>NC_060149.1:557629061-558879061 GCF_021461385.2 Schistocerca piceifrons
AGCCGGGAGAATTAAAATGAAATATTTTTCTGTAACTCAATAGCTTCGAAACAAGTTTGCCTTTTTCTCAGCAGTTCTATAGGACGCCTTTCCTTTTTTATTTATGCGTTGAAGGCACTCTTGAATTGTCAGAAATAAAGCAAGGATCGTTAGGGTGTTGTCCCTTGAAAATTGATGATGTAGTGAATTGACAGTTTACTCGAGTCTTGTGAGTGCATCGCGGATGTCGGGCTGACCTACTATGTACTGTACTGTTGTAGTTGCACGTGTCTAACAAGCCTAACAGGAAAAGGGGTTGAGGTAACGTTTAACTGAAGAACTGCGACGAAGGGCCGTTGCAAACTGGAAGCAGTTGAAACTCACATGATAGTGCCCAGATGTGTAAACCGTAGTCAGTCTTTTGCGCGTGGTTATGGTAACAAGTCCTCTCACCGATTTGGGAAATACAAGTTCCAGGGAAGAGCAGCCTACATGTTTATCATTTATTACTACTTCCGTTGCTGACAAATCTGTCGATCTCTTTGTTTAATTTTTAGATGGAAAAAAATATCATATGGCACCACTAAACCATAAAATATATATGTAGCAAAAAGGATTAAATTAAATGGTAGTTGCATAGATTTCGATAGTCAGCTTGTGAGGTAACGGGCAAGTTGTGGCGCCCTGAAAATATTTTAAGTTCGGAGTTGGTGTGACCGCACAGGGGCCGCTCCTCAGGCCGCGGCTTGTCAGCAGCCTGGTCATGCCAGACATCGGTCGGAGCAAGAGGGGTAGCCCCAGCACGTAGTCCAAGCCGACTGTGGGGCTGGGAATTCTATGTTGATGCTGTAACGAGGACTGTCCTTTGTGTCGACGAAGGAGATTTGTATGCCGGGAGTGCCAAAGATGGTGGACTTTTTGAAACCATAATGACAGACATTTCAGAGCTCATGTAGAAATTAATAGTAGCTAGAGGAATCATGATACCTTAAAAAGAAACATGAACATTACCATTATTTGCACATCGATTCTGATGGTGTAATCAGATTTTCAGTATCTTTACTAGTTTAAAGTTCAGTATGTGACGGTAAATTATACAAGTAACACGCAGCAACAAATTTCCTAAATCTAAACGGTTCATCCGAGTTTGTCAATCGACATGTCTTTAGAAAGCTATTAGTGTAGACCTAAATTGGTATGTATTACAGGCATGTAACTTGAATAGTACATGAGTTATGGGAGGCGAAAGTGGCCGATTACTATTGATCGCGTCAGACCATAAGTACTCCACAGTTACACGAGAAAACGGTAGCAGCATGCTTATAAATATACGGGGTGCGTCAAAAAAATGTATACACACTTTGAAGCGTCATAGAAAATTTATTTCCCGTTCTACAAAGCTAAATTTCTGGAAATGGAAAGCTTAAAGTCCAATTGGAAAAATAAATGTACTTTGCAAATGTGATTAATGTTCAAACTGGTGGCCTTCAGCATCAATACATTTCTGACTATGAGTCACCACTGATACCGTACATCGTACCAAAGTGTCCAATGAGATTTCTGCGCACACCGCCTGAATCTCATTCCAAAGTGTGTCCAGGTTACGTGGTTTACGTTTGTACAACTCATCTTTTACTGTGCCCCATAAGAAGAAATCCAGCGGCGTGAGGTCTGGAGAGCTTGCAGGAAACTAGATTAGTCCCTTGCGTCCTATCCACTGGCCTGGCACATTGTGATCCACGTATGCTCGTACGTCCCTATGATAGTGCGGCGGGGTGCCATCTTGTTGGAAATAAAACTCATCATTACCATATAATGTACGAATGGCAGGGAATATGGAGTCAGCAAGCATTGTTAGGTACGTTTCTCCAGTAACAGTACCTTCAAAGCGGAAAGGCCCAATGAGTCCCCTTGAAGACAAACCACACCACACATTTACACCAGGAAAATTCACAGCCTTTTCAACTGTAATGTGAGGATTATCTTCAGCCCAGTACACACAATGGTGCCTATTGACAGTTCCATTGAGTTTGAACTGGGTTTCATCCGACCAAATTACGCTACCCATAAATCCCGGTTCACGTCTCACCATCTCCTGAACCCATTCACAAAATTCTAAACTTCGATCAGGATTGTCGTCACTTAGCTGTTGCACCAGCCTTGGAATGTACACACGAAACTTGCCTTTCTTCAGAATTCGTAGGACATTACTAGCACTTACATTAGTCTCACGTTCCGCTTGCCTTGAAGATTTTTGAGGCGAACGCTGAAACAGTTCCAAGACCGCAGTTGTGGAATCATCACTTGTAGTTGTACGAGGTCGCCCTGATCGACCTTTATGCACATCACACACTGTTCTATGAATTTCGAATTTGTCTCGTAGACGTGTAATTGTTAACCTTGAAGGTGGTTCTGTACCATACTCACTTCTCCACTGTCTTCAATCCGCAGCTACATTCTCAAACTTCCAGTACCACTTAATTATCTGCTTCCGCGCTTCAAAGCTCAAACGCACGTCCGCCATGTTGCAGTTACTTTCTTGCCACTGCTGCCACCTGTTGAAGAAACATAACATTACATTCTCACAGATATTTAACCTTGTATAACGGGAAATAAATTGTCTATGACGGTTCAAAGTCTGTATACATTTTTTTGACGCATCCTGTATTTATTCGTCTATGTCTTTGTTTATATCCGACATATACTATTCATGAAGAAATTGGTTAAATATTTACTGTGTTTTAGAAAGCACAGAGGCATTAGGCTACTGACCTACCTTTTGTTTCTATTCCTACGATATATGTTTATTTGATTTGTTTATGTATTTAATAATGTGTTTTAGAGCGTGTTTATGGTCCAGCCGTAGATATAATCATTTAATTTCAAGTTATTTAAATGTAAATCCAGTATTTCGTATGTGTTTCAATATGTTTGTGACGGTGCACTGGCTTGAAGAAATGGCGGGAGCGCTGTAGCCAGTCATAGCGCTCGTTAATGGGGAGACTGGATGGAAGTGGAGGAGTACGGGACAGGACACGGGGGAGTGCTGGACAGGAAGCAGCGACAGTCTGAGGCGGGGAAAGACTTGGAGAGTGTGGCAGTTTGCGTGTGTTCGCGGGAGATAGAAATATTTCATAGTGCCGACTTGTGCACGTGTGAGGTTTCCGTGGCTTCTGCAGTGAAGACGTGGTATGCGTTTACAAATGAATATCTCGCGAGCTATGTTGTTCTTCATAACTAATTACGTGAAGCAGAAATCTATTGTTTCCCTGTTGTTCAACTTATATTTAATTTAATTGCTGGACCATCGACACCAATAAGTGTTTGCAATAATAAACGGCATTCCTAAAGGTACTTCTGCTATCGTACTCATCATTTAAAGTCGTTAAAAATAGCACCTGCAGATTTTATTTTATTGCAGTCTTTCATTTATAAATTTCTACGTTACATTCAAAATTCGCAATTGCCAAGTGATAGGAACCTTCGACCATTCGTTTCATGTGTATATTCATATTGTATTCTGTAGACTCAGAAGTATTTGGCTTGTAATGCGACAGCTACGTATCCCAACCCCTAGACAACGTAACCAGCCAAAACTTTTAATATTTCAACTCTGAGTCTGAGGCTACGTAGTTGAGGGCCTCCACTCACCACATCGTTTTATTTGAAAGCCCGCAAGCTCTTTTCAGTCTTTCTAAGGTAATCTGATTAATTTAAGATTGACTATATTCCATCGATGTCTAATTACTGATTAAAGTACTTCCCAAACACGAACGTCACTTTTCTCCGTATAATAGTGTGAGTATTCTCTAGAAATGTCTACAGTATCACGCTTTTTTCCTCGACAGCGTAATGTAATGTCGCTTTGAGTCGCTGACAGGACGTGGAGATGTCTTAATTAACTGCCTCTCAGGCGCACGGTAAGTGGAAACCTGAAACACGGCACGAGTGTCCCACTAGCGCGGAACATGGAGCGATTATCGGCTGGCTATGGGAGGTTAATTAGTTGTGCCACCAGGCAGGCGTGAAACAACGACGCAACACCTGGCTAGCAGCCAGAAGCAAAAAGCGCTTAATCGGCCGTTGCCACCATCCGCACACCTTAAAGATGACTTCACACTGTATCGAACGATTGATGGCTAGTTAACATTCTTCACGTGCATCACACCGTGCATTTGACCGTCCCGTTTGACCAGACAGCTGTGCGATATTTCACAAATTTTAATTAGAAGTGTCCAGATTACAAAAGCTCTGCACTTTGTTTTACTCTTTATTATTAATTTATGTACAAGTGGTCCTGTAAACGGAAGTAAACAGACTGTTTTAGCCATAGGGATGTACATTTCGTGATAACGCAGCTTGCTGCCGTAAAAATCGAAAGAGGTTTGAAACTTTCATTTCAGTTAAAGGATCTTCTTTATAAATTGTCAAATAATGGTATTCTTCTGACCTATGCCTCTAGCATCCTTCTCCCGGTGACCCATAATTTCGATTCTGGTCATTGTGGTCTGGTACTCTTTGTGATGCTGTGAGGATGAAATTAAAGTTAGGCATCGAAGTAAAGAGCAACTCCTGATTGAACTTTTAACTCAACAGTTAGTAATTTACAGAAAATTAAAGGATGTCATTTCTCTGTAGACGAGCGCCTAAAGAGTAAAATCAGTTATTGAATGGGCCATATTGGAAGATGCTAAATTTATCGTGCTTCGCGTTTCAGACTCGGGTGCAAGTCTATCTACCGATTTTCAGTACAGTTCATACCTAAAAAATATGTCATACACAAAAATCACTATTTAATTATTACGAAATGCTTCATTTTTAGTTTAGAAGATACATTGAATATCAGAAAAACTAGCATTTTTTTACAACAGTTAATGTTTTTCTCCAACACTGTCTAACACAATCAAATTAAATTTATGTAGCGTATTAAATCTAAACTTCATTAGTCTATAAGTTTAACCTAATTTTACTTTCTACAGATTGGCCAAAATGAAATTAGCTAGAAATGTATTTTTCGCCAATTTGTGGCAACAGAATGTAAACAGTAAAATGTTGAATATTTGTATGAATATTGACAAAAATAAATATTTTTATTCCCTTGATGCTATTACACGATGAAGAAGACGTTATTTTATGAAGGAAAATACAGCGGTATAAGCCAGTCAAAAGCGGAAATAGTACAGTAATGTACTACCACACAAATTATCATCTCACAGGAAACAGCATCGAGGACGGGCATGCAAATATAGTTTGAGAAGACAAAATTCATTACCTGCACTAAGAGAAACCGGAAATTCATTTTCACCAGAACTGTCTGAATAGAAGGAGTTGGACACTTTAAATATTTCTGTCTGGTCAGTTAACAGAATGAACAATAAAAAGATGCGAACGGTGGATGTCAAACAATGGAGCTGACGATCAGCTATCGCAGAGCACCTGCTACAAGAAAATGATCTCAGTAACGAGCATTACCAGCTAGTGATGGAAAAATTTAGAAATTTGTGGTAAGGTCTTATGGGACCAAACTGCTGAGGCCATCAGTCTCTAAGCTTACACACTATTTAAGCGAACTTAAACTAACTTATGCTAAGAACAACACACACAGACCCATGCCCGAGGGAGAACTCGAACCTCCAACGAGGGGAGCCGCGCGGACCGTAACAAGGCGCCTTGGACCGCGCTGGTACACCGCGCAGTAGTTAGTGATGCAACTTGAGCGCCCGCGCAGTTCAAAATGACTGACATAATATAAAAGTACAGTGTCTTTCACACTTCTACTCTTTGGTTAAGCATGCCCCTAGCCAACGAGCCTCATGTTCTTGGATTTCTTGTTCTCACGAGTCTTTACTGGTGGTTGGGTTACTGCAGTGTCACGACGACAGTGTTTGCAATAACGAACACGGAGAGTCATTGGTGGTTTTGAACGTTAAAGATGATACTAAATGAAAAACGTTAGTTTGCTTTACTCCTAAAGTATTACTTTTATTTGTGTCAACCGGTTTTGCACTTACAAGGCCATCCTCAGACACTGATTAACTATTGTCGCCAAATAGAAATAATATTATAAAACAAAAGCAAACTAGCGCTTTTCAATAATTAGTAGCCGCGCGGGGTAGCCACGCGGTCTGAGGCATCTAGCCTCGGTCCGCGTGGCTTCCTCCACCGAAGGTTCGGGTCCAACCTCGGGCATGGGTGTGTGTGTGTTGTCTTTATCTTAAGTTAGTTTGAGTAAGTAGTGCATAAGCTTAGGGACCGATGACCTCTGCAGTTTGGTCCCATAAGACCTTACCACAAATTAAAATTAAATCTCTTATTACAATTGAAACGTGCTCTTAGAACAATTTATACATGACTGTGCTTAAACTGACACACAATATTTTTTAGCGCAACGCAATCTGACTTTCAAAAATTCCTACAAAAGAATGGCCCTGACTAACATTAACCTATACCTTTCACAAATCACTTACCTCACCAAATATCTTCGTTACTCGAACTACTGCAATACAACGAGCGCCACTACCGCCAGCTAAATAAAAGATTCTAGCTACTGAAGGCACTAACTACTAATAGGCATAGTTAGCAAATGAATGATTTTGATAGAGAACAATGTATTTACCTCAATAATGTTCAAAAGTCATAATGTATATAGCAGTTCATGACATCCAGTCTTACAAATTTCAAAACTCCGCCATCTCTCTCCCCACATCCACCACTGCTGGCGGCTCACCTCCAACTGCACAGCGCTACGTGCTGTTAACATCCAACTGCCCAACACTACAATGGCAGACAACAATGCAAACTAGCCACAGACTGCACACAGCACAGCCAGTGATTTTCATACAGAGCGCTACGTGGCGTTACCAATAAGAAAACCTAAACAGCCAACTTACATAGCCCCCATGCTCCCCACAAAAAATTTTACAAATTTTTTTGGGCACTGGCCAATACATATTTGTTAAAATTTTTTTCACAATTACAATAACAAAGAAATCAAATGCACACACTTATTGATACAATGTCGGTCAAAAGCTAATATTTTCTCACAGTCCATAAAGACAATCCTGATCATGCATGACAGTAAAATTGCAGTGTTTTTTTTTTCTCAAAGTCTGAGCAGTAAAAGAAAATGTACACGGAAGTAGTGGATCTCCATGCAATCTTGAAGAAGTAGTGTTGTCCTTCCAACGGAAAGACTGTGCTGACTCTTGACATGCAGACAGGTATTGGTCCACAACAGAGCAAACCCACAGCAGAGTCAGTCGATATTTTGAAGAGTATAGGTAGGTAGGTCATAACAGAGCAGACCCACTGTAGTCCTGGTAGAAATTATGGTATTGGTGGGCTACCAGAGGTGCAGACCCACTGCAGTCCTTGTAGAAATAATGGTATTGGTGGATTATCAAAGATGCAGACCCACTGTAGTCCTTGTAGAGACAGGCAGCAATCATCTGTTGCGACTGCGCAGGTGCACAATCACCATCGAAGAGTCTTGCGGACAATATAGCAAGTCCATAAACCATCACTTGTGCACTCTCAAAAATTTTTTAATTGTCCCTAGAACCAGCAATGCTGTTATCCATTCCCTTGCCGAATTATTAACACACGTGCAAACACTATGAGTCCCTACTTCTCACATTATTGTCCATATACTATGACCAACAGAAACGTGTGCAGTGAAATGTAACTTACAAGTTACTTAATTTGATGAATTGGTATCAATTACAATTTTATAACATAAAAATACAATAACAAAGGTACAAAATACATCATTAAAAACATAATAATACATATAACATTTGTAGTAATAGGGGCTTTCTAAGAGAATAGAGGTAAACATATACATCAGTGTTACAGGAATTGTGACATAAGTAAATACATAAAAGATCAGAATAATTATTGAAACATCAACTTCACACCTGAGCATTAAAACAGAATAGAATTGCGTGCCTCAGCGATACAGATGGCCGTACCGTAGGTGCAACCACAACAGAGGGGTATCTGTTGAGAGGCCGGACAAACATGCGGTTCCTGAAGAGGGGCAGCAGCCTTTTCAGTAGTTGCAGGGGCAACAGTCTGGATGATTGACTGATCTGGCCTTGTAACATTAACCAAAACGGCCTTGCTGTGCTGGTACTGCGAACGGCTGAAAGCAAGGGGAAACTACAGCCGTAATTTTTTCCGAGGAAATGCAGCTTTACTGTATGATTAAATGATAATGGCGTCCTCTTGGGTAAAATATTCCGGAGGTAAAATAGTCCCCCATTCGGATCTCCGGGCAGGGACTACTCAAGAGGACGTCGTTATCAGGAGAAAGAAAACTGGTGTTCTACGGATCGGAGCGTGGAATGTCAGATCCCTTAATCGGGCAGGTAGGTTAGAAAATTTAAAAAGGGAAATGGATAGGTTAAAGTTAGATATATTGGGAATTAGTGAAGTTCGGTGGCAGGAGGAACAAGACTTTTGGTCAGGTGATTACAGGGTTATAAATCCAAAATCAAATAGGGGTAATGCAGGAGTAGGTTTAATAATTAATAAGAAAATAGGAGTGCGCGTTAGCTACTAAAAACAGCATAGTGAACGCATTATTGTGGCCAAGATAGACACAAAGCCCAGGCCTACTACAGTAGTACAAGTTTATATGCCAACTAGCTCTGCAGATGATGAAGAAATAGATGAAATGTATGACGAGATAAAAGAAATTATTCAGGTAGTGAAGGGAGACGAAAATTTTATAGTCATGGGTGATTGGAATTCGTCAGTAGGAAAAGGAAGAGAAGGAAACGTAGTAGGTGAATATGGATTGGGGGGAAGAAATGAAAGAGGAAGCCGCCTTGTAGAATTTTGCACAGAGCATGACTTAATCACAGCTAACACTTGGTTCAAGAATCATAAAAGAAGGTTGTATACGTGGAAGACTCCTGGAGATACTAAGAGGTATCAGATAGATTATATAATGGTAAAACAGAGATTTAGGAACCAGGTTTTAAATTGTAAGACATTTCCAGGGGCAGATGTGGATTCTGACCACAATCTATTGGTTATGAACTGCAGATTGAAACTGAAGAAACTGGAAAAAGGTGGGAATTTAAGGAGATGGGACCTGGATAAACTAAAAGAACCAGAGGTTGTAGAGAGTTTCAGGGAGAGCATAAGGGAACAATTGACAGGAATGGGCGAAAGAAATACAGTAGACGAAGAATGGGTAGCTCTGAGGGATGAAGTAGTGAAGGCAGCAGACGATCAAGTAGGTAAAAAGACGAGGGCTAATAGAAATCCTTGGGTAACAGAAGAAATATTGAATTTAATTGATGAAAGGAGAAAATATAAAAATGCAGTAAATGAAGCTGGCAAAAAGGAATAAAAAACGTCTCAAAAATGAGATCGACAGGAAGTGCAAAATGGCTAAGCAGGGATGGCTAGAGGACAAATGTAAGGATGTAGAGGCTTGTCTCACTAGGGGTAAGATAGATACTGCCTACAGGAAAATTAAAGAGACGTTTGGAGAGAAGAGAACCACCTGTATGAATATCAAGAACTCAGATGGCAACCCAGTTCTAAGCAAAGAAGGGAAGGCAGAAAGGTGGAAGGAGTATATAGAGGGTTTATAAAAGGGCGATGTACTTGAGGACGATATTATGGAAATGGAAGAGGATGTAGATGAAGACGAAATGGGAGATAAGATACTGCGTGGAGAGTTTGACAGAGCACTGAAAGACCTAAGTCGAAACAAGGCCCCGAGAGTAGACAACATTCCATTAGAACTACTGATAGCCTCGGGAGAGCCAGTCATGACAAAACTCTACCATCTGGTGAGCAAGATGTATGATACAGGCGAGATACCCTCAGACTTCAAGAAGAATATAATAATTCCAATCCCGAAGAAAGCAGGTGTTGACAGATGTGAAAATTACCGAACTATCAGTTTAATAAGTCACAGCTGCAAAATACTAACGCGAATTCTTTACAGACGAATGGAAAAACTGGTAGAAGCGGACCTCAGGGATGATCAGTTTGGATTCCGTAGAAATGTTGGAAC
This sequence comes from Schistocerca piceifrons, assembly GCF_021461385.2. Taxonomy (NCBI): domain Eukaryota; kingdom Metazoa; phylum Arthropoda; class Insecta; order Orthoptera; family Acrididae; genus Schistocerca; species Schistocerca piceifrons. The sequence goes on from NC_060149.1 coordinate 557,639,077, forward strand.
ACGTGAGGCAATACTAACCTTACGACTTATCTTAGAAGAAAGATTAAGAAAAGGCAAACCTACGTTTCTAGCATTTGTAGACTTAGAGAAAGCTTTTGACAATGTTAACTGGAATACTCTCTTTCAAATTCTAAAGGTGGCAGGGGTAAAATATAGCGAGCGAAAGGCTATTTACAATTTGTACAGAAACCAGATGGCAGTTGTAAGAGTCGAGGGGCATGAAAGGGAAGCAGTGGTTGGGAAAGGAGTGAGACAGGGTTTTAGCCTCTCCCCGATGTTATTCAATCTGTATATTGAGCAGGCAGTAAAGGAAACAAAAGAAAAATTCGGAATAGGTATTAAAATTCATGGAGAAGAAGTAAAAACTTTGAGGTTCGCCGATGACATTGTAATTTTGTCAGATACAGCAAAGGACTTGGAAGAGCAGTTGAACGGAATGGACAGTGTCTTGAAAGGAGGATATAAGATGAACATCAACAAAAGCAAAACGAGGATAATGGAATGTAGTCAAATTAAATCGGGTGATGCTGAGAGAATTACATTAGGAAATGAGACACTTAAAGTAGTAAAGGAGTTTTGCTATTTAGGGAGTAAAATAACTGATGATGGTCGAAGTAGAGAGGATATAAAATGTAGACTGGCAATGGCAAGGAAATCGTTTCTGAAGAAGAGAAATTTGTTAACATCGAGTATAGATTTAAGTGTCAGGAAGTCGTTTCTGAAAGTATTTGTATGGAGTGTAGCCATGTATGGAAGTGAAACATGGACGATAACTAGTTTGGACAAGAAGAGAATAGAAGCTTTCGAAATGTGGTGCTACAGAAGAATGCTGAAGATAAGGTGGGTAGATCACGTAACTAATGAGGAGGTATTGAATAGGATTGGGGAGAAGAGAAGTTTGTGGCACAACTTGACTAGAAGAAGGAATCGGTTGGTAGGACATGTTTTGAGGCATCAAGGGATCACAAATTTAGCATTGGAGGGCAGCGTGGAGGGTAAAAATCATAGAGGGAGACCAAGAGATGAATACACTAAGCAGATTCAGAAGGATGTAGGTTGCAGTAGGTACTGGGAGATGAAGAAGCTTGCACAGGATAGAGTAGCATGGAGAGCTGCATCAAACCAGTCTCAGGACCGAAGACCACAACAACAACAACAACAACAACAACATCTTTACAAAGTAAAGAACATATTATTAATGCAAATTATATTTGAGGATAACAGTATTCCTCATCATAGTTCATGTAGCTGAGTATTAGAAAAATTCTACAACATAAGTCTTATCAGATAAACATATAAAGACAGGAAGAGCATAAATACACAAGGGTACACAAACACATAGTGGGATAACACAAGGAAAGGACAGGGTTTGTTTTACTGCAGTATTTTGCAAACAAAACTTTCTTTACTTCTCGGAGATCTCTCTTCGTTCTTCATTATTTCCAAAAAGTGCTATCTATACCTGCTTTCTGTACTTTTCTCGTATAACCTCTCAGTGCATTTCTTCAAATTTATCGCAACTCATTCTCTTATAGGCTACCCCCTCTTAAGCTAACTTAAATCTACTGAGCTCAGATGCATAAACTAAGGGACGAGGCAATGCAGCAGCACAAAACAATTAACACAAACAGCAATGACAAAAAATGCAGATTTGCAAAGCAAGTAGCATTATAGAAATTAGCAAAGCAATTGCAAAATTACAACTAATATAAGGCAATGTGCAGCAAACAAGAAAAATAAATCAGTAGTAAAACTGGCTTAGCAGAGTAATGCAAAGAGAAATTCAGTAGCACTATGCCTGGCAAACAGCAGCAGCAAATGCAATAACTTATACCTAAATATGAGAAAGCTCAAGGAGAAAAAATATTACAGTAAAAATGGCCATGTTTAATACCTATGTCACATCTTAACACTAGAGTGATGCATCACTGTAACTTGCTCTAACAGACAAGTTACCAAGTCACTGACAAAAATTATGTATGCAATTCCTGTGAAGTGGAAATGTATTTTTGTGCTCCCTCATTTTTTTGGAGTACATCAATCATAAAGTTATTTTTTACTGGATCTGTAGGTATAAAATATTTATTTTAGTACATCTATAAATGTTTATTTTAATCAATGCTGCAGTGCAGCTAAGAACTAGATATTAAACAAAATAGGCAAAGCAAGGTGTGAAACGTCATTCACTAGCCATATGGCATTTCATAATGCAGTAAACAATCTTTCAACTAGCAAGACAATGGACATGAAATGTTTCTCATCATTTCATTTCAGTAAATTTCATAAATTAAGAACTCTACAGTGTAATCCTGTTTTCAAGTTTGAGGGTGTCGTATTTACGATGCTTTCTACAAAGGAATGTCAATAGCGATGATAATGGCCTCTTTTTTTTTTCTTCTCCACCTGTGCCTCTGAAAGGTACACACTAATAGCTTTTTTCCAGGCGTCTGTCATGCAGCTGGGTGCCCACGACGCATTACGTGAAGGTGGTCACTTAACTTTCTTACCGAAATATTTACGACAGCAGTTTCCGCTACAGTGACAGTCTCATAAAAAAATATTTCACAGGTCAAGAATTTGCGTTGCAAATCTGTAGAAACAAAATCCTATTGATATGACAGGGTCCAAAAAATATTCGTCGGCATTGTAATACATTCACGCATTTACATACATTTCATAACTCTTAAAGTACGGTTCTTGGTTTCCAACAAACTTATTCACAAACCAGAGTCCCTAACCGCTACTCATTATTCCTTACCTTATTCGTCGACACTTCTTCAATATTTCATCATAACAGATATGTAGCATAATCAAATAACTCATAAAGCATCAGCTTATTGATCATGAACATATCGCAACAGCATAATACACATAGTCATCGTAATAATAGCATCATAACACCTCAGTCAACTCTCAAAATCGTCGTAGCTTTCTGCAATAATTTCAACACCTAAAAAAAATTCTCTGCTCATTTAAATAGTGTCATCTACCTCAAACGTACTTTAAAATCATGATCTCATGCCAAATACATTATTCAAAGCTCTCATAGTATCACAATGGTTCCGAAAAAATATGAACAGTTCACAAAGTGCAGACAAAATACAATTTCGTAAGTGTGAAGTTACCCAACGGTGTAATTACGTAAACATATGTCACTGCCATAGTAAAAAAGTTTGTCTCTCTCAGTTAAATGATCAGATAGCTGCGTAATTATGTGTTAGAGAAATATGATACCAATGTGTAAAGTTGTGTAAGCAGATACCATATTAGCTAGGGCTTCTTGTGCTTGCCAAACACATGATACACAAAGTAAGTGTGTACCCCCCTGAGGATTAATGTAATCAAACCCTCAGGTGTTACAGATTACAGCAATGGAATGAAATGTATCACGGAAAACCTTTGTATCATTGTACTTTAAATATCTTTAAAAATAAATGTTTTAAGTACAAAATTAATCACTCAAATACGTGTACTGTAGTGCTAAACCGTGCGTCATGTTGTAAGATAATCTCTGTGGAAGTCTCGTAGTTATCGTCCTCCGAAAGCTAAGTTCTGCAGAAGTCAATGTACTTACCTCATGATAAACAAAAGTGAAATGCTTTGCGTGTAGATATTTTAGTTATTACGCTTATTGTTGTGATGAAGAAAGTACTGTGCTGTAACGTATTGTTGTGCTACGGAAAAGGCAGTCTCATTGTAGCTACACCACAAAAGTTACTACTAAAACATGTTTTACTTTCCAGAATAATCCAGAAAAACTGTGCAGATATAAAACAGAAACACTGCAAAAGCAACATTGTAAATTGTCACTCCTTAGCAGCGTCGTGATAAAATCGTGTAGCTGTCACATAAACTAACCACTGTGTTATCTGGTATCTAAACGAAGGTACTTTAAATCCAATATGTATTTTCAAGTAAACCAAAATGTTGCATTGAAATCTCATTAGCAGTATCAATATGTGTTCTAAGTATGTACACCTTATAGTCGTTATGTAATCGTGCAACTAACAGCAAGAATGTACACACACAATAACACTGTGACATCTGTTCACTATAACAATGCATTCGTAATTTCTGTTTAAATAAGTTCTCTTGGTTCTTGATTGGATATTTAACTTCAAACATTGTTGCATGGTAACAGTTTCTAAGTCTGATAATGCATACTAGAAATGTGAAGTGAAAAATTTTATGGCAAAGACAAATTTAAAAAGCAGATTATCTTTCAATAAACGGTTTTACATGTGAAATGTGGCGTAAACCCTTACTCTTCCTAGTATGCAGAGTTTCAACTTGAACGCAATTATCATGTGGTATACATCGGTAAAGAAAACTGGAATTTTTCTGAAGGTTGACGTCTATGTTATTTTTCTTTGAGCCAGCCAGCGCACGTGGCTGCCTGCGGTGCGAGTCATTGTCTGTCTCTTTGTTGGCGCGCGTCGTTATTAGGATTAGGAGACCTAACTTCTGCAAATTCACCTTGTGGAGAATGCCCTGCCCTGTTTGAAGCTCGCCAGTTCTGATGGAATTCAGGTCTGTCGTTTTGTCGGTAGTTTACATCTTTTCTTGTTTGTCAGTCATGTGGTGGAGAATTTCTCCCAGAATCGTAACTGCGTGGTGGACCGTTGCATCTGAAGTTATTCTGTCTCCCTTGATAATAATTATTTTCGTTCCCATATTGTCTGTTTCTATTGTTATCTCTGTCATATTCATTACTACGGAAATGCGATCTTTCTCTGTAACTATTACACGGCCCGTGGTTGTCATATGGGTGGTGTCTGTTTTGTTCACGATTTGCGTTGTAAGAATAGCCTTGTCGTGTCCAGTTATTATTTCTTTCATCGCGGAATTGTGACGGATGTGACCTGTAATTGTTGTGCTCCTGTTTTCGCGTTCCGCGATTGTCAGTGTCAATTTCTAATTCTTGTAAGAGTCCCTGAAAAGCTTCAATGTCGTCTTTGCAACGTCCTGCCAAAATAATATGTCGTAAATGTTCAGGTAATTTGATTAAGCAAATGCGGATGAGTTCTGAGGGGCTGGATGGGTTTGAAAGGTACTGATTTTTCTGCAACATGTCTTCAAAATATTTCACAAGACTAGAAAATTCAGATTGTTCGAAATGTTTCATCATTATGATGCCATGGTTTACTCGGTCTTGTGTGGCTTGAGACCAATATGCTGAGAGGAAGGCATGGTAAAATTCTCCTTCACTGTGGCAATCGTGAATGACCAATCGCATTCTTACAGCTGGTTCATTCTCTAAGTAGCCACACATAAATTCTAATCTGTGTTCTAATGACCAGTTGGGAGGAAAACAATTAGAGAAATGATGAAGCCATGCTTGTGGATGAATGTCGTTGCCAGAATTCTTAAATGTTTTGAATTTACGTGTAGTAATGAACAGCTTATAGTCAAAATCATAATGTCGGCGAGTCGCATGTCGGTCATTGTTACGTCGTTTCGGCGGATCCATCTCAAAATTCGGTGTACCTTGCCATATACTTTAATAATTTCCGAAGTGCCCTGTGTTATTATTTTGTGGCTGTTCCGTATTTCTATGTCCCTCTTCCCGTATTGGAGCGCGAATGTCCTCTGAAATACGTAATTCTTGTATTACCTGTGTCAGCTGATCTTGTACTTCCCGGATTTCTCTTAGGTGTTGCGTATTAATTTGATTCTGACTTTGTTTGAATTTCCTAATTTGTTCGCACTCTTCTGTGTCATTAAAGACTACCGGTTTTTTGTCATTCAGATTATCATCTACCTTCGTAGATAAATTATTTAGCTGCTCCGGAAGCTCAGCTACTTTCTCTGATAATGAACTAATTCCCTCCATGTGTCTTTCTGAACCAATTTTCAGAGTATCTGCTGTGTCCTTTACGTTTTCTTGAGTTTTTGCAAGTTGCGTACCTGAACCGGTAGATGCAACTGAGTCAATTTTAGCTTACAAGGTCTCATGATTTTCATGAACAATAGTTTGCAGTTCATTTATGGCTGCTTCGTGATTCTGTAATGCATTTTCATGCCGCGAAAAAATAGGTTGAAATTGGTCACAAATTTGTGTTTTTACGTCATTACAGACTTTTTGACATTTCGATTCAATGTTATGTAACTCAGTAGTTAAATCTTCACGTGTTTGTTCAAGTGCGGTGTCTAACTTTTGAAGCTTTTGCTGTGTTTGTCTCTGATTTTGTTCCATTGTGTCTAACTTTTGAAGATATTGTTCCATTGAGTCTAACTTTTGAAGATTTTGTTCCATTATGTGTAACTTTTGAAGCTTTTGTCCCATTTGTTGCATTAACTGTAATAACAATGCACTGGTGTCTGAAACATGTTCCTCAGTGCTATTGGGCAATGCATTTGAGCCAGCAATATTCGCAGTTTGAAAAGCAGAAAATGTGTCTTGACTTATTTGAGAAAACGGTGAGGACGCAAAACCTGAATTTGCGAGATTGTGTCCTGTCATTTCGGATTCTTGAGGCAAGCTGTTGCCGACTGATCGATCGATAATGCTTCCCTGTTCAGTAATTGTTTCACTGTCTACACCATTGTTTGCAGCCCGCTCCACTTCCTTATGCACAATTACCGAATTACTACTTTGAACATTAGTTAATTCATTACTTGGTGGCGCTAACACACTGCTTTCGTCTTCACTGTCATTTCTCAGTTTACTTTGGAGCCTAGTATTACGTTTTTCACACGCCATTATTGTCACAATATTTCACACGATAACACAGAAAAGCACAATCTGAAGAGCAAAAATAAGAGAACACATTAACGTAGCACTGAAAATAATATCTCGTTAATTGCAAGCACAGCTGCGAAATACTTGCTGCAAATCTACATTCATGCCACAACTGTTGTACTGTGCAACAATGAAAAACTACAACTACAAAGGAAATTCTCTCTATAATTACGCACTAGCAATAAACATAAGCTACACTAATTACACAAACCACAAGAAAAAATCAGAAGATTCCAGTGAGGTATCCTGGCAGGGTCGCCATATGAAACGTCCCCTTAGAACAATTTACACATGACTGTGCTTAAACTGACACACAATATTTTTTAAGCACAATGCAATCTGACTTTCAAAAGTGCCTACAAAAGAATGGCCCTGACTAACATTAACCTATAACTTTCACAAATCACTTACCTCACCAAAAATCTTCGTTACTCGAACCACTGCAATACAGCGAGCGCCACTACTGCCAGCTAAATAAAAGATTCAAACTACTGAAGGCACTAACTACTAACAGGCATAGTTAGCAAATGAAAGATTTTGATAGAGAACAAACAATGTATTTACCTTAAAAGTGTTCAAAAGTCATAATGTATATATCAGTTCATGACATCCAGTCTTACAAATTTCAAAACTCCACCATCTCTCTCCCCACATCCACCACTGCTGGCGGCTCACCTCCAACCGCACAGTGCTATGCGCTGTTAACATCCAACTGCCCAACACTACAATGGCAGACAACAATGCAAACTAGCCACGGACTGCACACAGCACAGCCAGTGATTTTCATACAGAGCGCTACGTGGCGTTACCAATAAGAAAACCTAAACAGCCTACTTACACAATATTGTTCTACCAAGAACTGACGGAAGATTTAGCTAACAGTTGCAGTTGAGTTAGTTGTGCTGACATCTGGAAAAAGACTCACGAGAAATCGACAGGTGAAGCTCATGTAGATATTCTTAAGTTTTTTATCTGATATTTAAGTTCTTTTATTTGATATATAAAGGACGATGAGATGATGTGGCTATATGTCGCGTTCAATAGAAGTAAATTTATAAGACCAGACGTTAAGTTAGGCTATCCGTGTAAATAATCATTGCTGATGTTGATACCTGGATGCCAAATAATTTAAAGCCTATTTTCCTATGGCTATGATCAGATTCGTACTGAACTAACATGAAAAATCTATGGCCCGCAATGAGACGCCCTTCGAACCCTGTCTGGTGATGGTAACGCTGTCTGAGACGAGTACGCGTCATCTCCGTGTTCTTGGCGCTGATCACTTGATTTCTGACGCCATTGGCTCCCGTTATATACCCTAGCAGCTCTGGTAACAGCACTATACACATACAGAACTAACGCACCCCTGTAGCTGTTATACCTGTCACAGAGAATAGCAATACCAATCATATACATCCTTGCCGATTGTGTGCACGCGTACGAAGTTAGATTGGCTTCCGACCAGATCCTCTGTGTGGTTACTGTTTTGTCAGCCAGGGTACATTTTTCTGGCATGGCTGGCCTTGTTCCATGCAGAACATACTTATTCATCACCGGATAATCTCGCACACCAGAAGTATCATAGGAGGGGTAATGTGAGACTAACAAAGGCACCTCTTAGGATGTTGTTTGTTAGTTGCATTTCGAAAATGCAACTAATTGAGGACCGACGAAATTTTGCCTGATTTCCTCTTCATCCATGTCTGTATAAGTACTACGTCTCGCTGGAGCTGTCCCTCTATGTGATCTCCGTAAGTCACACAACAGTTCATCCAGTACTCTTACCTCTTCCGATTCCATTCGCCTACTTTTTTTCACATTTCCTTCATCACCTACAACATCAAATTAAGCATACTACTATCACTATCAGTTTGGTTCGTCTGCTGCAGTTCTGCTAAGGTTTCCTCGTTTCTCTTATTTATATATCTGTGTACTTGCTTAAATCGTAATGAAAACTGTACTCCTTAACTATCATCTGCTGTTACTGGCTGCATCCTATCGGATTCCGTTTCATTACACAGCAGTATTTCCTCAACTGTCTTGGCAAGTTGCTCAAGCCTGCCTACTACTTTAAAAGTTTGACTGGTTTGCGTCTGCTGACATACTTGTCCGAGTACATCATGTTCTCGTGAACAAACCTCTACCGCTACGTCTTTGACCAAATTTTTGTATGGTACGACACGGCCACGAACCGACAAATCGTTTTCAATTGCGCCGAAACGAATTTCAATTCACTCACTCGTATCATTTACGCTTTCCATAATTTCTTTCACGTCATTCTGGATAGTGTCAGCGGTTGCAGGATTTTCAGCAGTCGCAGCACTCACCCTAATATACAGACTGAATGACCTAAAATTTGCACCTCAAATATTGCGACAATGAAAAGTGCTACTGTTGTGCACTTTTCACAGAGTGAATTGGTAGTCTGGGTCTCGTATTGTTAGCCAATCAACAGATTGTAATAATATTTAGAAAGTGTATTTTTTGTGCAAATATATCCTTAGCAAACGGAGCAATGCCTGTTGACGTTACCAGACTAAAAGAAAGACAAATTAGAATGGCAGTGGTGTCAGGTGCAGGATTCGTGTGCAATGCGTTTACGAGATACCGTGTTTTGAACAATTCACACACCGATACTTGTACAGTACCTGAGTTAGTACCCACTAAAGAACAACACAAGTGCATAAATAGTTATGTGGATTCTGACCAATAATGAGACAATTACTATCAGAGGTCGTATTCTTAATGTCGACCGGCAGCAGCAATAAATGTGTCCACTCTGGTAAGGAGCGACTGCTGTAAACGTGCTACCATTTCAGCGAAGATGTCCGAGCAGGCTGCAGTAATACGTCGTTCAATATCATCGTGTGTTGTTGGTTTTTCTTGTAGACAACGTCTTTCAGCTTTCCGCACAGAAAAAATTCCTACAGGCTTAAAATCCGGGGAACGGGCTGGCGAAGTTACACGTCGGTTGCATCCAACCTAACGATTTCGAAACAATTCGTGAAAACATGCTGTAATACCTCGTGCACTATGGCCTAGACAGCCATCATGTTGGGTAGCACAGGTTCCTTCCAGTCTGCAGAGGAACGTCTTTGAGCATGCGTGGAGGGTGGTCTAGGCGCTACAGTCTGGAGCCGAGCGACCGCTCCGGTCGCAGGTTCGAATCCTGCCTCGGGCATGGATGTGTGTGATGTCCTTAGGTTAGTTAGGTTTAATTAGTTCTAAGTTCTAGGCGACTGATGACCTCAGAAGTTAGGTCGTATAGTGCTCAGAGCCATTTGAACCATTTTTTGAGGGTGGTCTGTTAGGAAGCTGCGATAGTTGAGCGCTTGAAGTGTTCCGTCTAGTAAATAGGGCCCTATGAGTTGATGGCTCACTATACTAAACCACACTTTAGATTCCATGGAGGTTGGTGTTCCACCTAACGTAGCCAACGGGTATTGTCAAGAGATCGATAGTGCATGTTCCGCGGTTTACCTGGCCATGATTGGCAAATGTGGCTTATTCACTAAACGAGATACATGATATATCTAGGGTATCCTGTCATAATGCCAATGTACTGAAGTTAACACGATTTTCATTATCGTTTCCATGCAGCTCTCGATAAAGAGAGGTGTGATAGGGATGGAACCTATGTCGATGGAGAGAGCGTAGAGCACTTGCCTGACTCAACCACTTCCTCATGCGATTGCGTGGAACCTGACGTGATGATCAACTCCAACAGCAGCACGTACTTTAATTTCCCCTTGTCGTTTCGTCACTTATTTCTTTCTACAACGTTGTCTAGGCGTTACACTACCACTTTTACGTACCTGGTTGAAGAGGTTGATAAATAACTGCTGACATGGTTGACTTCTACTGGTATATCTTGCCGAATACACCGTACAAGAACGGACAACATTCTTCGTAAATTCTTCATACGCCGTGAACATGTCGGCTTTTCTGCGTTGGTAAGTCCCATCGTTCACTCACGACCTACTGCGTGGACTGTCACACAGCAACTGACTAGCAAGTCGCAGTGCAGTCAACGAACACAGTAAGTAAACATAACATCGTGTCTGGTAAATACTCAGGTTGAATGACAGAAACAAGTGTCCGCGTGGAAACTTTTAAAATAGAATATCTCGTAAACAACTCGCACTTGAATCCTGCGACAAACACCCCTGATTTTAGAAGCTGCGACACAGTCGCGAAGACAGATATCCAGGTACTGTCAAATGATTTTTATTCCAGTCTTTGATCACAATATAAAGTTCTTCGACGATGACCAGGTTCAATCAGTAATTACCATCTTCAGATCTATTCTACACCAGCCACGCGGGGTAACCGCGTGGTGTGAGGCGTCTTGTGTGTATGTTGTCCATAGCGTAAGTTATTTTAAGTTTGATTAGGCAGTGTGTAAGCTTAGGGACCGATGACCTAAGCAGTTTGGTCCCATAAGATCTTACCACAAATTTACAATTTTTTTGTTCTACGCCATGTCCTAATACGATAAAGCCGTAATGGCATCATCAAAACATATAAATACACCCAGCAAAGCATCGTCATGTAGAACTAAAATATGGTGTAAAATATGCCACCATATTTACACCATATTTTAGTTCTATGTAACGATGCTTTGCTGAGAGTATTTATATATTCTGACGATGTCATCACGGCTTTATCGCATTCTGACATGGTGTAGAACAGATATGAAGATGGTCATTACTTACAGAAACCCTTCATCGTCAAAGGACCTTATATTGTGATCAAAGACTGGAATAAGAAACATTTGAAACACCACTGACATTGTAATTTACCCTACTTATAGTTTGTTAACGTCAGTAGGCATTATTTCATTTAAAAAAAGTGCACGCTGCTGCAAAAAATACGCTTCCTATGTATTACTACAATCTGTTGATTGGCTAAAAATACGAGTCCCCTGACTACCAATCCATTTTGTGAAAACCGCACGTAAATAGCACTTTCCATTTCCGCAATTACTGACGGTGCAAGTTTTTGGATATTCACCCTATGTGTTCACCCCATATAATTTCGTATTTTGCTCGCTAAATCTTTTCCTGAGGACCGTCTCATGCTCATCAATTTTTATGTACATTTATTATCCTGACTGTCTAATTTCTTATCTTGGTCATCAAATAGTTTATCAGATATATTACCCCGACACTCTAATTTCTTATCTCGACTGTCTAATTTCTTTTCTAGCCTGTTTATTCATTGTTTGTTACTTATAGAAGAGAATATGGGAATACGGCTGTGAGGATGTTGAAACAACACTCGCTTTCTCTTCCTCAGCATCATCAGCTGGCACGCTCTGTGCAAATTCGCGCTGGCTACAGTGCAAGCCTACTGCTTGTGTAATGTACGAATGAACTGCTTATATGGTTTCATGGGTAGAGCTCTGGTAGTTAAAGGATGTGTGTGTTACTTGAGTTTTCCTCCCAACTTAATACCTGATGCGAAAGTCTGGCAAAGAGGAAGTTCAGGACAGATATAGACCTGTACTGGAGAATGTTGAGTCTGTATTTGGCTACAGGGTTGGTGCGGCGTCCTCTGCACCCATCTGCATAGACGAAAGAGATTTGTTGTCTGGTTATCTGCAAGTTACAGAACTCGTGTTCTGGCTTGGTAAGAAGATGGGTGGATGCTGTGTTTGTCTCAGTCAGGCAGAATGGTGAAGTATCAGAGTGAAATGTATTATAGTTAAGATGGCTAATATGTTGTTTTTCAGGTCTGTTCCAGTTAGGGTAATGTTGCGACCAACTTTTTCAGCTAATTTTCACGTAAGTTTTGTTGTTCGGAGTTTTTTTCCTAGTGGGCCCTTCACGCTCATTTCAAACCAACCAGGTATGCCTAATTAAATGGTGCCTTCAGCACATTGATATACACCAGTTTTACTTTATGATGTACTGACCTGACCCATTTCCTACTTGTACGTATATTCACTAGGAATATGCATCTGAATCAGAAAATAGGGTAACACAGTTGGGTCCATTCCTTCTGTAAAGGCTTTCGGTAAATGCACACATTATAAACATGACCAATGTGTCATTCTTTTTAAAAAACGCAATGTAGCATGAGCGAAAGTAAAGGGACGGTACTAACAGTACTAATTATACTGGTACAATAGCAACTTCGGCGGGACGTGTCACTCCCAAGTAGAATAACTCAATAAAAATTGAACCATATACAGGATGAGTCACTAACTATTGCCACCTGAAATAACTCCGAAAGTATGGTAGTAACTGAAAAGTTTGTTAGAATATTGCTGCGCGGTGTGGGATCCTTACCAGGTGGGATTGACGGAGGACATCGAAAGGGTGCAAAAAAGGGCAGCTCGTTTTGTATTATCACGTATTAGGCGAGAAAGTGTGGCAGATATGATACGCGAGTTGGGATGGAAGTCATTAAAGCAAAGACGTTTTTCGTCGCGGCGAGATATACACTCCTGGAAATGGAAAAAAGAACACATTGACACCGGTGTGTCAGACCCACCATACTTGCTCCGGACACTGCGAGAGGGCTGTACAAGCAATGATCACACGCACGGCACAGCGGACACACCAGGAACCGCGGTGTTGGCCGTCGAATGGCGCTAGCTGGGCAGCATTTGTGCACCGCCGCCGTCAGTGTCAGCCAGTTTGCCGTGGCATACGGAGCTCCATCGCAGTCTTTAACACTGGTGGCATGCCGCGACAGCGTGGACGTGAACCGTATGTGCAGTTGACGGACTTTGAGCGAGGGCGTATAGTGGGCATGCGGGAGGCCGGGTGGACGTACCGCCGAATTGCTCAACACGTGGGGCGTGAGGTCTCCACAGTACATCGATGTTGTCGCCAGTGGTCGGCGGAAGGTGCACGTGCCCGTCGACCTGGGACCGGACAACAGCGACGCACGGATGCACGCCAAGACCATAGGATCCTACGCAGTGCCGTAGGGGACCGCACCGCCACTTCCCAGCAAATTAGGGACACTGTTGCTCCTGGGGTATCGGCGAGGACCATTCGCAACCGTCTCCTTGAAGCTGGGCTACGATCCCGCACACCGTTAGGCCGTCTTCCGCTCACGCCCCAACATCGTGCAGCCCGCCTCCAGTGGTGTCGCGACAGGCGTGAATGGAGGGACGAATGGAGACGTGTCGTCTTCAGCGATGAGAGTCGCTTCTGCCTTGGTGCCAATGATGGTCGTATGCGTGTTTGGCGCCGTGCAGGTGAGCGCCACAATCAGGACTGCATACGACCGAGGCACACAGGGCCAACACCCGGCATCATGGTGTGGGGAGCGATCTCCTACACTGGCCGTACACCACTGGTGATCGTCGAGGGGACACTGAATAGTTCACAGTACATCCAAACCGTCATCGAACCCATCGTTCTACCATTCCTAGACCGGCAAGGGAACTTGCTGTTCCAACAGGACAATGCACGTCCGCATGTATCCCGTGCCACCCAACGTGCTCTAGAAGGTGTAAGTCAACTACCCTGGCCAGCAAGATCTCCGGATCTGTCCCCCATTGAGCATGTTTGGGACTGGATGAAGCGTCGTCTCACGCGGTCTGCACGTCCAGCACGAACGCTGGTCCAACTGAGGCGCCAGGTGGAAATGGCATGGCAAGCCGTTCCACAGGACTACATCCAGCATCTCTACGATCGTCTCCATGGGAGAATAGCAGCCTGCATTGCTGCGAAAGGTGGATATACACTGTACTAGTGCCGACATTGTGCATGCTCTGTTGCCTGTGTCTATGTGCCTGTGGTTCTGTCAGTGTGATCATGTGATGTATCTGACCCCAGGAATGTGTCAATAAAGTTTCCCCTTCCTGGGACAATGAATTCACGGTGTTCTTGTTTCAATTTCCAGGAGTGTATTTACGAAATTTTAGTCACCAACTTTCTCTTCCGAATGCGAAAATATTTTGTTGAGCCCACCCTACATAAGTATGAATGATCATCAAAATAAAATAAGAGAAATCAGAGCTCGAACAGAAAGGTTTAGGTGTTCGTTTTCCCCGCGCACTGTTCAGGAGTGGAATGGTATGATTGTGGTTCGATGAACCCTCTGCCAAGCACTTAAATGTGAATTGCAGAGTAATCATGTAGCTGTAGATGTAGATGTTGTATGGGACACAGGGGGCCATAATATGACGCTGGTTTTTTAGTTGCTAGGTGGGGTCGCGCCAGAGATATGAAGGTCAACTTTGCTTTTTTAAATGGGATGTTATAGTTCGGTACCTATTTTCTGGTAGCAGCTATCGAGACGAACGCAATGATGTGTAACAGTAAAGTCTTTGAAGGTCAACGAAGATTACAAAGTTCACATGAACGTCCATTTACAGAAGGTGTTCGAAGTGATGACCACTGGTGTCAGTCCAGTGCTGCAATCTTCTTGTCATGGATTGAGTGGTATTCCTTATCACATCGGCACTTATCGAAGCACATGCGCTGACAATTCTCTCTTGTATATCGTGCAGTTAGTAAATATTCGCCTCATATGGCGTATCCATTTAATGTGCCATTGACATGTAAACACCATTAGACGGTTTCGCAATACAACACGAATAGGCTCTGTTCATGCATGGTTGTTTAAATCTTTGGGTGGGTTTAGTGACAACACTGAACTGTCTGAGGGATTGTGTCATTGATACAATGTCCACCGTCAACGTCTATCTTCAGGAGTTCTGGGAACCGGGATGATGCAAACTTTTTTTGATGTGTGTAGGAATACAATAATAGGATACAGATATCACTGCAAGTGTGAAGACATTGGCTGGTGACTAGCTCAAACGCTCACAGATTGTCTTGACGGTGTGAATATTGCGTTAAATGGGTTATATAGTTTTTAACTCAGGGCTACGTACAGGTTTTCTCCTTAGGAGCGTATTACGTTATGCTGTTGTCGCTGGGAGCATTATTTACATATTGACGTACCGGCAACGGGCAGCCAATATGGGACGATGGTTTATGCAGACTGCGGTCACAGCCGAGCGCCGCACCGATTGCTCAATAAAGTCCACAACAGAGAGCCTTATGGTTCCTTCTCTAACACCTTTAATGCAAACAACTACAAAGTGCTGAGGTAATAGCCACTGAAAACGAGGTACATTCTTATACAGTATAATGAAACTGTAACGAAACCTTGCCTTTCGCAGCACCTTGAAAGGCTGTTTTCGTCGAGCACTACATTTCCGGCAAAATATGATCCCATATTTCAACATTCCGTCGTTTAGTCGGAAATTCCACAGTCCTGGCGTTAACTATACCTATATTCATGTTTCGCTGACACCTAAGCCACATCGACTCTTCTTCTTTTCTGTTTACAGTCATTCCTACCAGTTATCTAAATCGAAAAGGGTACGGAGGTTGGATGGTGGGTGGGAAGAAAGAGTGGAAAAGGGAAGGAACTAGTGATATCAGCTGCATCGTTTTTTTTTTTCGAATGAAAAATGTATGCTGGACGAGGACTCAAACCCAGGATCTTCTGCTTACCAGGCAGTTGCGCTAAATCCTGCGCCACACAGCCACATTTTTTTTTTATCGAGAATACGCCGACTATCTCGCACGCTCCCCGGCCAACTCACATTCTCACCTAGCAGCTCCTATCGGTAGTTCCCGTCCATGTCCTCCAAGCCCGCTAATTTTAAATTCTCGACGGAGGTCGAACGTAATTTCTGAAAGAACAGACGTCACGCATTCATTTAATATCAACCAGATGTCATTTTTTAATTTGGAATAGCTCTCATAGATCCCCACTGCGTGACATACCTTCTCTGGTACCCATCAATGTGGATGTCTTGTCGTTACCATCGCTGTTGGAGATACAGTAGTCAAGCATCCCAAAAGCAGCAAGTCTCCACCATTACCACCATAAACGTCATCGATCGCTGTCCTCGTAATATATAGGATACCCAAAACCTATAGGATCAAACTTTTACATCTGGGAGACAATCCCAGTTTCAATAATATGAGAATAGAAATTAATAATCGTAAATAAGTATTTTCTGTTGTTGACATACACAAATTACGCCTTGCAGCAACATTTCTATAGCTACGATCGTTAGTATAAATTCATGTACTGCAGTATAATCTGTTGACCGAACCCAAATCTGGGTCTGAAATCATTACTCTCCACTGCTTCTACCCCATTTTTAATGATAGGGGTGTAAATGAACAATACAGTGGGAAGAGTACTAATGCACCACCCAAGTGTGCATGCTGTCCGGCGTTTATATGTATACCTTCTCCAACACAATCCAATACCAAATCTTCAAACTCCCCTGTGCGAAAAGTCCTTGTAGACAAACAGTACAGCTCTCTCTGGCTTGAATGGATCGGTTCCTCTTAAGTGTCTACTCACAGTGATAAAATATGTCTTCTAATCTGGATGACACCTGTTTCGAAATTGTTCTCATTCATGCTTTCCTGACATTCCATCTGGCGGCACCATGAATTGAATGCATCTCCACAAGTTTCTGTAACAATTAATGATCCATATTTGCAGACCACTCATGAGCGGTTTAAACTGGTGATCTCCACAGCGGTTTTTTTTTTTTTTGAATAAAGGTAGCACCCCTATATCGATGTGACCGATAGTTATTTGTTGGGATACAGAAGCAATTTAAGAACGTGGACCACAAGCGCATTGCTATTGAGCGGTGTAATACAGCATAAAATATACATTAGCGCGCAGTGGTGCATATTTTCAAAATACTGTATCAAGTGTAGAACCCTCTAAGAATTGCTCTGTACAGGACTGGGACACCCTATACGACAATCATCGACAATATCAACACTTCCGATTAAGGTCCCCAACGAATTCCTTCACATTTTGATGTACGTAAGATAATTTTCATAACTCTGGTAGATATAATCAAAACAAATAATAAATACCGGACTGCAGAACTCCTAAACTGCTTCCTCTAATCGTAAAAAATAACCTCACTACGTCACTACAATACAGTGTCAGTGAAGTTAGATGAACTGCAGCATTATATGAGTGAGACAGACCACACAAAATGCATTATTTGACTTTACGGTAATTTGCACTGCGTATTCAACACATTTGCAACGTTGCGAATGTGGTTGGAAAATGTCAGTGCTGATTTATTTTGGAACCAATAGAGGCACTAATTTCACATGTATGTAAACGAAGAGCTTTTCAGGAGTCCCGTCAAATGGGGAAACACAACTTAATCTGCTCCCATGCCTTACCATACCACATTCGATGGTGAAACCATTAGATGGGGAAAACACGGCGCTCGGACGATAACCGTGTGGTCTTCAGGACTTCATCGCGGGGTTTCGTTTCGCTTTTTTGAAAAATACCTGGTCAGTATGATGGATACTCGAGAACGGTTCCAGTCGCTTTTCTTGAAAATGTTTTGACGAATACCCCAAAACCTTAGCAGCAATTATTTCAAAACAACCTCGTCGATTTCGGCACTGACAGTTCGATCTTCAGATAAAATTCCCAATTTTTCACATCGTTCTACACACAGGTGATCAACATTATCTTGAACGTGGAAGTCTCGGACGTGGGAGAGCCTGTGTATGCCGTACTATTTAAGGTCGGTCACTCTCTAGAGCCAACAGATAAAAGCATGCCCATTCCCTTGTGCTGATGATTTTCAGAAGAGATGTATCTCGGTCACATGTGTCGGCTCCTGGTTGGCAGTAAGCTCATGTGATACAAATATTGAACAGGTACTGCACTTAAACAAATAACTGTGAACGATATTAACTCCCCAGTTTCTTCAATATTAGTCTCATAGGTAGCCAGTGCTTTTATGCTACCACCTGACGCACTAGCTTAATTTAATCCATTGTTACATTTGTTTCCGATCGATTCAGATGAGTTTCCATTCCATCAAGAGAGCATCGAACAAGGAATAGAAAGAAACTTATGTCCGTAAGGTAACAGAATTTTTGAGATACATGAAATAATATTAGCCAGTACCATACTCAGTATATGAGCAGTTGGGGAGTATGAGGAAATCCAACACAGCCGTCCTGGAGAAGGTCGCTGTGGTGGCGGCATGTCGTTGTATCAAATTGTGTTTCAGTTGTTGGATTTATATCTGAAAAATTGGTATATGGTCTGGTAATCAGAATTTGGCCAAATGTGAGGGATAAAGATTTCTTCTAGTTGTGGAATTTGCACCTGTTACCTCCGAATCGAGCGCCATAGCACAGCTATGAATTAGAGTCTCGGCTACGAAGGCAAGGAAATAAAAATGTGTGGAGACTGGACACTAGAAACGGGTTAAGTGCCAACATTTATAAATACGAGTAAGAGCAAAAACAAAAAAAGCTAAATGCCATCGCCAACAACCTGGAACACAGGCTAAATATCTCAACTACTGACACTGTATAAGGCTCGGCAAGGGACAGGAGAGGTACGTGCTGACCCTCTGGCGAGCCTAAAGAGAGCTGAGGGCCACCAAGCTTTTACAATTCATTGTAAGTGTTGTCTACAACAAAAGCAATGTGAATTCTAGCCGTATTCTTTTCAATAAAATCTGTTCATTAGACATTCAACTCACTGTTTTCAGTTATCTTTTCGACTGTAAGAACAATGGAATTAAAGAAGATCAAAACTAATAAAAATTGGCATGAAAGGAAACGTCGTAGAAGAGCAGGTAAAACTTATGAAAACCGTAAAACCGTGTCGGTGGCAGGAGGAACATAGCCGAGGGAAGAGGTATGTACAAAATATTTATCTCCTGCATTCAGAATTACTTCCTAGGTTCTGACAGAGTTTAGTAATCAATTGGCTTCTTAGTAGGTGTTCTGAAGGAGCGTATGTCTTGCTCTTTTTCAGTTAAGCTGCAAGTGTAAACTATTGTGTTTAAGTGAGCCTTCAAAGGGGATCGCCAGCAAAACTCCTTTCTGATCGTCTGATGGTCAATACGACTGTAAAAAGAAGGCGTCATCGCCAGCACAGTGATGCAAATGATTGTAGATGGTAAACTAGACTTCGTTATTCTTTGCCAGAGGATGCACACAACCACTGATATAATCAAGGACCTGGCTGTACCTTAACAACCATGTACAGCGACTTGTCTGATGAGAAGCTAAGAAATCTACTACGGATGCTGCCCTGAGCGAAGTAAGATAACACAGTATTCTTCGAAGAATTAATTCATTAAAATTGTTTTCTGTACTTTAAAAGTTAAAACAGGGCTTTCAAATATTTAATCGAGTGACAATGTGCTAGTGCCTTGTTATCATTAGAAATTAATGGAAAGCTTGACCTATTTTTATTGTCATTGACCTCGTTTCTGTCAATAAAAGCACGGCACTCAGAACATTTTACATATTTCCGTGTCAAATAATAGTTTTGATTCACAAGAAGGGGGAAATAACACAAATGCTGTAGTAATATGAATCTCATCATAAATAATAAATAAAAGATTGGTTCGGATTTTTTAACAAAAGATGAGACCAGTAATACTGAATAACTCAGAATCAAGTATTTTTAGTGTTTAGCCCATTATTGATGTCCAGTCTTCAATTGGGGAACTAGATTTCTGGGTGTATCAAAAATGCTCAGAACAATACTGAAATCCGTGATAGTGTTGTGCGGATATTGTGTATAATGGGAAACTGCTTAACGATCGTGGCGCCTGCTCTGTCTCTCCGCTGAAGCTATACAGAACACCAAACGACAGTATGCTGCCCTTGGCTGGAAATACATCAATTTTTGATCTGGTAATGCCACCCGTTTGTGGCCAAGTACCCTTGAGATGTTCACAGTTAGCTGTGGTGGCAGCGTTTAGAGTGCAATACTGCACCCTAAAGAACACCAGGCAGATCAGTGGCGTATGCGTGTGGGATGTGGGCTGTTCACTCCTCATGCGTCATGTCCTTAGCTTGTAGGTACCTGTCCACCCGGCCAGCCCTGCAGAACACAGCCATTACAACAGCTGTATGACAAAAATCACGTTTAAGCACGATTCTGTCGTTAGCGGGACAACTCTCTCTTTTCCTAGGTCCACATTCGCCGAAGCACGTGACACTACGTGATGGGACTGTAACTGGAGGATCGCTAAGCATCCAAAACAACGTCTACAATCCGGAGTAGATTTATGATTCAGACTCTGCTGCAGTATCTCTAGCCAGTGCAGATACTTTGCCTGTTGGACGACTTCGGAACCTTCAGGCAAGACAATGTGCTATAACCCAGCAATGGAAACGTGGTCGATCTGGTCCGAACTACCGCTGTCGCCGTAAAAGTTAAACGAATGTTGGGCAAGAAGTACGATGTCGTGCAAATCACTATGTGTACGCCCAGCACGTGGAATACTCCACCACCGTGCTAATGCACATACTGGGCTCTTCACATGCTGCCTTGTCAGTGATGTACCGTATCTTGACAGATGAAAAGCGCAGCCATAAGCATCATTTGCCATGGGGAACAACGTCTCTACTCTGATGAGACATAAACATAATGACCACCAGCTTAATAGCTTGTTTGACCGTATTTGGAACGTATTACATGACTGATTCTGCGAATCAGTGATCCATCAGTTTTTTGGTAGGTTTGTGAAGATATGTGGCATTAGATGTCTACCCACAGATCACGTAACTAACGTAAATAAGTGACGCTGATTTGCGTACACTGTGATAGCGCCCGCTAACTATCCAGATGGGTTACATACAATTTGCATCAGGCGAATCTGGTTGCCGCGACATCAACGTGAGTTCACTATACTGCTCCTGAAACCACTGTAGCACGGTCCTGGCTCCGAGACCAACACAGTTATACTGATGGAAGGTGCCACCTCTGCCGGGAAGACATCAGGTGGTTCGCAGCTGTTAGCTTGTCTTAGATTACCACCATAGGCACTATGCAAGTGTAGGAGAATGTCTCATATAGCATAATACTGCCCCACCAGCCAGCGTTCGTGGCACACTGCACGTTTAGATCCGCCGTTCACCTCCGTGACGGTGTTTGTGGAGACGACCATCGGTCTAGCGTAGCAAAAATATGTGTCACCCGAAGAGCCGACACGTTTCCACTGATCGACCGTTGAATCCGGATGGTTCAACATTTTATGATGGACAGTGTGCTCCGAAACACTTGTGCGTGCACCAGCATTCTGCTCTTTAGGGAGAGGTCCCACAGATCACCATCCACTCTACTTTATAGAGCAGACAGTCCTCCGAACACCACGTTCCGTAAAGGGTCGAGGACGTCCAACCACTTAGCGCCTAGTGCTAATTTCACTGACCTTCTACCTCTTACGTAGATGTTCATGACAGTAGGACATGAACATTCGGCCAGCCTCGTCATTTTCGAGATACTCTTTCACAGTCTCTAAGTAATAATGATCTGCCCTTTGTCAGAGTCGCTTATTTCAATGGATTTCCCCATTTGCAGCCCATATCTTAACTAGTGTGATCCTTAGTCCGTGTCTGCTCCGCTTACACACTGTTGTTACCACTTCGCGTGCCCTTAACGTCACTAGGCGGCATCCAACGTCACGGTAGGCAGTGATCACAATGTTTTGACTGTTCAGTGTAAGTCAGGTTTCGTTACTGGATATCGCCGTTGTAACAATGGTAAGATTGGCCATTGTGTTGCAAGCCACTCGCCTCCCAAACGTTACACAGTAAAAATTGATCAGCAGTCACGTCACACAGTCTCTCTACGGAGGTATAGCGCACAACGGCCACAGGTGTACTTAAACTCACGGAAGTGCACAGAAGGGCACAGAAATTATAATGTCTCCAGAAAACTCACCACTGGGCTCTCTAGCATGAAAACACGACATCTTATCTGACCAATGGGAATACACGTTGATACTCGTATAAGACAAGCTACGTCGAAAATAAAAAGAAAAGTCGGCCCATCACGCTTGCCAACAAGGTCCATTAAGGGAATCGGCGGTGGTATTATCGATGGTGGCAGGGGGGCGATGTATCGAATGATATATTTAAAAGCGCTTCCAGCAGGCGATCTCCCGTCTTCCACCCTCTCGACCACTTCCCATGAACGCAGCATCATTCGTCTGCTAACAATAATCCTACTGGAGCGAGATGAGCACTTCTTTGTCTCAGCTGTGATCAAACTCCGTGAGTCGTGATCAGAGGTCGAGAGGCCGCGGTTCGAAATGACTTCTCAAAGCGTTCGGGTTCTTCTTGAGTCCATCCCACGACTAATCACCTCCATACACAAGGTGACTAAATATTATTTGCTAGTGTCTCTATTTGTTTTGCAGTAGCCAGTTCTAGAGTAAATGGTAATTATTAGCTTCTCTCTGATAGCAGGTATGAGATAGCGAATCATCTTTCGCAGGACTCATCCAGATGATAGCATGGATTTCATCAAAAACATTAATTTTATTGTGATCCCAGGTTAGATGAATACAGGGTCTTACAAAAAGGTACGACCTAACTTTCAGGAAACATTCCTCACTCACAAAGAAAGAATATATGTTATGTGGACATGTGTCCGGAAACGCTTACTTTCCATGTTAGAGCTCATTTTATTACTTCTCTTCAAATCACATTAATCATGGAATGGAAACACACAGCAACAGAACGTACCAGCGTGACTTCAAACACTTTGTTACAGGAAATGTTCAAAATGTCCTCCGTTAGCGAGGATACATGCATCCATCCTCTGTCGCATGGAATCCCTGATGCGCTGATGCAGCCCTGAAGAATGGCGTATTGTATCACAGCCGTCCACAATACGAGCACGAAGAGTCTCTAAATTTGGTACCGGGGTTGCGTAGACAAGAGCTTTCAAATGCCCCCATTAATGAAGGACAAGAGGGTTGAGGTCAGGAGAGCGTGGAGGCCATGGAATTGGTCCGCCTCTACCAATCCATCGGTCACCGAATCTGTTGTTGAGAAGCGTACGAACACTTCGACTGAAATGTGCAGGAGCTCCATCGTGCATGAACCACATGTTGTGTCGTATTTGTAAAGGCACATGTTCTAGCAGCACAGGTAGAGTATCCCGTATGAAATCATGATAACGTGCTCCATTGAGCGTAGGTGGAAGAACATGAGGCCCAATCAAGACATCACCAACAATGCCTGCCCAAACGTTCACAGAAAATCTGTGTTGATGACGTGATTGCACAATTGTGTACGGATTCTCGTCAGCCCACACATGTTGATTGTGAAAATTTACAATTTGATCACGTTGGAGTGAAGCCTCATCCGTAAAGAGAACATTTGCACTGAAATGAGGATTGACACATCGTTGGATGAACCATTCGCAGAAGTGTACCCGTGGAGGACAATCAGCTGCTGATAGTGCCTTCACACGCTGTACATGGAACGGAAACAACTGGTTCTCCCGTAGCACTCTCCATACAGTGACGTCGTTAACGTTACCTTGTACAGGAGCAACATCTCTGACGCTGACATTAGGGTTATCGTTAACTGCACGAAGAATTGCCTCGTCCATTGCAGGTGTCCTCGGCGTTCTAGGTCTTCCCCAGTCGCGAGTCATAGGCTGGAATGTTCCGTGCTCCCTAAGACGCCGATCAATTGCTTCGAACGTCTTCCTGTCGGGACACCTTCGTTCTGAAATCTGTCTCAATAGAAACGTACCGCGCCACGGCTATTGCCCCGTGCTAATCCATACATCAAATGGGCATCTGGCAACTCCGCATTTGTAAACATCGCACTGACTGCAAAACCACGTTCGTGATGAACACTGACCTGTTGATGCTACGTACTGATGTGCTTGATGCTAGTACTGTAGAGCAATGAGTCACATGTCAACACAAGCACCGAAGTCAACATTACCTGCCTTCAATTGGACCAACTGGCGGTGAATCGAGGAAGTACAGTACATACTGACGAAACTAAAATGAGCTCTAACATGGAAATTAAGCGTTTCCGGACACATGCCCACATAACATCTTTTCTTTATTTGTGTGTGAGTATTGTTTCCTGAAAGTTTGACCGTACCTTTTTGTAACACCCTGTATAAGCAGTTCTCATTCCTTCACGAACTGCCGCTTTTCCGAAAGGTCCTCAGCCCTGTCGCCTTCTCTTGAGATGAGCCTAATTTTGCCTAACTATCTATGAGGAATAGTGAGTTAAATGTAACATATATTGATGAGCCAAAACATTACGACTATCTGATTAATAGCATGCTGGTCGACGTTCGTAATGCAGTACAGCAGAGATTCTGCGCGTCACAGATTCGACAGGTCTTTGGTAGCTTTCCGGCTGTATGTGGCACCAGATTTCGTCGCACGGGTCGCACTGTCCTGAAAATTACGTGTCACTGTTTTGGGTGCTTAGCTAACGCCCCATAACGTCCCAGGCGAGTTCATTCCGGTTCACATCAATCGGATCTGGTGGCCAGGACATTAAAGCGCGTCCATCATCGTGCACCTCAAACGAATGTAGCACGTTTCTGACCTTGTGACACTGTCAGTTATCCCACTGGGGGATACCACCGTCGTCGGGGAATATATTAGGCACTCAGGGATACATGTGATCGACAATAATATTCATGTTGTCCCCAGCTGTCATGATGTTTTCTATTACTACCACAGGCGCTGTGGAAGATCACATGAATTTTGCTCACAGCATAAAACTGTCCCCACCGCCATGCTTCCTCACAGCGGTGCATGTTTTGAGTGACCGTTTTTCTGGGTGACGGCGTATCAAGACATGACTACAGGCCTTGTGTAACAAGAAACGTGATTCATCCTAGCATACGGCACGTTTTCATTGATTCACGGCCCAATCTCTGTGATCTCCTGCCCAATCCAGTCGTAACTGACGATTTCACAATCTGCAACATGGTCACGAATTGAACAATGACCCGAAAATAGAATAAATTTCCTTTACCTTACGTCAATGGTCACAAATTTTTATGTTATGAGACTGCCGGTTTCGGTTTGCTATTTTGTGTTCCACTATTTATATATATCTGACGATGCTGGAGCTGATTTTAAGTTAAGCTTTTGACGATGCCACTAGGGCTCCAGTATATTAGGACATGTTTTTATAAAAAAGAAACGAAGGTGATGATTATAAACCGATACCGGTATTCTGATGACATACATATTAGTGACCATAGACGTGAAGAAAAGGAAATTTATGTAAATGACGATGTTGGGTCAACGTGGGAACACATAAGTGTCGTCTGACACTGATACCAATGTTCAACGCCGGCCTCGGTGGCCGAGCGGTTCTAGGCGCTAAGGTCTGGAACCGCGCGACAGCTACGGTCGCAGGTTCGAATCGTGCCTCGGGCATGGATGTGTGTGATGTCCTCAGGTTAGTTAGGTTCAAGTAGTTCTAAGTTCTAGGGGGCTGATGACCTCACAAGTTATGTCCCGTAGTGCTCAGAACCATTTGAACTATTGGAACCCATGTTCAACAGTATCCCCTGACCATTGCGCTTTGAATCACTTGCGTCTACGACAGCACTGTTAGCTGTCGACAGATCAGCCACAGATCACCGCCCATCATGCTTTATAAAGCGGGTAAGCCCCTGACCTCCATGTTCTTTGATGGAGTTGTGGATGTCCAGCACACTGTCGCCTACTCGTGGTTTCACCGTCCTCCATCCACTTTTCATAGATGCGCACTGCAGTAGCACGCTAACAGCTTTCCAGCTTCTCCATTACCCAGCTGCCCGTTCCCAGGTGCCCTACGTCAATTAACTTTTCTCATTTGGGGCCATACGTCGATTTAATGATTCCCCAGTCGTTTCTGCCTTAATTATACACTTTTCTTACTGTGTCATGTACTCGTAACGCCACCAAGTGACATTCGATCTCGTAGTGGCAGCGGTCATCATTAATTGGCTCATCCGTGTTTTGCCAATAAACAAGAGAAGGAAGCAGTAAAATGTGCGTTGATAACTGCCGAGCTATTTCAAGGACACAACGACAAGCCCTAATAATCGAAATCCTGGCATGTCATAATCAGAAACACGATATCCGAAAGAACAGATACCATCTTCATATATATACGATAGCGATATTTCAGCGGCATAGGAATGAGTTATTTTGATCTATCGTTCTTTTGAAACAAGTGATGACAGTAATGACAGGTAACTACACTTTTTTGGCAATACAAGTACTTCTAAGGAGCCGAAAATATTTTTAAAAAATCAGTCATGTTACACGAAATCCACTTTCTGTTCATGAATCGGATGTATAACGAGACGGACACTATAGAATGGCTTCATTGAAGAATGCAATACGCAAACAACGAAGATGATTTTGTAACTTTCCGACATTTCAGCGGCCTTCTACCCTTGTAAATCAGAAATGGGCAAAACTGCAGAAGAGGCAGGTAATATTGCAACCGAAGAGTTGAGTGGTGGCTGGTGCGGGTAGATTAGGCAGACCTTTATGTAGCCCGTAAATTTGCTACCTGTTGCGCGGCGCAGAAGTTGGTCCAATATCTGACTGTGATAGATAATGCCAACTACTTGTTGCTCCAGGTTGGCCTTACAGTTTCTATCATTTGCACGAGAGAAATTTGTAGCCAGCAGGTACTCTTAAATATTTGTGGAGAGCAATGAGAGAGCATGTTTATTGCTCGAAGGAAAAGTCGTCTCTAGTAGCTCAACGTTTTAGTTAAGGAGTATTTTAGCAATTCAGGGCAATTTCACTAAAAATGTGCAACTGTGTTATTGGGAATCTGTGGCTTGGAATACAGCCCACTCTCCGCACTTATAAATTTAACGATTATTATCTTCGTATCTAAGTGAATGACACTATTATCTGAGCAGTTTTGATTGGTTTAATATGAACATTATAAGGTCGTAGAGTGAATGGCTTGTACTGGAATATGGAGGACTACTAGTTTTTAAACTCTGAGGGACTCCTGGAAATTTGTTTATAATGCTTGCAAGTAAAAGAGGAGATATAAGAATAATTCTTATAACAAATAAAATTAGCTGGACCTGATTTAAGGAATTGTGTCATTACGTGAACCATCAGATATTGTACTAAGGCAGTAGATGTGTAGAACATGCATATGTATTTGAAGACAAACATTACTTTCTTCGCCAGAAAAACACCGTTTAAGGAAAAACTTCTGGCTATCATTCACGCATGAAAAACATTTCGGAGAAATCGGGTGACAAAATGTGTGGGTTAAACAGTGAATTAGCACTGCGGATGAACTATGTTGTAACTCCTGTCTACTGACCGTTATTGATATTTTCTTTAGTTTCATTTGTTTATTTCAGGCTAATGCCGAGATACTTCAAAAATAACACACCGAGTTCAATACGTTTTCTCTTCAACACAGATGTCACAACATCTCTGACGAGCTATTTGTCTGCTGGAGTCCAAAATAACAAAAAGCAGTAAGATCTTTCTCAAAATTTATAAAATTAGACGAAATGTAGATAGGTAAGCTACTGTTTTACAATCGGATTTGTGAATTCGTGACAGCTACGCTTATTTGTAGCTGCAAACCAAACTCCTTGTTTGTCTGCAGCACGGTGTAGTACATGACGATATGCCAGCTGAAAGTGAAACAGTTCGTACGGAAGTGGAGTGAGAGGTTCTGGCATAAGCTGCACTTGATCGTCTTTTTTTTTTTTTAAGTGAGAGAGCTGCAGTGTAAGCAGAGCTCTTCCGTGAACAGTAGAGCTTCATTCAAGGTCCAGGAGTACTTTCCACTTCAGAAGTCCATAAAAACGCAAACTCTTTTCTTGACTTTCCGAATGGCCTTAATGCGTTTTGACGTCGGCAGAGAGCAAACAGAGAACTCAGTCACTGCTGTCTTCTGCTAGATAGCAGTCCTCCGTAAACAGAACTCCACGTTGTGGGATTTTTCACAACGGTGGCCGACTGACCATACAGCCCACACACGCTATTCACATGTGTTCAACGTGTGCCGGCTGTCCCTTGTTAAGCAAAACATTCATATACCGTTTATGTTAGTTATCCTCATTTGTCCGGGCAATCTGACGACAGTGTTGTGACACTAACAGGAAACCTATTTTGATCTGTTAACATCTTTCGTAAAAGTAGGATGATGAGTTTTGAGGAACAGTATATCTAACAGTAAAAATAAATCAGTTGTTCAATTTTCCAAGTGAAGGGACTTTCATAATCAGCATAAAGCGTGCATTATTTTCTGACTTATGGAGCACATATTTAATAAGAATGCTCAAACTGTTTTACTTTTATTAGGATAAAGGCAAATCTGTCAAACATCACACTGCAGTACTAGGCATGGTCGTATTCGAAATGGAATGTCGTTGCCTATCTGTGACATTTGAACTGATTTATCTTGCAAAGGGTACCTACAGTTTGACATGGATTTCGGATAACGGTGCTGCTCGGCATTTTTCACATTAACAAACTTTGCCAGATGTGATAGAAGTGAAATGTGACAAGTCAGAATACTAGGACTGTACTGCCACCGAATCCGAGTATATTATGTGAGTAGCCTGACACTTTACCATGGTTTCAGTCCTTTTTCTGTGACATTTAAACTGCCACTTCTAGCCTGTTCTCACACTTCCTAATTATTTATCCCTTATAATTTTCCTGACAAGTACATTTAGTGCGTTTAATTTCATTTTTAATGTTCACGTCATTTATAAAGGTGTTAACAGAGAAAATGAAGATCAATTTAAACATGTCAAATCCTTCTTCTTTTTGGAGTGATAGCTTTACCATAAAAGGAGTTGAAATTTTCTTCTTCGTAGAAAATAAATTATGACGTTCTTCTTTTCCACTAAAGAAACGGACATCGTTTGTGTTTAACTGCAAACTTTAAGTGCGGACTCAACATTTGAGATACTAAAGTACATTTTTATGCGATTCAAAGATACACAGGGATATAAATTTGACGGAGCAGTTGTCTAAAAAATTTAAACTGGAAGTTAGATCAAATATTTATAGAATAAATCAAGGACACACTTCAAAACAGTAGTTTTGAAAAATTGTATGTAGCCATGCACACTTATGAAAGCGACCATACATTGTTAGGAAGTGATGATCTTAGAATCTGGCATATGCTAAATAAAGGTAGAAAAATGGGTCACCTGGATCAGTTACAGATTATGGTTATAGCACGAAAAATGTAAATAAGTTAACTGAACATTATACAGTTGACACAAACAGCTTATTGAAGAATCATCTGGAATTCAAATGACAGATACATTAGTGGCAGTGATGCCTGGAGAACCTGATGTATGTGGTATGATTCAAATTTACTGTTATTTCCACAGGGGGAGGGTACATTAGAATTCATTCTTGGTGGGAGTGTTTCCGATTCTTTGGTTAAGTACATAAGCTGCTCAGTCGTGCTGCACAGATAATTATACTCAGACGAGTTCTTCCCGGAGGTGAAGAGGCTGTAGGCGTCAAACTACAACCGAGTGATTTGGCACACTAGAATCGTATTCGGGGGAACTGTGCTTCAAACCCACGTCCAGCCATCCTGATTACGGCCGACTTCCTTCCCCATCCTTCCCTAATCCGATGGGATCGATGACCTCATTGTTTGGTCCCCCCCCCCCCCCCTCTACATCATCCATCCGTGACTCTACAGTGTTCACGGTAGACACATACTGATTTATTCAGTTGAAATACAGTTGTTGAGTAAGTACTGTGTAAGAAGGGCATGGGCGTAAAACAGCAGTGAACATGACAGTTTATTGACTTTCTTACGTATATGTTTTAATGCGCTTTTGTCAGTGATATTCATGGCACGCAGAATTTTGTTAATGTAATTCGCACAATAAAGTCTTCCAAACTTGCAAAAAAATTCTTTCATATTGAGAGTGGTTAGGGCTACATTTAAACTTCGAACTGTTTTTACTGTATTGTTGACTCTTCCTGTTTCTAATGCTTTTATCGAATTTTATTCCATACCAGAGCTGAGTTCATCTGTTGGCGGATAAGATACCGCTTTAAATCTTCTAGATATTATCTCTTCTTTTGTTTCGCTATTTTGGTACTGTCCTGACTATCAGTTGATATGGAGAATATTATTTACTTCCCACAAAGATCACGTTAGCGACGTAAAAGTGAAAATTATTTCACGCCAGTGTTTCCTGAGGTAAACTTAATTTTTCCTTTCAGTATAGAGAAGATATTGTCTATAGATCGAAAACATGTTTGAAATAACGAACAGGGCATGAATTCCAGGTAGAACACTGAGCTAGTAGTTCCTTCTAGCTAAGCCATTAACTACAACTACTGTAAAGGTAGCCTCGTCAGCTTGCTTGTGTGGAATAATTAATCAGTTCTCGACAACGATTACATAACGAACGTTACCCGTGAAATCCAATTAAAATTGCGCGTACCGGTTGTGCTGTGACGTGGAACCTTTAATATAGATATCTTTTCGATCAAATGTTTTGCGGACAACGCTATTACATAATTTCTTGATGTCTCAATACACTCAGTATTTCTGTGGCAGAATGTGTGGTGGTTATTTCTGCAGTCAACAATTCTTGGTAATTTTGTGGTAATTTACTGGTCTAGTGTTTATAAATGTTAAGTTAAAATTTATCTCAAAAGAATATGTCCGAAACTTAGTATTACTTTTCTTCACAGTTTCTTTCCAAATATTGTATTCACCTAAAATTTTAAGCAAATAGGCTTAGAACGTATATACGTAGACATTAATTTACTGTAGTTTCTACAGTTGGCTATAACACCCGTTCTCCTACAGATCTGCAACGAGATTTTTTGCTGAAACTAAAGAAATTTTCCTATACAAGTTTGTTTTATTGCAGAACAGACAAGCGTTTATATTTCTGAGTAACTCACGCTATCTCTCTTTTTTTATATACCCCGGTTTTCCACTTTATAGGAACTATAGATTTTATAGTTGACGTGTTTTTAATTTTTTTCTATCTCACACGTACACGTGGACATTATATCGACGTCGTGATATTACTGATTTTACATTCTGCTTCAGAATATTTTTTTTTTATCCTCCTGGATTTCTATTTCCCTCTCACAGTCTCCCCGGCTAGCCGCGCTGTCTAACGCGCTGCTTTCCGAGTGGGAAGGCGTGAACGAATGCGCCCGGCGGATTAGTGTCGAGGTCCGGTGTGCCGGCCAGCTTGTGGATGGTTTTTCAGTCGGTTATCGATGTACATCGGCGAATGCGGGCTGGTTCCCCTTATTCTGCCTCAGTTACATTGTGTCGGCGATTGCTGCGCAAACACCGTTTCCACGTACACGTACACCATAACTATTCTACGACTCAAACATTTTGGGCTACACTCATCTAGTTTGAGATGTTCCTGGGGGGGGGGGGGGGGGGGAGGGTTCCCACTGAGGGCCGAACGGCACAGTGACCCTGGGTTCGGTGTGGGGCGACGATGGGGAGGTGCGGGGTGGGTTGGGTGGACCGCTGTTGCTTGTTGTCAGGTTGTGAACTACAGAGGGCTACGGCTGTACGACGCCTGTCCGTCGTTTCTAGGTCCCCGGTTTAATACATACATACATTTCCCTCTCACACTCGGAGAGTACCATATTCTCGAATTCTTGCATTTCTTCCACAGTATTTCCAAACAAGTGTGTGTCTGGAATTTAGAAAATAATACGTGAAAGCAGTATTTATTTTGATACCTAAAATTAAGAAATTTTCCTCTTCCTGCCGAGTTATCAACATTCATTATATACAGTTATTTTCCAGAGATTCACAACAACGAGGTAAAGTTTTTGAAATAGAGACCTATAACGAATAGGTTTACCATATACTTGTCTTTTCAGCTTTTCCAAGCTTGCTGCGAGCCGAGCACGCGTTGTTTGGCACAACGATTGACCCTGCAGTACATTTTTGTAAGTCGTTTACAGATATGCTATCAGTGAATGTTGAACTCAAACAGAGATTGGGAGACAGCACTGCCTGTGGAGACTTTTGCAAAGAACACAGAAAGCAAGACACTACAGGGTTCACGCCTTTTCTCCTGACCTACAGTCTAGAGGCTGAAGAAAAAGTGGATACTTTGATTCGGTTTCAAAAATGGTTCAAATGGCTCTGAGCACTATGGGACTTAACATCTTAGGTCATCAGTCCCCTAGAATTTAGAACTACTTAAACCTAACTAACCTTAGGACATCACACACTTCCATGCCCGAGGCAGGATTCGAACCTGCGACCGTAGCGGCCGCGTGGTTCCAGACTGAAGCGCCTCGAACCTCTCGGCCACTCAGTCCGGCATGATTATAGCAGCAGGAAAATTTGTTTCTCCGTACGCTATCTTTCACGCTACTCATGACTGACCGTCATATGCCAGAGTGGTAGGATGATGAAACTACGAGCTTTTGTTTCGACAAATTCACGAGTTCCATGCAGCCAGGTTCTTTGCAAATTCATAATTGGCTCGTTGATACACTTCATGTAACATCTGATAAGACTCGTAGGGCCTATTTTTATTATGATAACTTTGTCTTTCTCGTATTGTCCTTGTATCCACTAGAAGTGGAATATAATAATTCCAATCCCAAAGACAGCAGGTGTTGACAGATGTGAAAATTACCGAACTATCAGTTTAATAAATCACGGCTGCAAAATAGTAACACGAATTCTTTGCAGACGAATAGAAAAACTGGTAGAAGCCAGCCTCGGGGAAGATCAGTTTTGATTCCGTTGAAATGTTGGAACACGTGAAACAATACTGATCCTGTAACTTATCTTAGAAGATAGATTAAGGAAATTCCAACCTAAGTTTCTAGCATTTGTAGACTTAGAGAAAGCTTCTGACAATGTTGACTGGAATATTCTCTTTCAAATTCAGAAGGTGGCAGGGGTAAAATACAGGGAGCGAAAGGCTATTTACAGTTTGTACAGAAACCTGATGCAGAGTCGAAGGGCATGATAGGAGGCAGTGGTTGGGAAGGGAGTGAGACAGGGTCGTCGCCTATCCCCGATGTTATTCAATTGGTGTATATTGAGCAAGTAGAAAATGGAAAGAAAAGAAAAATTCGGAGTAGGAAATAAAATCCACCGAGAACAAATAAAAACTTGAGGTTCGCTGATGACGTTGTAATTCCGCCAGAGACAGCAAAAGACGTGGAACAGCAGTTGAATGGAATGGACATTGCCTTGAAAGGAGGATATAAGATTAACATCAAGAAAAGCAAAATGAAGATAATGGAATGTAGTCGAATTAAATCGGGTGATGCTGATGGAATTAGATTAGGAAATGACATACTTAAAGTAGTAAATGCGTTTTGCTATTTGGGGAGCAAAATAACTGATGATGGTCGATGTAGAGAGGATATAAAATGTAGACTGGCAATGGCAAGGAAAGCGTCTCTGAAGAAGAGAAATTTGTTAACATCGAGTATAGACTTGGATATAAAATGTAGACTGGCAGTGGCAAGGAAAGCGTCTCTGAAGAAGAGAAATTTGTTAACATCGAGTATAGACTTAAGTATCAGGAAGTCGTTTGTGAAAGTATTTGTATGGAGTGTAACCATGTATGGATGTGAAACGTGGACGATAAATAGTTCAGACAAGAAGAAAATAGAAGCTTTCGAAATGTGGTCCTACAAAAGAATGCTGAAGATTAGATGGTCTAACAACGCTACCACAACAAAGGTCAAAATTTTAATAACGATTGTGGTGTTACTCACGCTGTTAAATACTGCATTATCAGGCAACAACAGTCATATTATGTGGCAGGTGTCATTAGAGCACAGTTAATAGTAATTTCATGTAATAATGAAAAAAACCTAAGCACTCATCTTTTTGTGTTTCCCACGCTGATCTCGTCGTAAAATCATGGCTCAATTGTTGAAAATCTAGGTGGTTATGATTCCAAGCTCGGATGCAAAGAGGCCTAGGTTTTATTCTGCTATATTCAAAAGTTTTGTAGATGCGCTTCACAAACCATTCTTGAAGATCACACTTTCGCTGGACAATGGTGATGTAAAAAAATAATCAGCACTCCGAAATTAAGTTACACTTCCTTTTAATTGCTTTTATTGCAATATCACGTGACACACTAACATCACTTCACAATACAAAACATACTTGAAAACATCTTCCTCACAGTCACTGTTAAAGTTCACATTTTATAAGCGGACTACAATACGCGTCTTTCCAACATTACGTCAAAGACGTCCGACTCTCTAACAACTTAACAACCAACTAATAATCGCTTACGCGCCCAAGAATCAGAGTTACAAGTACCTCAAAGATCATAGTGACAAAAGAAAGAATACACATAAAAATAATATAATTGCAATATAAACATATCGATGTATCACAAATGAAATCAAATCTGAATGTTGTCTCAGAAATATGTAAACTACTTTACAGAAACACAGTAGAATATTACTGGTATCAAGAGGTTCAGATGAGGTACCATAATGGTTACGTAATTCAAGTACCATTACAATGGGTAGATCACATAACTAATGAGAAGGTACTGAATAGAATTGGGCAGAAGAGAAATTTGTGGCACAACTTGACTAGAAGAAGGGATCGGTTGGTAGGACATGTTCTGAGGCTTCAAGGGATAACTAATTTAGTATTGGAGAGCAGCGTGGAAGGTATAAATCGAAGAAGTAGGCCAAGAGATGAATACACTAAGCACATTCAGGAGGATATAGGTTGCAGTACGTACTGGGAGATGAAGAAGCTTGCACAGGATAGAGTAGCATGGAGAGTTGCATCAAACCAGTCTCTGGATTGAAGAACACACTAACAACAAGGTTCCAGTTTGAAATGACATTATTTCCGCAGTCTGTCATCTAATAATGAATATGTTTGAAGGCTATTGGTTAGGAATTAGTTCTTCACGATTCTTCAGATTGTCAGCAAAACGTAGTTTGACAAAATACAAAGTGTTATT
Source organism: Schistocerca piceifrons (assembly GCF_021461385.2). NCBI lineage: Eukaryota > Metazoa > Arthropoda > Insecta > Orthoptera > Acrididae > Schistocerca > Schistocerca piceifrons. The sequence continues at coordinate 557,674,604 of NC_060149.1, forward strand.
CGTGAACTTCCATACGAATCACGTGTGGTTAAATTCCAATGAAACATATGCGGACCAGGAAGATTAGAAGCTTTGACTGCAGTACCTGGAAAGCTGAATCTTTCGTCAGAGATTGTGAACAGTTCTATAACTCTAACAATTAATCCTCCTTTGTGTAATCTGCAGTGTAAGTTCCTTTCAGTCATACGTATACTTCTTGATGTTACACCTTTAATGCAGTTTTAAAAAGACTCTAGGCTGCAGAGCAGTGTAATAAGCTGCTGCCAGCCCGCCCCCTTCGGGGGGAATCGAAATTCAATAAAGGAAAAAAAAACTTACTGTAGGATACATAAATGAGTGAGTGAAATGTGCGTAGGTACTTAGCTGATGTGTAAATCGGGTTTTTTTCATTAATTTACTTTATGTTGCTCGCCCACTTCTATCAGGCAGAGAGTCGACCTCTGAGGTCCCCGAGCTGCTTCACTGCATCGTAAAGACGAGGCATAGATATAGATTTTAAAAACGCCAGTAATACGTGTGTTCTCCAAATCCACGATTATGTAACTCGCAGAATGCTTTGGAAGACATTTCGTCAACGTTCAAGCGATTCACTGACCTATTACTCATAAAAAAAACTCTCTGAACTATGTGTCTCAGTCCAAGCTACATCATCTACTGAAAATATTCAGGTCATAAACATAGCTCTAGGAAGGGTAAACGTCGTCTCTTGCCAGAACTGAACTTCCACATGGCCTGTCTGACTTGCTACAACCTCATCAGTCCATATGTAGCTTACAATCTACTACCAAATTTCATTTTTTGTAGCTCAGGGAATGCTGTGCCTCGTTGTAGCATATACTTGCGCCATTAGCTTTCTGTGCATCATTTGTTTTCGTTTCTGCATGCTCCCAGTATGTGGCAGCATCTGCTTGTGGGAACCTGACTATCGTAGTGTCAGCAAGTCTTTGACAAATAGGGTAATTTCTGTTTTTATTTCCGGCAGTTTAGGACTAGAATGTGTTTAGAATATGCTGTAATGATTTAATACACGCTACTATATTGAATAAATGATTACTTACTTCATTACAAGAATATAACGATATATCGTTTTAGACGTAGCAGCACGTCTACATTCGGCAACGACCTACACTGTCACAGCGCAGTGGCTCTGTTTTCATAATTTTTAGGTATTTTTCAATGTTTGTTCTCAATACTACACATATTCCAATTATTTTCTAACGTATATAGTGTTCACTTTGAAGACGTTCTAAACTTTTGGTGAATAACACCAACTTTTCAAATTTATTATTTTGTCTTATTTTGTCACAGAGCAGTGCATTCACAACCAATATACATTTTTCTCTCATAAAATCTAAATGCAGGACTGAAAGTGATTTTATTACTTTAACCGAATACATAAATTCACAGGTATGCTACTTACAAATACAGACTGAGCTGTGGTACACAATACCTACAATAGAAAAAGGAATTCATTATCTTTTTCCTAACATATATGACAAGTGATCTTACTCCATTTTTAAACAATTTCCTTGCAGTATATTTAGCTTCCGCAACAGAAAACTGAAATGCATCTATTGCTTCCGAATGGGGGCAGGAAAAATATAAAATCTACTTGCGGCATGAAGACGGTCGCTTGGGGAATCAATGTGGAAACGAGGAAGTACGTGACCATTTGGCCGAGTTTTTGAATGACGTAGTGCTGCAGTAGTAGGGAAGTGTACCGTTTCATCCAGAAACGGACTGCCAGGCGAGCGGCTGAGGCGAGTCGATGGTGCGCGAGTAACTGCGCCGCGGAAACGGCACGGCCCGAATTCTGAGCCGACCGCAGCGCTGCGTCCGTCTTGCGTGATGCGGTCGGGCGCACGTGACTCACAGCCACATCACACAGCCCTGCCACCTGCGCTGCTAACTGGCGCTTGCTAATGGCTACCAGCCTACCAGCCACCGCTGCTCCGCTGTTAAAAACCGTTGCTTACACCACTATGTCACTCTTATTTACTCGCAAAATCTCCAAAATATTGTCTAAGACATAAATCGACGATCAACGCTAGCCTCATCTACAGTAAACGTTTACGCTCTGGTCGGCAAAGTCATCGATCTAGAACAGAACAACGAAGTGAATGCAAGCTGGTTGTTTACGGTAGGTGTGCGCTTGCGTGCAACGAGCTCATGAGCGACTCGTAGGCTGCTTGGGGGAAAAGCTGATGCGGCGAAATTCAGCTGTACTCTGTTGCTGACGAGTGCATAGGCACTTGCGAGTATGCAATAGTGCCATCAGTACTGCGCTCCCCTTTTCTCTCAGCGGTAAATCTGACGACAGGTGGCTTGCACCGAACGGTTCATGAGCCATTCGCGAGCTACATACACACTTGCAAGCACCATTATCACATGAACAGCTCGGCTGGGAAGTGTGTATGCCCTTTAACATTACTGTTGTTCAAAAATGGTTCACATGACTTTGTGCACTATGGGACTCATCTTCTGAGGTCATCAGTCCCCTAGAACTTAGAACTACTTGAACCTAACTAACCTAAGGACATCACACACATCCATGCCCGAGGCGGGATACGAAACTGCGACCGTAGCGGTCGCGCGGTTCCAGATTGTAGCGACTAGAACCGCTCGGCCACCCCGGTTGCCTATTACTGTTGTGATTTTCTCTATTTACCAGCTTCACTCTCCTGAGCAACGTGTTACTTCCATGCCACAATAAGTGTGAGGTTAACAGGGAGAAGTTCGTAGACGAATAATGAGACCGTTGCGCTCATACTAAGCGAACTCAGTGATACACTTCAACAGCGAACGCGTGAACATAATCGTCAGGCATAGCGACGAACAGACTTACTTGGCAGGTGACCAGGCGGGTGGTGTGGCACAAGATTGCATCTAGCTTTCAACCTTAGATGAAACTAACACAGGGTGAGGCGCTGTTCACACTCAGGCCATGCCAGATGCCATACAACAGGATGCAATAATGGTCGCCTGACTCGATGCTTATCCTTGCGACACCGGTGCTCCCACAGCAGGGATACTTCAAGCAACAGGGTACAGCAGGCGGCAGTAGCACCGGGTGTGATGCGTAGCTGCCAGACTCAACGCAGACAAGCTCCAAATATATGACGTATGTACTCGTGACTGGAAAGAGCTATGGCTCTCCTTCCAGTGTTGAAAACAATTTCGATATGTTAGCTACGTTTGGTGTGCACCAATCTATGACCTAAAAGGGACCAAAGGCAAACTGGCCAGCGATTACTTCTTTTCTGCAAACTTTTCAAAATCTGTGCTATGTTTTTATTAATTTCGAACTGTCACAAGACAATGGGCAATAGCAGAAAGATAGCCATTTCATTACGAACCATGGTATCAGACTATCTGATGCAAAAGAAACATTTTTTTATCGAATTGTACCCTCAGAATCGAACGAAAATAACTGCATAGAGGGGAACTTGCACAAATCGCACAACACTGATTTTAAGTTTTTTACACGAGAAGTTGAAGATTTGGTGAGTAACTAGTTACAAAAACGGCATAGTTGTGCTTCACCTACATGAAACAATTAGTTTTGAAGCACATCAGATGACTTCAATTTATCCTCCTCGTGTGTCATACGATATAGTTGCGAGGAGGACAAACAGCACTCCGTGTTGCACCGGGTGATATGCAGAGAATCCTATCGGTGTTGTACCGCTCTCGTCCTAGTGTGAACCAGTTAAGTCGCTTTCCACTACATTTGTACGCAGTCGATCAGTGTGAGTTGCTCTTAGGTCGTATCGCTCGTCACATTGCGTGTCGTATCGCATATCATGTTGCGTCAATGCTAACTGTGCCTAAAGCCGTCCTCACACCTGACGAGGCAGCTAACGTCGACGTGGACGCGGACGTGACATCCGACTTCAGGAGAGAGAGCGCCGTCGGCACACGGGACGAGAAGGTTAAGGTCATTTGCGCTCTCAACTCTCCCCAGCGGCAGTTGTCGGCTTTATTTGGCTCGCAAACCACACAATTTCTTTGCGAAAATCGACGTGCGTAAAATGGCTGCGTTAACTCTTTTAAGATGGTTGGTTGGTTGGTTTTGGGGAAGGAGACCAGACAGCGTGGTCATCGGTCTCATCGGATTAGGGAAGGATGGGGAAGGAAGTCGGCCGTGCCCTTTCAGAGGAACCATCCCGGCATTTGCCTGGAGCGATTTAGGGAAGTCACGGAAAACCTAAATCAGGATGGCCGGACGCGGGATTGAACCGTCGTCCTCCCGAATGCGAGTCCAGTGTCTAACCACTGCGCTAACTCTTTTAAGGGCTATCGAAAAAGACTCTGGACCTGTCGATGGATTGAATAGCAAATTGCAAGTAGAGGAACACTACATAATGTTCTATAACGATCTGTAATACACACAGTAGTGGAAATCAGTACAGAGGCATGGCTGTTTGCAGAAAAATTGACATTGTCCGTTGGAATAATTGTGCATAGTGTAGAGCCAATAATATGGGTTCCAGAATACCAAGAAATGTAATCAAATGGTATCCCATTTGATGACAGTCTTACATATACATCTACATGGTTACCTTGCAAGTCACACTTAAGTGCCTGACAGAGAGGTCATCTAACCAATTTCACAATAAATCTCTATTATTCCACTCTAGAACAGCACGCGGAAAAAACGAGCATATGTATCTTCCCGTGTGAGCTCTGATTTCCTTTATTTTGTTATTATGATCGCTTCCCTCTTTATACGTCGACACCAAAAAAATATTTTCCCATTCGGAGCAGAAACTTCGTGAGAAGACCCTGCCACCACGAAAAACACCTTTGTTGTTAATGAGTTCCATCGCAAATCCTGTATCATGTCCGTGACAAACCCTCCTCCGGTTTTTCTATAACACAAAACGTGCTCCCCTCCTTTCCACTTTCCCGATGTATTCCGTTAATCCTATCTGGTAAGGATCGCACACCGCGTAGCAATACTCCAAAACAGGACAGGCAAGTGTTGTGTAGGCAGTCTTTTCAGCAGATCTGTTGCATTTTCTCCCAATAAGACACTTTTTGGTTCATCTTGCCCACAGCAATGTCTGTGCGTTCTTTCCAATTCAAGTTCTTGACAACTGTAATTTCTAGGTATTCCTAGGTATTTAGTTGAATTTACGGTCTTTAGATTTGATTGATTTACTGTGTAATCGAAGTTCAGTGGATTCCTTTTAGCACTCATTTGAATGACATCACACTTTTTGTTAATTAGGGTCAATTTTCGATTTTATCGCTGTACAGAAATGCTGTCTAAATCGTTTGGAATTGGTTCTGATCTTCAGAAAACATGAGTAGACAATAAACCACAGCCTCATCTGGAAACAACATAAAACGGCTGCTCAGATTGTTTTCTAAATCGTTCATATAGATAAGGAACAGCAGAGGGCCTATAACACTATCTTGGGGGACGCCAGAAATCACTTCTGTTTTTCCGATGACATTCCGTCAGTTACTACGAAATGTGACCCCTCTGACAGAAAAGCACAAATCCAGTCACACAAATGACACTGACTGCATAAGGTAGCAACTTGATTACAAGTGCTTCTGAGGTACGGAGTCAAAAGCCTTCTGGGAACCTAGAAATACGAAATCAAATTAAAATCACTTATCGACAGCGCTCAGCACTTCGTGTGAGTAAAGAGCTAATTGTGTTTCACAAGAACGATGTTTCCTAAAACCATGTTGACTATGTGTCAATAGACCGTTCTCTTCGAGGTAATTCAAAATACTCGAACACAACACATGTTCCAAAATCCTGCCGCATATCGACGTTAGTGATGTGTCACTTTGATTTAATGTATTACACCTGTTCCTTTTCTTGAATATTGGTGTGACCTGCGCAGTTTTCTAGTCTTTGGGAATGGATCTTTCGTTGAGCGATCTGTTGTAGGTGACTGTAAGGTGTGGAGTTATTGCATCAGCATACTCTGAAAGGAACCTGATTGGTATACAATCTAGCCCGGAAGACTTGCTTTTATTGTGTGCTTTAAGTCGCTTCACTACTCCGAGGAGATCCACTTGTAAGTTACTCACGTTGGCAGCAGTTAATGTTTCGAGATCTGGAATATTTACTTCGTCTTCTTTAGTGAAGGAATTTCAGATGGCTGTGTTCAGTAGCTCTGCTTCTGCAGTGCCGCCATTGATGGTATTTCCATTGATATCGCGCATGGAAGGCGCCGATAGTGTCCTGCCGATAGCATACTTTACATACGACCAGAATCTGTTTGGATTTTCAGCTAAGTGTTGAAACAAAGTTTCCTTGTAGGAACTATTATAAGCATCTGGCATAGAAGTTTCGAGCTTCTATAAAAATCGACAACGCTGATGGTTTTGCTATCGTTTAAATTTGGCATTGTCTCTTGTTAATTTATTTGGCATTAGTCTCTCAATTGCTGTTCCACAAAATTTCTGCAGAACTGCCGAATGCTTGTAACTTCCTGCCACAATTTCTCGGCGCAGAGTCTGCTGGCCATCTTCAGATGGTACTGGCGGAAACGCATTGAGCTCTGGTATTTAAGGCCCCGCCGGCACATGCGTGGTCGATTAACTTGGCGTTGCTTATGCGCTACTTGAGCGCGTTCGATTCTGCTGCGGCGCGCCCTCCGTAGTGAAAACTCGCCGCATCGACATCAATTCGATTGTCTTCCTTCGGTTCCATCACAGAACTACGCCGGCTACGGAGGTCACGAAGTTTTCAACGATTGAATTCCATGCCGAATTCAACTGGAATCCGCCGTCTCGATTAATAAGAGAGTCACTGTCAGACAGTCTTATTTCCACGGATTAATTAATAACAGAACTCCAAAAGTTTGACGTATGGGCCACACTTTTGGTGTCACCGTAATTCATTACATGACCAGTGGAAATACAGTATTCGGCGATGGCAGATTTACAAGGCTGAAGGAGGCGAGTATGCCGCCATGGGGAGTCCTTTATCTCCCCTGATGGCACATCTTTTTATGGAAGATTTTGTGGAGCGAGCACTCGCCTCGGCCACTTTTAATTCCACAGTATTTTGGCGATATGTTGACGATACTTTTATAGTTTGGCCTCATGGTTTGGATCGTCATCTGAACTCAATACATGAAAACTTAAAATTTGCTATGGAGTTGGAGAAGAAAGATTGCCTGCCGTTTTTAGACGTCTTGGTGCGGCGGAAGAGCGATGGCACACTTGGTCATTTGGTATATGGAAAGCCCACACACACACAGTCCTTTACTTGCAAGCTGCTAGTTGCCACCATCCGGATCAAACGATGGGTGTTTTGAAGACCTTGATTCACCTAGCCCACGTCATCTCTGACAACGATCGTTTGCAAACGGAAATGGAGCACCTGCCGACTGTGTTTCTGAAGAATGGGTATTCGTCCCAGCAAGTGGAGAGAGAGCTGCACACCTGTAAGCGACAGAGCAAAGAAGAGAGAGAGGCCTTTAAAACGACTGCCAATTTAAAATATATTGGTAATATCGCAGAGCAAATAGACAGAATACTAAGAAAATATAAAGTTACAGCAAGTTTCGCCCTCCTGCAAAAATTTCGTTGCAGTTGGGATCTGTTAAAGACGACCAAAAGTTTCGCAAGGCAGGTGTTTACAGGATTCCGTGCGAATGTGGCAAATGTTATGTAGGCCAAACGACGTGTACTGTGCAGGATCGCATTGCAGAACATCAGCGGCATACTCGCTTCCTTCAGCATTGAAATTCTTCCATCGCCGAACACTGTATTATCACTGGTCATGTAATGAATTACAGTGAGACCAAAATTGTGGCCCATACGTCTAACTTTTGGATTTCTGTTATTAATGAATCCGTGGAAATAAGACTGTCTGACAGTGAGTCTCTTATTAATCGAGACAGCGGATTTCAATTGAATTCGGCACGGAATCCAATCGTTGAAAAACTTCGTGACCGCCGTAGCGGGCGCAGTTCTGTGATGGAACAGCGGGAAGACAATCGAATTGATATCGATGCGGCGAGTTTTCACGACGGAGGGCGCACGGCGCAGCAGAATCAAACGTGATGAAGTATCGCGCCCGCAACGCCAAGTGAATCCACCATGCACGTGCCGGCGGGGCCTTAAATACCAGAGCTCAGTACGTTTTCACCAGTACCACCTGAAGATGGCAAGAAGACTGTGTGCCGAAATATTGTGACAGGAAGCGGCAAACATCCGGCAGTTCGCCCGAAATTTTGTGAAACAATATGTACGCGGGGAAAGTTTTAAATCTCTCTCAATTGCTGTTGATACTTTTTCTTTGAATTCAGGCCAAATCTGGTCTACACTTACATTTCTAATTTGGAAGGAGTGGAGATTGTCTCTCAGGAAGGCGTCAAATGAATCGTTACCTACTTTTCTATTACGCATATTTTTCATTTATTCTTGGAGGACTTGGGGGTTGCAATATTCATTCTCGCTATGACAACCCCGTGTTCGCTAATAACTGTATCCCTTTTGACAAACCTTATAAGCCCAGGATTATCTGCCGCTAAGAGGTCAAGTGCGTTTTCACAGCCGTTTACTGTTCGAGTGGACTGACGAAGTAACTGCTCGAAATATATTTGAAAGAATGCGTTTAATACAATTTGCGACTACGATTTATGCGATCTCCCATATTTAAATATGTGTTTTCGCCAATATATCGAGGCTACATTAAAGTCACCACTAACTATAATATGATCAGTCGGCTTGTGTTTGCAGTTAGACTCTAGCTTTCTTTCGACCTTCCTGCAGTTGTACCGTATGAGTTGGTAGGTTGATCCAATTGTTATATTATTCTTGTTGCCAAGAATGGCCTCTACCCATATCAACTCATAGGAAGTGTTTACCTAGGTTTCGCTACAAGATAAACTACTTATAACGATCTGACACCGCCACTTTATTTAGTTTGTCCATTCTGATCATCGACAGATACTTCGAAAAAAATTCGACTGAACTTATCTCCGGCCTTAGCCACCGTCCATTGCCTATAACGATTTGCAGCTCTGGCACTTCCCCAACAGAGCTACGACAGTTAACAACTGCTATACCAATGGTTCCTGGATCTACGTTCATCCTGTGTTCGACTTGCACCGTTTGAGAGTGAAGCTCTTTCTGTGTTCCCCCGAGACCCTCTAACCTGAAAAACTATACGAAAAGACATGTACGATTCAAACGCTAGAGGGTGGAACCTTGTATAAAGGCAGTCTGCTCTGTGAGGTGTTGGTGTATGCGTACGTGCCTTTACTGCAGATAGGAAACGGCCGCCGGAGCGAGTCTTGTTCATAAACCACGACTGTGACACTGGCCCGTCGAAAATAATTATCATGTGATGTAAAAGGAAAGGAGACTCTTTAATCTTCAAATCAGCAAGACGTTAAACCGTTCAAGTAAATGATTGGTAATTCCGTTTGAATGGGTGCACGTTATGGGGAGATCGGAAAATATGAGCAAAGCAGAAAATTATGTTAGGCATCGAAACGGTTACTTTCGCGCAAAGTAAAGACATAAATTCGTCATTTTTCTCTTCTTGTTGCTGATTTACAGTTGCTGGAAAACAGCCAGACGTCTATGAGAAATTCTGTCAATGACAAACATTTTGAATTCAAGAAATGGCTGCAGAAACCTATTGTAGCACTCAAACATAGAAAGGCTGGATTAGAGACTGCTGCAAAAAATAAATAAATAAATAAATAAATAAATAAAATTAATAAACAAATAAATAAATAAAATTTAAAAAATAAAATTGTATGCACTTCAGAGTAGGATAAAGTGATCGTCAGTGATGAGGAGAAGTATGAGATAGATGGATAGATTGGACAGATGGATTTCATTATTACTGGCATGATCTGAGAACAGAGTAGCTGGTAAGCATGAGCAGAAATTTTGGTGGTGGAAGTGTTATGATTTGGGCAGAAGTTAAATCACACATTACTCGGCTGGACACCTGAATGAACTCTAACACTGAGATGCTAGAGACAAAACTGATTAAAATATGTATGAGGACCTATGGGACGATACTCTCTTGTTTCAACAATGCATCTGTACTTGTTTTTGTTACAAGCAGAATGTGGCTTGGAGATGAAGATACGGATGACTTGCCCTGGCCTGGGCGTAACCCGGTTCTCAGCCCTGTGGAAAACCTTTGGGAAATACTTGCAAGTCGTATTTATCGCACTGTAAGGCAATTTTAGGCCGTATGTGAGCTCCAAAGAGCGATACGAGAGGACTGGGCAACAGTTTCACCGAAAGAACTACAAGCACTAACAAAATCACTGCTGAAGAGAATTTAAGAGGTAATTAGGTAGAATGGAGGTTGGGCAAAGTACAAACAATGCAATACCACAACAGGACAGTGAGCGCTTTTGTGCCAATTTCCATTCAGGAAATGCAAATGCCTTATTTTGTTACTTGTTTCGGGAAAGAAACTATATAATGTCGTCATGACTGGTTACACCTCATGTGTATCTGCTACTTTCATAAGAAATTCGATACGTGTATGCTTCAAAAACTATACTGTCAGCTTCGTAAGAATCCTGCCTTCGTACTGATTTCTACTACTGTACGAGGAGAAGTTATTCGTTAACTTAATTGAATTTTAATCACATATTCGGTTCTCAATTAAATTCAGTTAAGATATAGTGGCCACTGCTAGTTTGTGCATGCATAGTATCCATAATATCGATAGTGCATTGACTACCGAAATAACGTACCTCATCACATAGATTTCAAGACTGAGATTTGTTTCGGAGTTTCATTCGAATAGTATAGGACATTTTATCGAAGCAGCGCACCAACATTGAGAAAGATATTTACAGGCAACATACAAACGTGAGGCAGTCCAAAACCCTGAGATATGTTTTATATATGAGAAAGTTTAATAAAAGCAAAAACTTTCTAGGTGTAAGTTGTATAGACTTTCTTACATAAACTGGCAGTGATGTTAATAAATTTTTTGTCGAAATTTGTGGTAAGTTCCTATGTGACGAAACTGCTGAGGTCATCGGTCCCTAGGCTTACATACTACTTAATCCAACTTATACTAACTTAGGCTAAGGACAACACACACACCCATGCCCGAGGGAGGAGGACTCGAACCTCCGACGGAGGTAGTCGCGCGAGCCCTGGCAAGGCGCCGCAGGCCGCGCGGCTACCCCGCGCGGGGATGTTAAGATTTCAAGCGACAAGGGAAATACTCTAGTCCTTGGCCGTTTCAACAAGAAAAGCATATTATTTATGATAAATAAACTAATGGAAAAATTGCAAAAAGAGTAACGAAATTTCGAGAATACTTCTGTCTAGGTAACAAATCTAAGTGGTCAACGCATCTCGTGGTCGTGCGGTAGCGTTCTCGCTTCCCACGCCCGGGTTCCCAGGTTCGATTCCCGGCGGGGTCAGGGATTTTCTCTGCCTCGTGATGGCTGGGTGTTGTGTGATGTCCTTAGGTTAGTTAGGTTTAAGTAGTTCTAAGTTCTACGGGACTGATGACCATAGATGTTAAGTCCCATAGTGCTCAGAGCCATTTGAACCATTTTAAGTGGTCAACGTTACAAGAATACATTATAAGCGCGAGATAATCCATCGCAAATTTGAAACTCTGGTATATTTACAACCGGTGTAACCGCCAGAATGTTGAACGCAAACATGCAAACGCGCATGCATTGTGCTGTACAGGTGCCGGATATCAGTTTGTGGGATGGAGTTCCATGCCTCTTGCACTTGGTAAGTCAGTACAGGGACGATAAATGTTGGTTGTGGATGACGCTGGAGTTGTCGTCCGATGATGACCCACATATGCTCAATTGGAGACGGACCTGGTGACCGAGCAGGCAAAGGCAATATGTCGACACTCTGTAGAGCTTGTTGGGCTACAACGGTGGAATGTGAGTCACCGTTATCCTGTTGGAAAACGTCCCTGGAATGTTGTTCATGAATGGCAGCTCAACAGGTCGTATCACCAGGATACTGCCTAGTGCTTGATATCGAGAAGTACCGCGAAAATTGTATAATATTATGGCGAATCATGCTAAAATACGTGTGTTCTTGTAATCCCCGAGTCTCGAGATGTAGCGGTGTGAGAGCGATGGCTCGCGTTGGCTCCAGCGGTGGCTCACAGCAGCAGCGGCTTCGGCGGCTGCAACGGGGACGGCGGGGGCGTCGTGCATTGAGTGACAGGATGTGTTTTTTATTGGAAATTTTTGTTTAAGCCATATTCCATCGGTTTCACCGACCAATAGGATGCTGTGAATGAAGAAAACTACCGCATACATGTGAAGAATACCAATTTAATTAATTTGCATAAATTTATTATTTCAATGTGGTGTTAGCGGTACAGTAGTTAATGGGTGGGAGTGCGTGTGAGTGGGTGACATGGAGCGCAACAGTAGGTTAAGTGCAGAACACTAGGTTAATTTGGATAATTTTTATGTAAAACACAGTACAAAAGTGTAAGAGGGTGTGTGGCAAAGAAGAATGTTCCACAAAAGGTGTCCAAAAGCATGTGAAATTCGAAAAGTGTACCAGAAAATGGTGGAAGGACATAACTAATTACTTAATTTGGTATCAGTGGCGGTAGAATACACTCCTGGAAATTGAAATAAGAACACCGTGAATTCATTGTCCCAGGAAGGGGAAACTTTATTGACACATTCCTGGGGTCAGATACATCACATGATCACACTGACAGAACCACAGGCACATAGACAGAGGCAACAGAGCATGCACAATGTCGGCACTAGTACAGTGTATATCCACCTTTCGCAGCAATGCAGGCTGCTATTCTCCCATGGAGACGATCGTAGAGATGCTGGATGTAGTCCTGTGGAACGGCTTGCCTTGCCATTTCCACCTGGCGCCTCAGTTGGACCAGCGTTCGTGCTGGACGTGCAGACCGCGTGAGACGACGCTTCATCCAGTCCCAATGGGGGACAGATCCGGAGATCTTGCTGGCCAAGGTAGTTGACTTACACCTTCTAGAGCACGTTGGGTGGCACGGGATACATGCGGACGTGCATTGTCCTGTTGGAACAGCAAGTTCCCTTGCCGGTCTAGGAATGGTAGAACGATGGGTTCGATGACGGTTTGGATGTACCGTGCACTATTCAGTGTCCCCTCGACGATCACCAGTGGTGTACGGCCAGTGTAGGAGATCGCTCCCCACACCATGATGCCGGGTGTTGGCCCTGTGTGCCTCGGTCGTATGCAGTCCTGATTGTGGCGCTCACCTGCACGGCGCCAAACACGCATACGACCATCATTGGCACCAAGACAGAAGCGACTCTCATCGCTGAAGACGACACGTCTCCATTCGTCCCTCCATTCACGCCTGTCGCGACACCACTGGAGGCGGGCTGCACGATGTTGGGGCGTGAGCGGAAGACGGCCTAACGGTGTGCGGGACCGTAGCTCAGCTTCATGGATACGGTTGCGAATGGTCCTCGCCGATACCCCAGGAGCAACAGTGTCCCTAATTTGCTGGGAAGTGGCGGTGCGGTCCCCTACGGCACTGCGTAGGATCCTACGGTCTTGGCGTGCATCCGTGCGTCGCTGCGGTCCGGTCCCAGGTCGACGGGCACGTGCACCTTCCGCCGACCACTGGCGACAACATCGATGTACTGTGGAGACCTCACGCCCCGCGTGTTGAGCAATTCGGCGGTACGTCCACCCGGCCTCCCGCATGCCCACTATACGCCCTCGCTCAAAGTCCGTCAACTGCACATACGGTTCACGTCCACGCTGTCGCGGCATGCTACCAGTGTTAAAGACTGCGATGGAGCTCCGTATGCCACGGCAAACTGGCTGACACTGACGGCGGCGGTGCACAAATGCTGCGCAGCTAGCGCCATTCGACGGCCAACACCGCGGTTCCTGGTGTGTCCGCTGTGCCGTGCGTGTGATCATTGCTTGTACAGCCCTCTCGCAGTGTCCGGAGCAAGTATGGTGGGTCTGACACACCGGTGTCAATGTGTTCTTTTTTCCATTTCCAGGAGTGTATTTTAAGGAAATGGGGGTGACATGGAAAACCACTTGACAGAACAATAGGTTAAGTGCCGACAAAGGCCCAAACATTAGGTTAAGACACCCAGAGTACAGTGTCGATCATTAGGTTATGCATCATGTTTTATCCATGTAATTACTTCTTACAAGACCTACTTGTTTCCAGACAGCAGGGAATGATGAGCAAGAGAAATCCAATCCCCAAAAACTGATGTTTTTTATAAATAAACAATATACCGTTGAATTCCCTGTTATGACATCTTCCCACTCCACCAATTTTGATATATTCCATACAATCCCTTGAATCCCCTAAATTGTTCAAGTAAACAATATTCCACACAATGTCTAAATTGTTTAAACAATATTCCATACACTACAATCGAGTACCCTCCAAATTATCGAGCAAGTGAGTCTTTTTCCCGCCAATTCCCAGGAAGAAGTGACTGTCAGATGACTTAGGTTAGTGCAGGTGCCCTTTTTTCCCACCATTTTCTTAGGTTAGTAGAGGTTGCATTGTTCTGATGGAAATTGTACTTCCCACCAGGAGGGTGTGACACTTTCCCACCAGAGAGGTTAACTAATTGATCAATTTAATTATGTAGTCAATGTGACCTAAATTATCTTCCCACCATTTTCTTAGGTTAGTAGATGTTGCATTGTCCAGATGGAATTTGAACTTCCCACCAGGGGGGCATGGAACTTTCCTACCAAAGAGGTTACCTAATTGATCATTTTAGTTAAGTAGTCAATGTGACCTAAATTATCTTCCCACCATTTTCTTAGGTTAGAGAGGTTGTATTGTCCTGATACAATTTGAACTTCCCACCAGGGATGCGTGCCAGGGGGGGGGGGGGGGGGGGCAGGGGCGTGGCACTTTCCCACCAGAGAAGTTAACTAACTGATCAGTTGAATTAGGTAGTCTATCAAATGGATAGTAGTGACAGGGTCTATTCCAATAACTCATAAAAGTGTATCTCTAGCAGCGAGGGGGGAGTGGGAGGGGGTGGGGGAACTGTAGGTTAAGGGCAGTGAAACTGAAAACCACTTAACAGAACAATAGGTTAAGTACCTGTCAATCAAAGGGAACAATAGTTTCACCCCTGAGTGCATACCTGCCCCTGATGTAATCAACCTATAAGATGGCTCAGAAACTGTCTTGCCCCTCTAGTCTCCTCCTTCTACATCTGATTACCTAAGATATATTTAAAAGAGTGGAGGGGTGTACTTCGATCCTTATGCAGGTAATTTCCTGTAAAGTGATTTATCTGAGTACACCTGTCATCATTAACCGCTGCTTTGGTCAGACAGTACTTCTGCCCTCCTTGTTCCAGACCCTGCAAAAACTCTCTCCACTCTCAGTCAAGAAGATTTACTTCGGTGTACATTCTAGTCTTGGGTGAAACAAAGCTGCCACCTTATGGTGTGTGGACATAGTGTACCAATATCACTTTCCTTCTTTACTATTCCAGGCACGAATGATACACGGGAATAACGACTTTTGGCAAGTTTCCAGCCGACCTCGAATCTCTCTAATTTTTACCTTCATGATCATTTCGCAAGATATATGTAGGAGAACGTACGCCCTCGTAGTGTTAACAGTAAACCACAAAATGATACTCAATGCCTCTTTTGTAGCAGCTGCCACTGGAGTTGTGTTAGCATATCCATGACACCTCCACACTGAATGAAACGAAGCTGTGCTGCTCTTCTTTGAATCATCTTTATTCACTTTTTGAATCCTATGTTGTACAGCTCCCACGCCAGCAAGTATCGACCGAAAGAGGGCTTTCTAACCTACCTCATTCGAGTGTGGACTGCGATTCCTGAGGATTCTTTCACCGAATCTGACTGGCATCTGCTTTTCCTGCCTTTAACCTTAGGTAGTCGTTCCACTTTAAAAGCGCTCTGTACGCATATTTAATGGATGTGAACGCTTTCAGCAAGTGTTCGGCATCGAGTAATGGTACAACAACGGGTCTTTCCGCCTATATTTGCGTAATACGTTGGATTTTTTTACTATGAGTGACAACTGCACCAAGTGTCGGTCTTCTCCAGATCCTGTTGTTTTCTATTGCTTCTAGCACTGCTACATCTAATAGACAGCACCATATCTTCGCCCATCCCTGCCAAAGATAATCTTCCTTAATTCTGACTTCGCATTTTCAGCATCTGTAAAAGCTACAGTGAAAGTTGGTACGCCCATTACCTCTGCAGCTGATGAAGCGATTGAAAGAATGTATAACGAGATAAGAGAAATCATTCAGACTGTTTATGGAGGAGCAAATTTTAATGCGATGGGGGACTGTAGATCGAACGCAGGCTGGGGGATAGGAATGAAAGAGAAAGCCGTCTAGGAGAAATTTGCACAGGGTGCAACTTAATCACTGCTAATACTTGTTTTACGTTACGTGAAAGAAAGTTGTACTAGTATACGTAGAAGACATATGGATCACTTGAAGGTTTCAGGTATATCCATTATGCTAAACCAGAGATTTAGAAATCAGATTTCTAACCGCAAAACAATTCTTCGGCCAACTTGAAGCCATTTAATAATAAGCTATTCACTAGGGCTAGAGCGATGCACATGAAATTTAGCCGACGCCTGGGGTTGACCGGGTGTGCAGTTCCATTACCCCAGTCTTACCCTACCTCACCTTTTTCGGTTACCGCAGTCTTACCCTACCTCACCTTTTTCGGTTATACCTTTTGTCATCTATGTTACTAACTAGCGAACATGGCAACGCTTCGCAGTTACTATGTGTCGAAATTATACATCCGTCATAATCGCCTTCTCCCCACCTCTCTATGTCCATCTCCCCCTCCCCCTCTTTTTGTCGTTCTCCTACTCCACCTCCCCACTCTCTCTGTCCATCTCCTCGTCTCCGCCTCTGCCCCCTCCACAATCACTCTCCATCTTCTCCTCACCCCTCTCTATGCCACATTCTTCCTTCTCCGTCTCTCTGTATACTTCCCCTTCCCCCTGCCCCTCTCTTTCCATCTCTCTCTTTCCCTGACACTGAGCATTGTTTATTTTTACTGGAAACGTAACCTCGGCTGGGAAATGTAGTCACTTACAATGAATACGCAAATCGGTGGGGATCATTAAGGTAAGGGGTACAGGAGAGGCTTCTCCAGTTACTAGATCTGTGAGGATAGTAGCTTCAGTGATAGTATGTCTCACTACTTTAATCTGTAAAAGGGTAAGTCTGCAAAGTTTCGGACGATTCAGATTCCATAGTACAGTAGTGTTCTCATCATAAATCGATAAGCCATAAAAGCAGTATCTCACTTTCCTCTTAAAGTTGACGGTAACGAAGGAAACAAAAAGCACACTGTTGTGTATACAGTTTTTCGTTTAAAGTTATGTACAGGGTGTTTCACTATCCACGTTACATGTTTCTAGTGGTTGTAGAGCAGTCTTACTATATCAAGTTCCACATAGGAGCCCTTGTCTGGCAACATAATTCAGGGACGCTACAGAACATTAAATTTACAGGCGCCGGCGCCTGTAAATCTATGTATATATGGAGTGATTCCGTGATGATGTTATAAACTTTCTAGAATGATGGAGGAGTATGAATACATAAATTTGAGGTAAGGGTCCCTTTGCCGGAAACAAACTAGTAGAAAGTTGTAAGCAAAAATGTTCTGATACCTGTGACAGTGGAATACATGTTCAAGTACTGTTGTTGCTAAGATTGTGGGGAGGGAAACTTTCAGAGGTGCTAGTACGGACCAAAACGAGAAAAAATTCCCAGTTAACATGGGCCCCAAAACACACTTCCTAAGAGCTAAGAGCACTTGGTCAGTAGGAGAGCTCTGTTTCACACTAGCGAAGATGAACAAGTGCTCGTAGCTCCCCAGGTATGCATTTTAGAGCCCATAGTTAATGAATATTTTTTCTCTCTTTCGGTCCATTTCGCCACCTCTGTAAGCTGCCAACCTTACAATCTTAGCAACAACAGTACCAGTACATGTATTTCTCTGTCACAGATATCAGAACGATTTTCGCTTATAACTTGCGACTCGCCCGTTTCCGGTACAGAGACCCTTACTTCAGATTGATACATTTATCCATCACTATCAGCCTAGAAAGTTTATAACATCATCACAGAATCACCCTGTATATACTGTAGATACACTTACAAGCGCCGGCACCTCTAACGTTTACGCTCTGTAGCGTCGTTGAATGACGTTTCCGGAATGGGTTCCTATGTGAAACTTGACCTACAAAGTCTCTTCTACAACCCCTAGAAGTGTGCAACATGAATTGTGAAACATCCTGTGTAAGGACGAAGAATATACGCGTAAGAAATTACTTGTCTAATGTTTTAAATGCCCTGGTATCTAAGTTATAACTGTCTGCGAGAAAGAAAACGAGACCACACATTTTCACAGTGCAGCACTTTTATTCCAACAGTCGGTTTTGACAGAAAATCTGTACACTATTATAGCTTATGTCCCGTCCGCAGTAGAGAATCGCGTAACAGTTTGAATTAAATCTGTCTAGAACTTAGCGAGATTTTTCCTAACAACGTTTCCCTTTTATGTATCTCTATACATATATTTATGTAACATATATATTGAAAAGTATGTAACCTGTGTGTGTTCGAGCGATTATTAATGAACCATGTAAAATTTTGAAGTAGAACGGTCAAGAACTTTTCGAGATTTTTGCTAACAACGTTTCCCCTTCTATAGTACACATATATTTATATGATATATATACTTAAAATGTGTAGTCTATGTGTGTCCAGACGTTTATTAGAGTTTCGTGTAAAAATTTGAACTAAATTCGAGTTTTATACTAAGAACCTTTCCCTTTTATGTAATATTTACGGTGTGTCCCAAAAAACACCGACAAACTTAAGGAACAAGTTCCTTATACAGAAATAATTGAAAAATATCTGGTAAACCAGGGCTCTAAAATGCGTGCCTTAAGACGAAAGAACACTTGTTTATCTTTGATACTATGAAACAGATCTCTTGTGCTGTAAGGTCTTGGCTTTCCATATTTTGGGAGGAGGAAGCATTCACCAGAACAACAATAATGTCTAGTAGACATGGTGTCTAAAATGCGTACTTTAATAGCTATGAGCAGTTCTTCATCGCCGCTAGTGTGAAGCACATATCATCTATTGGACAAGAGTTTATAGCTCTAAAGGTATGCACTTTAGAGTCCATGTTTCCTGCCGGCCGCGGTGGTCTAGCGGTTCTAGGCGCTCAGTCCGGAACCGCGGGACTGCTACGGTCGCAGGTTCGAATCCTGCCTCGGGCATGGATGTGTGTGATGTCATTAGGTTAGTTAGGTTTAAGTAGTTCTAAGTTCTGGGGGACTGATGACCACAGATGTTAAGTCCCATAGTGCTCAGAGCCATTTGGACCATCCATATTTCCTAGCTTTTATTTATTGTTTTGGTAAATACTTATCCTACTAAAATATGAAAAGCAAAGAGCTTGCAGTATCAGAGATGTTTTTCACAATATCGAAGATGAACAAGTGCTCATTATCTCTTAAGGTCCGCCCTTTAGTGCCATTGTTTACTAGATATTTTTTCCTTGTTTTTGTATATCGAACCTGTCCCTAAAGTTTTTCGGCGTTCTTAGGGACACCCGGTATACATCTATACATCACATTCATTACAAAACGTATAGCCTATATCCTTGCGAACATTTATTAGGGTATTCTGTAAAAACTTGAAGTAAATCTTTCAAAAACGGTTCTTGATTTTCGGTAACAACGTTAAAATATAACCTGTCTTTATACAGTGGTATAGCTTGTTGGTCAGGTTTAAATTCAGTACACGTGTACACTGGGTTCGCACGAAGTTTTCAACCCTTAATAAAATTTCCAAGTCACGCAAAGCCCACGATTTGACAGTGTAGTTTGCGCAATTAGCTACTTCTCTTGTAGTTTCTTTTCCTGTTTTGCGTATTTTTCCAGTTTCTTGACGGCAAATTTATGTGGGAGAATTGGTGGAAATTATTTCTGATTTGGAAGTAACCCTATTCAGATATCCACGTGGAGTGCCCAAGGATATTTCGCGGCAAAAACCAATTGCTAATCGCTTTACCTTATGATAAATGTGTGTGTTATGTGAATTGAAGGTGCATGCGAGAGAAAGGAAAGAAAAGGGAAATCGGGACTTCATGCGGAATCAGTGGCGACGCGTGGAAATGTGTGTCAGACCAGGACTAGATCCGGGATCTCCTGCTTACTTCATTTTTCATTTCTTTCGTTATTGTTCGTGGCATTTGGTCTTGGCGGACGTCGCACAACACCCGGTTAAGCACATCGTTGATCTCTTCACTCAATTTCTTGTTTTTAGTACAGAGAGCAGGCAGCTCTCTGACCAACACGCTGAGCTTCCGTGGCGGCTTAACCAGGCTGTTGCGCGAATCACTTCACCAACCAGACACAGAGTGAATCGCAAATGAGAGTACTATCTCGGCACGCTCCCAGGCCGACTCACATTGCCACCTAGCGCAGTCACTTATCCGCAATCCCTATCCATGCTCTCCGCGCTAATTTTAGAATGCCGCTGGAGGTCGAACGTAGATATGCATCTGCACTAATACTGTGGATTCATTGAACATCGAAGCGTAGCAGTTTCATGAATGCGTGTGCCTCGTTGCTTACGTTCTTCTGAAAAATCTGTAGTCAGTTTTCAATTATTGGCCTTTAATTAGTTACGCACATCAAGTACCCAAGTGGTTCCGTTGGGGAATGGCTGAATTTATTATCCTTCTTCTCATCATATCAGTAATCTTCAGTACTCTTACGTGATTTGCATACAATTTTAGTTAGTCGTTTTATTTTGTTTGGAGATATTGGTTAGAGTATTAACTTTGAGGCCGTGTCGAACCACGTGTTCAGCAGAGGCACCAAGCCTCACTCTTTTCATTGGCAAACTGTGGGGATGAATTCCTGACTGGAAATAGAGCAAAAATGGTTCTGTGAACATGCGTCCGGAAATGCATCGTCGTCACGGTACGCTGACGAACGAAAGATCCTCTGACCAAGTGCCGTGTGTTTCTTGTGTGTTTATTTACTTTTATTTATTGCCAAATAATATAAATGTTACCTGATGTTTGAAAACAGGTCGTACATCTTACAGTTTTCGTTTTTCACCGTTTTGTAGCTTTCTGTTCTATTTTTATTATCTACAGCATTTTACAAAGAATAACACTTTTCAAAATAATTTAAGTTTAAAATATAAATAAAATTTTGTTGTTTTTTAAGAAGAATATAAAATGGTGATAGCATAGAGGAGAGATTTGTTAGTGCCATCAGCGTTTGTGACTGATGGTGAATACCTTGGAATGGATTCTTCGAGCTGTTGACTGCCAGTCACAAGAAAAAAAAAATTAAATAATAAAAAAAACGTTTCGTTGGTTGTAGAGAAATAGTATTGCTAAACGTATGTAAGCCATGCTGCGGCTCGGGTTGGTGCTGTTGTAGGTTTCCGTTCTTTGTTGGAGGCCAGACTGTATCGTTTAGTTGACATGGCTGTGATTGTTTGTATTCTTCTTGTGTTGACTGGCGCCACTTGGTTTCGTAAGCGTAGCCTGTGTGCTAGTGGCAGCAGCGGCGTTATCAATGTGTAGTAACTGTGGCCCTATCTTTGGGGTGACCTCGTTGTTCTTCCGGGTCGTGTGAGTGAGCAGTTCGGTTGGGGACTCCGGAGGAGCCAACAAGGCAGTGCGGGAACACGCCAGGACGGCTGGCGGCACGCATGCACTGCCGGATGGAAGGTCTGTGGTCGCGAGGGTACACGACCTAGTCCTCAACCGGATCCAACAAGCTTTCCCAAGTTGAGTGGATTTTAATCCCAGCAGTGAAACCTCCACCACTGTGAGATCTCGTGATTCTCCAGTGATTTGGGTGCGTGTTGCTGATCGCAGTGTTGCTGAGACAAAGAGCAGTGAGTGGAGTGCTTGGGGAAGGCGGATCTAATTAGCCTTCCTCGACTTCTTGTTACTAATTGTTGCATTCTATGTGTTACTATTTGTTACGTTCAACCAGTGGTATTTTTCCTGCCTGGTGTACTCTAACCGCCCCCCCCCCCCCAGTGACTTTCCCTGGAGGTTAGTGTACGCAACGACAGTGTACGTTTCCTCGCCTTGCTGCTGCTGTCCGATAAGGCGTGTGGTTTTGACCGTTTCCTTGATTTGTAGGTCGGTTGATGTTTCTTCTACTCTGGTAGTAGTGGTTTGTTTCTCCTTTTGGACGCTCTAAACACAGCATTCTGAGGACTTAGAGCTGACTGCTCGTTCCGGCTTTGGCGTAGTGTTCCATCGTTGCATTTGCTATTGGACGTTAGGTAGCTTCAGCAGATTATCATTAGTCATTCGCTAGACTACCACTAGCCTGACTTACCATCGCCAGCCTGAGTGGCCGAGCGGTTCTAGGCGCTACAGTCTGGAACCGCGCGACCGCTACGGTCGCAGCTTCGAATCCTGCCTCGGGCATGGATGTGTGTGATGTCCTTAGGTTAGTTAGGTTTAAATAGTATTACGTTCTAGGGGACTGAAGACCTCAGCAGTTAAGTCCCATAGTGCTCAGAGCCATTTGAACCATTTTTTTTTTGTCTGTCTCAGACTCAGGTATTTAAGTGCGTGGATAAGGTCCGTGTCCGGTTAGGAAATGTACCATATCGCGGCTGGAATCGATATGTTTCATCCTCAACCGCCCCCTTATGTCAGGGAGGAAGTCGCGCAGTCATCGTCCCTTATCACTTACATCCCCGTCACCTTGCCATGTGCCCAAACGCCAACTTTTATGGTGTCATGTCGTCTGTATCGGCACACCAGTTATCGTGTGTACCTTATCTAGTCTCCCTATCTTTAACCATAACCTTGCAACTCTTTAATTGATCGTGATATCTATGGGGTATACTCCGAGCTCCACATACAGTGCATCCAGTGAGGTGATGCCGAAGGCTCCAGATAGCCTGAGTATGACACTTCTCTGCCCTTGTCTAACTGATGCTTTGTTGGTGACCAGGTTCGGTCTGTGTGCCTACCTGCTAGCTGCGAATCTGATTGCTGATTCGAAGAGAGCACAGTGGTATGTCCGTATAACTGGTAGAGGTAGTTTGTACGTTTTGAATTTATCATCACCAGTTTATGTACTATTTTTCTGCTTTGTCTGTTGTTAGCCTTATGTGTTCGTGGAAATTGACTTACTCATCTATGTGTTTCCCAAGATAGTGCGTAACATGTTCTCATTTGATGTTTGTGTCCCCAATTTTAAGTCAAGGTTTCCTTTGGAGTGATCCTTTCAGTAACGTGTAAGTTGTTTCCTTTTCTGCTATCCTGAATTTATTGTTGTGACAATATCGAATAATTCTTTGTAGTACTCCAGTGGCTTTCTCTTCTAGCTCGGCTCTGTTGTCTGCAGTGACGACAACTAATAGGTCACCTGCGTAGGCGACAATTTGGTCTGAACTGTCATCCTCACGTAGAAGTTGTAGGAGCGGTTCTATGGAGCAGCAGATCGACCCTTGAGGACATCCTTTGGTAATTCTTTTAACTAATTTCCGGCTGTCCATCAGCCATTCGTCTACCCGGTCTTTACAGTAGCCTAGGAATGTGTTGTAGAGTGATTGCGGTACCTGCAGACATCTTAACTTTTGAAACACTGCGGGCCCCCAGAGGTTATCGAACGCCCCGGCAATGTCAATCATTACTTCTATGGCGTATTTCTGTGTTATAGTATTAACTATGTATAGGGCCTGGTTGACGGCATCATCTATTGATTTCCCAGTACTGAAGCCGAATTAGTGTTGGCTTATACCCCTGAGAGATCTGTGTGTTTGCAAGCGCTTACACAGCAGTTACTCCTGAATATTTGCTAGGGTGTTTATTAAGCATAGTGGCCTGTAAGTCTTTGGATCTGAAGGATCCCTGTCTGCTAATTTCTTAGTAATGACTGCTTTGGAGGTTTCCTATACTGTAGGTACCCGGCCAGCCGTAAGGCATCGTTCAGTAACGTAGTTAGGAACGGGGTGATCTGCGGCATTAATTTTTTCAGTAGTTCAGAGTGGATAACATCTGGTCCACCTGCTTTCTTGTTTTTGAGCTCTGAGACTGCTAGCGCAACCTCTTCTTGCGCAAAAGGGCAGGTGACAGTTGCAACTGTTATATGGTGTGTGTATGTTTCCTCTTAGTGTTGCAGGATGTGTGATAGACGCAGCGTATTGTAATCAGTAAGTCCGGTATTCATGTCGGGAACAAGCCGAGGTGGTGTTTGTGTACGGCCAGGCAGATGAAAATCAACCACAGCACACAATATTTAAAGCCCTTTTCGGGCGTTTATGTGATCATGGGTCCTTTCAGATAGACGAACGTATAGGGAGGCGGCGGATTGTGTGTCCACCAGATATGGAGGACAGAGTTCTACAGGATATTAAGACAAACCCTAGGACAAGTTCGAGACAAGTGCTCCGCCAACATCGTGTGAGCTAAGGTACGATTATGTGTATCCTGCGTGATAACCATTACTAATCCCGTTACTTGCAATGGGAGCAAAGAATATCTGCAGCAGATTCCTCTCTACCGGAAGGATCTCGTCGATAATTTTGGCACCAGAACATCACAATTATGGGATTTCTGTCCTCAGTCCTCTTTAGCGTGTCCTTGTGTCCATTAGATAGTGGTTTATGACGAGAACTATTCTACAGAGATCCATGGTACATTTATATCCATCTCATATTAGTGCAGGGGAGTTCTCAGATCCGGAGAGTCTACACTACTGGCCATTAAAATTGCTACACCAAGAATAAATACAGATGATAAACGGGTATTCATTGGACAAATATATTATACTACTACTGACATGTGATTACATTTCCACGCAATTTGGGTGCATAGATCCTGAGAAATCAGTACCTAGAACAACCACCTCTGGCCGTAATAACGGCCTTGATACGCTTGGGCATTGAGTCAAATAGAACTTGGATCGCGTGTACAGGCACTGCTGCCCATGCAGCTTCAACACGATTCCACAGTTCATCAAGAGTAGTGACTGGCGTATCGTGACGAGCCAGTTGCATGGCCACCATCCACCAGACGTTTTCAGTTGGTGAGAGATCTGGAGAATGTGCTGGCCAGGGGAGCAGTCGAACATTTTCTGTATCCAAAAAGGCCCGTACAGAACGGGCAACATGGGGTCGTATATTATCCTGCTGAAATGTAGGGTTTCGCAGGGATCGAATGAAGGGTAGAGCCACGGGTCGTAACACCTCTGAAATGTAACGTCCACTGTTCAAAGTGCCGTCTATGCGAACAAGAGGTGACCGATACATTTAACCAATAGCGCCCCATACCATCACGCCGGGTGATACGCCATTCTGGCGATGACGAATGCACGCTTCCAATGTGCGTTCACAGCTATGTCGCCAAACACGGATGCGACCATCATGATGCTGTAAACAGAACTTTGATTCATCCGAAAAAATGACGTTTTGCCATTCGTGCACCCAGGTTCGTTGTTCAGTACACCATCGAAGGCGTTCCTTTCTGTGATGCAGCGTCAAGGGTAACCGCAGCCATGGTCTCCGAGCTGATTGTCCATGCTGCTGCAAACGTCGTCGAACTGTTAGTGCAGATGGTTGTTGTCTTACGAACATTCCCATCTGTTAACTCAGGGATCGAGACGTGGCTGCACGATCTGTTACAGCCATGCGGATAAGAAGCCTGTAATCTCGACTGCTAATGATACGAGGCCGTTGGGATCCAGCACGGCATTCCGTATTACCCTCCTGAACCCACCGATTCCATATTCTGGTAACATTAATTGGATTTCGACCAACGCGAGCGGCAATGTTGCGATACGATAAACCGCAATTGCGATAGGCTACAATCCGACCTTTATCAAAGTCGGAAATGTGGTGGTACGCATTTCCCCTCATTACACGAGGCATCACAACAACGTTTCACCAGGCAACGCCTGTCAACTGCTGTTTGTGTATGAAAAATCTTTTGGTACTTTCCTCATGTCAGCACGTTGTAGGTGTTGCCACTGGCGCCAACCTTGTGTGTATGCTCTGAAAAGCTAATCATTTGCATATCACAGCATATTCTTCCTGTCGGTTATATTTCGTGAGTGTAGCACGTCATGTTCGTGGTGTAGCAGTTTTAATGGCCAGTAGTGTATAAAAAGCTTATGCTCGTTTCACGTGAAAAGAATGTCATTCAGACACCCTCGTCCCAGTTGGGACTCTGTTTCAGACGATTCTTGTCCGTGTACACACATCCAAGAGTTCCTTATTGGAAGACTGCACCATCTCGAACAAAGTGAATGGAGAAAAGAGCCTTGCTCTAACCCTAAAGATCACCTACAGGAGTAAGAGAAATTAATAAGTACACCCAGATAATACGATGTAGGACCGAAGAAAGATGCTATGGATGCATATAATTAGCGAATATGATGATCTGCAACTTCTGCGTATTCTGACCATGTTTCATTATTGGTGGAATTTGTATAGCATGTAGAGGTTGGAATAAATACATAAAATACAGCTTTAAATTATATAAAAAATAGTAAAAAAACAGAAACTATATATCTTTAAGAATATCAGGAGGATAAATTTTATTCAGAGTATTATATCAAATGAAATGTTATTTGTTTTACTGCTTACACCGTCTGATCACGTTTGAGTGATAGATCGACTTTGATAAGGCGCGCGAATTTAAATGTGATAATTAAACAGATTAACAGCACATTCGAAATTTGTACAAAAAATTGGTTTATGCTGAAATTTAGTTAAAGAGGGGCTTTGAAAATGCTGTCAAGTGAAAATTAGTAAGTGCTTATGAAAGGACCAAATTCATATATCAGAAATATATTTGCTAAAAGCATGGAATGACGTACTAGAGCAGATATAGTGAGAGATATTGATGGTGGGAAACATCAAAACTTTCTACTTTATGCGGGAAGATTAACTGGTAACATATCATTCATTCGAACAAAGAGGAGAAAGAAGAAGATGTTATTAAAATTATTTTAAGAATATCGCTATTGTACAAACCTTTACATTAAGCGATATAAAATCCGACAGTTACGTTCTCACAGTACAGGAGAAACATGATTGTATGTTTGGGACTCATCTACATGAACGTATGCATACACTATGTGATCAAAAGTATCCGGACACCCCCAAAAACATACGTTTTCCATATTAGGTGCATTGTGCTGCCACCTGCTGCCAGGTACTCCCCATCGGCGACCTGAGTAGTCATTAGATATCGTGAGAGGGCACAATGGGGCGCTCCGTGGTACTCACCGACTTCGAACGATGTCAGGTGATTGGGTGTCACTTGTATCATACGTCTGTACGCTAGACTTCCACACTCCTAAACATCGCTAGGTCCACTGTGCATGGGGGCTTAATTATATAGATATGAAATGCAAATACTTTTAATTTTTAGTAGTTGTATGTCCGATTACGAAGTCTCGTAAACGGTTGGCCCTGTCTGGTATAGTACGCAATCTGACTGCATAGAATAACAACAAAGAATGAAAGAAAATTTCTCTTAACACAATTAATTAGTTAAGTCCCCAGCAACTACAAAACGTACGAAACCAAAGCACAAGTGTAACTGTTCTGTGTGTGGAAGTGTGATTCAACGTACACATCTGGCACGGTTCTTCTTCAATAAGACAAGAAATTTTAAATACCATTTATACTGAAGTAATTAAAAAAATAGAAATACTATAATTGCGTAAGGAAACCAGAATTACACTCTAATACAAGAACACAAGCCAGATGCTTTGTTGACTGAACCTGTAATGACGCATTATTTAAGACACTGAAATAATGAAAAAAAAGAAGTTATTTTTTACCTTCATATATATTGACGAAAAGCAGTCCGATCATTACAATATCTCCATTCGAACAACATCTGCTGTCTAGCCCATCAAACAACTGCATAAAACATGGAACAAGCACTCCCTACTACAACATCTCAACACCGACTCACTACTGCCACATCTCGATAAGCACTCTCCACCACGACTTCTCGACAAGAACTCTTCACTACGACATCTCAGCAAGCACTGCCTACTACGAGTTCTCGACAAGCACTCTTCACTACGACATCTAAGCAAGCACTGCCAGTGGAGGCGGCTGAATAATACTCTTTGGCGCAATCTCTGGCGCTGTGGCTCAGTGTAGCCACCTTTCATATGCCCTTCCTCCACGGGCCGGAATTTGATGGTATTTTTGCCAGCATTGGTGGTGAAAATACCACCAAATTCGTCCACAAAAATACAGACAAAAATAAAGGATAATATTAATATGTAAATATCACATAATTAGATAAAATTTTGGCTTTGCACTGACCTTTCAATAACCTAATATATGAAATACAGTAAGCAATACAAATTCTTTCATACATGTGACTTTACATAATAGTTTACACAATACACAAAAAATCAGTTTATACAAATGTTCACATAAAATGCTGTCAAGTAGTTGATAGTTCCAGCAGTAGCACCCAGCAATGGTCAACAGGTGCAGACACCAACAAGTGACATCATTCAGCAGAAGCAGTTCCATTAGTGGCACCCAGCAATGTTGAACAGGTGCAGACACCAACAAGTGACATCTTTCAGCAGAAGCAGTTCCATTAGTGGCACCCAGTAATGTTGAGTAGGTACAGACACCAACAAGTGACATCATTCAGCAGAAACAGTTCCATTAGTGGCACCCGGCAATGTTGAACAGGTGCAGACACCAACAAGTGACATTTCTCAGCAGAAGCAGTTCCATTAGTGACACCCAGCATTGTTGAACACGTGCAGACACCAACAAGTGACATTATTTCAGTAGAAGCAGTTCATCAGTGGCACCAAGCAATGTTGAGCAGGTGCAGACACCAACAAGTGACATTATGTCAGTAGAAGCAGTTCATCAGTGGCACATTGCAACGATGAGCAGGTCCAGACAGCAGTCCATAATATTCACTATCACTAATCACACTGTTCATCAGAGTTTATAAGCAGAAATTAAACATGTCCTAGTGGCACCAATCATGTAGAAAAAGTGCAAGTAACAGTCCATAATATTCACTATCACTAATCACACAGTTCATTAGCAGAAATTAAACACTTTTAAGAGGCACCCATTATGTTGAAAAAGTGCAGGTAGGAGTCCATAATATTCACCATCACTAATCAGACAGTTCAGGCATGAACAATAGTTTGAATGCACACACAATTGCTTTTACAAAATTATTATCAATGCTCTTACACTAAACATACAAATTGTAACAAACACACAAATGATGTCAGATAATTGTCATATTAACTATTACAAATACACAAATATCAGTAAACGTATAATATTTGTGGGTGTCAGTGCAAGCCACAACAAACAAGTAAAATAATATTTAGGAGATAGGTGGGTATAAATTTGGGATTGAGAAAGGAAAACACACAAAACACACTCACTCATCTTTCGTCCACATTAGTGCTACTGTGTGATTGAATAGTGTTAACTGTGTAAATGCAATTCTGTCAAAATTGGATGTTCATCATGTGTATCAAGTAGTAGTGGCAGCAATGTATAACAGTCAATAATAGTTAGTCAACGTCATAGTCATCATGTCAAGACCAATGTTTGCCAAGCCAGATCAAAATGTACGGTTGCTGAACAACTGTCAGTGTGCCAAGATGTGCAATTACTTCCTCTCTCCAAAAAAAGTATATACTGCTTAGTGATTTAACAAAGTGTGTGTGTGTAGACAATCTTCTTTCCACTTGAGTGTTCTAGTCTACCATCTTCATCCTCCTTGTTCCATATAAACCAACAAAAAAATATGCTCCTCACTTACTTTGCCTCTTATCCATCAAAACTCCAATAATCATCAGCATCACATAATCTCAATACTTGAATAATACCCCTTACGTCGATACATATAAATCTTATTATCAATATCATTTACCTTACCTCTTGTCCACAAAAACTCCAATAATCATGAACTTCACATAATCTCAATACCTCAATAATACCTCTTCAATACATCGATACATATAAACCTTATCGCTAATATCATGTCACTTCCATAACAACTCTTTCCTCTAGTCAGTCTCCTCGAACAAGTACAGATAAAATCTAGTGCAAACTTGAGTTCATTATCCCATACAATCCGAAGACACAATGTCCACACACAACCTCTGTGTAATCCATCTGACCCAAATCTTCTACTCATTATGAATTATAAGATACATTTTGGTTACCTTGTCCATCTTTAAATAAAAGAAATGCATACATGACCTCTAACACACTTTAGTTCGAATAACTCTCAATAATTAAGTACGATTACGGTGTGTGAATGATCATAATATTTCACAGTGTGTACAACACTTCAAGAATAATAGCAAAACAGAAACATACATGTGGAGTATTTCTTGCGTCAAGTGTCACTTCCAATTTGAATCGCTCACGAAGAATGCAGTGTAATAACTGTCAATGGTCTAACCCTTGTGTTGGTATGTCATGTCGTTAGCTTCCTTCCTATTAGCATTAATTTATACAGCTTCCATAAAACCTCCAGCTCATGTGACTTCTATGACGTTTCTTGTACTAATGTCGTTCGTCGAATTATAGCAGTTCATTTTCTTATCTTAAAAATATCAGGCACTGAGCGTAAGCAAAACATGCAATAGCGAGTAAATATACCAGTAGAGAACAGAATGTCAACAAGTGGATGCAGCACAATCCCTACAACGAGGCTCTGCCAAGCGAACAATCTATAATTAATACCATAGTGTGACCTAAGCTCCATGTTTGTACACCGTATATCAGCATTTCTATATACCAAATTAAAGAGTAGTTATGACAACAAACAAAAATGTATAAATATGCAATCCATACGCACAGCAGCAAACATATATATTACGTAATAAACAGGTCATTAGCATCATATCATCATAAGCAAATAAATGTTCATATGTCATCTTAATAAGTAAATATGAAGGCGCAAGCAGATAAATCACAAAGTGTAACCTACATACATAACCATATCAGCACAACTAATCAGTTGACAATTACAATTTAAATAAATAAGCACAGCAGGCACATAATAAAAAAATATGACGTCAGTGAAAAATCATAGCAGCCAAGCGATGCATAATATATACAAATAACAACCCTGTTCATTCATCAATCGTAGTCAAAATCAGTTAACACAAAGTATAAATCACGTAATCGCGAGCAGCAAATTACGTCTAAAGTACGTACCTAAGTGGAATTATGTTACCTGAAAAATAAACTCAATTGATAGTTACCCTTTTTAGTTTATTACTTTTTTTTCGAAATTACATTCTTCCTGAAATTCTCTCCATAGCAAGTCGTCTTAACGTCGGACACGCACAGAATTTACCTGAAGTTCTTAAATATTTTATATAACCGTATCCTGAAAAATACTGAACGTTAATAACATAATTCATCAAGTTACTATAGCTTTATACTGAATTTAGTCGGAGAAATTAGACTGTGTATTTGTTTACGGCTGTCAGTGCATTTGCACTGAGCGCTCGATCAGCTGTAGGTACGCGTGACGTAGGAAGTAATTGTTTGCGGTCAACGACTGCCATTGCAGCGCGCAGACTTGACTGTTGCTTTGAGTATGCGCCGCCGCCAAAACACAGCGCGGTATCCTTGTATTCTTTGCGTGTTTACGTATAACTGTTGATGTCTCGAAAGTATGTCATTCCACAAAAATTTTAACGTTTGATATATGATGTATTCCCATAGAGCGTCGAGATTTAAGAGTTTCTACTTCGACAGTGTTATCATGAATAATTTTGCGGTGATGGCTGGGTGTTGTGTGCTGTCCTTAGGTTAGTTAGGTTTAAGTAGTTCTAAGTTCTAGGGGACTGATGACCATAGATGTTAAGTCCCATAGTGCTCAGAGCCATTTGAACCAATAATTTTGCGAATTCTATATGGACCGTTATAAAGCAGAAAAAATTTGCGACACAAGCCTTTTCCTTTGTGAGACAAACGATGAGACTTAATTAACACCTTTTGACCAACTAACAAGGTTTTTAAACGACCAGGACGTGTAGCTGATTTCTCTCTTCTAGCAGCCGCAGATGCAATATTTTGTAGGGCCAGGTTGACAACTTCAGAATGCCGCAGTTTCCGTGCAGGCGGGAAAGGAAGGATTTCAGAAATGCGATTTGTCGGTACTTTATTTTTTAATATCAATATAGGCGGTAAAGAAGTTGAATCATTAGGGAGTTCATTCAGAATATTTTGAAAAATATGAAGATACTGATCCCACGTTCTGTGATTCCGATGACAATAAAGACGACACAATTTATTGATTTCCTTCATCCATCTCTCTGAAGCGTTAGATTGAGGGTGAAAAAGTGAAATGAAAATTGGTTTAATCTTACGACGCCGTAGAGTACGAAGCCAAATTTTAGAGCGAAACTGTGATCCATTATCTGATATAACGTTATCAACATGACCCACTTCTTTAAGAAAATGTTTGATGAAAGCGTTAGATACTGAGCGAGCTGTTGCTTTGCGTAAAGGTGTAAAACACACATATTTTGATGTCAATTCCACTGCTACCAAAATGTACGCAAAACCATTAGTAGAACGAACCACTGGACCGAACAAATCGACTGCAGCCATGTCCTTTAATTTCCCTGGAATGATAGGAAACAACGGTGCTCTGTGAGAAATCGTTGGTGGCTTAGCCTTTTGACATAATTTGCATTTGGCAAGAACAAATCGAATACGTTTTTCCATATTAGTGAAGTAGCAATTTTCTCGTAATTTATGAAAGCATTTTCTGGGACCAAAGTGTGCATAACTGAAATGCATATACCAAATCAGTTTATTAACCCACTCATCAGGAATACAAACTAACCAAACAGAGTTGTCGACCGATTTTCATTTAAAAAGAATATCATTGCGAACTAAATAATACTGTCTAACAAAAATCTTTAGATAAATCCGGATGTGAAAGAAGTGGAGCAGCAACTAAAGCATCACGAAGTTGTTCAAATTCTGACTGAGCTTCCTCATCCCAACACCAATTAGAATTCTTTCCAGATAGTTCACATAAACGAGGTGTGGCCAAATTGTCCAATCTAACAAAGCGTCTAAGAAAATTACAGACACCAGGGAAACTACGAACATCACGTTTTGTGGTAGGAACAGCATAATTACGAATAGCGTCTAGTTTCTCTGGATCAGGAAGAATACCTTCTGTAGAAATAATGTAACCGAGAAATTTCACCTGAGAACGACCAAATTCAGATCTTTCCAAGTTCACTGTAATGCCAACTCTTGCAAAGATACGTAATAATGAATCCAAAATTTTGTTATGCTCACTCCAAGAACGTTTAGCAATAAGAATATCGTCAACATATGAAGTAATATTGTCACGAAGATAAACAGGTAAAATTTCGTTTACTACGAATGAATGCTGATGAAGATACAGTAAGTCCAAATGGTAGTTTCCGAAATCACTTTTGGGTAAAATAGTCATATCCGGTTATTCTTTACGATTCTCTAGATAGATTGATAGCAGAAGAGTTGTTTTGACAGATGCAAAGCATAGTAAAAGAGTAGGCAGCGGTGCAGAAAACTAAAAGGGAAATAGCACCACTGCAGCTCAGGGCCCTATGCACGCTACGGCACATATTCACTTAGTGTAGTGAATCCCCTGAGGACATTAATAGCAGCACATAATTTCCAGTTTGTGACTTATTGGCCAATTTGGTGGAAGTGCGTACGTAAATTGATCTAACCATGCACATGGATGTATGTCATTCTTAGAATTGCGAATGATCTTAAATTTCCGAACAATCAAGAGGTGTTTATAGTCAAAGTTTTCTCCTCGTGGCGACAAAGACCTACCGCGACTGTTCCAGTCCGAATGTCGATTATTGTCAAGTTCACGCGCCTGGCGCTCTCTTGTTGCATCCCGTAAATGAAACAAATTATTTTCTTCAAAGTCCTCTGCCATCTGTGATTCTAAATTTTTTCTGCTGTCTTTTCCTACGATTTCGCCTTCAATTTGTTTGACTTGCTTTCGTAATGCCTCAACTTCCCTTTTAACGCGTTCATTAAATTTACCCTGATTTTCAACATGCTTATTTATGTTCTGGTACTCTTCGGTTTCTGCAAATGGCAATGGTGTTGTATCATCTGAATCTCTGTCCCCATTTAAACTAAGACTTGTCAATTTATCTGAAATCTCCTCAACTCTTTCCGATAAGTCACTTAATTGTTCTTTCTGTTTATTTACGTCTTCCGTAAGTGTCGCGACTCGGGTTTCAGTATTAACACATTTAGTAGTTAACTGTTCATACTGTTGTGTTAGGTTACTTAATCTGTCATTTGGTACGAATTCCTCGATTCTCTCAAATATTTCTTCCTTATCGTGTGCACGTTGTAAATTTAACTCTGTAAATTTTTGTACTATCACGCGATCTCTTTCTTCCTGTTCTCTATCTTGTTTCCTTTGTCTAATCTCTACTGCATTTAATCTATTATTGTGAGAATTCAAAATCGGTTGTACTTCTTCTCTAATTTCTTTCTTTAATTCATCTTTCATGTTTTTGAAACATGTCTCTATTCGTGAATCTAACCGTGTTTCCATTGTTTCCATCTCTGTTTTAATTATTCATATTTGTGATCCCAGTGAGTCTAACCGTGTTTCCATTGTTCCCATATCAGTTTTAATTTCAGATCTCAAAGTTCCCATCTCTGTTTTAAATTTAGATCCCAACTGTGATCCCAGATTAAATATTGCACCCATCAACTGGTCCATATTAACTGGTTCGAAATTCTTTTCGCTCCTAACATTTCCCGCTAAACCAGCTTCGTTCATCATAGCTGTAAAGCTATGTGTTTTCGATACTATTCCAGAGTCTTCTGTCGTTAATCTCGTATTCTGAAAATGTTTTGATTGTGAAAAATTTTGAACTGGTTCTGGACTATTTTCCCTGCTTATTAAATTGTTTTCTACTTCATTATTCATGATACTGTTTTCCTCTGTTGGCGAGTTCGCCATGTTAACAATTTCGTCATTCTCACTATCCATCATTTTTGCCTTCTTCATCGATCGCGTAATCATTTACAAAACATACAAAACTCGTCACTATATGAAAATTGCACACAATGACACTTTATCTCCAACAATACTATTCACACGAAATGTTCCCCTCAAACACGATTAACGAACAATTGAAATAATAGCACTAAATCGTCAAACCCATAGACAAGACATCAAAAATTAAATTTTGCAAAATACCATTAGAAGAATGACAATTACCAAATCTACACATGCAATATAGACTACAATTACTAAACTACAAATCACTACAACAGTACTACTGTCTACTATTTTTACAATCAGAAGAATTCCAAGGGACGATCCGAAGCAGCGGTCGCCACGTGCATGGGGGCTTAATTATATAGATATGAAATGCAAATACTTTTAATTTTTAGTAGTTGTATGTCCGATTACGAAGTCTCGTAAACGGTTGGCCCTGTCTGGTTTAGTACGCAATCTGACTGCATAGAATAACAACAAAGAATGAAAGAAAATTTCCGTTAACACAATTAATTAATTAAGTCCCCAGCAACTATAAAACGTACGAAACCAAAGCACAAGTGTAACTGTTCTGTGTGTGGAAGTGTGATTCAACGTACACATCTGGCACGGTTCTTCTTCAATAAGACAAGAAATTTTAAATACCATTTATACTGAAGTAATTAAAAAAATTGAAATACTATAATTGCGTAAGGAAACCAGAATTACACTCTAATACAAGAACACAAGCCAGATGCTTTGTTGACTGAACATGTAATGACGCATTATTTAAGACATTGAAATAATGAAAAAAAGGGTTTTTTTTTTGCCTTCATATATAATGACGAAAAGCAGTCTGATCATTACAATATCTCCATTCGAACAACATCTGCTGTCTAGCCCATCAAACAACTGCATAAAACATGGAACAAGCACTCCCTACTACAACATCTCAACACCGACTCACTACTGCCACATCTCGATAAGCACTCTCCACCACGACTTCTCGACAAGAACTCTTCACTACGACATCTCAGCAAGCACTGCCTACTACGAGTTCTCGACAAGCAATCTTCACTACGACATCTAAGCAAGCACTGCCAGTGGAGGCGGTTGAATAATACTCTTTGGCGCAATCTCTGGCGCTGTGGCTCAGTGTAGCCACCTTTCAACTGTTTTCGATGCCACAGTGAAGAGGAAACGTGAAGGGATACGTACAGTTGAAGAGACTCGTAATGTGTAATAGGCAGACATATGTCCATACCTTCACAGAGGAATTCCAAACTGCATCAGGATCCACAGCAAGTACTATATCAGTTAGGCGGGAGGTGAGGCAACTTGGATTTCATGGTCGAGCGGCTGCTCATAAGCCACACATGACGTCGGTAAATGCCAAACGACGCCTCGCATGGAGTAAGGAGATAAACATTGGGCGATTGAATAGTGGAAAAACGTTGTGTGGAGTGGCGAATCACGGTACACAATGTGGTGATCTGATGGTAGGGTGTCGGTGCCGGCCTCTGTGACCGAGCGGTTCTAGGCGCTTCAGTCCGGAACCGAGCTGCTGCTGCGGTCGCAGGTTCGAATCCTGCTTCGGGCATGTATGTGTGTAGTGTCCTTAGGTTAGTTAGGTTAATGTAGTTCTGTGTCTAGGGGACTGATGAGCTCAGATGTTAAGTCCCATAGTGCTTAGAGCCATTTGAACCATTTGCTGTCGGCAACTGCCAGCGTATGAAGTGCCAACAGTAAAATTCGGAGGCGGTGGTGTTATAGTGTGGTTGTGTTTTTCGTGGAGGTGCCTTGCACCCCTTGTCGTCTTGCGTGGCACTGTCAGAACACAGGCCTACATTGATGTTTTAAGCAACTTCTTGCTTCCCACTATTGAAGAGTAATTCGGGGATGGTGACTGCATTTTTCAACACGAACGAGCACCTGTTCATAATGCAAGTCCTGTGGCAGAGTGGTTACACGACTGTAACATCCCAGTAATGGACTGGCCTGCATGGAGTCCTGACCTGAATCCTATAGAACACCTTCGGGATGTTTTGTAACGCCGACTTCGTGCCAGGCCTCTCCGGCCGACATCGATATGGCTTCTCAGTGCAGCACTCCATGAGAAACGTGCTGACATTCCCCAGGAAACCTTCTAACACCTGAATGATCGATGCCTGCGAGAGAGGAAGCTGTCATCAAGGCTATGGATGGGCCAACACCATATTGAATTGCAGCATTGCCGATGGAGGGCGCCACGATGTTGTAAGTCACTTTCAGCCAGGTGTCCGGATACTATTGATAACATAGTGTATATATTCCGCAAGCCTTCAGATGCAGCGTGGCAGAGGGTACCTCCTACCACTACCAGTCATTCAATTCCTGTTCCACTCGCAAATGGAGCAGTAATTTCTTTTATCTTATGTTCGTCATTGAGCTTCAAGTGCCGGATCTCTAAATTTTGACGATAGAGTTTTTTGAAGAGAACGTCCGCTTCCATACAGGTATTTCCATTTAAGTTCACGAAGAATCTCCATAATACTTGAGTGCTGGTCGAACCTACCAGTTGCAAATGTAGCAGCTCCCCTCTGAATAGCTTCGATGTTTTCCTAAAGGACGATATACCAAATACACGAGTAGTCACCTTTTCAGATGAACCAGACTTACATAAAATTCCCCCAATAGACGGAAGTCGACCAGTCGCCTACCCTCCGTAGATGCTCGTTCCATTTCAGATCGCTTTGCAGCGTTACGGCTAGAAATTTAATCGTCGTGATCATGTCAAGCTGTACTAGAACGCTGAGTGATTGTTTTTCCTACTCGTCTGCATTAACTTACTTTCTCTAGATTTAGAGATAGCTGACATTCATTACACCAACTAGAAACTATAGGTACGTCATCTTTTATCCTCCTACCGGCACGCAATGGCGACACCTTCCCGTACACTGTAGCATCATCAGCAAACAGCCGTAGATAGCTACTCACCATGTTTCCTCACATCACTGTTGTTTACAGATAACAACTGCCGTCTTGTCACTCCTTACGATACCCTCGCCTCTGGTGTACACTCCATGTCGATGACAACGCACTGGTTTCTATTGCTTAAGGTGTCTCCGTGCCACTCGCATTTATGGCAATTCCACATACTCGTACCTTCGCTAATAGTTTTCAGTGGGGCATCGTGTCAAACATTTGACTGGAGGTCCTGTTTCGACTGTCTCAGAAACAAATGCACGCCGCCAAAGTTTCTGTAAGTAGCTACATCAGTTGTGAACAGATTATCCCTACTTGTAATTGATTGTTGGTATCCTTTACAAAAACAGCCTGCTGTGGATGATTTTGCCAGTTAATGCATAACGTCACTCATTCCACGTTCTTGAAGGTTTTCTTTTAAATACGTATATTGAATTAATTACATACACTGAGATCCATACATGGGTATGTTGTCAATGAAGGTGTGATGTCATGAGGTTTCAGTGCAAACCATTAAGATATGCCGAACCTGAATTTTAGTGAACCTATAGTGACAACTGAATTTTGTGTCAGATCTCCGCGTCATAAGCAGGATATCATGGTTCATGTCATATCGTGTCACAAACTTTCATTTGTTGCAGTAGGATATCGTTTGTTTGGGGTTTATGGAACATCAAGAGTGAATAAATGAATGAATGGTAATACCACTGTGGGAAAGTATCAAGCCTCCGCGTAAATATTTATTCTATGACTATACGTCGTGAAAATATCAGACCTAAATCATTTGCTGGCACAAATGTACACTAAGGTTTTCTGACTGGGAGCCTTGGGTCGTGGGTTGGATAAATTGTATTACAACTAATTTACATTTCCTTACTTAATGAGGATGTGCTCCTTTTCGTGTCTGGCGCCATTTGCGATCATGCTTATATATTTTAACAGTGATATCAGTTACATACCTCAGAGGACGACTGGATTAATTATGTCAGTTACTTAAAAGAATGGAAATTAGTTTGTCGGAGCCGTGTACGTTGTTCTGCCAACTTCAAGAAAGGAAGTTCTGTCATATAGTCTCTGTATTTTTCTTTGCGATGTGAATCGGTTGTTAGTTGCATTAATTAATTTATCGAGGTTTGTTTAATGGCTATTGAGGTGGTTATCATCAGTCTGACTTATTAAAATAGACTAAATCTATTATTAGACAAACAGTCGCTTTGGTGATTCTTTAGTACTGAAAGTGTTCTGCGGTCCGAATTTTCTGGCACCCCACTTAACTGCTAGTATCGTGTAAAATACCTGTAGACAGGGGGTGACCAGTTACCATCCAATTTTAAAATGGAGGAAGAGAAACAGAATGGTACAGATCTATAGTTATCCCTTGGGAAGTTCAAATTAAGAACAGAGTTTCACGAACTTTATACATGAAAGTGTTATCGTGAAGCAAAATAGAAAGAAGGTCACTCCCTGTCAGAAATTGGCGTTTATAAATCTTCGGTACAGCTTGATGGATAGATGGAGAAGCTGAAATTTTATATTTTGTATCACCCGCTTCCTACTGGTGGCGTTTCCTGGAGCAATTTTAGCGATGTTGAAGAGCTGTCCATTTATTGGGCCCATTCGTCCGGAAATTCCAGTTAAAGGCAGATGGAAGGGGTGACGCTCTTTTATAGTCATCCGGCAATCGTGCGAGCGGTGCAGTCCCTCTTCAGGCATCGCACTTTTATTGCCCTCCCCCACTGGTTAATCAGCTGCTCTCGGTCTAAAGTTACTACCTTACTTTATACACTTCGTGCTCCACAGGATTTTTCTTTGCACTGTACACAGCGTTTTCTCTGAGCGATATCGAAAAAAGTTAGAGGGGAAATTCTTAGTTCCATTTCAGCGTGTTCCAGTCCAATTCCATCTCGGCAATTTCAGCTCCTGACATAAATAAGTGTTGCCATTCCATCACTTCGCCAAATAATCTGACAATAACTATATAAAAATCTAATTGCACTTTCAGTCCTCGAGACCTCTACTTCACCGTACATAACTATCCAATTCGTTAAACTGAAATATTAAAATATCTTGGACCAACACTTGATCAAAAGTTAACTTGAAACCCCAAGTTACTAACCATCTAAAAGAACGGTGAAAAATAGAGAAAAAATATTGAACCTAATAAAAGTCCAGAGATGGGAAACACATTCTGTGACTATCATACGTAAAATATCTGTTGAACACTATGCAGACACTTTCAGCAAGGTTTCTGAATTTCTGTGGAGGAATGGCAGCCAATTATTTCAGTTGGAGTTTTCATAAGCGCTTTAAGACGATCACACCCTAACCGCGAAATACATCCAGATGTGGTTACACCACCCGCTCTGTACGTCACTGTTGACATTACAGCTGATAGCAGGTAACGTCTCCAGACATTCGCCACACCCAGACTCCTTCATCCCACAACCACAGGGTGCAGTGTGATGCAACACTGCAACTCACTCGTTTCCAGTCATCCATTGTCCAGTGGCGTCACCCTCTGCACCATCTCAAGCATCATCTGGGATGGACTGCAGAAACGTGTGACTTATGACGAACTGTTCAACCATTACACCCCATTTACTTTAAACCCGTACGTATAGTCAGTCATTGCGCTAGCTGGACTGCAGACATTGCTTTGGTACTCACGAGTGATACCTTCTGCCGATTTCATGTGATTTTTGACAACCATGCTCAGCAGTACTCGATGGTCGCTGTCCGTCACTACATATGATCTGCCTGGTTTTGATACAGCTGTGGTTTTCCTTCACGTTTCCAATTCAGCCGGCCGGAGTGGCCGTGCGGTTCTAGGCGCAGCAGTCTGGAGCCGAGCGACCGCTACGGTCGCAGGTTCGAATCCTGCCTCGGGCATGGTTGTGTGTGATGTCCTTAGGTTAGTTAGGTTTAATTAGTTCTAAGTTCTAGGCGACTGATGAACTCAGAAGTTGACTCGCATAGTGCTCAGAGCCATTTTTTTCCACTTCACAGTCACATCACCAACATTCGACATGGACAGGTTTAGAAGGGCTGAAATGTTCCTGATGGATCTGTTACTCAGATGACATTCAGTGGTTAGTCCATGTTCGAAGATGATAATGTGTCTTGACCGACCGATCTTGCTGTTACTGCTTCTCTGCTGACAACACAATACTCCCCGCCTCCGTTTATAGTGGCGGGTCAGCCTATATATATATATATATATATATATATATATATATATATATATATATATAGTGGTCAATTCCACGTTACATAAGGATGTCCGAATATACTTCGCCCGATACTGTATCTACATGACCGTAAGCCGTCCCGTCCACTACATAGACTATGGAAGTGTTGTTTAATCTCGGCCCCTTCAAATTTTACCTCCTCAACCTAATACTAGAATGCCTCCTAGCTTTCCTTATCTGTTAATCCTCCCTCACATATATCCTGTACCAGCTAGTAAACGCCTGGAAGACCACCATCGAGCCTGCGCCTCCGACAAAATCGTATCTCAGTACCCGTCTGTTTACCGTATCTTTAGTAACTTTTTCCTGCTGCCACGTTTCTACCATCACTTTTAACCTTCCTTGCATCTCCTCGCACTACGTTCTCTTCTAGCTTAGTTTCAACCACTTCCCCTCTCCACACCGCGAAATAACTCCCGAAACACACCCATCTTCTCAAATATAACGTTCGCTACCTCTTCCATTCCACTCATTTTATCTCTGCATAGCTGCATCCGACCAGCCACTTACCACCAAAATCTCTTGTCTTGACCCTTCTCAATGCGAGTTCAATAATCTTTTGTCATATCACTTCCTCTACAATCCCATCTGCACACGACATCATCAGTACAAATGTTGCCGGCGGATTATAGGTCAATCATCCTCACAAGGTAAGGAATGAGGAGGTTCTACGCAGAATCGGAGTGGAAAGGAATATGTGGAAAACACTGATAAGGAGAAGGGACAGGATGACAGGACATCTGCTAAGACATGAGGTAATGACTTTGTAACGTCCCCTTAGAAAAATTAATGAATTACTGTGCTGATATATCCGTTACGTTATTTGATTTTCAAACAGCTGAGCAAAACTGAATGTACTCAGACATTTCGCTCTTTACCTATTCTGATCAACACTAAACTGACACACAATATTTTTGGCGCCACGCAGTCTGACTTTAAAAAATGGCCCTGACTAACATTAACCTATACCTTTCACAAATCACTTTCCTCACCAAGTATCTTCGTTACTCGAACTACTGCAGTACAGCGAGCGCCACTACTGCCAGCTAAATAAAAGATTCAAACTACTGAAGGCACTAACTACTGATAGGCATAGTTAGCAAATGAAAGAATTTGATAGAGAACAAACAATGTATTTACCTTAATAGTGTTGAAAAATCATAATATACATAGCAGTTCATGACATCCAGTCTTACAAATTTCAAAACTCCGCCATTTCTCTCCCCACATCCACCACTGCTGGCGGGTCACCTCCAACTGCGCAACGCCATGCGCTGTTCACATCCAGCTGCCCAACACTACAATGGCAGACAACAATGCAAACTAGCCACAGACTGCTCACAGCACAGCCAGTGATTTTCATACAGAGCGCTACGTAACGTTGCCCATAAGAAAACATAAACAGCCTACTTACAACTTCCATGGTACTAGAGGGAGCTGTAGAGGGCAAAAACAGTAGAGGAAGACAGAGATTGGAATACGTCAAGCAAATAACTGAGGACGTAGGTTGCAAGTGCTACTCTGAGGTGAGGAGGTTAGCACAGGAAAGGAATTAGTGGCGGGCCGCATCAAACCAGTCAGTAGACTGATGACCAAAAAAAAAAATCCTCACAATATTCAAAACGATGTATTTTACCAATATTTTTCAAGCTTAGAATCATAGATTTCATTTTCATTAAGCTATCTTCATATATTATTTGTACAAGGCTGAAGAGCGGCCACATGGCCGTCTACTTACTGGCCGCTACTGGGAAAATTCAATAAACGGGTAATAAAAATGGATATTAAAATGCATGGTTAAGTAGTTGGCAATGTATAGAATTTATGGGTGCGCATCAGCTCATATTAATTTCCTTCAGTGTTTAAAATCTTTTAATGCCTTAACAACTGGGTGCAATAGCAACATTCCCATTTTTCTCCATAGAGGATAGTGTTATATTACATATCAACAGGTTTGAAAGCTGTTTAGATTTAAGGCCTCCAATATTTACTCCCTAATTTACATTATTCACATCTCCTTCCTTAATTTTACTCACTCAATGTGCATACCTAAAATTGTTAGCTGTCCTGATGGTTTCCTTTTTCTTCAATTGTCTGAAATTTTTTCATGAATCCGGTGTGTTACTAATCTCATACAACGGTTTGGTGGGCAAGTGGGAAGTTTTCATATCACTATTCCAGTGGGCTCCTTCACCACTGTCACCTCAGTCAGTGATTTGTTAAACTGGAGTATGCCTATATGGACCACGGTTCGAGTTCCACGTTAGTCTATAGGTCTCCCTACAGATTTCGCCTTTGTTGGGTATCCTCAGATTATTTATAGAGATGGTCAAATAGGAAAAAATTAGGGTATGTTCCTAGCATACAAGATTCTAAAAGTGAGTAAGGAACTGTTATTAATTTTAAAATGTTCCTTTTACAACATTTTAAAAGTCATAAGACGACTCTGTGCTAGAATGAAGCACGCGTAAAACCACATA
The DNA here is from genome assembly GCF_021461385.2 of Schistocerca piceifrons. Classification (NCBI taxonomy): domain Eukaryota; kingdom Metazoa; phylum Arthropoda; class Insecta; order Orthoptera; family Acrididae; genus Schistocerca; species Schistocerca piceifrons. The sequence continues at coordinate 557,718,357 of NC_060149.1, forward strand.
AATCTGCAGAGGCCTATTGAAAACCAACTAATAAAATATCCTTCCGTTACACGATATTATATTAGTTGCTTTTCACTGGGCTTCTGTGTGTTAATCCGATTTGACACGTGCTTCAGTCTAGCACAGTGCCGTCTTATGGCTGTAAAAATGGTATGAAAGGAAACTTTAGGATTAGTAACAATTCCTTATTCACATTTTGAATCGTGTATGCTAGGACCATGTCGTAATATTTGCTTATTCTGTTACCCTATAAGAAATATGAAGACGCCCTATGAAGGCGAAACGAATGGTTGATAAGTGAATAAATTTCAACCTCACTGTTTTTAATTCAAAGAAAGTTGTCTTGTCTTCAAGATTCAGGTTTTCCATGAGTTCTCTAAATAGCGAGTGGCAAAGCTGGGACAGTATCTTCGAAAATGACACGGCTGACATCTTTCCGTATCATTTCACAATACACGCTCTGCAGCGTCTATAACACCAACCGTGTTGACGAAACATTTAAGGGGGGTAGGACGTCAAACGGGACGACTTGAAGCAGGAGAGGCACCACAGGACATTTCAATTTCCACTGTCTATACTTTTACCAATAAATTTGTAAAACTGTTGCCCGCCCGAGCTGGGCCGACACGCAGACGTCCCTCTTACGCGGTCCAGTGTTGGCAGAGTTCATAGCGAGGATTCCCGGCTGACACACAGCAGGCGCCGGGAGTGGCCCTGCTGTGCCCGAATGTTACGTACACCGCTGGGCCAGCGTTTAAATGCTGGTTCTCGGCGCTGAATTAACGGAAGGACTGCATTTGTGGGCCAAGGCAAACCATCTTGAGCAGGGCGATGACCTGTGTCTGGCATAATCGTCGACCACACGGAAGTCAATAGAGCAGTAGTGGCTTCTCGAATGCTGGCCCCAAGGGAACTGACACCCGGGACGGGGTCACGGATTTCTTGCTGCTGCTGGAGGGTGATGATCAAGCAGGAGTGACGGCCTGCAACGGCTGAAGTCCGTGGCTTGTGGCCTGATTTCGGTGACAAGGGAGCCGATCACACAATATAGTGACCAGCATCTTCTGTCTGGCTGCCGCCTCGTTGCAGTTCTGGGCTCTGCCTTCTTCTCCAAGTTCTCTTATATTTTTCTCCCGTTATAGTTCATGTGCTTATTACTACGATTTTCGAATTAAGTATCAAGAATTTCATCTGTATGTATTGCAACACATGTCCATATTATAGGACAGTTCATGTCTTCGGTGTATCTTGTAGACCTCTTGTTTTAATGTTGCCTACAGATAAAGATCCTCAGGCGTTAAGTCTGGTGGGCACGCAGATCATTTTGCGTTTCGTGAATGACCAATCCAATGCTCCTCAGATGTTCTGTGAAGAAAATCTGCAATTATCTGTGCAGAATGTGCGGGACATCCGGCATGTTGGTACCACATGAATAGCCGTAAATCTAGTTAAATAGCTTCTAATAACTGCGACTGAAAATGTGAAAAACTGTAGATATTTGCGGTGAGTGATGAAATTCTAGAAAGCTTCGACCGCACTTCAGCAGACCGAGGACGTTGATAATCTACTTCTTTCAGCCAGAGTTGATTTTCAAGTGATCAGCGGTGTACATTATGAAGAATGATTTGACCATCGTTTGTAACCGATGCTTCATCCGTAAACATCATCCTGCCTAGAAACATATTATCACTTCGTAGTTTTCATGGCGACTATCCGAAGAAATGTGACGGATTTTATTACCATGAAGGTGTTCCCATAGCAAAATATAGGAAGGGTGGAACACGTTGGAGTACAGTATTCGCAGAACACTCCTGTGGTTTAACCCACTCGATTCAATTTCCTGACAGTTTGGAAACATTCACCATAAACGAAACCTACATAAACTATATGGACTGCGTTAGATATTGTGTAAACGTGAATATGTCCACGAACAAGTTATTTAATCACAGCAGAACGAGGACTCATGGGTGTCACAGCAGACTAATATGGTTCCATTAAGAAAATACAACTAAGTGTCATAATTCGGAAGCTACAAAAGCAAAATTTATTTCCAAACCTCAGAAAATTCTCCACTTCTTCCACAAAAACTAGGCGCAAATTAGACCTCGATATATTTACTCGTTTTGGACATGGATCTCACTCCATGTAAAGTTGGAGTGAGTAATTTCTTTCAGTAATGTCCCTCCGTGTAACCCCTTTCGTTATCCTTAGGCTCATATCTGAGCATCCTTGTTTCTCCAGAACAGCTTTTAAGAGTCAACTCGTATCCACATGCCATCCTTATTACGGAATGGAATTCTTAGCACGGGAAACGAATCTGCTGACAGTAGTTCTACGGAGTACAAAAAAAGGTAACACATGTCTTTGTTTCAGCGTAAACTCTGATTCGTAGACTAGATTTCGAAAATTAATTTGTTAAGTGCAGGCAGACGCTGAAAGAACAAGAACCAGCAGTGGTTTGGTGGTATGTTCGGTAGCTGGCAGTGATATGCGAATATTGATGCGGAACAATTAGGCTGCGGCCCAAAGACGATGCTCTGGAATTAGGCTGATTACGGTGGAATGCGTTCCGCTCCGTGGGTGTGGTTAGCAAAAGCGTGCTCGTCGGAAATGCGTGCGCCTGGCTGCGCTGGCGGTCAGCCTCTAATTCGATTTTCGCGGCCGCCAATACTGCGTGAAAGTTTCCGCCGGCTATCGCTGTCGCTGTTGGAAATAACGTGGCCCTAAATTACTCAAATGGCAATCACTCTATGCCCGGATCGATCCCTGAAAAATTCAGCCTCTGCATTTCCTGTCTTTAGGGACAAGTCAGAGTTGTGAGCCGCCCAGTGAGCCCTCATTACCAATGTGGATTCCATTTGCTGGCATTACACACAGCAAAAGTCACCATAGCGACACGCTTTGGTTGGCTGCTGACGCTTTAGGGTCAACGTCATTTCTGTCTCCACTGTGTATAAAATGACATTTTCAACTCTAAACTTGTCAGAGAATACGATAAACCTGGACTGTTTCAATGAATGTTTCTAGAAGATTAATTGATTTTAGCTCTTATGATGTAACTGAGATGGTCGGATCATACAGCATAACTGGAAGGTGATGTACAGCAAGTGTAAGGAAATGCATAAAGACGTGGACAAAATTTCCACTTAGTGTAATAAATGACAGCTCTCTTCACATGTGGATAAATGCAAGTTAATTCCTATAACAAAGTACAGTTACGAGATTAGTGGAGAACAAATGCAGCATTTCATGCCGTTTGATAATTTGGGATCATTCTAAAAACAGGTACGAAATGGGATGAACACATGAAATCAGTATTAAGCAATGTGACTGAAAGACTTACAGTTTCTGGGAGAGTTGTGGGCAGGTGCAGCGCACCCTTAAAGGAAATCCCGTACAAGTCGCTGGAGCTATCGATTCTAGAGTATTGTTCTAACTTTTGGAGGCCTCATTAAGCAGGTATGACGGCAGGCGTCTACAGAATCCAGAGCTGCGCTGCTACAGCCATTGTGTGAGTGTGAGTGTATTTGGAGTAGTATCACTCACTTATTATAGTGCGTGTATGTATGCATATTGTTGTGTATTTCTGTGAGTGTATGTGAGGGTGGATAAACACTCTTCGTGTGAGATAGAGGGCACACTGTAAGTATGAGCCATGTTGTTTTGCATCCTTTGTGTGCTTTGTATGCATAGTCTGCACGGTACACTAAGTTTCACTGCTGCTAGCCATATCGAAAGGGACTGTATTTAGTTTAATGTTGTCTCATAGGGGAACTGAAAAATGTTTCATATCAAATGCATTTTAAGTACATTAACTGAAACTGAGCAGATAAGCCCATCAACTATACCTCAACGTTTAGCCTAAATATCTCTATAGCTATTCCAAACTGTTTGAAGAAAATAAAAACATAATATTGGATCAACGATCAAAAAACTTAAACATGTGAGATATATTTCTGTATAAATGTATTTCATGTTAAATTATATTTTGTACATGTATATACAGTTTTTTGTACCTTGTTTTTCTATGTATGTACTAGTATAACTTACATTGAAACATCTATACTAAGTGAAATATAAAATGAATAAACTAGTCCAGCATGTGGGATATATATGTTCTGACTGAAGTATTAAAAAGAAAAGAAAAGAATTGAAAAGAAAAAAACAGAAGAAATAAATCTAGTTTTTTAAGCGCTAGACAGTCGTTTTCCTTCAGTCCACCCTGTATAAATATTTACAAAATGCAGTTACATCTGCATTGCATTTATCCTTTCCATAAGAAGGGATGTATTAACAGTTCATTAAAAGTGTTAAGAGATAACCATCAAGCCCTGCTTGTACTTAATGCCACAATGTATGTGGCCACCAGCCAAATCAGGTTGTGGCCAGATGACGGTGGTGTGCTGCAGTGCAGCCAGCTCTTCATGTCACTCAAGGCACTTGGTCGGTGGCATTGGCAGTGGTAACAAGAACAATGCCTGCATACAGAGATTGCGGAAAAGAGGTCCCTCCGTCGTGTAGTGTGTGTTCAAATAAAAACATAAACACTTCTGTCCTATACTAACAACTGTTTAAGCAGTGGAGAAGCTGACTTAAACTTAGAAGAAGTCTGATCCAAACTTAGGGTGACAGTCGTTTAAACTGCTGAGACATCTAAAGGGCTAGATGGGGAAACTGTTTAAACTTGACACAGCTCGACTTCAATTTTGGACAAACAGTATGGGACATCATGGAAAACCCAATGACCATCCTGAATTCTATAACCAAAAATAGTGCCCTGACAACCATGCAGGCTACACCAGTATGCTAGGTCAGCCATCTTAGCTCACCATCTTCAGTTTGTGTCATAGGGCTGCTGTTTAGAACATCTGAATTTGTCTCCATCAGGACAAAGCTCCATCTTGGATTACCTGCCAATTTACACTTAGAACAACAACCCCACTACCACAGTGATGTCGTAGGAGTGGTGGAAAATTTTTAGCACAATTGATCTTTTTCGAATTTCCCACCGTATTTTGAATTTACCACATTTTTTTTCTAAATTTCCCATGATTTTATACATAGGAAATTGGCTTATGTAGAAGAAACATGGGAAATGTGGCAACACAGCATGATGTCGACCATGAAGTCATACAGGGAGGTGGAGGGGGAAAGCAGGGAACAATGCAGAGTGAGCTGTCTAAGCTATACTACTAGAGTGAATCTCCCTACTGTCCCATCAAGCAAAGACGCAACAGAGATCACCCTGCAGTCTTTTGTTGCTGCTCCAGGTGTCGTCAAGCTGTCCGTGTGTGTGCTTGTCTTGTTACAATCAAGCCCATTTCCTGATTCAAGTTACGTTATGTGGCTGCACGATCCTGCACGGCAAAGTGTAAAATATATCTATTCTTTCAACCCATACTCGCGAGGGGCGGTTGAGATTCTGTTGGGGCTGTGTATGATACTAATGAACCCATAGATTCCATATTTGCTTGACAGTCGTCGGATCCCGACTGAAGCAAGCACCAATATCACGAAACGGAAAAATTGCCACGATCCTGCCACTGCTGAATTTTGATTTATACTGATAGTAGTTCTCCTTCTTACAAGAGGAATTACACGATACTCTCACAAACAAACAATATTCAAATATGAGACATAATGAAGAGCCTGTTGTGTGATCTTTCCTTATATGTGGAATGTATAAAATGCGTAATGAAGCGTGCAATACACTCTGCGAAGGTTTGACATGATAGCTGCTGTGGTGAAGCGAATTCTCATCTGGCGGCGTCAGACCAAACAGCAGAGTACAAGGTGAAAGTGAAGGGTGATATCAGCGCAGACGATCGTTCCCAAATCGTAGTAGCCGACGCATGGGTCATTCTATTTCTGAGGCCGTATAGGTCCAGGGTTTTCACACATCAACATCTTAAGAGTAACACAATATGGGGAATCTATCACCATCAGAGTGAACAGCCGGGGAAACAACCTTGCGATGGCAGGAATGATTGTGAACTATCGGCTGTTGTCTACTTCAGTCGCTTGTCTGTAGATTAACTAAACACATAGAAACTTCTAGATTAAAAACAGTGGTAACTAACATTTTACGCCGTAAGATAATTTAGTTATATTTATTTGTGTTCTTATTAGAAGAAACATATTGTAGTGTGGCTAATAAATGGGACTAGGATCACAATGCATCCAGCTTTGAAATGAGTCTGTTAGGTCTTACCGACTCTAACATCATCTCACACGTCCTTTCGAAACATATATACATTTTAGCAAAAGAGTTTCCTTCTCTATCCGCGCAACAGAGTCGTGAATATTAATATGTAGCCCATACTTTTATGGTGTATTCAGTGAACGCGCTCCTTCAGGCGGTTTGCCGAGTAGTGTGGTCCTCTGGGCTAGTATGAACTGCAGATGATACTAATGAATCCTGTCCTACCTTTCTCTGACGATTTCTATCGCTTTGCAAAGTTTATGATTCGGTTTACACGGAATTTTAGGCCGGCAACTATCTGGTGCCAGGTGAAACAGAGTGACAGAGAAATCGAGGTGGATATATAGATAGAGGGAGGGAGAGAAAGAGAGAGGGACGGAGAGAGAGAGAGAGAGAGAGAGAGAGAAAGTGAGGAGGAAGAGTGTGTGCTTGAGACACACACACACACACACACATATATATATATATATATATATATATATATATATATATGCAAAACGCGATAATAAACTCAAATGACACGCAACAGTTTTAAAGTAACAGATATATCATGACTCTAATGAACTAGTCAACCACGATATTATTACACTTCGCGATTATCGGAAACACGCACTGACGTTCCAGTAAACAATCACGTTGTGACCAAGGAATGCGCATCGCACTGTCAATGCTTTCAGGTCATTTGTAACCTACGGCTGAGAAACATGGATACTATCGTATACGGCTGAGCAGTGGCTCATGATTTTTCAGGGCAGAGTCCTGCGCAAGATCTATGGGGCAACTGAGGATACGTAACAAAGGTTCCTGGAGATCGAGAACGAGCGTTAAGCTGGATCAATTTATACAATGAGTTGAAGCTGTAAAAATAATAAAAAGTAGGACAATGGTTTGGCTTCGAGATATCCTTCGAATGCATCCTGGAAGAACAACTAAAAAGGTTTTTGAATGAAGGTCAACTGGAAGAAGACGGAGAGGAAGTCCACGAAAGGATTTCGGCTGGACATCATTGAAAGAAAGGTGAATTTCGTTGCGACGGAATCTTTTCACGAAATTCCAATCACCAACTTTCTCCTCCGAATGCGAAAATATTTTGTTGACACTGACCTACATAGGGAGGAAAGATCACCAAGATAAAATAAGGGGAATCAGAGCTCGTACGAAAAGGTATAGGTGTTCATCCCTTCCGAGCACTATACGAGATTGGAATAATAGAGAATTGTGAAGGTGGTTCGATGAACCCTCTGCCATGTGATTTGCAGGGCGCCGGCCGTTGTGACCGAGCGGTTCTCGACGCTTCAGTCTGGAACAGCACGACCGCTACTGTCGCAGGTTCAAATCGTGCCTCGGACATGGATGTGTGTAGCTCTAAGTTCTAGGGGACTGATGACCTCAGATGTTAAGTCCCATAGTGCTCAGAGCCATTTGAACCATTTGATTTGCAGAGCATCCGTGTAGATGTAGATGTAGAAGTAGATCGGTATTCACGATATCAGTTTCCTCTGTTTCTTTCGAGTCTTCACGTAAATGTATTCGCCGACGACATAAGTTTCTACTTACTCAATGGTTTACAGTACGCTCCACCTATTACAGGGCGCAAGCATACTACTAAGTGCTAGGAAGCGAGAATAATCCAGAATTCACTCAAATCTTGCAGGAGAGAGAGAAGTGTGGATAGTGGCAAGCTGTTCGGTTCATCTCTTTTCATTCATATGCGACAAAATTATCTGTCCGTATGCGGATTGTGCCAGATAGAATCTGATAATATAAACGTTTAGATGGATTAATAAGGTTACAGTGGTGGTACGGGCTGATTTTGTTACAGGACAGGAAGCCGCAAGTATTGCACGCCGCAGAACTGTTAGCTGTTGTCTTGAGGGAAGTCGCCTCGTCTAGCATCATACTGGCACCCGGCATGTTGTGTAGTTTATTGCATGTATCCACTTAGGACGGCCGAGCTCGAAGAATTCGCTCCGGACGATAGAATTCTGCCGACAGGAAGTAGGCATCCGGTACACGCTAAGAAAAGTGCATTCCACTGATAAACATCTCCTGGCTGCCCAAACTAGACGGAAAAAGAGGTCTGACTTATTACAGAAAGCGGAGAGTTGACGGATAGTGTCGAGCACTGTTTTTTAGATTTTCCAATGGCTTGTGATGCGAGGCTAGCTGCTGCTTGAGAGGCCACCGACTGGTGAAATTTACGTGACATCAGGAGGACATAAGATGTAGCGTGAATTTTGTTAGAAAAGTTGGTAGGAAATAGAAATTGTTGTTTTTTCACGTGTCGCGTTTTCTGGAGGGAGACTGCGAAACAATTACGCCACTGGCGGTCCGATGTAATTTTAAGAGGCATGGTTGCCGAGATTCAGTTCCTTATTGACTAGAAATTAGGACTTCTTCTGTGAACCCGTGGCTGAATGCATCGGTATTGTGCAGAATTGAGTCTCAACTGGAGCAGCAGATTCCGTTTGTAGAGAGGGTCCAATGTTCGTATCCTCGACAGGAAGTTTCCAGCGACGTACATGATGGCAGACACGGTGCCACCGATCTGCTCACATAGCTCAACTTATAACAGTAAACATAACTTGCAACTTTGGCATGGTCGGATCATCGCAGACTAGTAGTTCTGAATAGTCTTCGGATTCACTTCCCCACATTCTTCAGCACATTTTCAGTTGCAGTGGCATCTTCGTTTCTACGGACAATCACTCTAATCGGTGTATAGGCAGGTCGAGCTAAATTTCAGAAACTCAGGCACATAATTATGAGCTAATTCAGAACTTCAGCGAGTAACTTTGCCTACCGGTAAATCACTTATCCACTTCTCAACGTTAATATCCTATGAAACTTCCTGGCAGATTAAAACTGTGTGTCGGACCGAGACTCGAGCTCTGGATCTTTTGCCTTCCGCAGGCAAGTGCTCTCTACCAACTAAGCTACCCAAGCACGACACACGACCCGCCCTCCACCAGTATCTCGTCTCCTACTCTCCAAACTTCACAGAAGCCTGCAAGGTTCGCAGGAGAGCTTCTGTGAAGTCTACCCTCTTCCTGTGTCCATCCTGCACACTTTGCAACTGAAAGTCTTTCTGCACATTCCCGAGACCTTCGAACCTAAAACATCGCCTAGCCCATTCGACATAGCCCCCACTATCCGTAAAGCCGCCTCCCGCGCGTAGTGGCCACCTGACGTATTAACCGAAATAATATCCCCGTTGTATTTGACGTGTATGGGAAAAAGGACCTAACGACTCTAATTTTAAATTGTGGATTTATAATTTTGTGGTGGATTTGCTATTGATGGTATAATCCGAATTTGTGTCTCCTAAGCAGTCTCTTGCGGATTTTGCCGTTTGAAAGTCAAGTAACTGTTAATCTACATCTACATTTACATACCTTCACCACAAACGACTACACTGCGCATGCCAGAGGGTACGTTGTCCCACTGAAACCTTCCCGTCTCCTCTGTATCTCTTTTGTTACGCAACCTTTCCTTCTACAATAACCTATGAAACCTTCGCTTAGGATTTCTATCTCTTTCTTAATAATAACAAATGAAATCTTCGATTTGAAATTAATTCTCTTTCTCAATAACAATAAGTGTGATCTTCGCATAAAAATTCAAATGCTGCTTATTGAAAGTGATTTGCTGATTATTTCGACGAAACATAGAATGTGTCGTCGTCGTGGCCCTCAGTCGTTACCTGCAATAACCCAAAACTGTTCCTTGCCTTTTTTACTGTTATTGGATCGCCATCTGACTGCTATATCGAACTGCAACATGAATATACTTACTCTGTTTCACTATACTCTATTAGCTGCTGGTGGGCTGTCACAATAAGTGGCTGTATTTATTACCAAAGCTGAAGTTATTCTTTAATAGCAAAGCTGACATTATTCTTTAATTAATTTGACTGAAGTTACGTAATTCATAGTTAAACTTTTTCTTGACGATAATAAAATTTTGCGAAGTTTTAAGTTGATGGTTTTTTGGATGGATTATAATCAGTAATACAATAATGCTGGCAAAAATTAATTATATTCTGAAAACGATTCTTCAGATATTTACAATTAGTAATGAAATGATTTTACAAACGTTCAAATCGGGCTTACTTTTTACAATAATCTTACAACTAGCATTGCGCAAACATACCTGCAGTAGTTTTGAGTTTCTCAAAAAAAAAAAAAAAATTTAATAATATTAGTTCCTCTTATGATAATAGTTAGCTGATGTCTCTGTACATCCGTTTATGTTGTTGTTGTTGTTGTTGTCGTCTTCAGTCCTGAGACTGGTTTGATGCAGCTCTCCATGCTACTCTATCCTGTGCAAGCTTCTTCATCTCCCAGTACTTACTGCAACCTACACTCCTGGAAATTGAAATAAGAACACCGTGAATTCATTGTCCCAGGAAGGGGAAACTTTATTGACACATTCCTGGGGTCAGATAAATCACATGAACACACTGACAGAACCACAGGCACATAGACACAGGCAACAGAGCATGCACAATGTCGGCACTAGTACAGTGTATATCCACCTTTCGCAGCAATGCAGGCTGCTATTCTCCCATGGAGACGATCGTAGAGATGCTGGATGTAGTCCTGTGGAACGGCTTGCCATGCCATTTCCACCTGGCGCCTCAGTTGGACCAGCGTTCGTGCTGGACGTGCAGACCGCGTGAGACGATGCTTCATCCAGTCCCAAACATGCTCAATGGGGGACAGATCCGGAGATCTTGCTGGCCAGGGTAGTTGACTTACACCTTCTAGAGCACGTTGGGTGGCACGGGATACATGCGGACGTGCATTGTCCTGTTGGAACAGCAAGTTCCCTTGCCGGTCTAGGAATGGTAGAACGATGGGTTCGATGACGGTTTGGATGTACCGTGCACTATTCAGTGTCCCCTCGACGATCACCAGTGGTGTACGGCCAGTGTAGGAGATCGCTCCCCACACCATGATGCCGGGTGTTGGCCCTGTGTGCCTCGGTCGTATGCAGTCCTGATTGTGGCGCTCACCTGCACGGCGCCAAACACGCATACGACCATCATTGGCACCAAGGCAGAAGCGACTCTCATCGCTGAAGACGACACGTCTCCATTCGTCCCTCCATTCACGCCTGTCGCGACACCACTGGAGGCGGGCTGCACGATGTTGGGGCGTGAGCGGAAGACGGCCCAACGGTGTGCGGGACCGTAGCCCAGCTTCATGGAGACGGTTGCGAATGGTCCTCGCCGATACCCCAGGAGCAACAGTGTCCCTAATTTGCTGGGAAGTGGCGGTGCGGTCCCCTATGGCACTGCGTAGGATCCTACGGTCTTGGCGTGCATCCGTGCGTCGCTGCGGTCCGGTCCCAGGTCGACGGGCACGTGCACCTTCCGCCGACCACTGGCGACAACATCGATGTACTGTGGAGACCTCACGCCCCACGTGTTGAGCAATTCGGCGGTACGTCCACCCGGCCTCCCGCATGCCTACTATACGCCCTCGCTCAAAGTCCGTCAACTGCACATACGGTTCACGTCCACGCTGTCGCGGCATGCTACCAGTGTTAAAGACTGCGATGGAGCTCCGTATGCCACGGCAAACTGGCTGACACTGACGGCGGCGGTGCACAAATGCTGTGCAGCTAGCGCCATTCGACGGCCAACACCGCGGTTCCTGGTGTGTCCGCTGTGCCGTGCGTGTGATCATTGCTTGTACAGCCCTCTCGCAGTGTCCGGAGCAAGTTTGGTGGGTCTGACACACCGGTGTCAATGTCTTCTTCTTTCCATTTCCAGGAGTGTACATCCTTCTGAATCTGCTTAGTGTATTCATCTCTTGGTCTCCCTCTACCATTTTTACCCTCCACGCTGCCCTCCAATGCTAAATTTGTGACCCCTTGATGCCTCAGAACTTGTCCTACCAACACATCCGTTTATAATCTCTTGTAAATCATAGCTGGTGGCTGGCAGGCACCCCGCTCCTCTCAACCTCTCGCTTCAGACGTACTACCGACCCGCTTCACATCTCGCTTGCTACTGACTTCCTAAGAACGCTAAAGTGCGGTCTCTCCCGCCAACAATGCTTTCTGGTGCAGAAAATCCCTGCTATCATTACAAAACGTATCAATGTGCGGTCTTTCTCGCTCTTTTCTTAAAATGTATCCATACGCGGTCTCTCCCGCCCTTTTCAAAATTATACCAATGCGCGGTCTCTCCCGCCAACAATACTTCGGTGCAGACATTCCCTGCTACCACAATTATTTCCAAAATGACAAATACTAATTATCCCTACTTAATCCTATCAATAAAATATAAACATCTTTCATAAATTCTGGTTTGACAATAGACAATAGATATATACACGTCTTACACCACTACCAGTCATTTTTTCCTGAACCACAGACAAACAGAGCAATGGAAGTGTCAGTATGCAACTGTACGAGCCCGAATTTGTCTTATCTTGTCTTCATGGCCCTTACAGGAAATGTACGTTGACGGCTGTAGAATCGTTCTACAGTCAGCTGTAAATGCCAGTTCCCTAAATTATCTCAGTAATGTTAGTTAGAATTCTCTCAATAAATCCAAGTCAAACATTTGCCTTTCCTACTACCGACGTGACGCGCTCATTGCATTCCATAGTACTTTGCAGTGTTACTTCTAGATATTTACTAAACGTGTCTTTGTTATTCAGCACACCCCTTACATAGTATGTGAACATTACCTGATCGCTTTTTCTATTCGTCCACATTAAATTATACTTATCTATATTTTGAGAAATCTGCTATTCATCACACTAAATAGATATTCTGCCTAAATCATCAGATGTCCTCGTAAAATCGTTCAACGACAACGCTTTCCCGTACACTTGATGGCCACTTGCAGAAAGTCGCAGATCACTTCTCATTCTATCAGTCAGTTCGTTTATGTATATAGGAAACAAGAACGGTCCTACCATACTTCCCTGGGGCTCTCTTGACGAGATCTTTGTCTCTGATGAACACTCGTATTCCAGGACTACGTACTGGGTTCTGTTGCTTAAGAAGTCTTCGAGCCACTCACATATCTGAGAATCTATTCCGCATGATCGAATCTTCGTCAACAGTCTGTAGCTGGGAACTGTTTCGAACCGCTTTCTTGATATCTAAGAATATGGAACCCGCTTGTTGCCCGTCATCCATTGTTTTCAGGATATTGTACGAAAAAAGGGCACGCTAGGTTCCATACGAGAGGTGCTTACTAAATCCGTGTTGAATAGCGTAATGATGCTTTTTCGTCTGAAGAATTTTTATTATATTCACACTGAAAATACGTTCAAGAATTCTGCAACAAATCATTGTTAAAGATATTCCCTGTAATTATGTGACTCCGTTCTTCTACCTTTCTTATAAACAGAAGTCACCTGTGTTTCCACCCGGTATTTTGGGACTTCTCGCTGGGCGAGTGATTCGCGATAAATGCAAGGTAAGTAAGGGGCCAAAGCCGACGAATTCTCTCTGTGAGACCGAACTGGGTTTTCGTATGGCCCTGGCGACTTATTTGCTTTCAACTTTTTCAGTTGCTTCTCATCACCAGGTGTACCTATTTCTATGCCCTTCATACCAGAGTCTATGCTTTCGTGAAACAATGGTACTACTTTACGATTCTCCTGCGTTAATGATTTTTTAAACAGAAAATTTAAGATTTCAGCTTCCGTTATGGCTGTCTTCTGTTGTCACACCAGCCTGGACGAAGAACGACTAGATAGAAGCCTTCGTCTCAATCACTGATTTTACATAGTACCAAAATATTCTCGGCAAAATCTTTCGCTAACGTATGATGGTGGAAGGTGCATGCGTCGTCTATCGTTCTTTTTGTATAGGCACGAATTTCTGCTAACTTTTGCCTGTTGAGATTCCCGCGATATTTTTTGATGAAACACTACAAAAATCTCTGCTTCCTCAGAAAATTCTGAGTTAAGCTATTAAACGATGGTTGGTCTCTTCCTTCCTTGATGTGCTTAGTCGGCACGTACTTCTCCAGAGCCCGATTTACACTCTGTTTAAACTTTGCTAATAATTCTTTTATGCCCATCTCATAGATACTGAATATATCCATTCACTGTCGAGGCAGGAGAATAAGCCACTGATTTTCGTGGCATGCGAAATCTACTATGAAGCGATTTACTTGCCGAGTGTGGGTATTAATTTAAGAATGTATTGTCATCTTAATTCCTAGAGAGCAGATAAGTGATAGAAACTTCATTATAATGAAATAATTGAACATTCGATTTTAACAGATCGTGTTCTTTTATCCATAACATAATGATGTGATTTCAGCATATACATGACCACCAGCACTTCTCTCTATGGGTTAGATTGCTGAAATCTGACACAGCTATTAGGTGAACGTTCGCGTGGAAGTCAGTGAAAGGTACATTGAACTAAAGAATCCTTTGTGATAGTGTCAGTACACATATGCCCTGGTCGAATGATGCATCTATTACAGACGTTTTCGCAAATTCATGTATTAGAGCCATGTGAGAACAGGCACGCTTTGCATCTGAAATTCATTCATTGCTTTGCTTTACCGAGGGGTTTCTATATGCTTATGTGAAGTGCTGTGGTCTACAGTATTGGAGATCAAGCGGCATTAGATGAACTCTAAAATTATAGCCTTCTTTGCAAAAAAATGGGTCTGAGCACTATGGGACTTAACTTCTGCGGTCGTCAGTCACCTAGAACTTAGAACTACTTAAAACTATCTAACCTAAGGACATCACACACATCCATGCTCGAGGCAGGATTCGAACCTGAGACCGTAGCGGTAGCGCGGTTCCAGACTGTAGCGCCTAGAACTGCTCGGCCACCCCGGCCGGCCCTCCTTTGCAGTGTCACTCGATAATTTATCAGATCCACTCTGTTTACAGCCTATGGTTTGACCTGATGTACTAGAGTGATTTTCATTGCTATAAACAAATTAATTTCAATTGTTTTATGTAAGGGTGTGAGTAAATGCGTCAGGTTTAGTGTTTTTATTTCCTACTACGCGAATAGTTATATGCGAAGCCAAAGAAAATTCTTTCCATTGGTCAGCTTTACAGATCAATTTGGTAAGGAATATACAATCTAATTTAACTGATCCTCTAGCCATTTATCTCCCTCTTTCGTTGCCCATTTCCAGTTCTAATAAATTAATGTAAATCCATTACATAATTCTTACTTTCACTGTTGTCACGTTATTATAATAGTTATCATTACGAATTATTTCAGCTTTGAAGTGTAACAGTTAAGTGCATTACTAAATTTTACGCTTTATTTTGAGGAGTTCTTGATATATTGCTTCCTGTATTACTTTCGTTGTACCTGGAAAGGAAAGCTTACAATAAATGTATATTCCCAGTTTTGTCATTGGTTGAGACGAGGCATGGACTATTGATTAAAAACCGTCGAATATATAATATGCTTCAGCGTCCAGCTGTGATATACATGTTAGAAGTTACAGGGAGAACTTGAAAAACAAATAAATGAACAATGAAATTAACGGAAAATGAAGACGAGTTTGCTACTGTTATTGCAGGAAAGGAAGTGAAAGGGACGCGTAGCCAGGCGAAAGAGTGTTCCACAGAGCCATGTTCTCTGTTTTATTGTAAGAAACAGGAGAACATCGCCAAGTGGAATGCGGCTGAATGACTTAAAAATCATGAATCGCTAAATACCATAGCACATGCAGAAATGCAGACTATTCAGTGTCACACTGGTGCCGTTGTACACTCATTATGAATTTAACAAAGACTTTTGCATGACGCCTCTGAATCTTTGTAACCAATTGCGTATCACTTGGGAACCAGACGAAATGCTAGTCGTCTCCCTGGTAATTTTTTCTAGCATACTGTACATAGTCACAAATGAGGGAAATGTAGCAGTGAATAAAACACATCGTCTCTTGAATTTCGCTTCATCCCTTACCAGCTGAATGGCGAAAGGTAGCAGGAAGGGTTGTCCCTTTTGTAGAAGTAGCGTTTCTGGTGCCCAAATGTCGCGACATATATGCCGGCCGCGGTGGTCTAGCTGTTCTAGGCGCTGAGTCCGGAGCCGCGCGACTGCTACGGTCGCAGGTTCGAATCCTGCCTCGGGCATGGATGTGTGTGATGTCCTTAGGTTAGTTAGGTTTAAGTAATTCTAAGTTCTAGGGAACTTATGACCGTAGATGTTAAGTCCCATAGTGCTCAGAGCCATTTGAACCATTTTTTTGTCGCGACATGTGGCAAAAGTGTAGACATAATATCTGAGTAGTGTCTTACGAAATGGTGTTTAGTGAACACGGTAGCACGTTGTTCGATAATCGACCTTGAACGCCGGTGGCAATCGATACACGACTCACAGTTCACGGCCTATCGTAGATTACACAAGAATTAGGGTTTTGAGGTCAGCAGGGTATACGATGATTCATCAGTATCACATAGACAATGTTTTCACACGCGTAAACCGCCGTACACGACGGGCATTTGTTTGACGAGCTGACGTCACGTCTCCTTCACAGCGCCATACGGGGCAATGAAAGGTCTGCTGCGAATAAGATCACGACCGATTTGAATCTGTGAACCCATTTCTATTAGGATCGTATGGAGACCAATGCACCGCATAGCAACAACAGCCAACAACCGACATTACGTTGGGTATTTTAGCCACTGGGTGTAATAAATGGTTCAAATGGCTCTGAGCACTATGGGACTTAACATCTATGGTCATCAGTCCCCTAGAACTTAGAACAACTTAAACCTAACTAACCTAAGGACATCACACAACACCCAGTCATCACGAGGCAGAGAAAATCCCTGACCCCGCCGGGAATCGAACCCGGGTACCCGGGCGTGGGAAGCGAGAACGCTACCGCACGACCACGAGCTGCGGACTGGGTGTAATAACTCTTGTTTAAATATTCCAGGCTGGTTAACATACATCCATGAGGAATTAAATTAAATTACAGAAATCCAACTAGTAACGTGTAACGAAGTCTTCCACAAAGATAAGGGCAGCGACGCGACGTGGTGTTGACGTCCCGCGATACCGAAAGCGCTGGGGTGATAACGTTAACCGTTACCGCTCATCTCAGGGTTACTAGTTAAAGCTGTATCAAAGACATGCACATTTCCCCTTTCTGCGTTCTGCATATGCCCTATAGACTGCCCTCATACCATATAAGCATCGACATATCAGCTGAGTGTTCCGGAAGCCATTGTGACACGATGTGGGAGTGGTGGGACAGTGGTTTGTCTACTCCGTCAGTCCTCGAAGATTCGACTGGGTTAATAAATAGAAGACACGTTAAGATGTTAACTGAAGTGCTTCCGTTGTACTACATATTTCGGGGGCACCATTACACTATTGCCATTTGTGGTACAACAAGGTCTTTTTTTAATTTATTTGCTTTCGGGACGAGTCCATTCAACGTTCGCAATACTGGAATGTCAATTATGACGCTATGATTGTAAGGGAAACAGAATACGGGTCTCTTCAGATAGCAGTCCTTCGAGCTGACTGTGCAGCTACAGAGGCGGATTACAGCTACGTTGACACTCTACGGTCGGACGTATTATGTTTATAGGTCAGGAATGCCTTGGACGGAAAGTTTACCCTCAGGCATCGGCCGCCTGCCGTTGATGGAGGCGAATAAAAAGAAGTACTTGAATGGATAATATGTTTATGTGCCATCTTCGTGTGAGAAATGATGGCAGACGCATTTCGTCCTACCTCCACATGTAGCGCACAAGAATACCTCCACTGTCTATTAGAAGGGTGTTCGCTTGGTAAATGAGATGGATTCCGCATCTTATTTTCGACGTATTTTACTCTATCGTCGGCATGTACCTATGTGTGACGCAACCCATCAGTCCGGACGACTATTTAGTTAGTCTAATGGCAATGTCCCTGTGCCCGCGATAATCACTGTGCCCTGCGGTGCGAGGTGGCAGCTTCTGTACTTCATTGCGATGAGGGTTTCTTAATTAAATAACAGTTAATTACTGACCAGCAGTGAACTGCTAAACGATTTAAACCCGTGTGACACGACTTTCCGCTTCATTCAGCAACATGGTACTTGATTTTGGTATTCACGACGCACGTTTAACACCGTGACACGAGAAACGTCCAGATCTTGCACCGCCTCGAAGGTGAAGCGTCCTGTGCGGGTGGGAGCCACTGTCTGGCCAGTAAGGCCCGTAAGACACGATATGCCTAAACCGTAGACCTATGCACCAGCGCCCCAAGCATGCATATCTGTAACTACAGGCTGTTTCACGTAGACCTATTACACCATCCATGTGGGATATACCCTGCGCGCATGCGATAACAGAATTGTCTGATCTCGTGTAAAGTCATTCGTTCTACCGCACGAAACACAAAGGGGCCATGTAACATATTGTAACGTCACATGTTTGAATTATTTATGTGACTCAAGGTTCCTATTTCATAAGAAAATGTTTATCATTATTTATTAAGTAACTATGTCAATTACTACTGTTCTGAATTACGACACTTGGTTACACAGGTATATATGTATTTATACACCATTATGCACACGGAGGACCCACTTGTTTTTGGAACTATTGCCCTGGTAGTGACAGTAAATCTTCGGATTAGGACAGAACGACAACGAAAACAAAAAGCCAGACGTTGTTGAGTTCAACATGGTTGAAAAGGATCTGAGCACTATGGGACTTAACATCTGAGGTCATCAGTCCCCCAGAACTTAGAACTACTTAAACCTAACTAAACTAAGGACATCATACACATCCATGCCCTGAGGCAGGATTCGAACCGACCGTAGCAGTCGCGTGGTTCCGGACTAAAGCGCCTAGAACCGCTAGGCCACAACGACCGGCCTGTTCAGTTCGATTCTGGCTAAAAAGAGGGGACAAAGGCAGACTGCTTATGAAAGAACTGAGACTCGAAGATCTGCACGAATTTCGGAGCTTTGTCAGGATGGACATGGCCTGTTTCGAGAAGCTTCTGTCTATGATAGAAGATGGAATAAGAAAGTGTGACACAGTCATGAGTGAGGATGTGTCACATTCTCGAAAGTAAGAATTAAATCAGATGTTTGTACGTTTTGTGATTATACCAACCTAAATCACGAATGAAATACCAGTAAATGCCTTGTTACGTTGCAGGCTTGATGTAACATTACGTTTCCTGGCAACTGGGCAATCTTTTAAGAATACGGCTTTTAGCCACAGAATAGTACAGCCCACCATTTCAAACGTTGTTGTGGATATGTGCACTGCAAATTGTAACACTTTAAAGAACCAATACTTAAAGGTGTACTTGTGTTATTTTTCCAAGTTTGGACTATATATATGTGCTACTACCAAGGGGAGGCCGCCAATTGTGAAATCCAGATTCGATTCATACTACGCATAATAAAAGCTCATGGCCAGAGGTGTAATGTGGCAAAGCACCAAGATGCACTTCTCAGCTGTTGTCGAGAAAATCGACAGTTAAAAGAAACCGTTGCGATGAAATACTCTCTACGATTAATAATTTTCTACAGCGTTGTGGTGCAGCGGTAAGCGCTGGGGTTTGTAATCCGAAGGTCGCCGGTTCGAATCCCGCGCCATGCAAAATTTTTCTTTTTTAGTATTTGCTTTTTGTAATTCATATAATTCCCGGCAATCAGTTGCAACAATTATGCATATAGTAAGTTGTTGAAAGTCGTTTATCGTGGAAAAACTGGCGACTTCGAACATCATTATGTTTTCCGCAAACAAAGTTGTATTTCACAAATGTTATTAATTGTCTTCATAATGTTAACCACGTATAGTTAACGGAAGACGTAGAAACGATATTCCGAAACGAATACGTACAGCGTTAGTCAAACGTTCGAATTAGAATAGTAACGCCACGAACACAAATTTGCTGTGGCAGGTATGAAATATAAACTCCGTTACTCGCTCGTTACACTTGAAGGACAGATGTTGAATGGGCCGAAATGAGCCGCCGCATAACAGCGTAGTTGCCTGCTAACTTCGAAAGAAGGTAGATGCGGTCCCTAGCGCAACTTATAACATCGTCGAAAATCAGTGCGGACGGGAGAGCTTTGGTACACCCTGTTAAACAAACGGAAAAATATAGGCGGTACAATTGGAGAGCGATCCGCCTTCACCAACATGCATAAGCAATTCATATATATATTCGGGTTCGTAATCTGAAGGTCGCCGGATTGAATCTCGCGCCATGCAACTTTTTTTTATTACTAGTTTTTTGTAATTCTCATATATATATATATATATATATATATATATATATATATGAGAATTACAAAAAACTAGTAATAAAAAAAAGTTGCATGGCGCGAGATTTGATCCGGCGACCTTCAGATTACGAACCCGAGCGCTTACCGCTGCGCCAGGACGCCCTGGAAAATTATTAATCGTAGAGAGTATTTCACCGCAACGGTTTCTTTTAACTGTCGATTTTCTCGACAACGGCTGAGAAGTGCATCTTGGTGCTTTGCCACATTACTCTTCTGGCCATGAGCTTTTATTATGCGCAGTATGAATTGAATCTGAATTTCACAATTGGCGGCCTCCCCTTGTAAGAGTTTTGCAGTCCTCGTCTGTCGCATTGGACCAAACTGTAGGACATTCCCCCTTACACTGCCAGTTTCTCTTTTCTGGCATGCTGAAAACAAGCAAGAGATACAATCAGATAAAACCTGAACTTTCGTGAACTAAAGCATTACGATTCAAACCGAAAATCACAGTATAACGTTATATGCATATTACTCAGAACCAAACGATTTCCGACTACCTTATTATAATACAGTTGGTCATACATACACCTTTTTTCTCTGTGTGCTTGATTTAAGACGCTTAACGCCTCTTTGCTCCAATTCATTTCTAGAATACGAAGCTGTCAATAGAAACATTCTTTCACAAACAGCTAGTGTAAAAGATTCTACAGCAAAAAAAAAGTTTCTTTTCTGCATTTATGAAACCTGCTTACTGAGAGAAGAAAAAATGCAAAAGATCCCCAACACGAAATATCCCCACACGAAAATCTGAAATTAGCCACTAGCCGCCTGACATTAACCAAACAACAAGCAGAAAGCACTGTGGTACACACTTCGACGCATGCGTGAGCTATCGCTGCCTACTGCGCATGCGCGGAGAATGTCTGCTAATTTTCGTAGTTTCACCCGTTCTACCGCTAGATCGCTGTCGCGCTAGGCCAGTACCGTTCGCGGCGGAACGTCGTTTAATACCCGCTAAAGAGATGTTCTGATACCACGTGACTGACCATCCTGCACTCGACTGTCACTACAAAGCTTGTTAATATACCAGTCACGTCGCAGGCAGAACTTTTCAGTTCGCCAGGGCGACAATACACCAGCTGTATTTAGTTCAGTACCACATGAGTATAATAATGGAGGTGAAGCACTATGTTTTAAAACGGTGAAAATACGGGGACAGCAATGTTTCAGTCATATTTTCTTTTGTAACTGAAAGAGAAGGCTAGATATAGAACTGATTTACGATGGATCAGTATGTCATTTAGACAAGGATACAGAGGTAAATATGCTGTTTTTTATCGAAGAAATGATCTGAAAATGATTTAAACGAAACTGGGCAAAATCTACACCTAAGATGTCAGTTGAGAAACGTAAATCATTGTCTTCCAAATGTGATAAAGTCTCTGGTACTATTTTTGATCCAGCAGCCACTATGAATTAAGACACAAAGGCGTTACAGATATTGACTGCGATTGGGAACTGATTGATATCAATCTACATCTACATCTACATTTATACTCCGCAAGCCACCCAACGGTGTGTGGCGGAGGGCACTTTACATGCCACTGTCATTACCACCCTTTTCTGTTCAACTCGCGCATGGTTCGCAGGAAGAATGACTGCCGGAAAGCCTCCGTGTGCGCTCGAATTTCTCTAATTTTACATTCTTGATCTTCTCGGGAGGTATAAGTAGGGGGAAGCAATATATGCGACACCTCATCGAGAAATGCACCCTCTCGAAACCTGGCGAGCAAGCTACACCGCGATGCAGAGCGCCTCTCTTGCACAGTCTGCCACTTGAGTTTATTAAACATCTCCGTAACGCTATCACGGTTACCAAATAACCCTGTGACGAAACGCGCCGCTCTTCTTTGGATCTTCTCTATCTCCTCCGTCAACCCGATCTGGTATGGATCCCACACTGATGAGCAATACTCAAGTATAGGTCGAACGAGTGTTCTGTAAGCCACCTCCTTTGTTGATGGACTACATTTTCTAAGGACTCGCCCGATGAATCTCAACTTGGTACCCGCCTTACCAACAATAAATTTTATATGATCATTCCACTTCAAATCGATTGGTTCAAATGGCTCTGAGCACTATGGGACTTAACATCTGTGGTCATCAGTCCCCTAGAACTTAGAACTACTTAAACCTAACTAACCTAAGGACATCACACACATCCATGCCCGAGGCAGGATTCGAACCTGCGACCGTAGTTGTCGCGCGGTTCCAGACTGAAGTGACTAGAACCGCTCGGCCACACAGGCCGGTCCCACTTAAAATCGTTCCGCACGCATACTCCCAGATATTTTACAAAAGTAACTCCTACCATTGTTTGTTCCGCTATCATATAACCATACAATAAAGGATCCTTCTTTCTAAGTATTCGCAATACATTAAATTTGTCTATGTTAAGGGTCAGTTGCCACTCCCTGCACCAAGTGCCTATCGGCTGCAGATCTTCCTGCATTTCGCTACATTTTTCTAATGCTGCAACTTCTCTGTATACTACAGCATCATCCGCGGAAAGCCGCATGGAACTTCCGACACTATCTACTAGGTCATTTATATACAGGGTGTTACAAAAAGGTACGGCCAAACTTTCAGGAAACATTACTCACACACAAATAAAGAAAAGATGTTATGTGGACATGTGTCCGGAAACGCTTAATTTCCACGTTAGAGCTGATCTTAATTTTGTCAGTATGTACTGTTCTTCCGCGATTCACCGCCAGTTGGCCCAATTGAAGGAACGTAATGTTGACTTCGGTGCTTGAGTTGATATGCGACTCATTGCTCTACGGTACTAGCATCAAGCACATCAGTACGTAGCATCAACAGGTTAGTGTTGATTACGAACGTGGTTTTGTAGTCAGTGCGATGTTTACAAATGCGGAGTTGGCAGATGCCCACATGATGTATGGATTAGCACGGGGCAATAGCCGTGGCGCGGTACGTTTGTATCGAGACAGATTTCCAGAACGAAGGTGTCCCGACAGGAAGACGTTCGAAGCAATTGATCGGCGTTTTAGGGAGCATTGAACATTCCGGCATATGACTCTCGACTGGGGAAGACCTAGAACGACAAGGACACCTGCAATGGACGAGGCAATTCTTCGTGCAGTTAACGATAACCCTAATGTCAGCGTCAGAGAAGTTGCTGCTGTACAAGGTAACGTTGACCACGTCATTGTATGGAGAGTGCTACGGGAGAACCAGTTGTTCCCGTACCATGTACAGCGTGTGCAGGTACTATCAGCAGCTGATTGGCCTCCACGGGTACACTTCTACGAATGGTTCATCCAACAATGTGTCAATCCTCATTTCCGTGCAAATGTTCTCTTCACCGATGAGGCTTCAGTCCAACGTGATCAAATTGTACATTTTCACAATCAACATGTGTGGGCTGACGAGAATCCGCACACAATTGTGCAATCACGTCATCAACACAGATTTTCTGTGAACGTTTGGGCAGGCATTGTTGGTGATGTCCTGATTGGGCCCATGTTCTTCCACCTACGCTCAATGGATCACGTTTTCATGATTTCATACGGGATACTCTACCCGTGCTGCTAGAACATGTGCCTTTACAAATACGACACAACATGTGGTTCATGCACGATGGAGCTCCTGCACATTTCAGTCGAAGTGTTCGTACGCTTCTCAACAACAGATTCGGTGACCGATGGATTGGTAGAGGCGGACCAATTCCATGGCCTCCACGCTCTCCTGACCTCAACCCTCTTGTCCTTCATTAATGGGGGCATTTGAAAGCTCTTGTCTACGCAACCCCGGTACCAAATTTAGAGACTCTTCGTGCTCGTATTGTGGACGGCTGTGATACAGTACGCCATTCTCCAGGGCTGCATCAGCGCATCAGGGATTCCGTGCGACGGAGGGTGGATGCATGTATCCTCGCTAACGGAGGACATTTTGAACGTTTCCTGTAACAAAGTGTTTGAAGTCACGCTGGTACGATCCGTTGCTGTGTGTTTCCATTCCATGATTAATGTGATTTGAAGAGAAGTAATAAAATGAGCTCTAACATTGAAAGTAATCGTTTCCGGACACATGCCCACATAACATACTTTCTTTCTTTGTGTGTGAGGAATGTTTCCTGAAAGTTTGGCCTTACCATTTTGTGTCCGCAGCTTGTGGTCGTGCGGTAGCGTATTTGCTTGCCACGCCCGGGCTGCCGGGTTCTATTCCCGGCGAGCTCAGGGACTTTCTCTGCCTCGTGATGACTGGGTGTTGTGTGATGTCCTTAGGTTAGTTAGGTTTAAGTAGTTCTAAGTTCTAGGGGACTGATGACCATCGATGTTAAGTCCCATAGTGCTCAGAGCCATTTTTTTTACCTTTTTGTAACACCCTGTATATAGTGAAAAGCAATGGTCCCATAACACTCCCTGTGGCACGCCAGAGGTTACAAATGGTTCAAATGGCTCTGAGCTCTATGGGACTTAACATCTGAGGTCATCAGTCCCCTAGAACTTAGAACTACTTAAACCTAACTAACCTAAGGACATCACACACATCCATGGCCGAGGCAGGATTCGAACCTGCGACCGTAGTGGTCGCGCGGTTCCAGACTGAAGCGCATAGAACCGCTTGGCCACATCGGTCGGCCGCCAGAGGTTACTTTAGCGTCTGTAGACGTCTCTCCATTGAGAACAACATGTAGTGTTCCGTTTGCTAAAAACTCTTCAATCCAACCACACAGCTGGTCTGATATTCCGTAGGCTCTTACTTCCTTTATCAGGCGACAGTGCGAAACTGTATCGAACGCCTTCCGGAAGTTAAGGAAAATAGCATCTACCTGGGAGCCTGTATCTAATATTTTCTGGGTCTCATGAACAAATAAAGCGAGTTGGGTCTCGCACGATCGCTGTTTCCGGAATCCATGTTGATTCCTACAGAGTAGTTTCTGGGTTTCCAGAAACGACATGATACTCGAGCAAAAGACATGTTCTAAAGTTCTACAACAGATCGACGTCAGAGATATAGGTCTATAGTTTTGGGCATCTGCTCGACGACCCTTCAAGAATGCTAGAACTACTGCGCTCTTTTCCAATCATTGGGAACCTTCTGTTCCTCTAGAGACTTGCGGTACACGGCTGTTAGAAGCGGGGCAAGTTCTTTCGCGTAATCTGTGTAGAACCGAATTGGTATCCCGTCAGGTCCAGTGGACTTTCCTATGTTGAGTGATTCCGGTTGCTTTTCTTTTCCTTGGACACTTATTTCGATGTCAGCCGTTTTTTCGTTTTTGCGAGTAAAGCTGAAAATTTACACCGGACCGGGTTTCGATCCCGGGTCTCTTGCTTACTAGGCAGATGCTCTGAGCACTAAATTACATGGGCCCAGTGGTCTTTGAAAGTGTATGGACCTCCCCATCTCGCCTCCCGTCAGACCAAAATTCTTGACTAGTCCATTCACTACTAACATAGTGTCCCTTGCCCAATATCCTCATTGTTCGCGGCACTTCGCCGATTCCCGTAAGCATTTGCGGTTGAACTAAAGAGGTGATTGGCCATTGGCGTTATATATACTATAAATTTCTGATCCAGCAGTCGTGGGCGGGACATGTAGCCATGTGTATTGCTGGTAGGTGGATTTAATAAGATTCGCTGGATGACGAGAAATATGTAAGTACCAGAACGATGGCCCAACGAAATTTGGGTATATAGAATTAAAGCCATCAAAGAGCTACATGATGCGTTTAGCTGAAGATGTACGGAGAGGTTGGATATAGCATTTGGCGAGTGGTATATTCCAAACAGATAACAATTATGGTCATGATGACAATAAAAACGATGAAATGATAGAGAGGTAGAATGAAATTAAAGTTGGTAGAAAGTGTTCATTTCTTTCTCTCTTTCATTTAGTAAATCATGGTGTCCCGAGCCTAACTGCTTCCGAAACTCATAAATGGAAGAAAAAAGGGAGTTAGAGTCAAACCCCTTGTTAACAGCAACAGCGCAGTTACATACTATTGAGAATAAAATTTTCCATGGACTTATAAATGCGAACATGCGCCAGATTCACTGAATGATCGATAAAAATCGCGAATAAGCTGAACGACTAAAGAGATTTTCGTGCAAGAACTCAGAATAAATTCACAATTATTTGACATGTAAATCGCTCAAAGGTGCAAATGCGATCCCTGGAGGATTAAAAGTGCGATAATGTCAATCGAGTTTCGTTATATTTTAGGAACATTTATCCCTAAACGTCATGACAATGAAACTTCGATACGTTTGTGAGCAAAGCTGCTGCCGGGTTAATTGGAAATGCTGTTTGGTAGCGGGGCTGCCTCCTGTCGCAGCCCCTCCTGGAATTCTTCCTTTGAAGTTCCGTCGAGGGATGAGGAATAAATGGCTGCGGACGGCGACGGATGGCTGCTACTTAAAATATTTGCTGCGTGACACATTGTCGTACAGCGGGCGACTGTTCTTTCTAAATACAGGACTGTGAAACCTAACGGAATTTCGTCCTGTTAACTTCCTTCTGTAACCACGCATTGAATATACTGTAGTACTATCAATTACACTCCTCTCGTACATGAAACAGTTGATCGCTGCAAGGAAACCGCTTGCGTACTAACAGAGAATTTTGTGTTGGAGAGATTTTCGAGGGCATGACGAGCTTTTAAATTACCAATAAGGCCCTACGACATTCATCGTATTTTGTTTTGCAGATGTAGAAATTATACTCAGTATCATACCACTACTACCCGAAGTCCGAATTATTTATTTTATTAAAATTATCATCCTACATACGATGTGTGTATTTCATTAACTTTTCCCTAATGATCTAAAAAGGAAGGAAGATTTGGGGTTGACGTTCCGTCGATGATAATCTCATCAGAGGCGGAGCATGAGCTCTGATTGAGGGACAACGGCGAAGGAAATCGGCAACACCCTTTCAAGACATCGACATAGGCATTCACCTTCAGTCTGTGCAGTAGAAATGTGAGTCTCGCAGAATCACACACAGAGCGAGTCGGAGTAGTTAGAACACTGAGCTTGCATTCCGGAGGGGAGTGTGGGAGCCGGCCACTGTAGCCGAGCGATTCCAGGCGCTTCAGTCCGGAGCCGCGTGGCTGCTGCGGCCGCAGATTCGAGTCCTGCCTTGGGCATGAATGTGTGTGATGTCCTTAGATTAGTTAGGTTTAAGTAGTTCTAAGACTAGGGGAATGGTGACCTGAGATGTTAAGTCCCATTGTGCTTAGAGCCATTTGAACCATTTGGGAGTGTGGGATTCAAAATCACAGCCTCCCATATAGGTTTAGGGGTTCCATAGTTAAATTTCTAAATGTAAACGCCAGGTAAAGTAGAGGCCCTCGAGGAAGAACAGGATAGCGAGGAACAACTAGACTGTACTGTTTTCTAGACTGGAAAATGCTGCTACCTACTGTAGTTAAGTGTAACTACACTAGAGTCCAAAATCAAAGCAGAAACGGAAAATTTGCCACAAAACTGTATAAAGTACTCGGCTCGTGGTCTTGTGGTAGCGTTCTCGCTTCCCGCGCGTGGGGTCCCGGGTTCGATTCCCGGCGGGGCCAGGGATTTTCTTTGCCTCGAGATGACTGGGTGTTATGTGTCTTTCATCATCATTTCATCCTCATTCACTCGCAAGTCGCCGTAGTGGCGTTAAAGAACTTGTGGAGCGGCGACCGAACCGCTCCGCGAGGGGTCTCCCGGCCACCAATGCCATACGCTCATATATACTTTATAAACAGGCGATAGTTAGTAGAAATGATGTAGAGAATACCGAACGTCGACAATTGCAAGATGGATAACGGTAGACAAAAATGTTCTTCGTTTCTTCCAACTTAACTGATCTGTATACACATTCCAACAACTGGCTAAGTGCCCACAATGGGGTGTGACTACCTCTGGTAGCAATACAGGCCTGACAACGTCGGGGTTTGCTGTGGATGGTGTCATCAGTCTCATGCTTAGGCAATAACGCGCATTCTTTCTGCAGAGCTCTTAGCAAGTCTCGGAAAGAGGTTGGTGGAAGCTGACGTGATGCAGCCCGTCTGCCAAGTGCATCCCAGTCATGATCTATGGGACTCCAATCGGGAGAGCGAGCAGGCCACGCCGTGCGTGCAGTATCTTCCGTTTCCAAGAAAACATCAACAACCCGTGCTCTATTAGGCCGAGCATAATCGTCTGTCAGTACGCACTCCAGGTACACAGCGTCTCGCAACAACCGCACATGAGGTCCGAAGATCCCGTCACGATGCCTGACACCAGTTAAACCTTGCGAGATTCACCAGTACTGTCTCACGAAGAGCTGTTCGAGTCGTCAACGTAATTCTTGTCCACATCATCAGGGATCATCCTCGATATCTGTCTTTTTCCACAATGGGTGGGTCCCGAAATCGTGTTTTACGTTCCCTCTAGATGCGAATCCGTCGCGAATCACTCTCCAGACCCAATCGTGACTCATCTATGGAAAGAACATTGGCCCGCTGTTCGGTCGTCTAGGAGGCATGTCGACGATTCCATTCTACACGTTGTCTTCTGTGAAAACGCGTCAGAAGTGCACATACAGCAGGTCTCCGACAGTAAAGGCCACTCTGTTGAAGCTTCCTGAGCACTGTTTGTCTGGATACAACTCGTCCAATTAGTGCTGTGAGGTCAGATGCTCGTTGCCGTGCAGTACTAAGGTGGTACCGTCGTGCCCTCTAAGTCAAATCTCTCTCTAACGTCGCACGTGGTCGGCCCTGCCCTGGTCTTCGGGATACAGTTTCGGTCTCTATAAACTGTCGTCACATCCGAGAAACAGCAAAACGATTCAGATTAAGCTATCGGGCCACACCAGCTTGTGACTGTCTTGCCTCCACTCTTCCTATGGCCCTCCATCGCGGAGAGTCTGCTAGGTGTCTTCTCTTTGCCATACTGCACCGTCTGTGACTGTGTACACAGTGATTGTGGATGTGGTACTATCCGGCAAACCCTGCCCCGTTTGTTAGGTGCCCTGACGCCATCGTTGCCTTGACCGCATTGCCATCATCCGTGAAGAACAAGATTGTACGGACATAAGTTGACAGTTTGTATGATTATAACGTGAATTATACGCAGGACTGGGAAATAGCCGTTTGTTTCTTTAATTTCGGACATTAGTACATGTTTTTGAACGGAAGGGAACATGCGACAGCAATTTTGACTTGGTTTCGAGTCTGACTTGTAAGTGAATGATTTTCCTTCACGATTCACGATGCCTTTTTATAACTTTTGTCAAATTTATTCTTAATTTTGCGCCCTTAAAAGTCATATAAACTTAAAGTACATTTTTAAATCCGTCAATTATTATACTTCATAAAAGCTGTTGACGTGAAATGTGCTCTTTGGGCTGAAAGGGGACGGAGCAGTATAGCATCGTGCCCCGTTCCGTGTCGTAGTTATTTGATGCAACTAGATATCAAACTGTATATTGCCTTTTTTTCTTGTTATTCCAGATGGTGTGCACTTACATTAGAAAGACTGATGGATAGCAGTTGGCTATTAAACCAACGGATTTGGCAGTTTCTGCAGCTTTACTTTCTGAAATGGGTGTTTTGAAAGAATCCGAGTGGTTTAATGTACACAAATCCACATTCGAAAGATATGTTCGTAAAGCTAAGAATACTCCCAACTACGCATGTGGTAAATCAGATGGGAAACTTGTAAATGTGCTCACTGCACAGTAAAAAGAGGAGTTGGTAGCATACTTGAAAACAATGGATAGTAGACTTTTCAGTCCAACGATGAAACATCTCAGTGCCAGATCAACAGGTCATAAGGTAGGAGAAAGAAGTGGCTTACAACACAGGTTTGACAGAGAAACTTATCTAGCAGGCAGGATTGGGTTATAAGATTTATTACTAGGTGTGCTATGTGGTCTACTCGCAAGTCAGAAAATACATCTGGTGTACGAGCGATGGGATTCAATAAAGCGTTTCAATTACAGTTACTTGGTATTAAGCATTAAAAATGATTTACGCTTTTCAAAATGACATTGAAGCATGATCTTATTGTTTACGATTTTTTGATAATTTCATATTTCTTAGTATAAATTGTTCATCTGATGTCTTAGTTTTAAGATAATATTCCTAATAATTTTAACGCTTATGCAATAATTTCACAAAAAAAATTCTTTTATGATTCTGCCCCATGGATGGGCGCGAACAGGAAATATGCGAGAATTTTCGTCTAAATTGTTCATCAGATAACTGTAAGTATTAGTGTTAAGATGATATTCCTGATAATTTCAATGTTTATGCCATAATTTCAAAAAAATTTCCTTATCCCATTTTGCCCTGTGGGTCGGCCAACACCGGAAGTGTGCAAGAATTTTTTTGAAAAAATGTAAAAAACACGTATTACACAGTCTTAAGTGGTTTTCAAGTAAGATACGTTGGGTTATATTCGAAGGTGATTCTTTTTATCCTTTAGGAAGTGTTTTCTTGTGCTCATTGTTTAACAAAATTTGTTAAACGTTAAGTATACCGTTCCGTACCGAGTCCACCTACGTGTCTGATTTCCTTCGCTATTTTTGACGAATGTATGCTTGTTCGTCGTCTGTAATGACGACGTCGTAGAGGGAACCCTAAAACCTAACCTTCAATCTTTATTTGAGACTGTTTTCCACACCCAACTGTTTTCAACCTAGCTGGTGGCTATTTCCCAAGGTCCTCGTTATCAACAAGACGTCACACCTCAACATCCCTTTTGTTACTATCTGCATGGAGAGAAAACTACAGCGGCCACACGGTCCAGTTTGAAATTAGGAATTAAAAATTATATTTATATTATGATAATACTATAATTAAGATGAAGAGCGAGGTCTTGTAGCCTTTCAGAGCCTGGAGCACACTGGAGTAGCACGTGGGAGCAAGACGGTTTCAATACCCGTCAAATCATCCTTATGCACATGATCCGTGATGTTCTTAAATCGTTCCAGCAAATGCCGCGGTGGTTTCCGAGAAAGGGTGAGGCCGATTTCCTCTCGCATCCTTGAAATAATCTGTTTGCCCTTCGTCTTTAATGACCTCATTATCAACGGAAAGTCAAATACTTATCTTCCAACACATTCACTCCGAGATTAATGTGTTGATCAATGGAAGCCTCCAGAAAACCTTGACTGAAACCGGTAGCTCTGACCTAATTCAAAATTATTTCTAGAATAATATTGTTCACTGCCTGCCCAGGTAATATGTGTTTGTGTGCGGACGTTCCTTTCGCGAGCACGCGTGCGCCCGCGCTCGCGCGAGAGCGCGCGCGCGCTTGTGTATGTGTGTCAGTGCGTGTGTGGACCATTATCTAATCGTGTTGATCTTTGTTCGACTGAAATATATCTGCAAGATTTAACACCACAAGAGCTATGATTGACAGTAGCCTGTGTGGCTTACCTGCAAAGGTGCAGTGTAATTCACTTTTGTTTATGTCCTACTGTACTATGTACATCAATAGACTGTATCAATTATTAATCATAAAATGGAGGCAAACATTTCAAATTTAATCATTTAAATAAATTATAGCTTCCAACATCATTTCTTCTCTTGTTCGTGAATCACTTTCTGCAAATATTTGGATTTAACACAGTAAAAATGATAAGTAATTAGTTTGTAAACATTTTAGTTCCTAAATCATTATAATGATAACAGAAAATTGAATATACCTTTAGATCTTATTAAATTTAAAAATTCATTTTTCGTTTCAGTTCTTAAGCATGCAATATAATCTAAAAGATAAACTAAAGCAATTACGTTTGTCGGTCACACAAACTGTTTTAATTTATCTTTTATGTCACAAAAGTTGTAGTTTCCAAAACACAGTTCAATATGGATGAATTAAAATTTAACCTACTACCTTACTTCTCCGTGTACCTTACTATTGTATGGCATTTCTCTGCACACATTTCATGTACGGTTGTTACGCAAATACTCCTTACATAAATTTTTCCTTGAAACAAATTTCATCAATTAAATCCACCAACGCTTTTAATATTTCATCTCTTCTCCCATTCGGAATATTTCATATTCCACTTCTTTTGTAGGTAATTCCAGTCACATATTTTTATTCACGTTGAATAATATCATTCGCCCATACAGTCCTAGCAACATGTAAATTAACTTTATACCGGAGGATTATTTCTCTTGCAAGATTACCTAATTACTTGCAACTATGGAAACATCGTTTATCTCAATAAATTAGTAGTTATTACAATTTTCCCATAAATCTACAGCAATTACGTAATACACGGAGACGGTCCAGAAGCTACCACCTAACTTTCAAACGCTACCCATTGTTGGTTGCTAAGTTTTTGGTATATTTCGTTCCGCTTGAGTAACCATGAGGAACGCCATTCTGAACAGCCCATTTAAAGAATCAGTTGTGCGTAATTATAGCACGATCACTTGCTTGTTCTAGTACTCTATATTTTCGGAATTTTTCGTCGCCAATTCTTACGCACAATCTAATCCAATCGTTGTTGGTTTCAAGACCGGGGGCGAAAGAGCGAGATGGCATTCAACTGTGTTGTGTACAAAGAGTGTCATTTAAGTGAATTAGCAGCTTGTAGTTTCAGGGGTCAGTGGATGCGGTGTCTTTATTAACACAATACACATTCCGTATTACTTTTATTTACGCTGCATATCGGAAGTCCAGAACTATCATTAAGATAATTAGGTTAACAAATCGAGGAAATTATTGTGTAACTAGCCACTAATGATCAAATCTCTCTTACATCAAAATAGTCAAGAAATGCCCCTGATCAACTCTGGTAGTTTATCGTAAAATTCCGGGTCACATTTTTAAATAAAGTTCTAGAAAATATCTACAAGTACTTGTTATGATCTGCTCACCAAATTTACGATATTCACTGATAAATAAAAGATTTTGTTTAGCTACTGTAAATTTAGTTACGGTGGAAACAAGTATACACGAGAGAACTATTCCCGATAACCTAGCTTTTAGTTTCACTCATCTGACATTAGGGTGGCATTGACCTTGAAATTTAATAAGATGTGTCGTGTCATTTCCGGAATTTGATGAAAGTAGTCTACAATTATGTTGAATCAAGACCATACCGGAGGTAAATTCAAAATACTCTACCCATAAAATCGAGGAACGTAATTGACTGTCGATGTGTGCTAATCTGAAAATGAATCGAATGTAACTGTAATGACTTAATCAAAATCGAAAATTTGTATTTTGTAAGAAGAATAAAAGCGCAGTATTGAGAACCAGTTGCCTCAGATTCGGCAGCTGAACGTCTGGCTCCTCGAAAAATGTGACGTGAGTTAGAAACGTGAGTTCCATATAATTACCGTCTTATTTTCCACATGAATTTAACAGAGCACGCAAATATTTTTTGTGTTTCGTGAGAACCGAATAAGGCTCTATGGTTGGGAAGGTTCCCAATTTGTTGAAAACGTTTCCCCAGCCATGTTTGTTGTGAAGGTTAATAGCGAGTCTTGCCTATAATAACCCGTCATTACAGCCGACTGTCTGTCATCATCGGTACAGGCCCGGGTACGGATGCCGAAACCTCACGACGCAGCTGAATTATTCCAAGTGGAACTTTACCATTAATAAAGATGCACCGCTAACAAACAAAGTAAAATCGAAGACAAATGACTGCCTCAGAGCTGCTATGAACATCCACAAAGTTCGCTTAGAAAACTTGAGAAACGAGACACTAAGAAAGCATACTGGCAGCATTAAGTCCTTAAACCAGTATGTATACAGGGTGAGTGATCTAACGTTACCGCTGGATATATTTCGTAAACCACATCAAATACTGACGAACCGATTCCACAGACCGAACGTGAGGAGAGGGGCTAGTGTAATTGTTTAATACAAACCATACAAAATTCACGGAAGTATGTTTTTTAACACAAACCTACATTTTTTAAATGGAACCACGTTAGTTTTGTTAGCACATCTGAACATATAAACAAATACGTAATCAGTGCCGTTTGTTGCATTGTAAAATGTTAATTACATCCGGAGATA
The DNA here is from genome assembly GCF_021461385.2 of Schistocerca piceifrons. NCBI lineage: Eukaryota > Metazoa > Arthropoda > Insecta > Orthoptera > Acrididae > Schistocerca > Schistocerca piceifrons. The sequence goes on from NC_060149.1 coordinate 557,752,819, forward strand.
TTGTAACCTAGAGTTAACGCTTGATATCTCCGACGTTCAGTTGCGTGTTGTAACAAACACGGGCAACGATCGGCGAGCAGCATCTGCAGGGACATGTTTACGATAACGACCGTGTTTGCGAGTGTGGCTGTAGTGCACTGTTGTGATTTGGTCTAGCTGTCGCAGTGTCCGCATGTAGCGCTTGCTGCTATTGTTATTCTGCATTCGTCTCCGCACGCAGACCAACTGTAGTACACTGTGTTACCAGACGTCTGTGATAGTGTAGTGTTGTAGGAACTGTGACCATGGTGTATTCGAACTCTGAAAAGGCGGAGATGATACTCATCTATGGCGAGTGTCTACGAAATGCAGCTGAAGCCTGCAGGGTGTATGCAGAACGGTACCCGGACAGAGAGCATCCAACGTACCGCACATTGCAAAACATCTACCGCCAACTGCATGCAACAGGTATGGTCGTAGCACGCAAACGAGTCCGTAACAGGCCCGTCGCAGGAGAAGCGGGTGCAGTTGGTGTGTTAGCTGCTGTTGCCATGAACCCACGCATGAGTACACGGGACATTGCGAGAGCCAGTGGACTGAGTCAAAGTAGTGTCATGCGCATACTGCATCGTCGCCGCTTTCACCCGTTTCATGTGTCGCTACATCAGCAATTACATGGTGATGACTTTAATCATCGAGTACAATTCTGTCAATGGGCATTAACAGAGAATTCGTTGCAGTTCTACCTGTTTACCGATGAAGCGGGTTTCACAAACCACGGGGCAGTGAATCTACGGAACATGCATTACTGGTCCGTGGACAATCCTCGCTGGCTCAGACAGGTAGAGCGACAGCGACCGTGGACTGTAAATGTATGGTGCGGAATCATTGGCGACCACCTCATTGGTCCTCACTTCATTGCAGGGGCCCAGACAGCTGCAACATACATCGCGTTTCTACAGAATGATCTGCCAACGTTGCTCGAAAATGTCCCACTGGAAACGCGTCGACGTATATGGTATCAGCATGATGGTGCAACTGCATATTGCGCAATTAACACCAGGCTGGCCGTTGACAGGATGTTCGACGGGCGTTTCATAGGACGCCCAGGACGCATAAATTGGCCAGCCCGTTCTCCTGATCTTACACCTTTGGACTTCTTTCTGTGGAGTACGTTAAAGGAGAATATGTACCGTGATGTGCCTACAACCCCAGAGGATATGAAACAACGTATTGTGGCAGCCTGCGGCGACGATACACCAGATGTACTGCGGCGTGTGCGACATTCATTACGCCAGAGATTGCAATTGTGTGCACCTAATGATGGCCACCACATTGAAAATCTATTGGCCTGACATGTCGGGACACACTCTATTCCACTCCGTAATTGAAAACGGAAACCACGTGTGTACGTGTACCTAACCCCTCATGGTAATGTACATGTCAGTGAAACAGACCAATAAAAAGGTGTTAGCATGTGAACTTAATGTGCTGTTCCAGTCTCTTCTGTACCTAAGGTCCATCACCGTTCCCTTTAGATCCCTACGTAATTCCGTGCTCTCCGATACACACGATCGAACAGCGGAGGAGTGGTACTCAAGCGTCAACTTTAGGTTACAATATCTCCGGATGTAATTAACATTTTACAATGCAACAAACGTCACTGATTACGTATTTGTATATATGTTCAGATGTGCTAACAAAACTAACGGGGTTCCATTTTAAAAAACGTAGGTTTGTGTTAAAAAACATACTTCCGTGCATTTTTTTATGGTTTGTATTAACCAGTTACACTAGCCCCTCACCTCACGTTCGGTCTGTGGAATCGATTCGTCAGTATTTGATGTGGTTTACGAAATATATCCAGCGGTAATGTTAGGTGACTCACCCTGTATATGATCAGTCCCCACAAACCTTCCAGATGTTCATGTGATTCAGTGTGTGTTCTCTGGATTGAGCGCCGAGCAAAAAAAGGTGTTTAACAGATTTTTGATGAAATTGTACATGGTGCTGTAGGAGAAATGGAAAAGATATCTGGATCTACAGCTCGCATACATAAGTTTTAATGTCCACTGGGTATGGAAATACAGCTCTTAGAATAATTTGATGTAACGCATCCCACAAATTTCATCAGAACCACACAGGCAAATAATTATAAGTCACTGGATGAAAAATATTAATAAGTGCACATGAAATCGTCAGAAGTCCATTATCAGATTAAAAATCTTTTATGTTCTTTTCGGAAAATTACGTGCAGCTCTTTTGACGAAGACTCGGTGTCAAAACTCGAAACAAAAATATGGTGTATTGTGGTCATTCTACCGATACTAGAACTGATCGAATGAAGCATGTTGTATCAGGGGCGATCAAAAAAATTGCCATACAGTCCAGAATCGACATGCCAATCAGGAAAAGTCCCCATGAGTCTTGAGCCAATCATCCAACGACGCACCATGCTGAAGACAGCCATTTGGTAAAACACCATGTCCTGCTGCCTGAAGAAGTCCGTAACTCACAGCTGCACATCCTCGTCCGACAGGTCTCGTCGACCCTTTAAATCCTTTTCTAAGGGACTGTAGGCATAATAATCGCATGGGGGAAGAACATCTTGTGTCGAACCGGACGTAACTTGGCGCACAAATCCACAACGGTGGTTTTCGATAGACATGCTGCACCACACACATTCTTCTGTCTCCGACAGATGTCTGCCTGTGTTCGTTCTTCGGAAGCCATTAAAGAATAACAGGACGCTGGTCCTGTTTGGATGCATTTGGTAACAACGTCGCCGTAGTTCATGTTCCGAATTTACTGCAAGCGCATCGAAAAGACACGAACGCCACTCTGATCACATTCCTACATGTCGGTGCTTACATAGCCCCGTTGGATTCGAGTTATGTTGAACATACGCTTCAGTGACGCCCTTTACCGGAAACTTTTGATGGCCTCTTAAAGTACAGGAGAACGTCTATAAACATGGTAAGACGAGAGGTACTGGTACAAGTTTATCAGTGAGCGCGGGTAGGGGAGTCCGTAAGGGAGGAGGCCAGTGTCTTATTTTTAACACAGGTATGTAGAGAAATAAAGGTCACCAAAACTGGCAATAAACCACACCTCAGAATAAGGAGGACGAACGGGATGAACCAGAAATCCGCCGACAAACTTTCAGAGGCAGTCCACGGATACCTTCCGAGTATTTTGGTGTAAGAGAAACACGTTCTCTGGCGGTTCGGTAAAGAGTAATACTGTAATTATGATTTATTGGGTTTGTTATCCTAATCACCTTTGTTTCTGTTAAAATAGCTTCATATCAATGAAAATGGCGTTTTTATGTAAACTGTTCTAACACGGAATGATCAGATTTCTATTAGGTACCTATACAGTACAGATGCAAAAGTAGTTTGATAAAGTTGCCTACTCTGCAGGAGCAGCTCAGAATAGGTTTGTTATGCCGCTCTTCCATTGCATTCAGTGAACCCACATACGAGGCCTAATCCTCATCCGTAGATCTATACCTACTGATTCTTAAGGAAATGTAACTCATCCGCTATAGAAGTTGCTTACAAGGCTCTTGTTTAGCGATTCTTGTGTTTTGCTCATCAAGATGAGATTCTTACCAGGTAGGTCAGATGGAAGAGATAGAGAAGATGCAGCTAAGAGCACTTTCCGGGCGGTCTCGGATTACAGTTTCCTTCCACCCACATACATCTGTCAGAATAATCAGCACCAGAAAATTTGTGGAATTAGAGATAATACAGAGGCTTACCGAGAATCATTCTTCCAACGCACAGTTCGCGAGTGGCACATGGAAGGGAGCATCTGTTAATGGTAAGTGGCTCTGAGCACTATGGGACTTAATATCTGAGGTCATCAGTCCCCTAGAACTTAGAACTACTTAAACCTAACTAACCTAAGGACATCACACACATCCATGCCCGAGGCAGGATTCGAACCTACGAACGTAGCGGTCGCGCGGATACAGACTCTAGCGCCTAGAACCGCTTGGCCACCCAGGCCGGCCGTTAATGGTAACAGAAGTATCTCCAGCTACAAGCCGTCAAATGACTCGCGGAGTACTTATGTAGATGTAGATCTATCACTGCTAACTGACAGTTAACACTGCCAGGAAAACAAAGCCGAGACGTAATAGAGCTTGAGGGTGTAGACTAAAAGCAGCGCTACGGTTGCAGGTTCGAATCCTGCCTCGGGCATGGATGTGTGTGATGTCCTTAGATTAGTTAGGTGCAAGTAGTTCTAGGTTCTACGGGACTGATGACCTCAGATGTTAAGTCCCATAGTGTTTGAACTTAAGTCAGCATTACTGTTGTCAACAGCAATTACCTTGAATGAATGGAACAACACTTCAGTGTACTATGTTCAGCTCAATACAGATGTAAAACAGATTGTGACAAGAAATCAAACGAATTCCAATGACACTGTAATGCGCCACCAGAGACCGTGGGTCCCTTATATCAAAATACTCATAGGGTATCCCGAAGAATCTCTCAAAGTTTGTCGGCGGAGTCATGCTTCATCGGATAATGGGGGGAAAGCTTTAACATACTTGGAATATTTTCCGTCTTTAACGAAACTTGTGGATACAGATTTTAATAATCATCGTATAATGGTAACTTAATACTATATTCATTTGCTAAAAAGAGTAAACAGGCTTTTTAAGGACCTCACTGACAAATGTTTAGAAACGATACGTCAGAAAAGGAGGATAATTTTAAGCAGATGTTTGTGGATTATGCGTATAAGACGACCATAACGTTTTGAGATTTAAAAAAATATTGTACAAAAATAGGAGTTCATAATATCGACGTTCGAACAGATTTTCTAAAGGTGTGCACTCTAGCCTGACACTCAATAAAAGCTTAACACCTTTGTATCAACGATCGTCCGTCTCTGGTGAGTATGGTGGTAATCTGTTTGAAGTGACGAAATGCATAATGAGTCATGCAATTGACTCCGCTTCAAATGGTTCAAATGGCTCTAAGCACTATGGGACTTAACATCTGAGGTCATCAGTCACCCAGAGTTAGAACGACTTAAACCTAACTAACCTAAGGACATCACACACATCCATGCCTGAGGGAGGATTCGAACCTGCGAGCGTAACAGCAGCGCGGTTCCCAACTGAATCGCCTAGAACCGCTCAGTCACAGCGGCCGGCCGCTCCGCTGCACTGGCAACTCGCTTTTTGCATAGCGCTATAGAGAAATAATTAAGGGGTATTACATGAGGCGAATGCGCTGGCCGCACAACTGTCCTGCTAAATCAGCCCAGTATTTCCCTTAGCTGTGCTCGCGCACGTAGCCTGAAATATAGAGGTTTTTTATGACGCTGTACCACAGTTGGCTGTACAAAACGGACGATACTGTATATAACGGTTCCGTATGTTTTGTATGGGGAATATGATAGTAAGGCGTTACAACTGAGGGTACCGACAGGCGTACAACCACCGTTAGATTAATACACGCCCCATCCACAGAATACTTTTGATGGTGAGGTCTAACGACAATGGAATCTGGGTTCTGTTCCGACTGATAAAATAGAGCCGTCGAAGGTCACGTGAAAGTTTTTCCTACTTGATGATGTGCCGTGTGTGAAGCCCAAATGTTGCAGAGCATGGTGAGAGTAAACATACTGTATCTGTTCATTCTGTTTTAAAATTGTGTAATGAACATAGCAGTACGTGGCGAGCTAACCATTTTGAGGACTCTGGGATGGAAACTGGCCTAAAAAGCACGGCTCACAGAATGTTGAAAATTACACACGATTATGGTTTTCGAGGTCAGCAGTGTCTATGGCGGTTCTTCAGTATATCAGAGAGAATTTTTTCACACGAGTAAACCACGGAACAGGTCGACCACAGGTGTCCAACTAACGGATGGCACGACATGTCTTCAGAGCCACACAAGGGGATCGACGGTGTACGGTGAATCAGAGCGCCACCAACTTGAATTTGTTGCGTCAAGAGCAATTTTCTACCTGGTATGTACGGATACAGGTGCAATGTATAGGCTTCATTCAGCAGCAGACGACCGACTCGTGTCCCTTGCTGACACCTCCACACGGAGCTCAGTGATATACATAGGCCCCGTGAATGGTCAGTTAACCATGGAACAGTGGCAGCGTGGACTGTGGTTCGATGGAATCCGGTTTTAGTTGTATCGAGTTGATGGGGAAGTCACAGAGTGGGTATGCCGCATGAAGCTACAGATCGTGAGTCTCAACAAAGTCGCGTCCAGGCAAGTTGTGCCTCATTTTTGTCCTGGGCTGTTTTCAAATGATAGCAATTAGGCCCCATTTTCTGGCTGCATGGATCTATGACAGGTACACATTATGTGGAGGATCCTTTGGAGCAACTGAATTTCTCTCTGGCATAAGGCTACCATTATAGATATGTTATACTTCAACAGGACTATGCAATATGTCACAAGTCACTGGCTGGTCGCTGAAGGCTTGGTGAACACTATAGTAAATTCACGACCATAGCTTTGCCCCCTTATATCACCCTATATGAACCCCTTATAGCATTTAAGGAAGTCTGTGCACACTCGATGAAGCCATCACCAGCTACACAGGAAGAACTGTGGGTAGCATTGACAGATGCATGGACGGATATCCCTTCACAACGATTCCATTCATAGTGTCTATACCCGCATATTGCAGTTTTGAGGGCTTCCAGACAAGCGAATTCCTATTAGCATTACATCCACTGTTTGTGATGACATTTGGGTCACTCAGTATTATTCGGACCTGAAAAATTAAGTCTTGTTTGAGAATAATAGAATACGGTTTAAGGCAGGTTGACGTACTGATTAAGAAGCCACCTGAATGAATTCCATATAAGCTATCATATCGGCTGGTCCTAGTGACTGTGCTTTCTGAAGGAGGTATTAATGTTGATTATCCACCTGAAATATTCTATAAATGACATCGCGAAAAGCAGTCATAGTATGTGTACTTGTCCAACGTGTGCACCCGAGCTCGTGACACTTGCATGGAACGACACTTGTGCGGAAGGGGAATGTGTCGACATCCGTACGGAGCCCAGGACACTAGAGGCAGTGGACAGGAGGTTCCAGAAAGGGGATACAACGGCCTGTCAACCGCTACGTGGGTCGTATTCTGCGGAAGGCCAAAGGTCGCTTATTGCACACTGTTCACTGCCCCACACCAGTTCGTAGCATGCGTGGCTTTCTCCCAGAGTCCAATACTGCAGTTGACCTGTGACTGACCAGTAGTGTTCTTTGTTTTAGTGCTGAGATATTGGAGTTCGCCGAGACCACTAGAGAGACGCTGATTTACAGCGGGCATCAATACGTAGCGGACTACACAACCAAACAAGAAGTGACTTACTGGCGCTAAGTAAACTTTGAAAAAAATGAATGCAAAGGAAGACTACCCACAAAACGCAACACAGTTTTAGGGAAAGGTATCCATTTTTGTATTTGAGATGAAGCAGCAAATGATGTGCAAAAACATTTTGTCAGTGCAAAGAAGCGGGCATAAGAAACCGACGTCACAGTTTCATCAGTTGAAGTTGAAGAAGTACTGCAGCTCTTGAATGGAGGCTACAACTTAGTAACATCGTTACCATCACAAAGAGGTGAGAAACAATCCTTGCATCGCATTAGGTGAAAATGTATTGGAACCACACAAGATCTTATCAATTCTGGAGGAATGTTCTTCGAAAAGAATAATATCCTGATGAATGATGGTAGCAACTGGTTACTTGCAGATGACAACAGGGGATCGAATGATAGAATACTGTTTTTTTTCCAGCGAAAAGGGAAAAGAGTGTTTATGAAACTGCGAGCTATTCTTTGTGAATGGAACGTTCAAGAGTTCGAGCAAGCAGTTTGGACAGTTGCTTAAACTCCACGCCGACCTTAATAGTTCTTGGGAGGCAAGAACCACCATTCCAGTTGTTTACGCTATGCTGCCAAATAAAATTCGAGAAACATATGAACGTTTTTCAAAGCTATTAAAACTAACATACCTGGCTGGCTGGTTCAAATGGCTCTGAGCACTGTGGGACTTAATATCTGAGGTCATCAGTCCCCTAGAACTTAGAACTACTTAAATCTAACTAACCTAAGGACATCACACACATCCATGCCCGAGGCAGGATTCGAATCTGCGACCGTAGCGGTCGCACAGTTCCAGACTGAAGAGCCTAGAACCGCTCGGCCACATGGCCGGCCTAACGTACTTGGCTGGAACACTGCATATCTGATGATGGACTTCGAAACTGTCATCTTCTTAGCAGCTAACAGTTTGTTTCCTGGAATAGAGATTACTTGTTGCAATTACCATTTTGATTAATGTTTGTGGAAACAAAAGTTCAGTGTTGTGGCCTCGTTTCAGCCTATAAGGAAAATAAGGAAATAAGCTGTCACTTAACAATGTGTTCTGCTGTAGCATATCTTCCCCTGGAAATGGTGGCTGGTGGTTCGCTGTGTATTCAAGAGAGCACGTCTGAAAACCAAACGCTCCAGGATTCAAATGATTATTTTGTAGACCAGTGGCTCGAAAGCGAACGTATGCCAAGAGAGATGAGGAATTGCAGCCAAAGGTGCCATCGCACTGATGAAGTCTCAGAAATATGTAACTGAGGAATAAATACATTAATATCAAAAGTTCATCCAAATGTTTACTCATTAATGAAAAATCTTCGAGAAAATGCAGAGTACCACGGCCTCCAGTTTCCTCAGCTAATTTTAAACTTTGATGGGAAAAGAAGAATAAAGTCAACAGTGTAGATTGGTAGATTGACAAAAATATTGCAATGGCTTTAGAGAAACTCCAAACTGATGAGAACTTAAAACCACTTCTGACTTGCGTAGCCTACACACAGAAGTTGCTATGAAGAAGGAAACGCCAGAATCATTAAACAATTTGTAAATATTGGAAAATAGTTTAATGTAATCGATGGCAATCTTGTAAATATTGTAAATAAATTCAATGGGGTCGGAAAGAGACTACCTTCTCTTAGTGTTCCCTGGAAACGACACAAAGTCGGCTAAATGTCTCTTGAAATTTGTGAAACATTCCCTAATGAAGACTGGAAAGACTATTTCAAAGGCCAAACCTTTTCTAGGGAATAATTGTAGCATTCACCTTGAGAGGTTCTTAAAATCAAAATCTCTATTGGCGGACATCGAAAAAGATGTCTTCGCAGAGGAAGCGCAGGCAAATGACATACAAATAAATCCATATTTTCTCCCTCCGTTAGAAGATAAGCAAATCAGCAAGAATCTGGTAAAGACATAGTAAAATATCATAAAAGTCATGGTGGCAGTTTTGCAGCCTTTCAACATATGTTAAAACTAAGTTGTAGTAACACATGTCGTAGACTACAGCAGGCCTGTTGAGGATGCGGCTATGCGAGCAAGAGCGTTGACGGTAAAATAGGACGGTCAGACTTCATTACGTAGCGCGGCATGGCCTACTGGTAGCGCAGGGGAAGTGCAAACAATGTGCTGTTTTCAGAGAAATGACCGTAAGTAGGTTCGGCGTAGCCTTGGATACGAAAATACAGTATATACGTCACAGTGCTTAAGGGAGACTGCACCAAATATTTGACTTTTCTTCTACTTTGGCGATAGCATCCAAATTTTAAAATTGTGTCTATTACATAAAGATGCACCAATACTCAAGTTTTGAAGTCAATAACTTCATTGGTATTCGCGTTCTCAATTTTTAATGTGATTCTAATGATATTCTTGAAATCCAACTTTTGATACTCACACCGCAATTTTCACATGCCAGACTTCTAGCGACATTCACAAGACACACGTGTAGTTGAATGGTTCTGTGCATTCATTTAATGAGAAATGTTAATAATTTTTTTAGTGTTTATTTCAAATTTCAACCTTAAATTTCCTTTGATTATCGGTACATAAATTCGATGATACAATAAACTAATTACATTTTCGGTCATATTAATGCAAAGAACTATGCGAACATTTACTCCATCGCATACAATAAACGTATAAACCAAGAACCCTGCATTGATACGTTGATGCTGATGTGTCTGACCGTTTTGTAGTTCATAACAAAAATTTCACTCATACTGGTTAATATTTATGATAAAAAAGTTGGCAGAGAGCTTAGAAAAACAAGCTTATAGTGAAATGCATTTTTAACATTTTATCAAAAAGTGATTGTTACTACAAGACACACACCCATTAAAATTCAGCGGCTCTATAACCTTTTCGCTTCCTGTTTATCTGAGGTTTGTTCTTGTAACTTCAAGATCAGGGTAGTCTTTCTCTTGAAATTTCCAAATAAAAATCTACTCCTAGTGCTCTTGAAGAAGTGCAGTGGTGGGGATATCTGATTGTAAGTCAATGCCAATTCCTTGGAGTTTGTTGATTCTACTGAACAAGATTTCAGTGTATTCCCTAAATTTATATTTCTGCACAGTCAACAGGCAAAGAAATCGGGTTCCAACGACTGGCTGCCAATTGCTTCTCTAAGATGGGAGTAAAAATGGTTCTGTTAGATGGTAATAGAAATTAAAAATTGTCTTTGGTATCTCCCAGTGTTCCACAGCCCCTTATGTAGTCTATATTTCAAACATTTCATAGACGTACTTGTAATTCGAATACAGCCAAATCCTTTTGGGATCTAAGAGTAAACGCTCAACGGACCTGAAACCGCCATTAAATTTCCCCTCAAAAAATTTTAAGTTTTAGGGTGGAGTCTCCCTTTAAAATGGAGAGTAGCTGTCTTTAAAGAGAAGAAAAGTAGTATGATGGTCGGGTTAGGATCTCCAAAGATATCAGACACATCAGCATCAACGTATTAGTGCAGGATGCCTAATTTATATGTTTATTGTATATGATGGTGTCTTGGTACATTTAGTGTTCTATTAATGTGCTTCAAAACTTTGAACACAACGAAAAAAACAGTTTACAACAACATTACAATAGATTCCACGCAAAAGATAATGGACACTTGGAAGGCGAACAGCAAGAAGCCGATGTATTAATAAAAAAAATTTTTTTTTAAAAACCTTTTAAGCGATATAACTGAAGAAAGAATTCATCGTATGGATATAGAGAAATAAAAGTCTCAATTTTGGCAATATTTTCACTATGAAGATACATTATTGTTTGCGCGAAGAACACCAAACCAATGAATCTGCAATTACATCAAGAACGCTCCTTTTCAGCTTCCAAGGTTCGCACAGTTTCACAGATTTTCGAGTAAGTGGAAACTCGGGCAGAGCTAGAATTTACAAATCTACAGTTTGATGTTTGCATGATTAGTTTCATAACAAAATTAGTGTCGATCCTCAATATAAATTTTCACGACAATACAAGTCTGTAACAGTGATTATGTCGATGTTTTGACTTACTACTACATTATACCTCCGCAATTCACACTTAAGTGCCTGGCAGAGGGTTCATCGAACCATTTTCATACTACTTCTGTACCATTCAACTCTCGAATGGCGCGTGGGAAAAAGGAATACCTAAATCTTTCCGTTCCAGCTCCTATTTCTCTTATTTTATTATTACGATCATTCCTCCTTACGTAGGTGCGTGTCAACAAAATATTTTCGCATTCGGAAGAGAAAGTTGGTGATTGAAATTCGTAAATAGATCTCGCCGCAAGGAAAACCACCTTTGTTTCAGTGACTGCCACCAAAACTCGCGTATCATATCAGTGACACTCTCACCCGTATTGCGCTGTAACACGAAACGAGCTGCCTTCTTTGCACTTTTTCGATGTCCTCCGTCAATCCTACCTGGTAGGGATCCCACACTGCGCAGCAATATTCCAGCAGCGGACGGACAAGTGTAATGTAGGCTGCCTCTTTAGTGGGTTTGTCGCATCTTCTTAGTGTTCTGTCAACAAAGCGCACTCTTTGCTTCGCCCTCCCCACAATATTGATCTTTCCAATTTAAGTTGGTCGTAATTGTAATTCCTAGGTATTTCGTCTAAGCCCTTAGATCAGTGCGTTTTATCGTATACCCAATATTTATCGGATTTCTTTTAGTACCTACATCAACATTTATACTCCGCAAGCCACCCAACGGTGTGTGGCGGAAGGCACTTCACGTGCCACTGTCATTACCTCCCTTTTCTGTTCCAGTCGCGTATGCTTGGCGGGAAGAACGACTGTCGGAAAGCCTCCGAGCGCGCTCGAATCTCTCTAATTTTACATTCGTGATCTCCTCGGGAGGTATAAGTAGGGGAAGCAATATATTCGATACCTCATCCAGAAATGCACCCTCTCGAAACCTGGCGAGCAAGCTACACCGAGATGCAGAGCGGCTCTCTTGCAGAGTCTGCCATTTGAGTTTGCTAAACATCTCCGTAACGCTATCACGGTTACCACATAACCCTGTGACGAAACGCGCCGCTCTTCTTTGGATCTTCTCTATCTCCTCCGTCAACTCGATCTGGTACGGATCCCACACTGATGAGCAATACTCAAGTATAGGTCAAACGAGTGTTTTGTAAGCCACCTCCTCTGTTGATGGACTACATTTTCTAAGGACTCTCCCAATGAATCTCAACCTGGTACCCGCCTTACCAACAATTAATTTTCTATGATCATTCCACTTCAAATCGTTCCGTACGCGTACTCCCAGATCTTTTACAGAAGTAACTGCTACCAGTGTTTGTTCCGCTATCATATAATCATACAATAAAGGGTCCTTCTTTCTATGTATTCGCAATACATTACATTTGTCGATGTTAAGGGTCAGTTGCCACTCCCTGCACCAAGTGCCTATCCGCTCTAGATCTTCCTGTATTTCGCTACAATTTTCTAATGCTGCAACTTCTCTGTATACTACAGCATCATCCGCGAAAAGCTGCATGGAACATCCGACACTATCTACTAGGTCATTTGCATATATTGTGAAAAGCAATGGTCCCATAACACTCTCCTGTGGCACTCCAGAGCTTACTTTAACGTCTGTAGACGTCCCTCCATTGATAGCAACATGCTGTGTTCTGTTTGCTAAAAACCCTTCAATCCAGCCACACAGCTGGTCTGATATTCCATAGGCTCTGTAAGTAGGCTGTTTATGTTATCTTATTGGCAACGTTACGTAGCGCTCTGTATGAAAATCACTGGCTGCGCTGTGTGCAGTCTGTGGCTAGTTTGCATTGTTGTCTGCCATTGTAGTGTTGGGCAGCGGCTGCTGGATGTGAACAGCGCGTAGCGTTGCGCAGTTGGAGGTGAGCCGCCAGCAGTGGTGGATGTGGGGAGAGAGATGGCGGACTTTTGAAATTTGTAATACTGGATATCATGAACTGCTATGTATATTACGATTTTTCAACACTATTAAGGTAAATACATTGTTTGTTCTCTATCAGAGTCTTTCATTTGCTAACTATGCCTATCAGTAGTTAGTGCCTTCCGTAGTTTGAATATTTTATTTAGCTGGCAGTAGTGGCGCTCGCTGTATTGCAGTAGTTCGAGTAACCAAGATTTTTGTGAGGTAAGCGATTTGTGAAACGTATAGGTTAATGTTAGTCAGGGCCATTCTTTTGTAGGGATTATTGAAAGTGAGATTGCGTTGCGCTAAAAATATTGTGTGTCAGTTTAAGCACAGTCTAGTATAATTGTTCAAAAGGGGACGTTTCATATGTCGACCCTTAGCCGAGGATACCTCACTAGAATCTTCTGACTTTTTTTCTTGTAGTTTGTGTAATTAGTGTAGCTATTGTTTATTGCTAGCGCGTAATTATAGAGAGAATTTCCTATGTAGTTGCAGTCTTTCATTGTTGTACAGTAAAACAGGTTTGACTTGCATGTAGATTTGCACCAAGTATTTCGCAGCTGCAATTAACTAGATATTATTTTCAGTGCTATGTTAATGTGTTCTCTTATTTTTGCTCTTCAATTTGTGCTTTTCTGTGTTGTCGTGTGAAATATTGTGACAACAATGGCGTGTGAAAAACATAATACTAGGCTCCAAAGTAAACTGAGAAATGACAGTGAAGACGAAAGCAGTGAGTTAGCGCCACCATGTAATGAATTAGCTAATATTCAATGTAGTAATTTGGTAACTGTGCATAGGGAAATGGAGCGGGTGTCAAATAATGGTGTAGACAGTGAAACAGGTAGTGAACAGGGAAGCATTATCGATCGATCGGTCGGCAACAGCTCGCCTCAGGAATCGGGAATGACAGAACACAATATTGCAAATACTGTAGACTCAGGTTTTGGGTTCTCACCGTTTTCTCAAATGAGTCAAGACACATTTTCCGCTTGTCAAAATGTGAATGTTGCCAGTGCAAATTCACTGCCGAAAAGCACTGAGGAACATATTTCAAACACCAGTGCATTGTTATTACAATTAATGCAACAAATGGGTCAAAAGCTTCAAAAGTTAGATACAATGGAACAACACCAGAGACAAACACAGTAACAGTTAGACGCAATGGAACAAAATCTTCAAAAGTTAGACACCACACTTGAACAAACACGTGAAGATTTAACTACTGAGTTACATAACATTGAATCGAAATGTCAAAAAGTCTGTAATGACGTAAAAACGCAAATTTGTGAGCATTTTCAACCTATTTTTTCGCGGCATGAAAATGCATTACAGAATCACGAAGCAGCCATAAAAAAACTGCAAACTATTGTTCATGAAAATCATGAGACCTTGCAAGCTAAAATTGAATCAGTTGCATCTATCGATTCGGTTACGCAACTTGCAAAAACTCAGGAAAAGTTAAAGGACACAGTAGATACTCTGAAAATTGGTTCAGATAGACACATGGAGGAAATTAGTTCATTATCAGAGAAAGTAGTTGAACTTTCGGATCAGCTAAATAACTTATCTATGAAGGTAGATGATAATCTGAATGACACAAAACCAGTAGTCTTTAAGGACTCAGAAGAGTGCGAACAAATTCGGAAATTCAAACAAAATCAAAATCAAATCAATACACAGTACAAAAGAGAAATCCGGTAAGTACAAGATCAGCTGACACAGGTAATACAAGAATTACGTATTTCAGAGGACACTCGCACCCCAATATGGGAAGAGGGACATAGAAATACGGAACAGCCACAAAATAATAACACAGCGCATTTCGGAAATTATGACAGAAATTGGCAAGGTGCACCGAATTTTGAAATGGAACCGCCGAAACGACGTAACAATGACCGATAGGCGACTCGTCGACACGATGATTTTGACTATAAGCTGTTCATTACTACACGTAAATTTAAAACATTTAAGAATTCTGGCAACGACATTCATCCACAAGCGTGGCTTCATCAATTCTCTTATTGTTTTCCGCCCAACTGGTCATTAGAACACAGATTAGAATTTATGTGTGGCTACATAGAGAATGAACCAGCTCTAAGAATGTGATCGGTCATTCACGATTGCACAGTGAAGGAGAATTTTACCATGCCTTCCTCTCAGCATATTGGTCTCAAGCCACACAAGACCGATTAAAACATGGCATCATAATGATGAAACATTTCGAACAATCTGAATTTTCCAGTCTTGTGAAATATTTCGAAGACATGTTACATAAGAATCAGTATTGTTCAAACCAATACAGTCCCTCAGAACTCATCCGCATTTGCTTGATCAAATTGCCTGAATATTTACGACACATTATTTTGGCAGGACGTTGCAAAGACGACATTGAAGCTTTTCAGGGACTGTTACAAGAACAGGAAATTGACACTGACAATCGTGGGATGCGAAACCAGGAAAACAATCACTACAGGTCACATCCGCCACAATTCCATGATGACAGAAACAATAACTGGACACGACAAGTCTATTCTTACAACGCAAATCGTGACCAAAACAGACGCCACCCATATGACAACCACTGGCAGAGTAAAAATAGTTACAGAGACAGATCGCATTTCCGTAGTAATGAATATGACAGAGATTACCATAGAAACAGACAATATGGGAACAAAAACAATTATTATCAAGGGAGACAGAATAACTTCAGACGCAACTGTTCAGCGTGCAGTTACGATTCCAGGAGAAATTCTCCACCACATGACTGACAAACAAGAAACTATGTAAACTACCGACAAAACGACAGACCTGAATTCCATCAGAACTGGCGAGATTCAAACAGAGCAGGGCACTCTCGACAAGGTGAATTTGTAGAATTTAGGTCTCCTAATCCTAATAACGACGCGCGCCAACAAAGAAACAGACAATGACTCGCACCGGCAGACAGCCACGTGCGCCGGCTGGGCTTGATAAAAATAACATAAGCTAACCTTGAGAAAAATTCCAGTGTTCCTTACCGACGTAACCACATGATAATTGCGTTGAAACTGAAACTCTGGCTACTAGGAACAGTAAATGGTTACACCACATTTCACATGTAAAACCATTTATTGAAAGATAATCTGCTTTTTAACTTTGTCTTTGCCATAAAACTTTTCACTTCACATTTCAAGTATGCATTGTCAGACTTAGAAACTGTTACCATGCAACAATGTTTGAATTTAAATATCCAATCAAGAACCAAGAGAACTTATTTAAACAGAAATTACGAATGCATTGTTATAGTGAACAGACGTCACAGTGTTAGTGTGTGTGTACATTCTTGCTTGTTAGTTGCATGATTACATAACGACTATAAAGCTTACATACTTAGAACATTTACCAGTACTGCTAATGAGATTTTAATGCCACATTTTGGTTTACTTGAAAATACATTCTGGATTTAAAGTACTTTCTGTGAGATACCAGATGACACAGTGGTTAGTTTATGTGACAGCTACACGATTTTATCACGACGCTACTAATGAGTGACAATTTACAATGTTGCTTTTGCAGTGTTTCTGTTTTAAATCTGCACAGTTTTTCTGTATTATTCTGGAAAGTAAAACATGTTTTAGTAGTAACTTTGTGGTATAGCTACAGTGAGACTGCCTTTTCCGTAGCACAACAATACGTTACAGCACCAGTACTTTCTTCATCACGGCAATAAGCGTAATAACTAAGATATCTATACGCAAAGCATTTCACTTTTATTTATCGTGAGGTAAGTACATTGGCTTCTGCAGAACTTAGCTTTCGGAGGACGATAACTACGACACTTCCACAGAGATTACCTTACAACGAGACGAACAGTTTAGCGCTACAGTACGCGTATTTGAGTGATTAATTTTGTACTTAAAACATTTATTTTTAAAGATTTTTGAAGTACAATGATACAAAGGTTTTCCGTGATACATTTCATTCCATTGCTGTAATCTGTAGCACCTGAGGGTATAATTACATTAATCCTCAGGGGGGTTCACGCTTACTTTGTGTACCATGTGTTTGGCAAGCACAAGGAACAACCCTAGCTAATATGGTATTTGCTTATACAGCTTTACACATCGGTACCATATTTCTCTAACACATAAATTACACAGCTATCTGATCATTTAACTGAGAGATAAACATTTTTTTTACTACATCGGTGACAGATGTTTACGCAATTACACAGCTGGATAACTTCACACTTATGAAACTGTATTTTGTGTGTACTTTGTGAACTGTTCATATTTTTTCAGAACCATTGTGATACTATGAGAGCTTTGAATGATGTATTTGGTAAGGGAGAATGATTTTAAAGTAAGTTTGAGGTAGATTACACTATTGAAATGAGCAGAGAATTTTTTTTAGGTTTTGAAATTATTGCAGAAAGCTACGACGATTTTGAGATTTGACTGAGGTGTTATGATGTTATTATTATGAAGACTATGTGTGTTATGCTGTTAAGGTATGTTTATGATCTATAAGCTGATGCTAACGTATATGAGGAATGTGATTACGTGTTTATATGTATAGGAATAATGAGTAGTGGTTAGGGACTCTGGTTCGTGAAAAAGGATGTTGGAAACCGAGAATCGTACTTTAAGAGTTATGAAATGTATGTATATGCGTAAATGTATCACAACGCCGACGAAAATTTTTTGGACACTGTTATATTCATAAGATTTTGTATCTACACATTTGCAAGGTAAATTCTCGACCTGTGAAATTTTTTATATTAGACAGCCACTGTAGCAGAAACTGCTGTCGTAAATATTTCAGTAAGAAAGGTAAGTGACCTTGACATAATGCGTTTTGGGCCCCCAGCTGAGAGGTAGCCATCTGACAAAAGAAAGCCATTAGGTGGAGAAAAAAAAGGAGCCATTATCCTCGCCATTGACATTCCTTTAGAGAAAGCATCGCAAATACGACACGCTCATTACTTGGAAAGATACATCTGCACACCTGATTATGACAAGCGTCTTTCTATGAGAGTTGAGAAAATTTCTTCTAACTTATGAAATGTCACATGACTATTGAGTGATATTTTTATGCTTTGCCTTTCATAGTTGCTTATTTCATTTGATATCTAGTTTCCAGCTGTGTTGCAGCATTGGTTTTATAAAATAAAATAAAATGCATTTGCTAATGTGAACACTTTCTGTCAACAGATCTATTAAATAATTATTTTATGATCCACATTCTTCGAAAAAGGAGCTCTTGGAATGGAAAGAACAATAAGAAGGGACTAATAACAGTAACTGCATATATAATTTTCTTTTCGAATACTTGGTAATTTTTTGTAGAATTAGTTTTTGTGATGCACCACTTTAATTACATAGACATTAAGATGTGAATATAAATATCCCTTGTCTGCATTGTTGTCTTTAATGTAATATTTTTTCTGCTTGGGCTATGTCATGTTTAGATATACGTTATTTAATTTGCTGCTGCTGTTTGCCAGGAATAGTGTTACTGAATTTGACTTTGTGTTACTCTGCTAAGCCAGTTTCACTACGGATTTATTTTTCTTGTTTGCTGCACAGTGCCTTATATTAGTTGTAATATTGCAAATGGTTTGCCAATTTGAATTTTTTGTCATTGATGTTTGTGTTAATTGTTTTGTGCTGCTGCATTGCCTCGTCCCTTAGTATATACATCTGAGCTCAGTAGATTTAAGTTAGCTAAAGATGGGTAGGCCATATAAGAGAACAAGTTGTGATGAATTGGAAGAAATGCATTGAGAAGCTATAAGAAAATGGTTTGGCCAAAAAAAACTATTTTGAAAGAGGATATGAACAAAAAAGTAGGTTTTAGAGACAACAAGTTTAGGTAGGATTTTCTTGGAAATAAATGATGTAAGATAATGGAAAATATGAGGTAAGAAATATGTGATCATATAAATACAGAAAGCATGCTTGGACAGGATTTTTTTGGTGGAAACAAATGTTGAAATAAGACGAAAGATCTGTGGAATGAAGTTTTGGGTTGGACTGCAGTACCAAATGTCACACTGAAAACGAACGCTGTCTTTCCTTTTGTATTATTTTGCTATGTGTTTATGTACCATTGTGTATTTGTTTTTTTCCTGTCTTCAAGTGTTTAGCTAATAAGAGTTATGTTGTAAAATTTCTCTAATAATATGTTATTTACTTTGTAAAGATGCTTAGACATTATTTATTCTGTTTTGTTTTAATGCTCACGTGTGAAGTTGATGTTTCAAAAGTTATTCTGATCTTTTATATATTTACTTATGTCATAATTCCTGTAACACTGATGTATATGTCTATTTCTATTCTTTTGTAAAGCCTGTTTTACTACAAATGTTATCTGTATTGCTATGTTCCTTAATGATGTATTTTGTACCTTTGTTATTGTATTCTTATGTTATAAAATTGTAATTGACACCAGTTCATCAAATTAAGTAACTTGTAAGTTACATTTCACTGCACACGTTTCTGTTGGTCATAGTATATGGACAATATGTGAGAAGTAGGGACTGTTAGTGTTTGCACGTGTGTTAATAATTCAGCAAGGGACTGGATAACAACATTGCTGGTTCTAAGGACAATTTCAAAAACTTTGTGAGTGCGCAATTGGTGGTTTATGGACTTGCTATATTGTCCGCAAGACTCTTCGATGGTGATTGTGCACCTGCACAGTTGCAACAGATGGCTGCTGGCCGTCTCTACAAGGACTGCAGTGTGTCTGCATCTTTGATGGCCCACCATTACCATTATTTCTACAAGGACTGCAGTGGGTCTGCACCTCTGGTGGGCCACCAATACCGTAATCTCTACCAGGACTACAGAGGGTTTACTCTGTGATGACCTACGTACCAATATTCTTCAAAACTTCGACTGTCTCTGCTGTGGGTTTGCTCTGTTGTGGCCCATTACCTGTCTGCATGTCAAGAGTCAGCACTGTCTTTTCGTTGGAAGGACAACACTACTTCTTCAAGACTGCATGGAAATCCACTACTTCCGTGTGCATTTTCTTCTACTGCTCAGACTTAGAGAAAAAAAAAAACACTGCAGTTTTACTGTGATGAATGATCAGGACTGTCTTCATGGACTGTGAGAAAATTTTAGCTTTTGACCAACATTGTATCGATATATGTGTGCATTTGATTTCTTTGTTATTGTAACTGTGAAAAAAATTTTAACAAATATGTATTGGCCAGTGCCCAAAAAAATTTGTAAAATTTTTTTGTGGGGAGCATGGGGGCTATGTAAGTAGGCTGTTTATGTTTTCTTATTGGCAACGTTACGTAGCGCTCTGTATGAAAATCACTGGCTGTGCTGTATGCAGTCTGTGGCTAGTTTGCATTGTTGTCTGCCATTGTACTGTTGGGCAGCGGTAGCTGGATGTGAACAGCGCTTAGCGTTGCGCAGTTGGAGGTGAGCCGCCAGCAGTGGTGGATGTGGGGAGAGAGATGGCGGAGTTTTGAAATTTGTAATACTGGATATCATGAACTGCTATGTATATTATGATTTTTCAACACTATTAAGGTAAATACATTGTTTGTTCTCTATCAAAATCTTTCATTTGCTAACTATGCCTATCAGTAATTGGTGCCTTCCGTAGTTTGAATATTTTATTTAGCTGACTGTAGTGGCGCTCGCTGTATTGCACTAGTTCGAGTAACCAAGATTTTTGTGAGGTAAGCGATTTGTGAAACGTATAGGTTAATGTTAGTCAGAGCCATTCTTTTGTAGGGATTATTGAAAGTCAGACTGCGTTGCGCTAAAAATATTGTGTGTCAGCTTAAGCACAGTCTAGTATAATTGTTCAAAAGGGGACGTTTCAGCTCTTACTTTCTTTACCAGGCGACAGTGCGGAACTGTATCGAACGCCTTCCGGAAGTCAAGGAAAATAGCATCTACCTGGTAGCCCGTATCTAATATTTTCTGCGTCTCATGAACAAATAAAGCGAGTTGGGTCTCACACGATCGCTGTTTCCGGAATCCATGTTGATTCCTAAAGAGTAGATTCTGAGTTTCCAAAAACGACATGATACGGGAGCAAAAAACATGTTCTAAAATTCTACAAGAGATCGACGTCAGAGATATAGGTCTATAGTTTTGCGCATCTGCTCGACGACCCTTCTTGAAGACTGGGACTACCTGAGCTCTTTTCCAATCATTTGGAACCTTCCGTTCCTATACAGACTTGCGGGGTCGACAGAACCGTCCGATCCCACGCGTCGGCTTTGACCCGTGACGTAAGGGTGTTGTCGTGTGTGACGTCATGACGGTACGGAGTTTGGTTTGTGAGTGTGGCGTGTTTGTAGATGTCGTCGTGTTGTGCTCTCTGGTGGTATGTTCAGGGTTTTCGTTTTTGTGCTGTAATGGGCTCAGTTTGCTTTTCAAAAATGGTTCAAATGGCTCTGAGCACTATGGGACTTAACTTCTAAGGTCATTAGTCCCCTACAACTTAGAACTACTTAAACCTAACTAACCTAAGGACTTCACACACATCCATGCCCGAGGCAGGATTCGAACCTGCGACCGTAGCGGTCGCGTGGTTCCAGACTGTAGCGTCTACAACCGCTCGGCCACTACGACCGGCTCAGTTTGCTTTTGCTTATTATCCAGAATTGTTTGAGTGTCGGCTGTGTTTGCAGTGGAATTCGTTTCAGTGAGTTAACGATTTAGTGTAAAGGTTAATTTAGTGTTGTTCGCTGTACATCGTGTGGTAATTTTAGTAAAATTAATCGGTTGTTGTTTTTGTTCAGGAATGGATATGACGGATAAAATTAACAGTTGGCAGCTGAAGGGAAGTGTTGGATCCCAGTGTGTGGCTGTGTATGTTGATATTGGTATTGGGAGAAGATTTTGTGCTATATAGGCCAAGGGAAGTGTTTTATCCTAATTTATGGGATCGGGAACTGCTGTTGAGCTATATAGGTCAAGGGAAGTGTCCGATTCCAGATGATATTGTGTTTAGTGGTATTTGGGGAGTTTTGTGATGTCTGTTTTTTTCGTCGTTTTTTGTGGTTTTGTATGGGGGTGGGTGTCTAAATTTGATTCTATTTAGTTTGCCCCCACTCAAAAACACCCCATTTCCCGTGCTTGTCCCGTTAGTGTCATTACGCTTTTTGTGGAAAGTGAGTGTGTTTGTTTTTCGATTTATTTTCGTCCTCATAATGTGTACGTACCGACTTTATATGCGCCATATTGGAATCGTGGTTTATGGTCGTTTCCGCCATATTTGTGACGTCATGAGTCAAAGCAGACGGGCGGGATGGCACACTTCCGTATTAACGAGTTGCTGTACACGGCCGTTAGAAGGGGGGCAAGTTCTTTCGCGTACTCTGTGTAGAGTGGAATTGGTATCCCGTCAGGTCCACTGGACTTTCCTCTGTTGAGTGATTCCAGTTGCATTTCTATTCCTTGGACACTTATTTCGATGTCAGCCAGTTTTTCGTTTGTGCGAGAATTTAGAGAAGGAACTGCAGTGCGGTCTTACTCTGTGAAACAGCTTTGGAAAAAGGTGTTTAGTAATTCAGCTTTACGCGTGTCATCCTCTGTTTCAATGCCATCATCATCCCGGAGTGTCTGGATATGCTATTTCGAGCAACTTACTGATTTAACGTAAGACCAGAACTTCCTAGGATTTTCTGTCAAGTCGCTAAATAGAATTTTACTTTCGAATTCACTGAACGCTTCACGCATAGCCCTCCTTACGCTAACTTTGACATCGTTTAGCTCTGTTTGTCTTAGAGGTTTTGGCTGCGTTTAAACTTGGAGTGAAGCTCTCTTTGCTTTCGCAGTAGTTTCCTAACTTTGTTGTTGAACCACGGTGGGTTTTTCCCGTCCCTCACAGTTTTACTCGGCACGTACCTGTCTAAAACGCATTTTACGATTGCCTTGAACTTTTTTCATAAACACTCAACATTGTCAGTGTCGGAACAGAAATTTTCGTTTTGATCTGTTAGGTAGTCTGAAATCTGCTTTCTGTTACTCTTGCTAAACAGATAAACCTTCCTCCCTTTTTTTATATTCCTATTAACTTCCATATTCAGGGATGCTGCAACGGCCTTATGATCACTGATTCCCTGTTCTGCACTTACAGAGTCGAAAAGTTCGGGTCTGTTTGTTATCAGTAGGTCCAAGATGTTATCTCCACGAGTCGGTTCTCTGTTTAATTGCTCGAGGTAATTTACGGATAGTACACTCAGTATAATGTCATTCGATGCTCTGTCCCTACCGCCCGTCCTAAACATCTGAGTGTCCCAGTCTATATCTCGTAAATTGAAATCTCCACCTAAGACTATAACATGCTGAGAAAATTTATGTGAAATGTATTCCAAATTTTCTCTCAGTTGTTCTGCGACTAATGCTGCTGAGTCGGGAGGTCGGTAAAAGGAGCCAATTATTAACCTAGCTCGGTTGTTGAGTGTAACCTCCACCCATAATAATTCACAGGAACTATCCACTTCTACTTCACTACAGGATAAACTACTACTAACAGCGACAAACACGCCACCACCGGTTGCATGCAATCTATCCTTTCTAAACACCGTCTGTGCCTTTGTAAAAATTTCGACAGAATTTATCTCTGGCTTCAGCCAGCTTTCTGTACCTGCTTTCTATCAGCGCTTGAAGTTCCGGTACTTTACCAATGCAGCTTCGACAGTTTACAGTTACAATACCGATTGCTGCTTGGTCCCCGCATGTCCTGACTTTGCCCCGCACCCTTTGAAGCTGTTGCCCTTTATGCACTTGCCCGAGGCCATCTAACCTAAAAAACCGCCACACAACCCCTGCTACCCGTGAAGCCGCTTGCTGCGTGTAGTGGACTCCTGACCTATCCAGCGGAACCCGAAACCCCACCACCCTATGGCGCAAGTCGAGGAATTTGCAGCCCACACGGTCGCAGAACCGTCTCAACCTCTGATTCGACTGTCTTCGATAGTATCTCCGTTGCTATGGTGCAGAGAAATAATTAACTGTGTCTTTCCACTTGCATGCCTCACATACGGTAAGAATCTCTTTGGATTTTCTACCAGGTTTCGAGACAAATTTTCGTTGTGGAAACTATTATAAGCATTTCGAATTGGCATCTGTGCTAAATTTCGAGCTTCTGTAGAAGATCGGCGATCTTGGAGATTTTGCGTTTGTTTGAATTTGGCATTTTTTTTTTTTTTTCGTTGTTGATGCTACAGGGTTCTCGCCCGTTTTGTATACCATGGGGAATCGGCTCCGTAGTTTGTTAATGTATTTAGCATAAATCTCTCCATTGCTGCCGGTACTATTTCTTTGACTTCAAACCACATCTAGCTGACACTTACATTGTTAACTTGGAAGGAGTGGGGATTGTCTCTCGGAAAGGTGTTAGGTCAATTTTTGTCTTCTTGTTTGAATAGGTATATTTTTGGAGGATTTGGGGAATACAATATTCAGTCTCGCTACGGAAATCGTGTTTTCACTAATCCCTGTATCCGTTTTGACTATCGTTATTAACTCGGGATTATTTGTTGTTAAGAGATAAAGTGTATTTTCACAACCGTTTACTATTTCCGTGGGCTCATGAACCAGCTGCTCGAAATATTTTTCAGAGAGTGCGCTTAGGACAATTTAGGATGATGTTTTGTGTGTACCTCCGGAATTAAACATTTCTTTTCACCAACATATAGAGGGTAAATTAAACCCACCAGAAACTAAAATTGTGTGGGTTGGGTATGTGTTTGAAATCAAACTCAAGTTTTCCTTGAACCTTTCAGCGATTCTATCATCTGAAATGGCTGGTCGGTAAAAGGAACCAACTATTATTTTATCTACCTCCATTTGGCGACAAGATAAACTGCTTCTAACACCAACTAACAAGCCACCGCCTACTCTATTTAGCCTGTCATTTCGTAACGCCATTTGGTTCTTCCCGCAAAGTTTGGCTGAAACTATTTCCGGCTTTCGCCAGCTTTCAGTGCCTATAACGATTTGAGCATCAGTGCTTTTTACTAGCGCTTGGAGCTCTGGTACTTTCCCAAGACAGCTACGACAGTTTACAACTTTTATACCCCCCATGAACCATTGACCTTGCCGTTGGTGGGGAGGCTTCCGTGCCTCAGTGATACGGATAGTCTTACCGTAGGTGCAACCACAATGGAGGGGTATCTGTTGAGAGGCCAGAAAAACATGTGGTTCCTGAAGAGGGGTAGCAGCCTTTTCAGTAGTTGCAAGGGCAGCAGTCTCGATGACTGACTGATCCAACCTTGTAACACTAACCAAAACGGCCTTGCTGTGCTGGTACTGCGAACGTCTGTAAGCAAGGGGGAACTACAGCCGTAATTTTTCCCGAGGGCATGCAGCTTTACTGCATGGTTAAATGATGATGGCGTCCTCTTGCGTGAAATATTCTGGAGGTAAAATAGTCCCCCATTCGGATCTCCAGGCGGGGACTACTCAGGAGGACGTTGTTATAAGGAGAAGGAAAAATGGTGTTCCGCGGAATGTAAGATCCCTTATTGGGTAGGTGGATTAGAAAATTTAAAAAGGGAAATGGATAGGTTAGAGTTAGATATATTGGGAATTAGTGAAGTTCGGAGGCAGGAGGAACAAGACCTCTGGCAAGCGAATGCAGGGTTATAAATACAAAATGAAATAGGGGTAATGCAGGAGTAGGTTTAATAATGTATAGGAAAAAAGGTATGCGGGTAACCCACTACAAACAGCATAGTGAACGCATTATTGTGGCCAAGATAGATACGAAGCCCACGCCTACCACAGTAGTACAAGTTTATATGCCAACTAGCTCCGCAGACGACGAAGAGACTGATGAAATCTATGATGAGATAAAAGAAATTATTCAGATAGCGAAAGGAGACGAAAATTTAATAGTCATGGGTGACTGGAACTCAATAATAGGAAATGGAAGAGAAGCAAACGTAGTATGTGAATGTGTAATGGGAGTAATGAATGAATGAGGAAGCCGCCTAGTAGAATTTTGTACTGAGCATAATTTAATCATAGCTAACACTTGGTTCAAGAATTATAAAAGAAGGTTGTACACATGGAAGAAGTCTGCAGATACTGGAAGGGTTCAGATAGATTATACAGTGGTAAGACAGAGATTCAGGAACCAGGTTTTAAATTGTAAGACATTTCCTGTGGCAGATGTGAACTCTGACCACAATCTATTGGTTATGAACTGTAGACTAAAACTTAAAAAACTGCAAAAAGGTGGGAATTTGCGGAGATGGGTCGTGGATAAGCTAAAAGAACCAGAGGTTGTAGAGAGCTTCAGGGAGAGCATTAGGGAACAATTGACAAGAATGGGGAAAGAAATACAGTAGAAGAAGAATGGGTAGCTTTGAGAGACGAAATAGTGAAGGATGCCGAGGATCAAGTAGGTAAAAAGACGAGGGCTAATAGAAGTCCTTCGGTAACATAAGAGATATTGAATTTAATTGATAAAAGGAGACAATATAAAAATGCAGTAAATGAAGCAGGCAAAGAGGAATACAACTGTCTCAAAAATGAGATCGACAGGAAGCGCAAAATGGCTAAGCTGGGATGGCTAGAGTACAAATGTAAGGATGTAGAGGCGTATATCACTAGGGGTAAGATAGATACTGCCTACAGGAAAATTAAAGAGACATTTGGAGAAAAGAGAACCATTGCATGAATATCAAGAGCTCAGACAAAAACACAGTTCTAAGCAAAGAAGGGAAAACAGAAAGGTGGAAGTGTAGATAGAGGGCTATACAAGGGCGATGTTCTTGAGGACAATATTATAGAAACGGAGGAGAATGTAGATGAAGATGAAGTGGGAGATAAGATACTGCATGAAGAGTTTGTCAGAGCACTGAAAGACCTAAGTCGAAACAAGTCCCCGGGAGTAGACAACATTCCATTAGAACTACAGACAGCCTTGGGAGAGCCAGTTCTAAGAAAACTCTACCATCTAGTGAGCAAGACGTACGAGATGGGCGAAATACCATCAGACTTCAAGAAGAATATAATAATTCCAATCCCAAAGAAAGCAGGTGTTGACAGACGTGAAAATCATCGAACTGTCAGTTTAATAATCCACGGCTGCAAAATACTAACAAGAATTCTTTACAGACGAATGGAAAAACTGGTAGAAGCCGACCTCGGGGAAGATCAGTTGGGATTCCGCAGAAATGTTGGAACACATGAGGCAATACTGACCCTGCGACGTATCTTAGAAAATAGATTAAGGATAGGCAAACCTACATTTCTAGCATTTGTGGACTTAGAGAAAGCTTTTGACAATGTTGACTGGAATACTCTCTTTCAAATTCTGAAGGTGGCAGGGGTAAAATACAGGGAGCGAAAGGCTATTTACAATTTGTACAGAAACCAGATGGCAGTAATAAGAGTCGAGGGGCATGAAAGGGAAGCAGTGGTTGGGAATGGAGTGAGACAGGTTTGTAGCCTATCCCCGATGTTATTCAATCTGTGTATTAAGCCAGCAGTAAAGGAAACAAAAGTAAATTCGGAGTAGGAATTAAAGTCCGTGGAGAAGAATGCTTTGAGGTTGGCCAATGACTTTGTCATTGTGTCAGAGACTGCAAAGGACGTGGAAGAGCATCTGAACGGCCTGGACAGTGTCCTGAAAGGAGGGTATAAGATGAACATCAACAAAAGAAAAACGACGATAATGGAATGTAGTCGATTTAAATCGGGTGATCCTGCGGGAGTTAGATTTGGAAATGAGCCGCTTAAGGTAGTGAATGAGTTTTGCTCTTTGGGTAGCAAAATAAATGATGATGGTCGAAGTAGAGAGGATATAAAATGTTGGCTGGCAATGGCAAGGAAAGAGTTTCTGAAGAAGAGAGAGTTGTTTACATCGAGTTTAGATTTAAGTGTCAAGAAGTAGTTTCTGAAAGTATTTGTCTGGAGTGAAGCCATGTATGGAAGTGATACGTGGAAGATAAATAGTTTAGACAACAATAGAATACAAGCTTTCGAAATGTGGTTCTAAGGAAGACTGCTGAAGATTAGATGGGTAGATCACATAACAAATGAGGAGGTATTGAATGGAATTGGAGAGAAGAGAAATTTGTGGCACAACTTGACTAGAAGAAGGGATCGCTTGGTAGGGCATATTCTGATGCATCAAGGGATCACCAGTTTAGTACTGAAGGGCAGCGTGGAGGGTAAAAATCGTAGAGGGAGACCAAGAGATGAATACACTAAACAGATTCAGAAGGATGTAGGTTGCATTAGGTACTGGGAGATGAAGAATCTTGCACAGGATAGAGTAGCATGGAGAGCAGCATCAAAGCAGTCTCTGGACTGAAGACCACAACAACAACATACTGATGGTTACTTTATCTACATTCTTCCTGTGTTTGACCTGCACTCCTTGTGGCTGAAGCCCATTCTTCTGTTTTCCTGAGACCCTCTAACCTAAAAAGAAAGCACCACTGCTACCTGCACAGCAGTCTCCTGCATGTAGTGGACTACTGACCTGTTCAGCGGAACCCAAAACCAAACCACCCTCTGGCACAAGTCGATGAATCTGCATCCTACACAGTTACGGAACCGTGTGAGCCTCTGATTGAGGCCCCACATTAGGCCTGCGCCAATCAGTCATTTCGACTACGCTGCAAATGGTGAACTCTGCTTTCTGCAGCCTATACCACATCCGTTTGCTGATCGAAACCAGAGAGCATCCCCTCCCATCCAAAGAGACACGCATTATTGCTTCTGATGTGAGCCACGACCTGCAGTTGGCTGGTGCTCTTCATGGCATCTGGAAGGATCCGTTCCACATCTGGAATGACCCCACCTGGTACACACACGGAGTGCACATTGGCTTTTTTCCTCTTCTTGGCACCTGTGTCCCCAAGGGGCCCCATAACGTGCCTAATGTTGGAGGTCCCATCTATAAATAATCCCACCCTCTGTGATTGCCCAGATCTTGCACGCTGAGATGTTTCCTCTGAAACAGAACAAGTGACTGCATCTGGCTGAGTGGCAGTGTCAGCCACAGACAGCACCTGAAACCTGTTTACATGCAGCCCCCAGAGAAGTCTTTCACTGCCTGCTACTCCTCAGTGCGACCTTCTACTCGACGACAGGTGAGGGGACAACCTTAGTGCGGGCAGCAACTGTGATGGGCACTGGTGAGAACCGATCAGAGGACTAGAAAGTGAGGGACATCCGTGGGAACCCCCATGGCTAGCACACAGCAGTGGTGCCCATCCACTGCAGCTTCAAGCTGTGTAACCAAAGCCATCACCGCCTGGAGCTGAGAGCAAAGTGTCACCAATTTGGCACACATCCGCACCCAACAATAGCCTAAATAAAATGGTTATGAAATATGAATTTATCAGCTTAAATTTAGTTCTAAAATGGCATTCATCATACGGCTGCAACAGTCATTAGACATACCATGTTTCTTATTTAGCTGCTCCCTGTTGTTTGCATCATCAAAATGTTAAAAGGGATGTTGAATTTCATTGTCAGTTCTCATTATGTTAATTTCATTGCCACTTCTCAATAATACAACAGTTCTCAAAATATATTTGCCACAAAACGCGTTCATGAGCCGCCATGAAGCGATACCTGGTTGCTCACTGCTGTGGTGAGAACGTGAGCCAGCTCGCACAAATGGCTTTGCTGAACTGCTAGACTTCCCAGTGTGCTCGTACCTTTGGAAAGCTGGTTAACCCAGTAAGAGCCCCAGCCTCAGTGCAAGTGTCACTTCATGACGTCACTCCATGCAAGTGTTCCAGCCCCGTGGTAATGACCACAGCATACACAAAACCATATATTCTCACATCGTGCCTTGCATCACCAACTTAGTGAAGATCTTCGTCCTAATTGAGGCTTCTGTATGGATGATGGTTTTGTAACTGCTTGAGGGCAGTGTGTGGTAGAGGCACAGAATAGGAGAACCCACTACTAAAACCCCTCAATGCACAGGAAAGGAATTGTAGTTCTGTTAACTCCCCTCTCACATGAGTGACTTATAATGCATACACTGATAATAATAATTTCTTAAAAATTTGCCAATTTACTGTTTATCAGATAAGCATGTATTTTTTTAAGATTTTGTTGACACAGCAAGTAAACAGATCACCAAACTTTAGCTGAAACCATTGCAAACGGTCCTGCAGAGCTCGTTTGAGGAAATTCAGTCAATGAAGAATATTAAGACAGAAACCAGATAATTGGAAATGGAAATGCCGTGTGACCAGGGTCTTCCATCTGGTAGACTGTTCGCCTGGTGCAAGTCTTTCGAGTTGACGCCACTTCGGCGACTTGCGTGTCGATGGGGATGAAATGATGATGATAAGGACCAGACAACACCCAGTCCCTGAGTGGAGAATATCTCCGACCGAGCAGGGAATCAAACCCAGGCCGTTAGATATGACATTCGGTCGTGCTGACCACTCAGTGGCCAGGGGTGGACGCCAGAGAATTATGGTTGGCCATAGAAAGCAAGCAGACTACACTTAGAAGACTGGATGGAGACCAGCGACTATAAAAAATGAGCCTTAGAGTCAAGGATCAACAAGATGAACAGGTAAGGCGGCTATATTTTCCCACCTTACAAGCACCCATCCACATACTTTGCCATGATCTACAAACACAATTAGGTACCACGCGATAGGTTGTACATCGTGTATATGAATATCTAAAGCAGACTGACATTGTCACGTACGCCTTGCAAATAATTGTTAACGCTTATTGCATGAAAGGTGACGGAGTATCTTTATTATCATACTAGTAGTGTTGGAACGACAGTGGAAATGAAAGGGCAGGCAGAACTCAAGCTCTGGGTGGAGCGCCTGCACAGGTGTTGGTCCTGCTTGAACACAGGAAGTATCTAGATGGACATCTTGGCACCTGAGCTGTAGAGAACAATAGGGTGGCGGCCGGCCGCTATTGTAGCCGGACGGGAAGGATAAGCGGATAATACTTTCGAACTTTGCAAATCTTGGACGCAGGTGAGAGGAACGAAGAAGCGGCACATCGGAAACCACGCAGGCTGGGTGATTTCGAAGGATTTTTACGCAGAACCCTACCGTTGTACGAGTATAGGTTCTTCCTCGCAAACTTTCCGCGCAGGACGACAAAAGACTAAAATGTGGTTGGTCGGCGTTCGGAAGACTCTGTAGAGAGGGAGAATATTCCTTGGTTTCGGGAATATGATTCGTTTTCGGAATTACGATGGTAGGCAGCTGAGCCTTGCTGGGAAGCCAGCGGTGGAGAGACAAGGCCTACCGTTGTGAGCACTCGTGTGTGACGGTCGCTCGATATCAGTTTTTGTTGATACAGACAGACTTTCTGTCTTTGCTCTCAGGAGAGTTTATAGCTAGAACAATTAGACACTGTACTGTTGCGAACCTATACGATTCTGGACTTCACCTCCGCGTTGGATGTCGTCATTGAGTACGCAGCGTTCAGTAATTGAGAGCACTTCCTCTGCCTGTACCTACGTTGAGACGTTATCTGAACTCCGTCCTTGTGGCTGGGAGTTTTATCGTTTCTCGTCTGTAGAACACAGAGAGGAGAAGACAGTATTAGAGTATATTAGTCAGAGGACCTCCTTTTGCGGTCCTTAGTGTTTGAAATAGTTTATTTGTGGCTGGAGTTCTTCCTTCGTCGCAGACGAGTACGAGAACCACACTTCGACGCACCGGACGCAGAACATACGCTGATATCACAAATTGCTTCTGCTTATTACGGCTATAAAAGCGAAACAGCTGTGATCACATTAGTTTCTTTCCACTGAGGTTCCACACCGCCGTAGATTATCTTTGAAAGTAGTGTCTTCTAGTGTCTGAAATGTAGATGATGCCAGTCATTTCGCGTTATTGATATTCGACCGCGCAATCATAATAAGGTGCATAGTTGGGCAATTGATTAGTAATTTTACTTAGGAAATGTAAACTCTGTAATATAAAGTTTTTTTTTAATCTACAATAAATACATAAGCAGGAACAACGTTTATCATTTAGTAGGATTAGTTGCCTTCATCATTCATTTATGTTTATACTGTAATTTATACAATTAAGAGATCCTAAGATCTGCTTCAGGGGGTAGTCAGACAGGGCCAAATCTTCATTTTAGCCTTAATTGTTTTCCGTTACGCACATTCATTTTACACCCGCCTGGAGTAGCATCTTGGAAATAATGGATGCACTCTTACCAAATCAATTGAGAAAAGATAGCTCAAATACTTCTGTAAAAATGTTTGACTGATCGTCCAGTAAGAGGTAGAATGCCTCATAGCGAATAAGAAAGATCTAACATAAGAATTAGACGCAAAAGGAAAATAGGTTCTGAAACAGATATTGCGCCTAGTGAAAGAACATGAAAAGTAGAAAAGATACCACAACCGGAAACCACATTCCCATGTGGAGAAAATTATAGACATCATTCATTTCTACGTGCGCTCATCTGAAAAGAATGAGGTCAGAATGGTTGTCTCGTCGAATATTTGTTTATTTTTGTAATACGAAAACCAAGCTAGACTGGTTTGCGAAAGTGAGAAAAGACTTATAAGAGTTATTGATCTCTTATGGTGAAACGCGATAATCTGAAGAAGGAACTTGAGACATGAGACAAAATACGTTTCGAAGGAAAGATGGAAGTTCACCGAAAAATTTTACTTAATTTTCTCACGCCGAGAAATCAGAAGCAGCGATCTATTTTACTTTTAAAAATTTTCTAAGGGTGAAATCGCATAAATATTTTTCTGCTTACAAGCAACCGATTTCGATATACATTGTTGTGATCTTTGAGAACGTGTCAAGCTAACGTTAACAGATGTGCTACTGTGTATTTTATTGTATACTGTGTTTTTTATGGCATAACAATCCTCTGTGAGCGCTTCGTTCATGGATATGGCCATATGCAGTAGAGGCTTCTTGAATTTAAAAGTTTTATTTATCACAAAGCTTTATGTGCTATATTTTTTTATACATGACAGCTTGGGGTGAAGTTCAGCTCAAAATGAAGATATTGTGTAACAAAAATGTTTGAATACCTGAAGATGACATCAGAGTCTGTCGAAAGCGGTTTTTTGTAAATAAATATTGATGCGGTCTTGGCTTTAGAAATTTTTCACCGAAAAAGAATTTAAGAGTATTGGGATTACTTTGAAGCTCAAAGAAGGCAGCGGTTGAAGCAATATAATTCATAGTAGACCGAAACATAATGAAAAAGATAACTCAAGGCGAGTACATCATTGATAAGAGATTAATTTTCAATTAATAACGCCTACTGGCGACTAACGGATTCGGAGCATGTAACCGCAGAGCAGTGGTCCTTTCAGGAATTTTAGTTCATTTTCATGTTGATTCATTGTGGACAGTTTAGTGAACCATCATTTACCCGGCTGAGATTCGCCAGAAATAAACTATTTCAGCCTTTACTTTGCCTAACCGTACATATCGTGTCAACACTATCTAGACATACGTGTCGTTCCTCTCGGAAACGACGCCCTGAGCAGTGGGCCTTACATTCCCGCCTTGAGTTATGTAGTTCTCGACGAATTAAAACACCTTTACACCTCCCGCCGCAGATACAAGGAAGGTCGATTAAACCGCCTGCGCAGGTTGGAATTCTCTCCGACGCGGGTATATAAATCAGCGAATCTCCACTTAGGCCGGTGTTGAACTGGCGAACGCGGCTCGCGGCTTTTACGATCTCTCAAAGAGGAGCCCGGCGGGGCAATAAATTAAGAAGTGGCCCAGTAATGTTAATGAGCCGGCGGCGGATGTCCGCACCGCGACAGCCCATTGTCTCGGGGCGAGCGGCCAGCCGCTACCTGCGCCGCATTCCTCAGCCGGCACAACAAATGGCGTGTTTTGTACACGGCCGCTATAATTCCACAAAAGGCGCAGCCGACTGCGAAACGCGGCCCGCTTCATTTCGCGACCGTCACTCTCGCCTCACAGCATGTGTTCCGGAAGCCAAGCCTCGACAGTTACTCACGTTTCACCCCACTGTACTGCAACTTTCGGTTTAGTCTTAACGAGTAATGTTCAGTTCTCAAATCTTTTGTACAGATGAATTAGAGATTTGCCCGCAAGCCACCTTTTCGCGCGTGGCGCAGGGTCTTTCTATTACCACTGTCACTGGCCATCTCTTGCCTGATTTATTCGCGAGTGGTGCGTGGAAGACAGACTGTCGATAAACCTCCCTATCAGCTCAAATTTCTGTGATTTTCTCGTCGTGATCATACAACGATACATATGTGGAAGGAAGAACTATATTGCCCGCTTTTCCTTTGAACGTACACTATTGGAATTCTAACTGTAAACCTCTCTGCTGGGGTGGGTTAAACCGACCGATTAAAACCGATACCGGCATTTTAGTTCTGGATAGCCACTACTTTCCTGTATTTGTTAGAACTCAGCTGTAATAGGTGCTTTTTAATTTCCATTAATAACCGAGTAAAAAACCGAAATATCAATTAGCCATAGCCGCAGACCTAATTTTTTCGTTTTTAAATAAACTTCTTTTTTTAAAAAAAATACGAGTGATTTTTATTCGTAAAATTTGGATTGGTTCGAAATACTGCTTTATTATAGGAATTGGGAAAAGGGGTCAGTGCTAGTTTAATAACACTGCCGACAGAAGCGAGCAACAAGCGCAAAGCATAAGAATTCTTACAGCATTGCTGAGACGATAATGTTGCTGTTGCCGTGTGTCGTGGTTTAAGGTACATTGTACGTAAGGTGAGCGAGACTTGCCGCAGTCTCTCTATCGTCGCTGCACATACGTTGTATCGTTTAATAGCACCATCCCTAGTTTGGAAATATTTTTACGGAGTGACTTAACAACGATGTTCAATGCTTTATTTGCTTTGCAAGATTAAAGATTTGTCTATTGTTTCTATGAAATAATAAAAGGAGAACGAAATCATGGTTACAGTAGATATTAAAAACTTAACAGTTCATTCATACCACACAATAAAAACAGAAAGTAGTTGATCTGCGGTGCGTGTCTACATAATATGCTTTTATCTGGTTGTATCCCTTGAAAGCAGACAAATTAACACCAAAAAAGACTACTTCAACCTCAGCTTTCACCCTTTTGGCCTGAGTATTCGTAATAGGCAGATATTAGTATGATCCTCCATTACACCATGATTTTTGAGCAAAATTCAAAAAACTTGGAATCAATAGAAAGATACTGGTGACGATTTTGTATTATTCAACCACTTATCACTTTTCGCGAAAAGCAGCGAACTGTGGACGAAGTAAGCTTCCTTTTATTTGCCTATTTAATAATTTCATTCTTTGTATCTTGAAACTGAGAGTCAAACTTTTTCAATCTTTGTTTTAACAGTCAGGTTAAACTGGCAAGAAAAAAGAAACGATATAACCGAAAATCGACTGTTTCAGTGATAACCGCCATCCCTACTCTTCGCGATACTCAATGACACTCCAGTTGCGTTGGCCCCAGCAGTTTGTTATGCATCTCCGTAATGTTGTCGTGCACAGTAAAGGATCGCGTGACGAGACGTGCTGTTCCTCGTTGGATCTCCTCTATCTCTTCTTTTAATTCGATCTGTAAGTAAATTTTGTAACCCATTTCTTGCAATGATGTAATACTTTTCTGTAAGATTTTTCCAACGGATCTTAGTCTGGCATTTGCTTTTCCTTCTTTTAGTAATATATGGTCATTCCACTTCAGATGCTCCGAATGGTTAGTCGCAGGTATTGTACACCTGTTAAGGTTTCCAGTTATTTCTCACCAATAACACAATGGAACAGTAAAGGATATTTTCGCTGAATACATCACAAGTATTCACGTTCAGCCGGCCGGAGTTGCCGAGCGGTTCTAGGCGCTTCAGTCCGAAATCGCGCGACCGCTACGTCGCAGGTTCGAATCCTGCGTCGGGCATGGATGTGTGTGATGTCCTTAGGTTAGTTTAAGTAGTTCTACGTTCTAGGGGACTGATGACCTCCGATGTTAAGTCCTATAGTGCTCAGAGCCATTTGAGCCATATTCACGTTCACGCTCAACTGATAGTCCCCTTACCAGTCATCGATCCTTCGCAGGTCTTCCTGCATTTTTCTATAGTCTTCGGGAGCTACAGCCTTCCTGAAGACAACGTCGGCAGCGAACTGCCTTGTGTAGCATGAGACGTTATCCACTACATCATACAGGCGGATTCATGTGCCCCTACCTATGGGTTTTGTGCAGCCTAGAACACCATCAATAGTACCACTTGCATGAATTTCATATTCTCGATACGCGCGAATTATTACCGCTACAGAAAAGATGAGCATGACATTTCTTTTGGGAAGTTAATGTAGTTAAAATTTTTACTGGGATACGTTTTCGCTGGAGGCCATGATTTCTGAATTATTCAAGAATAATGTATTTGAAGGGTCAACTTTGTAGGTTTCCCTCGAATAATTCGAGAACTACGGCGAAAAAATATTCCATTACCAAATTTAACTATTCTGAATTTCCTACAGAAAGGTCCTGTTCATTTCTTCTGTATGACTACTAGTTTGTCCATAGCGAGCGAGAGAATATGAATATCTTGCGCGTCGTTTTCGAAGTCGTTGCGGATTGTATAAATCTCAAAAGTAGGTGCATGTGAATCATCCTGATATCTGTATATTGTAAACAGAAGTGACCCTGTAACTAGCGGTTCTAGGCCCGCAGTCCGGAACCGCACGACTGCTACGGTCGCAGGTTAGAATCCTGCCTCGGGCATGGATGCGTGTGATGTCTTTAGGTTAGTAGTTAGTTTTAAGTAGTTCTAAGTTCTAGGGGACTGATGACCACAGTTGGTAAGTCCCATAGTGCTCAGAACCATTTGAACAATTTTTTTTTTTTTTACCCTGTAACACTCGCTTGGAGCGTCTTTGCATCTGTCGACTTCGTCTAGTTAATAATGTCGTGTTCAGTTTTATCTACTGCGAAACCCAGTGAAAAATGTGGTCCGATACTCGGTGAGTTCGTATTTTGTTCACTAAACAACAGTGTGCAAACGGATCGAATGCCTTCCGGAAGTGATGGAACTCGGCATCAGTCTGGGCGACTCTGACTAAGGCGCTCTGGGCATTATAGGCTGCATTGGCCTTTATTTAATGTGTCGAACGTCCATAACGGTGTCCAATATACAAATTTGTGACACTGAAACAGTGTGCTAATTAGGGACAGTATTCGTGCCACAAAGTTTTAATCTATTCGTGTGTTTCAAAATATTACACACAGGGTTGCGGAGTGAAAGATTTGTTCTTGAAGCAGTTCCTATGCCACCTAACGCATTTCTCAGCGATAACAGGGTACACAAAAATCCTCCTGCGAAATTTGGAGATTATGAGGACATACTGGACGAATTGAGGATAGATGAGTGTGTGTGTGTTTTGTGTGTGTGTGTGTGTGTGTGTGTGTGTGTGAGTGTATGTGTGCGTTCGTAAGAGAGTGAGGGAGGGTGGGTGGTTGAGAATGGCGGCTGGGTGTTAAGGAAAAGCATCAGTCGTGCCTGAATGCTTCAATCGGTGACGAAGTTACCCACGAAATACAAAGATCCATATTCGAATCCAGGTCTGGCACACATTTTTAATATTTCAGAAAGATCCAAAATTGCGTTCGCTGTACAGCAGAGGAACAGTTTCATCTTAGTATTAACCACATATGACGATGAGTTAAATCCCCAACAGCCACTATGTTGTTAGAAAAAACATTGAGCAATAACTCGGCTCACCATCTATACACATGTTCAGAGTGCTGTGTTAACGTCTTAATGTGTGACTCCAGTGCGATGACTGAGACGGTTGGATACGGGCGATTAGAGCCGCCTGTTCAGCTACCAGTGTTCCACTTTGTGGATATTGTGTCGGCGTGAAATACAGCGGCCGCAGGTTGCATCCTCTGCAACATGCCCAAGTTGGTATAAACAGACGGGTCGTTGAAACGGCAGTTCAGTACAGACACAAACAGTGCGAGTGGCTTCTCGTCATCTCTTTGCAAGTCTTATTGTCCGCAGTCACACCTATCGTTTTTTTACATCAAATCTAGTTTTGACTCTTTATATTTTTTAATCACATCTTACAATCACGAGATACTTCAATTACCGTGGGGACATCACTACCATTTCCATAATTTTAATATTTCCACCCATATAATATGTCTCGCATATAATTTGGGGTTTTACCACTAACTGAAATGGTAGTAAACCTTATGATTACCTCATAACGCGCAACTGCATCGAGGCTAATGTACGCTTTAGACGCCGGCCGCGGTGGTATAGCGGTTCTAGGCGCTCAGTCCGGAACCGCGCGACTGCTACGGTCGCAGGTTCGAATCCTGCCTCGGGCATGGATGTGTGTGATGTCCTTAGGTTGGTTGGGTTTAAGTAGTTCTAAGTTCTAGGGGACTGATGACCACAGATGTTAAGTCCCATAGTGCTCAGAGCCATTTGAACCATTTGAACCAACGTTTTAGACCGATATTGTTGCGCGTACTGCTGTCTGTGCAGTGGCGGACATAGGTCGGCCTGAGTCACGAATATTACTGCCCCCCCCCCCCCCCCCGAAAAAAAAAGGAAAGAAAGAATACATGTAAACCACATGTTAAATAAAAAACTGTGATATTAATGTATTATCTTCAATTAATTTGAATATGGTGTGTACAATTACCGCTTCTTCTCAGAGACTACGCGACTTTAGAGCTTCCATCTCGAGCAATCTTTCGCTTCTTGAATGGTAAATACCATAGTGGACATGTGACTCCCTAGTGTTAAATCTGTGTTACCTTAACTAATATAAATAATTATAAAATAATAATAATCACAATGTTCTGTTGCAATATTTTAACAAAACTGCACAGAGATTAAAAATCCCTCAAACCCACTTTTGCCGAAACCTCAGGTCTTATCTTATGAGGTATAGGAGGTTCTTTTTAGCAAAAGAGATGTCTTCCTGATCCCATTTTATTCTCATTCAAGAGAGATTTCTAAAATCCGTCTAATCCTGAAGTATTTTTCCTAGATTTCGACTTATTCAAGTTTGTGTCACTGCATCTGGAATATTTTTAAGGCAATGCTTTAGAAAGAGAATGATCACCCGGTGGTTATGAGGGTCTGAGCCTGATGTATATTCTTTGAAGTTGTTGACTATGCAGTCATGTAGTATTCCAGCCGTAGCCCAGCGAGCAGCTGAAACCAGCAGATGAACCTAGTTCCTATAGAATGAGTATACTAGTCGTTTTCTTTCCCGAGTCTGTGTTTAAATGAAAAGTAACCATCTATTTTTCAGTATTACGTACTTTTATCGACAGAATTTTTGACTATTTATAAGCATTAAATCCGTTCTGTCTATTGTGGAAGCATCGTATAAGGCAACACACCGAAATCTGACTTGCATAAACTAGATATCCTCCATTATAGGGTGTCCCATCCAATCCGTGAACCCTTGAAATCGGTGGATGTTGTCAGACTGAGTTGTTCGTTAAAATCTGATGGTAGATCCATAACGGTAGTGACTAAACAATGGGGATTAACATAAGCATTTCACAAAAATGCTGGAACCAAACTCCACTGCCTGTAAGATACTACGGCAATCGATGAAATTTCCTTCCAAAATCGTACAGGACACTAAATCTCTTTGACATCTTCTTTAATACGCTTCCGTTGCCATACACGCCACATAATTTAAGGAATGAGGACATCAGCTACGAGCAAGAATAATTTACTGAGCGATGTCGTCCACAGTATGCTTGTATACAGACGGTTCTAAAAACAGGATAGGGAGCGGGGTACGCCTTCTTCTGCCCGTCTGAATGATTGCACTTTTATCTAAAACCCCTTGCTACACCAGCGGTTCTCAATCTTTTTTCGATCGGGACCACTTTGGTTTCTTTGACATTAGGAGGAACCATAAGGTTCAAGATAAATTGAGAGGCACCCACATGCCTTGCTCATACTGTGGCATCAAGCAGTCAGGCCTGCAAGATGAGTGGTCTGCCAAGTGAGTGGACTCATTCTTATTTCTCGAGTAACATGAACTCTAGTATTAACATGTAAGTTACAAGTTATTCTCCTGTTTGAATATTACGCAACGGGTACAGAAACGCACGTCTGACTATTAGTAATTTACACAACTCTGACTGTTCACTACGCACTGGCAATACCACATTTTCTTTTTTCTTTTATTTAACGGCTTTTATCGACACGTGGCCACCGCACTGAATATGAATGGCGCACACATTATAAATTCGCGACATCATGACAACATACAATTCGAAGGAAAAGTCCACCAACTTTTTCTTTTCACTATCTTATTTATTCCGATAAATTCTATAATCGAAACACACAAATTCTATAACCTACAACAATAACACATGAGAAATTCCGCCCAGTGGGCATGGCTTTACATTGGTGATTCTCTATCTTATGGTCTCATAATTATTTAACGCTACAGTGCACTTTTTGGATAGGTTGGTCGATCTTTTTCTATATCTCACACTTCGACTCTCACACCCATCATTACGAAAATTTCCTGCAGACCGAGCGGTACTCTCCCATGCCAACCACACATCCTTAAATTTCATGAAATACATCACACTGGCAACATACAATACAAAAATAGTCACAACGTTATAATCACTTCACTTTCACATTTCCCACTTCAATTAGTATTTATCCCAGTTTCACACGACACTGTCCCACTTCGTAGTTTTTATTTCCTACTATGAACTCTGGAGGATATATGCACGTCTTCCTGTGCAATGCAAGCCAAGTGGCGTTGCTGGATAGACGGCTGACTCACCTTGCTTCTCTCTCAGAGTATTATAGTTTGAATCAAGCGTCACACGGAAACATAACACGCAAAGTAATATTAAGAACATATTCATCACACACGCGAGTCCTCAACTGATACCATGGACGAGTACTTCTCTTTATCCTTTGTCTCATACACAGATTGAGACTCACACAGTACTCACCACGTGGAAGTACTCGTCTCTAATTTCAAGTCCTTCACACGCCATTTCTTGAATATTTCCAACTTACAGTACACACGCTAGTAATTCAGCTTAATTTAAGCACTCGGAAGTATTTCAACTTATTTCTACACGTGGTTTCATTGTGACCGTTGGTCACTTCCGAAGATTACTACGATCCCATTAATATTATCTGCCTGACATTTAATTCTCCCCACAAAAGTTCCTGAAATAGAGAAATTATTATTGCAAACTACTCTTAAGTATTTCACATGCATACCATGTCTCCACTCTTTTGTCTTTACGGAGCACACCTAAGACAGGTCTTACCAACACTAGATCAAGCGGCAGAGTGCTGAAACATGGCCTTTCTTGAGGTCATCTTGCACCTCCGTCGAGGTGGGGGAAGACCATGCTACCCATTGGTCAGCCACATTTCAGGCGCTCAAACCTCCGGTAAATTTCATCTCTTTGGTTCCACCAAAGGTGACCAAAAGATCGTCTCAACTATGATCATATATTCACATTCACTATCTGCGGTTAGCAGACGACCATACATTATTCATTTCACAGATCTCACCAAACTGGATGTAGGGATTTATTTTGTGGGAGTGCACATGTGATCAATTAAACAAATAAATTGTCATTCTTTCACACACTGGTATCCGGCTTCGTTGTATTAATAGAAATTGAGTTATTATTAGAAAAAATATGTTGTAGTGACAAGAATAACGAGGAATGTTGTACCTATTTTCAATGTCGGGCGGTGCTGTACCCTTTCAAAATAAACTATGACAATCTAAAAATGAAAATTTTTAACATATGCATTAAACTCAGAAGTAACATGTATCAACAGTACTATTATACGAGAGAACACAACACTACTTAGAAAATTAAATTTGGTTTAGCATCAGTGTGATTTTTTTTTACCTTGCGTCTCCAGCACAGGTTGGGTGATTCTGTGGCCAAAATTATTGCTCAGAGCTACAGAAATATCATAACCTGCTTTCAATCACTTCCTTAACTTGTTCTGAAGTACCAGCAAAGCAGCAACCCCTTGTTGGCGCAAATAAGTTGCAGGAAAAAGTGTAAGAGAGCGCAAGGTGATTTCTCAAATTTTAGTGCATGAAATTGCGTTTTCTACTCCAAAACTGCTCCAAAGAATCAGATTCAAAGGCGTCCCTATAGTTTATGTGATTTTGGAATTCTATAAACTCTTCCTGGATTTCTTGTGTAACTTCTCCAGCAATAGTGCTACAAGGATTGCGCATCAGTTTTTGGTCAACTGTAGCTTCCGTTTTGTTATGTTCTGAGAAGTAATGATTGGATTCATCAACCAACGTCTGCAGGTGACTCTTGACGTTTCCCTAATCATGTCATACTTTTTATCATCAACGAGTGCTTTAATATTGCGAACGCCAAATAATTGTTTTGACCAATGTATCATATTCTAACTGAAGGCTGCAAAAAAGTGAAAGTACAGTATCTTCAAAAGTTAATATATTTGCAATGCATTGTAAATGTCTGTTTTCGGAACCTTTCAACTGCAGGTTCATGCTGTTCAAGAGAGTGAGAGTATACACAACATAAGCCAAATACATCTGGGACACGAAATCAGAAAACTGCTCTAGTCGGTCTTTCATTTTTCCTCACCTAAAAGTAACACAACAACTTCTCTGAGTTCGTGTAACCTACCAAGATGGTCGGAGTTCATTTCAGTACACAGTTTCCTTATCCTTTTTTTTTAGTGTGTATTTAAGGATTTGCATTTCATTATATTTACCACTCTTATTGCCAGGTGCACGGTATTATTAAGACATCCAGGAAGGTTTTTAGAAGCTAACGCCTGCCGATGCGTTGTTATTGCTAAGGATTTTTACGGATCTCTTAACATCGCTAGGCCTGAGCGTGATGCTAAGATAGGTGGAGCACCATCCGTACAAAAACGGAAGAGCTTGTCCCACAAAATATTATGTTTCTGAAAATATTCTGTAATTATTTTCGTAACGTCCATACGTTTGATGTCGTTTCCAGTTCCCCTGAACCCAATAAGTCTTCTTCAATTTTGTTTCCGTTGTTTTAAAAGTGGACAGATATGAGTAACTGACAACAGTTATATATTTCAGTCGATTCATCAAACTACAAAGCGAAACATGGTGAGTTTTTTA
Organism: Schistocerca piceifrons; assembly: GCF_021461385.2. NCBI lineage: Eukaryota > Metazoa > Arthropoda > Insecta > Orthoptera > Acrididae > Schistocerca > Schistocerca piceifrons. The sequence goes on from NC_060149.1 coordinate 557,796,145, forward strand.
ACTCTTGAAACAAGTTGTTCCTCGATATTATTTGAAATTAGTTCAATCCGCGCTTTTACTGTGTTTTTCGATAGAGATACTTCTTGCATTTCCTTTTTTACTTTGACAGCTTCGATTAAGCAAGGTTTTGCGAGAGTTTCATTTGCGTGAGGCTTTTTTCATCGTGCTATCAATGTCGATATCTCAGACGATGCTACTAATGTTTTCTCCGATGACGCAACTTTATTTAAATGTTTATTGCAAGCATTATTAAAAACTATGCTAATTTAAAAGTGATCAAACGTATGTGTAAGCGGACACTGCATTTGAAATGAGAACCAAAAGGTGTGTCTGTAAAGTAGCCCTCAATACTTGTTTATACAATATGCTACAACGATTTTTTGCCATTCAACGTGAGTGTACTTGCTCAAGAATACTAGCTTATTTGTTTATGAACAAATCTTTATTTGTAATCTATTGTAACTAATGTTAGTGAGACCGAATGTTTATAGCATTTCTTTAATTTCAGTACAGATACAATTTGTTAGTTTAGTTCGGGAAGTGGTCACGTTGAGTCAGATCATGTCTGCAGAACTTAAGAACGACGTAATTTCGGAGGCGATGGTCTTTAGTCACTGAGAGTAGGACAGCGCCAAAACATTGTCGAAGTCAATTGGATACGTACACTTTTCGAGTGAAGTGCTGTAGAGAACGATTCTGAACACCTTTACGTTTGTACTTGAAGGATGCAGACCTGCCTGAGGTAACGAGTGGTATTCGATCACTTAGGTGACTGATTCTGGGCGGTGAACGGCCGCTACCAAACCTTATCTTCCGAAATGACTTTACATTTCTATGGGTCTGAATGTGCTCCAGAGCAAATCTCTAACTTTTTTCGCTTGTATTACAGAGCTGAGGATAGACAGAGTATGAGTTACTATGCATTGTATCGTGCGTGTAAATTTGTGAATCATCGTGTGTAACTATGAAGCATGTTAAACTGGTGAATATTTCGTGTAGTGTGATTACGACATGGGCTTAATTTTGGAGAATATTTAATTAAAATTTAGTGTGGGGATTTTACCACCATTCTCGCAACAGTCTCAAGGTAATTATACTGCATTTCATAAGGGTACTTTCTGTCTGTATTTTAAATGAATCTTGTAGGAGCGCTACCCGTTTATCTGAGGTCTTCATTCTAGAATAAACAGTATTAAACATATTTCTCTGTCGTCTACATCAATTAGAGACGTTAGAATAGAACCCTTGTTATTAAACTATTCATTTCACTTTTATTTTGAAATTCTGTGTATTTTATTAATTCGCAACTCTAGCCCATGCATAGACTTTTAGAATACAGAATCACAGCTGCAGGTTCTTATTTGCAGCGAATTATTTGCAGGACATGAAAGCAGACGTGCGCCTCGACACTTACGTCTACACCGATCTATTCTTTTTAAACAGAGGCTTGCATAGCCCAAATACCTAAAATACGAGTAATCACAGGTTAAAGAAGTACACTAGCAGTAACCATCAGGCATCGTAGTAAGGTGTACTCACGCCTATATTCCTTTTTGCAATACCTGTGTTTGATTAAAAAGAATTTAACATAGAACTACGTGCACTTTTCTCTTTTATGTAAGTCATAAGTTGATAAGAATGCTGAGAACTAACGTTTAGTTAAGCTAATGATGCCATCGAACCACTAAGCAGCCAAATAAAATCAATGACACTGTCAGGCAAGATAAAAGTAAGCCTACTGCCTGTCCACGATAACATGTCTAATCGCGCTGTGGTTGTCGGGAATGGAAAGAGGCATGCCATGGCCCTCATCGTTACTGCTGAGAGCAGCGGCGCGATGCGGGGAAGGCAGCGTCGGCTGCTTCCCGTAGTGTTTGCAGCCTTACCCGTAAGGATGTGTACAGTAATTCTACGCGTGTATGGCAGCCTTACTGTGACCGCGCTTGGAGAACATTGAATATCTTTTATCGAGTAATTTTCGGGTTTGCAACCGGATTCCATCAACATTCTGCCATGATATTTCGGCTCGGAGACGTCCGGCCATCCTCAGGTGAGAAGACGAAGTACTGAAAAGTCCTGATGCAGTCATGGTATTTATAGCGACTTCCGCGCGTGCGAAACGTACTGGCGGTTTACGGTGCGTGCGTTAGGGTATGACAACTGCGAGGCAGTCAAGTTGTGTGTGCTGTCCTCACTGATACTCGCTGAGTATCGACTGAGCATGTCGATTCCGTTGTGACTGCATAATTTTAGTAATTGAATTCCAATTGTCATCTTCCGTCCACCAGCAAAGAGCAGGGCTTTAATCGGATCCATTAAAGACGATTTACAATTGAGTAAGGCGAGTGTTTATAAAACTCCCTGTGAGTGTGGCCCTGGATATATAGGTCAGACGACACGAACGGTCTAGGAACGCTGTGTAGAACATGAAAGACACACCCGTCTGCGGCAACCTTTAAAATCAGCAGTGGCAGAACATTGCATTTCCATGGAACTGTCAATAGAATACAATAATACCAAAATATTAGCAGTGGTTTCCAGCTTCTGGGACTCTGTAATTAAGGAATCTACTAAAAAATGCAAATGTGTGTAAAATCTTATGGGACTTAACTCCTAAGGTCATCAGTCCCTAGGCTTACACATTACTTAACCTAAATTATCCTAAGGACAAAAACACACACCCATGTCCGAGGGAGGACTCGAACCTCCGCCGGGACCAGCCGCAAATCCATTTAAACACGTCTTGCTGATAATTTAACGAATTGTGATAACGGCTTTCAGCTGGATAAAAATTGGAATGCAATTATTAAAATCATGCAGTCACAACGGAATCGAGATGCTCAGTCGATGCGGGGTGGCTCAGTGGTTAACACACTGGACTCGCATTCTGGAGGACGACGGTTCAATCCCGCGTCCAGCCATCCTGATATAGGTTATCCGTGATTTCCCTAAATCGCTTCAGGCAAATGCCGGGATGGCTCCTTTGAAAGGGCACAGCTGACTTCATTCCCCATCCCTACCTAATCTGATGAGGCCGATGACCTCTCAGTTTGGTCTCCTCCCCCAAATCAACCCAACTCAGTCGATACTGCCGACCGCGCTGGCCGAGCCGTTCTAGGCACTTCAGTCCGGAACCACGCGACGGATACTGTCGCAGGTGCGAAACCTGCCTCGGGCATGGATGTGTGTGATGTCCTTAGGTTAGTTAGGTTTAAGTAGTTCTAAGTTCTAGGGGACTGAAGACCTTAGAAGTTAAGTCCCATAGTGCTCAGAGGCATTTGAACCATTTTCTCTCATCTCCACCTCCTTTCCCAATGCAACTTCCAGTACCTACCCCTCCCAGATGATGAGCTTCGCCCTGACGTCTACCCCTCCTACCAAATCTAACCCCACCTTCCTCCTGCCTTCTCCTCAGGGCTCCCTCTCCTCCCCCTCCCCTCTCCTGAGCGACTTTCCCCCTCCTACACTTCCCCCCCCCCTCCTGTGCTTCCCTTCAGTGTCTCTGTACTCCCTAATACCTCGTCTTCCTTTTTCATCTCCCATTCCATCTGTCTCCTGCCTTTTTTTAAGTTTATGTCGACTTGTTTTAATTGTTCCCCCATGAACGTCTCCACGTCAGTGTATATTTTACCTCCATTGTCTCCACTTACTCTGGTTTTATGTCCCCCTTTTTATCGCCTTTATATGTAAAATTTTCTCCTTTTACTAGCTGTCATGTCACTAGACTGAAGAGCGGCAGGTTGTGCCACTGCCAGCTCTCCGCTGCCCATATGGGGCAGGGGAATGAAATCAAAATAAAGAAAAAAAACAGCTCTCTACAGTACTTTGTCCACTCACCTGAGGATGGCCGGACGTCTCTGGGCCGAAATACCGTCGCAGGATGTTAATGGGATCTGATTGCAACCCGAAAATTGCTGGAAGGAGAAATACGCCTGGAAAGTGTCAGGAGTCACAATATCTTGCAGCTAATGCCGATTTTCTCCGCGTCTGGCAGCACCAATGAAACTGCCAATTTATCGTGGACACATAATGTGACTGACTGACCGGCTTGTCTTTCTGTGACGTCGATAACGTGGCATTCCCCAGCCACTCACGGTCGCCACTAGTCACCAGGTGTGTGTTGCTGCCGTAAAGGAGGCAGCTGACCGTACTGTCAGAGGGAATAATACACGCTCACGGCAGACAGATAAAGTGAATGAGAAAAATGGTTTTGTTAAAACAGTGTAACCAAGTCCCAAAAGTTCAAGCTGGGGTTGAAAACTAACAGGTGCAAAAGTTGCGGTCCGAAACCATTACATCATGCGAACTTGCTCCTGACAGATGGATAGGACTACCACCGTATTATCTATGGTATAGACATCGACGTCTGCCTGGGGAAGCCAGCAGATTTTTCAAGTAGCCCATTCACCGACCTCTGCTGCAAACTCACCGTCACAAAGAAACCACAGAGGGAAAGGCAGAGAAGAAATTCATCGCTAAGAAGGCTTCCATACTCCAGTGGAACATGAATGGGTTCAGGCCACATGTGGAAGAATAACTGCTATTCACTCAGGGATGTCCCATATCTATCTGTCTCTAGGAGAAACATTTTAAGCGATGCGACGCATCTATTACTGTCTTATTGAAGAGAGAGCTGAAGGTAAATAGGTTATTTTTGTAAGGAATGCGTCCCACCCCTAGCCTCTCCCCCTAACTACCAGCCTACAACCAGTCGCTATGTCAGTGCATGACTTTCAAGGTTGGCAGTATGTCTCCCGTACATGCCTCCACATGAGGTTCTAGACGAAGAGGCATTCACTGATTCATTACTTAGCTACCCCGGAATATAATGCACATGATGTTCTTAGGGGTTCTACAATAAAAACGCAATCCGGCACTGCAACGAGGTCGATAGCTGCTACCGTTCTCTTGATGATTTCTCCAGCTCTCGCACAAAATGATCAACAGCTAATGATCGATGACTTTCACTCTAGTTATCGCCTCACGATCTGTACTTACCTTCCAGGACAGAGCGGTGCACGAGAGAATGTCATCAGGAGCAGGTGGGCGACTCTGTATAGTTTTAAGTACCCGTCAACTTAAGAGGACTTCGCAACCTTTCGGGTAACGAGGACTAAATGTCACCAAATTATGAGAGAAGGCAAAACGAGATCGTGGAAACAGTTTATGAACACCACAAACCGTTCAATTAAAAGTACAGCCGTTTGGCAGACCATCAGGATGACATCTGGTGGAGGTTGGAGGTGCTGAAGAACGGCAGGCTCTGAGAGACATTGCGAAGGCAATGGCGGATTGTTTCATTAGAGTTTCCACCACTGCCAGCCAGGATCCAGCTTTCCGGCACTACGGAGTGGCCGCTGAGAGGAGCAACTCGGACTTTATTGCCAGCAAAAATGAAATATGGAACTGACGCTTTTCCATGTGGGAGATGGATTCTGCTTTATCTGTGGCTTTTGACAAATCTGGTCACATGTTACGGTACGAAACCGGTCGATACAAGGAAATCCTCCCAGCCGCTTTTAACTTCGTTTGTACATCAGATTGTTTTCCCAACTCTTGGAGAGAAGAACTCCACTTTGAAGCCCGGAAGGACTGTACAAGCCCGAGTTGTGGTCGTAGTGTTGCCTGCACCAGTTGCGCGGGGAAAACTTTGGAGCCGATTATTATCCGCCATTTTGTCTGGATCTCAAATTCAAGACAGCTCCTAAGTCGCTTCCAGTATGGGTTCAGGCGGTATCACTCCAACCTTCGAAACCTAGTCCTCCTGGAAGTGACTAGAGAAAGCGCTTTCTTGCACAAGCATCAATTAATACACACACACACACACATATATATATATATATATATATATATATATATATATATATATATATATATCTTGACTTCAAAATAGCCCAAGATACTACTTGGATGCACAGTATCCTCGGACAGCTCCATGAACAGCGCTTACGCGAAAATTTTTCCCTTCTGTATGCGGCCATTCCTATTGTCGTTACGCTATTTTAAATATCGACAAGAAAATAGTATCCCTCCAAGTAACGTTTTAAGGGTGACTGTGTCCGCCACAGCTATCAGTACTACAACGTTAACAGTAGAAGTCCCATCCAGTATTCTTTGTTCATGAACTACGTCTCCATCTTTTGTTCCTAATTCAACCTTGCAAAAACAACTCAGCATTTGCAGCTTATTATTATAAATCTAAAAGAATCAGCAGCGAAAAGAGATTATAATTCTTTATGTCTGCGTGTGTCCTTTTTAACCGTTTAAATCAACTTTTTAACTTTGCTGAATTGAGGATGAGGGACACCGGTCAAAGTTCTAAAGATACGGTGTGCTTTCTAGGCCTCGTATTTGATACTAAACTTAGGTACCACACCTTAGAAACCTGAAAACATGGCCCCTAAAAGCGCTAAATATTTCAAAATTATTTGGCCGTAACTCATGGGTAGCAGATCGAATCTCTCTGTTCTAGTTTTATATGGCCTTCGACCTATCTCAACTTTTGTGTGTCTGCAGTATCGTCTTACTTAAAAACTAGCTGACAAACTCGGCATTGCCCTGGTATTTATTTTGGCAATATTCAATTAGAAACGAAAACAGTGATCTCTTTTTGTAGAGTAACATCGAAAAAACTTGATTTCCATGTATCCGTGAAAACACCTTCGGAATTATGAAACAGGCGTAGAAAGATCAAGGACAGTTTCTGTGCATTGGGCGCAGCTGCTCCGCGGGCCTGCAACGCGATTTTGTAGGGAGATTGTTGTTACTGGTTTAAATTTTTCATCTTTTGGAACTCAAATGGTCTACGGCGACTGACTGAAGAGACTCTGGTGTCCGCAGAACCAGTAAGATTTTGAGAAGTAAAGCAGATAGATACTTCGTCTTAAATCATCAGACGGAGAGATATCTTCGCCTTAGAAGTGCAGAGAGGTAGGGCTTCGCCCTAGAGCTGATCATAGATGATGCGGCTGAACTTACGGCTCACAGCTGTCATAGCAAGCATCCTCTCACTGAGCATTTTAACGATGGTTAGAATGAGCCGCGTTTTTCTGTAGTGTGACGACGGGACTGGGAAGTCTTTGTTTTAGTTCTCTGAATTCATTAATGCAGTCCACTAGTTAAACTCAACATGCGCTTAGGCCGTGTGGAGTGTCCGAGCGGTTCGAGGCGCCATGTCACGGATTGCGCCTCCCGCCGGAGGTTCGAGTCCTCCCTCGGGCATAGGTGTGTGTGTAGTTCTTAGGATAAGTTAGTTTAAGTTGTGTGTAAGTCTAAGGACCGATGACCTCAGCACTTCGTCCCTTAGGAATTCACACACATTTTTGAACATGTGCTTAGGTAAGAAAACTGGTGCTCGTATGTACTTTTATGGGTCTTCCCGTTAACCTGTTGAGTAAATCAGCGTTCACTGGGGGTTTACTCAGACATAGGTAACTGTATCCTTTAATTTCCAATTCCACCTGTGCCAAGATATTAACATGTACCTTTTATAATTCATTTTGAAAGGGTACAGTACCGCCCCACATTGAAAATAGGTACAACATACTACATTATTTTTGTCAGAACAACACATTTTTTTCTAATAATAACTCAATTTCAATTAATACAGCGAAGCCAGATACCAGTGTGGGAAAGAATGACAATTTATTTATTTAATTGATCACATGTGCACTCCCACAAAATAAATCCCTACATCCAGTTTGGTGAGATCTGTGAAATGAATGACTGTATGGTCGTCTGCTAAACGCAGATAGTGAATGTGAATATATGATCATCTTTGAGACGATCCTTTAGCCACCTTTGGTGGAACCAAAGAGATGAAACTTACTGGAGCTTTGAGCGCCTGAAATGTGGCTGACCAATACGGTAGCATGGCCTTCCCCCACCTCAACGGAGGTGCGAGATGACCTGAAGAACGGCCATGTTTCAGCACTCTGCCGCTGGATCTTGTGCTGTTAAGACCTGTCTTAGTTGTGCTCCGTAAAGACAAAAGAGTGGAGACATGGTATGCATGTGGAATATTTAAGAGTAGTTTGCAATAATAATTTCTCTATTTCAGGCACTTTTGTGGGGAGAATTAAATGTCAGGCAGATAATATTAATGGGATCGTAGTAATCTTCGGAAGTGACCAACGGTCACAATGAAACCACGTGTAGCAATAAGTTGTAATACTTCCGTGTGCTTAAGTTAAGCTGTATTACTAGCGTGTGTACAATAAGTTGAAATATTTAAGAAATAGCGTGTGTACCATAAGTTGAAATATTTAAGAAATGGCGTGTGCAGGACTTGAAATTAGAGACGAGTACTTCCACGTGGTGAGTACTGTGTGAGTCTCAATCTGTATATGAGACAAAGGATAAAGAGAAGTACTCGTCCATGGTATCAGTTGAGGACTCGCGTGTGTGATGAATATGTTCTTAATATTACTTTGCGTGATATGATTCCGTGTGACGCTAGATTCAGACTCTGAGAGAGAAGCAAGGTGAGTCGGCCGTCTATCTAGCAACGCCACTTGGCTTGCATTGGACAGGAAGACGTGCATATATCTCCAGAGTTCATAGTAGGAAAGTAGAATTACAAAGTTGGGCAGTGTCATGTGAAACTGGGATAAATACTAATTGATGTGGGAAAGCTGAAAGTGATAGTGTTGTGGCTATTCATTGTATTGTATTCCATGTCGTAGTGTGGTGTATGTCATGTAATTGGGGTAAGTGTGGTTTGCATGGGAGAGTAGCACGGCAGTTTCAAAAGATTAGTGGGTAATGTTTGTTACTTCAGTACTGCTCGGTCTGGAGGAAAGTTTCGTGATGATGATAGTGAGAGTCGAAGTGTGAGGTATAATAAAAGGTCCACCATCCTATCCAGAAAGTGCACTGTATCGTTAAATAATTGCGAGACCATAAGGTAGAGAATCACCAATGTAAAGCCATGCCCACCGGGCGGAATTTCTCATGTGTTATTGTTGTAGGTTATAGAATTTGTGTGTTTAGGTTATAGAATTTATCGGAATAAATAAGATAGTGAAAAGAAAAAGTTGGTGGACTTTTCCTTCGTGTCGATAAAAGCCGTTAAATAAAAGAAAAAAGAAAATGTGGTATTGCCAGTGCGTAGTGAACAGTCAGAGTTCTGTAAATTACTGATAGTCAGATGTGCGTTTCTGTTGCGTATTATTCGTACAGGAGGTTGATTAGTGACTTAATGGTGAGTATGAGAGTTCATGTTACTCGATAAATAAGAATGAATCCACTCCCTTGGCAGACCACTCATCTTGCAGGCCTGACTGCTTGATGCCACAGTATGAGCTAGGCATGTGGGTGCCTCTCAATTTGAACCCCTGTAGCTTTACAATTACTTGTATTTCCTGTCGAATGATTGTTGTGAAGTCCTAGCGGTTTTGTAGTAAGCAGTATTTCATTGTGAACTTTAGTTTCATTCCATAGCTTGATGAAACCCTTACTCATTATATCAATGTGAGTTATGGTACCCACATTTCATGTTTAATTGGACCACTCATGTTTAAATTCTGATGGTGAATAGTTTCCGTGGTGTGACTCTTTCTTAATATTTCACATTATGTTATGAGGAGTGGTCCGTTCACTGTACAAATCACCGGGTTCAGATCTTGTTAGTATCATAGAGGCATGCTAAAAGCTCAACTGTTGTCTCACAATAACAAAAAGTTTCTCATCTGCTTCGATTCCTTTAGTGGACTATAAGCATTGCAACAAATGCACCCGACAGGTAAACTGATACAAACAATCCTGGTCAATCTGCTACTTTTTCGACAACAAAAGAAGCATGTGTGGGTTAGATGGGTCAAATGGGTACCAGGGCGTCTATGAGTTTGGGGCCGGCCGCTGTGGACAAGCGGTTGTAGCCGCTTCAGTCCGGAACCGCGCTGCTGCTACGGTCGCAGGTTCGAATCCTGCCTCGGGCATGGATGTGTGTACTGTCCTTAGGTTAGGTAGGTTTAAGTAGTTCTAAGTGTAGGGAACTGATGACCTCAGATGGTAAGTCCCATAGTGCTCAGGGTCATCTGAACCTATACCCCACATTTCAAATTAGAGCACTTTTGCTTGTGATGAGGGAGCAGAAGAAGAATTAAGTTCGATACGCTTCCTAGCTCGTAACAAGACGAGTGTAGCTAAAGTACTAAAATTTTTGGTTGTCTGGACTGCAGCCTAAGCATTTCGGCTGGAGATTCTAGTGTACTATAGAATGGCCGGCTAAATCTCTACATTCCAACGATCAGCCAGCCATTATATTTGCTATACTATTTTTATTAATTCATTTCACTGACATTTCCGAGAGAGATAGAGAGAAAGAGACAGTTGTCTGTGTGTGTGTGTGTGTGTGTGTGTGTGTGTGTGTGTGTGTGTGTTGGGGGGGAGGGGAGGGGGTAGTTGAAGTCTTAGTGTTGCGTGCCCAAAACACATTATCATCACTAATCTAGTGGAGACAGCCTGTTACTGAAATAATGCTTTGTATTTTTTTTAATTTATTTCTTAAATTACTTGTATATGAAGATCGAACTTATTGTTCATTTGTGAACTCTTTAAAATTAAGACGTTATAGTTGTAACTGAAGACTAATACGATCTTGATTAATATATTCCACATAAAATCATTCAATGCTTAGACTTATACGCAATGTAATCACGACTATAACTAAATCTTCTTAGTATACTGTACTGTCCTCAGTGCTGCAATTACTCTGCCAGTCTACTTGCCCTCCGCCACGCATCACACGGTGGCTTGAGCACCATGTATGCAGACGCAGAATTAGGTGTAGAACTCAAAGGTACAGGCAGGATTTCCCCATTACGTACAAAGCTGGGGCTCTATTCTAGTGTCGGAGAGCTTCGGCAATACTGACACTTTAAGAAGTGGAAAATGTGTTGAACGTGTGATTCAAAGTTTTAAGTCAACGCAGTATCGTTGTAAGTGTTGCTGGCACTATGGTCTATGTAGTCTTAAGCCAAAATAAATAAAAACAAATACTTCCTGTCAAGAAAAAACCCCACACGGTTCATCAGTCAACTAGTAGAACTGGAAAAGAAAAGAAGTTGAGTAAAATGAAACAGAAGGGAAAAGGTTCATCTACATATTTTGAAGTCTTAGTTGGTGAGTACCAAAATGTGAGACATAAATGGCCGTAACTTGTGAGTGAACTCTCTTAGAAAGTTAAATTATTTACACCTGCAAGGGACCGTAGACCTTAGCGTCTGAAAATTCGAGCCTGATACATCTACCCATTCCTGAGAAAAAGCGATCTTAAAAGATGGACCGACGGACAGACAACGAGTGGCAAAAAAGTCTTTATTTATGTGACATAATCACAAATTGACAGTTTTCGGATTTTTTTTCCTTTAATTGCTCTGTGAAATCTTGCTTGTGGCCAAAATCCATGATCCTTCGTCAATGAGAAGTACCCTGTAGGTTTTAATGAGGTAGTTTGCGAGTATCAAAGTAACTGACATAAACTGTAGCATCTTTTGGTAGCACCGACTTAGAAGCTAAATCTTTTACATCGATAACGGGACGTAGAACTATGTGTTTGACATAAATTTCAACTTGATACGTGTACCTGTTCCTGCGAAATGGGGACATAACAGACGGACAGTTAGACGGACTACAAAGTGATCCGACAAAGGTTCGATTTCATCGATAGATGTATGGAACAGTAAAAATATCAGGAACACTGACTTTCCACACCGTAAATGGAAAGTATTGGAAGCAACAGCAATCGCCTCGTTTACACGCTCGCGTATCCATAGGCTGCAGTCCTGTGTTCATAATTGTAGTGCTTTGAGAACTACTGATAACATTGAGTGTATTCTACGATTTTAAATCGTATAAATTATTATCCCTGTAAGTTACGCGAAGCTATATGTTAAGCGTTAGTGTATCACCATTATTTTAAAATGTTTTATGTATTTTACTGTTGTTTTTACGAAATCCTAGTCAACTTTGATGGATTAAATGGGACAGTCACCACAAATTGTTTTTGTGGTGTTTGACTACATTTTGTGTTTACGTAAGCCTCGTTCTTTATTCGTGAAACATGTACGAGTGGCGTTCAATAAGTAATGCAAGACTTTTCTTCTGGTTTTATTCAGGATTCCAATACGCCATATCATTCCGCCTCTTTTGTCCACAAAACGCTATCAACAAAACCTCCGATCAATACGACAGCCTTACGTCACCTAACTGGGAAAGGCTGTATTCCCACATAGTATCACTTTACCTCCCTTTCATCCACGCACTGCTTTTTGCGGAGAGCGTCCTTTATTGGGCCAAACAGATGGAAGCCAGAAAACGCGAGATCTGCTCTGTAGGGTGAATGAGGAAGAACTGTCAAATGAAGTTCAGTGAGCTCCTCTTGGATGGACGAGTGTGTCGGGAATGCCAACGGAGACGTCAGATACGCAGCGATGTGTTTCATTGCGATCCGTCGATCACCTCATACGAGAGTGTCTGCACGTTCTCCATTGAGGAGTGACAGCTGCGTGCGGCTGGCCGGCACGCGGGAGAGAGAACGCGTTCTCGCGACCTTCTTGCAATGATGACAGACGCCTCGCTCGAAGACTCATCGTAATTTTGTTCAGTGTCAGTTCTCCGTACACATTCTACAAGCGCCTATGAATAAGTGCAATTCTCTGGTTTTCCCCGGAAATAAACTCAATGGCAGCTCTCTGCTTGGAACGCATCTCCGACACAACCCCATTTTGAAGGCTATGTATAGCGCTGCCACTACTGGATCTTCATGAAACTATAGGGGATGATGAAGAAATATTCCACGATATCCCCCAAAAGATCTCCTATGTTTTCAACCAAAACTCTCCGAATAAAAGAATGTGTTCATTATTCATTGGACGTCCCTCGTAGAAGTGGAGCAATAAAACGCGAACTATATCAAAAAATGTAATCAAAATTATGAAATTATGTTGAAATGGTAAATATGATAATATTTAATTATATATTTCCTCCCTTCCCTTTTCTAAAATTTTAATTACCTCATCACCATAACTAATTATAAGCAAACTTGGTCTCTGAAAATATTTGCGCTTTCTTCCAATAGTGGGGTCATGGGCGTGCTTCCAATGCGCCTGACATTGCGATTGTGCCGGAAAACGAGCACGTACTTAGCTTAAGAAGTATTCTGCTATGAAGCTGCAGGTGATGCTCAGTCCCAGGCAAGAAAAAACTTTTAAACCAACCGAATTAAATATGCATCATTTCGCAAATATAAATGCTTCTTAAAATACGCTGCTAGCCTTTAGTCTGTTCAGTCTGAAAATACCGCCCTACACTGCTTCCGATATTTGTCTATGCATGCTTTTTTCTGTGGAAAATGTACAACTTTTGAAGTAACACATTCCTCACGTCTGTGTCTAGCAATTTTATCGGTTTCCCTCGAATGTTCATTTTTGATAAGTTTACCTTCTTTAAATCTATGATTTTCATTAGTATTGCCTGGTTGTGACATTGTAACTCACGAAGTTTTATACCAAAATCACTAACACCAGCTGCCGGTCGGAGTGGCAGAGCGGTTCTAGGCGTTTCAGTCCGCTACGGTCCCAGGTTCGAATCCTGCCTCGGGCATGGATGTGTGTGATGTCCTTAGGTTATTTAGGTTTAAGTAGTTCTAAGTTCTAGGGGACTGATGACCTCAGCTGTTACGTCCCATAGTGCTCAGAGCCATTTGAACCATCTGAACAAACACCAGCTAAAAATATTGTAATAGACAGCACCAATTACAATATACACTGCCAAAGAAACTCATAACTTCGGGTATAGCTGAAAGTATCTACGGTATAATTTACATCTATATTCTTGCCCTACAACCAGCTGTGAAGTACGTGGCAGAAGGTATTTAGCATGGTGCCAATTAAAGATTCTTCCTTTTCAAACTGTCTACGGGGCACGGAAAGAATGGCTACTTAAATGCCACTCTTCGTGCTGCTCTTAGTCTACCATAATCTTGTCTTCACGACCCATACGGAAGCGATACATAGGAAACTAAAGAGTATCTCTAGGTTATTCGTTTAATACTGATTCATGAAGGTTCATGAGTAGGCTTTCGCGGAATGACGTAAGAATTTGCCATTACAGGTTTTTCAACATTTCGTTGACGATCTTCCATGAGTAGAACAAACTTGTGACTTTCCGTTCCGTTCTTATTTGTATACGTCCAATATCCTATGACAGTCATATTTGATCTTGGTCCCACATACTTCAGCAAAATGTTAAGATGAGACAAACAAGAAATTTGACTGACTGCATTTTCCCTGTATCCTGCTACCGAACAGCGTTGTGCCTCATATTTTACCTGGGGCAGAGGAAATATGGACATTCTGTTGAGTTGACTGCCTCCAACTGTTACTCATTGATGTGATTATAATACATTACTATTCTACTTTTTATGAAGTGTACAGTTTTTCATTCTTGAACATTTAAAACAAGCTGCGAATCGTTGCGACACTCCAAAAAACTCATCAAGATCTGAATGAATATCTATGAAATTTTATGGATATTATAGACAACGCCTTCATCTACTATGAGTTGGAGAGTACTGTTAATATAGTGTGCCTGGTCGGTGATGTGCAGTATGAACAAGGGTCCGGATACACTTCCCTTAGAAATGCCTGATGTTATTTCTAATTCTTACGATGATTCTCCATCCAAGATAATATGCTGCGTCCTCTCTGGCTATAAACCTTCAAGCCAGTCACAAATTTCGTTTGAATCCCACAAATACGAACTTTTGTTCATAAACGATGTTGTGGTACTGAGTCAAATGCTTACCTGGAGTCAAGAAATATTACATTCACCTTCTTGCCATGATCCGTGGATTTCACGATGTCGTATAACAAACCCGCAAACAGGGTTTCCCATGATCAATGTTTCTGGAATTCATGCCGTTCGAGATGCCTCATTACTTTAGCGCTATGAACACTTTCTGAGATTCTGCAGCAATTCGACGTCAATGAGACTGGGTGAAAGTTTCGTGGATCACTTCTGTGTTTTCTTTCAGTCACTGGTCACTATCTTTTGTTGAAAGGGTCTATGGAATACAGTGGCTGAAACTGGATTAACTCGACTGCAAATTCTTTGTGAAATCTGACAGACATTCTGTCATACCCAGCAGCCTTGTTCCATAGGCAATGAGGATATCTGAAAACTAATTTTCGCCCCTAAGTAACTTTTTTCCGATAATTCATACTTACATGGCTGCGAATCCAGAATTGACACACTGTTTTATAATGGCTGCCTTCTGAACTGATAAAATGCACGGAGGTGCTTTTCTTGGAAGGAAAAAGAATTCTCGGATTTCTCCGTTTTCGAATTAAAAAAGTATCAACTGAAAATTTGAAACATACGGTGGGTAGGGGTGGTGTTGAAAACATCGAATGCTTTTGTGAAATAGAAGGTTTAGGTCATTATTTTCGTAAGAGCTGTGGCTTAGTACCATGGAAAAATTAATCAGTCCTTCAAGTGACAAAACTTTTCTTCAGAGTAATAAAGAAATACATGTCAGCACCTACTCCTTGGGAGTATTAATGACTTAATCTGCTCAGTTTATTGTTTATATACGTTTCTCATAACATCCTGTGGTATCGGGTGGTAAATATTTAGGCAAGTGAATCAGGCTCAAAGAAGTTGTACATAATAGTTTTTGCCGCATACACAAGGTGAGTCAGGTTTCGACAGGTGATAGCATTACTGATTCAGAACAAAAAACTTGATGTGGACATATGCTCTATTCCGAATGGTTTCCGATATAGATCGCTTTTAATGTACATTTCTATTTATTTTCTGTGTTACTCATTGTCATTGTTCACAACGTACCACAGTAATATAGAGGAAGTTGAGACGAACATTTTGATACAGGACGCTTGTGATCCATCAAGTCAGAAAACTACCTCAAACTGGTCTGCAAGAAGTACCTAAGCTACAGCGCACGTGCGTCGAGCGAGATTTTCAATATACTCGCGATCTCTCCGCGCAAACTGTTAGTCCGAGGGTCCACAGCTCGTGGTCGTGCGGTAGCGTTCTCGCTTCCCACGCCCGGGTAAAAAAAAAAAAAGTTTCTTCCACTTCTGCTCCACCGATCATGGTGACGTTCCTTCATACTGTCCCACTAAACAGTGTAACTAGAGGAAGAGATCAAACCAGAATACACAATGTGCCTTTGTCATCACAAGTGCATCACACACAGAAACATAAACTCAAATCAATGCAACGATGCCAAATATAAACTGTTATGCCTGTCCTGGAATGTCTACCCCCCTCAAAAAAAAAAAAAAAAAAAAGACGACAAATGGCCATGTAAAAGGGTTTAAGGAACAAACAATAAGAGAAAAACGAAAAAGTAAAATATTAAAACGAAAACATATAAAATGACAATAATATTAACCATCACTAGGATAATAGATTAATAGAATAAAATGTCTTTCTTTTTAATGTATCGTTGTTAAAATATTTAAATAAATATATATGGTTACAAAAAAAAAAAAGAAGGTTCGATTCCCGGCGGGGTCAGGGATTTTCTCTGCCTCGTGATGACTGGGTGTTGTGTGCTGTCCTTAGGTTAGTTAGGTTTCAGTAGTTCCAAGTTCTAGGGGACTGATGACCATAGATGTTAAGTCCCATAGTGCTCAGAGCCATTTGAACCATTTTTTTGTTAGTCCGAGACAAAAAATAAATAGGACCTGTTTTTGTAGGAAATTTAATTTAGTTGTGTACTGAGAAACGTTTTCGTTGGAGTGTGCGGTTTTCGAAATGTTAAAGAAAAATGTGCGAAAGTGATATTAAACGTGTTGTATATCGGAAACCATTCGCAATAGGGCTTATGTCCATATGAAGTTTTTTGATCGGAATCACTAATACTGTCGCGACTTAAAGCATGTACCTTTCCTCTTGAATCACACTGTATATTTACCAGCGCTAGCGAAAGTGTTTAAATAATCAGGATAAATACAGTATTCAGATCACATCGTACTTTCAGCGATCCTGCGATTTCCATCCAAACTTTATCCCGGCCATTAACATCTTTGGTGTCACGATGTTTAGAACTGTGCAAGCTTGAACGTTCTCGCATTACCTTGATGAGATGAGAATACTACATTTCGAACTGCAAAACTGCAAGAGAATAGACAACTGCTATTACAACAATACCGACTGCGCGTAGTTGCTAAGATTGGACTGTGCGCTGTAACAGGTGAATCGGTGGCTCTAGCCATTTCCTTGAAGTCTCTGCTGTTGAGTGGCTTCAGATGCCCAATGATAAATGGTTTCAAGGATTTATATTACAGAAGCTCCATTGAGTCATCTCAGTCTCAGCACTGTACTCACATCTTAACATCGCGCGTAGCTTCTGCTGCCGTGGATGTTAGATGAATATCTTTGTAGCCAATGTAACTTCCCACAAAACCAATTCTGTTTTATGTAAGCGAGGTTGATTTTTGTAAGGCAAATAAAGATCAATGGAATATGCTGCCATACTTGCGCTGCAGTTATCGCCACGCAACCCTCATTTATTTTCACTAAAACATACTCTACCTCATAATTGTACTGCACTATCGTTAGTTCAGTACATGTATTGTACAAAAACTCTATTCAATCCTTATTTCATCGTCACACACTACAAAGAGTGTGTCCACAATGTTGTTACTACAACTGACAGATTTGAAAGAAGTGATACACTGTAGTGGTTTTAATCTTCAGCCGATTATACTGTTCAACATCGGATAGTGTTATAAACGATCTTCTTCATAACATACGATTATGACTTCATGGAAATAATTGGCGCTTTATTGCAGAACCGTGGGTCCTGTATTGAGTTTCAAGGAAGAAAATGTCAGTCGCCAATCTATAAACCAACGACCAACCAATGCCTAAATGTGCTCGATTATATTTCTGGTGTGCAGCAGTATAAATTCCAGTTCTTCTTCTAATATTCTGGCTATATACAGTTCATCCATCTTCAGGGTGAGCCGAAAGACTGACACTCCAGCACTTGTTCGGTTCTTTTAAAATCGTGGACCGAGCCAGTGCGCATGCAGCCACAGATACACAAGTGCCTGAGACGTTAATCGGCGGCGAAGAAGTACAATATGCATGAATTACATCTGTGAGTGGGCGGTCGATCGATTCTGGGATGTCGATCTATCACTGTGGGCTGCTCCCGGGCGACGTCTTTGAAAATTTATTATGGAAAGCGCCAGGTTCCATGACTTAAGCGAGCTGAAGCATCAATCTCTGTTAATTAAATTCGTCGCCAAGTGAATTTCAATTGCGTCTTTCACCACCAAGTCTCAAAAAGATGCAGTGACGCAAAAATTTCGACGTTTTCATGCAACATGGAGTGACCAGTATCAACACATCTACCAAATCCGATTTATTGGGCTGTAAGAGCTGGTGTACCTGCAGTGTTCTGTGCATCTTTCATGGATTGTACGATTCTCCAGTCCAGTGTACTCGTATGAAAGACCACATTCGCAGGGGATCTTGCAAACCCCATCTTTCCGGAGCATCACGTCATCTTAAACGGAACCCCAGAGGAGGACGAAAACTTAGTTTTACTTCGTGCTTGCTGAGTACGCGTCCTATTTTTGACGACATGATTCCGACATATGACAAGAAAGCAGTTGATTTAAACCTTTCTGTGTCTTTTTCTGCATTCGGTATGGTCATCTTACAGTCTTAAGTATCAGCTGTGGAGGATACCTATTGACTTCAAAAATTCTGTTTAAGTGTAGAGCCTCGTTTTTTCTGTTTCCTCCTCCAATCCCCCACTCCCTGTCTCTGTGCATCACCTTGTCGCCTCTCTGTTCGTCTCCGTCTCCCCATCTGTATGTCCATTTGGTCCCCCCTCTCTGTCCTCTTTCCCTCTCTCTGACACTCAGACTTGTTTACTGTTGTCGCAAATGAAATCTTGATTGAGAGTTGAAATCGCTTAAAGTTACTCCATAAATAGGTTGGGCTCATTGATGTGCGGGGTATGATGAGACAATTCTTCAGCTGCTGGATCTCTGTGATAGTAGCTACAAGGATAATGTTTCCAATAGTTGGTTTACACATCGTTGAATTGGACACAGAGGACTTGAACCTTGGCTGACCCATTACCTACATTTGACACCTACAGACTTTCTTCTGCGGGGAAAGCTGAAATACGCCGTCCCCAAGGTCATACCAACTGCACCCGCTGATATGTTACTCCAATCTGCTTCGACATCTCCGTTGAAAAGCTAGCATGTCTGCAGCAGTTCCATACGAGAATGAAACCGTGTATAGCCGCTGCTAGTGGCTATTTTAAACACAACATGTGATGGTTGGACTGGATGCAGAGGACCTGTATCTTGGCTGGTCAATTCCCCGGATTTGACACCTGTATTTCTTCTGTCTGTTGAAAGACACATGAAGCGTTCTGCAGCGCCATCAGGAAATAGCAGCGGCAATGCCAGTGGCGATAAATGTCCGAGACGGTCGCAGGAATGGGAATTACCTGGTAAGTGAATATTCAAACTGAACTTCTAACACCCCACCCATCACTTATCTGGTTTTGGCGTGTGTTCGCCCCAGCTAATTGACCAACAGATCAACAGAGAGTGCAAAACTGCCGCAATATCGGATGACGCAAAAAAAAGTAATAAGGCCCTGTGGCTCCTCATTGAACTGAGGAGGCAGTGTTGACATTAATTGATTCAGAATTGATCACTTTTAATTAACAAGGGGTGCACATTGATGTTATATTCAGCTATTGAACACCAGATGCAAATGTTGAACATAAAATTAATTAAGAACGTGACTTGGGATTTCAACTAAGTGATTGAAAACAGATGCAGTCGATTGGCACAAATTTATTTTAACTCCTGACTTTCAATCATCACATTACAAGACTCTCCTATCAGGCAGTGGTAATAAATTGTGATTGCATGGAGTAAAGTGCGATAACTCAAAAGTAATTGTTATCAAGTGACCCAGGCGTAATGCAAAGTGCGAGGAGGATTCTACAATACACGGCCCATGAAACCCTCGAGGAAACCTTGTCGAAGTGATCCAACAAATTAATCAGAGACCAGAGCGGGCGCAATATCACCGAATACAGCGTGGTGGAGCGGTGCTGTTGTGCGGACGTCGGCCGACCTCGTGGTGCTCCAAGGCTGCGCTCGTCTATTCACTCCTAGCTATCTTGCTCAGTACATAGCTGAACCAAAACTTCCTATCTCCAAGCTCATTCGTTCCATTTGCTAAGTCCTAAACTGCAGAGATGCTCACTCTTTCTCAGGCAAGCTGAGTAAAGAACGCCACGTCCGCACTCTAGGCAAGCTCGGAACAGAAGAACCATATGGGGACTTCTCCCAGTCCACTCTTCACCTCGGTTTCCCCTCCAGCAAAATCACTTACGCCAATTGCAGCGCAAGTCGCGTTAATTATGCGTCACTTCCCAGAGCCGACCAGTAGGCCTGGGAAGTGAACAAATTCCCACAAAATTTCCCTTCCTCTCAACTTCTGCTATTTAGCTCCTCCCAGGCCACCCATTAAGGTTAGCGTCTGCACAAAACACCAATTTTTCCGGAATTCTGACTCCCAGGAGAGTACTTCAAATTCCTCGGTCCTATGTTCCCATCGGAGGCCGCTGTATTTCATTCTGTCGCTCTTCACCTGATTTACTTCAGACTCTGTGGACTGTGAATTCAGCATGAAGTTGCTATAGTCACGAACACACATATTTTGGCCTCTGTTGACTACTCCACCATAGCTTTGGGGGGCTTACTCGCATGTTTCACTGAAAACGGGATGACGGACATTTATCAACAGGCATACAAGTTCTCCGTCTGCTTCCCGGTACACCAGCATGGGGTCAACCACCCACTCACTGTCACTCATCCTAAGGCAGCTGGAGGCCACGCCCTGTTACTGCTTTCTCAAGAGTTTGAGCCGCCCTAAGCTGCCTATTGTTACTTCCCTTCGCCGCTCCCCAGCCGTGTGCTGTGGTCAACTCTGAATACTTCCCTGGGATGAACTAGCCTCTAGTTCATCGACGCGTTTCCACAAAGTTTTCATGTCGTGTGAATTACTTTAAAAGCATCACCCGACATTAATTATTCCAATACGTCCATACTATACTCTCTACAGGATGCATTGTGCCTTGTCAGTAATTTTTGTTCAGCCCTACTGTTCGCTCAACGTGAGTTAGGTGATCTTTAATGACTTCATGTAAGGGGCATAGTTCTTGCCATCTTACAAATTTTATCTTCCACTAAGAATTTCTTATTATCAGTATTAAATACGTCTCGTTTTATCGTTTTATCGTACATTCACCAGATTGTGGATGAGTTGGAGGCAGAAAGGTAGCAGCCACAGCAACAGAAGCAACAGCATCGAGAGTAGTATTCCTCTTCTCATACGTAATATGCTACTGCTGTTTAGTGGTCTGTCAGTGAGTTTTTGCTGATGTATTCGTATATGAATTCGAAAACCAAAATCAATAAATGTAAATTATTCACTAAGAATGTCATAGTATTGAAAACATGTCGTCTTATTGTTTCAGTATGTGTTCAATATATAGTTGGTGAGCTGGATGTTAAAAGTCAGCAACAGCAGCAGCAGCAGCATTGTAAGGAGTATCCGGGGTGTCCCATTTATCTTGACCACCTCAACCATTGTTTGTCCAGATGCAAAGTACAAAATGTTTCAAGCAAAAGTGGTCTTTAACCGTCAGGGGGACATCAATCAGCATGATTGCCTTCGTTGTAACTTCGTTTTTTACAAAGATATAAACAGCCGTATGACTTTTTTAAATGGCATCCTTTATTTTTTTGTTAGGTAATTCATTTCCTCTCCTGAAGACCCATTCAGAAATGTATCACAGTGTACCATTCACTGAAACACAACGTTATTAATTACATAACACAACATTGACTTTGAGCCCGGGATCACAAACTCGTCCACTTGCTGGAGTTGTCAGAGGACAAATGAAAACCAAGTAAACACGTAACACAAAATTGACTTTGTCTCTCCTGTACCATTGCCCAGGACTAGAACATTCAAAGGTGCTCAGAGTGGTGACTCTGGACATCAATTCACTGGTGCACTCGTTGAATGAAAGAATTATTTACTGCTTCCAGTGTTGCCTGCTGAAGGGAATTACAAGCAAGCACGATACGTTCCTGCATGTCCTCTGGAGTTGATGGAATATGGCGATAGTCTTTAATGCATCCCCAAGGACAAAAATCCAGAGGATTGAAATCAGGAGACTTAGCAGGCCAAGTAACTGTTCCTCCTCGACCAATTCATTTGGCAGGATACCTTTGGTTCAGAACACGACTTGCATGCAAGGCATTATGTGCTGGACATCCATCGTGTTGATACCACATAAGCATTCTGGTTCTTAGCGGCACTTCATCCAGAAGAGGAGAAATAATTCGTCTGAGGAAGTTGGCATACGCTGTGCCTTTTAGACTACCATGGATGAAATAAGAGCCAATAATAATTGTAGTACCAAGCAACCCACACCAGACTTTAACTCTCCATTGACGCTGATGTTACACCTGTCTAAGACATTGTGGGTTGCCGCTGGACCAATAATGTATGTTCCTTGTATTTACCTATCCTTTGTTTGAGAAGGAACATTCATGGGTAAATAGAACGTTGGAGAAGAAGTTCGGGTTGGAGAGGATTTGCTGCTGTGCCCACTGACAGAACTATACACGATTCAGGAAATCATTCCCATGCAATTCTTGATGTAGCTGTACATGGTAAGGATGAAACCGGTGACGTGTAAGAATACGATGCACACTGGTTTTAGCAATGCCGTCAGTTGTTCAAGGTGTCATGTGATCACATGTGGATTCATAGCAACGGAAGCGAGAACAGTAACTTCGGCAGCTTCGTCTGTGAGAGTGCTACGACGATCGCGTTGTCGTGGGTTGAAACTTCCCGTTTCCTGAAGCGTCGCAACAAGACGAGAAAACATCCGTCGGGATAGTGGGTTCTTGTCAGGATATCGCTCTTTGTACAGTTCCGCTGCCTGCGTAAGATTTCGCCTACCTCCAACAACAACAACAACAACAATAATAAGAATAATAATAATAAAAGAAACGTTATGTCGATGCAGTTTGTAGGAAGGACAGACTTTATGGTATATCTACTCTATACAACAGTATTTAAAAGGACTAAACTACTGTACTAAATGTACCCGTACATAAGGAAACAGTATTGCAATTACTATTCTGCTAACGTACAGTCGTGGACAAAACGAGCGAGACCCCTCGCCTTTTCGTTATGCTGATCCGCACAGCTTTAAAGTCTGCTGCACGGCATAACAGGCAAGGCGACGAAGTGCTACCAACATACTGTGCACAGGCGTGAAATTGAAAAACTATCCGAAATTTGTCAGACTGTTTCCAATCATGTGTAAGACTATATCAGTGCTGATTAGTGTCTTAATCACAACACCCAAATACTGAGATATAAATGAAAGAAGAAACGATAATTAGTATGAACTGTACTAATAAAAATGAATTTCAGCTTATCGTGATAACATAACTGTTTTAATACGACAAAGTATCCCAGATCGTTACGAACTAGCAAAATATTATGCGCATTCGGCCACAAAATGGTCTGTGTCAACGTTCAGACCAGTCACACTGGATTACCGTTGCTGACCTACCATGAAAGTGTGCCAATTTAGCAATGCGTGAAGATTCATAATGAAATTCAGTTAAAAATCATTCAGTGCCACACTTAAGTCAATTCAATTATTGACAGAAGCGGAAAAAGTAGGCAGTAACATGTATGAAATTCTACAAGAGTTTCATATCGACATCCACGGGGCGCCGGTACAGAATAAAGGTAGGAATAAAACGTATTGGGGGCGCGAGAATTTCTTAAAATTCCTTTACTGATAGTCTACCTGCCTCCATAGAGATTAGAACCGAAAACAAACCAGACCTACCTTGCAGTAGCAAACACCTTTCACTACGCTAGCAGACAACCCAGGCAAACAGCCCTCTATTATTACCCCAGACATGAATAAACAGGCAATTTCGCAATGAAAACGGCAAAATTTTCTGTAGTTTCTGTTACACAGAGCTTTCTGGACTCAAAACCATGAATTGTCTACCTTTATGTCACCGCTTATGCGACAGTCATTCGGGATGTTTATCGAAATAACAAAAAACTGTTTTTAGCGAGTAAATTTAGTAGGATAATTCTGAACCACCCCAGGAAATAAACGGCGACGTAGCTGCCAACGTATTCTGTGATGTTTCGAATTCTCCATTAGACGTGCCACAGCCAGGAAACGTTCATTAGCCGAAGTGTTCCTTAAGGAAGCTGGTAATGGGAATGCTCGCACATCTACAACGCGGTGGCATTAATAGTGGGATCTGAATTACCACATGTATGGGCAAATGGATTTTATTTGCATTCCTGTAAACGTGATTTGGATCGAAAACGTAGCTACGATTAATATGCTGATGTATCGACTGCAACTGGAACATTTCGAATAAAGAGTAGGGGAAATTATTATGTGGCCCTCATCTTCAGTAACTGTGGTAGCTATTTTCGTTGTTAGGATTTCGTCACGTAAATCGGTAAAAATGGAATTCTACGAGTCTCACTTTCTTGACCGTCTATCTGTCTACCCATCCCTTAAAACCCGTTTACCTCGAGTACGCATGGACATAATAAGCGGAAGTGTATCTCACTTCCTGCGGTATACGGTCCCTTGGTGGTGTAAAAAAGTGAGCTATGCCAACGCAATCTAAATTTACGGCCGTAAAGAAAATATACGCGAAAGGTCAAAAAATGACTCTAAGAACTATGCCACCAAACTACTTAGGTCATCAGTCCACTAGATCTAGAACTACTTCAACCTACCGAACCTAACACACATCCATGCCCGGGGATTCCAACTGATGGTGCAAGGAGCCACGCGGTCCGCGATATGACGCCGTTGAGCGCACGGCTAACCCGTGCCGGCAAGCTGTTAATATCATCTGGTGTTACTAAAAAGTTATTCACTTCTGGTGAATGATTTTCTGCGCAGTTCATTTAAGAAATACTAACTAAAATATATTTGATGCTACGGAAGAGGAAGGACCCTAATTCATTTCCCCTTGTCTTTATTCATGATGTTAGGTTCGCAATCTGAGCATACGTACTAGCCATAACCACACTTTAGAGCCAAGTGATAGTCACAGATATGCGAATATAACACATTGGCTTATACTTGAGGTATTTCGTTTTTCACGAAGTGGTGGCGGACGATTTTGCGGCGTCTTCGAAGCGCGAGTTTCTCCAGTGCTAGCTACCTCAGCACATCAGCTGAGCGAACTTGCATAGTATGTTGGTAGCACTTCGTCGACTTGCCTGTTATGCTGTGTAGCAGACTTTAATGCTGTGCGGATCAGCATAACGAAAAGGCGAGGGGTCTCGCTCGTTTTGTCCACGACTGTACATTCCCCATAGATGATTAGCATTTTTACCTTTCTGTTCGTTGGCGTACTTCTACTCGCACAACTCTTGGGCTGAGGATGGTTGACGGAATGACGGGTGTGCATTCTACTTATCTTTACATTTATCCTCTGCCAACGTCAGCACGTGGATGTGTTCCATTACCTCGAGTACCTAAGGGATGGGAGCGTGAACGTCAGTAATGTGTTATGTAATTAATAACGTTGAGTTTCAATGAATGGTACACTGCGATACATTTTTTGAATAGGTCTTTAGGACAGGAAATGAATTACCGAATAAAAAATTCTGGATGTCGTTTAAAAAAGTCATACCACTTTTCATATCTTTGTAAAAACCAAAGCTACAACGAAGGCAATCATGCTGATTGATGTCTGCCTGACGGCCAAAGAACATTTGCTTGAAAAATTTTGTAATTTGCATTTGGACAAACAGTTGTTTAGGGTGATCAAGATAAATGGGACACACTTTATGTGTTTTCCTTCTTTGTAGTACTGTGTATAAGTAACATGTTGCTTTTTGACAAACAAAAAATGGTTCAAATGGCTCTGAGCACTATGGGACTTAACATCTGAGGTCATCAGTCCCCTAGAACTTAGAACTACTTAAACCTAACTAACCTGAGGACATCACACACATCCATGCCCGAGGCATGATTCGAACCTGCGACCGTAGCGGTCGCGCGGTTCCAGACTGAAGCGTTCAGAACCGCTCGGCCACACCGGCCGGCTTTTGACAACAATTTCATTGTTAACTGAAGTACCAAGGAAACTGCTACAGGCATGAGTATTCAAATAAAGAGATATTTAAACAGGAGGAATACGGCACTACGGTCAGCAACGTCTGTATAAGACAAGTGTCTGGTGCAGTTGTTATATCTGTTACTGCTGCTACAATGACAGGTTGTCAAGTAAGTTTGAATGCGGTTTTATAGTCAGCGCACGAGCGCCGGGACACAGCGTCTCCGAAGTAGCTATAAAGTGGGGATTTTCCCGTACGACCATTTCACGGCTGTACCGTGAATATCAGGAATCCGGTGAAACATCAGATCTGCGACATCGCTTCAGCCGGAAAAAGGTCCTGCAAGAACGGGACCAGCGATGACAGAAAAGAATCGTGCTAAGTGACAGACGTACAGCCCTTCCCCAAATTGCTTCAGATTTCAATGCTGGGCCATCAAAAAGTGTCAGCGAGCGATCTATTCAACGAAACATCATCGATATGAGCTTTTGGAGCCGAAGATCCAGTCGTGAAGACACAAAGTTTTACATTTCGCTTCGGTCCGTCAACACCGACATTGGACTATTGATGGCTGGATACACGTTGCCTGGTCGGACGAGTCTCATTTAAAATTGTATCGAGCAGATTGACAGGTACGCTTATGGAGGCAAACTCACGAATCCATGGACCCTGCATGT
Source organism: Schistocerca piceifrons (assembly GCF_021461385.2). Classification (NCBI taxonomy): domain Eukaryota; kingdom Metazoa; phylum Arthropoda; class Insecta; order Orthoptera; family Acrididae; genus Schistocerca; species Schistocerca piceifrons. The sequence goes on from NC_060149.1 coordinate 557,823,048, forward strand.
CAGCAGGGAACTATTCAAGCCAGTGGATGCTCTGTAATGGAGTGGAGCGCGTGTAGGTGGATTGATATGGGACCACTGATACGTGGAGATACGACTATGACAAGTTACACGTACGTAAGCAACCTTCTGATCGCCAGCATACCTTCACGTCTGTTGTGCAGTCCGACGGACTTGGGCAATTCCAGCAGGACAATGCGACACCCCACACGTCCTGGATTGCTACAGACTGGCTCCAGGAACACTCCTCTGAGTTTAAACACTTCCCCTGGCCACCAAATTCCCCAACGTGAACATTATTGAACATATCTGGGATGTCTCCAACGTGCAGTTCAGAACAGATCTTCACCCCCTCGTACTATTACGGATTTATGGATAGACCTGCAGGATTCACGGTGTCATTTCCCTTCAGAACTACTTGAGACATTAGTCGAGTCCATGCCACGTCGTGTTACGGCACTTCTGCGTGCTCGGGGGAGGCCTACACGATATTAGGCAGGTGTACCAGTTTCTTTGGCTCTCCAGTGTATATGTAACATGGTGAATATTCTATGTTGTTGTTGTAGATGATTTTCTGTCAGCAAAAGGAAACCAGATAGCGGTATGTGTCGAGGATAAGCAGGAACCATCGCACATCTTTTGTAAGTCATATTCTAAAACGTTTTTGTAGTTTTTTGCATGTTTATATGTCTTATTTTAAAATAAGGTGTGGTTTTAGGTGATATCAGTGAAATCGACAGATGCCTCTTTCATAATTCAGGCGAGGACTACATGGCAGAGTGGCGGAGGAGATGGAGGGAGACCTTCATCGGTGATCGGTGTGAAGAGGCGCTGGATGACCTGAACGAGACACCAAGGTGGCAGAGCAAAATAGGTAATTTATATACATGTACTCAATCTACTTACAAATAATATTAATATGTGTTCTTTCTTTCCTCGCAGCAGCAGAAGCTGGCGATGCCTGGGACGAGGTACTTATTCTTGGTTATTCTTTCTCTACAGCACCACCATTGTTGCAGGTACCGGGGACAGTGACGAAACAACAGTCTAGACTAGGTCCGGTGCAGCAAGCTCTGCTGTGTAAGATGGACTTCGTCACTATGCGGGTAGCTGCGGTTGCTGTGCCACCACCGCCTCGCCAGCCAACACCGCCACCAATGCCCCCACCACAGCCGGAGCCCACCACCGCTGTGGTGCCTATGTGCCACCTTACTTCTGGCAACTGGTTCAGGGCTATCGCAGCAGCAACTGCAGCCAGGCTGCTCGCATTGGCCCGATGAAGCAGCGTCTCCTCCTCCACTTCCTCTTCCACCTTCTCGTCCTCGCCGATCCTACAAGTAACATTCACCTCGACGTATGCCCCTCAACGCCTCTTTGCAACCACCTTCGCCAGTGGGGTGGACGCAGTCATCATCTAGTTATAGTATTAGTAATAGCTATGGTCCTGTGGCTAGCGAAAATTCCGTCTCCTGTCCTTTTAGTGAAGCTCGTCAGATCAGTGACACCATCCCACAGTTAGAATACTGGCTAATTGCGGACGCCCCTGACGAGCGAATATCGTTCACTAGGATCGAGAATCCGGCAGAACGGTACCGCGACCCTAAGAGCGCGCCTTCCTGTCGTGGAAACAGAGCTCCTCAAGGTTGCTAATAATCTGTGGTATACCGAAATTAAACGCAGTGCAGAACTACGCATCGATCTTTTTCACCCCCCAAGGCGGCCTCTGGCGCTGAAGAGACAAGTCTTCATTATGTTTAGGGGAGGGGGGGAGGGGAAGACATGATAATGTGGAGCATATCAATCAACTGAGTGGTTTCGTGAGTCCACCTGGAGAGCTATACTAGCCCAGTTTTCCGAGATGGAAGTTAGAGGGTTAGCTAAATCAGTCGGACAAATACCACAGTTGGACATCCATACACAGGTCTATTATCTAGTAAGTGGAGGATCTACCTACATAGAGCTTCCTAAGGATATAGCTGATAAAAAGTCATGCATTAATGTCTGAAATAAAATCGACTAGGCTTCATTTGCATGGTCAATTCTGACTTGCGAAAAAAATTACACAAAAGATCCGCACCGCATATCTCGATATTGTACAAACCTTGGCATTCACAAGTGTTATAACTTTGATGCTATCGAGCTCCCTCTAAGATCCAGGACATTCCTAAATTTAAGGTGCAGAATATCGGAACATCGGTTCATGTCTATGGCCTAGAGAAGCGCAAGTCAAATAAACAGAAAGAGCATATTGCCATAGGGCCCCTCCAGTTCTCAAAATATGCCAGTGAGCTTAAGACTCATGTAAACACTCTCTTGTTCTCCAATGAGATAAATAAGGATAAAGGCAATTATCGTTGTGTTTACATCAAAGACATGTCCTGACTACTTTCCTCCCAAGTGTCAAAAAATGCAAGTATAAAGTATATTTGATTAAGGTGTCTCAATGAATTTTCCTCAGACAAGTCAGCGAAGCATCTAGTAGAGTGCGCTTCAAAAGACCCGGTACATGTTATTATGCCTACTGAAGAAGTCAAATTCATGAAGTTGAAAAACGCTCACCCACCAGGAGCGATACCTGTTTGTTGTGTACGATTACTTCGAATGCCTCCTCGCTCCTCTGACCCGCTGTGAAGGTAACCCTATGCCATCACATACTACCTTCACAGAAGAACACGTACCACACGTGGCTGCATTCCCAATTCTATCGTCCTGTGATTCTAGTCTTAACCACTACAAATCTTATGTCGGAGATAAAAAATGGCTCTGAGCACTATGGGACTTAACATCTATGGTCATCAGTCCCCTAGAACTTAGAAGTACTTAAACCTAACTAACCTAAGGACATCACACAACACCCAGTCATCACGAGGCAGAGAAAATCCCTGACCTCGCCGGGAATCGAACCCGGGAACCCGGGCGCGGGAAGCGAGAACGCTACCGCACGACCACGAGCTGCGGACTATGTCGGAGATAATCCTACCGTTTGGCTTCTCACTGAGATTGAAAAATTTTCTTGGGAGGTTGATAAGCTTTACAGCGATAACCTTCACACGACCAAATCGAAAAGGGATGGAGATTTGTACAATAGCGCGGTTGATTGTCTTAGTTCCAGGCTGTCGTTAGACTGAAAAGCGTAGACTTCTCGAAGGGACCACTGTCATCCTACGTGGAAGTTTTGTGAAGTACAGTTACCAATGCACATACCCATTTTCTTCTATCATTTAAGCGAATATGACTTTTACTTTCTAGCTGAGCACTTGGCTAATTTTGGAATGAAGAACGATCAGGTGAGTGAGAAATACATTTCACTCTCGAAATCAATGATGCCGACAATTAAGCTCCACTGTCTTGGCTCGGTATGTTTTCTGCAGACACTAGTCCCGAAACTTCTTCGAACTCTATCTCAGGAGGATCATGACATCATTTGAGCTGAGTTTCCCAACAGCGGAAAGTACCAGCTTGAGACAATGATGCGGATTTTTCCATACGAATATCTGGATACTATGGTAGAACTCAACGATACCAGGCTACCTGACATAACTGCATTAAAAAAAATGGTTCAAATGGTTCTGAGCACTATGGGATTTAACATCTATGGTCATCAGTCCCCTAGAACTTAGAACTACTTAAACCTAACTAACCTAAGGACATCACACAACACCCAGTCATCACGAGTCAGAGAAAATCCCTGGTCCCGCCGGGAATCGAACCCGGGAACCCTGGCGTGGGAAGCGAGAACGCTACCGCACGACCACGAGCTGCGGCTAACTGCATTCCCTAGCAACCTCAAAGACGATGATATAAAGGATGCAGCGTATGAGCATGCCGTGAATATCTGGCTTGAATTCGACATATCCACTTCAGGAGATTACGGATGACTTTGCATGGACACAGACGTGCGCTTGCTTGCGGACGTTTTCGAGAAATTCTGGAGTCTGTGCATGACCATACATTCTCAGGATCCCGCATTTTATTACACGGTGCCTGGGTTGTCTTGGGAGGCTATGCTCAAGAAAACCAAGTGCAACATCGAATTATTGATCGATGTTGTCGGGCCTCTTTTCTTTGAACGAGGGATGTGTGAGGTAGTTTTACAATGTGTCCATGGGCACACCAAGCAAATAATTCATGAATGGCTGTCAGGTTCCCTTGATTCGAGTTACATTATGCACCTTGACGTAAGTAACTATTATGGGCACCCCATGCAACAATCATTGACGAATGGTGAGTTTCGATGGTTGCCCGAAGATGAATGCAAGGGATTAGGTGGAAAAATCAAGGATATGGTGGCTGATTCAAATGTGGGGTCTGTAGCGGTGGCAGAACACACATACCCTATTAGTTTGCAAGATGTGCACGCCGATTTGCCGCTGTGTCCAGAGCAGCTAGTTCAACAAGGACACTCCACCCCAAAATTGATGACAACGCTGGGGAATAAGCACAGATTTATTATTCAGTATCGTGATCTCCAGCAGTGATTCAGGTAGGAGATGGAACTGTATAGAATCACCCAGGCTATCTCGTTCAGTCAGTCCCCATGGTTGAAGGAGTATATTGATATGAATAAGAGACAGAGAACTTCTGCAGCATGTGACTTTAACAAAGACTTTTATAAGTTAATGAATAATTCAATTTTCGGTTAAACAATGGATAATTTGAGGGAACAGCCCGAAATTTTGATTAGAACCAATTTGGATGGGCAATGGTGCATAAGAAAATGCATCGCCAGACCATACTTTAAATGGGCCTACATATCTAATTAGAACTTTGCTTCAGTTGAAATGGCGAAGACTGCATTAGAGTTTATGATACCAGCTTATGTGCGAATGTGGATACTGGACTTATCCAAACTCCATATATACCGCTTTCGTTATGAGTTTGTGAAAACTCATTTCATAGATCCAGAGCTACTTACAATGGATTCTGGGTGAATAACTGAGATCCGTATGAAGTAATAAGGTACCATGGTAATGAATTTGACATGTCATAAACGGCCAATAACTTTTACAGTATTGTTCCACAGAACAAAAAGGTTATCGGCCTTATGAATGACGATGCGAATACGTTGCCGATTGTTGAATTGGTAAGTGTGTGATCAAAAATTTTTGCATATCACCCAAAGACGGAGTAAGGGTGTACATCGTATGGCATCAAGAGCCCTGTCTACTGAAGACTAATAGCAGTGCCTGTACAGTGGTGCACCCAGTATTGCAACACAGCCACTGCGTATTGTACAACATACCAGTGTTTGATCGAGAGGATATAAGGTGGCCGGCCGCAGTGGCCGAGCGGTTCTAGGCGCTACAGTCTGAAACCGCGCGACCGCTACGGCCGCAGGTTCGAATCCTGCATGGATGTGTGATGTCCTTAGGTTAGTTAGGTTTAAGTAGTTCTAAGTTCTAGGGGCTGATGACCTCAGATGTTAAGTCCCATAGTTCTCAGAGCCATTTGAACCATTTGATATGAGATGCAGGCTGTACTGCGGTCTAAAATCGGCCTGTCGCCTCATGGCTATAAAAAGGCCATTTGTAGCAATGGGACCGAAATTAGCCCGTACTTACACTATTCGCTTGTAGCGAGAAAAGGGATGTGGGACTGTCTCTGCGTGAGAGGGAGACAATGTGTGTGTGTGTGTGTGTGTGTGTGTGTGTGTATGTGTGTGTCTGGTGAAATATTTATTTATGTATGCATGGAATGTGTACTGTGTACTCACATACAGCGTGGTCCATTGATCGTGACCCGATCAAATATCTCACAAAATAGGCGTCAAACAAAAAAACAACAAAGAACGAAACTTGTCTAGTTTGAAGGGGGAAACCAAATGGCGCTATGATTGGCCCGCTACATGGCGCTGCCATAGGTCAAACGGATATCAACTGGTTTTTTTTAAAAGTAGGAACCCCCATGTTTATTACATATTCGTGTAGTACGTAAAGAAATATGAATGTTTTAGTTGGACTCCTTTTTTCGCTTTGTGATAGATGGAGCAGTAATAGCCACAAACATATGTCTCACAATTTTAGACGAACAGTTGGTAACAGGTAGGTTTTTTAAATTAAAATACAGAACGTAGGTACGTTTGAACATTTTATTTCAGTTGTTCCAATGTGATACATGTACCTTAGTGAACTTATCATTTCTGAGAACGCATGCTGTTACAGCGTGATTACCTGTAAATAACACATTAATGCAGTAAATGCTCAAAACGATGTCCGTCAACCTCAATGCATCTGGCTATACCTGTAACAACATTCCTCTCAACAGCGAGTAGTTCGCCTTCCGTAATGTTCGCACATGCATTGACAATGCGCTGATGCATGTTGTCAGGCGTTGTCGATGGGTCACGATAGCAAATATCCTTCAACTTTCCCCACAGAAACAAATTCGGGGACGTCAGATCCAGTGAACGCGCGGACCATGGTATGGTGCTTCGCGGACCAATCCAACTGTCATGAAATATGCTATTCAATACCACTTCAACCACACGCGAGCTATGTGCCAGACATCCATCATGATGGAAGTACATCGCTAAATAGAACGCGTGCAAAAAATCTGTCATCGTCCCGTAATTTCTCTTGTGCCCGGTGGCAGAACTGTACATGACGTTCAAATTCGTCGCCAGGCAATTCATGGGGCATAGAAATATGGTACGGATCCAATCGATGTTGCTGTAGCATTGTCAACACCGACGCTTTTGAGATTCCCGAATTTCGTGAAGTTTGTATGCTAGTGATGTGCAGATTAGCCGCGACAGCAGCTAAAACACCTACTTGGGCATCATCATTTGTTGCAGGTCGTGGCTGACGTTTCACATGTGGCTGTACACTTCCTGTTTCCTTAAATAACGTAAGTGTCCGGCGAACGGTCCGGACACTTGGATGATGTCGTCCAGTATACCGAGCAGCATACGTAGCACACGCCCGATGGGCATTTTGATCACAATAGCCATATATCAACATGATATCGATCTCTACCGCCATCTTTTCACAAAGCGAAAAAAGTAGTCCAACTGAAACATTTATATTTCTTTACGTACTACACGAATATTTAATGAAGAATGGGGATTCCTATTTTAAAAATCGCATTTGATATCCGTTTGACCTTTGGCAGCGCCATCTAGCGGGCCAACCATAGCGCCCGCCATCTGGCTTCCCCCTTGAAGGTAGACAAGTTTCGTTCTTTGTAGTTTTTTCGTTTGGCGCTTATTTCGTGAGATATTTGGCGGGCCAACCATAGCGCCCGCCATCTGGCTTCCCCCTTGAAGCTAGACAAGTTTCGTTCTTTGTAGTTTTTTCGTTTGGCGCTTATTTCGTGAGATATTTGGCCCGGTCACTATCAATGGACTACTCTGTATATATATATTCACACCATGAGTGTGTGTGTACTGTGAAAAAAAGAAAAAGAAAAATTTTAAAAAGCATAAGCAAATATATGTCATCTAAATATTTATTTATTTACACATAGCGTATGTGTACTATGTACACACATGTGAATATGTCTACATACTGAGAGTCTCATGAAAATAGAACAGTTTTTACGTCTCACCTGCCACTAGTTCTCCAAGACTGATTCTTTTTTAAGTGTATATAGTTCACAGTCCATCGGAATTATTGTAAAACCGTGCCTTTTTATGGTGGAATTCAGCTGTAGTAAAAAAGTATCTCGACATTATTTTTTAGAATAGATATATAAAAATTGTAAAATATTCTCATCCAGTGCTACTGGAAAAAATTGTAAGACTGTTCTCAACCGGTGTTAGTCTTGGGAGGTTCTTTTTTCTAGTTATTAATAATAGCCTGCAAGTTAAAAGTATTTTTGCACTGAAATATTAGGGTCAAGGTGAAGTTTAACATGGAAGATTACGAAATATATAGAATGGTTGCATGGAATTATATCTATCGTGCTGCACGAGCAGGTGATACGTGACCATGCCCACTTCCAAAGCCATGTAACAAACATGTCTAAAGCTTTAACACCAGTTCTCAAAGAAAACCTTAGATATAGTAGCTAGGGAAAACTATATACTACCAAATTGAGAACAAGATGAAGAAAAATCATACACAGATTGTGAGGTAAAAAAATCATTACTTTTCATCCACCTTAAAAGTAATTTTACATTTTCATAAGCAAACACAGCATCATCATTTTCATACGTCTTCTTCGTCTTGAATCAATGGAGAGCAGAACACCACTAGAATTCCAGGTCTTGAATAGCAGTATACTTGACTATTAGATGCATCCGTGGGATCTTTTCCCTCTTCTTCATGCAGGTGATGGTATCCGTGTGGTCAAATAGTCGAAGCGACGTAACCCTATCTTTATAAGGTATGTTGCGATCATCTCAGTGAATTCCGTCGTAGAAATGTGTTAACCACTTTGCATTCCTCCGTGTTTTAGCACACTTCACGTCCTTGAAATACGTCGGTGATGCAAAGTTTACTGAGAATGTCTCTATTGTACTTGAATTTTCTGTGTATACTATGAATGCAACATTTTTAAATATAAACTGTCTATCCTCATCATCATAGAAATCCTGAGCGTCTACAATGACGTTCACATCTTGAGATGCCACTGTGGAATGCTCTGAGTAAGGCTCAGAACCTGTTCAGTTATACAGCTCGTTGCACAACACCAGTCAACGGGCAGTAGTTAATCACACAGTCAACTACCACTAGAGCATATGCTGCATTGTGGTGTTCTGGGAAATTTGCCGAAGATTGAAATTCAACTCATACACTTACAGGTCCAGATTTAAATATGTTGTTCGGTTTTGAGCAGTATATTATGATGTTTGGCGCCAGCTCCTAGAATTTCCGTTTACTGATTAGACATACATCCTCCTAAATCTCATAGTATGAAGTATGGAATCTTGCATATATGTCAAATGCTAGACTGTATAAATTTTCATCCCACTGCAGGTGTAAATTATCATATAGGTAGAAGTTGGAGTTTAAAAGATTCTGGCATTAGTTAACTTGCAATTACCAAATTTGATGGGATCGTTGCTATATTCCGTCTTCTATTGATATGAAACCCAAGTATGATGCACCTGGTCGTATCTAGTTGAGCAGAGGTTTTAATACATCACGTTTGTCTGCTAGCAGTCGGTAGGGTGCTCGATAATCTCCCATGAATGGAGAGATCACAGTAGAAACACACCAGCAATCTGAACTTTAAAAGCTTCAAATGCTACTAACCTGATACGGTGATGTGTGGCATCTTCCATATTATTTTACTGATGGCGATCTCTTTCTCCTCAATAGTTCCTTGAATGCACGAGTTATTTTCCGCGCTACTCCATAGCAGAATAAGTTCCTCTTTAGCCTTCAGAACAATTTGCCGTTGTCCTCGAAGTATCCCAGAACCAATTTCAAAGGCATAGATACACTAAAGCTCTTGGACTCTTCCACTGTTCCATCCACTGGCTTGTCAATGCACCATCCAGCATTTTCTAAGTCGTTCAAATCCAAGGGAGAAACAGAAATACGTTTTAAGAGTTGATGTTGTGTGTACAGTCAGTATCGACCACATTAAGTTCATATCGTATCTTATGAAACAGGAACGCTAAAGCATTACATGTAGGGTTCGATGCTACTCTCACGGTACCATCCCTTTTCGTAAATGATCCATCAAGATGTATGAAAGTCTTGCATGGGAGGGTTAAAGCGTCTTGGTGTTGGATGACAATCCTAATTTCATCATTACTATTAAATGTGACTGATGCATAAGGTTTATGTGAGAAGTATTCCTGGCATATAATATACTCGTCATATTCCTCTGGGCCAGTTGTATCGAATGATGTCATTGTGCAGCTTCAGATGTACTGATTTCAGAAACTCATAGTCTGCGCATGTTATCACCTCGTTGTTCTGTAGTGAAGTGCCGTACTGTGCATTGTGCGCTTTGGTTCTATACCTTACGCCCATCCTGTTTTCATAGCCAATATGAGGCTGCTGCATTCCCTGACTGGCTGAAGCTCACAGTCGACGCTTCTGGTCTGCCAACTTAAAGGTTGTCGTTTCTGCCTCCGACAGGTCCTAGCTGGTTCAAGGCCACCACCACTTCTGGATCCCTGCACCTTCAAGGTCACTGCTGGTTCTGCTGTAGATGTAACAGTACAATGATTTCCTCACTGCGAAAATCAAGCAGTTGTTTATGCTGGTCCACGACACGCAGCTGTAGATAGTCCAAAGCCTGAATGGTTTTTGGGAGGCAAATAGCGTTGGCAGGGGTCTCAGCGATCTTGTACCCTGTTCCCACTGATGGGAAGAATCCGCAAATTGTATGAATCTGTCTATTGTTGAGATATGAGCTTGCTACAACGTTACACTCGACATGGATTGTAGTGATGTGACTAGTAAGATCTGGATAATTTATCAGGATTCTTCTTCTAAACCTGTCCTTTCTCGTTAAAATGAATCGTTGCACTCATTGTCTTTATATCAGATTTATGTGTATTGATGTTTGCACATAATGCAATCCCTTTTCCAGACCATTTCAATACTTCGTTTAAATCGTCAATATTGTGTGCACCAGGTTCTATCTCTACAATATCTTTACCAACATTAATTTTCAGATGAATTTTGCTGCTAGCCTATGTGACTTTCGGAATGCTGTTATAAGTCTCCCCGCTATGGTCGCAGGTTCCAATCCTGCCTCTGGTATGGCTGTGTGTGATGTCTTTAGGTTAGTTAGGTTTAAGTAGTTCTAAGTTCTAGGGGACTGATGACCTCAGACGTTAAGTCCCATAGTGCTCAGAGCCATTTCAACCATTTGTAAGTCTCCAGTTCGAAGTTCAATCAGCCCAATGCTCGCCCCCCCCCCCCCTCCGCCACTCTTGCTTAAATCAATCGGTGGTGTGTAATTCGCGCTTAATACTGACGTTCGGTCAGAGTATGACATTGCATCTGAAACTAAACTGGCGGGTGGATACTTAATGTTTTTCCTTGTACATATATATATGCGTCTTCATAAACGTTGGGAGGAACTTCATGGACACATGGGCGCATCATTAGACATTAAAGTCTTGGAAGCGACGAAAATTGAAGAACACACGTTTTCTGTCAGTTAAGTATCGTTGTAACTCTTCTGACGGCTGGAAGTCCCCAAATGAATCAAAATAGTAGAGGTTATTTGTATTTTTCTTAACATCCTCCACCCAGTGGGTTCCTGGTCCCCCAGAAAAATCTAAATTCTCAAACCCACACTCTCCAGATTTCCTCGTAGTCTTTGGTAATGTATAGTGCATAAACACATCATGGAATCCATGAACAATGAATTTCTCCGTGACAAACTTGTGCAGATATGTATTTGTAAGCGGTTTTTCTTTTTTTTTTTTTTACACACATCAAAAAATTTTGCATCATCTCGGTTCCGAGAGTTCCTGTACAGAATATTTGAACAGAGATCAACAAAAGCATCATTTCCACTATTTTTATTGCTCATGAAAGCTACACATTGCACCGGTACCTCTAATACCCAGTAGCATGTCCTCTTGCATTGATGCATGCCTGTATTCGTCGTGGCATACTATCAATAAGTTCAGCAAGGAGCTGCAGGTCCAGATTGTCCCACTCCTCAACGGCGATTCGGCGTATATCCCTCTGAGTGGATGGTAGGTCATGTCGTCCATAACAGCCCTTTTCAATCCATCTCAGGCATGTTCGATAGGGTTCATGTCCAGAGAACATGCAGACCACTCTAGTCGAGCGATCTCGTTATCCTGAAGGAAGTCATTCGCAAGATGCCCACGACGAGGGCGCCAATTGTCGTCCTTGAAGACGAATGCCTCACCAATACGCTGCGGATATGGTTGCACTATCGGTCGTAGGATGTCATTCACATATCGTACAGCCTTTACGGCGCCTTCCCTGACCAGCAGCGTCGGACGTCAGCACCTCATAATGCCACTGAAAAACAGGCAACCTCCACCTTGCTGCACTCGCTGGACAGTGTGTCTAACGCGTTCAGCCTGACCGGGTTGCCTCCAAACACGTCGCCAAAGATTGTCTGGTTGAAGGCATAAGCGACATTCATTGGTGAAGAGAACGTGATGCCAATCCTGAGCGGTCCATTCGGAATGTTGCTGGGCCCACCTCACCGCGCTGCATGGTGTCGTGGTAGCGAAGATGCACCTCGTCATGCACGTCGTGAGTGAAGTTGCACATCACGCAGCCTACTGTACACAGTTTGAGTCGTAACACGACGTCATGTGGTTGCACGAAAAGCATTATTCAACATGGTGGCGTTGCTGTCACAGTTCCTCCGAGCCATAATCCGTAAGCAGCGGTTATTCACTGCAGTAGTAGCCCTGGGGTGGCCTGAGCGACTCATGTCATCGACAGATCCGGTCTCTCTGTATCTCCGTCATGTCCGGACAACATGGCTTTGGTTCACTTAGAGACATTTGGACACTTCCCTTGCTGAGGGCCCTTCCTGGCACAAAGTAACAATGTGGACACGATCGAACCGCGGTGTTGACCGTCTTGGCATGGTTGAACTACGGACAACACGAGCTATGTACGTCCTTCCTGGTGGAATGACAAGAACTGATTGGGTGTCGGACACCCTCTGTCCAATAGGCACTGTTTATGCATTAGATTACATTAGATTAGATCAGTTTTCCGTTCCATAGATCAGTGCTGAGGAGATCCTCGTGGATGTGGAATTCGTCAATATTTTTTTTTAAGCTGAAATAACAATACTAATAGTATGAATATATAAAATACATCGTTTGTTTCTATTAAAAAATTCGTCAATGGAGTAGAAGTAGTTGGCCACTAATAAGTTTTTCAGGCTCCTTTTAAACATATTTTTATTTGTAACTAAATTTTCTATGTCTGCTGACAAATTATTGAAGATGAGTGTTCCTGGGTAGTGACCCCCTTTTTGAACTAAAGTAAGTTCTTTTAAGTCCTTGTGCAGATGATTTTTGTTCCTGGTAATGTATGTATGAACTGAGCTGTTGTTGGAAAAAGAGATATATTATTTAGGACAAATTTCATTAAGGAGTAAATATACTGAGAGGCATTAGTTGGTATACCCACTTCTTTGAAGAGGTTTCTACAGGACGTCCGTGAATTTACTCCACAAATAGTACGTATTACACGATTTTGGACTCTGAAAACGTTTGGTTGACTTGTAGAGTTACCCCAAAATATTATACTATATGACATTATGGAATGAAAGTAGGACAAGTATACAAGCTTTTTCATTTTTATGTCGCCTATGTCAGCTAACACTTGAAATGCAAATGCAGATTTGTTAAGGCATTTCTGCAATTATGTGGTGTGCTCTTCCCAACTGAATTTATTATCAACTTGTAATCCCAGGAATTTAAGACTGTCAACCTTTTCTATCTGCTCTTCTTCATACTTTAAGTATATGCTGTGTGGAAACCTCTTACAGGTTCTGACTTGCATATAGCGAGTCTTTTCGAAGTTTAATGTCAGTGAGTTGGCTTTAAAACATTTATTAATATCCATTAAAATATCGTTAGCTGATCTTTCTAGAACTACACATGACATCCTATGTATTGCAATACTTGTGTCATCTGCAAACAAAAGGAACTCTGCTTCTGGCAGTGTAACTGATGAGAGATCATTAATGTACACAAGAAAAAGCAATGGTCCTAAGATGGATCCTTGTGGGACACCAGATGTAATTTCTTCCCATTCTGGTGATGACTGATGATTTAATTCACTAGTCCCTTGCGTTGACATCCATTTTTTTCCTGTTAGCGAGGTGTGACTTGAACCATTTTGCAGCACTGCCCGTGACACCATAGAATTCTAATTTATTTAAAAGGATGTTGTGGTTCACACAATCAGATGCCTTTGACAAATCACAGAAAATAAATGCTGCTTGTAATTTGTTATTTAATGAATTAAGTAAATTTTCACTGTAGGTGTAAATAGCCTTCTCGGTATCAGAACCCTTCAGAAATCCAAACTGTGTTCTTGATAATATGTTATTTGTGGTCAGATGGTTGAGAAGCTGCCTGTACATTACTTTTTCTAAAATTTTTGAGAGTGTGGGCAAAAGTGAAATCGGTCTGTAGTTTGATGGTATCTCTTTATCCCCTTTCTTGAATAGAGGCCTAACATCTGCACATTTTAGCCAGTCAGGAAATGTCCCAGTTATAATTGACTGGTGACAAAAGTAACTTAGAATTGTACTAAACTCACAAGAACATGCCTTAATTAACTTTGTCGATAGTTCATCGTCACCACCTGAATGCTTTATTTTTAAAGATTTTGTTATGGAAGTTATCTCTTTTGGTGAAGTGTGTGAAATATTCATGGACCTGAAGCTATTTGTAAAGGCTAGTTTCAGATATTCAAGGGCATTATTTACTGATCATGACAATCCCATTCTATCAGTAACGTATATAAAGTACTTGTTAAATAGATTTGCCACACTATTCCCATCGGTTACTAATGTGTCATCTACCCTTAATTATATTTGCTCCTGTTCCTTTCTGGTTCTACCAGTCTCCTCTTTCACTATATCCCATATTGTTTTTATTTTGTTCCCTGACATTGCTATCTTCTTCTCATTGTGCATTTGTTTCGATGTCTGAATTACTTTTTTAAAAATATTTTACAGTATTCCTTGTATTTAGCTAAATCATCAGCATTGGAGCTATTCTTGGTAGACAGATACATTTTCCTTTTTGTCTTACAGGAAATATTTATTTCTTGTGTAATCCATGGTTTGATTATAGACTTCTGTTTAATTTGAGTAACTTTTAGAGGAATACAGTTTTCAAACATGGTACTGACATTGTTCATGAATGTGTTATATCTTTCATTCATGTCATGAGCACTACAAACATATTTCCAGTTCATATCTTTGAGTAGTTTTCTGAAACACTCAATTTTTGGTTGATTGACTACTCTCTTGTACTCAGATATAGCAGTCTTGATAATCTGCTTAGAATTTACATCTAAAACGAGGAACTGCATGTCATGATCTGATAGTCCATTTATTACAGGTTTTATGATATAATTTTGTTCCTTTGATTTGTCTATAAAAATGTTACGAATGGCTGTCCTTGAGGATTCAGTGATCCCAGCTGGAAAGTTTACAGCGTGAGTTAGATTGAAAGACAACATTACTAACTGCAGTAAATGTTTCTGGACGACTGCATTAGAAAAACTGTATTAAAGTCACCAGCAATGGAAATTTCTTTGTTTCTTCCTGTAACCCAAAAGAGGTTATAGATGATTTATGAATAGATTATAATTTCCTGCAGGTGCTCGGTAAATAGTTACTATTATATAGGATCTATTATGGAACTCTACTTCTGTTGCACATTTTTCTAGATGTTGCTCTAAACAGAATTTATTAATGTCAATGTTCTTGAATTTATGGCAGTTTTTAATAAATGTGGCAAATCCTCCTCCATCCATATCCACTCTGCAGAAGTAGGAAGGTAGCTTATATCCTGAAATGTCTAACATATCTATACCAGTGGTCACTTGATGTTCAGAGAGGCAAATTATGTCAATATGATTATATGAATTCATTTCATCAATACAAATGAGTAGTTCATCAACTTTATTTCTGAGTCCCGGAATGTTCTGGTGTAATAAAGATAACTGATACTGCATACTAATGGGGTTATAACTGCTTTGGCGAAGATGAACTGGTTGTTTCTGATTACTTTCTGTTAAACATTGTTTAAATGGCGGCTGTATGCTAAAATCTGACTCCTGTTCATCTGTTTTCTCAAACTGAGTGTGTCTGTTAGTCTCTCTTAAAACCCGTTTTTTTCCCCCTTCCCTATCCTAAAAAAGGCATTCCTCTGACACCTGTAACCACTGGTATTTTACCGCTTGTGACAGTTTCCCCCCTTACGTTTTTTGCAGTCAACCTAGACAGTTTTCCCTTCCCTTTCCTATGTAGTCCCACCTATCGATAGCATCCACAGAAATGAAACCAATATGGGACCCTATATCCGTCCTAAGCAGCCACTCCAACACCAAGTTCGCCGTCCCGACGGAAGAGTTCAAATGAGGCCGATCATGGCGTCTCATCACAGACACAAATCCCTCACTCGTATGCTTCGTTGCTAATGCTGTCTTCACCAGGTCACTCTTTATGGAATATTCAGAGTCTCTGACCACCCACTATAACCACGGCATCCTCCTTTGTGAAATCCTTGCATAAAGAATCTAAATCCTCTGTTACCTGACCCAGATCTGCACTAGGCTTGAAAAAGTTTGTGACCTGGTACTCTGGACCTAGATTTTCCTGCAGTAGTTGGCCAACAACTCTACCATAGGAGCTACCTAGCAACAGAACTATCTTTCTCTTTACAAATTTCCCTACCTTTTTCAAGTCCTTGAAAGCTTGTTGTGGCATATCTACAGCTTCAGCTACATGAGGCTCATCCGATTATGACTGAGGCAACAGGTCAAATCTATTTTCAAGATTATGACAGAGCTGTCTGATGCTCTCCTTTCCCTGTTCCCCCTAGTATCTGTTGCCACTTCCCACCTCTGTTCACCCTTCTCCCTCTTTAACCTGTCCAGATCCTCCTTTGCCTTGTCTAAGTCAGCTTGAAGAGCTGCAGTTTTCCCTTCCTGTTCCAGTATTTTCCTATCTCTACTGCAGATCCTACAATACCATTGGTGAGCCTCATTCATGTACCCATTTTCCACGCCACTACATTCGCCCCAATGAAAGAAACTACAGCACCCATCACACCACACCCCGGAACTAACGATCCTACGGCATGTCACACACTTCTCACTCGTGGTAAAAACAGTAACCGTATAAACTGATATAAGTACTGACTAAAACGTAAACAAAGGACCCTACGAGCTATTCAGCCAGATATAAATAAATTGAAAGAGTACTGAATAAAAAAACTGATGATTACATGTAAGTTTAAGTCACTGTTTACTTATGATACGCACACGCGAAATTAAGCCTAAAATCCGTGCCATAGGCGCGAGAAGGTAAATACTCTTGTTACCCCGTTGAATATTATTTTATACTTCACTAACACTTCCACTAATTTAACAACATTTAGATTATATTTATAAGAACTGTAAACGTTTAAAAACAGCTTAATAACAACGCTTTTTATAATTATATATTGCAGCAAATACTCGAAGAGTCCACGTCGGCGCAGTGACATGGTTGTTCAAATCTTTGGGCGGATTTCATGACATCTCTGAACAGTCAAAGGGACTGTGTGTGATACAATATGTACAGTCAACGTCTGTTTCCCGGAGTTCTGGGAAACGGGGTAGTGCAAAACGTTCTTTGATGTGTGTATTTGTAAAGAGTCCTGGTTCTCTTTTGTATGGAAGCTGCTGCTTTCCATCATGCAGTTATGTCCTCTTGCTGCCTGTAGCTGGGCCTGGGAATTCTGTGCTTCCTTGACTGTTCTTGCAATAGCGGCAGCACTACCAGCCAGTGTAACCATAGCTGAGAGACCTGTGAGGGCACGAGTGAGGAATTGGATAATTGCACCTGATATCTTGGGTATCAGCTGAACCCTACGTGCTTTAACCAGTCCTTTATGCTTCAGAGCACTTTCAACTGCATACATCTCTGTCATGAAACAGTTCTTTAAACAGCCCCTCTTCTTCATCATTGTGATCTTCTTCTTCAGTGTACGACCTGCAGCGTTCATAACATGCTTGAAATTCACACCCAACCCAACTTCATTTTACCACACATTGTTTTATCTACTACAAATGCAGAAGTGCGGTGTCCTATACCAATATCCTTACCCACACGTATTGCCTTGTCTTTATCAGCTAAAAATCTACCTGCAACGTGACGTCCTTGGAGAGTCTTACGGTCTGCATATACAATGTCACGTTCCAAACAGACCTCATCTAGCAGCTTAATCGCTTTGCCACCACGAACCAAACGTGTTTGAAGATTTGTACCAGGTCCACAGTAATTATACCCCAGAATGTGCAATCTGATGGAAAGTTTCTCGAGAATACCACCACCTCATGTAATACATCTCCTATCACGCATGTTTTACTACAGTGCTGGTTGTGCTCGATGAACATTATATAGCAGATCGTCACTGTCAATCTAGCTGTTTTGTGTTGTAGCAAAACCAAGCCATTTAACTATTGTTCTATTCTATCGACAACTTATGACACATTCTATGAGAAACGCCTGTGGTTCTGAGCTCTTCTGCACTTCCTCGATGTAAAAGCATCCTTAAATTTCAATACAACTGCTATCGTTTGAGATGTAAGTTTTGGGATTTTTCTCTGCACTTTGGATGCTGTGAAAATCTCACTCGACCAGTTTCGGAAGTATGACTCCTCAAATGCTGTCTTACGATTTGAGATATGTACTAAATCACCCACATTAAACTACTGCTTACATGCATCGAGCATTTTAATACAATAGTACACTTTGTTCATGATCATCGATTGCTCTCATTTTTATTGTGTTATGTTTGGTTCAGTTATACTATGCCAATATTTGTGGGAGAGTTTCTAACCATTTCTATGAGATGCGAAGATTAAAACGCATCCACACTTGACCTTTAACTGTTCTTTTCAGACGTTGCGGTGGGTGAGGGCTGGGTGGTGATGTACTCCATATTGCTGCATCACGGTTCTGAAATACCATCCGTAAAACTCTCCACTGTGATCAGTTTGGAGGTTGGCTGGGCATCGATTCGTCATTGTCTGTAGCAAATGTTCGAACACCTTCCCCATTTTTGTTTTAAGAGGTAATGCCTAGGGAAATTTGGGTTTTGTATCAGTAGGCGTTAAAATATATTTAAATCCATTATTCTCATGTGAATGTTCCCTCCTATCTAAAGAGCAGCATGCCATATGCCATCCAAACCTTTAATCATAATGCGCCTGTGAGGGTATGTTTTGCGTGCTGGTTTGTGCGGTTCTCGAACTACCGTCTCCATTTCCATTTGATTATAACTCCGTCTCTGAGCTCTGATATTAATGAGAAAACATCATTCGAATAAATAGAATTGCCTGCAGCAGTTGATGCCATGGGCAGTTATAGTCTATTTATTATCTCATATGGGTTGTCGGTATATATACTGAGGGGGCTGCCTGCTGACTTTTGTGCTGAATGTCAACGTCATCACCACTGCTATAGCGAACGTCTAATAATAATAATTTTATAATGTCTCTGTATTTCGCACTGCGTTGGTTTCTGCGTAAACCAGAATATTGTAGAATTTCGCCATACATCTCCAGATCTTTGGGTGAAAATTTTCCTTTTTCTAAAGGTTTAGGAAAATGAGGTTCAGTAGATCTGCAGTGTTTTCAAATTCCCTATCGCTTATCTGTATTGGTTTTTCATTTAAAGTTACAGGCTGCATGCCCACCATGTATAGTTTTTGACTACTGACATAAGATGTTTTGTCCATCCTCATTAGGACATTCAGTAACTGGTTTCAACGTTTCTCACAACATCTGCACTCGATCTACATGTCTTGACAGATTCGAAGAATGAGAAGGGGGCTATTTGAATAACATAGGCCTTACTTGAAGCAGGTCGTGTTCAACGAGAGAATACCCAAAGTGGTACAATAGGATAAGGAGACGGAGGGTACCTCAATTGTGCTATTTCCTGCCATTTTTCGATAATTTTAATTAATTGGTAACTTAATTCGATATCAAAACTGGCGCAGGGTTTCCAGGAGGGAGAAAGGCTGGAGATTTCCCAGAGGGCAAGCATGACAAAGAAAGAGCGCAATCACTCTCTCATTCAGAAGTGTGCAAAATCCTAAAAACATGCTGTTATTGGCGGCAGTAGGGGGGGGGAATGGAGGGGTGAGGATTTCCCAGAGGGTGATGGGGTGATTAATTTATCAATTTAATTAATTCATCAATTAGTTTAGGATAAAAGGTGTGCTGGTATCGGAGAGGGGACTTCACAGAGGGTTTGGGGTGGTGGAGGAGGAGGGGGAGAGGTGTGGTCATCCTCAAAAGGTCAAATTATCCGCAGGGGGTGATAAATCAATCAGCAGAACAATAGGTAAAGGGGAGGAGGAGGAGGAGGAGGAGGAGGAGGAGGAGGAGATGGTCATAAATTAATCAAGTTTTCCCCTGAATGTATGCTTGCTCCTGAATGTACGCAACCCGCAATAACAATGCGCCAAAAAAGACATTATCCCACTACCCCTGTCATATTAATGACGGAGCATCGAATAACAGTTACCTGCTATGAAGACGTCTCAAGGTGTCTTACCTCTCCAGCCTGTCACAAAGTGGCCACATCACGAACCAACTCTGATTTGACTGATGTTTTGGTTTGACACATAGATGACGAGACTTTGGGACACACAGAATATCGGAAATCAACACATACAAATTTATGTCAACGTGCAATGAGCTGCCACCATCCTTTCCTGACGGTGTGTGTTCTCAGAACTTTCGTTCACACAGCACATATCATTTCTGATGACAGAAATCTACTCCTAAGCTTAAAGAGAGCTTTTGAAGCTAATGGGTATTATCCACGGCAAATACATTGGTTGCTATAGATGAAACCCGGGTTGGCCATAAGGAATACAGAAGAACACACAGAAAGTATTAAATCCATGGCTTTCCTGTCCTGTGTGGGAAAACAGGACGGATCCTCAGCACGCACACAGTAACAATGGTTTTTCGTCCATCTAAGACAGCAGCACTCTCTGGTTTTGTAAAGGTTACTTGACGTTACACAATGCTGGAGTTCACAAGATCCCCCGAGAATATCCCCTTTCATGCATCTGACAGACGACTCGTACAGTCCATGGAAGATATATGGAACATGGCTGGTACAGTTCGCTCTTACAGCTCAGCAAACCGGCTGTGGTAGAGGACTGTTTTGGTACTAGTGACTCTTATGTGGTAGAAAAACGTCGAAATTTTAGCGTCATTTCACTTTTTATTTATTATTTTTGTATACACTACTGGTCATTAAAATTACTACACCAAGAAGAAATGCAGATGATAAACGGGTATTTATTGGAGAAATATATTATACTAGAACTGACATGTTACTACATTTTCACGCCATTTGGGTGCATAGATCCTGAGAAATCAGTACCCAGAACAACCACCTTTGGCCGTAATAACGGCCTTGATACGCCTGGGCATTGAGTCAAACAGAGCTTGGATGGCGTGTACAGGTACAGCTGCCCATGCAGCTTCAACACGATACCACAGTTCTTCAAGAGTAGTGACAGGCGTGTTGTGATGAGTCAGACGGACGCGACCATCATGATGCTGTAAACAGAACCTGGATTCATCCGAAAAAATGACGTTTTGCCATTCGTGCTTCCAGGTTCGTCGTTGAGTACACCATCGCAGGCCTCCTGTCTGTGATGCAACGTCAAGGGTAACCGCAGCCATGGTCTCCGAGCTGATAGACCATGCTACTGCAAACTCCGTCGAACTGTTCGTGCAGATGGTTGTTGTCTTGAAACGTCCCCATCTGTTGACTCAGGGATCGAGACGTGCCTGCACGAACCGTTACAGCCATGAGGATAAGATGCCTGTCATATCGACTGCTAGTGATACGAGGCCATTGGGATCCAGCTCGGCGTTCCGTATTACCCTCCTGAACACACCGATTCCATATTCTGCTAACAGTCATTGGATCTCGACCAACGCGAGCAGCAATGTCGCGGTACGATAAACCGCAATCGCGATAGGCTACAGTCCGACCTTTATCAAAGTCGGAAACGTGGTGGTACGCATTTATCCTCCTTACAATAGGCATCACAACAACGTTTCACCAGGCAACGCCGGTCAACTGCTGTTTGTGTATGAGATATCGGTAGGAAACCTTCCTCATGTCAGCACGTTTTAGGTGTCGGCACTGGCGCCAACCTTGTATGAATGCTCTGAAAAGCTAATCATTTGCATATCACAGCATCTTCTTCCTGTGGGTTAAATTTCGCTTCTGTAGCACATCTTCGTGGTGTAGCAATTTTAACGGGCAGTAGAGTATAACGAGATCTGATTAGGGACATCATGCCCTCTCTTATATGGGACCATTGTTTCACCATTGTTTCTTACATCGTAGGCACCTAAGAAATAACGTTTTCAAAATTGCAAATTGTTTTAAAGTGATTCGAACGTCTGAAATGACAGTGTGAATAAATAATGCCGACTAAGACGTAACAAGGTTAATACTAGCACTGCTTGTACTACTGCAGATGCTGCCACTATTAGTGATGGGTTGTAATAATAATAACAATATTAATAATGACAGAGATAACAAAGATGATAGTATCAGATATGAAAAGAAATTATAGGTGCACGAAATAGGTTTTTTCTGATACAGCAAGCTCTGGGAAAGTAAATGTAAGAAGTCCTCATCGGGTAAGTGTACTTGGAAACGATGAAGACCAGGGTGGAAAGAGGGATGTACAAGGGTAATGTGTGCGTACAGAGACAATGGTAATCCTCATTGTTGCTTTCGTAGCTATTCCATTAACTGTCTTCTTCAGCTGGAGATGTTATTCTATTCTCTATTAGAGTGCGGGAGGTTATTCCAGAGTCGGGTCTCTGCTGTTGAGAATGACTTCGAGAAAGTGGCCGAATGATGAAGTGGGGCAGAAAGGATTTTGCTCCGTTGGGAGCGGGTGTTTCTGCCATGTTGTTCAGACAAGAGCGTTAAGGTCTAGGAGACATATGGGGGACGGCGTTAAATGATAAGACAGTTGGGAAGACAGAGGGTATGGAAATCTTTGTGCTTGTCTCCACACAGCCAAGATACAGGTGCATATATCAGTGAAATATGATCAGAAATATAATGAAAGAGCTGAACATCAGAGATACGATGAACACAGGCAATCATAAATAGTTACAGGGGCCCCTAGCTTTCCTGAGAATGACCTGGCAGGATGACACCGTCGTAATCAGTAATTGAAAGTATAAGTGTTTGTACAGGTTTCTTTTTTAGTTCAAGAGGGCAAACTTTTTATATTTTTGTAGGGCATGGAGAGGTGCTGATGCCAGCTTGCACGTTGCAGTTATGCGCTCAGTCCTGTTTAGATTTTCATCAATTTTAGGAACTCGGTGGCATAAGAGACACTTGAAATTCTCTTAGCTACCGATTTAATCGATAGAGATAGCGGCTTCAGCTTGGCTAAGTAATGGAATTCATCGCTCTCTGTAATAAACTTACAAAGACGTCGCTACACTGCATCTCAGCGTGACATATCGCTATCCTAGCGTGGATCGACTTCGTTGCCATTGATGTAATTCATGCATTTTGTACTTCTTTGCTGCCGATCAACGTCTCTAGCGCTTTTGTAACTGCGGCCCACAGAGCATAGACTCAAATTCTATGCTCTGTGCTGTGGCGGCATGCGTGGTGGCGCGGTCGTTCAGTGTAAAACGATGGAGCGTGTGCTGGGGCGTCAGTGTTCGGTATACGAGGTGCATTCAAGTTCTAAGGCCTCCGATTTTTTTTCTAATTAACTACTCACCCAAAATCGATGAAACTGGCGTTACTTCTCGACGTAATCGCCCTGCAGACGTACACATTTTTCACAACGCTGACGCCATGATTCCAAGGCAGCGGCGAAGGCTTCTTTAGGAGTCTGTTTTGACCACTGGAAAATCGCTGAGGCAATAGCAGCACGGCTGGAGGATGTGCTGCCACGGAGAGTGTCTTTCATTGTTGGAAAAAGCCAAAAGTCACTAGGAGCCAGGTCAGGTGAGTAGGGAGCATGAGGAATCACTTCAAAGTTATTATCACGAAGAAACTGTTGCGTAATGTTAGCTCGATGTGCGGGTGCGTTGTCTTGGTGAAACAGCACACGCGCAGCCCTAATCGGACGTTTTTGTTGCAGTGCAGGAAGTAATTTGTTCTCCAAAACATTTTCGAAGGATGCGCCTGTTACCGTAGTGCCCTTTGGAACCCAATGGATAAGGATTACGTCCTCGCTGTCCCAGAACATGGACACCATCATTTTTTCAGCACTGGCGGTTACCCGAAATTTTTTTGGTGGCGGTCAATCTGTGTGCTTCCATTGAGCTGACTGGCGCTTTGTTTCTGGATTGAAAAATGGCATCCACATCTCATCCATTGTCACAACCGACGAAAAGAAAGTCCCATTCATGCTGTCGTTGCGCGTCAACATTGCTTGGCATCATGCCACACGGGCAGCCATGTGGTCGTCCGTCAGCATTCGTGGCACCCACCTGGATGACACTGTTCGCATTTTCAGGTCGTCATGCAGGATTGTGTGCACAGAACCCACAGAAATGCCAACTCTGGAGGCGATCTGTTCAACAGTCATTCGGCGATCCCTCAAAACAATTCTCTCCACTGTCTCGTTCATGTCGTCAGACCGGCTTGTGCGAGCCTGGGGTTGTTTCGGTTTGTTGTCACACGATGTTATGCCTTCATTAAACTGTTGCACCCACGAACGCACTTTCGACACATCCATAACTCCATCGCCACATGTCTCCTTCAACTGTTGATGAATTTCAATTGGTTTCACACCACACAAATTCAGAAAACGAATGATTGCACGCTGTTCAAGTAAGGAAAACGTCGCCATTTTAAGTATTTAAAACAGTTCTCGTTCTCGCCGCTGGCGGTAAAATTCCATCTGCCGTACGGTGCTGCCATCTCTGGGACGTATTGACAATGAACGCAGCCTCATTTTAAACAATGTGCATGTTTCTATCTCTTTCCAGTCCGGAGAAAAAAAATCGGAGGCCTTAGAACTTGAATGCACCTCGTACTATGAAGATGGCTGAACGATATACAGCCAGAATATTAGAAGAAGAATTGTAATTTATGCGGCTGCACACGCGCAATTTAACTGAGCACGCTGTGCGAAAACATGAAGATGCACACCAAGGATTAACAAGTGCAAAAGCTTCATATTTGCCGATTACCTTGTCTTAGCAACCTAAACAAGGAAGTATGAAGCAGTAGAAAAAATTCTAACAACAATACTAAAGACTTTTAGTGATTATTATGGTAAGAAACACCTGAAACCTAGTCATCAGAAAACACAGCTCAGTGCTTTCATTTTCCGAAACCGACAGACAAATACCTAGAAGACTAAGAGTTAATTTGGAGGGCACCGAGCTGAGACACTGTTTTACGCCTAAATACTTTGATATCAGTTTAGACATGTCTTTAACATATCACGAGCACTGTCTCAGACGCAAGCTAAAACTGTCAGCCCAAAATAACTTCATTTGGAAACCCGCTGGCAGTAACGGGGAGATCAACCTCAAGTCATTACAACCTCTGCCACAGGACTCTGTTTCTCTGCAGGGGTGTAGGCGCGCACTGTGGGCCTAAGCAGATTATGCAAAGCAAGTGGACGTCACACTCAATGAAAGTGCAAGACTGACAAATGGACGTCAGAAACTGGCGCCAGCTGAAAAGGTTTATTGCTTGGCATGTATTGCTTCATCTGATATAGATCGTAAGTAACTGCAGACACTAAAAGAAAAAAAAAGAGATTGAACTAAATCATTTATACCCACTCCATAGGTATTAAGCACCACGAACTAAATTCACACGAGAAGAAGTTTCTTTAGTTCAACATCAGGACTAACAATGTGTCACAAGCTGCCAGAGAACAACTGTGGGCAGTTAAATAAAACCAACTTCAAACGTATATGTGAACTTCATTCGCGGTTACGAATATGGACGACCGTCAGCTGTATAATGGAATGACGACAACGCATCAGTGTCCGAAGGAACATTGCATCGTATTTCATAACAACACAGGCACTCGAATATCGTATTTATCCACCGACAACAGGTAAGCGACTATGAATTAAAATGTCTCCACTTCAGGCGATTATACATATGAGTACAGGCTGTAGACACATGGTTGACGATATATGGAAGTTAGGGTGCACGGATAGCCTAATGGTAAGGTGACCGCTCACTATAAGCGAGAAATCTGGGTTCGAGTCTCGTTTTGGCACAAATGTTCATTGTCGTCATCCTATTATACAGCTGATGGTTGTCCACATTGCGACTACGAACACATTTCATGTATATCATAACGGTTATAATCTTCGCAGTGCCTGTTCCTTTGGACACGCGTGCATGTCCGAAGGAACATTGCATCGCACTTCATAACAACACAGGCACTGCAATATCGTATATAGCTTCAAACGTGGATGAAACCTGCTGAGTGTCTACCGCCTGGGGGTACTTTTGATTGGTCCACCTGGAGGTCATTCATCAGCCTAACATTAGGTAATTGGTAAATCCATGGACAGCTTTGTCAAGTGGGAATATTCCAAAGGACGGACACCGTTCAACTCCGGAGGAGAAAAGAGAATGGATTACTGTGCCACAGTCCATTCTGCCCTGAGCTATGCAGTGATAGCTTATGTTCAGTTATGTAAACTTTGTTAGTTGCAAATTTTGTAAATTGTTATTTTAGCAGTCACATTTGTATAATGTGGAGTTTTGTACGGCTTCCGACACGAGTAAAATACCAACTTTCAGAGATGATGTGTCGATTTTATAAACATACTGCTGGTCGCGAAAAGACTCAGTCAAAAGTTGTAAGGAGATATGAGGATATTAAAAGAAATATGATGATCTGCAGACAGTCTTAAATAAAAGAGTAATAATTTTTCTTCGAACTCCACAATCTGTACCAGATCCTAAAAACCTCTGTCGTAGCGAAATTCATTTCATCTCGTACACAAGACCTTTCGCATTATGCCACAACAAGAGATCAAGTGGGTTCAGATTAAATGAGCAGACTGGCCGCTGAATTGTGCTTCTTCATTAAAAAGGAAACGTGTGTTAATTGATTTAGGGAAACCACTGCAAACGTGAAACTGTGTGATCAGTCGAATATCTTAACCAGTGCTTTGTAACGCTCGATTTTCAGCTCTAAATCGCTCTCAACAATTATAAATTAGCGGATTCAGTCTACAGACCCGGTTCACTTTCATGGTTCGAGCAGTAGGTATAAACGTTATCGGAAGCATTGTGTTAGTTTCCCCACTAATGCGACATTCGTTTGTGAAGCTTAGTTGGATTTAACGCTTCCTGGTAATCAAAGGGATGCGTACTGAAAGCATTACCTTCCGCATCACGACCGTGATTAGCGAGAACTAACAACTATTCACACAGGAAATCGAGAAGCCACAAAGGCTATTGCGACGTGATAATTTAACACAGATGCCTCAGTCAGAGATCAGTGAGACACAGCTTTGGTAGTTAGGTCACAGTGGCTCAGTGAAAGGCAAATCGTAAGTGGAAGGGCACCAGCCAACTAGTGTAGCTACTCTTGAAAACTGGAAGATTAAAAATACATAACATGGCCACATGAAGAGCTCTTTGCCCAGCTCTGTTTATCTCCCATTACTGCATCCATTCAAATCATCAACAGTAAGAAACTTTGTTACATCTCCTAGAACTGTAATGTTAATAATAAAATTACCTTTCGCATTTAATGTAGAAATACAACCTAACTCGCATACCTCAATGTGCTGCGTGCTAGCTTGCAAGAGAGGAAGGTGAGACACACTAGGATCGAATCGCCTAGGTATTTTTCCAAAACTCCTTACAATATCAGACAATGGTGTCTCACATCGAACCACAGCAACAGACAAAAAGTTTTTACCATCATCTATTACAACACTATTAAGGCGACGTTAGACATGATACCACGAAGAACTAAAGGCTGCCTGGGCACTTCCTCTTACAATGTACATTAAATGCTGGTTATTATTTTATTATTTCGCTGAATGGTAGGACTGATCCAACAAAATTTGGATTTCTTCTGCCTTAATATTTGGTTTCGAGTGAAAGGCCATTAGTTATACCGAAGGTTACACAAACAGAGACATCTGGGTGTCAAGAGAGCACTGTAAATACCATTAGAATTTTTTCCTTGTGAACAAATGAATTAGTAACCCTTTACCAGCTGTCTGATACACCTTGACGTCGATGTAGACGCTTTGTGGTGAGGACTCCAAAAGGGAGAAAGAGGCTAGGGAATTCCCTCGATTCGGGCTCAACAGTCACCCACTACTCACGGAAAGGGATTGGCGCTTGACCCATGGCGCGCTCGTCTTGTTAAGCGGTGTCTCAGATGTAGACAATAGGAATGACGTCATACAAGCTAGGCGGAGGGGTGTACAAGGTCCCTCATACCCATATAGCGTATCTTAAACCATTCTGATACAAGTTAGGAGCTATGGGCGAAGCAGTGTCTTGCTGAAGGTGTATCTACATTTACATTTACGTGATTACTCTGCAACTCAAAATTAAGTGCCTCGCAAAAGGTTCATCGAATCACCTTCAAGCTATTTCTCAAACGTTCCACTCTTGAACAGCACGCTGGAAAAACAAACACATAAATATTTCCCTGCGAGCTGTGAATTCTCGTATTGTGTTGGTATGAACATTTTTCCCTACATAGGCGGGTGGCAGAAAAAATATTGTCACACTTTGGAGAGAAATATCATGATCTAAATTTCATGAGAAGATCCTGCAACGTCGAAAAACGCTTATGTTGTAATGACTGCGACCCCAGTTCGCGTATCATATACGTCGCACTCTGCCACCTGTTCCGCGATAGTACAAAACAGGCTGCCCTTCTTTGTACTTTTTCTAGATCCTCCGTCAATCGTATCACACGCACATCCAACACCGCACGGTAATACTCTAGTAGAGGACTGACAAGCGTAGTGTAAGCAGTCCCTTTAGTAGACCTGTTCCATTTTCTAAGCGTTCTGCCAGTAAATTACAGTCTATGGTTTGCTTTCATACAACGTTATCTATGTGTTCATTCCAATTTAAGTTATTCGTAACTGTAACCCCTCAAGTAATTAGTTGAATTTATAACCGAAGTTTAACGGATTGCTTGTAGTACTCATGTGGATGACTTCACAGTTTTCTTTATTTAGAGTCAGTTTCCACTTTTCACACCATACAGACATCGTGTTCAAATCATTTTGCAACTGGGTTCGATTATCTGATGACTGGAAGGATATCGCAAATTGTCCATTAAAATTTACAAGTTTGCCGTAAAAGAAGTTGGAAATCGGTGGAATTTGCAAATAGATAGGATAGACCATAGTGCCAAAAGCCGAACACTTAATGTAGATGGGTATCAGCCTACTGTAAACCGATAAGTAAATTCGTCCAATCCTGGAGACGCATATTCATGCAGTGTGGATGTAACTGCACAATGCAAGTAATTAGCTGCATAATGTGAAGTATAGATCTTGGTGTTTCAACGCATACAATTTGTTTTAACAGAATAATTCCAACTCCATCATTCTGAGCAACTACATGGGTCTAGTCATTTGTTCTGCAGTGAATGGATCAGTTTCTTTTTTAAATAATAGCAACGATATAACAAAATAACTAATGATTTATTAAGAATAAATTACTTTATCTGAACAAACTATTTTTGTACTTTAAAGACGAATATATACATTGTCAATGCCAACTAATACAATGAGGTTTTATTTACACGAAAACCCATAATAATCCACGTACAGTACGATTCCCAGTGTATTATTCTATAGCTATATTTTTCCTTCTCTCTATATATAGTTTTTACATCATAACGTTTAGCTTGCATGGGAAATGGGTGGACTAGTAGCGGCAGGTGAAGAAAAACCATACCCACATACACACACGCATGGTGTGCCACAGTACATGTACACACAATACATATATACACACACACATAGTGTGCAATCAATCACGCATAAACAGATGCACACACACACACACACACACACACACACACACACACACACACACACACACACACCTACGACAAACGGTTCATGCAGTTGTTCTGCATACACTCACGCACACAATTTCTCTTTACAAATAGATTGACACACTCAATCACTAAAGCGAATTGTGTAGGAATGGGAGAGTCATCATCCCTCTTCACAGACGAACCACTTGTCATGATGCGACAGACTACCTTTCGGCCGCAGTACATACATCCTTTATGACCTCGTGATCGAAAGATTACTTGGGGTACATATGAGAAGAAGCAACTGCATCACCGCGTACATTATTCTGATAATAATTTTTGTCTTTCTATCTTATAGAAGCATTTTTTGTTTTGTTTTATGAACTGTGTAAGTGATAGAAGAGCCGAACTACGCTTGTTGACTGACCTATTATATATTTATGGGCCGGCCGGTGTGGCCAAGCGGTTCTAGGCGCGTCAGTCTGGAACCGCGAGACCGCTACGGTCGCAGGTTCGAATCCTGCCTTGGCATGGATGTGTGTGATGTCTTTAGGTTAGTTAGGTTTAAGTAATTCTAAGTTCTAGACGACTGATGACCTCAGATGTTAAGTCCCATAGTGCTCAGAGCCATTTATTTATGTAAAGCCAATAAGTTATCTGTGTGTACCTTTAATAACGAACACAGGCATAGGTTCAGTCATGTGCGGGAAGGTTGCTTGGGGAATAGCAGCCCATTCTTCACGGAGGACTGCACTGAGAAGAGGTATCGTTGTCGGTAGGGGAGCTCTGGCACGAAGTCGGCGTTCCAAAGCATCCCAAAGGTGTTCTATAAGATTCAGGTCAGGACTCTTTGCAGCCTAGTCCATTACAGGGAGGTTATTGTATTGTAACCACTCCGCCACAGGCTGTGTATTATGGAAAGGTACCCGATCACGTTGAAAGATGCAATTGCCACCCCCGAATTGCTCTTCAACAATGGGAAGCAAGAAGATGCTTAGAACATCAATGTAGGCGTGTGCTGTGATAGTGCCACGCAAAACAACAATGGGTACAAGCCCCCGCCATGAAAAACGCGACCACACCATAACACCACCGCCTCTGAATTTTATTGTTGGCACTGCACACGGTGGCAGATGACGTTCATCGGGCATTCGCCATACCCACACCCTGACATCGGATCGTCACATTGTCTACCGTGAGTCTGCACTCGACACAAAGTTTTTCCACTGTTCAATCGTCTAATGTTTACGCTCCTTACACCAAGCGAGGCGTCGTTTGGCGTTAACCGGCGTGATGTGTGGCTTATGAGGAGCCACTGGACCATGATATCCTAGTTTTCTCACCTCCCGCCTAACTATCATAGTAATTGCAGTGGATTCTGATGCTGTTTGGAAGTCCTGTGTGATGGTCTGGATAGAAGTCTGCCTACTACACATTACGACGCTCTTCAACTGTTGGCGGTCTCTGTCAGTCAACAGGTGAGGTCGGCCTGTACGCCTTTGTGCTGTACGTGTCCACTTCACTATAACATCGGAAACAGTGGACCTAGTGTTGTTTAAGAGTGTGGAAATCTTGAGTACAGACGTATGAAACTAGTGGTACCCAATTACGTGACCACGTTCGAAGTCTGTGAGTTCTGTGGAGCGTTCCATTCTGCTCTCTCATGATGTCTAATGAGTACTGAGATCGAAACTTCCTGGCAGATTAAAACTGTGTGCCGGATCGAGACTCGAACTCGGGTCTTTTCCCTTTCTCGGGCAAGTGCTCTACCACCTGAGCTACCCAAGCAGAACTCACGCCCTGTCCTCACAGCTTTATTTCCGCCAGTATCTCATCTCGCAGGAGAGCTTCTGTGAAGTTTGGAAAGTAGGACATGAGGTACTGGCGGAAATACAGCTGTGAGGACGGGGCGTGAGTCGTGCTTGGGTAGCTAAGATGGTAGAGCACTTACCCGCGAAATTTAAAGGTCCCAAGTTCGAGTCACGGTCTGGTTAATCTGCCAGAAAGTTTCATATCAGCGCACACTCCGCTGCAGAGTGAAAATCTCATTCTGAAAACTACTGAGATCGTTGATATGGAGTACCTGGCAGTAGATGGCAGCAGAATGAGCCTAATATGAAATACGTATGTTTTTGTGGGTGTTTCTGAATACTTCTGATCACATAGTGTAAGTCAGGTGATGACAGATGATGGCCACTAACAACATAGTGTCCGACTGAAATGCCAACACCTTTTATACATTTTAAACTTGGATATACCATTGTAAAATTTGATAAGGACAATAAAAAAATTTAGATGTGGAAATATTTAATTTGAGGTTCCACTGTGTCTTACACCAAGCTTAGGCCTACAAAATGGAATTAATTCTTGTACTACCAGGCAGTAATTCAGACAGCTTATTTACTTTCGCTGGTGAGAAGAATGTCGTTACGCGTACTGTCAAATGCATTGAGGTTGACGGACATCATTTTGACCATTTGTTGTATTAATGTGGTATGTACAGATAATCACGCTGTAACATCACGCGTTCTCAGAAATGATAAGTTCACAAACGTACATGTATCACATAGGAACAACCTAAGTAAAATGTTCAGACGTACCTACGCTCCGTATTTTATTTTAAAAAACCTACCTGTTACCAACTATTTGTCTAAAATTGTGAGCCATGTGTTTGTGACTATTACCGCGCCATCTATCGCAAAGTGAAAAAAGTGATCCAACTAAAACTTTCATATTTCTTTACGTACTACACGAATATGTAATAAAAAATGGAGGTTCCTATTAAAAAAACGCTGTTGATATCCGTTTGACCTATGGCGTGTGTGTGTGGAAAAAAAATTAAAAAAACATAAGCAAAAATATATACTTATACTTATTAAAAAGTATAATTAGAAAGTATAAACAGAAAAAACAATTGTATTTCTTTCATCCATACGCAATGTACCCTGTAAATATATATCTACATACTATGTGCGTCTTGTCAATAGAACAGAATATATATTCAGGGTGAGGCAGCTAAGTCATAACACCCCTCGTATCTCCCCATCCGGAATAGATACAAAGAAGCCGTTTGGGCAGTGAACTGCAGGGACAGGGGCTGCTTGAATACATCAGATTTCATGTTTGTGCTATTTTTTATTACAGAGATATGAGGCCATCTTCGGATTTTTTAAATGGAACCTTATGTTAAATTTTTGCGTTACATATTGGGCTTAAAAAGTCGATATCAAATATGTGTATATTATAATATTTAGGCGAATAGTTTTGGGACATAGATACGTTCTCGTATCGTATTCGTCCTTCGAAGCGGCGTTGTCCAATGCGACCTTTCTGTTGACCACTGAGGAACTTAACAGGGAAGGCATTCTTTTCCTGCTTCTAGATAACGCCGCAAGGTGACGCTCGAGGTAGGTGGAGAGAAGGGTATAAATGTGCTGCTGGGGTAATGAGACATCGCATTTCCGTCACAGTTTCTTGGAGAAGACAAGTTAGATATGCTTCTAGTGTATGGTGAAAGCAGAAGAAATGCTGTTAGAGCAATAAAGCGATATGGAGAGCTGTATCATGATCGTGAGCGTTCTACGCACCAGCTTCTTGCACGTATTTGCAAGAAACTACTTGAATCGGGATCATGGAACGTCATACAGAGGACAAGGCAGAAAACTGCAACTGCGAGGTACATGAAGATAGCGTTCTAGCGTTGATGCATAACGACCCTACTGTTTCGTTGTGACGTATCGCCTCGGAAAGTGGTGTATGTCAGAGAAATGTTGTACGCCTATTGCACCGGCATAGATTTCACTAGTTTCCCCTCTAATTACATCAAGCATTCTCCACTGTGGATTTCGAACGGTGCCAGGATTTTTCCGGTTTGCTCTGCAGCGCCTACAAGATGATCCAATGTTTAATCAAAAAAAAAAAAAAATGGTTCAAATGGCTCTCAGCACTATGGGACTTAACATCTTAGGTCATCAGTCCCCTAGAACTTAGAACTACTTAAACCTAACTAACCTAAGGACATCACACACATCCGTGGCCGAGGCAGGATTCGAACCTGCGACCGTAGCAGTCCCGCGGTTCCGGACTGCTGCGCCTAGAACCGCACGGCCACCGCGGCCGGCAATGTTCTATCAACGAGTGCTTTTTGCTGATGAAGCGACTTTCACCAACCACGGTAATGTGAATTTGCATAATATGGATTACTGGTCAATAGAGAACCCTCATTGGCTTCGACAGGTACAGCGTCAGCAACAGAGGAGTGTTGACGTGTGGTGTGGCATCGTCGGAAATGTCATTGTGGGGTCGTACGTCATTCCGGGTATACTAAATGGCAATAACTATGCACAGTTCCTGCGAAACGTTCTGCCCATTTTGCTGGAAGAGGTACCCCAAACTACCCGTCATTGCATGTGGTTCCAACATGACGGCTGTCCTGCTCACTATTCCTGTGTGGCTACGGAGCTGTTAAATGAAAAGTTCCCGGATTGTTGGATAGGACGACGTGCTGAAGTGAAGTGGCCAGACCGGTCTCCTGATTTCACCCCTCTTGATTTTTTTCTGTGGGGAGCAATCAAACATGAAGTATATACTCAAATACCAACTACGCCAGGCGATATAAAGCAACATATCATCGAAGCGTGAACTGGTATTTCACGTGTCGCCCTCGCAGCCGTTCACAAATCATTCGAAAGGCGATTACAAATGTGCATTGCAGCAGAGGGGAAGCATTATGAGCACATGCTTCAGTAAAGTCTTGTATCATGTACAGTATGTATTTTGCATCTTTGTGTGTATTTGCTTCGTATTGTGATCAATGGTAAGTATTTTCAAATAAAAAACAAATATGTACGAAATTATTGTGACCAATAAGGGCCTCCTCATTTACATTTGTATTTCTGTTACTTAAAATGCATTAACATCTTGTAGCATTTTAATACTGTATGTTGTCTACTGTTTTGGTATCACAGTTGTCAAATAACTGAATAATATTTTCCATACATCATCAGTTAATTTTTGGGCAAAATATCCTGTATGCATTACTGTTGTCGGGTATATAGGCGTACTGGTGTAAGGAAGGACTCGCGACGTTTACCATATATTCTACACAACAGGAAAGGTCGCATTGGACAACGCCGCTTCGAAGGACGAGCACGATACGAGTTACACTAAAATTTAACATAGGGTTCCATTTAAAAAAAACCAAAGATGGCCTCATATCTCTGTAATAAAGAATAGCACAAACATTAAATGCGATGTATTCAAGTAGCATCTGACCCTGCAATTCACTGTCCAAATGACATCTTTGTATCTATTATGGTTAGGGAGATGCAAGGGGTGTTATGACTTAGCTGCCTCACTCTACACACACACACACACACACACACACACACACACACACACACACACACACACACACACAGCTTATAGTCCATCAGAATCATTACTTTTGTAAAATCCTTTGCTGTTGGGACTGTTGAAATTATATTCTAAATGTACACAGTCCATCAGAATTATTATAAAAGCTATGCTACCGGAACAGTGAAATTCAGTTGTAGCAGCGGAAAAAAGTATCTCCGCATCAGTTTTTAGCGTAGATTTATATATCTGAAAAAATTATTAACATTCTCATCCAGCACTACTGAAACAAAAACAAATGTAAAAGAAATCTCAACCAGTGTTACTGTTGTAGTATATAGGTTAAAAGTATTTCTGCATTGGAATATCAGAGTCGAAATATACCTAAAGAATTATATTGTACCTCAAGAGCTGAACTGTTGTCTCAAGAACTGAACTGTATTTGTGTGAACTGAATAAACGGAAAAAATTCCTTACAATATGTAATGGCTGTACAGGTTACTTTTTTTATGAGGTGAAGTTTAATACAGAGAATAACAAAATTTATAGAATGGTTGCATAGAATTACGCTCATTGTGCAGCGCTAATTGGGTTATGGGAGCAGGAGGCACGTGACGCATTCGCTTCCAAAGAAATATAACAAAAATATCTAAGATTATGGGTCGTGTGCTTGAAGAAAAGCACAGACACAGTATCTGGACGAAGATGTATACTGTCAGGGCAGGAGCAGGATGAACGGAATTCATATACATATTATGAGGTAAAAATTCATTTATTTCTCATGCAACTTGAAAGTAATTTTACATTTTCATAAGCCGACACATCAACACGATTTTCAAATGGCTTCAAATGGCTCTGAGCATTATGGGACTTAACATCTGTGGTCATCAGTCCCCTAGAACTTAGAACTACTTAAACCTAACTAACCTAAGGAAATCACACACATCCATGCCCGAGGCGGGATTCGAACCTGCGACCGTAGCGGTCACACGGTTCCAGACTGAAGCGCCTAGAACCGCACGGCCACACAGGCCGGCAACAACGCGATTTTCACACATCTTCTTCTTGAATCGATGGAGAATGGGACACCGGTAGAATTCCAGGTCTTGAATAACAGCGACCTTGAAGAAAGGAGGCATCCACGAGATCTTCTTCTTCCCCTTCACCTAAATGACGGTGTCCGTGTCGTCGAATCACCAAAGCAATCTGACCATATCCTTATGTGGTATTCCAGGATCATCCCAGTGAATTCCATGGTAGAAATGTGTTAACCACTTTGCACTCTTCCATGTTTTAGGGCATTTCACGTCCTTGAAAGACCTCGGTGATTCAATGTTTTATGTGAATGTCTCGATTATTCCGGCATCTTCTGTATACGCTACGAATGCAACATCTATAAATATGGACTGTCTACGCACATCATTATAGAGATCCTGAGCGTCTGCAATGATGTTCAAATTTTGAGATGTCATTGTGGAACGCCTTTGGTATGGTGCAGCACCTGTTCATTTATACAGCTCGTTGTACTACACCGGTGAACGGGCACTAGTTAACCAAATGGCCATGTAAAACTAGAGCATACACTGCAGTGTGCATCATAATCAGAATAACAGAGGCGCTGCAGTATCGTATGATGCATAGTAGTCCACAGAAGTGTATTAAAGCAGCGATAGCGCCGAAAAGTGTAGAACAGACGTCTTCTACGAGTGCAGTATCGTTATAAATCTTCTGGCGGTTGCATGTCACCAAATGAGTCAAAATAGGAGACGGTTTTAGCATTTTTCATTACATATGACACCCAGTCAGTGCCAGGACCTCCAGCAACATCTCAGTTCACAATACCACATTCACCAGTTTCCACATAGTCTTCGGTAATGCATCCCCCATAAACACACCACGGAATCTTGCAATGTTGGATTTTTTTCTAACAAACTTGAGATCAGTATTTGTGAGTGGCCGATCTGGTAGGACTGCTAAAGGACTTTTCTTTTAATTTATGAATAGACCAACCCCTTTCCCATACGGTACAAGTATAGGCCTTTTCCGATGGCTGCGGATTCGGTCATGTGATTATGTCTTCTTCCTTATTCTAACCGCACTTTGGAGTTTTGCGCGTTCTTGACTGCTCAAGCAATAGTTGCAGCAGCACCAGCGAAAAACCCTACCGCCGACAGAGCGGAGTAGGCTGGGATGAGGAATGAAAGAAAACCACTAGACATCTTGGGTTTTGGTAGAAAGAGGTGCTTTAACCGATCCTCTGCTTCTTCATCCAGCACCCTTATGGATCAGAGCTTTTTTGGCCGCATACATCGCTGTCAGGATACAGTCTTCAAACACCTCTGCCTTGCACCCTTCTTCTTCTTCTTCTTCTTCTTCTTCTTCTTGCTTAGTGCACAATGTGCAGCAATCATAACTCACTTGAAATTCATCGCCCAGAAACCAACCTTAATTTTCCCATTAATGGTTTTATTAGCTACAGATACTGCAATGCATTGATCTATATCAATATCCTTTCTTCAGAATATCGCCTTAGCCGTATCAACTAAAATTCTACCAGTCATATCATGACTTGAGAGACCTTTACTTTTAGCGTATGCAATGTCGTGTTCCGTACACACTTCGTCGAGCAGATTAATCCCCTTATCACCTCGTGTCAAGCGTTTTTTGAAACTCTGTTCCAGGTCCACAGCAGTTATACCCCGGAATGTCTAATTCCACTGGCGCTTTGTCTAGAATACCACCGACTCCTCCAATGCGTCTCCTAGCGTCCATGTTATGCTACTGCGGTGGTTGTGGACTGGGCACCTCATTATATAGCAAGCCGTTAGCATCAATCCCACTGTTTTGATCTGCAGGAAAACCAAGCAATTTCACCAGCGATCTATTTTCCCGACGCCTTATAACTCTCTTCACGAGAAACACATCCAGTTCACAGCTTTTCTGGAGCTTCTCGGTACAAAAGCAATCTGAAATTTCTTCGTCTTTACCATCTTTCAAGATATAAGTTCCAGGATTCGTTCTTTGCACCACTGAAACTGGAAATATCTCTGTTGACCAGTTTGACAAGTACGATTTCTCAAATGCTGTCTTGTGTTTTGAGATACATACCAAATCAGCTACATTAAATTTCTGTTTGCGTGGATCCAACATTTTGATGCTATAGTACTCCATATCTATTAGTCCATTATCACGAACATCGTTTTTATTGTGCTATGTCTGGTTCGATTATACTGAGCAGTTATTTCTGAGAGGCTATCTGCCGATTTGTTTGAGCCGCGACGATTAAAATACATCCACATATGACCTTTTATTGTTCTGTTCCGACGTTCCACGATACTCGCCTTCAGGTCGGTGAATGTTGAGTAGTGAGGTGTTCCATATAGCTGCATCACGGTCTTGAAATACCTATAGCAAAACCCTCCATCCTGATCGATTTGCAGGTTGTCCAGGCATCTATTCGTCCCTGTATGCAGTGAACGCTCAAAAAACATCCACAACATTTCTCCCCGCTTTTGTTTTAATAGGTAACGCCCAGGCAAATTAGGAGTATGTCTCAATAATCCCTTAATCGGGCAGGTAGGTTAGAAACTTTATGAAGGGAAATGGATAGGTTAATGTTAGATGGTAGTGGGAACTATTGAAGTTCGGTGGCAGGAAGAACAAGACTTCTGGACAGGGTACTGCAGGAGTAGGTTTAATAATGAATAAAAAAAAATAGGAGCACGGGTAAGCTACTACAAAGAGCATAGTGAACACATTATTGTACCAAAGATAGACACAAAGCCCATACCTACCACAGTAGTACAAGTTTATATGCCAACCAGCTCCGCAGATGATGAAGAGATTGATGAAATGTATAATGAGATAAATGAAATTATTCTGATAGTGAAGGGAGACGAAAATTTAATAGTCATGGGTGAGTGGAATGCGATAGTGGGAAAAGGAAGAGCAGGAAAAATGGTACGTGAATATGAAACTGGGGTAAGGAATGGAATAGGAAGCCGCCTGGTAGAATTTTCTACAGAGCGTAACTTAATCATATCTGACACTTGGGTTAAGAATCATGAAAGAAGGTTGTATACGTGGAAGAGGCCTGGAGACACTGGAAGGTTTCAGATACATTATATAATGGTAAGACAGAGATTTAGGCACCAGTTTCAAATTGTAAGGCCAGCCGGTGTAGCCAAGCGGTTCTAGGCGCGTCAGTCTGGAACCGCGAGACCGCTACGGTCGCAGGTTCGAATCCTGCCTCGGGCATGGATGTGTGTGATGTCTTTAGGTTAGTTAGGTTTAAGTAGTTCTAAGTTCTAGAAGTTCTAGGGCACTGATGACCTCAGATGTTAAGTCCCATAGTGCTCAGAGCCATTTGAACCAAATTGTAAGACATTTCCAGGAGCAGATGTGAACTCTGACCACAATCTGTTGGTTATGAACCGTAGATTAAAAGTGAAGAAACTGCAGAAAGGTGGGAATTTAAGGAGATGGGACTTGGATAAACTGACTAAACCAAAGGTTGGAGAGAGTTTCAGAGAGATCATTAGGGAACGACTGATAAGAACGGGAGAAAGAAATACAGTATAAGAAGTATGGGTAGCTTTGACAAATGAAATAGTGAAGGCAACAGAGGATCAAGTAGGTAAAAAGACGAGGGCTAGTAGAAATCCTTGGGTAACAGACGAAATATTGAATTTAATTCGTGAAAGGAGAAAATATAAAAACGCAGTAAATGAAACAGGCAAAAAGGAATACAAACGTCTCAAAAATGAGATTGACAGGAAGGGGAAAATGGGTAAGCAGGGATGGCTAGAGGACAAATGTAAGGATGTAGAGGCATATATCATTAGGGGTAAGATAGATACTGCCTACAGGAAAATTAAAGAGACCTTTGGAGAAAAGAGAAACACTTGTGTGAATATCAAGATCTCAGATGGAAACCCAGTTCTAAGCAAAGAAGAGAAAGCAGAAAGGTGGAAGGAGTGTATAGAGGGTCTATACAAGGATAATGTTCTTGAGGACAATATTATGGAAATGGAAGAGGACGTAGATAAGGATGAAATGGGGGATATGATACTGCGTGAAGAGTTTGTCAGAGCACTGAAAGACCTAAGTCGAAACATGGCCCTGGGAGTAGACAACATTCCATTAGAACTATTGATAGCCTTAGGAAAGCCAGCTCTGGCTAAACTCTACCATCTGGTGAGCAAGATGTATCAGACAAGTGAAATACCCCCAGACTTCAAGAAGAATATAATAGTTTCAATCCCAAAGAAAGCAGCTGTTGACAGATGTTAAAATTACCGAACAATCAGTTTAATAGGTCACAGCTGCAAAATACTAACACGATTTCTTTACAGACGAATGAAAAAGATGGTAGAAGCCACAGCGGCCGGCACAGCATTTGCACTCTGTCCCAGCACTACCACAGATGTTCTGATGAGATGGGTCACCAGCACTGACCTCCATCTAGTTGTTGTTCAAGACCACCAGCAGCATTTGAAATGTTAGAAACAGATTGGATGTCCTCATCACCCGAAACAATGGGTGGGATGTCCCGCTCCAGAAAGTGGGCTATGAACGTTACAGGATCCCACATGGTCACATGTTCAGACATGCTGGAGGTTGTTGCTGCCACAGGTACAGTCGGTAGTGCAGCTCTCAATAAGTGCACTGTGGTGGCTGTGGTTTGAATTAGGCCACTTGGTCTCCAGACCTCAAGATGGACATATGGTTCAAAGGGCTCTGAGCACTATGGGACTTAACTTCTCTGGTCATCAGTCCCCTAGAACTTCGAACTACTTAAACCTAACTAACCTAAGGGCATCACACACATCCATGCCCGAGGCAGGATTCGAACCTGCGACCGTAGCGGTCACGCGGTTCCAAACTGAAGCGCTTAGAACCGCACGGCCATACCGGCCGGCCAAGATGAACACCTATGGTTCATAGTGGAGTATGGTGGACTTGATGTGGGGTGTTAGGCAATTTCAAAAAGGTTGGCAGTACCAGCATAAGCATCTATCTGCCTAAGTACTACAGTCCATCTTCACACCATCCCGCTGCACTGCCGTCTTTTTTTTTCTTTTTTGGTCAAAAAGTATTTGCCACACGCTAGTCAATTATCATTTCTTTCCACTCACTGTGTAGCAGGCTATGGATACAGCTGTCAGCTGTGTGGTTGCATGTAGTACACTTACTAAATTCATCCCAGCTCATCACCAGCATTATCCCAATTGTACACACGGAAGCTTGCACCAGAGTGGGTGAACATCTCACCTCTTGTGCTTCAGAGGATTTACTGGACTTTTATTGAATGACCTACAATTACAACACACGTATTACGAAGTGCAACTTAGCCCCAACCGGCCTCATCTTCATTATTTGATGAAGCATATTCGTCTTCACCAAATATCAATGCTATTGACACAGTCCTCAGCTGCATGGTCATAGCTAATATACCCACTAAACTCCTCTTTCTCCAGCACAGGGATTTCATCGATTGAACACAGTAACCAATTACGTCCATCCTCCCAGTCCAGCTGCTAGATACAGACGGAGTCTTTTTCCCGCCACTTTTTCCCCTGACCGCCATCTTGGATTACATCAAGGGAGTGGCGAGGGGGGGGGGGGGGGGGTCAACAGCCACAACAAGTCTGATGGTGGTGTTGTGAACTAGGTCAGTTGGACTCTGAATCTCATGGTGTCCCCACTGGATGGAGCTACTGTTTATGATGACTCTAATAGTTTAAATAAACAATGAATACAAAGTAAAGACTTAGGTCCATCCTATCCAGCAACCCAGCTCAGACTGAGTCGTTTTCCCTCATATTTCCAGAAGCGGGAAGGGAGGGAATTGGTGGGTGAGGGGAGGGGTTAGTTTATGGAGGTAGCCAAATTGACCTATTTTCCCTCCATAATCTTTATTTTCCGCCATGACGTAAC
Organism: Schistocerca piceifrons; assembly: GCF_021461385.2. Lineage (NCBI taxonomy): Eukaryota > Metazoa > Arthropoda > Insecta > Orthoptera > Acrididae > Schistocerca > Schistocerca piceifrons. The sequence continues at coordinate 557,865,025 of NC_060149.1, forward strand.
TGCGACGTTGCCTCATCTATGGCCGCCGTCTAGGATCTGCCATCTTGAATACATGTGGCAACTATACAGAGTGGGGCCACAACTGCACTGCCCTACCAGTGAAACTGTGACCGTAGACGCCCTGTACGACTGTGCATTGAGAAAATTACATCTGAAGCAGTAACATATGCAACTGTTCTGCAGAGGGGAATGATTCCGCTGTAGCTACATTTAGCCCTGGCGGTGGGAGAACTATGAATGAGGAAGTTACCGAATCTGTCTAGGACAAGCAAGAGAACCGAACGCAGAGCAATCGACGTGATAACACAAGTAAGTCAACTGACACGGTATCAATACCTCTTCTACACTGCGACAGTCTTCAGAATATTCCTGATGAAAACACAAACCAGCAAGATTACCTTACTTGAAACAGCAGCACGGTAAGCGGCGAAAACCGAGGAAAGAATTTCAAACCAGTCTCTACTGTCTACAAAGATAAAAGAGAAAAGAAGGACAATGATATCGCGCCAATCTCTGTTTTACATGCCAAAGAATTTTATGAGCTGCAAGAAAAGACTGATGTGCAGAATATTGTGTCCAGGGCAGACGAATCACTCTGTGTTTTAGATATTCAGATAGACAATGTTGTGCGTAGTGTATACGCAAAATGTTTGTGTTTGTGAACGAATAGACAGGACCACAAATGGGAGTGTAAAATATAAATATATTGATGGATCTGTTAGCACAGTTTCAGTAACGTACCCAAGTCTTGCCTTGCAGAATGATATGGATGTTATTAAAGTGGCCTTTGTTATTCACCGAGAAAAATGGAACTCCAATGAATATGGGAAATATGGGCACGCCTATCCTATTTAATGTTACTAATCAAGTGGTGAATGGGAGTGTAGGTAATGGACTGTTTCAGAAATAGCTTACCGAATTTAACAAGCCCTTTCGTGATTGAGTGGAAGTAGTCATTCTTCTGTTGTTTTTGACTGCTAACCCCCAATATTTATTTTTCAATTTTTAAGAGCCGGTATTATCCTCAGAGCGGTCTTAACAGTTCCAATTACATGCATTTTTTCTGTTCTTTCTAAAAGGAATTTAGTGTTCTGTCTATTTTTTTTGTAGTAGTGTACAACCTAAAGATGCCTTATTGTCTGGCCGGCCGGAGTAGCCGAGCGGTTCTAGACACTACAGTTTGGACCCACTCGACCGCTGCGGTCGCAGGTTCGAATCCTGCCTCGGGCATGGATGTGTGTGATCTCCTTAGGTTGGTTAGGTTTAAGTAGTTCTACGTTCTAGGGGACTGATGACCGCAGAAGTTCAGTCCCATAGTGCTCAGAGCCATTTTGAAAATTATTGTTTAAATGTACTTACAGATAACGACACGAACGTTTAATGACTAAGCTATGCCATTAATGACTTTCTTTAACGATATTTATTTGCTCAGAGTCCACACAGGTATGTTGCGACGCCCTCCAGTGTTTGAGCATAGATCTATTGTACACTTTTGTAGTCCTGATTCCAAAACACGTCTACAGGTAAGCGTTTTAACTGTTCCTGTAAGGTTTTCATGTGTAATAGCTGTTTGTCTATCCTGAAATACAAAAAAAAGTTTTAATATTTGTTAGAAAAGATGGAAAATATTGCTCTGTGGCCGAGTGGTAACCTGCCACGTGGGCGGACTCGAATCGATGCTGGTTGACACAGTTTTTTTGAAACCTAGGTGCGTATTCTACTAGCATATCCGAGAAGTGTAAGATATGTAAGGATGGAAAAAGATCGGTTGCGCTGAAGACGTAACAGCTCTATCGTTGGTTTACACCTCGTCGTGGTCACTATTTTTTCGCTTTTTTCATTCAGTTCGAATACCTACGTGATTTAAGTATAAAATTCATCAAATATATGTTTCTTAACACATATCTAATTTCCAAATTTTTATGAAATCTGCACGGCTCCTTTTCATCAAATAGCATTTAGTACACAAAAATCCAGTTTTCTTTGCAAACATGATTCTTAATTATCGATCGTTTGTAAAGCAGTGTTAATAAGACTGTTTAAATGTAAACAAGACGTTATATAATATCTTTTTTCATTTGAATGTATTTACGCTTAGCGGAAATGTCCGTAGAATATGAACCATCGTTTCAAAATATTCTACAGCCAGGAATCGAACGTGGACCGCCCATGGTGCAAGCGAGCATTCTACCATAGGGGCACATTGCCTGGCGATTAAACTAGGTTAATTTACGCTATCAAAGACGCTCGAAAAATTTCAAATTCGATTTTCTCGAGAATTTTTGAGAGTCGCATCGAACTGTTTTCGGTATTAGACATTTGAGACTTCATGCACATATTTCTAGATTTGTGAGTAGAAAATAAAAACAACAGTCACAATTTTAAAGATACAGAAAAAAGACAACCATCAGCAACACAATTCCTGCCACATAATGACCCCCAAATGTGCACAGGAAAGCTGCATACAAAACAATGATACGCAGAGCAAACAAAATCACAATGAACAAAGAGGATAGGAAGAAAGAATTAGACATCATTAAGCAATTTACAGTGGCCAGTGACTTTCCCATCTCAATTATATATAGAATGCTGAGAAAAATAACAAAAAGGAAAGAAATTCTGGCTGTTTAGAAGAAACCAATAATTCAATTAAGTGTATGGCTAGCATACCTTACGTAGGTAACATTTCTCAAAGAGTAGCAAACCTACTTAGGTCACATAAGGTGAAAGTAGCTTCCTGCACAAATTACAGCAGAAATTAGTACACTCGTTAACCAATAAAAGGACATCAATTCTCAAACTCAGGAATATGCAAAATCACATGTAAAACTCACTCAAGCTACTACATATGACAAACTGGGAGGCATTTTCAAATTAGATACACTGAACACAGCTGCTATTAAACACATAACCAGTTTTCAAAATCAGCGATAGCAGCTCACATAAAAACACTGGACATCCATTCGAAACAATAGTGGAGAAAATCTTAAGATATTCCACCAATTCGATAAATCACATACGATTGATTTAATGGAATAGCTTGAAATTTTTGTACACCACAAAAAGCAAGGGATAAACTCTCAGTGACAAACTAGATAGCGAATCAGTTAATTTTTTCATATGTTCCTCCTGCATATGATAACTGTGGCTAATTTCATAAATATGGCGATTTCCCCATTAGGGGGGGAAAGTAGTGATAATTCAGCAGTCAATCGTGGTAATAGTGCATTTTATAATTGACAAACACATATGTAATCCAGAAACACTGTAACACTTGTGACTGCGTACAAATTTCTTGTGTAACTGTAGAGTCGTAATATCTTTGTAGCATGTTTTGAAATGAAACAGAGTAAGTGATGATTAATGTGAGTATGATATTGTGCACAATGCAAGAGGCACAGTACCGATACCTGTAAGTAAACAAACAAACATACCATTTCTGACATTAGCATTTAGAAACACTTAAAGATTCATTTTGTCCGATCCTCCGATTGCAGAACAAACTCGAAAATACGCAAGATGGGCAGAAAAATCACACATTACAAACATCACGAAAACTATTCATGCAAACAAACGCATAAATGCCCATAAAAATGAGAATACATTCTCGTAACGCGTTGTGCTAAGCATAAAAAAGTAAGTTACTGGTGCAGTTTTCATTATTTAAATCATTAATGACACAGTTTCAGACTTACCTGTAACGTTGAATACGATGAACGGAATTAAATGTTTGCTTATTTAGTTTATGAATACATTAAGAAACGCAACTGAAAGTTTTGGACTCACGCAGTGGTTAGTTCACGGCAGCTTAAAGGACAGTTCGTGACACTATAGATTTAAGAGAAGATTAATGTACCATCTTTTGATGAATAGAGAGCAAACTACAGCTGTAACCTCAACTGTTCATCTTTTCTAGACATGTAGGTAGTGACTGCACTCTAATTGCTCTGTATTAACAAAACAAAATCGGTCACACAACAATGTGTTGAACACTAAGGAAAGTTTGCAAAGCTGTGTGGGAAGTCTTGAACAAAATGTGCATAGTGTAATTCAGATAAGAAATGTGACTGAAAGATGGAATTGGATTTGAAACGCATGTTACAGATGTGATATGGACAATAGAGTCCCATGAACTTGCCCCAAGTCACCATTCGCCTATCGAGATTTAGGTTTTCAGTTATTTCCCAAAATCAGTTAAGCTAAAAGACCGATCGGTTCCTTCGGAAAGTCATCACCTATTACCTTTCTAAATGTTGCACAATCTGGGCTTGAGCTTCGACTCTAATGACCTCATCGCCAACGTACATTAAACTCCAGTATTCCCTTCTTTCTTTATTTTGAAAGCACTCGTTGGTGGTAATATTAGGTTACACAAGTAAACTTACGTTTAGTTTAGTATATTTTGAATTAACAATTACCCTCCGAATCACAGCTGTTCATCAACATTTCATTACTTCGTTCCTACAAACAAGGATAGGTATGTTAAGAAATACACTTGAACAAGTACTGTCGCGTATCCGATTTCTCAGTATTTACACAGGGTGTTACAAAAAGGTACGGCCAAACTTTCAGGAAACATTCCTTACACACAAATAAAGAAAAGATGTTATGTGGACATGTGTCCGGAAACGCTTAATTTCCATATTAGAGCTCATTTTAGTTTTATCAATATGTACTGTACTTCCTCGGTTCAGCGCCTGTTGGCCCAATTGAAGGAAGGTAATATTGACTTCGGTGCTTGTGTTGACATGCGACTCATTGCTCTACAGTACTAGCATCAAGCACACCAGTACGTAGCATCAACAGGTTAGTGTTCATCACGAACGGGATTTTGCAGTCAGTGCAATGTTTACAAATGCGGAGTTGGCAGATGTCCATTTGATGTATGGATTAGCACGGGGCAATAGCTGTGGTGTGGTACGTTTGTATCGAGACAGATTTCCAGAACGGTGTCCCGACAGGAAGACGTTCGAAGCAATTGATCGGTGTCTTAGGGAGCACGGAACATTCCAGCCTATGACTCGCAACTGGGGAAGACATAGAACGACGAGGACACCTGCAATGGACGAGGCAATTCTTCGTGCAGTTGACTATAACCCTAATGTCAGCGTCAGAGAAGTTGCTGCTGTACAAGGTAACGTTGACCACGTCACAGTATGAAGAGTGCTACGGGAGAACCAGTTGTTTCCGTACCATGTACAGCATGTGCAGGCACTATCAGCAGCTGATTAGCCTCCACGGGTACACTTTTGCGAATGGTTCATCTAGCAATGTGTCAATCCTCATTTCAGTGCAAATGTTCTCTTTACGGATGAGGTTTCATTCCAGCGTGATCAAATTGTAAATTTTCACAATCAATATGTGTGGGCTGACGAGAATCCTCAGGCAATTGTACAATCACATCGTCATCACAGATTTTCTGTGAACGTTTGGGCGGGTATTGTTGGTGATGTCTTGATTGGGCCCCATGTTCTTCCACCTACGCTCAATGGAGCACGTTATCATGATTTCATACGGGATACTCTACCTGTGCTGCTAGAACATGTTCCTTTACAAGTACGACACAACATGTGGTTCATGCACGATGGAGCTTCTGCACATTTGAGTCGAAGTGTTCGTACGCTTCTCAACAACAGATTCGGTGACCGATGGATTGGTAGAGGCAATTCCATGGCCTCCACGCTCTCCTGACCTCAACCCTCTTGAATTTCATTTATGGGGGCATTTGAAAGCTCTTGTCTACGCAACCCCGGTACCAAATGTAGAGACTCTTCGTGCTCGTATTGTGGACGGCTGTGATACAATACGCCATTCTCCAGGGCTGCATCAGCGCATCAGGGATTCCATGCGACGGAGGATGAATGCATGTATCCTCGCTAACGGAGGACATTTTGAACATTTCCTGTAACAAAGTGTTTGAAGTCACGCTGGTACGTTCTGTTGCTGTGTGTTTCCATTCCATGATTAATATGATTTGAAGAGAAGTAATAAAATGAGCTCTAACATGGAAAGTAAGCGTTTCCGGACACATGTCCCCATAACATATTTTCTCTCTTTGTGTGTGAGGAATGTTTCCTGAAAGTTTGGCCATACCTTTTTGTAACACCCTGTATATCGTCGTGGATAACTCGATCAACAAAGAAATACCACAGATGGCTGGAGTGCCCGAGCGGTTCTAGGCGCTACAGTTTGGAACCACGCGACCGCTACGGTCGCAGGTACGAATCCTGCCTCGGGCATGGATGTGTGTGATGTCCTTAGGTTTAAGTAGTTCTAAGTTCTAGGGGACTGATGACCTCCGATTTGAACCATTTTTGAACCTAAATCACATATCAGATTGCACTTTATTCTATGGGTGGAACGAAGTATTACGCACTTAAAAGGACACTAATCCTTCTACATTCCGAAATAGTTACATCAGAGAAAAGAGAAGAAAAGAACTAGATATGCCTGGATCAGTGTTATTGCTTTAGTTTCTTTTTTTTTATCTTATGGGACTTAACCGCTAAGGTCATCAGTCCCTAGGCTTACCCACTGCTTAACCTAAATTATCGTAAGGACAAACACATACATCTGTGCCCGAGGGAGGACTCGAACCTCTGCAGGGACCAGCCGCACAGTCCATGACTGCAGGGCCCACGACCTCTCTGCTAATCCCGAGCGGCTTTAGTTTCTTGATTAGCTAATTTTTACATCTGAAGTCTAGTCGAAATCAAGCGATGTACTGTACCTACAATCATTATTCTTAAATCTAATACTGTGTGGACGTAGAAGATAATTTCGTCTTATGCGTGATTCCAAACAAACACAAGGAGTTGTACAACTCCGTAACGCTCTGAATTCAACTAATTTAAGTACTGTTATAAAGCAAGGAAACTGACGCTGAAACGTGGTAGCTACTAATTTTCTGCCACATTATGTATCAATGAATCATGCCATTGAAGCTACTCACAGTTACTGAAAGTGTGCTTAAGAATGCGTGTTTAGGACATACTAAACTGGGAGCATTGAGTATCACCCTTAGCGTTCAGAATTGTGGCGGCTAGTAATAGGAGAATGACTACCAGGGAAACGACATGTAGACGGTGGTCCACGATTGTGCTACTACAGTCTGGAGGCTGCGGTACACTTTTCATTTAAGACAGTGGCAGAAATTTAAGTTACCACTAGAAGTTTCTGTGAAAATCAACCAAGGTAACATATCACAGGATGCCTCCGTGATGATGATATCAACTTTAATGGAAGACACACAAGGGCAAGTCTGTCAATCTGATGTAGACAACTGAAACCACCGATTGGGAAGTTATTTGTAGTTTAAAGGATCTACCGAAGAAAGCGCTAACCCATGAGAGCACAGCAATGTGTGACTGCGTATTATATATTTGGTCAAATCTATAAATAATAAATCGCAATGGACTTATCTGTAGCTTTCTCTACGCACTGTTACATTATTCATTTAGTAAAATCTCACTGTGACTTTTGAACTGTTGAAAGCTCCCACTGAGAGCGTATATTGTAACATCCAGTACTTTAAAACAAAAATCTACTTTGTAATGCGATTATGTATCTTCAATTTTCTCATCTTCTATCTCCTATTGGAACTGTTTCTTCTTCCTTCGCTTTCGTATCTGCGTTTAGCACCTACAACTGGTTTTTTTTTACATGGAGTTGGGGTGTCACTTCCTTAGCGTGAAGCAGATAATCTTGGAATTGGGAGTCTTCCGTGCAGTTTGTGAAATACTCTGTTATCTTTTCGAATAAGTTAACAGCTTTCGATATATCTGTGTTAATATTTTGTAGGTGTTTGCTGACAACATTCATGTGGAGTAATACATCATACCATATTTCCACTGAACAAAGGAACGTAAAATCACGAATAAGGTTTGACAAACTACAAGCGTCATGTGCAACTATTCTGCCTGTATTTTTGTCTTCGCTTATTTCAACTAGGGCATCATAGACTTCCCCTCTGTTATAGTTTTGAGGAGCGACTGCATCGATCCTCCTTTCCCATCTTGTCGTACTTAGTGGCTTCAGTGTTAGGGCAGACACATGATCATTCAGGACGGCCCAGCGTCCCGTAGACGCAGAGAAGAAATCATAAATTTTTCGCACCAGACAAAAGAATGAAACTGATTATTCTCATGCCTTTGCTGCATTATTCACAAATATACTTAAGGAGTCACTACTGCAAGGGAACATAATATGTCTTAGGACTTGTATCTAAAATCTTTTTTGCATTCCTATGTTCTTGTCTTTCATGTTAGAACGGTTGTCATATCCCTGACCCCTCTGTCTTCCAAAGGTATTTTCGCTTCTTCTAACTGTTTTAAGACTTCCTCTGTGAGCCCCAAACCAGACGTATCTCTTACAAGTACAAATTCAAGAAAATGTTCACTAATATTTACATCGCACGTGTCAACATCAGTAGAGGTCACATTCACAAAACGCACTATCATTGTCATTTGCTCAACACCAGAAATATCTGGTGTACAGTCCAAAATTAAACTATAATATATAGCAGATCTCAATATAGACAATATTTTGCTCATAATTTTTCGATGGAAAATGTGGATTATTTCGTTTTGTATGCCTTTATCCAGATAATGACGAGACTTATTTTCACCACGCGTTGTTTCCCTTATATGTTCCCCAAGAACTGAATCAAGTTTACGAAATAATTCGACCAATTTTAAGAAATCCTCATTGTTGTGAGTGAGCTGTTCGTCTGAAGTTCCGCTTAAGGGAAGGCACTGTCTAGCCAAAAACTGCTATCAATCGTTCGATTACAACTTTCTAATGCCGGGTTTCTGCATTTAATATTTGCAGGCTTCCTGCATCGACAGTGATGCCTGATTTTAATCTTCCGGTGACTTCCACCCACTGTTGGCGCGATTCTAAGTGCCCCAGGGACCTACCGTGGCTAACTAATGGCTCAGAAATGTGCTACCAGTTATTATAACCGCCTGAATTCAGTAATATTTTAATGTTCGAAAAGAGTTTACAGCTGAAGCAAAAAACAGTATTTGCAAAAAAAAATGGCTCAAAAGGCTCTGAGCACTATGCGACTTAACTTCTGAGGTCATCAGTCGCCTAGAACTTAGAACTAATTAAACCTAACTAACCTAAGGACATCACACACATCCATGTCCGAGGCAGGATTCGAACCTGCGACCGTTGCGGTCGCTCGGTTTCGGACTGTAGCGCCTAGAACCGCACGGCCACTACGGCCGGCTACAGTATTTGCACTTTTTGAATAAACTAATCATTTCCTGTAAACAGTTTCACCATTTCACAAACTGTAACTAATTTGTAACGGTAAAGCGACCATTAGAATCGTCCTTAGCGCAGCTTTCAAATTCCGTTATCTCTTCTGCAGGCCCTCTTTTGACTAACGTTGCCTTAACAAAATCATCTATTTTGTCTGTCATTTTGTGGGATTATCGATGAGCACTTGCTAGAATCAGCTGGAACAGTTTCACATTCATCAGAGAGCTTGCATACAATGTCATTTTTACCCCGCGACGTTGAAGGTAAATCTTCATCTACCGAAGGCTTACCCTCATTTACGTCTACATCTGCATTTGTGCTGGATCATTCTGATCAAAATTTTCTTTAGGTTGGAAAAATTTATCCAACGAAAATTCCCATTTTTGTCTACGTTTTCTCTTACCGCGCGTCTTTTTCTATACTGGATGCCGGAAAGGCGCTTCGTGCCGTCAGACATAGCAACAGTTTATAACATTCGCAATAACTTATGCCCTGATGAAAACACGTTGCGTCACAGTGAGAAAGCGTTTTCACACAAAACTAATGATACCTTGACAATGCCAGATGAATGTACAATTACCAACTATTAACACAATAGTTATTGTCTTTACTGAAGAGCCTCCAGAAGGTAAGATATGGCCGATGATAAACTGTCTTTACCCACACCATTATTGTTTGAAGTTAACAGACGAAACCAAATTGTGTCTAGCAAATAAAATATGTTTCTAATTCGTGCACCACATACAGACGTACATTAGCCCCTCAACCCAGAGTTCGACCACTATATCAAGCAGTTAACTCACTACGTAGCTATTAACAAGCAAGGCAAGCGACCATTGTTGCTACATAATGAAACTTCTAAATGAGATCGACGTATCCACTATGCGGGCTGCCAACTCCCAAAAATATTTTCCCCGTAAACTCAAGTCGAAACATCCCTAACAGTCAGTGTTCATTATCTAAAACCTCTAAAAGAAAAATCCATATTTTGCTGTTGGTTTTACTTATTTATTTGCAAATTATTCAACATTTCAAACATAATTTCAGGTTTTTATGAAGAATTCGATTTTTTAATGTTAATGTTAAACAGACTTACTACTTTGAATGGATTATGTGTAAAACAAGACCTGTATTTTGTTGCCGAGAAATATGAGCCATCAAAACCGTATTAGGCATTTCAATTCACAGCCTGCTTCATAGCATTTTTTAAAAATTTGTTGCACTAATTTGAATAGAAAACGTGGGTCAGATACCAGCATTTGAAATTGTTATGCATACACCTGGTACAAATTAATGAGAAAGAGAGAGGCCAAATTTGAAACATCTTCGGTATTGTACTGTTGAAAGTGAAGAACTCCACAGTGACCATGTTATTGTGTTTATAATTGATCCATATCATAACAGACTTGTGGAAGTCTTCGGGAGATTCGTAGAAATACTGTTAAGTAACTAAATGTTAGCCATGTACTTAAAACTTCAAGTCGGTTTTTAAATTAGCGAACACTGGCGTGATCCGGCTGTCACCTATTTTACGATACCGCTATAGGAACGAGACAGCAACCAGTGGCGTTCTACGTGTGACGAATGAAACGTCCTTTTGGGCAAGAGTAATAAAATATAATATGGTTATATACGCATTTCTTTTATTTTATATACGCATAAAACTATTGTGTATATCAATGTGTTCAGCAATAAATATTTCCAATATCTTGTGAGAGTCAACGTTTCTTTCCTAAATAGAAGCATACTGTTTGTGAACCGTTGATAATTTTCAATAAGACCCCTGATCTTATGAATAATTTGTATTTACAGCTCACTCTCACATTTCTTTATTTAAGGAAGATGAATCTGCCGCCCCCAAAAATCTGCTACCATGGGTGATGTCACGGTTGCCCCCCCCCCCTGCCCCCCCCCCCCCCCCCCCCCGCCAACCGCCTAGAGCCAGCCTGCACTCGTTATTCCTGTCAGCACAACAAAGAGGGAGCTCCATGGGCTGGGAATTGCGGGGCTAGCTGGAATTCCAAAACCACCCAACAATGATGCAAATTCCCGTAACAGGAAATCCGAAGTCATGAAATCGGGACTATGGAGGAATGGAAGAAAGTAATTTGGTTGGATGTGTCGGATGTGTCTAGTTTCACACTGTTTCCAGTTTCTGGCCGAGTTTACATCCCAAGTGTGGAACAAGTCGGGGACTGGTGATGATTTGCGCAGCCATGTTATGGTATTTCATGAACACCATCGTTAGTCTGCAACGCCGAATTACTGCCTCGGATAATGTGACCATTTTGGATGGTCAGGTCCATTCCAAGGAACAGCGTTTCTTTCCCAGTAATTATGTCGTGTTCCTCAACTCACATAGCCAAAGCCTGGTTTTACGAGCACGAGGACGAACTGTCGCATTCTCCCTGTCCGCCACAGTTACCAGATCTCAGTGCTATTCTGCCTTTGTGGTTTACTTCAGAGAGAAATGTGTCTGATCGGTATCCACCTCCATCAACATTATCTCAACCAGCCACTATTATTCAGCAAGAGTGATATAAGATTCCTTGAAAATGATACATTACCTATCAATTCCGAGAAGACTAGAAGCTCTTTTAAATGTCACTAGGTTTCCTACACTGTATTTGGAGAGGAGGAGGAGGAGATTAGTGTTTGCTCTCCCGTCCACAACGAGGCCGCTAGGGACGGAGCACAAGCTGGGAGTAGGTAAGGGGTGGAAGGAAATCGGTCGAACCTTAAAGCGATTTAGGGAAATCACTGAAAACCTAAATCAGGACAGCCGGACCCGCGTTTCTACTGTCGTCATCTCGAATGCGATTCCAGTGAGCTAACCACTGCGCCCTCTCTATTAGGCATGGCAATGTGTTGCGTTTTTGGTTTTTCCTATATTATTGTCCGCGTCCTGTTGCTCTGCATTTATTAAAAAGAACCTGTAAAACTTTTGAGAGCCAATACGTTATTTTACTTTCTTATATCATAGACCTGTATCCTAGACACGCTAAATATAAAAAGATGAGAAACCCTTTACTGTGATATTCAGAAAGTAACACTGTCAGATTTTCCGTAGTGACTGAATTTATAAATCAAGTGATTATGAACTTTCGTTTTCGTCTCTATTGTACTAGAAAATACAATAACATAAAATCACATCTTTTTACATAACTAAACCACAATTCAATATGTGTGACACAGTCAGGAAGAAACTATGTGAGTTTTTGCTAACTGTAGGCACCTCACTAACAAACGAGTTTTAAATTTCATTTGCTTGATTATTTATAGGAGGTATGAAGGAATTTTTTGTTGCTGATGGCATCCGATCTATCATACGTTCTTGCTAACTTTAATGTGGTAGAAATTGCTTTTTGTAATGATACATTTCAAAAGTGAGCATTCACTTTATGTCTGACCTTCATTGACATTGTCACCTGCTTCGTTCTTTTCATTCAGTCGATTTAAGTTGTGTTCATTATTAAAAACATGCTAACTAACGTTTGTAGAGAAATGAAACAGAACAGAAATAGTGCTAACCTACGACGCCCAATGTACAACCATCAGACACTTTTACTATAGGTTTTTCTATTGTTACAAGGTAAAATGAATCAGAGACGATAAGAGACTTACAAGTCTTCACTGATATTCAGAGTAGTCAGAAAAAGTCTGAAGAGCTTGTTAGGATGTTGCACGTAAGACTGTGCTGAGAAACCCTTGTTAAAAAAAATTCTATGTGTTTTGCCGTTACCGAGTTAATTAGCACTGAAGTTAGCCAGTCAGGCCACTGCACTCAAATTCAAGTGGTCCGTCAGATACTATTAGGGTCGGTTGTTCGCAGAGCGTAGATGATAGCGTGAGAGACTGCTCAATCTTTGGTCCCTGTTCCATACTTATTTAAGCCCCATGTCCAGTTTTTGCATCACACTCTTGCTTGATTTTAGGAAACCAAACGAAACCCACTTTTGGCGACTACGTCTGTGACGGGCCACTTCGATCTGTGTGCGTAATGGCCTGGTTGGCTAACATCAATGCTAATTAACCCGAAAACGGCAAAAAGCATCATATTTTTTTCTTAACAATTATTTCTCAGCACAACCTACCCTGCAACACCTTTAAAAGCTTTTCAGGCTGTTACTGTCTACTGAGAACGTTAATGAATACTCCAAAATTTTAACAAATGCTACATCTATACCTTTCCAGGATAGACTAGTTGAGATATAATGCTAAGACACACTTTCGGTTTTACAAAATGAATTGAATTTCGTACCGCGTAATGAGGATCTGCATCAATGTCATAACTAGTCGATCACTGTTGCCATTAACATTGTCGCAGAACATCCATCTGCTTACTCGACTACAAGATTTCAATGTCATTGCCATGACAATGTTGTCGTGCAAAGAAAAGAACAGAAATGTGATAAAGCAGAACACTGTATGTCAACGACCTTGTCGCATTGGTAGCACCAGTTCCAGTCAGGTCACTTAAATTAAACAGTGTCGGGCTTGGCCGGCACCTGGACGGGTGACCGTCGCGATCCACCTAGCGCTGCTGGCAAGCGATGTGCACTCAGTCGTTGTGGGGCCAAAAAGAGCTACTTGACTGAGCAGTAGCGGCTATGGTTAAGAAAACTGGCAACGCCCGGGAAACCGCTGTTCTGACAACATCTCCCTCCATATCCGCATCCAACGTCGTTCAGACAACATGTCCCTCCATATGCGAATCCAGTGACGTCCATCAGTTGAGGATGACACGGGGGTATCGTCGGGTTTTCGGAGTCATGTTCGGATGGGTAGTTTCCGATGGAGAACACTTTATAATGCCAAGAAATGCTTTCTGGCAGTTCAAACGCAACGACTTGTTGTTAGCACTTTCTTCTGCCCACCCCTTCATTTTATCTTTGGTCTGCTGTCGTTGGCAAAGAACGAGTAGATAAATTTCTGCAATAATTTTATTTATCTGAAAAGGTTTTACAGTCTCAACAGTTGTTCAAAGTGACGTACTGAATTTTCAGTGTAGCCACGGTAGCTTTGTTGTTCTCGTCCGAAGAGCCCCGATGTCGATCTAAGAATGTCAATGTCGTCGAGAGCTCTTACCGGCATGTCGACTTCAGTCTTGACAAGTGTATCGCACACAAAACGTTACACTTGACCCCACAAGAAGACACAAAATTATATCAAGTGCCCTGACTGCCCACGAGACGAAATCTTCTCTACCTATCCACTTTTAAGTTAATATCAGATGCAGCTGTATGTGGGGAAGACGTGGAAAATACGCTAGAGTTCCCACCTGTTGGGTGAACACAGCAATCTGCAGTGTATGTTACTGAATACTGCTGTACCACCCCTCATGGCATGCACCTAAATGTTGGTCGGGATTGTTGTTGTTGTTGTGGTCCTCAGTCCTGAGACTTGTTTGATGCAGCTCTCCATGCTACTCCATCCTGTGCAAGCTTCTTCATCTCCCAGTACCTACTGCAACCTACATCCTTCTGAATCTGCTTAGTGTATTCATCTCTTAGTCTCCCTATACGATTTTTACCCTCCACGCTGCCTCCAATACTAAACTGGTGATCCCTTGATGCCTCAGAACATGTCCTACCAACCGATCTTTTCTTCTAGTCAAGTTGTGCCACAAACTTCTCTTCTCCCCAATCCTGTTCAATACTTCCTCTTTAGTTATGTGATCTACCCATCTAATCTTCAGCATTATTCTGTAGCACCACACTTCGAAAGCTTCTATTCTCTTCATGTCCAAACTATTTATCGCCCATGTTTCACTTCCATACATGGCTACACTCCATACAAATACTTTCAGAAACGACTTCCTGACACTTAAACCTATACTTGATGTTAAGAAATTTCTCTTCTTCAGAAACGCTTTCCTTGCCATTGCCAGTCTACATTTTATATCCTCTCTACATCGACAATCATAAGTTATTTTGCTCGCCAAATAGCAGAACTCCTTTACTACTTTAAGTGTCTCATTTCCTAATCTAATTCCCTCAGCATCACCCGACTTAGTTCGACTACATTCCATTATCCTTGTTTTGCTTTTGTTGATGTTCATCTTATATCCTCCTTTCAAGACACTATCCATTCCGTTCAACTGGGATTGTCGATGATATAAAGACCCATTCCTCCGTTCTCACATTCCATTAGCCGAGTTATTCCAGAATGTGTCTTGGTTTCTTACCTCAGACTGACAGATTTAGCACATTATCATCGTCCCGGGAAGTCTATGATTTTCGTATTATCGTGACGGAAATTTCTTGTGTATTTTAGGGTGTTTTCAAAGAAATCGGTAGGCTACATTAAACCAATCACATGCAGATGTTATTGTCAGCTTCTTAAACGTTGTTTGCAGTGAGATTTTTCGGTCAAATTAAAGTTGTCTACGTGAACCCTGAGAAGAACAGTAATCAATCGCAGGCATTACTGCTAGAGTTAGCCCCTCTCAGTGTTTTCAGGCGATTATGCAAGGGCAGTCTGTACGCCATGCGAGCTATGTTACTAGTGTAGCTGAGCATCACATATGAAAAAGTTAGTTGTGACCAATGTTGTAAGTGGATTACGAATAAAGTGATTGTTAGTTCTCTTTCTAGAGTCAACATTTTCTCTTCAACGACAGGGGACCAGGAGATAAATAAAAATAAAGTCATCATAAATGCAGTAAAGTGATTGATGGTATTTCATTGAACTTGGCGTGTAACCTTTCAGGGTAAACAGACCAATATATGTATGTATGTATGTATGAACATTTCGCAGTTTGATGATTCCAGCGCTTATCATCATGTTACGAGACTCGTGCAGCTACTGGGAAGGACATTCGATGTCTAAGACGGACGGGTGTCCATAGAAATTGCGGGAACGAACGACTGGAGTTGCTCAGTAAGCAATAAATTGAGAGCGTGGAATGATCAGTATACATTCATCCCACGAATAGCATGTGGGAGGTGGCTTAAGTACACTAGTCGGGTCTTCCTATCATATTACACTCAGAATGTCACTTCTACCCTGGTATATGGTGGTTATGTATTTGTGAAAATCTTTGAATACGAGATCCAGAGGATTTCCTTGAATTGGTAAGATCGTAAATTTGATGTTGAGCACTTAATCTATCGATCTTAGACATCCTGTACATGTGTGATATGTTTCAACAGAATGCAGAAGCTGCGGGCTCGAAATGAGAGAGAGATCTGGATGAGTAAAGAAGTTTAAATTTCAAAGGTAGTAGTCGGGAACATAAAATAAATGAAGTCCCATGCTCCTTGACAGAGCGAAGGGGAACGACGCGGTTGACCCACACCACCGTACTAGGTAAGGTCGTAATGGAGATGGTTTGCCGTTGCCTTCATCCGACCGTAATGGGGATGAATGATGATGATCAAGACGACACAACAACACCCAGTCATCTCGGGGCAGGTGAAAATCTCAGACACCGCTGGGAATCGAACCCGCGACCCCGTGCTCGGGAAGTGAGAACACGACGGGATTTAACGCACTTTCAACGTGTAATGGTAGTTTGAGTTCCATGCAACACGTATTCCGTTTCGGATATCGTTATGAAATTGAATATTCCGAGATCAACAGTGTCAAGTGTGTGCCGAGAATGCCAGGGTTCAGGCCATACGTCTCACCACAACAAGGCAATGGCCGACAGCATCCACTTAACGACCTAGGGCAGAGGCGTTTTCGTCGAGTTGTCAGCGCTAACAGACAAGCAAGTGGGTGAAATAACCTCAGAAATCATTGTGGGACGTACGACGAACGTATCCGTTAGGGCAAGGCGGCGAAATGAGGCGTTAACGGGATATGGGAGCAGAAGACCGAAGTCAGTGCCTTTGCTAACAGCATGACATCGCCTGCAGCGCCTCTCCTGGGCTCGCGCCTCTATCTGTTGGACCCTAGACGACACGAAAACAATGGTCTGGCCACATGAGTCCCGATTTCAGTTGATAAGAGCTGACGGTGAAGTCTAGTGTGGCGCAGACCCAACATAACTATGGACGCAAGTTGTGAACAAGGCACTGTGCAAGCTGGAGGTGGCTCCATAATGTTGTGGGCTGTGTTTACATGGAATGAACTGCGTCCTCTGGTCGAACTAATCAATAATTGACTAGAAATGTTTATGTGCGGCTACTTGGAGACCATTTACAGCCTTTCCTGGATTTCACGCTCCCAAGCAATGAAGAAGTTTTTATGGATCACAATGCGTCATGTCATTGGACCACAGCTGTTCACGATTGGTCTGAAGAATATTCTTAACAATTCGAGCGAATGATTTGGCCACCCAGATTGCCCTACATAAGAAGCTATCCAGGTGTCCGCTTATACACAAAATCCTGCACTGGCAAAACTCTCGCTATTATGAAGCCTATAGAGGCAGCATTGCTCAATAATTCTGAAGAGAACTTCCTGCTGCACTGCACCAGACAAAAGAAGGTCCGACACAGTATGAGGAGGTATTGCATGACTGTCACCTCAGTGTAGTTTGGCAGAATGGCTAGACTGTTGACCATTCCGCTTGAAGTAGTCACAACAGTCTTGACATACTCATTAGCAATTGTATTGAAGACCTTCACTAAGTTATATGTAGCATGTCCTTTAGCCTTGAGGACGTTGGAAAACAATATAGCATCGATTCTACATGACATCGAAAACATTGAGGTAACCCTCAGATCTATGAGCGCTGAACTGCCATACACCACGCCCAAAGACTGAAGGGACTGTTGACCATTCCGCTTGAAGTAGTCACAACAGTCTTGATATGCTCATTAGCAATTGTAATGAAGACCTTCACTAAGTTATATGTAGCATGTCCTTTAGACATCGAAAACATTGAGGTAACCCTCAGATCTATGAGCGCTGAACTGCCATTCACCACGCCCAAAGACTGAAGGGAGCTGGATCCAAGGCGCATACCATTTCCATCTATAGCTTCCGATACTTGAACAGTATATTAAGACCAGTTGATCTGAGGGACGAAACGAGCAGAATAATTTTTGGTGAATTCCGGAATTACTCCTTTGAAGGCGCCTCATCATTCTCCACGATGTACATTTACTTCACATCTAATGACTGCATATTCATTGTTACTTTAAAGTTCAATTTTCCATACATCCTCCTTGGGTACATACATGGGATATCCTACAGACTGCACTGACGAACCGTTGCGCAGCTGACAAATTGTGGACCAGCATAGCTGACATGGATGATCGTTTGGAATCAGATACAACTCATTGTAGTAAATATACGCTCAAAGTACAGAAAGAAGTCATAATCCCATCGGTCTTTTGTACTGCATTGCCGATCTAAACTGACAGTGGAGCTATCACCAGTGGTGCGTTACAAGTAGTCATGTAGACTGAACGTAATTACAACGATTAATTCCACTCTAACTCAGGCATGTACAAACATTGAGTTGGAGTAATGGCTGTAGGTGCCTGAGCTAGACTGAAATGTGTCTGTATAATTAAGTTCAGTCTGTGTGACTACATTTGACGCGCTGGTGATTGCTGCACTGTCAGTTGAAATCTAGGTCTGCCACTTAAAAAAAAAAAAAAAAAAAAAAAGGGGAAACCTTGACATTACGACCGATGCTGACCACCTTTCTGTCCTGGATTACATCACAGTCGTGGGGCACAATCATTCCCATGGAATCAAACATACGGTGACGGTATTTAATTACGATTGCTGGTAGACAAGTCTGGTCTCTGCTGCAGAATAAAACAGCAACAAAATCTATTATACCAACGAGACGGGCACAGAGATAGAAGCTGTGTGGTGTTTCTCGTCGGCATATTAGACATTCCAAACGAATCCCTGATCTGTTACTATTTCATGTGAACTATCATTCCTCGGGGCAGAGCTGGCCGTTCCTTGGACCTGAAACAAAGCTTGCCCTTTCTGTACCCCGTCTGACGGTATCGTGCGTGCATTCGCAAATTCTATTTCTCCCCCTCCCCTCTCGCTCTCACTCTGTCTCTGTCCGTCTCTGTCTCTGTCTCTCTCCCTCTCCGTCTCTCTCTCTCTCTCTCTCTCTCTCTCTCTCACACACACACACACACACACACACACATTCACTCACTCACTCACAAAGCGATCGGAAGTGGGACTGCGCTGCAGAGCTGCTAGCCCTGCCGTTCAGACCCAGTGGAAAGGACGTTACTCGCAGGAGCAAACGAACAAAACAGGCGGCGGGGCGCCCCATCGATAATTAAACGGCGACTGCGCCACCCGCAGCTTGCAACCTGGCTCTGTTATAGCCGCCTCGCCTGCCAGCCAGCCTTCTCATCAGCCAGCCCCTATACGCTGCTGCAGATAGGGCCGCCGCTACATCCTGCAGTGACAGCCTGTTAACTTCCGCTCGCTATATCCATCCTTATTAATTCGGCAATATTTTAAACTTTCACGGAAGTGGCACAGTCAGTTGTTTTGTGTGTATTGGGTCTATTTCACTTACTGAACATAGTTTGACAATTATATGACGTCACTCTTAACATAAGCTGAGTCATTATCCTCATTTGACTTAAGACATTTGCCGCATTTACGATCGCATAATCGCATATACGCAGACAGTTTTACTGGGAATTCATCTTAAATTTATCCATACTGCACTATGATTGTTTGAAGTGTCAAAATATCTTAGCAATAAGCAATTAAAAGAAAAAAAACATAACTTCCAGAGTAAATCACTTTTAGGAAATACTGAGCGTACCGATACGATCCAACTGAGTCCCTTGATGACAGGAAAATGGTGGATATAAGTCGCTCAGTGAAATCCAGTTTGTGTAGAACACGCGACATGACCCGAATTATAACTATTCTCATGTGATCATATTCGTTGACTTTTCCCAACTCATAACTAGAGTGTCAACTTTCAGCCCAACCTAGGGCTATACATCAGACCTTTGCGTCAATGTAACTAAGTTTTCGTATTCACAGTCCATAGATTCGCCAACTCATAATCAGCTATCACCATCCAACATAATCTAGGCCACGACCTACCCTCCAGATCAATCGGTCACCGACGTCACAGTCCACAATGGCATACGTCACTGGTCAAAGCCGACATCTGGTGTCGGTAGTTTCAACTGATCCACTTCTTTTTATTATTTGTGAAAACTAGTTCGTACGATGTGTTTCAGCACAGGCTGCTACGTTGAGGTACCTAGATGCCAGATAAATTTTTGGGGAATGTCGTTTTTCATCCGAAATTTTAATGGAAAATTTTTTACCCGTTTTATAGGTTGCAAAAATTACAGAATAAGTGAGAAACGCTGAAACTGATAGTTTGTGAACGTAGTTTGTCGTTTCCTGGCATTCTGGGCACATAAACGAGAACATACGTTTATAATCTGCACAGAGATGTTACCGCTGCTAGCTAGTACTCGCAAAAGGTTGCGATGCTGCAAACTGCTTGTACTGTGGTTAGACTTGGTACAATACATCAGTCTCAACATTATGACAAACTTTATACATGGCGATTTACACTATTTTGCAATATGTGTTCATTATTAGAAAGTATTCTTTACCACTAGGAAAATCTTGTGAAACAATTTGTAAATATATGATCTACACTTTTATGGTACGAGATGATTTTTCCATAGTTGCCTCAGTGATTAACAGACTCGACCGATCGGATGATCGTCGCTTTCTTACACCTCATCGACAGCAAAGGAAAAAAAAACAAAATAAAACACATTCACGTAGTTCAAATGGGTAGACAGGCATATTTTTAGCGCCAGTTTTAGAAGTTCGTTTTCACTATTAAGTTATGCACATTTGCGATTTTGTTGTGATTTTATTCTGAATTACGTACTCTTTCCTTTCATTATCAATTGAAATTACCATAATAATTAATTTTGGAAGCAGAAATACACATTCTTATTTTTGCACTAAGTATACGATATTACCATTTGTTAAGTGATGGTAGTGTAAAAATTTTTACAGTAGTAAATACGACGTATCTCAGTCACTAGACGGCAGTTTCTAAATAAAGAGCAACAAATATATAAGTACAGAAATAAAAATAATAAATTATACGTCGAGTACACCATTGAATTACTTATATGTTTTATTCGTACTGTTCTGCTCCATTTTATTTCTTCTCTTTTTTGGCACCAAATAAAAACGAGATTTTCCCAACTCACGTTGTTCATTCGACTTCGCAAGAGAGCAACGGGGCCAACACTTGGCGTATTGCTCCACCGGGAAGCGCCGCTATCACAACTGGCCGTGGTCTTTCATTCAGCGCACGGCCGGACTCACCACCTAGCGTTGCCGGGCGCCATCCCAGCAGCCGATAGCAGCTGCACCGTCCAGAAACCACGAGGAGAGGCATGCCTGTCACATGTGTAACTGAAGATATAATCAAGTTATATTATTAAATTGTCCACAGCGCTTCCACTGGTTTTCCACCAACTATTGCATCACCACATACGCACCACCTCTACATAGGTGCCACAACAGATTGGTCAATACAGAGTGGTTTCACATGGGTAACAATCAACAGCAGATGGTATGCCATCCCCACAGCACGTTGTTAGCAAAAGCTACATTTATGAAACCAGAGGAACCTGCGGATATGCTGCATTTAGGAGTAATGATAAAGATGAATCGTTAGCATATGTACGGTGCACGCAATGTAATTTTCTCAGGCATTCTGTGCTTTGACCAGAAACAGTACTGCAATTGCTTTACTTCTAGCCATTTACGGGACATGGCTAGGCAAGTTAGGTAGTCCAGGTGGCTACAGATTAGAGAGAAAAAGTAACATGGTAAAAAACACTTTGGGACTAACTGTTCTGTGTGTATTGTTTGGTTTTAGGGTGATTTTTATCGTCGATAATGGATGAGGCAAAGTCAGAGACGTGAGGTAGTAATAGTGTAAGAGTGGCATGAGTGCAATTTTGATATCAAATTGATACACAAATGAATTGAAACTGATCAATTAATTACCCACAACAATACCCACCAACTTCCCCGCTCCGGATGATGTTATGTGTTTTCCTCAGCCTGCTCGTAGATCACCGCACCCTCCACCCTGCCCACCCCTCCGGCTCTCCACCTACATTATTTGCTGGAGTTTTGAATTAGTAGGGAATTTCAAATTTTGGCAAAAATTAATTTTGTGCCAGGGCTGTGCTGACATTCTAAACCATCTCCCACATAGGAACTGGCTGGAAATTAAAAATTGTGGTGCCCTATCCGGGGCTTAAGCCGTAGTCAATCTTGATGGGAAGCACAAGTACACGCTCCAACACAACGAAACTGCCCAGGTGCTGGAGAGTGAGTTTAGGTTAGTGTATTTAGTTTATTTTGGTTGGGAAATTGAAGTAAAGATCGGTCCTCATTACATAATTAATCATACAGATCGGTCCGAAATACACAACTATATATATATATATATAGTGCTACACAGGGACTACCCAAAATCGTAATACAGCTCAAAAACTGACAATGACACATAACTGGTGTTATCCTGCTGGGAAAAAATTTCACAACACCACTCGAAACTAGTGGCAGATACACTCAAACTCTACCCTTCACCTACAAGCTGATGAGAGAAAGGCTGGGGTATAAGGTACTATCTTTATGTTTTGGTGGGAAATATACTCAACTGACGAGATGCTGTCGCTGAACAGCAGAAGTTTAACAATTATGTTATCTGTAAGCATATACTGAGGACAGTATCTATAGCTGTTTGACATCAGAGATTGCTGCAGGCACCTGCTCGACAATTACCTTGCTGCCCAGGAAATTAAAGGCAATACAGACTACTATAAATGATGGAAAATGCATCGCTGTTCTTATTACGCAGCGAAATATTTGTGAGAAAGGACAGCACTCATGTACTGGCGAGAATTGTCATTCCAAAAGACTGCAGAGGAGATGGTAGATAAAAGTGCGTTTTCCTCAATGGGCATTAATATACTGTCCCCAGTCTCCAGATTTCGGTCACAGAGAGACAAATGGCAATAAGAGGACGATATTAGAAAACTGTTAAACGTGTTTCACAGAAAGATTAGATCCATATGGGAGAGCTAAGAAAATCTCAAGAACCCTGCAGATCGCTTTTTCAAACATCCGCTGCTTGGAGAACAGGCAGACTGACTCTGCTGCCTCTGCCAGCCACAGCGCCCGCTACATCTGAGAGCAGAGTCTTTCCCAGCTGCGGCTGGACTACCCTCAAGGGCACATAGTTGGATGCACAATTCGGCTGTTCTTATATAATACTAAAGTGGAATTCGGCAGCTGTGCCCTGTCCTACACGACAACACCTCGTCAGGCACAGCTACATAGAGAGGCCATCACTCCAATGCCCCCCGCCCCCACCAAACACACACACACACATACCGTGAAAGTGCCACATGTGGAAACAATTAACTGTAACAGTTGTATTTAATATCAATGCCTCTCTTTAAACCGATCATCAATGGAAATGGAGAATTCAACTGCGTCAATAATAACTGCCCTCTTACTACGAAAACAAGTGCAGTCCATTTTCTTTTAGTTTCATGAGCAAATTGGTTTAGTTCTTACATTCATCTGCAGGATACAATTTGCATCTCATTATTTTGCGACATGCAACGAACTGCACCAATCCCGATTACATGTGAGCAAAATTCAGAGGTCGTGTTATACGCCCCCATATGCATCCACGCTAAGTGAAACTGGGAGAAAAAAGTCCACTATTTTGCTTCGAAAATTACCAATAACTGCAGGATGTCCTTGTTGTTCTGAAACCGTCATCAGGGTAAAGAAAATGCGAGAATTTACACTCCGCAGAGAAAACATCCGTGTTAAACAATTTCTTTCAGCTTTATGGACAAATTACACGACCTGAGAGCGTATCTAGCGTTGAAACTTCTTTCAATAAATAAAGTGTCATGCATGTATGTCTTATAAACATTACAGACATGTGAAATAAAATTAGAGATTACAGTCTTTCATGCCACAGCTGACATGTCAGAAAATATGGAATCATTTTATGTTCGACAACAACAGCTATAATTCAAAAGGAGGTTGCTGTTTTGTACACTATCGAAAGTCGCTTTTACCATTGTGAATCTATATCACACCCGGTTTTATGAAACAAATTGTGCCAGCCGCTGTTTTAATAAAGCCTCCTATAAGATTTACCGCACTCCTCTCTTCTGATACATTGAAAAAAACATACACTGTGTGCATGTTGGCATTGAGTTTATTATATATACATCTATCGCTCCATTGGAGCATATGGACAGTGCAGGGGAAGTAGCTTGCACAGATCTGCATAAAGTTCTGTCGACTGTATTGGAGGAATAGCATATCCTACAGACTATCAATCGCAAGAGAGGCTCCCTGTATTTTCCTTCATAAGCAGATTAATACATTGTTTTTTAGACTGTTACACATCCAAGCAGATTATGACTTCAGCTTTGTACACTGCCAAACACATTGGTTTTCTACCATGACTTCGAGGTCTGTATCAGCTGCCAAATCTACATTATCACATTTTGATCCCTTGGCTCTTACAGAAAGCTGAGCAACACATAGTGTAAACCATGCAGCTCCCACAACACACAGGTTGGTCGAAATAAAACACAGAGGCGAACTTCATGATTGACAAAAATGTTAATGACAACACCGCTTATGGAAACTGGAAGGGTTTGTGATATTTTAGAGCATTTTCAATAGCTATCCAAATATGATGATCTATACAGTTAATCTCATCTTCCACAGCAATGCGGTGGCCAATGTATTGATTTTCCATTTTGAAGAGCATTGTTTCCTCATTTTGCAGTCATGTACATGACTACTGTTTAGGAGGTAATAGAAATAAAAAGAGGTGCTGTTATAAACAGAAGTAAGAAACATGTGGAGGACATCGCAGCATAAGGAAATACGAAGAGTTTGCAGCATTGCGTAACACTTCCAAAAAACTGTCTGAACATGAAGACCTCTACATTTAATCCCATGCTCCACAGTGCCAAGTAGGAGATACCCAGTGTTTAGCCCAGGATCCTTCCATCACAACTAACTGGTGTCGGTCTATCATTATGTGGTAATCAACAGCATTCTAGTGGAAAGATGGGATACGAAAGACACTGTTGATATGGGGTGAAGTAGAGTAATAAGCACCAAAGTTGATAGCACAATCAATCTTAGTACTCTTACTAGCTGTTCCACAATTTCATTGGCAGGTGATGACACAGCTACTTGAATCCCAATTTCTGTATCATCGCTAAATCACCCCTCCATTACTATGCAGATAGCATACACCAGACCGTAAGTACATGTAGATGACTGCACAGTATGTCTGTTCGGTCAGATACATGATACGTACCAATTGTTCTGTAATTTGAATGAGAGCCATTGGCACAGCAGAATGCATCCCAGTTTCTGCATCACCGTTAAATTATCTCGCCACTACTCTGCAAGTACCTTGTACTTGTTTGCAAATGCAGATAGATGACTGTATGGTTTGTCAATTTAACCACATACTCAAGAGTATACCTGATAGTCTCCTATTACGAAGCAATTAGAATACCTACATGTGTCCAGCAAATCGATCATAGCGCAGAATTTACTATTACGTCTGGCCATAGTTCCCTGTGTGGATGGGCATTACAGAGTATTCTTGCATTTGTAGGATAAAGGTGGAGATTGACAGATCCCGCCCACATTGTCCTTGACGAATCCTCTCTTCAACATCAATCTTACCCATGACACCCATCGAAACACACAATATCTCTCATGAGGTGTGCTTGTTGAGGAGGGTAGCAACCCTTATCTGTTTGTATTAGACATGGGAGTGTTACGACAGTAAAACAAAAGGTTAAGAAAAAACGTTGTTTTATGCATGATGGAGCTCTGGACTCACGGGGGTTGAAACATTTCGTGTAAATCAAACATGATATCAATTCTTAAGCATTATTTCACTGACTGGTGTTAGTAACAGTAAGGTACCAAGGTGAGAGAAATGATCATGGAGCATGAACACACACTCTTATGGTTTTACAGTTCTACACCTACAAATGCTATATTGTTAAAGCCATATAGTTCCCAAAGTATTAGTCAAGCGGAATACGAAGCACTTAATACTCCAATGCAGGATATATTTGTAGAAAATCAGACATGCAACCACCCCGCAAGTTTCCTAGCCCAATCACAATAGTTCAAACTATAAAATGATAAAAATACTTCCTTCTACACGGTTCTGGTATCCTAGGGAGGCGTCATCAGTGTGTATCCACTACTCGTAGCAACTGCAAGCCAAATCTTTATTCCAAATTTGTTTGGTTTATAGCTCATGTAGTGAATGAAAGAGCATCTAGCCTTGCTGGGAAACTGTTGCTCATCCACAGTGATATTTTCACCTGGAAAACACAGCAAGAAATTGGCAATGAGAGGATTCCACACAGGGCTGCAGCTGCAAAACGATCTGTCTCTAGTCTGCGTGAACGTGTGATATTTTCGTCTAATAGCAAAACCGCAAAACTTCGGTGAACTTATTTCTGCTCACTATGTTCCGAAAAAAATGCTGGTCCCCATGTATTCGACCATAATAGCTTCAACGGAAAGTTTTTTGCTCCATATACGCCTCGTAAATACATAAGAGATATTGCGGATTCTATTGCACTGACGCTAATGGTCCAGTCATCATCATGTAGCTCTTGGCGTGCTCTGTTTTCTGTGCACTTCTTCATATTTTGAAGTATGTTGTCATCAATTAGCAATCTCCACACACTCGAATATATACCTTTCCTGACAAACTTCGTCCCATAGGCTGTAGGTCCCGGTGCAACCTTCAAGATGTTCTGCTGTGGACGTCTTCCTGGAACAGCTTTCGCAGATGTAACAGTCCATGTTGTTCCGTCATTAGCTGTCTCACTACTCCCAATGGAAGGATTTCCTTCCATCTGAATTTTTGCTTTCACTCTGCCACAAACGCCTCTAGTGCTGTTACCGGAGGTAAGCGCATACAGTTGTTTGATGAACCTGAATGGACAGTATATAATAGAATAATCAGTTACAACGAAAACACTGAATTTCAAATTATAATACAGCAAAATAGAAAACAATTATAATGGTGCTGAAATATCAGTTGCGATAAAGTATAAAATATTGATACAATGGCCATACAAACGTATCTCCTATAGGTAAAGCAACATTGGTTTGCAACTTCTCGGCTTGCTCTTGTCCAGCAGTTGCAACATCGCTGTCTGAAGAGTCACTGATTTCATTGATAGGAGAGATATACTCCTCATCATCAATAGCGCTTTCAGCCTCATCTTCTCGTAATTCATCAGCTGCAAGAAAATCACCAGGATCTTCTCCTTCCGATTCACCATCCAACATAGACATCAAATATTTTAAAATTTCTTCATTAGCCAAACTGCGTCTTTGAACCGTCATTACGAAACAACTGAAGTGTGGACAACACAAACTGCGCCACTAGAGCAACAAAGCTTCGTTGTTCACTGAGAATGGGTCTCCAGAAGATAATAATGAATTTAGGGTGATTAACAACCACAGCTTTTGACATGCCTGAAAGCTACTGTTCACATTTCGGTATCCATCAAAATGACACATTTCGGTACTTGTAGCAGGAGTTGTTTGGGACACTTTTCAGAATGGTCCCACTGGGTGAATTCTTTGCACACGTCTACCTAACAAATATTTATGAAAAGTCATAGAAAATGGGACCAGTAGATGAGTCCATTTAGAAGAAATAACTCTACAAAAGTAGAATACCCGTCAAAATTTCGGGTGCGGTCCATTTTGTGTTAAGAAATAACATTGCTTGTGAGCACCATTCGTATTTTGGTAATATCTATATTCAGCTGCATGTGTGAGAACAGTGTCACTGATTGGGATACGTGTGTTTTGCCTGTTTAGTACGGCGAATTTATGTAATGCTGATGTCGTCTTTGTTGGAGCAATTGGTACAAAAACCCACGTAATTTATAGGGGGAAGGGGAACGTTATAAGTCAATGCAATAAAAGCATGATTTTCAAGCTGTTCTCGGTTTTGAGTGTCTGGGTAACCCCACCAGACCTCAATTCCCCGCATTTCGTAGTACCTTTTCTTTAATTTTATGTATGCTCTATGAGTTTAAGTGATTTTGCCAAGTTTTTACAAGATTCTAAATGTTTCGTCCTATTTCCCTCAATTTTACGTATTTACCATCAATTTCTCGTAATTATACTAGGTTTTCCTCGATTTTTACCGTTTTATGTCACTTTTCATGTATTTTTGATATTTTTACTTATGTGTATGGTCATATTGCCGGCATACATATGCGTTGTTTGATTTTATACGAGGATATTGCGTGTCCTATGAACCAGCCTATTAAAAAAATTCTAAGAATTCCCCTCTTCCCTTTGATGTACATGCATGCATTTTGTATAGGAAGATCATGAAAAGTATGGTAACATTCGCCTCGTACCTAGGTGAGATTCAGTGTGTGTTGCAGTTTGTAAAGTCGTAGTCTGGAAACAGATCCATGTACTGCTACGGCGCATGGGAGACCTTGTCTGCAGACTCACGTAGCGATGCACTTGATGGAAACTCAAAGTCTAGCACAGTTCTACATGTTCATGTGACTTCCACTCAACTGTGTAGGGATCTGCAATAAGGAGTTGACATGTGCTCCAAGCTGACTTCTGGTGCTGCCCTGACATTTTCTTTGCCAGAAGTATATAGTTTTATTTCTTATCACATAAACTACGCTACGTTTGTTTGCACCTTCCATCTCTGCTAAGTCCCCGCAACCACGTCAGGACATCTAAGAACTCTAGACTTTGGGTATTTTTTTTATCCTATTAATAAGTTATTCGTTAATTGACAGTATGTCCACTGCACTTAGCATCTTCGACTGTGAGTTTCCCCTCCCCATACATACAGAATACACACCCCAGCAACGTAATTTGCAGATGAACACTTAACAAGTTACGCATTCGAAATACAACCATCCACAGCTGACAGCCCTACATACATACGCATAAAGACAATGCGTGCGTAGCCGGCCGGTGTGGCCCAATGGTTCTAGGCGTTTCAGTCTGGAACCGTAAGATCGCTATGGTCGCAGGTTCGAATCCTGCCTCGGGCATGGATGTGTGTGATGTGCTTAGGTTATTTAGGTTTAAGTAGTTCTAAGTTCTAGGGGATTGATAACCCCAAATGTTAAGTCCCATAGTGCTAAGAGCCATTTGAACCATTTTGTGCGTGCGTATTACCAATCCAGAAGTCACGATTTCAACCGCTTGTGCGTTATTTTCGACAGCGCTACAGCACCAGTAAATAACGGAAAAATCTTCGCGAAACGATTCTGTAGGGGATGTAGACACATTTAAATTCATCCTGATAAAGAGAATAACATCTTCGATGCAAAGTTATATTATCAATATTTTGTAAAAATATTTACTAGTTCTGAAGTACTGACAAAAAACCATGCATCCTGCTTATTCTACACCTCCTATTATACTATTAACAATACCTGACGACAGCACATAATCATCCTAATTCCGCTATTTTGTGTGCTAGGTGTCCGTCGGATGGATGTAGACAGTCCTTCATCAGGATTATTCTTATGTACGGTACATAACAACACATAGGTCGACCATGGTGCGGGTCTATGAGGAACAGATCCCAGCTATGGGGGAGAAAAAACTAATTCTGTGCAAAGTATCCTTTGTTTGATGACAAGTGGCTGGAAAATGGTTCAAATGGCTCTGAGCACTATGGGACTTAACATCTGAGGTCATCAGTCCCCTAGAACTTAGAACTACTTAAACCTAACTAACCTAAGGACATCACACACATCCATGCCCGAGGCAGGATTCGAACCTGCGACCGTAGCGGTCGCGCAGTTCAGTGGCTGGAAAGATGGACGCAGCTGTTAGCTTTAGAAGTACTCTCTTTTTTCATTCTGAGTCTAACAGATAGATTGACACTTCTAACATTTTCTATATCCCTCAAAATACATGTTGTTCTTAGTCAGGATACAGCTGTGGGCGGTGGACGCGAACCTCACCTTCTTTTTCTTGCTCAAGTAGGCTTGGTGCAGGTGGCTGCTGTGGGGGACAGAAAAATTCTGATAAACAGATAGAGGCCCCTTCTGAAAACATCCTTTGTTTGCAAGCATGTGGACGGAAAACTGGACACGTCTTCTGTCTTTAGAAAAAGCACCATTTGTTCATTCTAAGACAGACAGATAGCCTCGTACACTCAATGCCAGATGCATCCCTCGAAATACGTGTTGTTGTTTTCGTTAGGACGTCGCTATGGGAGGAAGACGTTAATCTTAAAGATCAAATCTTTTGCTCATGCTAGGTGCTAACCAAAGTGTGCTCTGGCCCTGATGGTATTGTAAATTAGAATCATCTTGCCGATTTTCAACTACTGGCTGCCACCTCCCTGTGGCGTGGAAGTAGAAGGTACAGCTAGTTTGAGTGAGGGAGGCGAGCAAGTGGTTACCGAACAGACCACCGGGCACAGAGCCAAGCAGCGCATGTGATGCAGGTTGAACCACCACAGGCCGCCTGACAGTTAAAAGCGTGCATGGATCAGCACCCTTTGATCTCAAGTCCAGAGAGCAGGAGAGGAGGAGGGGTTGGGTTGTTTTGGGGAAGGAGACGAGACAGCGAGGTCATAGGTCTCATCGGATTAGGGATGGACGGGGAAGGAAGTCTGATGTGCCCTTTGAAAGGAACCATCCCGGCATTTGCCTGGAGCGATTTAGGGAAATCACGGAAAACCTAAATCAGGATGGCCGGACGCGGGATTGAACCGTCGTCCTCCCGAATGCGAGTGCAACAGGAGGAGGTAGGCAGGTCCAGTGATCCAATAAACCTGACCCAATCATTTACCACGCATTATATCTGGAACGGTGTCTAGAGAATAATCGGCAATGCACTACGTCCAAGATAGCGTTCGAAGGTGGATCCTCCAGAAAGAGGGCTGGATGAGGTTTATGGCTGCCATCAATAACACTTGCACGGACATAGACATACAGAAAAATAGAGCAAATGCGCTGCATGTGTAGAGTATATGGTTGGGAATGACTGGGTGGAGTCGAGTATAGTGTTATAACGTCTGACTAATGTATTGCTCTGTACAGTACACAAGAACAATACTCACAAAAGACTGTCTCTATCCTTGCAACAGAGACACAGAATAGCGGAAATTGGATGATTATGTACCGTCATCATAGATCTAAAACAGTTTAGAAGGAGGCATGATAGGCGCTGCAGGATACCACTGTTTGTTGTTATTACTAGAGAATCTAGACAGTATTTTTACCAAATATCGGTAATATAACTTGAATCGAAGACGTTATGCTCTTTAGCAGGATGAATTTAAATGTGCTTACATCTCCTGCAGAATCGTTTGGCCAAGAGATTTTCGCTAGCACTGTCGAAAATAACGTACAAGCGGTTGAGACTTCAGGATTGGTAACAGGCAAGCGTGGTCTCTAAATGTATGTGTTTAGAGCTGTCAGCAGTGGATGGTTGCGGTTCGAATGCATAACTTGCTAACTGTTGGTCAATAAATTATGTTGCCGGGGCTGTGCACTCTGTAGGTACGGGGAGGGAAACTCTCATGGGTCAGGATGCTAAGTGCAACGGACACTGTCAACTAATGAATAATTTATTACTAGGATAAAATAATACACGGATTTAGACATCATTCTTGTGAAACACAATTAGCTCTATACTCACACAAAGTGTTGAGTGCTACTGACAAGAGATTTCAAATGGATTCCTTAGTTCTCGATTTCCAGAAGCATTTTGACACTGTACCACACAAGCGGCTTGTAGTGAAATTGCTTGCTTATAGAATATCGTCTCAGTTATGAGACTGGATTCGTGATTTCCTGTCAGAGAGGTAGTATTGAGGGCCTCTGCTGTTCTTTTTCCATATAAACGGTTTAGAAGACAATCTGAGTAGCCGTCTTAGGCTGTTTACAGATGGTACTGTCGTTTATCGACTAGTGAAGTCATCAAATGATCGAAACAAATTGCAAAACAATTTAGGAAAGATATCAGTATGGTGAAAAAATTGGCAACAGATCATAAATAACGAAAGGTGTGACTTCATCCACATCAGTGGTAAAAGGAATCCGCTACACTTCGATTACACTATAAATTAGTCTAATCTAAAGGTCATAAACTCAACTAAATACCTAGGAATTACAATTACGAACAACTTAAATTCGAAGGAACACATTGAAAATGTTGTGGGGAAGGCAAACCAAAGACTGCGTTTTATTGGGAGAACACATAGAAAATTTAACAGATCTAGTAAATAGACTATCTGCACTATGGTTGTTTATCCTCTTTTAGAATACTGCTGGGAGATGTGGGATCTTTACCAGATAGGATTGACGGAGTACATCGAGAAAGTTCAAAGAAGGGTAGCAAGCTTTGTATTATTGCGAAATAGGGGGCAGAGTGTTACTGCAATGATACAGGATTTGGGGTGGACATCATTAGACCAAATGCTTTTTTCATTGCTGTGGAATCTTGTCACGAAATTTCAGTCACCAACTTCCTCCTCCGAATGGTAAATATTTTGTTGATGCCGACCTACATAGGGAGAAACGATCATCATAACGAAATAAGAGAACTCAGAGCTCACACGAAAAGCATAGGTGTTCGTTTCTCTGCCCCGTGAAAGACCGGAATAATAGAGAATGACTGTGAAGGTGGTTCATAAACCCTCTGCCAGGCACTTAATTGTGATTTGGAGACTATCCATGCAGATGTAGATATACTTGTAGAAATACACAGTTTGTAGATGTCCTAACATGATTGTGGGGACTTATCGCAGTTGGAAGATGTAAACAAAAGTAGAGAAGTTTATGTGGTAAGTAATAAGACCATATACTTGTGGCAAAGAAAATATCAGGGCAGCAATAGAAGTCGACTCGCTACACATGTCAACTCCTTGTCACAGATCGATATACGGTTGGGTAGAAGTCACATGAACGTGTAGAACTGTGGCAGACTGAGTTTCCATCAAGTGCATCACTACATGAGTATGCAGACAAAGTCTCTCCTGTGCCGTAGCAGTACATGGATCTGATTCCAGACTATGACTTTACAATCTGCAACAGTCACTGAGTCTCACCTAGGTATGAGGAGAGTGTTACACTACCTTTCATAAGCTTCCTATACAAAATGCATGCATGTTGAGCATAGTGAAGAGGGGAATTCTTAGCATATTTTTAGTAGCCTGGTTTATAGGGCACACAATATTCGTGTATAAAATCATACAGTTCATGGGTATGACGGCAATATAACCATACACATATGAAAAAATATCAAAAACATATGAAAAAGTACATAAAACCGGTAAAAATCGAGGAAAACCTAGTGTAATTACGAGAAATTGATGGTAAATACGTAAAACTGAGGAAAATACGACGAAACATGTAGAATCGCGAAAAAACTTGCAAAATTACTTAAACTGACAGAGAATACATAAAATTAGAGAAAAGTATCACGAAATGCGGGAAACTGAACTGCGTTGCGGCTATCAGGACATTCAAGAGAAATAAAAGCTTGAAAATTATGGTCTGGCTTCATTGATGTTTAAACTCTCCTTCGCCCTGTAAACTACATGGCTTTTTGAAAAACATATTTTAACAAAGACGACATAAATATCACACAGAGGAGAAATATTAAAGCAGGCAAAAGGTAAGTATCTCAATCCATAACTGTGTTCTCACACATGCAGTCGAATATAGGTACGGATGGTTCTCACAAGCAATGTTATTCCTTAAGTATTAAGGAGAAGAATTAGTGTGCTATCAGGCTTAAGCAATCCCCTAGAGTTTCTGTACTAGAGTGGATTGATATCACAGATATCACCTTTAACAGTGTCAGGGGGGCTGAAGTCGAAAGATGTGTTGTCAGGACGAAATTGCTATATTACCATACATATGCGCAAAACTACCTAACATCAGTCCAGGAGTTCTTTGTGCAAGAGTAATGCTACCAGAGCTGTGGTAATGCTACTGTAAACAGCAATAAGATTGTTACATCTCCTCTGGCTACTAATTGTGCTGCTTACTCTCTTGCAAGGAGTTGTTTCTTCGTGTGGACTTTTCGTGCAGTAGCCCGTGGGAGGTATCTCAATATATTTGTAACTGAAAACATTCATTTCGGTTTTTATTCGCTCTATTTCCTAGCGAAACTTGCTGCAGGCATCAAAACTGATAATAATACTATTAATGGTAAGTACGAGTGATGCAGAAAGTGTGATTGAGGGTACACACCTTTCCGACTTAGATATATAAAAACCACCAATTTTCTCAGAGACAGAATAGCTGTCTCCATACTTCGTTCTAGTTGGTTTATAAGCAGCTCGAGTGGTGGATATACTAATGGTGCCTCCCTAGGATACCAGAATAGTGTAGAAGGAAATGCTTTTATCATTTTAAAGTTTGCACCACTGTGACTGGGGTAGGAAATTTGCGAGTTGGTTGCATGTCTGATTTCCTACGAATATGTCCTGCATTGGAGTATTAAGTGTTTCGTATTCCGCTTGACTAATAATTTGGAAACTGTATGGCCTTAACAATATATAATTTGTAGATGTAGAACTGTGAAACCATCAGAGTGTGTGTTTATGCTCCATGATCATTTCTCTCATCTTGGTACCTTTCTGGTACTGACACCAATCAGTGGAATAATGCTTAAGAATTGATAGCACAGTTGATTTACATGAAATATTTCAATCTCCATGTGTCCAGAACTTCATTATCTATAAACCAACGTTTCCTCTTAACCGCCTGTATTATCGTCATAACACTCTCATGTCTAATACACACAGACAAGTCTTGCTACCCTCCACAACACATACACATGTGGCGAGATCTTGTGCATTTGGATGGGTGCCGTGGAGAATTTTTGAAGCACGATGCTTGCGGGATCTGTCAATCTCCGCCTTTATTCTACAAATGAGAGATTACTCTGTGACCGCTGTCCACACATGGAACGATGGCCAGTCGTTATCGTAAATTCTGTACTATGACCGATTTCCTGAAAATATGTAGATAACCTAATTGCATCAGTATAGGACGCTGTCTGCTATTTGTTGGTGTATATGGTCGAATGGATGTACTGCACAGTCATCTATTTGCATTCGCAGTGTAGTATATGGCACCTGCAGACTAGTGGAGGGGTGATTAGTGATGATGCAGAAACTGATAAGCATTCTGCTGCGTGATTGTCTGGCATTTACTAAAACTCATTGCACTAACGGCAGTGAGTGTTACTATTATTCGCCCCATAAGAATAGTGTCTTTCCCAGCACCTCTGTCCACAAGTATGCTGTTGATTTGTGCATAATAATTAACTGACGCCAGTTGGCAGGAGATGGAAGGAGCCTTGGTGGAACACTGGGTACCCACTACTTGTCACTATGGAGCATGGGATTTTATGTAGGGGTCCTTATGTTCAGACAGTTGTTTGAAGTCGTTATGCAATGCTGAAAACTGATCCTATTTCCATATCCTGCGATGTCCTCTACATGTTTTTTACTTCTTTTGCTTTTTTTTTCACCAATGAGATAACAGCACCTCTTGTTATTTCTACTACTTCACAAGTGTTGTGAACAGCACGTTCTGGCGATGGTCGACACCAGAACAGTAATCATTTACGTCACTGGAAAATGAGGAAACAATGCTCTTTGAACTAGAAAACCAAGGCATCTGCTACCCCATCACTGTGGAAGATAAGATTAACTGTATAGATCATCACCTTTGGATAGCTATTTGAAATGCTCTACAATATTACAAACTCTTCCAGTTTCCATATGTTGTGATGTCATCCAAATTTTTTTTTTTCAATGATAAAGTTCGCCTCTTTGTTTTATTTCGATCACCCTGTGTGTTGTGGGAGCTGCATAGCTTACACCATGTGTTGCTCTCATTGTGTAAGAGCTAAGGGATGTGTGTGATTTTGTTTGTAATCAACACGTGCATGACAGTCTATTTACAGACAGTCTCTAACTTGATACATGCTCTCATGTCATGAAATTTGTCCATAAAGCCGAAAGAAATTGTTTAACCTATATGTTTTTTCTACAGAATTTAAATTCTCGCCTTTTCTTTACTCTGACAGTGGTTTCGAAATAACGATGACGTTCTGCAGTGATTGGTAATAGTTGCAGCAGAATAGTGGATGTTTTATTCTCCCAGTTTTATGCAGGATGGATATGTATAAGGAGTGTGTAGCCTGACTTCTGAATTTTGGTCGTATGTAATCTGCGGTAGTGTAGTTCATTGGATGTCGCAAAATAATGAAAAAAAATGGTTCAAATGGCTCTGAGCACTGTGGGACTTAACTGCTGTGGTCATCAGTCCCCTAGAACTTAGAACTACTTAAACCTAATTAACCTAAGAACATCACACACATCCATGCCCGATGCACGATTCGAACCTGCGACCGTAGCGATCACGCAGCTCCAGACTGTAGCGCCCAGAACCGCACGTCCACTCCGACCGGCCCAAAATAATGAGATGTGAACTTTATTCTGTAGGTGAACGTAAGAAGTATACATATTCTGCTCATAAAACTGAAAGAAAATGGACTGCTGCTATTTTCGCGGAGAGAGGACATTGGTTACAGGCGAAATTGTGTTCTCCTTTTCCTCAGATGCGTTGATGTTAAATACAGTTATGTAAGTGAATTTTCTGTAACGGTGTGCACTTGCACTGTGTTGGGGATGGCCCAGTTTGTGTGTGTGTGTGTGTGTGTGTGTGTGTGTGTGTGTGTGTGTGTGGATGGTCATTCTAGCAGCTGCGCCTGATCAGTGGGTGGCGTGTAGGGTGGGGCGGTGCTGCTAAATTTCCCTTTTGTGTTAGCAAAGAACCACTGAATTGAGCATCCAGCTACAAGCCCCGCCCTTGAGGGTGCTCCGGCCACAGCTTGGGAAGACTCTGATATGCCGGTCGGAGTGGCCGAGCGGTTCTAGGCGCTTCAGTCTGGAACCGCGCGACCGCTACAGTCGCAGGTTTGAATCCTGCCTCGGGCATGGATGTGTGTGATGTCCTTAGGTTAGTTAGGTTTAAATAGTTCTAAGTTCTAGGGGACTGATGGCCTCAGATGTTAAGTCCCATAGGGCTCAGAGCCATTTGAACCATTTGACTCTCCTCTCATTTACGTCAGGGGCTGTGGCCGGATGAGGCATTGGAGGCAGTCTACCTGGTCTCCAAGTAGCAGACATTTGAAAAGGCGATCTGCAGAGTTTTCCGGAATTTCGTTGTTGTCGCATGGGGGAAGAGGACTCCAGTCATGGTAACGGGCGCCCATTAAGGATAATTCCTGTTCAACTGCCATCCCCTCTGTAATTTTTTGGGACAACAACTTTACCAAGTACGTGTTTTGCATTATGAATCATTCATTATGAGTGATTTCTTTTTCACGACAATTTCGATGTTTAATTAGAACAGCGATGCATTTTTTTCCGTCAGTTGTGGTAGCATGTATTGCATTGATTGTCCGAGGTGCAAGGTGATTCTTGAGCAAATGTATGTGGTGAACTCTGTCATCAAACACCTATAGATTCAGTGCTCATGTAATGGGGGTTGCGGTTGTTTGAGGTTAGGAGACTAGACACCAAGGTCATTGGTCTCATCGAATTGGGAAGGACGAGGAAGGAAGTCGGCCAAGCCCTTTCATAGGATGCATCCTGGCATTTGCCTGGAGTGATTTAGGGAAATCATGGAAAACCTGAATCAGAATGGCCGGACACGGGATTTAACAGCTGTCCTCACATAATGCTTACAGATAACATACATCTTAAACGCCTACTGGTCAATGCCGGCATGTCGTCAGTTGAGTATATTTCCTACCAAGAAATAAAAATAGTACCTTACACCCCAGCCTTTTTCCCATGAGCTTTTAGGTGAAGTGTAGAGTTTGAGTGCGTCTGCCACTAGTTTCGAGTGGTGTTGTGAATTTTTTCCCAGCAGGATAACACCAGTTATATTGCATTGTCAGAATTTGAGCTGTATTGCGATTTTGGGCAGTCCTTGTGTAGCGCTATGCATATAGTTGTTTATTTAAGACTGGTCTGTATGATTAATGACGTAATTAGGACAGATCTTTATATCAGTTTCCCAACCAAAATAAACAACGTACACTAACCTATTCTTACTCTCCTGCACCTGAGCAGTTTCCTTGTGTTGGAGGGTGCAATTGTGCTTCCTATCCAGAGTGATTAGAGTTCCAGTACCAGAAAGGGCACCACCATTTTTAATTTTTTGCCAGTTCCAATGTGAGAGGTGTATTGGAACGTCAGCACAGCCCTTGGACAACAGTAATTCTTGCCAAAATTTGAAATTCCCTACAAAATTCGAAATTCCTGCCAGTAGGGCAGGTGGTGGAGGTTTATATGGTGGGGAGAGGGAGAGTACGAGGACCCACAAGCAGGCTGTGGAAAACAGATGACGTCATCTGGGGGTGGGGGTAGGATAATTAATTGATCAATTTAATTAATTTGCATATCAATTGGATATCAAAATAGCACTCATGCAGCCTTTACCCTACTAGTCGAGGTGTTACCAGTGAAGAAGTGGTGCAGTCGTTAGTGGATCAGGTGGCTCAGTTGAGAGCAGATAATGTCGTTATTTTTAGTGAACTAGCAGGAAACAATGGCGAGATAGAAGTGTTGAACCCGCAAACTGCAGGAGTGGATCTGGCTTTGGCGAATCTTGTTTCTCCTTTCTCTGGTAGAGTGTGTGAGGATGTGTTGACATTTGTAGAGGATCTTAAGTCATCAGTTGACGTAGGAGGTTGATCAGATAAACAGTTGTTACAGGTCACAAAGTTAAATTTGTCAGGAGAAGCAAAATTATTCATGATGTGCAGAGAAGCATTGTGAACTGCAAAAACTTTTGACCAGTTAATACAGAGGTGGGGACAACGATAAAGAAAGCAAAATAGTAACTGGTTTTTTCGAGAACAATTAAGGACGGTAACCAAGAGACATAAGGAGGCAGCGGAAGACTTTGCTGACAGAATTAGGAAAGTGAACGTTAGCACGTATTACGATGTAGCAAGTTATTACGAGTTGCCACCTTTCATTGAAATCGTAGCTTTCTGCGGAGCCGGGAGGAGAGCAGATTTTGGTTCTCACCCTCGCGCAGCTGACGCTGGCTACTGCTCCGGGCGACCCTTGTACTTGCTTATAACGCTGCCTGCGATACGTTATACCTACTCTCTGACTCTGAAAAAGTCCCATTAAATGTTAATCGATC
The DNA here is from genome assembly GCF_021461385.2 of Schistocerca piceifrons. Classification (NCBI taxonomy): domain Eukaryota; kingdom Metazoa; phylum Arthropoda; class Insecta; order Orthoptera; family Acrididae; genus Schistocerca; species Schistocerca piceifrons. Next base: position 557,904,549 of record NC_060149.1, read on the forward strand.
TCTTTCATACTTACTGTACCAAATTCCATGTATAATAGAATCATACTGCTAAAATTTCAAATCAATAACTTCACTCTCTTTCGTAAATATACATTTTTAGCTAAAACATATAATATCTGTGCTGGCATTGTGAAACCGTGTGGGGTCTGTAATGTATTAATCTAATCTATAGTATCAACTGAAACTACAACCAGGGGAATAGGTTCATATCTAATATTCTGGAAATTTCTTCAGTTTCATTGCCACAGATTTCTGACGTAATTAACAGTACATTGGAAAACTATTATTTCATTGTGTTTTGGTTGGTGAGTGTTTTGGAGACACTGAGAGAGTGCAGGGGGGACATACGTAAGGTGTGAATGTGATATTTTATTAAAACTATGTGAATTTAGGCGTGAGAAAGCTGTTGTTTAATAGGGAAATTTCCGACGAATATTCGAGTCAACTTCATTTGTAAAGGGTAGCCTGAAGGCGCGCCGAGTATTAAATTTATTAGGAATTTATTTTGTGGGAAAGAATCATATTTTGTTTTCATTACATTTTATCTATTTCCGGAATTTAGAGATTTGTAGTCTATATTCTAGCCTAAATTATGTGTGGTAATTTTATTGGGTGACATTAGAAATACCGCGAGTATAGAAGTGCTCGAGATGACCTGACTGGGTGCTTAACATACTAGCCATCAGGAATTCAGCATTTCCCGCGCGTTTGCGTAGCGCTTTGTGACTCAGATCGATGAGTCGATACAGTCGCTCTGGAGCCGTCTTCTGGTTAACATCCATGTTAAATCGCGCCTATCAAATTTGCACGAAACTAGTTTTTGTAGTACTGTACCTCTTCACCGGGGACGGAATAACCAGACTGCAAGTGCATCACCTGCAGTGTTCTTTTCCTGACAGCCAGATGTGGTATTTTCGAGACATAAACACTCTTTAAGTTTAGTATTTAAAGCGTGGAAGCTACGAAATGAAATCAGGAAGCTGGAGGAAGTATTTTCAGGGTGTAAGATTTGGCGATTAGCAGTGGGAAGCAGAGAGATCTTAAATAAACACAGGAATTTGTTCAGAGCACACGCACGATTAAAGGAGCAGAGGCAAGAGGTGATTGAAGTAGTTCTGCACGAGCTTAGGAGAGTAAAAAGGGGTGGATAGATGCAGAGGGTAGAACATTGAAGACAAACTTCGAGACAGCAGAGGCAAGTAACGTAAGCAAATTGAATAAAACGGCAGAGGCCACGAAAGGGTTAGCAGAAGCGGATAAGGTGACTGTAAAGTGCATTCCACGTTAATAATGAACTTGCAGAGTGGCGTGCTGAACAACGCATGCATGTTCCGACAGCTGTCTACGAAAGTCACGGATTATGCCAAGATGGCTCTGAGCACTATGGGACTCAACTGCTGAGGTCATTAGTCCCCTAGAACTTAGAACTAGTTAAACCTAACTAACCTAAGGACATCACAAACATCCATGCCCGAGGCAGGATTCGAACCTGCGACCGTAGCGGTCTTGCGGTTCCAGACTGCAGCGCCTTTAACCGCACGGCCACTTCGGCCGGCTTTATGCCAAGACCTCGGCTAGTACCCTGATCTGGGATGTGTGGATGCAGTGTAAGCACTATGCAGATACCAGACCCAAGGGCAACCTTGAAAAGGTTATTGCAGTCGCTATGTGATAGCGTTTGGGACACAAGGGCCGAGCTAAAAAATTTGCAGGAGGCAGTCCGTCAGGCACTACATGGTCAATTAAGACCTGTGTTGCTGTCACGCGAGCAATTTCTGAAGGGATTGCGGAAGGTGCAACGAGAGTTGTAATTGTAATTACAACCATTAATGGAACCAAGTAGTCAGAACTTACCGTTTTCCTTCCATAGTGAGCAGCGGGTATAGTAAGAGATAGCGCGCAACTGCACATGTCGATAAGAATACCAGCAGCTAAGAAACGCGAAATGTTTAGGTGTTAAACAGTGCACACTTACCCGGTGAAGCGAGAGGCAGCTTAGAAAGGTGTGCACGTAAGGGAATAAGGAGTGTTACTACTGTCACAAGATGGGGATCGCCAAGTAGATACTAGTTCAGGTGAGCTCCAGGAATGTGAGAACAGGGTGGTCACCTTACTCCTAACTCGCGAGGTCATAATGGGTAGAGACATTCATCCAGCAACTGTTTAAGGGAAAAAACGGAGAACTTCTCTTCCCATAGGAGGTGCCTGAACAAAACCTAATTTTAGGAGAGCATGGCTACACAGGGTCTATTCATTATAAAGTGGTCACTAGTTCTTATGAGCAAGGGAAATTCACGGGGCAAAACGTTTTGAATTATGAGGCAGCGGACTACTAATTAACTGAACTAGATGTGATGGAGTAGCACCTACTTTTCATTTACCTCTGACTATGAGGGGAGCTACTCTGTTTAATGAGGCAGAGCCATAGCTGTACTGGCCAGACGAACCAGTACAGATCTTATCCAAACGGAATCTTACCTTTCTGAACTATTGTTTGATGCAAGGTCTGGAGCACTCCTTTAGCGAAATAATAGCAGCGCAAGAACGGCGGATAGCTGCGGAGCATATGCTACTGCATGTAGAGCAGTATCAGAATAGGAGTCGTCAAGTAACATTGACTTTAAATGTTGCAATTCCTACCACCATTGTAATCATGATGTTGCTCTGCGTAGTTTTATTTATTTATTATTTGAGGCGTTGTCATGAGAGGAAACCCGATCCAGGGATAAAACAAGTTCCATAGACTGGATTCTCAGGGTAAGAAATGACAGATAGATCGACTTTTTTGCTATAGTACTCATGTAATACTTAGGAACAGACAAGTTGGGTAACTGTAGAGAGGAAGAGTATAGTTGTAACTAAGTGGAGTGATGGGTCGGAGCAAGACGCAAGTAGCGGGTCTTCTGAATGGAGGGAGGCAGTGTAGTGGCACTATCCAGTATTTTACATAAAAGTATTATATCTTTAGTGTACGTGGCTGAAGGTAGCATGGAGGCTGCCGTGGAGTACTGTCGTACAGTGCTGGCTGTCAGACATGCTATTTTGACATGTAGGGGACAACAACCAACTCACGGGTGAGCTGCGAAGTGAGGATAGCTGAGGAGTGCAGCAGTAAACAGCCCCACGCATCAAAGAACTGTGTAGTAAATTTGTCGTTACCACCACACTTAGGGAGTCTCTTTGTTATGGGTGTCGTGGCTAGGCACCAGGTCTCCGAGAAACAGATGCGCAGTAACGAATTAGGCTGAAATTGAGGACTGGACGTAACCACTTCGGCGACTTGGTCATTGCTGAGTAGCCACACCACGACACCGGAGCACCGCCGTACCACGAGAAGACTGGGCAGCGCCGGCAGCAGCCTCCAGTTTGAGACGAGGTTGCATCTGCCGCCGCACTGGTCCTTCAAGGGACTTGGTGCCATAGCCCGCTGGCCTGCTGTCCGTGCCCACTGCCTCAGACACTGAGGCCCATGGGAGGAACACCAGCCGGCGCCCCCTGCCTCTCCGAGGAGTGTGGGTCGAGACCACACAGCCGTCTCCGCCATTGCGGAGCGAGGATCAGCGGGGCCGCCGCCTGATGTCTCACTCCGCTGGGAAGCGCCACTGTCGCAACTGGCCGTGGCCCAGCCTTCACTGCTGAGCCGAAGCCCTGACCCAGCAATGCCGGGCGCCATCCTAGCAGCCGAAGCCAGCTGCACCCCCCCCAGAGCTCACGAGGAAAGACATACCTACTTCATGTATAATTGCTGATATAATGAATTTGTATTGCTAAGTCGCCCACAGCGTTTCCACTGATTCACCACCACCTACAGCATTTATCACACACGCTGCAGTGCCGCTACAGAGTCGTCCATACAGTATCGAAGTACATGATACAAGTAACCCTAATTATGGAGGAAAACAACTTGTGCCGACAATCTTTCCATGGGAAACCGTGTAAATACGTGAAACGTTGGACAGCTGGTCTTATACTCGAATATGGCATGTAACTGCTGTGTTGTCAATTATCTTACATTATGGTACTTAGCAATACCCACTTGTGTAATCTTAGATATCGTGACCAGGTTCGGAGAGTATCTAGACTCATACCTAACCCTTAAGACCCAATGTAGGTTCAATAAACACAATGGAAATATGATATATGAAATTAGGCCGTAAAATGAGTTCGTAAAGTGGGGAATATCTATAAAATCAGTTAATAATTTTATTATAACCTCAGAGTGGTTGATGCGTTACGTCGTTCATAATAGCCCTTGTCAATCTATTCCAGGCATGTTCGACAGGGATCCTGTAAGGAGATATGCTGGCAACTCTAGTCGAGCGATGTCGTTATCCTGAAGGAAGTCATTCACAAGATGGGCACGATGGCGGCACGAATTGTCGTCCATGAAGACGAATGCCTTGCCAATATGCTGCCGATATGGTTGAACCATCGGTCGCAGGATGGCATTCACGTATCGTACAGCCTTCCATGACCACCAGCGGTGTACGTCGACCCCACATAATGCCACCCAAAAACCGCAGGGAACCTCCACCCTGCTGCACTCGCTGGACAGTGTGTCCAAGGCGTTCAGCCTGACCGGGTTGCCTCCAAACACAACTCCGACGGTTGTCTGGTTGAAGGCATATGCGACACTCATCGGTGAAGAGAATGTGATGCCAATCTTGACCGGTCGATTTGGCATGTTGTTCGGCCCATCTGTACCGCGCTGCATGGTGTCGTGGTTGCAAAGATGGACCTCGCAATGGACGTCGGGAGTGAAGTAGCGCATCATGCAGACTATTGTGCACAGTTTGAGTCGTAACAACACGTCTGGTGGCTGCACGAAAAGCATTATTCAACATGGTGGCGTTGCTGTCATAGCTTCTCCGAGCCATAATCCGTAGGTAACGGTCATCCACTGCAGTAGTAGCCCTTGGGAGGCCTGAGTGAGTCATGTCATAGACAGTTCCTGTCTCTCTGTATCTCCTCAATGTCCAACCAACACTCCGAGACGCCTCGACTCCTCCCTTGTTGCCGGCCGGAGTGGCCGTGAGATTCTAGGCGCTACAGCCTAGCGCCGCTACGGTCGCAGGTTCGAATCCTGCCTCAGGCATGGATGTGTGTGACGTCCCTAGGTTAGTTAGGTTTAAGTAGTTCTAAGTTCCAAGAGACTGATGACCTCAGAAGTTGAGTCCCATAGTGCTCAGAGCCATTTGAACCAGCCTCCCTTGATGAGAGCCCTTCCTGACACAAAGTAACAAGGCGGACGCCATCGAACAGCGGTATTGACGGTCAAGACATGGTTGAACCACAGACAGCAAGAGCCATGTACCTCTTTCCTGGTGGGATGACTGGAACTGATCTGCTATTGGACCCCCTCCGTCTAAAAGGCGCGGTTATTTACATTTTTGGTCGGGTTTAGTGACATCTCTGAACAGTCAAAGGGACTATGTAAGAGATACAATAACCACAGTCAATATCGATCTTCAGGAATTCTGGGAACCGGGGGTGATGCAAAACGTTTTTGATATATATATGTAAGTGCAGATACTCTGATCATTGGTACCTTAATATCTATGCACTTCAGTGTGTCAACTCTTATCCCATGGATCTAACAACCTTCTCACAAACAAATCACTGAGCCATGTATCGACTCGTGCTACACCTTGTGTTTAAATTGCATTGGTTTTCTTCCCCTGACATGTTTGTTTGATATGTCGTCTGTCATTAAGGGACTGCTTAGCTGTCTTTTCCCCTCAGCTATCGATATTTGCGTTTCTGCTTCCGGGAAACTGCTATGGAGGAAGTGAGATCTTTGACCGATGGTTACTTCGTGTGGTGTCGCGGAAGTAGGGGCGTGCGCTCAGAGAGTCGGGTGGACACGGGAGGGCAGTGTGGTTTGCCAGCGCGGACCAGAGGTGGTGGGTTGTGCCGAATCGCCACGTGATGTATGTCGGTTGTGTATGACGAGCGGGTGGAGTTGACGGAAGAGCTCCCCGCGGGTTGTTTGTATACAGAATCGCCCCACGAGTAGTTGCTGTTCATTTCACCTTAGTGGGACGCTAACCAACTTCTTTAAGTCCTCCGTTGCAACAATGGAATTTAAAAAGAAGACATCTAACATGATGGAGCGGTCGCTACCCGTCAACGTTGCAGAGAAGACGTGAACTCCGGTGACAGAGCGTGTTGTCGCGTGACCCTGGCGTGTTGGGTACACTGGCGACGCGTGCGCGGTCGTATGTGGGGATCCTGGCCATTGGAGGTCGTGTACTGCCTGTTCGAGCATAATTGCAAGTTAAGTTAGTGGAAGGTTTAATCATTAAGTAATAAGTTTGCGTAACCAGTGTCTCTTCTGCCTTATGGCCTCCGGTGTTCGGGTTTCATGTCCCTGGCACCGGTGTAACTGAAGACAGTGATCTTTCCTCCTCCTCTCGTTACTGCCCGGTGGGAGGTGTAGTTTTGGCAGTTTAATTGTTTCGCTATTCTGCTGTGTGTTATGAGTAAATGCATGCTTCTTGTTGGTTGATCATGTGGTCGCTCATTCAGGACTGTGTGGTGTAATGTTTCCTTGCACGAGGTTAGTTCTAATTCTGTCAGCAAGTTAAGCCATCTTATTACAAGTTTTCGCTGGCTAAAAGTCGGTGCAGTGACCAGCCTGAGAGTGGCAATTGTGTTTACGGGCGTATTTAAATTGGTCAGTATTCTGCCTAGCCTGAGCATCCTTGAGTGGGTGATTTCTAGCCGCCTTACACGTCCGTCCTCTGTTATGTTCCGATGATATTCCAGGACACTTTGGTTTAAAAACGTTTAAATTCCTCCATTCCTTTATTGCCACTAATCGTGTGTTTGCTGAGACCTTTGATTTTTTTAATGGTGGTGTTGGTAGGTTCACTACCTCACCGTACTTTGTTAACAAAGTTCTGTATTTGCTTTAGTAGCCTGTTTGCTAATGTTCTTTAAATTTTTTTAAAAACTGTTGTATTGCTATAAATTACTTGATTGCCGTTAGCGGTGTGTTTTGAAAGGCTGTTATTGCCTTACTGTTAGCTTCTGTGTTTTATTTTAAGAAATTTTAAACTGTTGTACTGCTATAAATTACTGGATTGCCGTTCTTAAAAGAAATTTTTAAACTGTTGCATTGCTGTGAATGACGTGATTGCCGTTAGCAACGTGTTTAAAGGGTTGTTGATTGCCGTACTGTTAGTTTCTTAAAGATATGAATAAAACATTTGTGTGTCAAAATCTCAACTCGACAGTAAACTATTAGAAATTTGGCACCGTTTCCCAACTTGTGGTGTGGCTTGTAGTAACCGTATCCATTGTGTGTGTCAATCACTTAATTTACTGGCTGATGCTTTCAACACTATCATAACTGCGCCACCAAGTGTGCTATACCTGTCAGAATATACTCATCATTTTTCAGTTCGCTTGTACAAGTGTTCGGGGTGAATAGACACTGTATATTCGTAGATACTCTGCAAATCGCAGGGAGATGAAACACAAACGGTACTTTCTATGGTGCAGTATTTTAGGTTTTCTTTCCGTTCCAATCGCGAGTCTGCACTGGAAGAATGACGCCGTATTGCCGCACTGTAACTGATCTAACTTTGTATCTACGCTAACGATGCATAGGCGGTTGTGATACGTTCCTAGATTCCTCACTTAGTACTGGTTAATGGAATTTCTAGTGTAGACTTTCACAGTATAATTGACGTCTTTGTTTCAGATTATGCTTGTTTAGTTCCTGCCAACAGTTCCTTGACTTTCTCACGTGAGCAAACTAACATATTTGTATACGTTAGTATACTGCATGTACCAAATACTTGTACAGTTATGTAGGATGCACCGCATGAGTATTTTGTGTATATATGCCTGCGTAGAATGACTGTACTTTCGCATTTGTTTACCAACGACTCAACCTGATCGTTCCATTTCGTATCCCCACAAACTGTTACACTCAGTTATTTAAGAGACGAACGAAAATTTGTACCAAACCAAGATTCGATTTTGGGTCTCCTGCTCAGTAGACAAATACGCTAACCACTACGTCACCCTGGCATAGTGGCTTCGCACAATTGTCCGGCTACCCTTCCTCTGTCCGAATTCCCATTCACGCTCAGAGCAATTGACATTTCCCCGTACCTCCAACAGCACTGAGGCTCTCCAAATGTACTGGCGTAGCGCCTCATCATCGAATGAAACGAGGGATCCCACATGAAACCCATGTACAGGTGCATTAAATCAAATGAAACTAGATGGTCCAGAGACTTTTTCAAGTCTCAGACATTTATGATGTATATATGCAGAATGAGGCAACGTATGACAATTATTGAACCAAGGCCAGGATTCGAACCCAGGCCTCCTGCTCATAAAGGACATGCGCTAGCCACTACGCTACCCTGGCACAATGGCTTTGCACAACTGCATGGACTAACCTAACACGTCTCCTTTCTCCATCCAAATTCCATTTACGCCACAGCCCATTTGGTTTTCCCCATAAACTCGAACAGCATTGCAGAGGCTCTCCATCTGCATTGTCATACCACCTCAGTGTCGAATGAAAAGCGGGATCCTGTGTTCTTTCCACTTTGTAACTGATTCTACTTAATTTTATTTCAATAAATGACTATGTGATTTCAAATAGTTGTCGGAGAGGTTTTACTAACAATGGTAATTTTCCTATATATAAATTAAACATAGTCAATGTTAAGAAATTTTTTTTAAAAATGTTAGTTGATGTTACTCCAGTAATTTCGCATTTACTGCTGTCTACGAAATGTATCCGGACTGTGCTCTCCACTCCTCTTCCCTCTCACATTTTATCGAATGTAATTTGTGGACAGTAATCTTTGCCCTCTTAGTCTTAATTTACTTCCGTTTTCGAAATACATGTTTTGGTAAATCCTGCTACGACTTACTATGGAAATTTTTTTGAGTTCTGTATCGTTCCTTACCATTAGTTAATCTTACAGTTGGCACACGCATGAAAAGGTGTGGGAGAACATGTTTCTGATATTAATTACTTGGGCGTAACCTCTTGCTGCTGTTTTGGCAGTTACGCTGTAGGAAAGCACTGTTATGAAGCTGCTGTAATGCTAACAGCTGAACTGCTCTGTTGCAACCGGGACCACTGTTTATTCATTTCCTGCGTCAGAGTGCGAGAATTCTGGCATTTGTGATGCTAAAACGTGTGGTGCTTGTAGTGTTTATCTGGTCTTTTCATACGAATCTGTGGTCTACCGCCTGTTTGTATATGTGCTGCAGCTCTGCGAGAGCATTCATTTTAATGTTATTTTTGGTTTCCCATGTTTTTGTGTTACTTTTTTGGTTTTTCGGTTTATGACTATCTTTTGGTTAGCCTTTCGTGGTTTTGCGTTATTTCAGAGACAACTGCTACAATGGGCAACGGTGTAAAATGGTCACACCATCAACACACAAACCAGTTGAAAATATTTATAAACTGGACGGACGTGTTTCTAGACATGCGACTGCAATGAATAACATGTTTTCGTAGTTTTTTTGTACATGTTTTTAGAGGAAAGTTCGCCTTTGTAGAGAATGTGATGAAGCGCAGATATCTTCTGGGGCAGCATAATATTTAGTCTATAGCTTTATTCAGTAGACAGTTACGTTTTTATTCCAAAGTTCATAAAAACTCTAAATATCTAACGGTCAGTAGTTTCTGCCTTCACTGATCTATTTCCGAGGCTCTCATCAAGATGGAGTACCTTCAGGAATGTGCACCGAGCCAAACTATTCATTATCAAAGTGGAGTATCTGATATAAACTACTGTCGTTAAACTCTTATGAGGTATGTGTATTTACACAAACTAAATTTGATATTATACAATTAAGAAGATCGACGTTACCTTGGAAAACAAGCTGCTACCTGTTATATACTGACTAGTTATTGTTTACCTTATTTTGCCCACTTAATATGTACTTGACGACATTGATTTTTTTCGTAGAGCTAGAGTAATTAATATGCTGTTAACAGTATGGTTAGTTTACTGTGACCATTTTTAAATGTGTTGCTTCACTCCATTAACATTTTCAGATTCTCGGCTACAGGTGTGTACATTGTTTGCTGTGCATTTACCATGCGCAAGTGCTACCACTTGTTGGGCATAACTATAAAAATATCACCAATTGAGTGTAACAGTAAGCAGCAGCATGTGGCCGCCAGGATATACAGAAGGGTTTGATTAGATTATATTTCATCCTACAACTGAATATTATTATTTGACATGGTAATTATTGAAAGATCAGTTTATTAATTACAACAGTGAATATTTCGAAATTAATTCTTTTAGTCCATAAAATGAAGCCAAATGTACAAAGTATCTTTTGATAGCGGGTACATGTATGAGTTTAAATCTTGCACCTAAAATCATTAAAAAGTCAGCTAAGAGCATTAGAGCATAAAGAAAAAATTTTTCGCTCTACAGAAAAAATTCAGATTTGAAAGGCTTAATTTAGAAAAGGAGATAATTCGTGAAAGGAATGTCTACTGAGACATGATACTAATTTTCCCGTGAATTTGTACGCCGTGTTAACTCTTGCTTTGTGTCAGATGTGAGATTATTGACGATCTTTTCATCAAAATACAGAGTCACACTCTGAACCCTAGAAATACTGTATAGTGTTTATTATGTTTTGTTCGTGATCTATAATACAATTGACTGTATTATATTTTAGTTGCGGAAATTCTGTTTCTCTGAGCCCAACTTTTACTGTTAATAAGAAGTATCCTTAAATAGAAAATGTACAGTGAAGCTAGTGCAAAAAATCACAGATCATTCAAAAGACCTTGGCAAGACAGTCATTTATCTTTTTATCAGCACTAAATCGGACAGCCGTAATGTAGGAGTAAGTCAGGTAATGAATGAGAAAAACAAGAATTCTGGTAAGTAGCATCATGTTCAACACACCAATGTAGTATAAGCTTATATGCATACTGGATCCGAGGATGATGACGCGAGATGATAAAAAGAAACTGTTAAAATAGCTGAAGGAAATAAAAGTTTAATTTTGATGATTGTATAGATTTCTGTAGTAGGAAATGGACGAGAAAGAAACGTATGTTATAATTTTGTATCGAGCACCCTTTAATCATTAATGACTCTTGGTTGAAAAACCATGACATACGTTTGTATAGACGGAAGAGCCAACGAAAAGTTGCAAGTAGACTATATATGTTTTAGGAAGAAGATTTTAAACTGGAAAACTTTTCAATGGGCTGATGTCGACTCTGAAAATAATAAATTGGTTATGACCTGCGGACAAAAGCTGGAGAAATGGCAAAAAGCTAGGAAATTAAGGTGACAGTATTTGAAGAAGTATTAAAAGCCTTTTCTAAAGGTTAAAGAAAGGGCATTTTTTAAAACTGTTTAACAACTTCGCACCTTAGTCAGCAATGAATTGCATTCCACACTACCTCAGTCACTCTCCAAACAAGAGACTAAAGACTGTACACTGAAAATTATAACAGCATAACAACACTATCATATGTGGATTCCACTGAAATACGGAAACAGTTCGTTTCTTCCTAAGCAGAGCTCAAAAGGAAATGAAAAAGTAATTGTACAAATGTGATGCTATGGAATATGGTGTCTCACACTGAATCTAGTCGATGATATTAATACAATCAAGAAATAAATTTAGTATCTAAGAGATAATTTAAGACTTAACAATAAAATTTTTTGCTCAACATTTGTTAAAATTACCATGAAACGATAAATAAATCAGCGTCACACGCAGTGTTATCCAATGGGAATAAAGTCTCCATTGTACATAAAATGTCGTTGTCACGCAGATCAAATCACGCTGGATAGTGAAGGTACCACATGAAGATAAATATGTACTATGCTCATGTATTAATTTAATACAGTAAAGTGTAACAATAGTTGTGACGTTCTTGAACTAAATTCTGAGATTCATGTATGTGTAATGACATAAACAGAACTGTCCACACCAAATACATCCTATGTACAAAATACGTAAGTAGTGTCATACGAACAATATTATCAATGATACCTTTATTGTATACATCCAACGCATCCCCTCATGACATAGTTGTTCTCTGTAACAGGTGGCTTGCGGAAATGGGCAAAGCCCGAAAATAGTCGGACAGAAAACAAACGGCCGCTTTGGTGTTAAACAATTAAAAAATGTATTTTCTTCAATATTCGAGAGCGGCAAGACGCGACAAACTGAAAACTTTCTTCTGAAGGTATGTGTGTAGTGTATACTCTCGTACGGAAGTTACACGTAGATGATAAAACAACATTTCAGACAAGAAGAGTACAGGAACGTTTTCAATGTGGTTCCATAAGAGAAAGCTGAGGATTCGATGTGTAAATCTAATAAATAATGGAAAGGTACTGATTCGAACTGGAGCAAAAGAAATTTGTGCACAATTTGACTATAAGAAGGTATAGGGTAACAGACCACAATTTAATGTATCGTGTATGTTGAATATGGTAATAGAAGGAATTGTGTGAGGGAGGTGATTTGTAGAACAAAACCAAGGCTTGAATAGAGCAAGAAAGTTCAAATGGATGTCGGTGGAAGTAAATATGCAGAGATAAAGAAGCACGCACAGACTAGACGAACGTGGAATGCTGAAATAAATCTGTCTTCGGAATGAAGAATATAACAACGACGTCATCTTGCTTGCTTTTCAAGAAGGTATACCTCAGGTGGATTTCCTCCGAATATACGAAGGATGGACAAAAATATGGAAACACCAAAAACACCTTACCACGCCGAACACGATATAGCAAAGCTGTTGGCATTCAAAAGAGCTTCTAGTCGTCTCAGAATGGATAGATACAGGTTCTGAGTGGTTTTTACGGGAAAACCATTCATCCTGTAAAATAGTAGCAATTTCAGGTAACGATGACGGAGGTCGAAAGCAAGAAGCACCCTTCTCTTAGAGTTGACAACGAGGGCACAGTAATATTGAGGTCTGGGACTCTGGTGGCCAGGAAACATACGACACTTCATCCTTGTGATAATAAAACCAGTCACGGACGTTACGTGGATAGGGGCCCTGTCGTCTTAGAACACATCTTCACCATATGTGAGCAAATAATGTACACGTGATGGACCTGATCAGCCAAAATAGTCACATAGCCCGTGGCAGTACTGTGATCTTGCAGAGTACCGATGGGGCCCATGGAATACCACGATGTGGCTGCACAAATCATTACCGAACCTCCAGTAGTCTGCATCGTAGGCTTTGGACTGCATAAGCCAGATGTAAACTCGGCCAGAAGTTGGAACAGTGTGCAAAAGAATGATGCGAGCAAATGACTTCCTTCCATTGCTGCATAGTCCAGGTCTCGCGGATTTGGCGTGGTGTTTTCCTGTTAAGAACTTTTGCATCACTGGTGGGTTGTTTTGGAATTCCTGCTCACCCTGTAATTACCAGCTTATGGAGCTGCCCTCGTGTTTTGCAGACGGGAATCACGAGTGTGACATTTAGTTCCGCACAAAATTTTTTAGTTGTGGGCCTCTTACTTTTCTTCACAGTCCTCTTTCACGAGCATCTATCTCAGTTACTCTACGCGAACTTTCGTCCGCGTTGTCACTTACCGAATGACGTTTTTCCGCTTTTCCTATATGCATTATGAATCTCCGATTCGGTGCCTCTTCAAACACCAAACACTTTGGCTACCTTGGTTACGGAAATACTCAACGTACGAGCACCAACAATATGCCCACATTCGAACCCACTTAGTTGCCACATAGTATGCACTCACAACTATACAAAATGGTGTTATGACCACGAGTGACACTTGTGGCGTATTGAGAGCTTTGCACAGGAGCCGTTTGTGGTCACGTACACTTGCAGTCTTGGCTCATATCTCTATTTATGTTCAAGTGTCCATTTTTCGGGGTGTTTCCATGTTTTTGTCCACCTCTTGAAGTTCAGCAAAATACAGGGTGTTCAAGTATTCGACACTGGCCTATAATACTGCCTTCAATTAATACAATGAGAGATTCGTCTAATTGTAAAACAAGCCGAACTGAATATATTCGTTATTTTCTTAGTGTTGATTGTGGCGCAACAGGACCCAATGGAATCTTGTAAACAGTATTTCATTTAGCGAATGATTATTACTGTCCATTTCTGAAAGAAGCAGTCATCTTTGTATGCTTGAAACTATATCATATGAGTCTTTGTGAGATTAAGTCTTACACTGTTTGCTACGAACCATTAGTATCCCTGTTCAGTTATTACCTGTGCTGTGTCAAAAATACCTAAATTTGTGCTCTTCATAACTATACTTAGACAACTAGGTGATACTACAGTTTTATAACAGTCCTTGAAAGTCACTGGAAGATAATTTATGTACGCTAGAAAGAGATGCTGATTCAGTACTGCACACTGTGGAACTTCAGAAATTATGTTCCCCATTCCGAGTTTCGTATCCTTCCTGTGGTGCAGTTTCACATGTCTAATTTTACTGTCGACACAATCAGATGAATTTCTACCACTAGGCCAGAGAAGAATTTCACAAGGAGGCAGATAACGGGGATCTGCATTCAGGTGGACAGCGGAGTGGACTCTGAGCCACGACCACAATAACTTAGTCGTGTCGGTGGATGGAACCTCTTAACGCCTGGCTAAGGGATTAACTGTGAGAAGGTTTACAGCTTGAAGAACACGTGATATGCTCACAGATCAAGTCGACGCAATGAATGTTGACTTTGATTTGGCCGTATTTTCAGCTGGAAGTGCGATTTTAGAAGAGAAATAATAAAGCTACGGTTCTAAAGACAGTGTATATGTGTATTAAGTACAGTTACGATAGGAGGAAGGAGACCAAACGGCCGTAAGTCACAAAGAACCGACATAGTGGTAATACAGAGACAACTTGGAGTTCTACAACTGAAATGGTACGTCGATCAATACACATATTCTGTTGTTATTATTATTTTTTTCTTCTAAACTCCCTGTCGATTCTTGTTTATTTTGTCTCCAGTTGTCCCGTTTGATAAACGTTACATCCGCTGGACACAGGAGCCTCTTGTAGTAACCCGCCAGCAGGTCATCAGATCTATGGTAAGACGATCACATGTCTGCAAACCGCAGGCTCATGTCTTACATTTTTGGAAACCCCAGCTCCCCTGGGCATGTTCCTTAAAGTTACAAAGTCAGGACAGAATTATTGTGAGTGTAAATTCATATTAAGCATATCGCTTGCTCCGCCTGGGCCAATAGCTTCGCCGCGTAACACCGGTTCCCGTCGGATAACCTAAGTCAAGTGCTGCAGGGCCAGGCTAGCACTTCAATGGGTCAACGTCCAGGTCAGCCGAGCGCTGTTAGCAAGCGGGGTGCGCTCAGCCCTTATGAAGCCAACTGAGGGGCTACTTGATTGAAAAGTAATGATTCTAGCCACGAAAACTGACAAAGGCCATTAGAGCTGTGTGCTGATCACATATCCTTCCCTATTCTCATTCAGTGACACCTATCGGCAGAAGATGAAACGACGGTCCGTCGGTACTGTTGGTTCGTACGAGACCTGTTCAGACGGCGTTTGTTCCACCCGGAAACAGTAAACATAAACGATTTACTGGAGTATGCCTGAGCTTTCCATTGCAGTCAGTCTCCACTGTTTGTAAAACTTTGTAATATAATGTATTACTTTAATATTACAGATCGTAGCAGCTTAAGGCATTGATTAATGGTAGTGATTCAGGCAATAGAGCAGAACGTTTCATTGCCACCCCATCGAGGGGGGCTTTGATTGTCGTTGTTTCCAACTACACAAAGTACGAGTAATTAGCACATGTGTATGGTTGTTGGTTAGTTGTAGGATTTTGAGTAGCAACCATACCATCATACCAGTTTCCATTACAACTGTGAGACCACAAAGCAGTATTCCACAGTTACTGAAGGTGTCAATTGTTAAAATGCGAAATCCCTCTTGGCTGTAGATTTCATTTGTGCCCTTACAGAGAATTGACGAACAGGCGGTGTGTCTGATAATAATGGCATCTTAGGAGATTGCCGGTGTATTTCTTTTTCATTGTTGTTCAGAATAGTAATTTCCATTTGTATGTTCCATTTAACTGACAAGTATTTCATGGTTTCATGTGGTGATTTTGGGACCTACTAATCCACACGTACAGTGCCGGAAAAAATTGCTGCACCTGGAAAGACGACGTCGATTTTAATCCGATGACGGCATATACCACCTGGGGGATAGTAGATGTACTGATAATTGTTACAACGCCATGTGCCAACGGGTAGCGTACTGGCACAGCTACCAGAGTGCCATTCATGTCTGTCCTGTAATAGGGAATGCTCGCAGACAGATGGCTTACTGTGGTGCAAACATACGAAGCAAGCAGGCAACCATGCCACAGATGCGCTAGTGCCTCCTACAGCCAGCAGAGTGAGTTTGAAAGGGGTCAAATCGTGGCCTTCCGTGTGGCGGGATGGCCCTTTTGGAGAACTGCCACACAAATTGGACGTGCCGCGTTAGCTGTTCAGCGATGGTGGTGTAATGGTCACATGAACATTCTCACGCCTGTAGACAAGGTTCTCGACTTTCACGCAGCACAGGCGCACGCCACGATCGTCGTTTTGTAAGGGCAGCAGCTGTAGTTCGTCGAGCTACCACAGTACAGATAAGAGGACTTGTGAGCCTAGACGTGTCAACACGAAATGTTGCGAACCGTTTATCAGCAGTGGGACTATGAGCACACATACCTCTGCCCGGCCTTCCCCTAATGCCACAGCATCGACTTGAACGGCTCAGCTGGTGCCGTCAGAGGATCACTTGAAAGATGAAATGGCGCACTCTCCTCTTCAGCAATGAAAGCAGGTTGTGCTTGCGCGCAAGAGATGGAGACCTGATGAGGACTGTATCGTAGAGTACGTTTGTCCAAGACAAACTGCGATAAGCTATATCCCACACGTCGTCGGTTGGCGACAAGTCCGGAGGTCGTGTTGGCCAGGAAAGCTGCAGCATGTCTTTCAGGGTACGTTAAGTTTCACGGGAAATTTGTAGGTGAGCGTTATCCAGGTGGAAGAACAGATCACCTTCATGTTTTAAGAAGGGCAAAAGAAGAGGTCTAACAACATTCTGCACTTACCGAGCGTTGGTTAGAGTCCCCTCCAGAAACATCAAAGGTTAACGAAAGTTGTATGTACGTATGTATGTTCTAGATCCACTCCTAAATTACTGGACCAATGTAAACCAAACTTGATACACATATCACCTATTGTCTCGAAAGAAACGCTTTGGGGGTAAGAACCACTTACCTATGAAAGAGATGGGGTGAAAAAGTACCGTAGCTAACGACTCGCAAATAGCCAGACTGTATTCATTCAGTATTTGAGAATGAAAGCACGTAATGACTTGTAACAAACTTTACACATAATTTTAAAACCTTTAAGAAACTCTTCCTCACTGACAACTCCCACGGCATGATGAAAGGAAAAAAGTTTGTACGTAATCACACTTTCGCTGCTCATGCAGAGTATTCACATACGCAGCTGAACCTACCAGCAAAATTACATCAGTGTACGACTCGTAGTTCAGGATATATTATGACGTCATAAATAAAGAGGTGCGTGAAAAAATGCCGAACACACATCATTAAATTTAGAACTCTTTTGCTACTAACTCTATTCGCAACACCCTTCGCAGAAAGTATCCACATATGCCGCTGAATGTACCTAGAAAAGTATATCACTATGCGACATGTAGTTCTGGAGATATGACGTAATGAACACTAAGATGCCTGAAAAATGGAAGCATCATGGACGATCTTCTAATTTATTACTTCTGTACTACTAATTCTACTCACGACACATTTCGTAAACAGTTTCCAAATCTACCACTTGATGTGCATACAAAATTATAATACTGTGGAACACATAGTTCCTGAGATATGACGTCATAAAAGCTGAGATGCGTGAAAATGAAACTGCAGGGCGAAATTCGCTAGAGATACAGGTGAAATATTTACAGAGACAAATATGTGTGAAACATTTCAAACATATGTGAAATATATGTGACATGTGCGTAAGTGTACAAAGCCATGGGTAAAAAGCTCCTCCTAAACCGGTGGATTGATTTCAAGCAAATTTGTTATACATATTACTTACTATCTGGAAAGAAATATTGTGACGGTTAGCAGCAGGGCCCTCCCACTGCAGTGGCGCCGGCAACGTGGAGAGAGAAGGGGAGGAGGAGATGGATAGACAGATAGGGGGAATGAGGACATGAACACAGAAAGGGGGGAGGCTGGGGTGGAGGAGGAGGTGGACGAGAGAGCGTTAGGGAAATGGACGGAAGAAGGATAGAGGAGGAGATGGGCTGAAAGAGATGGGCAAAAGTTCATTGTGTCACTGTAGTGCCAACAACTGCTCAAATTGATGCTGCAGATGCGGACGATGCGTCAGAACCATACACCGAACACCATGCTCTTCCCTCTCGGTAGTGGCACGTGGCCGTCCGGAGTCTGGTGTTCTTGCGTCCGTACATTCGGGTGACCACTATTGCCAGTAGCCATGTACATTTCTGCCAAGTCTTTCTGCAGTATCGCAGAAGGAGCATCCAGCTCATCGTAGTCCCATAACACAACATCGTTCAAACTCAGTGAGGCATTGATAATAGCGTCTTCGTCGCCTTAAAGGAATTCTTAGTTAACATCAACTCACCACGTCTAGTCTCAAAGATAACTAACACTCTCCGAGCCTTACAGCGTGTATTCAAAGCAAAAGTTATCTGCATGCTGATAGCGGCGTTACTAGCTCCACTCCTATGCGACTGGTGCGAAATTTGAGTACACGTCAATTTTCAGATGTAGAAACATTGCTACCAACTTTCGCTTGCGTCGCACCACACTTTCTTGGTGTTGCGAGTTTTTTCCGTCAGTGTATTTGAGTATGGTCTGTTTAGTCGGACATGTCCGACAGAGCAGATGCCTCTCGTGACGGCTGGTGCATACGTTTATATGAAACAGATAATGGTGAGAGATAGGGAAGGATGGGTGGGAATTTGTGACTTCCAGCCGTACCGAGCATTGTTATAATGCAATGGCGAAAGTTGTACCAGACTCGAACTCGGTTTTATCACTTCGCACGAATGGTTGCGTTGACCGCTTCGGGCATCCGGACACTATAGCTGACCGGCTCACATTTCCAACTTTACGCACGCTGCAATGCAGGGTCCATCCCGCATTAACCCCTACTGGCAAATTATTGAGTCTCATAGGAATTCAGACGATATTAATGAATAATTTGCGAGTCGGGGGTTAAGACAGCAGCATGCTGTAAGTTAGAAATTTGAGTCTGTCAGGGACCTAGTCCACGTAGAACAGCTTTCAACATTCATTGTTCCACTACCATAAAGTCCTGTGCAGCTGGAAGTCACGAATTCACACCCGTCCATTCCCTTCTTTCCCCATTCTCTATTTCATATTAATCAGTTCTGCTTTCTGCCATCCTCCAATTAAGCATGAGTCCCAATGAGCTTACAGACTCTTTATTTTAGTATGCTACAATCGACGGAATACACGACCCAGTCACATTAATGTGACCTCCGCCTGTGTGCGACGTCAACGTGTAATACCCACTCTCGGACTGCAGGTGGCAGCACTAGTAGTGGAGGGCGTATAAAGCGTGTCGGTGGGACGTGGAGAACAGTGCCGTCATTGTCGTAATGTGGAAACGGACCGATCTATCTGACGTGATCCATTCCTTTCGGGCGAAGGGTGGAAGCACTCCCAGAAAAGCTAAGTTTGTAATTTTTTTGCGTGCCGCCATGGTTAAAATACACCGTAACCGGCGCCGAGACAACTGTGGCCCACTACGGCCCATTGATGACAGGGGTGAATAACGGCTACAGAGATGTGTACGGGCGAACAGACTTACAACTGTTGAGCAAATGAGCGCCCAGATGAACCTAGGGCCTACCAATTGTGATTCCTCGACGACGCTCTGCGAACGTTGTTGTCTATTGGCCTCCGCAGATGGAGCCTGGTGCGTGTACCCTTGCTGACTGCTCTTCATCGGCGATGAAGGATTAAATTTTCTCTCGAATAACGCAACTGGACGTTCACTGAGTGGCGACAGTGGCCTTTTCAGATGAACCATGTTTTATATTCCATTGGACAGATAGCCATTGGCGTGCACGGCCTGAAACCTCTGAAAGCAAACGCCCTGCAACAACTGTCGGAAGGATTAAGGCCGGAGGAGGGAGCGTTATGGTCTGGGGAATATTTTCTTGGCACTCTCTTGGTAATCTCGTCATTCTGGAAGGCACAACTCTATCCTTGGGGACCATGTCCGCCCTTATCCACAGTTTGTTTTTCTTCGGCACGCTGGCATCTACCAGCAAGACAACGTAATGTGTCACACAAGTAGCTGCGAACGTGTGTGGTTCTAACAGCACCAGGATGAGTTTATCGTTCTCCCATGTCCATTAAACTAGCCGTATTTATACCCAATCGAGAATCTGTGGGAACACTCCGATGAGGCTGTTCGCTGCTGACCACGGCACTGGAGTCGTCATTGCTCCAGGCCCCTGTCGGTACCTTCCAGAACCTCAATGACTCTCTCCTCTTGCACATCTAGCCTTGCAGAAGGTGGTTTTTCAGGCCTTTGAGAGGTGGCAGCATTAATGTCACTGGGCAGTGTGCTCCCCTTTATTACTCATTGTTAGTTCTTCAATTGATTAGATGAAATAAAGCTTTCGTATTTTAAATCTGAGTTACATTTTGGTAATTCCGATGTCCTATGGTTAGTCAAACCTTAAATAAAATATATAACCAACTGCATTCCAGGATATTTGCTACATTAAGACGAATTTCAGAGAGGGTCAAACATTCACTTGTTTTTACATCAGGAGTAGCTGGTGCATTAAATTTAGCCATATTTCGACCTCTTACAGATCTGTTAATTGTGTCACTATATATGTTAATTCTGTCGTGTTTTCCAGGTATTAACATTTCTCATTTGTATTTTATTTCTGGGGGCACTTAATTAGCTAGTTGCCTACGTGATAATATACGTGTTCTTTACAACACGACGTAGGTAATTTTCAAGCCATCTTCATGACAGTTACATTTAAGATACCTGCCATACATCTGTCCAACGGGCATCAATTAAAACACTTTTGCACCAGACCGAAAGCCACGTGAGTGCATTCATTCAGCCATTCAGCGCAACAAAATATTCACGAATTCAGTACTGGACAAAAACAACAACAACAATAACATCAAACCGCGGGCAGCCGTGTCTTCCAGTACCATCATATCGACACGAGGTCATTGTCCACCTTGTGTACCTCTGCTCACCACATGTCACAAGGCACAGAGATTGTATGGGCGCAGCAATATACTTGCAGCGTGTGAAATGGCCACCTATACTGGCGAGACACAGTACACTTTGCTATTTATTTTTAGCACCATAAGTGTATCTCGAAAAGCACATAAGGCAACTAATGCAGCTTGCTAACGGGATACCATTCAGGCAGTTCTTGGAGATACTCTCATGTGGCGATGCAATGGTATGAAATGAAACTCCTGAAAAGTCTGCCGCCAAAGAACGCACAATAATCGACTGACCTGTTCTATACATTCATCTCTTTGCCTGTTGCATTACGTAGACTGCTTGTAACTGTCTCAAACCACTTCAAGACTCATCGTTATCGAAGTGTGTCAAAATGACTTAAGGAAAACTCCGCAGAGGTAAAGGCTTGGATCCAGTCCCAACAACCTCCAAGAACTGTGGGTAGCTGTAGAGAGGAGTTTGTTGAGATGATTGTCCTGCGCTTTCGATGTCACGTGAAGACCCAGTTTTCAGTTCAAAACGCAATACAACAAACGTCTATGTAGTGTCTTTTATTAAACTAACCGCATGTACGGTTATGCAAGGGCTGTGGATAATTTATTTCACGCTAAATTCTCCACCTTTCCGAGCAAGACTTTCACTGCATTACATTGATGTTGTACGATAGAAGACTGCCTACCGTTCCTAGTCGTCGAACAGATGCACTCAATTACAGGAATATATCGGTGACGTAAACCTGTTATGGAGTTTTGTAACATGAATGTTGCTCACTCATTAAGACTTTTTCTGGCGTTAGATACAGTCCTGCAGTTCCATTTAGTAGACAAGTAAGGGTTTACTGAGTACTGGACCAGTTTGTGACTATTTAACACCTACAGATAGAACTCAACACGTCGTCCTAAAGGGGACCTGGACGTCATGGTCTGTATTTTTACTAGTATTTTGAAGTATAATTACAAAAAACTTTTAATAATACTGGAATGAAACTATGACCTATATGAGATAAAAATTAAACGCTGTGGATTTGATAAACGAGAGAAAATTTATTTTTATTTTACGTACTGAATTATGTGTCTTTTTTTATTTTAGGTATACTGTAGTTGCACACTATTCAAAATAAAAGGTCAAAACCAGTTTCATCTTTTAATTATTGAATTGTTGAAAGATTAGAATCAAGCTATTTACCAATTTATTGTTTTTTGTGTCTAAAACCGTAATTTAGAAGTTAATTTTTTCTCCTAATAATTTGAGAATCCATGGCATGCTCCAGCAAAGAGTATTCAATAGATTGTTGAATAATCTGCCCCATTGTGTACGTAAATAATGTATTGTTATTCGTGTAAAATTTTCTTTTTGTGTTTTTAATATTGGATGAAATAATGACACCGAAATGTGCAGAAACGTTAATTATGCATGACACTTGCTTCTCAATTATAACATATCAAAACATTCCGGCTCCATAGTTCTGTAGCTTCTGAGTGTCTTTTACGTCATATTTCGTTTTCTTTCTTTTCTTTGTTGTTTGGCCTGTTTTTTCATGCTTTCAGCACCCTTCTCAGCTTCAGCGGTACATTGCCTGTCCACTCGTAGAGGTCCACTTTTCACGTTGTTCTCAGTTTTGGTGCCTATTCTGCTCATGGATTTCAATCTGCTTATTATCTTGCCATTGAAACACATCTAAGCATCCATCACACCAGTCTGAAAAATTGACATAACAATAAAAGAAAAAGGATTAGCAATTTGTTCCCAATACAACTATTGAAACTTTCATTAGGCATCTACTTTTTGTCGTGAAATCATTTTTTCAGGAGTCTAGAATCTGAAAGACCTCTATATATTGGCTTCAGTTTCACCATAACAGTTTCTTGCATGGGAGGATATGTTTAAGTTTCTATGAATCTGTTTCACATTACACATAACGTTTATATTTTTAAATTCATTCTAGAATTTAGCCCTTATGACGACCAGGTTCCGTTAACGGGGGAGAAAAAGACCAATTCAAAGGTGATTTCGGGGGTACCCCAATAGAGATTTATAGGCTCGTTAGTATTTTCAGCATATATAAATGGATAGTGAATAACATCGGAAACTACGTGATGATTTCAACCGACGATCTTGTCCTCTATAGGCAAGTTGCAACGCAAAGGACTGTATAGAAAAGGAGAGACATTTGCAGAAGGTTGACGAATAATGTATGCACTCGCAGTTGACACTCAATGTGCATGAACTGCTGGGCACTAAAACTGCAACACTTAGAAAAACAGAAAATGTTGAAATTTTTACTTATTGTGCGTTTACACTACAGCATAAAGAGTACTTGATTAAATTTGTATGTGGACCGGGGGTATATAAGGCGAGAAATTTATTACTCAAAATTCCCACCTCTGGCAGCAACAATGGCTCTAAACTGGCTGGGAATCGAATTGAATTGAGCTTCGATGTAGATACGTTCATGTCACTTGACGCAGTGGCTGGCGAGAGATGTTCGTGCCAGTCTATCAAAAAATCACAGTCAAAGGTTTCCAGTGGGAGAGAGATCTGGGAAAAAGCCTGGCGAGGGCAGCAGTTGACCCTCTGTGCTAGGTAGGTTGGGAAAGCTCAGAGAAAACGCGGTCTTGCCTTATTTCGTTAAAAGATAAGATCAGGGAGACGTCGAAGATAGGACACTGCCTCTGACATTTGAGCGTTACGAATGTAATGTTTGACATTTAAATTACTCGCTACGTGAATCAGATGTGAGCGTATGTACGTAATGCCACCATGAACAATTACGACACGTACTGCCTGTATGACAGTGCTAATTGCAGTATAGCTATATTTGCTCTCCCCGGGAAAAAATTAAGTGGCTGAGAGTACAAGTAGCACAAGTGACAGTTCACAAGGCAAATATCTAAATGTACATTTGGAATGCTAAAGTGTCGATCCCCTTTGTACAAAATAAGTACGATCGATTTACATCATAGAGCCGCACTCTGTGATGATAAAGTTTAATCCCCAAACCAGTTCATGGACTGCATTTAGAATACAACCAGAATAAATGAAATGGTGGACGGAAGGAGAACTGCTGCTGTCCTTAATGACAGTTCAGTAATGTACTTTTTTGAAAGTGCAGCAATAGCCTAACGCGTGTACTTTTGTGTGCCCATATAGCAATATTTAACAGATGTTTAAATAGGTCATATTTTGAACTACCGCTTGTTCTTTTTAAGGAATAATCAGCATATCGACACAACAGATCATGAGGTCCTTGAATCTGACCATTCACACAAGGAATATGGTAAAGACTTCACTCTGTTTGAAATGGAAAGGAAACACTTCAAACAAGTATTTGTTCCACAAGGTAGGATAGAAGCTGTGAAGCACATCAGTTGAAGGTCTCCCAAAGCAGAAATGATATAGAAAACTGTTTTTTAATTAAAGCCGAAGACTCCGTAGCAAAGGATAAAGTTGTTAAAGACACAGAAGGAAACAAAACTTAATGGAGAAATACAGGATGGATCTCAATCAGTAAAGAACAGTCTAACAATGAAGTTCAAGTATTTACTAAACCACGATCTTGAGTTTATAGAAACGGATTTTAAGAGGCTCAGTATTGGTCCCCCATCAATACCTCTTCTGAAGCATTTGCATCAAGATGAGTTTGAAATAAAATTTAAGAAACGAAAACATCTTCAGAAGATCAATAACTACATCCCTCCACTTTAATATGAATTCTATAACAACATACCCCTTTCTCAGACGGCAGTTACCATGGTTGTAATAAGAGGAGGTGAAGAAAGAAGAGAGTGGTCAAAGAAGGGAATGTGGAGGACTGAAAAGGTGCAATGCATAACATCCCCACTGTTGACAAGGGAAATCGTTCTTCA
This sequence comes from Schistocerca piceifrons, assembly GCF_021461385.2. Taxonomy (NCBI): domain Eukaryota; kingdom Metazoa; phylum Arthropoda; class Insecta; order Orthoptera; family Acrididae; genus Schistocerca; species Schistocerca piceifrons. The sequence goes on from NC_060149.1 coordinate 557,929,716, forward strand.
AGAGATCTCAAAGAAGGAAGTAATTATAACACTATAGACACCGACTGTGAGGATATTATAGAAAGTTACTTTGAATAACGACTCGTCTGTGTTGGAAATACACCAGTATATTTTCGTTGGTGTTTCGATTTTGTTTGCGATTTGCCTGCTGTTTTTGAGCTTCTTTTATTATTTGCGATTTAATTACTCTAATATTCTCGTGTTACAGCGATCATATACTCTATTATGTGTATCACGTGTGTTGTACGAAAAAAATTTTCAAACTATAGTACAGAAAATGAAATGATATTACACTTGTACCCATTTTACTATAAGAAGTTCTCAGAGACAAGGAGTATAAATATTTTAATGTAACATAAAAGGTAACCATATTTGCAACTACACACAGACAGACTGGCCATTAGAAAAAAAATATCAAATGTTTCGATAGTATGTCACGTAATTTACAAATGGGCATTTAACATTCGCTATAATTTACTCACTTTGTTTCAGCAAACACTTGTACTATTTGTACTGCCAGCCCCTCATTTACCATTGAAAAGAATAGGTGCTCAATCCCAACTGGAATCCACCAAAATGTGTTCTGAAGATTTAGAAACTCCCTGATTGAGTAACACGGACGTTCGGACGGCAGTACTCCGCCAATGAGCTCAGTATCACTGCGTAATCGTGATCCCTTACATGTCTGAATTATGCGCTATTAGTCAAGGAAATAACTTGTATTCTGACATAATTGTGTTGTCTTCGTCACTATTAAATGGTGTACATGGAAGTTCAATGAGCAGACTCCGACTGAACAAATATGAGACTTCTTCAGTCTCTACGTCATTGCCGTGAGGTCATACCTCCTAATATCGTGTTGGACCTCCTTTTGCACGGCGAAGTGCAGCAACACGATGCAGCATGGACTCAGCAAGTCGTTGGAAGCCCCCTGCTGAGATATTGAACCATGTTGCCTCTATAGCAGTCTATAACAGGGAAAGTGTTGCCGGTGCAGAAATTTGTGCACTGACTGATCTCTCGATTATGACCCATAAATGTTCGATGGGATTCATGCTGGGCGCTCTGGGTGGCCATATCATTCGCTCGAAATGTCCAGAATGTTCTTCAAACTAAACAAGAACAGTTGTCACCGATAAAAATTTCGTCGCTGTTTGGAAGCATGAAGTGCATGAATGGCTGCAAGTGGTCTTCAAGTAGCCGATCATAAATATTTCCATCAGAGGACCCAGTTCATTCGAAATAGACACATCCCACACCATTATGGAGGTACCGATTGGTTGCACATTACCTTGTTGACAACTTCGGTCCATGGCTTCGTGTGGTTGCGCCACACTCTAACCCTACCATCAGCTCTTACCAGCTGAAATCGGAACTCATCTTACCCGGCCATGGTTTTCCTGTCGTCTAGATTCCAACCGGTATGGTCACGAGCCCACGAGAGGCGCTGCAGGCGATGTCGTGCGGTTAACAAAGGCTCTCGCGTCGGTCGTCTGCTGTCACCATAGCCTATTAACGGCAAATTTCGCCGCACTGTCCTAACATATACGTTCGTCGTACATCCAACATTGATTTCTGCAGTTAATGCGTGCAGTGTTGCTTGTCTGTTATCGCTGACAACTCAATGCAAACGCCGCTGCTCTCGGTCGTTAAATGAAGGCCGATGTCCTCTACGTTGTCCATGCTGAGAGGTGATGACTGAAATTTGCTACTCTCGGCACACTATTGACACTGTGGATATCACAACACTGAATTCCCTTACGATATCAGGAATGGCATTTCCATGTATCTAACTCCAATTACCATTCTGCGATCAAAGTCTATTAGTTCCAGCCGTCCGGCCACAATCATGTCGCAGATTTTTCATATGAATCACCTGAATACAATTGATGGCTCCGCCAACGATTTGCCGTATTATACCTTGTTTACGCGATACTACCGCCATTTGCATATGCGCAATCGCTATCCTATGACGCTTTTTCACCTGAGTGTATGAGATATCAGTAATTTCAGGGCCACCTACTTGTCGACCTGGAGTTGTTTTTAACAATTCCACTGATCTCTAGGCAAAGTAAGCAGTCTGGAGATATTTTGTATTTGTCTACATAAATGTTTACCATAAGTCGTTATTCGAAACCGTATGTCTCAGTTACATTGTTAAAATAGAGTAGAGTCTAGTGCAGTTATTTTTTTACAGGCACACACCTATACTCGTTAAATATGTTTTTATTATTGTCAGCGGAAATAACATTTTCAGTGTGTGTAAGGCCTGTGTGATGCTAGCAATTATTAAACGTGGAACAGTGCCTTTTGTTTGATACAAACCAGTATTAAGCTGCCATCAGCGCACTGCTGCTAGTTTCTGGTACATGAAGCTAAACTGGCTCGGAGCTCCTGTCCGCTGGGCATCACGCGTCCGTGAGCAGTCTGCATAATTGTCCGCGCCAGTGGCGTATTACACCGCGCAGCAGCTCACCTGCCCAACGAAATCGAACGTGTCTAAAATAGCTCTCCCTAGAGGTAGTTTACTGTGTTTCCGAAAGTGTTTAAATCAAGTAATGAAGGCGAAATGGAAATTTAATCTCTGTAATGTTTGAAAAGGTTACTCTTATTCTAATTTTATAACAATATCATATCTCACAGTCAGAGCATTAAAAATTTTCCGCACACTGTTTTTTAACAGCTGACAAAGGTATAGTGATGAAATGAATGATATTAGCAGGATAAAGCTATAATGTTTCCTATATGCGTAATTTTTTAAAAAATCCACCACAACAACGTTTCACTTCTGAAAAATTACTACACACTTTGGCTGGATACGGAAATAATAATTGCCTTATAAGACCAGTGAATGAAAAGCGCTTTGCAGTCATTATTTTGCTGAAGTTAGTACTTTCACATCGTTAGCTAATGGCTGGAAGTGAATATTTAGTTTTTCTATTGACATAAACCAGCTGCAAGCGTAAGTTCATAGCAGTTGTTCAGTGTGCCAACCACAAACCTCAACGTATCAGTTAAAATCGGACATACGGTCTCTCAAGTATCCTTAGAATCTGTTGCATAGTGAGACAGGTAGGTAGAACACTACCAATCAGTCCCTCTTTATCTTCTATCTGGGTTTCACACGCCAACCGTATGGCTATAGGGATGACATCTGGACTTTACCGTTATCATAGGACATGGTCACCCTTTCCCCGTCAGACAAAGAGCGTCTCCGTAGACCAGGTTCTCAAGGAAATTCGCAACGTGTTCGAATGGTGCACCGTCGTACTGAAACGAGATTGTCTCACGGACAACAAAACGTACATCCTCCTAGTATTGTGACCGACTATCTAGAATAAACGACCATTAACATGCACCAATCAACAAACAGTTGAAACGCGATAACACACAGAACACAGAAAAAAGGGTACACGATTTACAGACAGAGGCGCACAGGCCGCCCCTCCCTTTGGTAACTGACGCCTTCGGCGGAGAGAACGGTATCCGTCCACAAAGGTAACACAAAATAAATTTTCCAAATCGTGAGAATGGTCGATCCCACACGACTGAATAAACTCTAGAAAAGAGATACTGTGCATCATTGAAACGAAGCAGCAGGAAAACGGGTGCTGTCACTTGAGCGTGTACAATTCGATCGCAGACTTTGATAGTGACTTATTGGTGATACAACACAGGGATGGCGAACAGACCTTAATCACTCAGGACGTGATTACTGTGGTATCTGAAACACATTTACACTCGAACGGTGCGTCATTCGCGAGCAATAAATATAAACTGTAGGAAGTGCAAATGTGCAGTACTGCTGTGGATAACACATCGCAAGAACTGAAACATGTATTTAAAATTATTTGGTCCAACTGCTTATTTATGAAAGGCGCATAATTGCTGGTACACTCTCATAACGTAAGCGCCGGCCGTTGTGGCCTAACGGTTCTAGGCGCTTCAGTCCAGAATCGCGCGATTGCTACGGTCGCAGGTTCGAATCCTGCCTCGGGCATGGATGTGTGTGATATCCTTAGGTTAGTTCGCTTTTAGGTACTTTTAAGTTCTAGGGGACTGATGATCTCAGATGTTAAGTCCCATAGTGCTCAGAGCCGTTTGAACCATAACGTAAGCAGTCTAATGGGCCCTTAGTTGGAAGACGTGGTTTGCATGCACAGACAAACAAATGATTAAAATTTGCCAATGCCAAACGCCGAATTCTATCCAACTGACGTGTTACAGTGTCAAAATCCCGATATGGTTGAAGGGCCCTGCCCATAATGGTCCTAACGTTCTCAATTGAGGAGAAATCCAGCGATCTTGCTGGCATAGCATATACGTAGAGAAACAGTAGACTCTCTTGTCGTGTGCGGGCTGGCGTTATCTTGCTGAAATGTAAGCCCAGGGTGGCTTGACATGATGGGCAACAAAACGGTGCATAGAATTCGTGGACATACCGCTATTCTGTAGTGGCACTGCTGATGACGTGCAGAGGGGTCCTGCTATTAAAGGAAATGTCTCCCCAGACCATCAGTCCTGGTTGTCGGGCTGTACGACGGACGACAGTCAGGTTGGCATCTTACCTCTGTCCGGGACGTCTCCAGACACGTCTTCACTGGTCGTCGATGCTCACTCCGAAGCGGGACTCATCACTAAAGTCAATTCTATTACAGTCAATGAGATTCCAGGTCGAAGACGTGTCTAGTGACTCTCCGGACAGCGGTGGGATACCAGTCTATCTTCCGGGTTACGGCTCGGTAACCTGGAGTGCTGGTCTGAGTTGCCATTTCTTTTCATAGCAGGATACCTCCGGTTGTCATCCACGTCACTATTACAGCACAACAGTACGTTGACGATATTCTACGCCCTGTTTTGTAGCACTTCATCACAAGTCTTCCAGGACTTACGTTCCAGCCAGACAATGTTTATACTTCTTGTCTTCGTGCTTACCGAACTCTACGCTGGCCAGTCAAGTCACCGGATCCCTCCCCAAATGAGAATGTATGGAGCGTTGTGGGCAGGGCCCTCCAACCATAGCGGGATTTTGACGATCTAACGCGTCATTTGGGCACAATCCGGCACAATATCTCTCAGTAGGACATCTAACTACTCTGTAAATCCGTGGCATGAAGAATAACTGCATGCATAAGGGCCAGAGGTTATTGATTTTCTCAGTTCGTGAAACACTTTCTATTGAATAAATCTTAGAATTTGTCTGAAATTGTAATCATTTGTTTGTTCGCATATGTACAGTAGATCTTCCGATTTGCCCTCCATTCGTAGAATTTTGTAGTGCGTAGTTTTTAAAAAAGACTGTATTAATGATTCACAAATAATAGTGAACTATTATCAGAAAACTGTCTTTTTAATATGATTCGTCTCTCTACTGCTTCCAGTCTGCAGCCGCGAGAGCTGATACACTTCAATTCACCTACGCGTGTCTCATATTTCCATGGGAAGTCCTGCCCCTCAAGAGAGGCCAGCGGGGTTAACCTGGCTGTCAGACGCAGTCTGGAAGAACTGCCCCGGAATAATCTATTTTGTCCTCTCTCGGAGATCCAATTCGTGCTCTTCCACTCAGTAGTCATATCCGACTTTACATGTCAGACGCAGACACGTTAAATCCTCGAGGACATTTCCTGCGTGATCAGTCATGTGCTTTACCGCATCCGCACGTCACAGTGAATAGCTGTAACGCCCATATAGTGTTCACTACATAGTCTACATGTCCAGCTTGTTCTCTGATATGAGAAGGGCTCAACAAGCGGTATGCGATTGCTCAGTTTATATACCACGACTACTTTTTCTGCCGTTTCATTCCAATAAACCCATTTCTCCTACTGTGACTATCTTAGAAAGTTTTATAGTACCTTACCTGCAAACTGAAACTTATACGTCTTTTTTGTTGTAAATATTACATCAGTCCTCATTCTGAAGGAGTTTTTTAGTCAATAGGAGCTCTGCGTCTATGAAATGTGCTTATAGAAAACTTTCTTACTTAGGCAGAACTTTAAACAATAAAAGTCAGAGATATAGATACCTTATAAAATAAAAAGCTGCATTGAGAAAAAAAAGACAATATAAATAACTGAAGTCGTAACTAATCTTCGGCATAAGAATTTGCCTCATTTCAGATAACGGAATAGCGAGTGAGATGTACTATGGGTGGCCTGTTAGTATGGGCATTAGTTTTATTCTAATGGAATGATTTGGGGAAACCACGTAGAGAGGAAGTTGTTGCCAGCCCAGGCCTCACCCCTTCCCCGCACCCCCTTGTTGCATGAAGGGAACCAGTCAGGCGAAACCAGTGAAAACATAATTAAATATTTTTCCATTTACAACGCTGTGGAAATCGAAATTAATCGAGGTTAAACTGAACAGTTTTAATCAGCACTGTCTGAACACCAAGTAGAAAGCTATTACCTAAAAATGCTGCAACCTAATGACAGGACCAACATGATGAGTTCAACAATAAATCATCAGACCCTGTGAGCTGATTTTGTACTACTTTGCAGGACAGTATGCTTGCCCTTCATGACACAGATCAAGTAATACCAAAACAGTGCACACAGAAAAAGAGGAGAAATGCGTCATAACTATAGGTTGTCTATGACGCACCCTCCAGAGAAGTTACAATTTGTTGCTGGAGTTGGTGCCCCTGACGTTCAACAAGATCAGTAACCAGAAAAGAAAAGATGAAACTAGTAGTAACATCCGAAACTTATCCTCCGCTGGGTTATTAGGATGCATAAGCCTAACGTCGATAAAGAGTTCAAGTAGAACAACTGAGTTACGCTCCAGGACAGCCACAACAAAGGAGGGCACAAACTTGATGATCTAAAATCCAGTAACATGAAATTTACTGCAGAGGATATTACACCAAATAGAAGTCACTGAGCGTGCACCATTCTGACGTCACAAAGAACAAAACTGATCGCAGAGGTTCGAATTCACTTCTGCGCCTTTGTGTGATGGCTGATGGGCGTAGCATGCCACATACTACCACTTATGTTGTCGTTTACGTCAACCGTCGCGTGCGATGTAAGGCTTGAAAAAGGCTGCCTTCAGTGCTCCTGTGGTTGCCTAACTTTTCTGTGCGCAAGTCTAACGTTTATAGTCTTTGTGATGTGAAAACTTCCTTAAAGACCAATGTTGATGGTGTTGAGACAGCAACGAGCCACAAATTTATAAGTTCCTTTATTTAAAGGGTACCGTTACCGGTTTAGAATCGTTATGATTAATCGTCAGACGGCTTTCATGCTTTCATTACAACATGTGCTGCGATTTTTACTGATTAGTTATACTAAAATATAAGTAATACATAATTATAAGCACGTCAAAAAGATGGTTGAGTTATAGATTTGCATTGGGATGTGACTCTCATGAAATGTCGGTTTGGAGTACTTGTTTTCTTAGTTTTCGTCCAGCAGACAACTTTTGTAGTTTTCGCCGCATTCACATCATTGCACACGTAAACTTGCATAATTGAGCCCTTCAGATTTGTCACTGAATGCATTTCCATCACATTTCAGTCACTACACACGTAAATGTGTGTTACCGAGCACTTCAGCTTAGTCGCAGAACTGACTTCTAACAAGCACCGCATGTTTTGATAAATACTTAGTGTTTACAAACATATGAGTGTCAAAGATGCTATGATGTATCGTAATATTGCAAAGATGCTACATGTTAGGAAAAAGATCATATATTCACTCATGCAACTGAAACGCCTTTTACACCAGTACAGAGAGATATTGATTTGGTGAATATTAGAGCGAATACTGCTACACGAATTATAAAGATGTTCCATGTCAAAACATTTTTTATGGGTAGACAGTACATTATTCATTTACATCTAGCATGATGAGAATTGTAGTAACAGATAAATGTGCTACTTGCTCTGCAGATAGGTGTAGGAATAGTATTTACTTTGGAAGGTGGAAATTAATTTTAGGAAATTTTTCAGGAAAGGGTGTTAGCCAGCTCAGTTTGTTCATTAAGAATATAGTCTGGGGTGCTGTTTTTGTGTGTGTGTATTTCTATTTCTTCTTTTTTCCCTTTTCTGCTAGATGTAAAATTTTTAAGTTGTTCTCAATGTTTCTCACTGAATGGTTCACTTCAGCAATATGGGCTGCAAATGCATTTTTTTCAAGTTGCCAAGCCTTAAACCATCAATGTGTTCTTTGTATCCAGCTTCAAAACTTCTGCCTGTCCGTGCAATGTAGAATTTTTGGCATGTATCTCATTTGAGCTTGTATATTTCTGATTTACTGGATGGGCTCTTCGAGGTGTTTACATCATGGATTACTTTTTGTTATAATTTATTATTTGTGGAAAAGCTGATTGTGATATTTTTCTTCTTAAATAAGTTTGCTATTTGGTATGATAGTTGATCTATGTATAGAAGAGCAGCATATTAAGGTTTGGCTTCTGTGGCACACGGATTTGGCTTGGAGTGCATGTTCTGTGAATTGCTGCTTCGTGGAACTGGTGTTTTTGTTTGAATTTTGTTGTGGAGTTTTTCTATTATTGTGGGTTTATATCCATTATTATAAGCAACTGTTTTAAAATTATCGATTTGATTTTGTTGGTCTGTGTCACTCATTAGCACTTTTTTAATTCGATGTACCATGGCTCTGAAATATGCCATTTTTTTGTTGGAGAGGGTGGCACAATGAGTTGTCAATACTGACAATTCTGAAAATACTAAATTGATGTTTATGGTTACTATTTCAAATCTTCAGGGAAAGAAAGTTAATGCTTTTACTAGTTTCATGTTCAAGTGTGAATTTAATATTTTTGTGAATTTTGCTTAGATCTGCTGCTATTGTATCAATTTCATTGTTTGTACCATCAAAAGCAAGATCGTATCATCAACATATCTTCTGTAGTAGATTCTTTTGTTTGAGATTTGCTGGTTGCTTCAGAAGAATTTTTGTTCTATATGCTTGATGTAAATATCAGCCATTATCCCAGCTAAGCTACTCCCCATTGCCAAACCATCATGTTGTTGGTACAGATTGTTGTTGAAGCTAAAGTAATTATGCTCTAGAATAAGTGTAAGTATTTCTATGAGTTCATAGATCTCTGCAATACTAATTTTCTTATATTTAAGCAGATTGTTTCTTATAACGTTAATAGTCTCTTTGACATTGATGTTCATGTATAGGTTGACTATGTCTAATGATGCTAATTTAGCTGTTGGTGGGATGTGGATGTCTTTAGTTAAGCTTATGAGTTCATGTGTGTTATGTGTGGTGTAGTTATTTTCAAATGTACAGTATTTGGTAATGAGGTCTTTCAGTTTACGGCTTACGAAGTCTGCACGGCTGTTTCTTGAGTTAAAAGTCAGGCAAATGGAACAATTTTCTTTATGAACCTTTGGCTGTGCACACAGTTGTGGTGCTGAGGGATTCATTGTTATACAGTTACGTACTTCATATTTGTTCAGTAAAAGGTTACAGTTTTGTAGTAACTTGCGGAGTTTAGTTTGAAATTTTATTGAAGGATCTGACTTCATTTTAGTAATATTGTTGCAATGAAAAAATTGTAAGGTTTTCTCTATGCATGAAAGAGAACACATAGAGAAAACCTTACAATCACGGGAATCGGGTAAGTGCCGCTAGTAATGAAGATAATGAGCAAGGGGGACTACATCAGTAGTGTGTGGATAAGTTGAGAATTTGGGTCTGACAGGAGGCGTGCTAGGCTAGTCAGCGCAGTTGCGCTGACTGCTGTGTCCGGATGGCGTAGTGGTCAGCGCATTTGCGTAATAAGCAGGAAATCCGAATGCGAATGCCGGTCTGGCCCAAATGTTCAACTTTCCACATTGATTTAAATCAATGGCCTTCCGCAGCTAACGTCATTAATTCCTTTGTGTCTTGATAAGTGGTTGCAGGATCAAAATAATGTGTGTCCTTTCGGACATGTGCGAAAGAACAGAGATTTAGATACGTTTGGTTCAATCTATGTTCATTTAACGCACTGCTGTACTACGCTTGATCTAGAGTCGGCGCCGTTCTTGCGCTCGGTTCGAAGTTCTGCGACTTGGCTTCATTTCGCTGATGAGTCGTGGAGGCCTAAGGTATATCAGGCCTGTTGCCACGAACGTGACGATAGTGTTTGGTAAGGCTGTAGCGGGATAGTAGCAATACCGGGGAAGATCCTGACAGTTCGGTTAGGACTAGTGGACAAATTCCATGTTGTCGGATTATTTGAGATGTGCAAGAGACAGTGCGAGCACTCACTCAACTTCCGACGTCCTTCTTTCTCTGTTTAGTTATACATTCACCTTGTTGCGTAATCCACATGCAACTCGTAATCTTTTATTTATGTTCCGTAACAATCTTCGGTCTGTCGAATCTAACTCATTTTGATTTGTCTCTGGTTTTCTCGCTGTTTTCTTTCCGCTTTGACTCTGTTTTTCACTTTGTTTTATACAATTCTGGTTGCCTACATTTGTAAATGCAAGTGGGATTTTATGTTACATCAGTCACCTTCAGTGAAATCACGAAATTTTCCAGCGATATCTCGCTGGTAGCGACGACCCACATTTTATTCCTTTTATCCTTTTTTCCCTTTATTATTCAAGTTTAAAATCAGTCCAATATCAGTTGTGTTTTCAATGATAATTTCTCCGGGATTAGCGTTAGTAAATTACATTTTTACCGGATCAGCCTATATCATTTAATAAATAGAAGTTTCACCTTTGCAAAAATTAGCAACGGATTATCTCAGCCAAAACTCATGTGTTACGGTCACAGCTAAGCAGTAGGGGTATTATCCAGCACGCAAACAGTATGCAATGGCGCAATCATCATCAACTCAATGGGGATGCCCTGTTTAACTAGATATGGAGCGGCACGGATTAGCACACATTACCACTTCCACGAGATAGCTCGTAGGGAAATTGGCATGTGACAGAGCCCAGCAAGAATTGGACACAGCTTCACCATTACTTTACGGATACAAGTTGGTTTCGCGAAGCTGGTTGCTTCCTAGTCCAGTCCTCCCACCAGGGAAAAAGTTTCCGAGAGTATCAGAAATTTAACCCATGCCCAACGTATGCCACTCTGACACCCTGACCGTTCAGTTTTTCTTGCCTCCGTTAATTAACTTTCCTTCTTGTGTACACTGAATTACAGAACTCTTTAACATCTCCTTTTTTCTAACTAAAGCAATGGGAAGGAAAATTTCATTCCTCTAAGTATTGTAATTTTTTATAATAATACAAATCCTTTCTATATTTGAAACAAAAATAAATGTTCTTCTACAGAAACTCCTTAGAAGTATGAAGGATCTAATTGAATACTCTCCCCTGCAGAAGTTCAGCACTAATCATTATATATTTCTACATAAACACTGTCTTATTTCTTCATGCAATCAAGTCAAAATTTTGTGTGTTAGGAGTAATACTAAACTTAAAAATAAATAAATCACTTACTTCTTGATAAAGATTAGTTGATGTCCTTTAGGGTTAAAATACCTCTTTCAAATATCAAATATTCTTCAGTACTAGCAGATTCCATAGGCGTCAGGATATCTAAATCTCCTTTTAAGCTAAAAGTTGCCTTCTGAACTGAAATAATCTTTAAAATAATGGTTTATTGACATCATATTTGTAATTATGTTCTTTTCAGGTATTAAAGCTATGTGTATGTAATTCTGGATCATTTTTTCTGTATGTGAGTATCGTTTTTCAAAAAAAAAAAAAGTTCAAATTGCTCTGAGCACTATGGCACTGCTGAGGTTATCAGTCCCCTAGAACTTAGAACTACTTAAACCTACCTAACCTAAGGACACCACACACATGCATGCCCGAGGCAGGATTCGAACCTGCGACCGTAGAGGTCGCGTGGTTCCAGACTGTAGTGCCGAGAACCGCTCGGCCACACCGGCCGACGAGTATCATTTTTCCCCTCGGCATTCAGTGCTGCAGAAGAAGATAATGAAGAAGCTCTGGCAAGGTTGGGTTGTTTGTCTTTACAGTGTAGTATGTGAAGTACCCAGATTTCCAGTTGTGACTATTGTGTCTTAGGGTGGCAAAAAGCTTTCATTTACAGTCAGTACGCAGGGTACTGGTGATACCAGTTACTTGAGGCACTAAAATGCTGATGAAACCTAACTTTTTTCTCATCCAGCTCCAGATTAGTATAGGTTACACTCGTAGGGAAACGTGAGACATAGGAGTCTCCAAACCTCGGACACTGAAACGTCTACACTGAATAAGGTAAAGAGTGCGCTTTTCATTTACTGTCGCACACGTCTTTTTGGCTGCCTCCTAGTACAGGTATGCACTAGTTGTGGGCAGAGCCAGAGACTGAATACTTTTATAAACTTGAGAACCATTCGTTCATAGATTTTTGACGCGCATTGCGTGTCGCAGGATATCCCGAAGTATGAATTGGCAGCTCTCGTCACTGCCTTTGAAACTTCTTCTCTGAAATAACTGGATTTCATTTACATACTTCGACGTAGCTGGGTGCTGTCTCCCGCAGATTTTTTATATATATGGGAGTAGTAGAATGTGGATAACCTTAGTCGTTATGGCGTCAACAGGAGCACCGAGTATTATGGAAATTTATTTTAAATATACAATAGCACTATATTCGTGAGGACTACGCAGTCCTAGTATTTCTATGTACAAGGTGCTGCTGCAGTATCAAAGGGCATGTAGAAGATGTTCGAACTTCAGATCAGCCACGCTCCCGGTTCTTGTATGTGGGTAGGATGTACATGTATATGTAGTGCGCCTTCGAAGCAGGTCAAACGTTATCAGGTGCTGCACTCTTACAGTAGCTTTCCCGATTCGCGTCTTTGCGTTCAAACAGTGCAGTACCATTTTCTGAGCCCGCACCATGATGTCTCGAGTCTACTACTACTAACGAATCCAGACGAAAGCTTTGGTCTTTCACTCCCAAACTAAGTACAGGAAACTTATTTCTCTTTAATATCGCATAAATATGACTTTCATATTCATGGATTATCTCCTCTGCGCGGACCTTGTATTCTTCCCGATTTAAGTCATCAGTTAAGCATGTACCACGCTTTTAACACCAAGTAACCTAACCCCTTGCAGTTCCTCGTGTATTTGTTTTATTGTCGTTTTCTTTGCAAACGGCGGTCGAAGTAGACAAGAAATATAATACTTACAATCAATAGTGAGGAAAGAGTTTCCGAAAACATAAGTCTGTTAACACGTAATATAAATTTCAACTTAAGAAGCCTCTTCTGAAGTAATTTGTGTGGAGTGTGACCTCAAATGGAACTGTAACGTGGACGATAAGCACTATAGACAATATGGGAACAAACACTTTTAAAATGTTGCACTACAGAAGATTGGTGAAGATTCAATTAGATGTACACATCTAATAGATAATTAAGAGATACTAATTCGAACTGAGAATAAAAGAAATTTATGTCACAATTTGACAAAAGAGTGGATCCGCTGATAGGACATAATCTGAGTCATCAAGGAATAGACAGTTTGGTCACGGAAGGACGACTGTGGAAAAAAAAAATGGAGTCATGCCATGACTTGAGTACAGTACGAAGAGTCAACTTCATGTACGTTGTGTTAATGATGCAGAGATGAAGGCTTGCGCAGGACAGACTCTCGTGGTGGACTGCGGCAAGCAAATCTTCAGACGAAAGTCCACAACAAAAATAATCATCTGTCAGATGTATCTGACGCCTCCGGAAAAAATTGTATATATTTAGTCCGCAGCGTCTACTTGTACTATCAGCTCACGATGGAACACCTCGGGACACAGCGATGTTGCTGTACAGTTTCCATATGCAGTCGGTACTCCTTTCTATGTTTTACGTTAAAACACTTCCTGACTGTGCTGGTGAATGTACACTCCTGGAAATTGAAATAAGAACACCGTGAATTCATTGTCCCAGGAAGGGGAAACTTTATTGACACATTCCTGGGGTCAGATACATCACATGATCACACTGACAGAACCACAGGCACATAGACACAGGCAACAGAGCATGCACAATGTCGGCACTAATACAGAGTATATCCACCTTTCGCAGCAATGCAGGCTGCTATTCTCCCATGGAGACGATCGTAGAGATGCTGGATGTAGTCCTGTGGAACGGCTTGCCATGCCATTCCCACCTGGCGCCTCAGTTGGACCAGCGTTCGTGCTGGACGTGCAGACCGCGTGAGACGATGCTTCATCCAGTCCCAAACATGCTCAATGGGGGACAGATCCGGAGATCTGGCTGGCCAGGGTAGTTGACTTACACTTTCTAGAGCACGTTGGGTGGCACGGGATACATGCGGACGTCCATTGTCCTGTTGGAACAGCAAGTTCCCTTGCCGGTCTAGGAATGGTAGAACGATGGGTTCGATGACGGTTTGGATGTACCGTGCACTATTCAGTGTCCCCTCGACGATCACCAGTGGTGTACGGCCAGTGTAGGAGATCGCTCCCCACACCATGATGCCGGGTGTTGGCCCTGTGTGCCTCGGTCGTATGCAGTCCTGATTGTGGCGCTCACCTGCACGGCGCCAAACACGCATACGACCATCATTGGTACCAAGGCAGAAGCGACTCTCATCGCTGAAGACGACACGTCTCCATTCGTCCCTCCATTCACGCCTGTCGCGACACCACTGGAGGCGGGCTGCACGATGTTGGGGCGTGAGCGGAAGACAGCCTAACGGTGTGCGGGACCGTAGCCCAGCTTCATGGAGACGGTTGCGAACGGTCCTCGCCGATACCCCAGGAGCAACAGTGTCCCTAATTTGCTGGGAAGTGGCGGTGCGGTCCCGTACGGCACTGGGTAGGATCCTACGGTCTTGGCGTGCATCCGTGCGTCGCTGCGGTCCGGTCCCAGGTCGACGGGCACGTGCACCTTCCGCCGACCACTGGCGACAACATCGATGTACTGTGGAGACCTCACGCCCCACGTGTTGAGCAATTTGGCGGTACGTCCACCCGGCCTCCCGCATGCCCACTATACGCCCTCGCTCAAAGTCCGTCAACTGCACATACGGTTCACGTCCACGCTGTCGCGGCATGCTACCAGTGTTAAAGACTGCGATGGAGCTCCGTATGCCACGGCAAACTGGCTGACACTGACGGCGGCGGTGCACAAATGCTGCGCAGCTAGCGCCATTCGACGGCCAACACCGCGGTTCCTGGTGTGTCCGCTGTGCCGTGCGTGTGATCATTGCTTGTACAGCCCTCTCGCAGTGTCCGGAGCAAGTACGGTGGGTCTGACACACCGGTGTCAATGTGTTCTTTTTTCCGTTTCCAGGAGTGTATATGAAACTATGAAAACTGACCCCACACCATATTTATTGCTATATGTGTAACATTTCAGTTCTTGGCCACCCCTGTCGGCTGGGGACGGTCGCTGCTGTGGACGCTAACGCCGATTTTCCGATTTCCAAGGGACAGAGGCTATTCTCCAGTGTAGAGATAGAGGGCCAGACTTCGCTTAAACCAGCTAAATGTTGGTTGTTTGGTCCGAACCTTCCGTTCTCAAAGGTGAGTCACATGGTGGCTAGTGTTCCTAAAAGGAACTTCTCGTAGGGTTAGCAGGAAGCAATACTTTACAGCAAGTATTGTGAGCGTTTTCAGGAAATTTCCAAACAAAGTCCTACATTCTGCTCTATATTGGTGGTTGGCCGAATGCTCTGCATGTTAAAATACTTTCGTGGATCAGTTTTCGCGGCTCACGATATCGGCGTCGGTCGAGGATCCTCCCTAGCGTAGCTTCTGAGTTGTGGCCGCTGTGAGGTGGAGTTGAGGTTTTAAAAGTGTTGAGTCTATGGAATCCTGAGCGAGCGATCCTCGCTGAGCATACAGTTGTTTTTCTGTTAACTAAAAATGAAATAGTCGGTAAGCGTTTTTTCTGCGCATTGGTGTGAAAGCTCAACTGTTTTCCTGCTTTCGAGAGAAAGGCGCGGCTTAAAGGGCGAACACTTGCTAGTTGCTCGAAACCGGTTGGTGACGGTGCGGAGTAGTCTCTTTGTGACGCTCGGCGTCGGGTTCGATTGCTATAGCGCAATGCGTGGTGATACAGAAGAAGTGACTATTTTCACACTGACTCGCAGGTCAAAGCGAAAATGACGACTTTTATTTAGTATGACTAGTAGATGTGTAACAGTGCATAGAAATATTCCGGGCCCGCCAGGAAACGTTTCCGAGGAATTCTTCACAGAAATATGCAAAATAATATGTATCGCTCACTGCATGGCGCTAAGAGTTCGTAGATAGTGGTCACGGAGGCAAGTAGTGGGCTGTTCAGCAAGGAATGATAAATGGAGCACATTAGTCCACCTTCCTTTGAAGATGATTGTCTCCCCTCTTTAAACGTTATGAACCTCCTTCGAGGTGTGCTGTAGGGAAGAACAGACTATCCATAGGCCTCCTGTAACGTTGTATAGGCCGCAGCTGAAGATTTGTTGAGACGAAAGCAGCATTTCAAAGCCACATATTGTTCCTCGCGCGTTACCTCCACTGCAGCGGTAGGCGATACTGAACATGTCAGACCTTGCCAGCTTCTCACAGGCGAGAACCAGGAGTCCCAACAATGAAACTACTACAGCGTGTTTTTTGCACATTAAGAGAACAGAATATCATAAGATTAAATTTTAGTGCGAGAAATTATGACCATATAAAAGCTATGACCATTCTTTATTGAACAGCCCTCGTATGTCTTCATCAGACGCTGCGGTAAGTCCGAGATGACAGACTACAAGGAACATTTCACCGTTTCACATAGGATCGTTAACTTAAAAAAATAAGACTGTGCTCTATCAACGTAAGTTTGTAGACCGTACATTCAGCTTGTTACTTTTACCTTGCTCTTAACTATTATCTTTATTTACATATTCATTTCAGTTTTCCATTACTTTTACTGTAGTGCATCATGACTGACAATAATATGAAAACGTGCCATTAATAATAAACTTCTGTTCGAAATCAGTATTTTTAAGGAATAATAAAATAATTTAAATCGGTCATCACGTATGTAAATATTTCCCTCACATAATAAAAACGGCTTTACTCTTTCTATTCCACACACCGTTACTACACTTATTTACGAAATTAGAATTATATAAATACCTTCAGCTGCTGACGAGCGTTGATATAAATCAACGGGAACAGGTGAAAGTGAGTGCCCCGATCGGGACTCGAACCAGGGATCTCCTGCTTACATGGCAGACGCTCTATTCACCTTTTTCTTTTATTATTGTTCGGTATAGGTCGCTACTTTTGGTCTGGGCGGACGTCACAAGACATCCGTTCAAGTTGATCGTTGATTCCTTGACTCAGGATTTTTTTTTTTTTTTTTTTTTTTTTTACAGAGAGTACGCAGCCCTCTGACCGAACACGCTGAGCTACAGTACCGGTCATATGAGCCACGGAGGGCACATGGGATATTGCGTCAGCAGGGAACTATCTCACGCACGCCTCCCTTGACATGTCCGAAAGAACAGACACCATATCCATATATGTTCTAATGGTTCTAATGGCTCTAAGCACTATGGGACTTAACATCTGAGGCCATCAGTCCCCTAGAACTTAGAACTACTTAAACCTAACTAACCTAAGGACATCACACACATCCATGCCCGAGACAGGATTCGAACCTGCTACCGTAGCGGTCGTGCGGTTCCAGACTGAAGCGCCTAGAACCGCTCTGTCACAGCGGCCGGCTGTAAAGACAAGTAAGGGTATTAAGCAAAAAGTAATTCAACTTGTACAGGGTCTTTGCAAAAGTATAGCTGTTTAGGTTACGCATCTGTTTTTATAGATTAATGCAAACACCTTCAACAAGTTAAGATCTGAGTGTTTCAACGGGCTTCGGCAGATTTGAAAATATTGAACCGATTGAAACTAAATACTTACAGAACTTACAGGTATCCTAAGAGTAGGCATATCTGCCTTCCCGCTGCTGCATCCCTAGTTACTACAATACACTGTAATTAATGTACTTGCACTAACCAAAGCAAGTGCAGCAGCAATGGTTGTCCAGTTTCCCGGAAATCATGGATAATTTGCAGGAGAGAAACTATACAGAATGGCTTAACGACAACGTTAATGCTGGTAGCTTGTTGCAACTGTCTCTTGTAACGTTAATTATCTGCGCAAAGGGTGTCTGAGAGAGCGGGCTATGCCTCTGACAATATCCCGACCATTAAGCAGAAGTTAATGGCGGAGACAGAGTGGCGGAGAGGCCGTTGCTGAAACTGCAGGGTATCGGATCATGTCATTGTGCGAAGCCCTCTGGCAGATACTGCATGCCTTTGCGATAAAACAGCTGGCGCTTGCTGCTGCGTGCTTCGAAGGGCGATAGCGTGGACATGAACCCGGCTGATTTTCGATTACAGTGCCACACAGCCTACAACTGGTGTCCTTGGAAAATTTCTATTAGAAGACATACCTCACTATATTTGCGTAAATACATAATATATTAAATAGGAATGGACTCACGCAAACATTTCTGCTAGTTAATACTTTCTCTTGTGAATGGGGCAAACAAAAATGTGACAGGCTGCACATCTCCGTAGGGACTCACTTGTGTCTTTACTTTTACTGTGGTAGCGAGACATTCAGGAGAATCGCTTTACGTTCTGTGTCGAATGTTAGCCTTCTGCGCTTTTTCAATAGTATTTCTCTAGAAAAATACATTTTATTTTAAAGAATCTTATGAAGGCCCATGGAAACCTCCGTGAAATGATCCAACTGAATGAACCGGCCACTGGGCGACGTGGTTATGACGCTGAAGTCGCGTTCTGGAAGGCTAGTATTCAAATCTTCTTCAGTCCATTCGGATTTAGGTTTCCTTGATGTCCCTAACTCTATTAAGACGAATGCACGGGACATTTCTTTGGAAATGAAACAGTTGATTGCCCTTCTCCATCGTGTTCCCAGTTGAGCTACGTCTCTAACCATCTTTAGTCAACAGAAGGTAAAACCTTGATATTTCTTGGTTTTCCTGACCCTGTGGTTTACAAATCTAGCTGCACACCTTTAAATCCATTCGATCTGTCCTGTGACCCGACTTGGTGAGAGTCAAACATTCGAGCAGCACCATAGATGATATACCACTGGAAACGTTAACATCTGTGAAATATTTGGGACTTTCCATCTGGAGCGACCACATAAAACTAGTTGTAGTAAAAACATGTATTAATCTGACATTCAATGGTAAAATCCTAAGGAAATTTATGTCAGTTTCCAGACAAATCCCTTGTAAAATACTCATTCTACCGCCACGCTGGATTAGCCGAGCGGTCTACGGCGCTGCAGTCATGGACTCTGAAGCTGATCCCGGCGAAGGTTCGAGTCCTCCCTCGGGCATGTGTGTGTGTGTTTGTCCTTAGGATAATTTAGGTTAACTAGTGTGTAAGCTTAGGGACTGATGACCTTAGCAGTTAAGTCCCATAAGATTTCACACACACATTTTCACTCATTCTACCGATTCTTGAGTTTTGCTGTCAGGCCTAAGACACTAACGAAGTACAATTAATAGAGGATACAGGGAAGATTCCAAGAACAGTTGCACGTTTCGTTACGAAACCGTTTATTAACCGCGAGAGTATTACGGAGACGCTCCTTAGCCACTAGCAACCGATGATAAAGAAGAAGGGTCTAGCATCAAGGAAGCATTTAATGTTACTATCGCGTAAGCCGACATTCCACAAAGAGTCGAGAAACAGGTAACTTTCTCCCTCATGCTAATCGCGAAATGTAAATATCGAGACAAATGGAGAGATTATGGCTTACGCGGTGGTTACAGACATACACATTAAGATTACTAGTGAAATGTAGATATAGATATACAGTTGTTTCGTTACCTTCGCAACTGCTCTACGCTTCACTCGATTCTTGTAATGAGGAAGATGAACTCGTGCGTGTCATGGCCTCATGCAGGCCTTTCTAATTGACGTCAGCCGTGTAGCTTGCATGTGAAGTTCCTTAAGTGTATATAGTTTAAGTAACTGTGAAGATTGTGTACATGCTGTAGTGTCGTATCAGATGTTGTTGTTGTGATAATGATGATGACAAGAGCAAGAGGGAGAAACACTGTGCGGCACATACCGCACTCCTCTTTAATGGCCCAATATGTTTAATGTTCCCATCCGACGGATGGAACAACGTCATCCATATCACATGCCTCCACAGCATGAGACTCTGCAGAGAACTGGCCCACTAGACAAAATATTACTCACTCCGTTCAAAGAGCGCACCGGTCGCTTTGGAGAACTATACATGGTGCAGCACTGCTACCGAGTGATAATAAAACCCTCCAGTGCTGACGGAAGTAGTGGCAGTGAATTGGTGTGTATGCGGCCATCAGTTGTTATAAAGCCGCGCAGTAATGTTGTTCGCGGTGCAGACGTTACAGAACGGCAGAAGGTAGAAATGACGTATCAAATGGCTCTGAGCACTATGGGACTTAACAGCTGAGGTCATCAGTCCCCTAGAACTTGGAACTACTTAAACCTAACTAACCTAAGGACGTCACACATATCTATGCCCGAGGCAGGATTCGAACCTGCAACCGTAGCGGTCGCACTGTTCCAGACTGAAGCGCCTAGAACCGCTCTGCCACACCGGCTGGCAAATGACATATCGAATTCGGATTTGCCCAAGACCACACCTTGAATGAAGTTAGCCGATTCATTAGTATATCAATGGGCACTGTCCGATGTGTCTACTAGGAATAGTGAATCTGTCGTAGCAATTTAGCAAGGCGTAAGAACAATGGTAGTAATAATTTCCTACACCTTAGGGAACGAGTACAACTCCTGTATTGTTGCAGGAAGCATCGCTGGGTTTTTGAAGGACATGTAACTGTTTCAGTCCCTGTCTGCCAGCGAAATAGGGAGTTCTAAACAGGTAAATAATGTAAATGTCTTAATGTATGTATTGAAATGTAATTAAAGATTGGACTGACATCGAGCATTACGTTCCGTTTCCACTAAATACATCAGAATGTAACCGGTTAAAACTTTTGAACTAACCTGCAGTTTACTTCTGATTAATTGCGCAGTGTCCGATTAACGAACATAAATTTAAGAAACAGTTCACTTAGAAATTATTTATTGGCCATTCAGTGAGTCAGTGTCAGTCAGACCGTCACATGTTTCGCAATATCACTGTCTAACGTGAATCCAACTATTCTTTTCATTGTGGTCACAGGAGCGATGTCTTACCGATATGCTGTTGTCTCGAACTCAGCCATTCATTAGTGCTAATACAATAAAACCGAAAGGTACAAGGATTCCTTCAGCACTCCGCAACAAAGTGGAGCACTTTAATAATTAAGGCGGAAATAGTTTTTTCAAATATTTGTTGGTATTTAGTGGACGCCCTTGCAACTACAAGCTTATTCTTAAGTTTTGCATCAGATGATTAAGAAAAATCGTGGAGGACATATAGAATATACAGCAGCTTTTAGCACACTTTAATAACAGACAGATGATGATGATGATTATTATTAGTGTTTTAGGGCGCACAACAGCGAGGTTATCAGCGCCCGATTAACAGACAGTAACACTGGTAACGAAGATAATTATTTCATATAATTTTATAATAAAGGGGAAGAATAATAGTAATTTGTTCTGAACTGATATCGTTACATAATATTCTAGTTGTACAATAGTTTGGGAGTATCTTAAACGGATTAGTTTTCCATTTTAAAAGGGACATCTCTATTTCCACTTGCTCACTTTCATGCACAAAGGGACCAACCGACTTCGACATATCTCAGACGAAAGTAATAGGTCAATTTTAACACCTTCTGATGTTAGCTCACACCAAAAAGTGGTGGACGTTAGCACCAACTACACTCGTCTAGAGGAGACAGGGAGCTGATCGTAGTACTCAGGGACTCTATGGTGTCGTGGTCTCCGCAATATCCTTTCTTTTAGGAGTGCTAGTTCTGCAAGGTTCGCAGGAGAGCTTCTGTAAAGTTTGGAAGGTAGGAGACGAGGTACTGGCAGAAGTAAAGCTGTGAGTACCGGGCGTGAGTCGTGCTTCGGTAGCTCAGTTGGTAGAGCACTTGCCCGCGAAAGGCAAAGGTCCCGAGTTCGAGTCTCGGTCGGGCACACAGTTTTAATCTGCCAGGAAGTTTCATATCAGCGCACACTCCGCTGCAGAGTGAAAATCTCATTCTGGAAACATCCCCAAGGCTGTGGCTAAGCCATGTCTCCGCAATATCCTTTCTTTCAGGAGTGCTAGTTCTGCAAGGTTCGCAGGAGAGCTTCTGTAAAGTTTGGAAGGTAGGAGACGAGGTACTGGCAGAAGTAAAGCTGTGAGTACCGGGCGTGAGTCGTGCTTCGGTAGCTCAGTTGGTAGAGCACTTGCCCGCGAAAGGCAAAGGTCCCGAGTTCGAGTCTCGGTCGGGCACACAGTTTTAATCTGCCAGGAAGTTTCATATCAGCGCACACTCCGCTGCAGAGTGAAAATCTCATTCTGGAAACATCCCCAAGGCTGTGGCTAAGCCATGTCTCCGCAATATCCTTTCTTTCAGGAGTGCTAGTTCTGCAAGGTTCGCAGGAGAGCTTCTGTAAAGTTTGGAAGGTAGGAGACGAGGTACTGGCAGAAGTAAAGCTGTGAGTACCGGGCGTGAGTCGTGCTTCGGTAGCTCAGTTGGTAGAGCACTTGCCCGCGAAAGGCAAAGGTCCCGAGTTCGAGTCTCGTTCGGGCACACAGTTTTAATCTGCCAGGAAGTTTCATATCAGCGCACACTCCGCTGCAGAGTGAAAATCTCATTCTGGAAACATCCCCAAGGCTGTGGCTAAGCCATGTCTCCGCAATATCCTTTCTTTCAGGAGTGCTAGTTCTGCAAGGTTCGCAGGAGAGCTTCTGTAAAGTTTGGAAGGTAGGAGACGAGGTACTGGCAGAAGTAAAGCTGTGAGTACCGGGCGTGAGTAGTGCTTCGGTAGCTCAGTTGGTAGAGCACTTGCCCGCGAAAGGCAAAGGTCCCGAGTTCGAGTCTCGGTCGGGCACACAGTTTTAATCTGCCAGGAAGTTTCATATCAGCGCACACTCCGCTGCAGAGTGAAAATCTCATTCTGGAAACATCCCCAAGGCTGTGGCTAAGCCATGTCTCCGCAATATCCTTTCTTTCAGGAGTGCTAGTTCTGCAAGGTTCGCAGGAGAGCTTCTGTAAAGTTTGGAAGGTAGGAGACGAGGTACTGGCAGAAGTAAAGCTGTGAGTACCGGGCGTGAGTCGTGCTTCGGTAGCTCAGTTGGTAGAGCACTTGCCCGCGAAAGGCAAAGGTCCCGAGTTGGAGTCTCGGTCGGGCACACAGTTTTAATCTGCCAGGAAGTTTCATATCAGCGCACACTCCGCTGCAGAGTGAAAATCTCATTCTGGAAACATCCCCAAGGCTGTGGCTAAGCCATGTCTCCGCAATATCCTTTCTTTCAGGAGTGCTAGTTCTGCAAGGTTCGCAGGAGAGCTTCTGTAAAGTTTGGAAGGTAGGAGACGAGGTACTGGCAGAAGTAAAGCTGTGAGTACCGGGCGTGAGTCGTGCTTCGGTAGCTCAGTTGGTAGAGCACTTGCCCGCGAAAGGCAAAGGTCCCGAGTTCGAGTCTCGTTCGGGCACACAGTTTTAATCTGCCAGGAAGTTTCATATCAGCGCACACTCCGCTGCAGAGTGAAAATCTCATTCTGGAAACATCCCCAAGGCTGTGGCTAAGCCATGTCTCCGCAATATCCTTTCTTTCAGGAGTGCTAGTTCTGCAAGGTTCGCAGGAGAGCTTCTGTAAAGTTTGGAAGGTAGGAGACGAGGTACTGGCAGAAGTAAAGCTGTGAGTACCGGGCGTGAGTCGTGCTTCGGTAGCTCAGTTGGTAGAGCACTTGCCCGCGAAAGGCAAAGGTCCCGAGTTGGAGTCTCGGTCGGGCACACAGTTTTAATCTGCCAGGAAGTTTCATATCAGCGCACACTCCGCTGCAGAGTGAAAATCTCATTCTGGAAACATCCCCAAGGCTGTGGCTAAGCCATGTCTCCGCAATATCCTTTCTTTCAGGAGTGCTAGTTCTGCAAGGTTCGCAGGAGAGCTTCTGTAAAGTTTGGAAGGTAGGAGACGAGGTACTGGCAGAAGTAAAGCTGTGAGTACCGGGCGTGAGTCGTGCTTCGGTAGCTCAGTTGGTAGAGCACTTGCCCGCGAAAGGCAAAGGTCCCGAGTTCGAGTCTCGGTCGGGCACACAGTTTTAATCTGCCAGGAAGTTTCATATCAGCGCACACTCCGCTGCAGAGTGAAAATCTCATTCTGGAAACATCCCCAAGGCTGTGGCTAAGCCATGTCTCCGCAATATCCTTTCTTTCAGGAGTGCTAGTTCTGCAAGGTTCGCAGGAGAGCTTCTGTAAAGTTTGGAAGGTAGGAGACGAGGTACTGGCAGAAGTAAAGCTGTGAGTACCGGGCGTGAGTCGTGCTTCGGTAGCTCAGTTGGTAGAGCACTTGCCCGCGAAAGGCAAAGGTCCCGAGTTCGAGTCTCGTTCGGGCACACAGTTTTAATCTGCCAGGAAGTTTCATATCAGCGCACACTCCGCTGCAGAGTGAAAATCTCATTCTGGAATCATCCCCAAGGCTGTGGCTAAGCCATGTCTCCGCAATATCCTTTCTTTCAGGAGTGCTAGTTCTGCAAGGTTCGCAGGAGAGCTTCTGTAAAGTTTGGAAGGTAGGAGACGAGGTACTGGAAAAAGTAAAGCTGTGAGTACCGGGCGTGAGTCGTGCTTCGGTAGCTCAGTTGGTAGAGCACTTGCCTGCGAAAGGCAAAGGTCCCGAGTTCGAGTCTCGGTTGGGCACACAGTTTTAATCTGCCAGGAAGTTTCATATCAGCGCACACTCCGCTGCAGAGTGAAAATCTCATTCTGGAAACATCCCCAAGGCTGTGACTAAGCCATGTCTCCGCAATATCCTTTCTTTCAGGAGTGCTAGTTCTGCAAGGTTCGCAGGAGAGCTTCTGTAAAGTTTGGAAGGTAGGAGACGAGGTACTGGCAGAAGTAAAGCTGTGAGTACCGGGCGTGAGTCGTGCTTCGGTAGCTCAGTTGGTAGAGCACTTGCCCGCGAAAGGCAAAGGTCCCGAGTTCGAGTCTCGGTCGGGCACACAGTTTTAATCTGCCAGGAAGTTTCATATCAGCGCACACTCCGCTGCAGAATGAAAATCTCATTCTGGAAACATCCCCAAGGCTGTGGCTAAGCCATGTCTCCGCAATATCCTTTCTTTCAGGAGTGCTAGTTCTGCAAGGTTCGCAGGAGAGCTTCTGTAAAGTTTGGAAGGTAGGAGACGAGGTACTGGCAGAAGTAAAGCTGTGAGTACCGGGCGTGAGTCG
Source organism: Schistocerca piceifrons (assembly GCF_021461385.2). Taxonomy (NCBI): domain Eukaryota; kingdom Metazoa; phylum Arthropoda; class Insecta; order Orthoptera; family Acrididae; genus Schistocerca; species Schistocerca piceifrons. The sequence continues at coordinate 557,955,025 of NC_060149.1, forward strand.
TGCTTCGGTAGCTCAGTTGGTAGAGCACTTGCCCGCGAAAGGCAAAGGTCCCGAGTTCGAGTCTCGGTCGGGCACACAGTTTTAATCTGCCAGGAAGTTTCATATCAGCGCACACTCCGCTGCAGAGTGAAAATCTCATTCTGGAAACATCCCCAAGGCTGTGGCTAAGCCATGTCTCCACAATATCCTTTCTTTCAGGAGTGCTAGTTCTGCAAGGTTCGCAGGAGAGCTTCTGTAAAGTTTGGAAGGTAGGAGACGAGGTACTGGCAGAAGTAAAGCTGTGAGTACCGGGCGTGAGTCGTGCTTCGGTAGCTCAGTTGGTAGAGCACTTGCCCGCGAAAGGCAAAGGTCCCGAGTTCGAGTCTCGTTCGGGCACACAGTTTTAATCTGCCAGGAAGTTTCATATCAGCGCACACTCCGCTGCAGAGTGAAAATCTCATTCTGGAAACATCCCCAAGGCTGTGGCTAAGCCATGTCTCCGCAATATCCTTTCTTTCAGGAGTGCTAGTTCTGCAAGGTTCGCAGGAGAGCTTCTGTAAAGTTTGGAAGGTAGGAGACGAGGTACTGGCAGAAGTAAAGCTGTGAGTACCGGGCGTGAGTCGTGCTTCGGTAGCTCAGTTGGTAGAGCACTTGCCCGCGAAAGGCAAAGGTCCCGAGTTCGAGTCTCGGTCGGGCACACAGTTTTAATCTGCCAGGAAGTTTCATATCAGCGCACACTCCGCTGCAGAGTGAAAATCTCATTCTGGAAACATCCCCAAGGCTGTGGCTAAGCCATGTCTCCGCAATATCCTTTCTTTCAGGAGTGCTAGTTCTGCAAGGTTCGCAGGAGAGCTTCTGTAAAGTTTGGAAGGTAGGAGACGAGGTACTGGCAGAAGTAAAGCTGTGAGTACCGGGCGTGAGTCGTGCTTCGGTAGCTCAGTTGGTAGAGCACTTGCCCGCGAAAGGCAAAGGTCCCGAGTTCGAGTCTCGGTCGGGCACACAGTTTTAATCTGCCAGGAAGTTTCATATCAGCGCACACTCCGCTGCAGAGTGAAAATCTCATTCTGGAAACATCCCCAAGGCTGTGGCTAAGCCATGTCTCCGCAATATCCTTTCTTTCAGGAGTGCTAGTTCTGCAAGGTTCGCAGGAGAGCTTCTGTAAAGTTTGGAAGGTAGGAGACGAGGTACTGGCAGAAGTAAAGCTGTGAGTACCGGGCGTGAGTCGTGCTTCGGTAGCTCAGTTGGTAGAGCACTTGCCCGCGAAAGGCAAAGGTCCCGAGTTCGAGTCTCGTTCGGGCACACAGTTTTAATCTGCCAGGAAGTTTCATATCAGCGCACACTCCGCTGCAGAGTGAAAATCTCATTCTGGAAACATCCCCAAGGCTGTGGCTAAGCCATGTCTCCGCAATATCCTTTCTTTCAGGAGTGCTAGTTCTGCAAGGTTCGCAGGAGAGCTTCTGTAAAGTTTGGAAGGTAGCAGACGAGGTACTGGCAGAAGTAAAGCTGTGAGTACCGGGCGTGAGTCGTGCTTCGGTAGCTCAGTTGGTAGAGCACTTGCCTGCGAAAGGCAAAGGTCCCGAGTTCGAGTCTCGGTCGGGCACACAGTTTTAATCTGCCAGGAAGTTTCATATCAGCGCACACTCCGCTGCAGAGTGAAAATCTCATTCTGGAAACATCCCCAAGGCTGTGGCTAAGCCATGTCTCCGCAATATCCTTTCTTTCAGGAGTGCTAGTTCTGCAAGGTTCGCAGGAGAGCTTCTGTAAAGTTTGGAAGGTAGGAGACGAGGTACTGGCAGAAGTAAAGCTGTGAGTACCGGGCGTGAGTCGTGCTTCGGTAGCTCAGTTGGTAGAGCACTTGCCCGCGAAAGGCAAAGGTCCCGAGTTGGAGTCTCGGTCGGGCACACAGTTTTAATCTGCCAGGAAGTTTCATATCAGCGCACACTCCGCTGCAGAGTGAAAATCTCATTCTGGAAACATCCCCAAGGCTGTGGCTAAGCCATGTCTCCGCAATATCCTTTCTTTCAGGAGTGCTAGTTCTGCAAGGTTCGCAGGAGAGCTTCTGTAAAGTTTGGAAGGTAGGAGACGAGGTACTGGCAGAAGTAAAGCTGTGAGTACCGGGCGTGAGTCGTGCTTCGGTAGCTCAGTTGGTAGAGCACTTGCCCGCGAAAGGCAAAGGTCCCGAGTTCGAGTCTCGGTCGGGCACACAGTTTTAATCTGCCAGGAAGTTTCATATCAGCGCACACTCCGCTGCAGAGTGAAAATCTCATTCTGGAAACATCCCCAAGGCTGTGGCTAAGCCATGTCTCCGCAATATCCTTTCTTTCAGGAGTGCTAGTTCTGCAAGGTTCGCAGGAGAGCTTCTGTAAAGTTTGGAAGGTAGGAGACGAGGTACTGGCAGAAGTAAAGCTGTGAGTACCGGGCGTGGGTCGTGCTTCGGTAGCTCAGTTGGTAGAGCACTTGCCCGCGAAAGGCAAAGGTCCCGAGTTCGAGTCTCGGTCGGGCACACAGTTTTAATCTGCCAGGAAGTTTCATATCAGCGCACACTCCGCTGCAGAGTGAAAATCTCATTCTGGAAACATCCCCAAGGCTGTGGCTAAGCCATGTCTCCGCAATATCCTTTCTTTCAGGAGTGCTAGTTCTGCAAGGTTCGCAGGAGAGCTTCTGTAAAGTTTGGAAGGTAGGAGACGAGGTACTGGCAGAAGTAAAGCTGTGAGTACCGGGCGTGAGTCGTGCTTCGGTAGCTCAGTTGGTAGAGCACTTGCCCGCGAAAGGCAAAGGTCCCGAGTTCGAGTCTCGGTCGGGCACACAGTTTTAATCTGCCAGGAAGTTTCATATCAGCGCACACTCCGCTGCAGAGTGAAAATCTCATTCTGGAAACATCCCCAAGGCTGTGGCTAAGCCATGTCTCCGCAATATCCTTTCTTTCAGGAGTGCTAGTTCTGCAAGGTTCGCAGGAGAGCTTCTGTAAAGTTTGGAAGGTAGGAGACGAGGTACTGGCAGAAGTAAAGCTGTGAGTACCGGGCGTGAGTCGTGCTTCGGTAGCTCAGTTGGTAGAGCACTTGCCCGCGAAAGGCAAAGGTCCAGAGTTCGAGTCTCGTTCGGGCACACAGTTTTAATCTGCCAGGAAGTTTCATATCAGCGCACACTCCGCTGCAGAGTGAAAATCTCATTCTGGAAACATCCCCAAGGCTGTGGCTAAGCCATGTCTCCGCAATATCCTTTCTTTCAGGAGTGCTAGTTCTGCAAGGTTCGCAGGAGAGCTTCTGTAAAGTTTGGAAGGTAGGAGACGAGGTACTGGCAGAAGTAAAGCTGTGAGTACCGGGCGTGAGTTGTGCTTCGGTAGCTCAGTTGGTAGAGCACTTGCCCGCGAAAGGCAAAGGTCCCGAGTTCGAGTCTCGGTCGGGCACACAGTTTTAATCTGCCAGGAAGTTTCATATCAGCGCACACTCCGCTGCAGAGTGAAAATCTCATTCTGGAAACATCCCCAAGGCCGTGGCTAAGCCATGTCTCCGCAATATCCTTTCTTTCAGGAGTGCTAGTTCTGCAAGGTTCGCAGGAGAGCTTCTGTAAAGTTTGGAAGGTAGGAGACGAGGTACTGGCAGAAGTAAAGCTGTGAGTACCGGGCGTGAGTCGTGCTTCGGTAGCTCAGTTGGTAGAGCACTTGCCCGCGAAAGGCAAAGGTCCCGAGTTCGAGTCTCGGTCGGGCACACAGTTTTAATCTGCCAGGAAGTTTCATATCAGCGCACACTCCGCTGCAGAGTGAAAATCTCATTCTGCTTTTTATATACTCCTTGGTTCGTCCTTCATGTGTTATTTTGCATCCAACGTAGCAGAATTCCTTAACTTCGACTACTTCATGATCCGCCATTCTGAGGCTAAGTTTACTACTATCCTCATTTCTGCTAATCCTCATTTCTTTCGTCTTTCTTCGACGGTCTCTTAGTCTCTATTCTGTGGTCAGATGGTTCATTCCATTCAACAAGTCCATCACTGAGGATATCATCTGCGAGTTTTATCTTTGATACTCCTTCACCCTGAGTTTTATTCCCACTCGTGAACCATGGTTTTATCCCAACATTCCTTTTTTGCTGTGTAAATTGAACAGAAGGGCCAAGAGTCTAAATCCCTCTCTTACATCCCTTCATAACAGAGTACTTCTGTCTTGGTCTCAAATTTTTATTTTTCCCTCAATTTTTCTTCTACGTTTGTTTATTGCCCGTCTTTCGCTATAGGTTTCTCCTGTTTTCCTGAGAATTTCAAATATCTTTCACCATTCCACACGGTTTAACGCTTTTTGTAGGCAGTCAAATCTTATGTACGTACCTATGAACTACCACTCTGGTGCCTTTACCTTTCCTTACCTTTCCTAAAGCAAAACAGTCTGTCATCTAATATATCTTTTCTTTTCATTGTTTTATATGTCTTTTTCTGAACAACTTCGGTACATGAGCAGTTAAGCAGGTTTTCACTAATTTTTACACTTTTTTGGCGTCGTTATCTTCAGGATTGTGAGGACAATATTTTTTCGAAAGTGTCCAGAGTCATAAATTCCACAAACCAGCTTGAATAGGCGGTAGATGACCACTTCTTCCATTTATGTAAGAAGTCTCGAATGAATGTTACCTATCCCTTCTGGTATTGTAAGTACACCACAGCTCTGGTAAACTCTGACTCTAATACAGAATCTCCTACGCATTCTATACTGACTTCAATAAAGGTAAATTAAAATTTCAATGATGTCTGTTGCAGGATCCAAATGCGAGTTGTTTACGAAATATGGTATTCCGAAAAGTTCCCACACAGACATTGTAAGGTGTCAAACAAATAACACAACTTACATTGAATTCCTGAAACAATTCCAGTTAAATCGATATGTCACATGACAAAGTTACTTGAAAATGTACGAATTATTGATAAACAATAAACAAGCCGACATCCCATGAATATAAACAACACTCACACCAGTAATTGCACTCAAGTAATTTCCCAGGCCCGAGCTATGATACGCAGTTTTGGGGAGAGGAGAATTTTACGATGGTAACACCAGTCCCGAGTTCGGCTGAAATCTTCACAGTGGGACATCCAATGGACGCAATGAGATGCCGAAGCCACTGTTAAGACCGTCGGCAAAAGCCGCCCTCGCCCTGCTTTTGATGACGATCCTTCGGAGAGCCTTTCTACAGGAACACTGCTGGAAATGGCAAATAAACATCCGGAGAAATCCAATTCAAAACATTGGTGACTCACTGTGGCCACTTGCGTAGAAACCCGCATGGAAATAAGCTGGTTATCTCAGTATTATTTGTATATATTAGAAGTTAAACTCTGCCTTACACAAGAAACGACGCCTGTGGTAGGCTACAGAATTTCTTGTGGATGGGGTTATAACAAGTACAAACACTCTGATTGCCCAGAAAGAAACAGCATGGCCACCAGCTTTGATAGAGTAAAATTGCTGACAGAGAAATTCGCTGTTTCTCTCGAGGAAAGTCGTCGAGTGTTTGAGCAAGGCGACTCGCACCCTGCTGAGACGTTTGCGAGAGTAATATTGTGAACATTTTTTCACAGGCTCATCTTAACTCTTAAGGAATTAAACAGCAGTCTCTTAGTATGGAGAATTGCACTGAGCACTGATAGTCACCGCTTGCGAGCGGTTTGAGGGCAGCGAGGTACGCGCTGTTCCAGCCAAATAGCATGTACCATGTCAATCAACTTAGCTAAAGAACAACTAGGAGTCTTGGTTTCACTGAAGACATAGAAAAAGTATCAGACTGGAGATTAAAAGTCGAGAGAGATTTAGAATAGATTCTCAGGTTCACAGCTCGCGCCGACAGCTGGCACTGCCACCGTCAACAAAAGCTAAATATGCGCGCTAGCGCTACGCCAGCAAGTGATATTTAGTTGACACTCAGAACTGCGGTCGTTCCGTCTCTCCAATTTTTTCGTATATTCAGCCATGACCCGTAAGTAATATATTCACAGTTGTTGAGCTGAATTAAAGCAGAAACGCGAGATACCAGATTTAACGAAACCAACTGATCAGCCACTGTAAAATGCTTTATTATCTGAAGTTACTGATTTGTTTTAATCGTGTACTTATTTCTTATTGCTCTTTACCGCCCCCCCCCCCCTCAATCCATAATTTCGTTGTACTAATTGTGCATTTCAGTTTCATCGATATCTCTGACTCCAACTGTACCTAACGTGTTTGTATTTTATCGACCACCAGACATGGTCATCAACCATCATACTATTAAAGAACCTTAGAATATTTAGGAATTTCGCTTCACAGTTGTGAACACCCAGTATCAATATTTTACCATTTTGTATGTATTACGTTTATGGTTGATATGTCATAAAGTCACACTTAGAGTAAAATATAAACCTTAATAACGAAAACCTAAGATTTTCATTTTTCACTAACATAGCGATAACGTTTCCTTTACAGGGAGTGTAGGGGAACCGACTTTGAGATCACTGTCTAATTACATCACTGTGCATACTGCAGCACTCTTCCGAACTCTGCATGGTGGGCTGGTGTCTTGCTGCGCAGAACAGTTGCTCCTCATTGTTGCAACTTGGCATGTATACCTTCCAGCCCCCAATAGCTTATGTTGTGTCACTCAGGCAGTCTTTGTCCTTGAAACACGTTTTCGTACATGTATCGTCAGCGTGGGCTTTCTGATGATGATGTGTTATATCTCTTAGAGAATTCCGAAGTTGAATCGGAAAGTGACTTCACTGATGGAGACGATGATTATGCACCTGACACAAATGAGGCTCTGAGCACTATGGGACTTAACATCTGTGGTCATCAGTCCCCTAGAACTTAGAACTACTTAAACCTAACTAATCTAAGGACATCACACACATCCATGCCCTAGGCAGGATTCGAACCTGCGGCCGTAGCAGTCGCGCGGTTCCGGACTGAGCGCCTAGAACCGCTAGACCACCGCGGCCGGCGGACACAAATGAGGATGAAGACATTTTGAACGAGGGGCGATTAGTGAAAGAGGATTCAGATGCTGATATACGTCAATCATCACCTCTTTCACCACAGTAGGTATAGTTGGAAGCGTCTGCAAAGACGATTGCAAGGGGTGGAACCGTGTGGGAGATTGGAAATTATTCATCTTCTGGAAGGCGGTCAGCTGTGAAAGTTCTGAAGCAGAGAGGATGTCGCACTACTTATTCTTGTCAACGAGTAGACAGCTCTGTCATCAGTGCCTTCCATCTTATTTTTGATGAAACAATGCTACGTCTTACGAAGAAATACACACAATCGAAAGCTCGAAAAGTACTAAAAAAAAAAAAAAAGAACAACTAGACTGTGTCACTTGAGGAACTGGAGAAACTGATAGCCATCATGTATGTTTAGGGTGTATTGTGCTCAAAAGATATGTCTGTGGATAATCTCTGGTCACACTCTTGGGGGCCTGTTTTTGTAGAGGACATTATGCCAAGGGTCAGATTTCAGGAGCTTCTCAGATTGTGTGTATTGTGTGTGTTAAACTGGGGACCTAGAAATGACGGAGAGGCTTTGTCCCGCCGTAGCCCTCAGTGGTTCAGAGCCCCACAACAGGTCACAGCAGTCCACCCACCCCACCACCGCCCCACACTGAACCCAGTTTTATTGCGCGGCTCAGCCCCCAGCGGACCCCCTGGGAACTTCTCATACCAAATGAGTGTAATCCCAGATGTTTGCGCAGTAGAGTAATTATGGCGTATGCGTACATGGAGATAGTGTTTGTGCAGCAATCACCGACACAGTGTAACTGAGGCGGAAAAAGAGGAACAAGCCCGCATTCGCCGAGGCAAATGGAAATCCACCTCTAAAACCGTTCACAGGCTGGCTGGAACACCCGACCTCAACTCTGATCCGCTGGGCGGATTCGTGCCGGATATCGGGATGCCTTCCCGCCCGGGAAGTAGCGCGTTAGACCGCACGGCTAGCCTATGGGCACACCTCACATGTCTCCGTTTTGATGAAAAATCATCCCAGGCTGAACGTCTGACAGACCACAAATTCGATCGTGTATCTGATATTTGGGGAAAGTTAATTGAAAACAGTGTTCGCCCTTGCTGCCCTGGAGAAAATATAACCATTGATGAGCAATTTTTACCAAGTAGAGCAAGATGCAGGTTTACTCAATTCATGTCCAACAAACCAGACAAATATGGTTGCAGATTGTGGTAGGCTGTTGATGTGTGTGTGTGAAATCTTATGGGACTTAACTGCTAAGGTCATCAGTCCCTAAGCTTACACACTACTTCACCTAAATCATCCTAAGGACAAACACACACACCCATGCCCGAGGGAGGACTCGAACCTCCGCCGGTACCAGCCGCATAGTCCATGACTGCAGCACCCTAGACCGCTCAACTAATCCCGCGCGGAGCTGTTGATGTAATGAAAAAATATATATGTAATGCTTTCCCATTCCTCGGCAAAGACGACACGCGTTGAGAGAAACTGCCACTTGGAGAGTACGTAGTTCTGCGTCGCATGGAGCCAATTGTAAATCATGGAAGAAAAGTGACCACAGACAACTTCTTTACGTCTCTTCAACTTGCTAAAAACTCAAATAAAAGAAAACTTCGTTAGTTGGTACAATGAATAAGATCCTCCGCGAAAATCCCCGATGAAGTAAGGAAGTTGATTGCTGAAATACACTCCACGACAATACTGCACAATAGTTACTACACAGACTGCACCTTGACTGTATACTAAGGAAATAAGTATAAAAATGTAATTCTTCTGGGTACGTTGCATGCTGAAGCAGCAATAAGCAAGGAAGGAAAGAAAAAACCTGAAACCGTAACTTTATACAACGCAACAAAGTATGCGGTGGATGTTGTTCATGAAATGACCTGTAAGTATACTACGAAGGTTTCATATAGGAGATGGTCAATGCACGTCTTCTACAACATACTGGACATGGTGGCAATAAATGTATGGGTTATCTATAATATAGTAACAAACAAGAAAGTGGAAAGGAAGAAGTTCATACTTCAATTGACAAATGAACTTAAGAGAACGAAAGAGCAAGAACATCAGGCAGAGGAACAGGATATGTGACTGAAATCACCTAGAAAGCGGAGGAAGTGCCAAATCAGCCTTTGGAAAGGCAACAAGACCGGCGAAAACGGTGTGAGGTGCCACAGAGCCGTGTGCAGAAAATGTGTGTGTAAAACAGAAACCATCTGCGCTAAAGGCGTCTAGCAGGTTCAAATGACTTGAATGAAAAGTAATACAGAGCTGTTTGTAAAACACATTTGAAAGTAAGATGAACCATATATACACTGTGTCTAGAAAGTTGTGTGAATAGTTAATAAATTAAAATCTGTATTCAACAAACTTATTAGCAGTAGCAACATTAAATCTGTATGATACATTGTTATTCAAATAAATTAGTAATTATTATTTATAATTGTAAATAATTCTAATTTCTAGAAGTAAAGTATGGATTAACAAACACTAAAAAGTACTTGTTTAAGTCAAATATGAAAATATCTTATGTGTAGTCAAAATTACCCCTTTCCGCCGTTTTAGGAATGTCAGAGACTCAGCGGTTCTAGTGTTAAGGAAGAGGCAAAACAATCCCAGGATGTGGTCGGCAATTGAATAATAGGTCACACACAATTAAGAACAGATATTGACAAGGTCCAAGTGGACGTGCAGTCATTGTGGGATGACATCCAGACCGAAATAAAAACGTTGCGTGTCGACACTCAGGGGGAAATTAAAACATTACGTGACAACGTCAAAACATTATGTGATGACAACAAAGCATTACGTCACGATACTCACAGTGAAACTGCAAACATAACCAAACGGGTTAATGTAATTACACACCAAGCAGCGGGCGCAGCACGACAAATAGTTGAAGATAGCGTGTTGCAAAAACGCGTCACCAACGCGGTTCTCAAGAGGTACGATACTCGCGTCGTGAGAATATAAGGGAAAATGAACGATCAGTTCGAAAAACTCAGAGAACTGTTGCAAACCGTACAAGAGTGAAGTGATCAATACAATTCCAAACACAGGCAGAGAAGAAGTTACGTGATAGCCGACCAGCTGTGATGCCACAGGCAAGTTTCGAAACTTACGAAGAGCAGACGGCACCACAAAGACATCAGGAACCTCAGGCACGGCTTTCCGGAACAATTCCGTCCACATTATGAAGCGGCAAGATTAGCCAGCCAGCACACTGACACAATACTTGACAGGGAAATGCAAGGGCGCGAAGGTTATAGCGTAATGCATACCGCCACTCGCGCAGAGCCGACGGAAGAAACTCATTGCGTTCCAATACAATAATATCACGTAAGACTAGGCGAAAGTTAGAGTGGGCAATATCCAGTGGATTTACCACAACCAGAAAGATTGACACATGAAATGATCGGAAACAGAAGTGGGCGAGGATTCTCGAACATCGTACGTTATAATGACGAGGTACGACAACGATCATTTCCTCACTGTAAGGAAGTTTCAGTGATTCCGTGAAGGAAACTCACTGCATCAACGAACCTTACTTGATCAATTCAGAGGACTACCTGAACATTGCACATCAGCACACAAACTAGACTTTATATGCTCCCGTATGTCTGGAACAGCATCAGAAATGATGCAAAACGTAGCAGCTACATGTCAGTCATATGAAGATTTCTGAGATAAATTTCTCTCACGCTACTGGTCGAGTAAGGCACAAAATAGGGCTAAGTATGTACTACTACAAAGTCCATACTTCGAGAATTCAGGAGATAAGAGCCATGTAAAATTTTTTGAAGGAATGGCAAAGAAAAGCCAGTGTTTGGATGTGCCATACAGCGATTGAGAATTGATTAAATTGTGTACCATGAAGCTGCCACTAAAATGCCAACAGTCATTGGTAGGGTGCGGAGGTAATGGTGTGGAAGCCTTCAAAGGAATTTAAGAGAAGTGGAATTCATATTCTCGGAAGATGAGGCCAGAAAAAAGCGAAACACATGTGAAAACGTGAATGAAAGACCGTGAAATGCGCCAGAGACCTAACGAAGGAATGCCAGCTATTACGGATCGCGTGATAACTTTGCGACGAAAAGTGACAACAGACTCCAACAAAGAAACAGTTACGGGTACGGAACAAGGAATGGAAATTACTATAACAGGGGGAATAGCGGTAGTCGCGATGGGTATTGGTGGACAAACAGGCCAACAAAATACCAGCAACGAAGCCCATGTCACCAAGTCGAACAAAGACAGGAGGAACCCAATGAAGACGTGGAGGTAAGGCCACCAAACCCCGATAAACGTTCGAATTGACGAGAGAGCGCCCAAGCCAAGGAGAACAGCGCACCTACCCATGCGAGCAGCAGCAACGTAACAAGAGAAATATACACCTTATCACGAAAGGTGAAAGATGAAGGAAAAGAGCCGCACGGACCGAAAGAAGTCGAGATACGACAAACATCGGGGTGGACAGGAATTAGGTGGGAGGATTTCGCAAAAAAACTAACTACAAGAACAAAATGAAGCAGACATTACGGAAGTAGAGTTAAAAATCAAAGTAATTAGCAGTGCAGATTTATTTAATACTGAAACTAGGGGGAGCCGACACTAATAGGATGACGTACCGACGAGAGAAATAAACATTTTGTCACGACAGGTAATAAATGTGGAAACGGGATCGCAGGCATCAAAAGAAGGCAGAAAAACAACAAGATCATGATGGGGAGAAATTAATTGGGAGGATATCGACGATGGAAACGAACTACCCGAGGCAGGCACAATGGGAGAAGTGAATAGGGCGAAGTAATTAGAATTTCCGAGTTATTGGAGGTTAAGAACAGGGAAAACGAACTCAAGGAGGATAATGTTCAGTCGACGAAAGTCGAAGATAAAGTACAATTGGGCACAGGTCCTATTGTGTACAATTATGGAGTTTACGATAATATAATAAGGGCTTCTAGATGCGGTCATTTGGCAATTCCGGTGAAGAAGGTAGAGGCAGATGTAGTGGAGTTGAGGAAAGGTGAAGTTAAATGTGAAGAAGAAGTTGTAGAAGACAGAGAGGTAGTGGTCGAGGCATATCCGACAGAAGGTTCGAATTCACGGGTGAAGATCTTGAAACGACTCACGTATGATTGAATGGAGGGTGCTTTAATGCAGGGAGATGAGGAAGAACAGAGTAAACCGATAGAAATTCAGCCAGTTGAAAAATCCCAGTTAATGTAGTCACAGACAGCGGACGAGAGCTAGCCGCTATTTCGGAGAACTTATTTAAACAATGCAATGCTAATGAAGCAGTACCGATGTTGAAAACGAAGAGGATTAAAGTGAAGGGTCCATCAGATATCATGCTGCGGATGTCAATAAACAAACAAGGTTAACTCCTTCGTGCCAAGGTCAAAGATCGAAGCCAATTTCGTTATCATACCGAAATTAACGGTAGACATGATAATAGGTGTGGATTTTCTTGATCAAAGGGAAGCTGTGATGAACAAGGGAAAAGGTAACGTTTGTTTTGAGAGCACTCCACTTCTCTTTTATCCAGGGCTGTACAGTTCAAACATAGGTGGAAGAGCAAGAGACTTCCAGACCCAAGGAAATATGTTCCACCAGTAAGACAAAATGATATAAACATAACTAACTGAGCACAGAATGAGATAGGTATACTACTGGCCACTAAAGTTGCTACACCAAGAAGATGACGTGCTACAGATGCGAAATTTAACCGACAGGAAGAAGATGCTGTGATATGCAAATGATTAGCTTTTCAGAGCATTCACACAAGTTTGGCGCCGATGGCGACACCTACAACGTGCTGACATGAGGAAGGTTTCCATCCGATTTCTCATACACAAACAGCAGTTGACCGGCGTTGCCTGGTGAAACGTTGTTGTGATGCCTCGTGTAAGGAGGAGAAATTCGTTCCATCACGTTTCCGACTTTGATAAAGGTCGAATTGTAGCCTATCGCGATTGAGGTTTATCGTATAGCGACATTGCTACTCGCGTTGGTCGAGATCCAATTACTGTTAGCAGAATTCGGAATCGGTGGGTTCAGGAGGGTAATACGGAAAGCCGTGCTGGGTCCCAACGGCCTCGTATCACTAGTAGTCGAGATGACAGGCATCTTATCCGCATGGCTGTAACGGATCGTGCAGCCATTTCTCGATCCCTGAGTCAACAGATGGGGACATTTGCGAGACAACAACCATCTGCACGAACAGTTCGACGACGTTTGCAGCGGCATGGACTATCAGCTCGGAGACCATGGCTGCGGTTACCCTTGACGCTGCATCACAGACAGGAGCGCCTGCGATGGTGTACTCAACGACGTACCTGGGTGCACGAATGGCGAAACGTCATTTTTTCGGATGAATCCAGGTTCTGTTTACAGCATCATGATGGTCGCATCCGTGTTTAGTGACATCGCGGTAAACGCACGTTGGAAGCGTGTATTCGTCATCGCTATACTGGCGTATCACCCCGTGTGATGGTATGGGGTGCCATTGGTTACACGTCTCGGTCGCCTCTTGTTCGCACTGACGGCACTTTGAACAGCGGACGTTACATTTCAGATGTGTTACGACCCGTGGCTCTGCCCTTCATTCGAAACCAGCGAAACCCTACATTTCAGCAGGATAATGGACGACCGCAAGTTGCAGGTCCTGTAAGGGCCTTTCTGGATACAGAAAATGTTCGACTGCTGCAGTGGCCACTACATTCTCCAGATCTCTCACCAATTGAAAGCTTCTGGTCAATGGTGGCCGAGCAACTGGCTCATCAAAATACACCAGTCACTACTCTTGATGAACTGTGGTATAGTGTTGAACTTGCATGGGCAGCTGTACCTGTACACGCCATCCAAGCTCTGTTTAACTCAATGCCCAGGCGTATCAAGGCCGTTATTAAGGCCAGAGGTGGTTGTTCTGGGTACTGATTTCTCACGATCTATGCTCCTAAACTGCGTGAAAATGTAATCACATATCAGTTCTAGTATGATATATTTGTCCAATGAATACCCAGTTATCACCTACATTTTTTCGTGGTGTAGCAATTTTAATGACCAGTAGTGTAAAAGTGTATAGCTTAATCACGTAAGCCATTTTAAAAGTTACGATGGATTATCACTTATAGGCATCAGTAAATATTATCAAAGAAGCCATCAAGTATGTTTCAGACAAGACATAACCAGGAGTCTGATGAAAACAAGAGACAGAGAAATGAGAAGTACCTAAAATTTTTTTATGTAGCTACTAACATGATGTGTAGAGTTTGCTAAGGTGAAACGGATAAATCATTATTTAATAGTATGACCTAGTAACACGCCACACCACAACACCACACATAACGAACATAAGGAGTCCCATTAGTTTAAGATATCAGTAACAAATAGGAAACTAATAGAGAACCTAGAACTGTAACACAGAGATAAGACGCCAAACCAGGTAAAGAATTTCTTAAGAGGCGTAAATTAGGCATTAGGTAGATTATAAGAAAAGATTTTTGTACTCAAACCACCTGCATAAAACATTCGTCAACTGCCTACGACAATGCGGCGGACCAGAACCGAAAATGTATCTGGGACGTGAATGAACGAGATAAACAAATTTGTATGATGTGGAGGTCCGGCAAGGTCATGAAAAAGCTGGTGATTTTTATCCAGGGCAACCTTTGTACCTAACTGCGATAGCAACCTTGCCGCCGTAAAAAAAAGTCCAAGGTGGGTGGATAAGCAACAGAAGATCGACGTTGGGTCCACGCCTTGCGAGTATTCACTTTTGTCCACTACACGAGTCGGTCGGCAGGGGACGACGAGCCACAATAAAAAAAAAGAAAAGAAACAAAGAAATAAACGGAACAGCCGCCAGCGAGTGGAGTAAAAACAAAATGCCTCACCAAGATCCCGGCTAGGCTGTAGCACAATTTAGCAAAGACAATTACGTGTAAAATCCCACTATCACCACCAGACTGCGATATTGTATTGAACTACAGAGCTGGAGGAAAGTCAATCAATGCTGAACTACATGTCCTAATAACCAAATGGAATACTAAAAAATGAGAAACTTCAAAGCAACTAGTAATTAATAATTTTTCACATCCTGCTGAGAGAAGGGACATGGTTCAAGTCTGAAGAAAGGAAGATACTTGGAAGAACAGGAGATGAAGACTCCCAAGACTGATGTTGAAGAGAGAAATTGGGCAAATATATTTCAAGATACACCTATCCAAATATCCATCCTACAGTAAGCTAGTTGTCTGCGAAGTGCTTCAAAAATATAAATATCTTCAGTAGTTGCTTACGAAGAAATATACATGTTTCAGTGCCAATAATCCACGAGACTCCACACTAAAAGGTCCACATTATTATGAGGGCCACACCAAACTATGGCAACATACTGTAGCAAAAATTCGATGAAGAACGACCCTGCGAATCCAAAGGTTTGCCGACAAACATCTCACACAAGTCCTTCAGCTTCCTGGAAAGACATTCAATCGCCATCCTCACGCAAGAACATTCGTGGACATCGCGTGAAAATAGTGGTCGAAATTAGGCAGAGATCAGTGTCAGACAGTGAAAAAGGTGCAAAAAGCACAACAGTTAACATAGGACTTCCATATATTAATAACGACTTGATGTAATTTACATCTCTCTATACAATATGTGTAAGTGTCTGAATAGGAACTATATAACAGCCTTTCCATAATCTTCGTTTCATGAGTAATGCAAGAGAAACTTTTTCTGAGGAAATGTTTTGTGTACTTACAGTGTTAGTTAGAATAATATGTTAAAAAGAAAACCTATCTATAAGGAACAGTTTTGTAAAGTTAATTTACTGCCTGTGAGTGTATTGATTTAAAATTTTATTCTGGCATACTTATTAGTGTAACATTTCTCAAAACGTATATTGTGTATTAGACTAATATTTTTTTAAGGATAATAAGTGTGTATCAAAATTGTTTGTGAATATAATACTTTTTAATTTTTGCACAAATCATTAAAATAAGATTTTAAAATTTTGACACGAGTAAGATTTGTGAAAGAATTATTTTGATGCTTATATTAGTTGTTAGATTCATAATTGTTGCAATAGAAACAGCAGGATGTACACACTGTATTTTTGTATTATGTATTAACTCATTTAACTTTCAGAGCCGATTTAAATTGCAAGTGGTTGAGAAAGTAGCATTAAAAGATCGATTTGAGGTGCTCCTCATCTTCGATATAACATCTAAAATACCCACAACACGTTTGAACAAACAAAGAAAAAGAAACTGATATCGGTATTAATAAAAAAATACAGTTTTCACTTAAGGTACACAATTAAATCATTAACAAAGTAACCATGCTAAAAAGCAAAGTATGCAAACCATTAGAGTTAAATAAAATAAGGACAAGAACAAGCGACTGACTTAGACGATGCCTCAACCATTGTCTAAACTCAGTACAAAAATTATGGCTCTGAGCACTATGGGACGTAACATCTGAGGTCATCATTCCCTTAGAACCTAGAACTACTTAAACCTAACTAACCTAAGGGTATCACAAACATCCATGCCCGAGGCAGGATTCGAGCCTGCGACAGTAGCGGTCGCGCGGTTCCAAATTGAAGCGCCTAGAAGCGCTCGGCCACACCGGCCGGCACAAAAATTATCACAGAAGGGTGGCGATCCACCAGCTTTGATATAGTCAAATCACAGAAAGATAAATCCGCTGCTTCTCTTACAGCAAATCGTCGAGTTCAAACAAATAACACACCTTAAATTGAATTCCTGGAACAATTCCGGTTAAATCGATATGTCATACGTCATAGTTAAGTGAAAATTTACGAATTATTCATAGACAAAGAGATTAAATACGCCAACATTTCATGAATATAAATCACTAACACTCGGCTAGTAATTGCACGCAAGTAATTTCCCAGACCCCAGCTACGAGACGCAGTTCTGAGGAGAGGAGAGTTTTACGATAGCAATGCCTATCCCACGTTCGGCTGAAATCTTCGCAGTGGAACATCCAGCGGACACGATGAAACGCTGGAGCCACTTCACAGGCCCTCGGCAATAGCCACCGTTGTCCTGCTTTCAATGATGGCACTTCGGAAAGCCACTCTACAGAAATCCAGCTCAAAACATTGGTGACTCACTGTGGCCGCCCGCGTAAATATCCCCGTGGAAAGAAACTGTTTATCTCAGTACTACGTAGCAGAAGTTAAACTCTGCCCTACGAAAGGAACGACGCCTGTGATAGGGTACAAACACTCTAGTGAGAGGGGGGGGGGTTATAACAAGTACGAACACTCTGAGTGGACAGAAAGAAGAAACCCGTCCACCAGCTTTGATATAGTCAAATCACAGAAAGAGAAATTCGCTGCTTCTATTACAGCAAATCGTCGAGTGTTTGAGCAAGGTGACTCGCGCCATGCTGAGACGATTACGAGAGTATTTATGTGAATACTTGTTCACAGGCTCGTCTTAACTCTTAAGGAGTTAAACAGCAAAGTCTCCGAGTACGGAGAATCTCACCGAGCACTGACAGTTAAGGCTTGCGAGCATTTTGAGGGCCACGATATACGCGCTGTTCCAGCCAAATAGCGTGTGCCATGCCGTGTCAGTTAACTTAGTTAGGGAATAACTAGGAGTCTCGGCTTTACCGAAAATGTGGGAAATGTATCAGACTCCTGTCTAACAGTCCAGAGGGATTTAGAATAGATAGAGGTTAACAGCTCGCGCCGACAGCCACCACTGCTGCCGCTGACGAAAGGTAAACATGCGCACTCATGCTACGCCTGCAAGTGATATTCAGTTGACACTCAGAACCGCGGTCGCCTCCGTCTCTTCTATATTTATGTATGTTCAACCATGACCCGTAGTTAAACATATTCACGACTGTCGGGATTAATTGAAGCAGAAACGCGAGATATCCGATTTAACGAAAAGAATTGATCAACCACTGCAAAATGCTTAATACTATGAAGCTATTGAATTGTTTTAACTGTGTACTTCTTTCTGATTGCTCTTCACCGATCCCCATCCATTATTTGGTTATTTTAATTGTGCATTTTAGCTTAATAGATAGCTCTGGTCCCAAATATATTTAACTTGTTTGTATTTTATCGACCACCAGACATGGTCATCTACCAGATTACTATTAAAGAACCTTAGAATAGTTAGGAATTTGGTTTCCCATTTGCGAACACCCAGTATCAGTATTTAACCATCCTCTATGTATAACAATTATGATCGATATGTCATAAAGTCATACTTAGAGTAAAATATAAACCTTACTAACGAAACTCTGAGATTATCATTTTTTGCTAACATACAGTTACTCCTGAAGCCATATACATATTTCTGACCTCACAGAACGTTCTTGCCCAACTGCGGTAGAAAGATAGGTGAGATCTAGTGTCACACATGTTAGAAGATTCAAATGGTTCAAATGGCTCTGAGCACTATGGGACTTAACTTCTAAGGTCATCAGTCCCCTAGAACTTAGTACTACTTAAAACTAACTGACCTAAGGACATCACACACATCCATTCCCCCGAGGCAGGATTCGAACCTGCGACCGTAGCGGTCGCGCAGTTCCAAACTGCAGCGCCTAGAACCGCTCGGCCACCCCGGCCGGCATGTTAGAAGATTGTACAATATCTACTGTAGCACATTCTAAAGATTAGCACATTGCACACACTAGTTATGTGGATTCTGATCAGTAACTAGTCAACTGACCATCACAGGTTTAGTTCAAAATGACAACAGGCAGCAGCATTACACCCTCCCAGTCGGGTATGGAGTCACTGCTGCAGACGTGTTAGCATTTCAGTGCAGATGTTCGAGTAGGCTGCAGTAATGCGTCGTTGCATATCGTCAATTGCAGTTGGTGTCTTCTTGTAGACAGCGTCTTTCAGCTATCCTTAGGAAAAAAAGTCTACAAGCGTGAAACCCGAGGAACGGGCCGGCCAACGTACAGGTCTTCTGCATCTAATGGAACGATTTGGAAAGAGTTTGTGAAGGCATGCTATAGTACTTCGTGCACTGTTGCCTAGACAGCTATCATGTTGATACAGTATGTTCCTCCTAGTCTGCTGAGGAACATGTTCTAGCATCCATGGAAGATGGTATGTTAGGAGTCTATGATACTTGTGCGAGTTCAGTGCTCTGTCTATGAAACATGGGCCTATGAGCTGCCACACGCTATCATTCCATAGACACTGACATTCCACCTGACGAAACCAATGGGGTTGTCATCAGAGCAATAGTGTATGTTTCGGCTGTTTACGTGTCCATGACTGGTAAATGGGACTCCATCACTATATAAGATACATGATACATGTAGAGTATCCTGTCTTAATGCTAATATACAGAAGTTAACACTACTCTCAGAATCGTTTCCGTGGAGCTCTTGATGGAGCTGGATATAACAGGATGGAAGCTACGTCGGTGGGGAATGGGCAGGAGCCTTGCCTGCCTCATGCCACTTCCTGGTGCCGCTTTGTAGTAATCTGAAATTTTGTAGAATATCCCAGCACCATTAATTAATTTTGAAAAGTGAAATATTTTGTCACAGAATGAAAAAAGCTTTAAAACCACATACATCGCTGGGCAAAAAAGCCTGATTCCAAATTACGATTTTTCGAAAACGAACTGTTATACAATGGACTATCGGAGTATTTTTAACATACCTAATTAAAATATTAAAATATTTATTATTTTTCTAATTTTTTGTTAATAATATTTGTTTCATATTTAAAACTATTATTTTACGTTTCACATTCATATTACTCTGTTTTGGTTTTTAATTTATCATTTTACATACGTGTATTTTGTTAATTGAAAACTATAGGTAAATCATTATTATGGTACAAAACCAGTACAATAATGATATCCTGTAAAGAAATATTAAAACATAACAATTTCTTGCACCACTCTTATAAAATGAATGAAACTCCCTCTCGTAATATACACGACAGAGGACACAATATAAAAAAAAAATACCAATGCATTTTTTTAAAATTCTGAATACCACTATCATTATCTGGGTTCTGAAATGTGAATCTGATAGTGCGACTTCCAATTGGCGTCTAGCATTCTAAATTATCGGAAGGAAAGAATTGGCTCCGTTAAAGGTGACTTCTTAGCAGTCGCCTCATGTGGTTTAGGAAATCACAGACAATCCAGATCAGTAGGAGAGTAATTAGAAAGATGGAAAACCGGTGAAGTTGAAAAATAACTTTTAAAGACTGGTAATATTACTGACTCCGCCTCTTTAGCTGAGTGATCAGTGGGGCTGACTGCCTAGCAGAGGGCCCGATTTCGATTTCCTGTACTGCCAGGTATTACTCCTTTGTGGTAAAACTGGTACGGGGTGCACTCAGCTTCATGCGGCTAAGGAGCTAATCGACCGACAACTAGCGGTTCCAGTGTCGAGATACCTGATAGTGTCTTAGAGAGCTGTGTGCTGATCACATGCCCCTTCATGCCGCATTCAGTGACGCTATTGGCAGAGGATGGTCGGTCAGACCCAATTGGTAAGAACGCGGAACTATACCCTAATATTAGAAAACCATATGAATTGACACTCTGTTGTTACAGAAATATTTTTACATTAATTATTAAAACGTCAGGCTGTATCCAGCCCAGTGTTTCGTCCTTTTTCTTCACTCAGCACACTTAATCCATCGACATGATAGGGTTAATTAATGAATAAATTCCGATGTATATATAAAAGAGCATTATTATTCATGGGAGTGGGTGATTTTTATTGAGGATTTCCTTCAATTGCTCCAAATTGTGAAGTGTCTGTTGAATTCATTCTGGTAGTTAACAGGGAGTGAAACAGGGGGCTTACAGTTTCCGCTCGACTTCGCTTGGCATCAGCGAATAAGGTGGGGGAATGGACGCGCAGTAGGGTGTAGTGCCGGCCACTAGAATGCTATGAGCGGCTGCCCGCTGTCACATTCACCGTGGCAGAGGGCGACATACCTCTTTGATAAAATTAGCCGCACTCAGGGAAGAATGCAATTGCGTGCTTTGTTCAGCGAACTCATCCTGTCCTTGCCAGTTGGCGAATATGAATACAGACGTTTCTCCGAATGACAGACCACCCACACAAATGTCATGTTCCATACGATAATCTCAGTGTTGTGCAATAACCGAGCGGTGCCTTTTGTCTAGTGCCGACGAACCGCTGACACTTTGGACAAAGTTGTGGGAAGTTTTTGGCAGGACACCGTTTGATAGGTCAGAACTCGGAATCTTTCGAATAGGCGATGTGAAATAATGTGGCGCTTGCAAGTTTCAGGAAGGAGGAACTGGAGTAAGTCGGCATTCGGAATCTTTCAAAAAACGACGCAGAACCTTCCCGAACAAAATTCTTATGAGTTTTCGGATTAGTGAAATAATGTATGTGATTTCAAATTGGCCAAAAGTGCAGTTTTGGTGGGTCCTCATCGCGAAAGAGAAGGAGAGCTAAGTATCAGGCACTTCGCCACCGGGAGCCACAGTAAACACACTTCTTCACCGGGAGCCATAGCAGACAGACGTCGTCGTCGAGAAGAGCACAGGGCATTTGCTAATCGGCAGGCGTAAAGGACCGACTTTTTCATCGCGAGTGAAGCAATATTCTCGATCAGACGGGTGCCAGCGTCTATCCCCGCTTGTGACCTCACCGCACCTTGTCTCCTGCAAATGACATACGTGTCGCAGCAACAGCGTATGAAATTCGTTATTGGGTTGGTTTAATTTAATCAATGAGTCACTGTGTGGTGACCTGTTGGCCATGATTTTACTCCTTGGGATCTATTTCTCTTTACTCACTAACCTTCCGATGCAGTCATCACCAACAGTTCAGTTTCGTGATAAGCAATCAGTTAACACGATTTCTTGTCCTTTCAGTCAGTCTATTTTATGAGAACATTTCCAATGCTTTCCATCTGAATACTCACAATTATCACACGTTCATACTTGTATAAGCACTCATTCTCCCGAGATGAGTATTTGGTCATCGTTTGTTCTGAGCAGTCGTTGAATTAACAGCCAATAAATGTAGGTGATTTGTAACCATTTACAGTAGCTGATTGTTCCATCACTAATGAGTAATTATTAACGTTTAATCAAGGCACACATTTATAGTCCACTTGTTAGGGCCAACTCTTTTCTTGCATTTCTATGCGCACAGTTCCTTTACATACTCCTGGACCGAGTAGGCGACTTGTACCTTGAGAGGCGATACTCAGTGCACATCGGTGGAAAAAAAACAAAAAAAAAACAACTATAGCCTTATTCCAGGGACATCTTGCACTTAGGATGATTTGGATGTATTCAAATCTGATGTGTGCAGCGTATATTTACAATAACTGTGAAACAGAAAAGATTATTAGGTTTTAATGGTGTGAAATTAATATAATTAGCTGTACCATTTGTTAGAGAGACAGTCTTCTGCACTAGCTGTCGAGGGCCATCTCATTTAAGTTAAGTCTTACAACACCAGCCAATGAGAGACTGTGTCAGTTAAGAGTAATGTTTACCAAAAATCGGTCTTTCCTTAAAGTAAGTCGTAAATGTTTACACGGAATACACACGAATAACCGTCGATTTACCTATAGGTAAACCACAGATACCAGCTTGAAAGACAAAATGATCAAGTCATCAGAGGCACGTTAACCCATCCATCATTATTTATACTAAAATATAGAGCATTTAAACAGAGAACACTTCAAATGCAAACCCAAAACGTCTGCTGAACAGAATACGGCACCACCACATTTCTCCCAATGACAGCCTTGCGAATATATGCACTGAGATTTTGTGCCGGCCGAAGTGGCCGTGCGGTTAAAGGCACTGCAGTCTGGAACCAAAAGACCGCTACGGTCGCAGGTTCGAATCCTGCCTCGGGCATGGATGTTTGTGATGTCCTTAGGTTAGTTAGGTTTAACTAGTTCTAAGTTCTAGGGGACTAATGACCTCAGCAGTTGAGTCCCATAGTGCTCAGAGCCATTGAACCATTTTTTGAGATTTTGTGAGCCACTTTCTAAATTCATTGTGCCTAGTCGTCGTGGACACACTGTTCAGATATCTGTACGAAGTGAACATATTGGTCACCACTATTGAAGCCCATCTTCCCTACTGCAATCGTGACTATACAGTAAGGGTGGTTCAAATGGCTCAGAGCCTATGGGACTTAACATCTAAGGTCATCAGTCCCCTAGAACTTAGAACTACTTAAACCTAACTAACCTAAGGACATCACACACATCCATGCCCGAGGCAGGATTCGAACCTGCGACCGTAGCGGTCACGCGGTTCCAGACTGAAGCGCCTAGAACCGCTTGGCCACACCGGCCGGCAGTAAGGGTGGCCAAGATTTCGGATCGCGGACCGTTCCCCGACACGAGTGCCAAAACTCTCAGCCTCGCTTCACATTTCCCCATCGCCAAGCCACGCTGTCTGAAGGCGAGGAGGGGGAAGGGGAAAACTGCGAACGCTTCGCATCTAAACGGCAGTGCAGTCGTGGTGCAAAATACTTAGTTTTATATTCCACATTTCTGAACAGCATATGTCACAAACAAATTTTCAGCATTATTTAATTATTCTTGGCGCGCTGAAGACTTAAATAATTTTTATCTGGTACAAACTGTCGGCATACGGACAGACGCAGAACGTTTCACAGAGTTTCGCACACAAGTTGCCGAGTAATCGTGACATTTAGCTTCCAAAATCGATCAAAGGTCTTTGGTACAAATATGTCAATCGAAATAGTCTAGCATTTTAACAGCCTCATTGTGGAGACCTGGAAACGCTCACTGAGGAGCAGTGTAGACGGCTGGAACAGATTTAACCCAAAACAATTTGTCATTCACACTGAAATTACCTTGCAGGTCATTCAGTTACATCTGCACATGTACGGTGACCGCTTTCAACTGAAAGACCAAATGAAATCTAAAGCATCTCATAAACAAATGTAAGTCTGACGGTGTCCTCAAAGTATTTATAAAAATAACCTTGTAATTCTTTCAAGGGCACAATGAAATTCTTCAGAGCTCGCGTTTTCTTTATGGCCCGTGAAATTAGTTAACTGGACTGTCTTTAGACTTCAGAAGTTTGGAAGGTAGGAGACGAGGTACTGGCAGAATTGAAGCTGTGAGGACAGGTCGTGAGTCGTGATTGGGTAGCTCAGCTGGTAGAGCACTTGCCCGCGAAAGGGAAAGGTCCCGAGTTCGAGTCTCGGTCTGGCACACAGTTTTAATCTGTCAGGAAGTTTCATATCAGCGCACATTCCGCTGCAGAGTGAAAACCTCATTCTGGAGACATCCTCCAGGCTGTGGCTAAGCCATGTCTCCGCAAATATCGTTTCTTCCAGGAGTGATAGTTCTGTAAGTTTCGCGGAAGAGCTTCTGTGAAGTTTGGAAGGTAGGAGACGAGGTACTGACAGAATTGAAGCTGTGAGGACGGGTCGTCAGTCCCGCTTGGGTAGCTCAGTTGGTAGAGCACTTGCCCGCGAAAGGCATAGGTCCCGAGTTCAAGTCTCGGCCTGGCACACAGTTTTAATCTGTCAGGAAGTTTCATTGGACTGTCTTTGTCGTATTTGTCGGAATATGTCCCGTGCGCAACGCAACCGAGTGAGGTGGCGCAGTGGTTAGCACACTGGACTCTCTTTAGGGTGGCCGACGGTTCAAACTCGCGTCCGGCCATTCTGATTCAGATTTTCCGTGGTTTCCCTAAATCTCTTCAAGCAAGTGCCGTATGGTCCTTTGAAAAGGCACGGCCGACTCCTTTCGCCATCCTTTCCTAATCCGATGGCACCGATGACGTTACTGTTTGGTCCCCTCCCCCAAATCAAACACCTCCCATCTACAACGCGATTTTCTTTTTAAATGCATCCCCATGAAATCAAAATGAAGTTACCTTGCAGTGTCTTACTGTGGGGAGTGTGCAGTCAAGTCCACTTAATATGCGAAGTCTGCACTCCATTCCGGATGTTACAATTTTCGTTCCTGCTCTCCTTTTTCCTTCATAATCGTTCCAGGCATTCCCCTTGACTCAGCCCATATACTTTGTAGTAGTATATGAAGTCTCCATATTCTTCTTTCAATTCCACTGAAAGCTGTTGCGAGTGACAATGGAATAATGCGTGCTAGTTCAGAAACTTTACTGTTCGTACCACCAGTTTCTTCACGTGCTCCAAGCCAGCAAATTTAGCACAAAGTGCTTTTTGATGCACAGAACAAAGAATCCCACCTGTCGATCGTTGTACCTTTTTGCCCTCTCGTTGTGAACTAAATCTTTAATTTCTCTCTACATGATATTGTAATGTCTTTTCATAGAAAATATGCAGTACCTGTCGCTTATGCGAACTGAGAATTCTCATCCCTGTCTCCTGTAATTTCAATTCATTTTAAAGGATTGCGGCGATAGAACGCTAGGAGTGCCTCTTTTCGTGCAGCCACTGGACTTGCGATCGTCCTTCATACCATGGACAAAGAGCCAAGGTTAAACTGCGCTAACGGCAAGAGTCCGCCGATCTCAGAGAATTGTATCGACGGAAAAATGCCACGCCGTAACGCCGAATGAAACATCGCGCTGTTCCGTTTACTTACGAGAAGGACCGAGCCAAACCGAGCGAAAGCCGCGTGAAGTTTTGCAGGTGGGGGCTGGCCCTGCTATACAGGGTATTTCCATGATTACAATTTTCAGTGACGAAGAAGTAACATTGTATGATTTTCAGACGAAACCATGATCTTGAAACACCAGAGTCGAAACTTACAAAAATAAGATAATTTCACGTTGACTGTTGGCTTGCTGACACTTATCTCTAGGACATGTTCTCGTAAATGTGGCACGTTTTGCAAGTTTCGCACACAAACTAAATCATTAGAACAGTTGTTCAAAGGGAAACGCTCAGTTTTCGTAGAAGCAAAGAATTTTCCAATTAAGTTCTCTTGTACCTGTTTGAACAGCCCTGGTGCTGTGTAAACGATCTCAAACTCAGCGAGACTTCTTGTCTTCAGTAGTGACAGGTACTTTTCACATGAGCCCTCCACTTTTCCTTAAACGTCTGACACAAGATTTTATAAGCAAAATATATAAAGCGGAAATCCTTCATGTAGGAACCACATAAATGCAGGAAGATGAAGTGTGATATTCTACAAAAAAGTTAAATGCATGTATTCTATAAACACCGTGCATAATTTCACATTTGAAGGGGTAGCAAATAGATACGAGTCTTCTGACCAATCATTGTTCATGCCCGCTCACAAATTCATTGCAAATGTATATTGGTGGAGCCTCACAACTGCACTTCCATGATTCTCAACAGCCCACACAAAAATACTGTGAATGTAGGGCAGGCTTTATCCTAGAAAAGTAGATAATATGTAAAAGAGTGAGGGGCGATTACACTGCACTGCAGCATCCATTGTCCAGCACGGTGCCGAGATGGAAATTTGCGGGAATTTAGGCTTCCATTTTCCCTGAGTGACACGGATGCAGCATCTAACAGACCACGTACTACTCACGTCAAAGCTGTGTACCTTTCACGTCAAAATAAATCTCCATCAAATAAGAATTTTTCATACCAGCAGCGAAATAATGCTTCTTCACACAAAACTGTAGTGATTTTAGGATTTTCCCGCTCGTGGTTGTAAGAAGCCTGAGGAACCATATAAATGAGTCTACTACAATTAGAAGAAATTATCTCAAAGTCAAAAAGAACTTCGTTGTCCAGAGGTATGACCATTTCCTCTAACAGTTAAAGGTTCAGATTTTTAGTTCCTAAACAAAATAAGACACTACCACAAGAGAAAGTGTCTGGGAGATCTTCAGTTTTAAATATAAATCTTTTACACGAATAAGAATGTTTCCAGAGTTATGACTTTTATTAGACATTTACGTGCATTTTATTGTTTCCATTTCATTAGATCTTTTTCAAATTTAAGAATGTAAGAAATGTTCTAAGTAGTGTAATATGAAAAAATTATGTACAGAACTATTATTATGTTCGTTTATTTTTGACTATAGATGAAGAATCTTTGTCTATACAAGCGAAATAACAATCAATGAGATGTAAATGAAGAGCATCACAGCAGTTCACATTTACGATCTAGGTGTAAATGATAAATTTGCGTCAAGCGCAAATTTTTTTTTTTCTTTCGAATAACCCATTTGGAGGGTACGATGAATCAACTTTGGCTACTCTTCATTGTATTAGATTTCTTCACTTTCCAAATTTCCTTCATCCTTTTAGAGTGTTGTTCCCTTTCTTCTTGAGTACACTTTCGTCTAGTTATTTTCTTTCTCTCCTGAAATTCTGCCTTTTGAACTGCCTTTCTGAAATGTGTTCTATTTTCTATTGTGTCTATTGTAACTCCAGCATTTTCAATGTCCTTTTCAGTCTCTATGAACCATGCTGGCTTGGATTTGTAGCTATTGAGTAATGTGAGTATCCGCTTGGTTAGTCTGTTGTTATCCATTCTGAATATATGTCCAAAAAACTGTAGTCTCCTCTTCCTCATTACATCAGTTAGTTTCTCCGTTTTCAGATATAGCTCTCTGTTTGGTCTTAACCTGTATTCAGCATTATCGTTTCTTTTAGCTCCCAGTATTTTCCTTAAAATTCTTCTTTCGACCTTCTCTAGTTTCTCAAGATCTCCATTTCTTGTTAGTTTAAGTGTTTCTGCCGCATAGAGAGCTTCTGGTCTGGCCACTGTTTGGTAGTGTCTAAATTTCGTGTTCCAGGACAAGGATTTTTTATTATAAACGTTTTTGGTCATATGAAACACTCTTTCCATTTTGTACACTCTAGTTTCTATAGCTATCTTTTCTTTGGCATTGTATGTAATCCACTGTCCTAGGTATTTAAAGGAATCTGTTTTGTGTATTGTGTTGTTGTCAACTGCAATATTTTGAGGAGCATCACAGATGTTTGTCATAAACTTTGTTTTTTCATAGGATATTTGTAGTCCTACTTTGGCTGCTTGTTTTTGTAGTTCTCTTATTTGTTCTTGGGCATTGTCTAGTGAATCTGTAATCAATGCCATGTCATCTGTGAAGGCTAAACAGTCGACAGTGATCTTGTTTGGATTTCTCCCTCATTGAATCCCTTTAGTATTGATGGCCTTCCTCCATTCTCGAACTACCTTCTCCAAGACACAATTGAAAAGCAGAGGTGACAGACCATCTCCCTGTCGAACACCTGACTTAATTTCAAACGATTTTGAGAGCTCTCCCCTAAATTTTACTTTCGATTTTGTATTTGTCAAAGTACTTTTAATTATTGCAGTTGTTTTAGCATCGAGTCCCAATTCTTTTAAGATATCAAGCAGTGTATTTCTGTCAATTGAATCATAGGCTTTTTTTAAATCCAAAAAAGTAATTACATATTTTAAGTTCCTTATTTTCCTCATTTCTATTATGTTCTTTAAATTTAGTATTTGTTCTGCACATGACCTTCCCTTCCTAAATCCGGCCTGATACTCTCCTAGCTGTTTGTCAAGTATCTCTTCTGCTCTTTTGAAAAGCGCCTTAGACAAGATCTTATAGGTCACTGGTATGAGGGAAATTCCGCTATAATTGCTAGGATCTGTTTTCTTCCCTTTTTTATGTAGTGGATGTATTAATGCAGATGTCCAGTCTGGTGGTAATCTGTGTGTTGTCCAGATTTCTTTTAGTATTTCTGATAGACACTGTATCATGTTGTCACTAGAGTACTTCCATAGTTCAGCAACTATATTATCCTCTCCAGGGACTTTATTATTTTTAAGCTCTTTTATGATTTCTTTTATTTCTTCTGTGGTTGGCGGCTTGGAACCTGGTGGTGTTGGGTTTACAATATTGAAATAAAATTTTTCTGTCGGTGGATAACAGTTATGTAGTTCTTCAAAACATTCAGCAAGTATTCTACAGTTCTCTATGCTATTGTATGCAGTTTTCTGCGTTTTTGGGTCCGTGAAAAATAGACTAGGAGGAGAGTATTTCTTTAAGTTACTTTTGAAGGTTTTGTAAAAGTCCCTAGCATTGTTCTGTTTGAAGTAGGAGTCTGTTGATGCTAGTTGGTCTTTTATGCATTGAACTTGGATCTTTTTAAGGCCTTTTGAAGCTTGCTTCCGGGCTTCTTTTAGGGAGTTCCTATTTTTTTCATTTTTGTTGGCATTCCAAATGTTCCAAGCTCGTTGTCTTGTTAGGATTAGTTTGTCACACTCATCATTCCACCAGGCATGTTTCCATTTTTTGGTAAGGAGAATGGTTTCTTCTGCTGTCTGTACTATATCTTTTGGAAGTTGTTCCAATGTTTTAAGTGTTTTCTTTTCCAAAAGTGTCCTGAAATTGTGTTCCTTGGTTAATTTCTGAGTGTCAAACTTTTTAGGTTGATATTCGCTCTTTCTTTTATATATTGGTCTAATTTTGAATTTAACGAAAGATAGATAGTGATCTGAATCTAAACTTGCACTCTTAGCAACTTTTACATTGAGTATCTCTGATGCAGACAGTCTGCTTATAGCAACATGGTCAAGTTGATTCTCCCCACAGACTGGATTCGGGGATACCCATGTAGTTTGTTTTCTAGGGAGTTTTTTGAAATATGTAGACTTTAGAACTATGTCATGTTCTCTGCATAAACTAATAAGTCTTTCTCCATTTGCATTGGTTCTTTTATGTGCAGGGAATTTGCCTACTATGGATTGGTGATGACGTTCTTTGCCGATTTGAGCATTAAAGTCTCCCAACAATATTATTGTGTTTTTGGATGAAATCTGGTCTAAGGTGTTTGACAGTTCCTGCCAAAATATTTCTGTTTGTTCATTTTGTGTTCTGTTATTCTCATTTGTTGGTGCATGTGAGTTTACAATGGTATACAGTTTGTTTACTGATTTGAAGGTTAATGTTGAAAGCCTTTCATTGACTGATTTAAATTCTACTATCGAGTTTATTATATTTTGGTTTACAATGAATCCTGTTCCAAATTGGGGTACATTCTTCATAACTCTTTTTCCTGGCTTCCCTTTGAAGATTCTGAATCCCTCTGAATCAAATGAATGTTTATCAGTATACCTTGTTTCTTGGAGTGCAGTTATCATTATATTTTTCTGTTTTATAATATTTATTAACGTTTTAAGTTTCCTGTTTTTAGAAGTGAGTTTACGTTGAACGTTGCCAAGTAGTTTATATTTTTGTGTTTAATTTTATTTGTTGCTTGCTTAAGGCAGGTTTCAGGATGCTCCAACTCATCCTTCGCACATTGCTGTAGGCTAATAATTTATCATGAACGAAGTTTTTACATCTAAATAAACATGACGCTATCCCAGTTGCATTAAAACTGCTGTTCTCATATTACTTGCGCTCTAAATCCACTCCACGTGATCGAGGCTACTCGTCCATACGAACAAGCATTGTAGTAATATTTGTCCTGTTTGGAGCAGTCGACGGAAGATGGTGTTAATCACATGTCTCCTGCTTGGGCACGTATGCTAATTCCGCAACCTGCGCAGCGGCATGTAACTAGGTTTCCTCCTCTAAACAATTCTAGTTGCAGCCACTAACTGTCATTCAGCACTGAACATGCCATAGCACACTTAATGCTATTTTTGGCGAAGTATAGTAGTTTACTCTCCGTAACTCTCATTATGTACGCGTGAATGACAGAACGATTTCTCCGACCTGTAGTGTTGGCAGGTGCACACAAAATAAAACAGTTTATTAACATGTACGAACAAAGTGTCGCAGGTTCTAGCATTCCGCTCGAAGAATTTTCTCACAAAACGTTTGGCTTCATAAATTTCGACTCATTCGTTTCCGGCACAGCAATTTTCATCTCAGTTTTATGCATTTGTCCTTTATCATTTGAAACAGTTTGCATCAAATTTACGCTAACAAAGCATAGGGTGTTCGCCATGCACAATGGTCTTCGATAAAATGACACAATTTCATCCTGCTGTCTTTCAGGATTTCTTTTCTTGCAACGGTATGAATCATCTAACAATCTCAGTCTTTCATCAGAAGTCTAATAGGATAGGAATAGTTAGCCACAACTGTTTAAGACTACCAATAAAATCCATGCGAAGCCTCCGCAGAGGCTATGCCATCGCCTTTTTTCAAGCATGGTCAGAACCAGGCACATCAAGTCTGACTGAAGTTGTACACGGGCGACATCTGCCCCACCATACAGCTCATATCGGGCTACGATCCGAGTTGAATCGTTACAGGCTTAGTGCTCCCGCGTCCCGTCTCATCACGTATCGCGCAGAAAGGACACAGGTCACAGTGCCACACATCTAGGCTACATTCACCATCGGTGGCTGGCCGATCAGCACCGAACTATGGATGGTATCACTTTTAGAATACTTTTTATTTGAAGAGAAATCTATTTGTTTACGACCAATCGCTTTGGCCTAGCCTCTGGAAGCTATGGTGAACTATTATTTACAGTATTTTATTTTATACTGGCGATCTTAGCTACACTAAATTACTTTAATGAGTTTTGACATGAATTAATACGTGCCAGGATAGTTGGGCACGTTAGCGCGCGTCTTCCAGGATCCCGGTTTGAATTCGCCGGGCATATTAATGACGAGGACCGGTGTTCCAGCTAGTCTGAGTGAGGTTTTCGGATGCTTGTCTGCAACCGACAAGGTTAATATCGGGCTGGTACTCACGTCCCGCCTCAGTTACGCGACTCTCAAAAATTTAGAAAATGTTCACACACTTACACATGGGATAACACTAGACGCTGCTAGGTGTGATATACAAACTCTGTCCCAGAGGGATGGCGGGCCAGGGGGAAGCAGATGTGAGGGGAGGGGGGAGAAGGGTGGAGGGGGGGGGAGTGGCGACGGGAAGGACGTCCGACCACACTATACTAACAACATTACGTACTGACTTAGTAAACAAACGGGATAAAGGCCACTAAAAAGAAGCTGACAATGAATTCATCTTAGCTGGCGTAGGGAAAGAAATTATAGGCTTCAATGAGTGCTGTCTCAGAGCTACTTCAACTATTGCATTCCACCTGCTCGTTCCTACTTATATACGCATTTGACTGGCTGTCCGCGAAATCTTAGTCTTGTTATCCCTATTGGATCAAGTACTTCACAATTTAAATGGTACTACATTATTATGCCTACAGCTAATGTCAGTAAATCATTTATTTTGGTAACTCGAGTATATCAAAACACGTCAATTAAACCCATTCCACTTACACGGAAGAAGAATATATGTTTTGCGAAAAGGGGCCCACGAACTTGATTTAGTAGAAGTGGACCACATTCTATAGAGGTGTTAGTGGCCGTTGGCTTCTAGATAAGATTCCTAGAAGAAATTCTCTAGCCTGAACGTTCTCGAGACATAAATCAACAAGACTTTGTTCATGAGGGCATATGAAAGCTCTTGTGTATCGAAGCTCGCCTCACGATGCAGAGAGTCTTCCCCCTGTACAGCCGGACGGAGTGGCCCAGCGGTTCTAGGCGCTTCAGTCTGAAACCCAACAACCGCTACGGTCGCAGTTTCGAATCCTGCCTCGGGCATGGGTGTGTGTGATGTCATTATGTTAGTCAGGTTTAAGTAGTTCTAAGTTGTAGAGGACTGATGACCTCAGAAGTTATGTCCCATAGTGCTCAGAGCCATTTGAACCATTTGAACCTGCTGTATTGTCGGAGGTTCAAAAATGGTTCAAATGGCTCTGAGCACTATGGGACTTAACATCTTAGGTCATCAGTCCCCTACAACTTAGAACTACTTAAACCTAACTAAAATAAGGACATCACACACATCCATGCCCAAAGCAGGATTCGAACCTGCGACCGTAGCGGTCGTGCGGTTCAAGACTGAAGCGCCTAGAACCGCTCGGCCACTCCGGCCGGCATTGTCGAAGGCTGGAACATCTCACGCAGCGCTCCGAGGAATACATCAGCGCATCCAGGATTCAATGCGAAAGGAGTGGTACGTTGATACGTTTATCTCCTGTGAAGTTCCGTTGGTTAACATACAATTAACAAAGAGTGAGTTTTAGCAAAGAAGAAAGCTTTCCGGACCTAAATCTATGTAAGAAATTTTCTCCTTCTACTTAAGAAGAATGTGTCCTGAAAGTCTGCGCGCCCTTTACGTGATATTTGTAAGACTAATATTTACTTATATAGGGCCAGCAACTGGCTTTACTTCCGAGACACGCTACCCCTGCCTATACAATGCACATGCGACTAGGACGCTACAACATGGCAGCTACCCCCCTCAAAGACCGGCTATTTGAAGAAGCAGCCGAAATGCATACAACTACCTCGAGACCGTGCATTCACCAGACGTCATTTTAGGGGAAGACCAAAAGCATAAGATGAGAAATATGAGGACATGTTCGAAGAGAGTGGCAGGAATGTATCTCTAATACGTACTCTACAGTAAACAAGTATTTATGAAGAGTTAGAGAGCATAACGAGGATAATGGAATGTAGTCGAATTAAGTCGGGTGATGCTGAGGGAATTAGATTAGAAAATGAGACACTTAAAATAGTAAAGGAGTTTTGCTATTTGGGGAGCAAAATAACTGATGATGGTCGAAGTAGAGAGGATATAAAATGCAGACTGGCAATGGCAAGGAAAGCATTTCTGAAGAAGAAAAATTTTTTAACATCGGGTATAGATTTAAGTGTCAGGAAGTCGTTTCTGAAAGTATATGTATGGAGTGTAGCCATGTATGGAAGTGAAACATGGACGATAACTAGTTTGGACAAGAAGAGAATAAAAGCTTTCGAAATGTGGTGCTACAGAAGAATGCTGAAGATTAGATGGGTAGATCACATAACTAATGAGGAGGTACTGAATAGGATTGGGGAGAAGAGGAGTTTGTGGCACAACTTGACTAGAAGAAGGGATCGGTTGGTAGGACATGTTCTGAGGCATCAAGGGATCACCAATTTAGTATTGGAGGGCAGCGTGGAGGGTAAAAATCGCGGAGGGAGACCAAGAGGTGAATACACTAAGCAGATTCAGAGGGATGTAGGCTGCAGTACGTACTGGGAGATGAAGAACCTTGCACAGGATAGAGTAGCATGGAGAGCTGCATCAAATCAGTCTCAGGGCTGAAGACCGCAACAAAAACAGAGACATGAGGAATTTCTATCAGAACGTATACAAAGTTCGGTGAGAGTAAGTGCTGAAGCAGAAAGTAATTTCTTCTCATACTTCTCCGTTGATTAGTCAGTTGCCTTGACCTTTACTTCGAATATTTCCTTAAAACTCTATGTCTGCTCCGTGCATATGTCTCTCTCCTACAGTCACGAGAGTGTCAGCGGTCTAGTAGCATCGTGAGAAATTACTCGTAGCGCGAATATTCCGTGCTTGCGTAATTAGGTGGTCTCGCACAGTTGGCAGCAGCGACCGCGTACCGGCGATCTTGCGCACATTGGGCATCGGATGACGCAGCTGGAGCCGTTTCGGTAATCTAGTGGAAGAGGCGGTGCTGTGGGCGGCGACGGCGGCGTGTTGTCGGCTGCGGCCGTGTACAGCGTGTTGCGTGGGAGCCGGCAGCCGCCGCGAGACCAGCCGCGCCGCGCCGCTATCGACAGAGGAAAGTAAATACTGCAGCCAATTCCTCGCTAGCACCCATGAATACTGAACGCCGCTAGCAGCCGCTCTAATTACATAGCGGGCGCCCTGCATCTGCGCCGCCTGCCACAGCTCACAGGCTTGGCCATTCCTACGGGAGAAATTTTACTCCTATACGATATAATCACGCCATGCTCAAGTGCCGCAGCGTTCAGGACAGGGAGAATGTGTCCGCGCGTCCAAAAGAAGCCAATTTCTTTTTCTACCGTTATCTCAGAATATATATCTAATGGTTTAAGGTGAAGGCCATTTGACCACATACCATTCTGGACATTAACGTTATAATCAGAATATTTTTAGTTACTCACTACGGAATGAGAAATATAACGTGTTATCTAAAATCAAATCATATAACTGTAAGTCAAAAATTATGTGGGAAGATGAATCTCATATGCTCGTGTCTTTGATGGCACCACTGTTAATGTAACATAAAACGTAATTAACCGAATTATATCCTTTTTATCGAGCTAACTGGTACTCGAAGAGAAAATTCGAGTAAGGTGGTGCAGTGGTTACCACACCGGACTCGCATTCTAGACAGTTCATATCGGGTTTTAGGTTTTCTGTGATTTTCCTGAATCGCTGCGGGCAAATGTTGGGATAGTTCCTTTGAAAGATTTCGTGCCCCATAACTGAAACAATCTGAGACTATGCTCCGTCGTCGTTGTCTAGGGGACGCTAGAACTTAAGCTTACTGCTTTCGAACAGAAAAATTATCTACTATGGTTAAAACATTACACAGTGTATTTCTTCTGTGATGTTTGTATTTATCACTTTTTATTAAAACACTAATGAGCAAAAACAACTGTTCAACGCGCGATACAATGTGTCCTTCTGGAGTTACGGGCACGTGTTGCGGTAAGGAAAGAATATGAGCAGAGCTGAGAGTAATGGGGAACCAGTCTAGCGACAATACGAAAACCACAGGCGAAAACCAAACATATTATATAAATGGATGTACGTATAAACGCTCCACATAGCTTGCTCAACCAATGCACCGATTTTAACAAGAATTGGTACACATGTCACTTACTGTCTGGATCGAATCGCTGTTGGTGTAAGAATCACCTACATACCACAGGGGTGGTGCAGGGGGTGAGAAAGCAGTGTAGCCCATGATGGGAGAATATCCCGACTTTACTCATCCAATATTTGAGAATGACAGCACTTAAGAGCCACAAAATGTCGAAAGGAAAGATGTTTATCGCTTACTACATTTCCACTGTTCATTGCAGTAAAACGATGCCTTGGGCATAACATTTTAATTTACTACTTCTATGCTACTGACTCTATTTGCAACTCATTTTGGAAACAGTATCCGTATATGCCACTGAATGTACTCAAAATTATATAATTGTACGACGTATGGCTCAGGAGATAAGACCTCATAAACACTGAGATGCGTGAAAAACTGCCTTACCATGCATGACGTTTAAATTTATTACTTTTTTGCTGCCATACTCGCAACACATTTGGCAAACAGTATCCATAAATTCCGCTCAATGTACCTATAAAACAATGTCATTCTACGACACATAATTAAGGTTTTATGACGCCATAAACACTCAGCTGAGTGGAACCTGCAGGGCGAAATTCGCTAGAGATACAGGCAAACTATGTGTAGAAATGTGTGTGAAATATTTCAGATACATATGAAGTACTTATGGCATGTGCATACGCTCGCAAAGTCATGGGCGCAAGCTTCTCCTAAAATCTGGATCGATTTTAAACAAATTTGATACTAAAAGGTATCAGATAGATTGTATAATGGTAAGACAGAGATTTAGGAACCAGGTTTTAAATTGTAAGACATTTCCAGGGGCAGATGTGGACTCTGACCACAATCTATTAGTTATGAACTGTAGATTAAAACAGAAGAAACTGCAAAAAGAGTTTCAGGGAGAGCATAAGGGAACAATTGACAGGAATGGGGGAAAGAAATACAGTAGAAGAAGAATGGGTAGCTTTGAGGGATGAAGTAGTGAAGGCAGCAGAGGATCAAGTAGGTAAAAGGACGAGGGCTAGTAGAAATCCTTGGGTAACAGAAGAAATATTGAATTTAATTCATGAAAGGAGAAAATATAAAAATGCAGTAAATGAAGCAGGCAAAAAGGAATACAAACGTCTCAAAAATGAGATCGACCGGAAGTGCAAAATGGCTAAGCAGGGATGGCTAGAGGACAAATGTAAGGAAGTAGAGGCTTATCTCACTAGGGGTAAGATAGATACTGCCTACAGGAAAATTAAAGAGACCTTTGGAGATAAGAGAACCACTTGTATGAACATCAAGAGCTCAGATGGAAACCCAGTTCTAAGCAAAGAAGGGAAAGCAGAAAGGTGGAAGGAGTATATAGAGGGTCTATACAAGGGCGATGCACTTGAGGACAATATTATGGAAATGGAAGAGGATGTAGATGAAGATGAAATGGGAGATACGATACTGCGTGAAGAGTCTGACAGAGCACTGAAAGACCTGAGTAGAAACAAGGCCCCCGGAGTAGACAACATTCCATTGGAACTACTGACGGCCTTGGGAGAGCCAGTCCTGACAAAACTCTACCACCTGGTGAGCAAGATGTATGAAACAGGCGAAATACCCTCAGACTTCAAGAAGAATATAATAATTCCAATCCCAAAGAAAGCAGGTGTTGACAGATGTGAAAATTACCGAACAATCAGTTTAATAAGTCACAGCTGCAAAATACTAACTCGAATTCTTTACAGACGAATGGAAAAACTAGTAGAAGCCGACCTTGGGGAAGATCAGTTTGGATTCCGTAGAAATACTGGAACACGAGAGGCAATACTGACCTTACGACCCATCTTAGAAGAAAGATTAAGAAAAGGCAAACCTACGTTTCTAGCATTTGTAGACTTAGAGAAAGCTTTTGACAATGTTGACTGGAATACTCTCCTTCAAATTCTAAAGGTGGCAGGGGTAAAATACAGGGAGCGAAAGGCTATTTACAATTTGTACAGAAACCAGATGGCAGTTATAAGAGTCGAGGGACAAGAAAGGGAAGCAGTGGTTGGGAAGGGAGTAAGACAGGGTTGTAGCCTCTACCCGATGTTATTCAATCTGTATATTGAGCAAGCAGTAAAGGAAACAAATGAAAAATTCGGAGTAGGTATTAAAATCCATGGAGAAGAAATAAAAATGTTGAGGTTCGCCGATGACATTGTAATTCTGTCAGAGACAGCAAAGGACTTTGAAGACCAGTTGAACGGAATGGATGGTGTCCTGAAGGGAGGATATAAGATGAACATCAACAAAAGCAAAACGAGGATAATGGAATGTAGTCGAATTAAGTCGGGTGATGTTGAGGGTATTAGATTAGGAAATGAGACACTTAAAGTAGTAAAGGAGTTTTGCTATTTGGGGAGCAAAATAACTGATGATGGTCGAAGTAGAGAGGATGTCAAATGTAGACTGGCAATGGCAAGGAAAGCGTTTCTGAAGAAGAGAAATTTGTTAACATCGAGTATAGATTTAAGTGTCAGGAAGTCATTTCTGAAAGTATTTGTATGGAGTGTAGCCATGTATGGAAGTGAAACACGGACGGTAAATAGTTTGGACAAGAAGAGAATAGAAGCTTCCGAAATGTGGTGCTACAGAAGAATGCTGAAGATTAGATGGGTGGATCACATAACTAATGAGGAAGTATTGAATAGTATAGGGGAGAAGAGAAGTTTGTGGCACAACTTGACCAGAAGAAGGGATCGGTTGGTAGGACATGTTCTGAGGCATCAAGGGATCACCAATTTAGTATTTGAGGGCAGCGTGGAGGGTAAAAATCGTAGAGGGAGACCAAGAGACGAATACACTAAGCAGATTCAGAAGGATGTAGGTTGCAGTAGGTACTGGGAGATGAAGCAGCTTGCACAGGATAGAGTAGCATGGAGAGCTGCATCAAAAGAGTCTCAGGACTGAAGACCACAACAACAACAACAACAACAACATTTTAAATGTGTAGCTCTGTTTATATTGTGGTATTTTGTGTCTAATTTTTTCACGTTTAATTTTTAGCAAAGGAATTCACACTTCTGGAAAAAGATCTGCAGGCCAACTATTTCTGTACGTTCTTTTGATGTTTCTATTTTTTTGGTGGGTACTGCTTCTGTATACGAGTGTATGGCCAGGTCGTCTGCAAAATCTAGGTTTGAGAAATCTGTCTTGTGCCGGAATCGTCCTTGTCATTGGTTTCCAGTGTCCTTGGGATTTTAAGTTCTTTTTCTCATTGTCCTGGAATAAGTTGAACAATAGATGGACAATCCGTCGCCTTGGCGTACCCCATTTTTGATCATGAAGGGGTCAGAGACTTGGCCCATGAATTTAGCTTGCGATGCTGTTCCAGCCACTGTCTGTTTGATAAATCTTAGTGTTTTTGATTCGGGTCCGTGTTCATCTAAGAAACTGAATAAGGATTGTGGGTCAACAGAATCATACGCTTTCTTGAAATCTACGAAAGTGTGCATGATTGGAGTACTGCTGATAGCCTTGTATTCTGGAGTACTCCGGATAGCGTTGTATTTTTGAATTGTTTTCAGAATGGAGAATATTAGACCAATGGGAAAAGTTAGTTAACAACAAAATATATTGTGCATTATGGCACAAAAGATAAATCATCAGACCAAGTTTTAATTGTGACACAATCTCCCACAAGAAATGCATCACTCTGTAGATGGAACAGCCTTCAGTAGAGTTTACAAATCCTGTTTATGTTTGTATGTATCTTCTGGATCTATAAACACTCCACATGAACCAGTTTCAATATGAGTTTCCAGATGCATAGTTGCGTTGTATGGATGCAGACAGCTTCATCTATTTGTTGAAGTGTTGCGATCCGTGTGAAGCAAAAGATGCCACATTGATAACTTCTGAATTTGTGGCTGATAAGCCTTATTGCATAACGCCTGAAAATAAGGCCATTGGTCTAACGAAAGACAAGGCAAATCCGTTACACACACAGGTGTTTGTAGATATTAAATAGA
Source organism: Schistocerca piceifrons (assembly GCF_021461385.2). Taxonomy (NCBI): domain Eukaryota; kingdom Metazoa; phylum Arthropoda; class Insecta; order Orthoptera; family Acrididae; genus Schistocerca; species Schistocerca piceifrons. The sequence goes on from NC_060149.1 coordinate 557,994,574, forward strand.
AAATGTACATATACCATACAGTGACAAGTGCGACACGAACACGGGTGACGGGTATGCAGGGTTTGCAGCCTCAGTGGCTCTCATGGTTGACACTTGCAGTGCCTCTGCAGTGATATTGTCGGTCCTCTAACTCTTCCTCCGCATATGGTATGACAAGTTAATATTCAGTCATGAGGTCACAAGTTACGTAATATACTACTGCTGAACATCTTCCTGCCACCTTATGATGATCAATATGCCATTTGTGAGGATATATATATATACAGGGAGAACATAAATAAAACCGACAAATTACAGGGACGGATTATTGACTGGAAGCGGAGGAAGTAAGGTCCGGAAATGGACGGTATGGATGCAACGACAACACATCATCCCGAAACACAGTACAGAGTAGCATCACATCCACGTCACAACAAATGTTCAAAGTGGCCGCCTTGGACCTGCAGGTTAGTAGCGGCTGTCATGCAGGATACACTTTGGGATTCACCATGTTGGCTGTCCACTTGCCTGGAGATTGTACTAGCATTCGTTTCAACATCGTGTAGAACTTGGGCTCCAAAGCTGGTGTACGCACAGTCAGTCACCTTCCTGCACATTCGTCTGTCTGAAAGGAATAATGATGACACAAACGCCCACAAAGGGCTAGAAATGATGTGTGATGTGGCTGGTGTCTGTGATGGTACTTGTCTTGGTGTAGTCGTTTCGCCTCTCGGACGTTTCCATCTGCTTAGCTGTACACAAAAACACCATCTCGGCTTGTTCCCGACACGAATACCGGACCAATCTGCTGCTTACAGTACGCAGAGTCAATCATACAGCATGTAACACACAAGGAACACAAGGTACGTGGCCCGCATCTCGTGGTCGTGCGGTAGCGTTCTCGCTTCCCACGCCCGGGTTCCCGGGTTCGATTCTCGGCGGGGTCAGGGATTTTCTCAGCCTCGTGATGGGTGGGTGTTGTGTGCTGTCCTTAGGTTAGTTAGGTTTAAGTAGTTATAAGTTCTAGGGGACTGATGACCATAGATGTTAAGTCCCATAGTGCTCAGAGCCATTTGAACCATTTTGAACAAGGTACGTGATCAGAGGAACTGACATTCGTCACCGCCATCCACCGTGGCAACGATGCACCTCTGGACACATATTCACAGAACTTTTCTCCTCTATTTCCATTCACTAATCCGTCCCTGCAGTTTGTTGGTTTTATTAATGTACATTATTGCCATTTTTGTTGTATTCTCTAAGTCTTCAGAATATTCATATGAGAATTATCGTAGAGTAATTCTTAGACTAGACTGCTATGTAAACCGTAGATAAGAAAATAACTTAGTGCTCATTCTGACGAAGGGCTCAACAACAGCAGGTCCTTAAACACACTGACGTGACAAAAGTCATGGGATAGCTCTCAGTATCATGTCGAGCCTCCTTTTGCTCGGCGAAGTGTAGCAACTGGACGTGGCATGGACCCAACAGGTCCATGGAAGTTACTGCACAAATATCGAGCCATGCTGCCTTTGTAGCAGTCCATAATTGCAGTTCAAGACTTCTTGCGCAAACTGACATTTCGATAAATGTCCAATGTCATTCATGTTGGAAGATTTGGGTGGCCATATCACTCGCTCGATCTGTCCAGAACGTTCTTCAGAACAGTCGCGAACAGTTGTGGCCCAGTGACATGGCGGGTTGTCATCCATGAAAATTCTATTGTTGTTTGGGGACATGAAGACAATTAATTGCTGTAAATGGTCTCACAGTAGCCGAACATTAGTATTTCCGCTTGAGCTGGATCGGAGGACAGCCCTCACCATTATGGAGCGACCGCCAGCTGAGACAATGGTTTATTGACATTTTGGATCCTTGGTTTCGCGTGGTCTGCGCCACATGCGAACACTACTAACAGCTCTTACCAACTGAATTCGAGACTCATCTGACCAGGTCTCGATTTTCTGCTCGTCTAGGGTCCAACCGATATGGTCATAAGCTGAGAAGAGGAGCTGCAGGTGATGTCATATTGTAAACAAGTGCACTCGCGTCTGTCGTCTGCTGCCATTGCCCATTAACGCCAGATTTCATCACACTGTCCAAACTGACACGTTTGTCGGAGTCCCACATTGATATCTGTGTTTATTTCACGCCGTGTTGCTTGTCTGTTAGCACTGACAACTTTACTTAAATACTGCTGCTCTTGGTCTTTAAGTGAAGGCTGTCGGCCATTGCATTGTCCGTGGTGAGAGGTAATACCTGAGGCTGGTATCCTTGACACACTCTTGACACTTTACAGTATGGTAAGGTACTCCATTCTGATTGTACGGGTTTAATACCTGTGGGGGTAATAGTAGCAGCCTTCAGTACTGAATATATACAGGAATTTATACGTTCCTCTAACTCATCCACTTAAACAATATGCTCACGCACCTAGCTCAAAAAGTTAATGAATAATGCCTTGACATTTGGTTACTGCTGATGGAGCCTCTGTTCCACGTTATATAATGCACTGTATAGACCACACAAGGTCGCAACATTTAACTGATGAAAAGACATGCACTGCGAAGAGTATCCAGGTGTTGACTTCAGTGTTGGGGCACGGTATATGTTGATGACGGACATCTTCTTGTTAAAGACGCATGTATCTGGAGGAGGACGAGATGGGCCACATTCTGTTGCCACCTGACTATCGATATATTATGCTACATAGACAGTCCTACGCCATCTCAGTAAACTGCTCTTCAGCACTGCTTTGAGTGTTGTGAGTTTCCATTAGTACTTGGCAGTCACTATTTGGTGTTATGCCTAGATTTACACGTTCAGATCCACTGGTAGTCAGCTGATAAGTAGTGGTGAATAGCAGCATACTTAAACCACTTAACTGCAGCACGACTAATGGTGGTGTAGACGTTGGAGATACTGGAAACTCAATGTTTGGAAGCAGTTGTGTATCCTGCTCTCTGGTGCACCAGGTAGCCGCTCTGCTGCTTTTTGCTCCATGCCTTCAGGGTGCTGTTGCACTCAGGGAGAAATAGTTATAATAAACGAAGACACATATGCACAATGAATAATAGTAATGCAAATGAGAGAGAGTAAATGGTTAATACTTATGTTTGACTGTGTGATTAAGTTCTCTATTCTTTCTGAAGTTATTAGATCTCTGCCGACAGTTCATGGTGATGACTGGCCTTTTCACGATGTGTACACAGAACAAGTGCCGAGTGCATCTGATGGCTAGCAAGCCCAAATGCTGTGGATGAGTGGAAGGTAACTCAAGTGCTATGGAAACTGCTACAGTTATTTCGGACTGGAAGGGTGGTTTACGTATCTGCCATCTTGGGCAGCCACATTTGATAATGACAACATAATTCCACCGTGTCTCGTACTTGCATCATCAAGTTTGATAGTGATGTCACTATGTCAGCCATATTGGACGCCATCTTGCGTCATAAATTATACTAACTGAGATAATGGTTTCTTGGATAAACATCTCGCAGCTATCATGTGTCATCAATTACAGGCTAAATATAAACATTAATAGGTTAACGAGCAGTACAAAAGGAAAGGGTAGCATAAATAGAGTAATAAATTAGATCCTAAACAAACACTGGGTAACCACTCAAGTGACCTAGACGTGTGGGGAATGGGGAGGGGGCAGGAGAGTGAGGTCGAGTTTAGATGACGATGGTCAGCACTCCAACCAATACAATAACAGACTGCCACTTATGCAATATCCAGTTAGCTGACAGGGAGAGCGGTAGGTGGAAGGGAAGGGGGAGTTGGCCTTAACTCAACCCACATGCTCATGAAGCAGACACAAGTGGAATGAAAATTGTGCTCAGACCAGCTTTGTCACATTAATGTCGGATAGTGTATCACCATGGTACGTCCACTGCTTTGCCGTTTGTCTTTCAGCATGAAAAATGTGGCACAGGCCGCCAAATAATGCCTGTCCTCGACTCCTATATATTTTAGCAGTTAATCGCTTACACAAATTACTGTATCCCTTCAGGAAAAAAAGTATGAAAACTTGCAGAATGTACGTTGTTACAGCATTTGTGGTTGAATTTTATGTGTAGGATGTTGCGAGTCAAAATTATGTAGGTAGAATATGATTGTAGATAATGCAGTGGGGTCCAGATGGCTTGGGTGGTTATGGACCTCATTATATCTTGTCATGGTGGTTCTACGTGTCTGGCGGAGCAATAATGTAGAGACAAGAGAACAACCATTATAAAGAGGTAGAAGCAGTGAGAAAAGAATAGTGCATTCATTCATTACAAACAGTAGAACAGTTTTAAACCATGGCTTGTTGTGGTGATCACCCAGTGACACAGGCTGGCCCCAGAGTGTGGTGTGTGCTTAACTCAGCATGTGGCCATAGGAGGCAACCAGTTTACAAAGCCGCCTAGCCGAGCAGAGGACAACTGTGAAGTAGCATTGTCATCACCTTGGCGAGTGCACTGCATCAGGACCAGCAAGGCAGTAGTCATGCACTGAATGCGATCTCTGCAATGTGTTGTTCAATGCATTGGTGCATAATCACAAGTCAGTGAAGGGAGCACTGAAGTATCGACTCAACCAAGGACACCAGCATAGAATACAGCTCAAGTGTCCCTTAAACTCAAGCTTCTGGTAGCAGAGTCTATGCACTGAGGACAGGCAGCAGCTCGGCAAGAAAGAAGGTGCTAGTGGTAACTCTTGACTCCCAGGTAGAAGGATGAAGTAATCTAACAGATGACCTACAGCTGGAAGCCACTAGCTCAGATCATGACATCAGGCCTAGGGATCTCCCATAGTTCTGCAGCTAGCGGAGGCACTGTGTAGTAGTAGTAGGCCGGGGACACACAAAGATCAACGACTGTCGTCGAATAGCTCTTGCAACTGCCTGCAGGAGAAGACTTCATAGCCAGGGCAGGTGGTATTTGAATTTACTCCAACCCACCCTCTTTCGACAGGACATCATTTCTGACCAAATAGGCCCACAAGCGGCTAAAGGCCAGACTTGGTCGTGGTTTAATCAGGGTCACCACCACAACTGTCTGGCCCCTGTGCTATGCTGTGTCAACAGTGATCTGCCAGCAGCAATGAGGACTTCACATGTAACTATTCTCGCTCTACGACCAGGACGAAGACTTCCGTCACATCAATGTGGCAGCTCTACAGATTCTTGCATCAGAATATTGTGTCAGCTTCCTGTTTGTTTTGTCACGGATCACAGTCTCCAGCCTGAAAGCCAGTGGGCCAACAATTGAGTACTGTTAGATAAGCAACAAGTGGCCCAGAACAAAAATTTATTTTTTTTCTTTTTATTTACAGAACACTGTTTATGTCATCATCCACTCAAACACTGACGGCCTTTTCAACCTATCGTGACCAGACTGGGATTTGAAATCACACGTATTGTTTTTGGCAAGCTGTCCTATCGCAGGCCGAGGAGTGAATGAGGTCTTCAATGTCTTAGATATTTCCCTTCTACGATATCTTTGTACACGACTGATCTGGGTATGACCGAGAGAGATGGCGCAAAGACATTGCGGAACCCAAGCATACGGGAGGACGGCGGTGCAGAGATTTAGATCTTCTGTGACAAGGTAAATACTGGAACAGTTCTTCTGAAAGGGCACCACCGAGTTACTTCTCTAGCGTTCCCACATCCGAGCCTGTGCTCCATTTCTTAACGATATTTCCGTCGACAGGACATTAAACGCTAGGCTTCCATCTTTCTTGCTCTGGCTATGGCTCCAGATCTTATTATAAAATCCGTAGGTGGGATTCTACAATGACTCATTTCTCGGGTCCTCATAGGTTAACAGCCGAAGTGAACACACACACATACACACTGTCACACAGTTATCCACGTATTCACGCTCTTTATCATAAATGCACACATACATTCATTCATTTATCCACGCACACATCGATACACACTGACGTGTCATAAACACGTGCGCACGAAGGCGCATGTGCACTCGGGCGTGTACTTTTCTCATGACAGCGGAATTTCGCGCGTTGCTGCTCTTCGATTCGGCATTTGCCGCCACGCTCACCTGCGGCCTCTCACTACCCTTTGAAACGTCACAACAAAGACCGACGCCTTGTACCTCCAAAATTATAAACAAGCACGAAGCCACGCTGGAGATGAATTCTGGGTTACCGCGCTCCATTGTTTCGTGGCGTATACCCGCTGACCGGCGGGAGTTTCACGCTGTGCAAGAAATGTTCCAGGCTTGTGGCTAACAAAGGTGCGATAATATTGCGTCTTATGAGAGGAAACCACTGTGAATTCTCGAACACTGCCGGGTACGTGTGAAATGAAATTCCTGCACTTCTTCACACTTTATCACAGACTGCGAGAACCTGTGTACTACGACAAAGCAGCATCTATTCCTAGCACTCACATCCCTGGAAACGTCTGCTCCTTGATTTGGCTGCACTACCGCTGGTCGATCAGAGCATTGTAGTAATAATTTCCTGGCAAAGTAATAAATTCCTGCACTTCTTCTCATTTTATCAAAAACTGCAAGAACCTGTGTACTATGACGAAGCAGTCTCTATTCCTAGCACTCAAATCCCTGGAAGTGTCTGCTCCTTGATGTGGCTGCACTACATCTTGTCGATCAGAGCATTGTAGTAATAATTTCCTGGCAAAGCCTCCTTTTGCTACGGAAAGTCGGCCGGGGTGGCCGCGCGGTTCTAGGCGCTACAGTCTGGAACCGCGCGACCGCAGGTTCGAATCCTGCATCGGGCATGGATGTGTGTGATGTCCTTAGGTTAGTTAGGTTTAAGTAGTTCTAAGTTCTAGGGGACTGATGACCTCCGATGTTAAGTTCCATAATGCTTAGAGCCATTTGTTACGAAAACGTCTGCGTGATAAACCCCAATACACAACGTCTCGCCCGACTTTGAATAAAGCTAGAAGTTGATTTGCCTCTATCTGCATGGAGGTTAACTACGTTATAAAGAGAATGAAATGCAGCTGCCAGTTCGTCACTTTCTACATTACCTGACAGTCTCAAACACCATACACAAACACACAAAAGTAATGCCTAATGTTGAGTTTTTAGAAGTGCTGAGACTGATAGCAGTCCGGTTGACAGAGGCGACAACGTCACCCTCCACCCCCCTCCACCCACACCTCCAAATTGCAGGTGATAAACCGTAACAAACACAGCTGTTATGCCAATGTATAAGCTTGAATTTCTCTAATTTGAATATTATACTCATTATGTGAGATGTGGGCACAAGTTATGTATGTTTTTATTCATTACGGAATGTTCGCTTTCGACGCGAGCGCTTCCCGTACTGTAGCAACAAAAAAAAAGTGAGGTGTATAGAACTCTCATGCTCAAAAGTATCCAAACGATCAAAACTCCACGTACATGCACCCCATATAGCGTAACCTTCTTGCAGGTCGCCTAATCACTCTTCGGTGCAGTCGTTTGACTACACAATATGGTTACCACAAATAACCACAAGAGAACACACCTCCTTTGGCAATACCATGCAGAGTTAATCACCTAAAATTTGCACCGCAAATATTGCGGAAACGGAAAGGGCTGTTGATGTGAAGTTTTCACACAATGGTTTAGTAGTCAGGGGCTTATATTTTTAACAAATACACAGACTATAATAATACTTAGAAAGTGCATTTTTTGTGCAAACATAACCTTTTTAAGTGGAGCAATACCGGTTGACATTAACAAACAAACGTAGGCTATATTAGAATGTAAGTCTAGTTTGTTGCAGAAGTCTAGTGCGAGTCTTCTACAAGATATCGAATTGTGTAATGTTTTCACACCAACACTTATTTGTGCCATTCAATCTGCTTGTTTGCCAGGTACGATGTTGTTGTGTTTGCTTACAGTGTGCTTGTGTGTTGCTGGAGTGCAGTGCGACTTGCGAGACAATTAGTGTGTGGCAGTCCAAGCAATAGGTTGTGAGTGGACGATGAGATTTACCAATGCAGAAAAAGCCAACCTGCTCATGGTGTATGGAAAGTGTAGGGAGAATGTAGTTCGTTCTTGTACGATGTATGCGGCATGATATCCCAATAGACGTCAACCATTTCGGAAATTATTTATCAACCTTTTCAACCAGTTACGAAAATGTGGTAGTGTAACATCAAGACAACGTAACAGAAGGAAAGAAGTGATGACAGGAGGGGAAAAATTAACATTCTTGCTGCTGTTCCAGTTGATCCGCACGTTAGCTTCCTCGCAATCGCACAAGGAAGTCGCATCAGCCAGGCAAGTGTCCTACGCATTTTCCGAAGACATACGATACATCCCTATCGCATCTCTCTCCATCAAGAGCTACATGGAAACGATTACGAGAATCGTGTTAAATTCTCACCGTGGCCATTAAGACAGGATGCTCAAAATGTATCAGTATCTTGTTTAGTTATGAAGCCACATTTACCAATCATGTCCAGTAAACCGCTTAAACACGCACTAGGGTCTGTTGATAATCCTCGTTGGCTTCGTCAGACCGAACGTCAGCGTCCATGAAGTGTAAACTTGTGGTGTGGGATAGTGAAGCATCAGCTGATAGCCTCATGTTTCATAGACGGTACACTGAATTCGCAGAAGTATTGCAGACTCCTAACAGGCCCTCCACCAAGGATGCCGGAAGACGTTCCTCTGCAGATTAGGAGGAACCTGTAGTATCAACATGATGGCTGCCCAGACCATAATGCATAAAGTACTATCGCATGTCTTCACAAATTGTTTCAAAATCGTTGGACTGAGCGCGGGGGACCTGTACCTTGGCCGGCCCCTTCCTCGGGTTTGACACCTGTACACTTTTTCTATGGGGATAGCTGAAAGACGCTGTCTACAAGGGCATACCAACAACCGTCGATGAAATGCAACGATGCTTTACTGCAATCTGCTCTGACATCTCCGCTGAAATTCTAGCGCGTCTGCATCAGTCTTTCCATACCAGACTGGAAGCTTGTATTGCCGTTGCCGGTTGAGCACGATAAGTGATGGCCAATTGTCTCGTTACTGGTCAGAATCCACATAACTAGTGTATGCCTTAGTGTTGTTCTTTAGTGTGTGCTACCACAGGTACTGTACAAGTGTCGGTGTGAAAAAAAATAACTTTTTTTTTGGCCGGCCGGTGTGGCCGTGCGGTTCTAAGCGCTTCAGTTTGGAACCGCGTGACCGCTACGGTCGCAGGTTCGAATCCTGCCTCGGGCATGGATGTGTGTGACGTCCTTAGGTTAGTTATGTTTATGTAGTTCTAAGTTCTAGGGGACTGATGACCTCAGTAGTTAAGTCCCATAGTGCTCAGAGCCATTATTGAAAAATTTTGAAAGTACAATATCTCGTAAAGAACTCCCACGAGAATCCTGAAAAGAACACCACTGACATTCTAATTTACCCTATTTTTAGTTTTTTAATGTGAATGGGCCGATGTTTGTGCAAAAAATACACCCCTTAACACACTTATTACAATCTGTGCAATGTCTAACAATAAACGAGCACCTAACTACCATTCCATTCTGTGAAAACAGCACATCAATAATGTCACTTTCCATTTCCGCAATTTCTGCGGTGCAAATTTTAGGTGATTCGTCCTGTATATCTAAATTAGTACCATGATACTACGAATAACAGGGAACACCTTACTAGAGGTGACACTCCCGTTAACGCTTGTGAACTTAATTTTATTACAGTAAGTGTCTTCCCCCTCCCCACCCCCCCCCATTTTTTTTTCAAATAAGAAGGTTTTAGAGAATGTAACGACTCCCAAAGTTGAATGACAATTCGAAGTGATCTTCCTACCTGAAAGGTTTTACAAACACCAATTAACCGTCGTTTGCTTGGTAAGTGATTTTGTATCAAGGGGGTAAATTAGCTAACCACTTAGAAACAGCGTCCAGAGCTCTATAGCAACACCGTCAAATGGTTCAAATGGCTCTGAGCACTATAGGACTCAACTGCTGTGGTCATCAGTCCCCTAGAACTTAGAACTACTTAAACCTAACTAACCTAAGGACATCACACACATCCATGCCCGAGGCAGGATTCGAACCTGCGACCGTAGCAGTTGCACGGTTCAGGACTGCGCGCATAGAACCGCGAGACCCAACACCGTCAACAACGTATCACAACTGATGTCACAGTATTCATGACGACAAGTGGTTCTAAGTGCAGCTCAAAAATCACCTATCGTCCTTGTAATCCAACACGAAGTGATGTTAAACATGCAAGTTATTCTTGGGCAACTACTTGCGGACATGTTTTAACCTTAAATGACAGGACGAACTGTTGTGTTCTGGATATGGACTCAATCCCAGCACCAACAGGATATTGTAGCTAAAAAAAGTTTTCGTGTCTGGCCAAGATTTGAACACGCCACTGATCGTCTTTGCCGACTAGGCACAAAGAGACGTGGAATACCTAATTTTTAGCCGGTATTAGTTTGCAAATATTAAACTGAAATTATATGAAGAAAATGTGTGTACTGGCACGGGACTCTTACTTTTCTAACCATGATTGACTCTTAAATGTAGATTTCTTTTATCAGTTGCTCGACAGTACCGACCGACCGCCGTGTCATCCTCCGTAAATTGGCGCCATTGGTTGTGGATATGGAGGGGCATATGATCAGTACACCGCAATCCCGACCGTCACTTGTTTTCGTGGCGGGAGCCGCCACGTCTAGAGCAAGTAGCTCCTCAACTAGCCTCACAACGTATGAGTGCGTCTTGCTTGGGCTTCAATGCCTGTTCGGACAAAGACTGTTTACCAGTAGCACAACATGTACTATTCTCAACTATAAACAAAGTAGTGACAAAGAGCTGCGTGCTGACTTGGAATCGAACCCCGCACATATCCTTGTCGACCACACATGACGAGATGTTAACTATCAACCTCTTTTTCACCAATGGCTGGAACTGGCATGTTTCAACCTGAAATGATGTGACGACTAGTTCTGTGTCTCACTGGGAGTCGGACACGTCATGTCTCTTCATTGTTGACTACGAATGAAGACAAGTATGTAACCAAAATTGTTTTCCACCAGACTTTAGGCGTGCTCATACTAGAACTTTAAAAGACATAGTGAAAATTTTTGTGCCGGACTAGAATTCCAACCCGGACATCCCTCTTACGTGGAGACCTCGAGGAATTTGGATCTTGGCGATTCAACGAATTGATGGAACCGTATCTACACAATGACGTCAATTCACACGACAGGTGAGATCCGATTTCGAAACCCAGTCCAATATATTCAGCTTCTCAAGCTCAAATAATGGGTGGAATAAATGACTTACAAGGCGTCTCGTTCACTATTTAAAATAAAATTAGTAATGTTAAGAAAAGGTTTTTAATAACAGAGCTTTTACATCTCGCCACTTACGTCACTGTTGTGGCCCAACATAAATTCTCGCTGGGACATCACCTTTAATGTGAATCTGGAAGCACGGTGCAGTCCTACGTTCTTCATTTTGTGTGACCAGTGGTGAACAGCATCTGCTAGAGCCAATTAAAAATCGCAGCCTAATGTGCGAACTGAATCCAGATTCTACGTATACTAACATAGCATCTATACACCACATCACCAAACACCACACGGGAGACCAGCATGATTCAGTCGTAAGTTAGGTGCAGCACATCGTGGATTGGATTACAACCAGTTCAATGTATGCACTTCCTTGTTCGATCAAATCGCCATTAACCAGCTACCTTGACCACCCAGTGCTTACATCTGACTCGAATTTCTAATCACACACTGAAATCACAAAAATTCAAAACTGGTTCAAATGTCTCTGAGCACTATGCGGCTTAACTTCTGAGGTCATCAGTCGCCTAGAACTTAGAACTAATTAAACCTAACCAACCTAAGGACATCACACACATCCATGCTCGAGGCAGGATTCGAACCTGCGACCGTAGCGATCGCTCGGCTCCAGACTGTAGCGCCTAGAACCGCACGGCCACTCCGGCCGGCTGAAATCACATAACAGCTATCTATATAAACTGGAAACTTTGTAGGACGTGGAAATTTCCACAGGAAGTGCTACCTTCCATTTAAGCTACTCTGCTGCACAATCTGTTCGTGGAAAACTTCGCGAAGTGCAAAATATATGCTGAATTACTGAAACCACTTATACCGTAACTTTTTAGCTACAGGAAAAAAGTAGGTTGGTGCTTCTCCCCTTAAAAAATACTGAGCCATGCCGCCTCTATAGACGTCCATAATTGCGAAAGTGTTGTCGGTGCAGGATTCTGTGCACGAACTGACCACTCGATTATGTCCCATAAATATTGGATGGGTGGCCGAATTATTCGCTCGAATTGTTCAGAACATACTTCAAACCAGTCGCGAAAAATTGTGGCGATTTTGTTTGCCGTGTTGCTAAGCAGCTTCCTACAAGTTGATTTACCAGCCATCTTTTTACATTCGAGGTTGTACTTTTGTTCTTGTGATCTGGAACATTGCCTATTTGACTGTTGTGAATAGCGTTGTTTATGGGTTAAGAAATGGAGCGTTAACCGGGAAAAAGTAGAACATTATCAACATGATATTGTCTTTGGATTTAATAGAGTGGTGAAGGCAGTAGAGGAAGCTCAAACATTTGCGTGGTCTATGAGGTGAGTGCTATCGAAGAAATCACATCGGAACACGGTTTACACTTTTCATGGAGGATTGTTTAGCATAAATTATTTGCCACACTCAGAAAGCCTAACGGCTGTAACTATGTTACGGGGTAGGTAAAACGCTGGTTTCCTACAAGACCGGAACCTAGAACCAACACAGCGTTGGCTTTAGATCGTGACGAAGTTCATACTGGCATAGTGAGCGAGTGTGAAATCTACTGCTCCTACGTTAACCTAGTGATCGTTAACAGGGACAGTCCGCAGTGAAACAGACCGTATTGATTGTTTTTTGTTCTTTACACTTCATTCACTAAAAAAAATACGGTTTATAGTTAGATGACACACCGTAAGACAAATTCCTTCAGAATATTTGACTGGAATACGAAGAAAACAACAAGTGAATTTAGGAGGATGAAATTAGTGTATGGCATCGTTGCCCGGAAGGCCCCTCCGTGGTAGGTCGTCCGCCAAGTGCAAGTCTTATTTCAGTCGACGCCACATTGGGCGACTTGTGCGCCGATGATGAGGATGAAATGGTTACAAGGACAACACAACACCCTGTCCACGAGCGGAGAAAATCCCCAACTCGGTCAGGAATCCAACCTGGGCCCGCTGCACGGGAGGCAAGCACGTTGCCACCCAGTAAAGCAGGCGGACATTTAGGACGATAATTCTGTGTCATTCCAGGAAGTAACTTGACTAATAAAAGATTTCCAGGCATACTCAACAATGTTTCCGAGTCCCAATCATCTTCGCAAGCCTGCATTTAAAAGAAAGATAGGAAATAGCCATCGTATTGACAGATTCTTGACACGCTAAAAGAATTTATATAAGCAAACGTGTATAATGCAACTGGCACACCCTAAGTTCAGATCAAAGGTACTAAATTGCACGGCTCTCGTCTTCATAGCTGTCATTATTTTATTTTAGTTTTATTCACTAAGTTTTCAGAATATTCATATGAGAGTTATCGTGGAGTAATCGTTAGATTAGACTCCTATGTTAAGTGGAAACAACAAAATAACTTAATACTCATTGTGATGAAGGGCTCAAAAACAGCAGGCCCTTAAACACAATGACGTGAGGTCAGTGATATTCTCTGCCTCGTGATGACTGGGTGTTGTGTGCTGTCCTTAGGTTAGTTAGGTTTAAGTAGTTCCAAGTTGTAGGGGACTGATGACCATAGATGTTAAGTCCCTTAGTTCTCGGAGTCATTTGCACCACAATGACGTGAGAAAAGTCATGGGATACCTCCTACCCTCATGTCCTCATGTCGGACCTCCTGTTGCCCGGCGTAGTGCAGCAGCTCGACATGGCATGGACTCAACAAGACGTTGGAGGTCCCCTGCAAAAATTCTGAACCATGCCGCCTCCATAGACGTACATAATTGCGAAAGTGTTGTCGGTGGAGAATTCTGTGCACGAACTGACCTCTCGATTATGTCCCATAAATGATGGATGAAAGGCCGAATCATTCGCTCGAATTGTCCAGAACGTACTTCAAACCAATCACGAAAAATTGTGGCACGGTGACAAGGCGCATTGTCACCCACAAACATTGCATCGTTGTTGGAGAATATGAAGTCCATGAATGGATATAGATGGTCTCGTAGTAGTCGAACATAGCCATTTATGGTCTCGATAATCGGTTCAGTTGGGCCAGAGCACCCAGACCATACAATGCAAACACAGTCAACATCAGTCTGGAGGCACCACCAAACTCCACAGTGCCTAGTTGACAACTTGGGCCCATGGCTTCGTGAGGTCTGCGTCACACTCGGATACTACCATCAAGTCCTACAAACTGAAATAGGGTCTCATCTGACCAGGCCACGGTTTCCCAGTCGTCTAGAGTCCAACCGATGTGGTCTCGAGCCCAGGAGAGACGCTGCAGACGATGTTGTACTGTGAGCAAATGCACTCGCGTCGGTCATCTGCTGCCATAGCCCCTTAACGCCAAATTTCGTCGCACTGTACTAAGGACCGTACGTCCTACATTGATTTCTGCGATCACGCAGTTTTGCCAGGCTGCTATCACTGACAACTCTACGGAAACGCTGTGTTGTCCTGGTGAGAGTGCAGACCGTAGGCCACTGCGTTATCCGTGGTGAGAGCTAATGCCTAAAATTTGGTATACTCGAGACACTCTTGGCACTGTGGATCTCAGAATATAAAATTCCCTACGGAATTCCAACACTGAATGTCCCATGTGCCTAGCTCCAATTACCATTCAGCGCCCAAAGTCTGTTAATTCACGTCGTGCGACCATGATCACGTTGGAAACCGTTTCACATAAATCACCTGAGTAAAAATGACAGCTCTGTCAATGCACTGCCTTTTTATACCTTGTGTAGGCGATACTACCGCCATCTGTGTACGTGCACATCGCTGTCCCATGACTTTTGTCACTTCAGTGTAGAGAGAAATATAAAAAGCAGCCTTGAGTGGCTTTTACACATAGCGACACACAGCAAGATCTGGGAGTAATAATTCGGTGAAATAGATGTAGAGATGGTGATGGAATGTGTGGAGAGTATCCACGTGCTGTAGACTTATGATTTTAAACTATCACGATTCATTAACAGCGTTCGTTCTGAATCTCATAATTACCAAAACTTAACTTCTTCCTTTGAATGAATAGTTCAGCATTGTGTCTTCGGCATCAACACCTTTGTATCCCACGCACAGCAGTTCCCATTATCGTTAATGCCAGCTATAAGCCTTAAGCTTGAATCTCTCTGTAGACGATTTAATTTCTTCCTAACAGACGGTACCCTCATTTTGGAAGGGATAAAGAGGACTGTCACACCATGATAGATGTCTTACACCCATACCCATGGCCAGCTCTATGGCCGAACAATCCGAAAATTTATCCGGGACTCCAAATTTTAGGGGCTACAATTTGGCTACAAGGGTGAGAAAACATGTTAGTCTCAAATATTCCGTAATAGAATACTGAGGCAAATATGAAATATAAGTTGTATCCGTATGAATGGCTTCTATCGCGTCCGTTACCTAATTTTCATTATTGTGATGATGTCTCTGGTTGCGCGGCCCGTTGCTAGGCAATCGAGAACGTCATATTTTCACCGCTCTCTGCAGTCGTGAAGGTTCTTCGCTGGCTTCCACGTATTACGTGGCTCACGGTAAGTCGAGCGGCAGCTGCGCGGCATTCGCATAAGAATTCGCCATAAGAATAAAAGCAAACTTCTCGTACGAAGCACAAAATTAATATATCAAAGATCCAAAAGGATAACATAGATTACATTTTCCTTCTAAGTTTTAAAATCGATCAACCACAGAATGCACTTGATGACAGATCTGCACAACTTAGTAGAATATTGCTAACGACACCAGTAACTGTAGAAAGTGGCGAAAGAAATTTCTCTAAGTTAGAATTTTAATTAAAAACATTTTAGTTTCGACCACAGAAAATCAGCTAAATTGTTTGGCCATTTTGGCAGATGAGCGTGAAACTGCTGATCAAGTACATTTGAGACATGTAATAAGGAAGTTGGCAGAACTGATAGTAAGAAAAAGAAACTGTTTTTGTAATTTTGGCGTAGTTGATACTACTTTGTTTCATTTTTAAAGTAGTAGCATTTAAAAATGTAAAAATTATGCAGTTAACAATTTGTGGCCGGATGCAGATATTTCTAAACTGACTTCCACTGTTTTGTACTGCTTGATTATGAGTGTTATATATTTCATTCTAAATATATGTTTTATTGAAATTTAAAAAAGCTGATTTGATTTTTATTGGGAATATATACACATACTTATGAACTGGCAGAAATGTGTCTCTTCTGTGGGGCGGTGTAGCCGCTACAGCTGGCCCTTTCCTTACCACTCCGCCCCTCCCCTCACTTCCATAATGGATTTCTCATAAATTATTATCCAAAACACATAACATTAACTGAACTCTTGTTCTCTTTCCATACTCAAAATTAGGTTGGCAATTCCTCATGGATCTCAAATGTCTTTCATACAAAACTAGTTTGCTACCTAAAACGTTTAGCATGTCCTGTTGCCATCTGCACTCTGGAACCTATATTATACCCTCGACTGTGTAAACCACCGACCCGTTCATTGCACGAGCTGATAACGGAGCATGACTTTGTCTACGGTCTAAGCATTTTCGGCGATCAGCGTTGTAGGTACAATCTTATTGGTATCCTGTATCACCCTTGGGATTTTGCCCGTAAAAGGACTACCCTAAAAGCTCAAGTAACTCCCTCAAAATGTGTATTAGAATAGTTCGCTTCACGGCACATTAGACCCTCCCACGAACTCGCGGACAGGTGACAAAAGTAGCACCGTATCATTAATGAACGTATACAAATGGATGCATCTGGCTTGCGTACCCTCACCTCCTAGCTTGTTTAATTCTCTGAAGCTCTTTCCGTTGCTGAGAGATACCACTATTCAATTGCGAATTATAAATTGATAGGGAAGTATTCCTATAAGCTTACAGATGAAATTTTACAGAGCAGCTTTGTACTCCCAAAGCTGTCAACTATGGCTATTCACACAATAATGTGGATCATGGTTGTCAAAGAGCTTATGAATTCCTTCAAGTATCATACGTCGTACAAGTATGTATTATCCGATAATTGTAGGATTTTGCCCCAAACGCAGAAAGTCGCTTACTCAGTATTTCACCCTTTTCATATTCTGTTACGAACGGATCAGAATGCCAGTGACACGAATATTTTTGCCATTCCCAGTTCATTCAATGGATTCAACAGGTGAAACAACAGAAAACCATCCTAGGATATTCAAGACCGCACATTCGAGGCTTTCTGGTACTTACAACGCATTTACTAATTCAGTAGTTGGCAATATGCTCTGACGTGAACTGCTTTGTCGTCACAATGATGAATCACAAGAAGTGGTTGTTGATTTGTACCTACCCTGTTATCGGTTTTTCTGACTGTGTGTTCTCCTTTCACTACGAAAATTAAGTGAACAGCAAAGGTAAACGAGAATGTTGGGTATGGCAATCATCCTACTC
Source organism: Schistocerca piceifrons (assembly GCF_021461385.2). Classification (NCBI taxonomy): domain Eukaryota; kingdom Metazoa; phylum Arthropoda; class Insecta; order Orthoptera; family Acrididae; genus Schistocerca; species Schistocerca piceifrons. Next base: position 558,012,181 of record NC_060149.1, read on the forward strand.
TTCCATCCTACTAGCTCACTTTACTGATGTTGTCCCTTCACTAAATTCACATTGAACACCTCGACCGGTAGATGCACAGACAGCAGAGCATACATGGGGAGAGTTATAGTGGTGGGTGTTGCTGGAAAGCGCTGTAAGAGAAATGCTGAGCGATGGAGGGGAAGTGTCACTCTAAACTGAAGCCTACACCCGCTTTTTTTGTAAATTTTAAGTGGGCCCCCTCCACGCCCACGCTTGCATTATGACCATTCAAAAAGATCTGTCATATTTGCTTTGGTTAGTACATGAAATGAATTTCGCGGAAAGTGCAGCGATTTATTTTCGCCTGATTTGTGAACCATTTGTAACTTTCAGAGAAGCATCATGAGTGGCGGATTTTGAGTAGGACCTACACATTTCTCTTTTTGCCAAGCTAAAAAATGCTTCTTTTCCCAAAACACAGTGGACTTCACACTGTCTCACCTCACTAATATGTTGCGCAGACGCAATTGCGAAAAAATTCAGAAAAAAGAGGTTTACTAAGTGATGAACTGAGGAAAAGTAAGGTCAGTATCTTATAAAAAAGAAAATCCTCAGTACAAAAAAATATTTATTGTCTTCACTTATGTTGTTCCAAAACCCACAGCATTCCTTGTTTCACCAGATATCGATGACCCTTAAAAATTGCTCTCTTCCATCGAGAAACTTTGTAATCAGTGGAACAAAGCGTTAGATAATGAAGTTCTACATAATAACCATATGGAAAAATACTCTCTTCTCTGTGTGCTGCAATTTGCCTAAGTCCCATTTCGATATCCCAAACCGTTTATGAAATAGGAGGACTGTTGCAGATATTTCACTCTGGCTTTATCACTAGCGCGATGCGATTGCGAATGAGTGTCCTACGTCAGATCAGTTTTCTCGAGGTCGGTGACAGATATAGACCTTCAGCCGCGTCCAAGAAAAATTCGGTATGTTAGCTAAATTTCATACACAGCATATTCTGTCATATGCACCAAATTCAAAGTCATAGTGACACCTATTTTTCATGAAAACTTTTTCGAATTCCGCGCAGTGTCTTACTGTCATATAAATATCACAGTAACTATGACCGTTAACAAAACAATGGGTGCATCATTATGAACCTGACATATAAAGCTACAAGTAAAGGAAAAATGACTTTTTTGCGGAGCAGGTTTCAGGGGGTGCGCCTCGATAATGTCGTCGCCGACCAGTGGTAAGGTGGCAGACACTGTCGGCCTCTCCTTCCGGACAGACGAATGAATTCGCCCAGCGCTTTGGACGAAAATTGGTCTCAGCGCATCGGCCACAGTATACTGCACGAACTCTACTAACTAAAGGATAGTTTGGGCTATGACAAAGATGCAGGAGGCGGCATGGAAAAGCTGTGTCAGCAGTAACATTTCTTACACTAATATTTTTTCTTTTAAATAATGAACCAAACGCTGTTTGATACCTTCATCAGGATACAGTTCCATGATTTCACTGTTTGCACAGAATTCCAAACTTCTCAAGGTCTCCACGAAATGCACATGTCTGCTTTCGAATTTTGATTCGGAATAAACTTTTCATCATGTATTTTCAAGCTCTTGCATGAACACATCTAACTACTAGCGCAAAAAAAAATTATTTTTAACATTCCTTCATTGATTGTCAACCATAACCATATGTGACGGTTTCGACTCCCAGTGAGACACAGAAGTGTTAGTCACATCATTTAAAGTTTAAGCGTGCCACTCCCAGATACTAGTGTAAAAGAATTCGATAGTTAACTTCTCGTCGTGTGTAGTCGACAAGAATATGTGCGGGGTTCGATTCTCAGTCAGCACTGAACTCTACGTAACGTTACTTCTAGTTCAAACATGTACACGCTACAAGTAATGTCTATTCGTGGTTACAATAAATAGGGGATAGGTGCCAGGTTAGAAAGGCGAGAATCCCAAAATTATTTATTCGTCTCGTCATTTCAGGTTCAGACATCTAGCTACCGCGGAGAAAATTATGTATCTGACATTTGATGAGTTTAGTTAACAGTCCAATTACGCCCTGGGTTCCAATCCCCGGCCAATACATATCTATCTGTATGCGTCATTTCAAGTTGTTTCATGTGTATGAAACCATGTTTACCATCTGTTGTACTTAGTTAACAGGAAAAATAGTTACTTGATAGGAGTCCCGGTCCAGTACAAAAATCTTCGTCATGTTACTTCAGGATCAGATTTTCTGACTGACACTAGTTGAATAGTCAGCTGTGAAGATCTGTGCTGTGTTCGAGTGTGGGCCAGACACGACATCTTAGCTTGACGTCTATTGCCTACAGATGATGAGTTTCAATCCATGTCCAGAACAAAACAGTTCGCCATGTGCGTTAAAGTTCAAATATATGCACAACTAGCATTTCATGAATAATTAACATATTTAACACTAGGACAGTCATTAATGAACTACTTGGAAGGACCGCCACCAGTCAGTTTCACTGACATTCACCTTTCTTGTTTTTGAGTTTAACTTGTTAAATTAATTCAGTATGTTGTCTTTAAATATAGCAAGTGTATTTTGCTCACCCTACTGATGTGTTATGCTTAAATTTCTCCATAGGAACTGTAACCAGATGAAGAAAAAGATTCATAGTAAAGAACACAGCGTAAATACAATATTCACAGAAACTGAACTACACTCACGCTCATAAATTAAGGATAATGCCGATACATGGTGAAATAACGCTCTGGTGGGCGGTTTGCGGGTTTAAATCACCTCGGGGTATGACCATGCGGTGCATTTCACCTGTGGTCGTCGCACATGGGCGCTGGCAGCAGTCCAGATACGCAGAGGTGTGTAGGTGCATGCCAGAGTACAGTGCAGCGATTAAGTGTGCAGACGTTTCGAGACGTGCTAATGGTGACTGTGTGTTGAAAATGGCTCAAAGAACATATATTGATGACGTTATGAGGGGTAGAATACTAGGGCGACTGGAGGCTGGTCAAACACAGTAGGTCGTAGCACGGGCCCTCCGTGTGCCACAAAGTGTAATTTCAAGTTTATGGCAACGATTCCAGCAGACAGGATATGTGTCCAGCTGCTACAGTACAGGACGTCCACAGTGTACAACACCACAAGAAGACAGATATCTCACCATCAGCGGCATGGTTGTGTGTGATGTCCTTAGATTAGGTTTAAGTAGTTCTAAGTTCTAGGGGACTGATGACCTCAGCTGTTAAGTCCCTTAGTGCTCAGAGCCATTTGAACCATTTTTCTCACCATCAGCGCCTGCCTACGGCCACGGAGTACTGCAGGTAGCCTTGCTAGGGAATTTACCGTAGCCACTGGAACAGCTGTCGCCAGACACACAGTCTACAGACGACTGAACAGACATGGTTTATTTGCCCAGAGACCTGCAAGGTGCATTCTACTGACCCCTGGTCACAGGAGAGCACGTAAAGCCTGGTGTTAAGAGCATAGTACATGGTCATTGGAATGGTGGCCCCAGGTTATGTTCACGGACGAGTCCCGGTATAGTCTGGACAGTGATTCTCGCCGGGTTTTCATCACGCGTGAACCAGGAACCAGATACCAACCCCTTGGTGTCCTTGAAAGGCACCTGTATGAAGGTTGTGGTTTGATGGTGTGGCGTGGGACTATGATTGGTGCACGTACACCCCAGCATGTCTTTGACAGAGGAACTGTAACAGGTCAGGTGTATCGGGATGTAATTTTGCACCAGTATGTCTGCCTTTTCAGGGGTGCAGTGGGTCCCACGTTTCTCCTGATGGATGATAACGCACGGCCCCACCGAGCTGCCATCGTGGAGGAGTACCTTGAAACCGAAGTTATCAGGCGAATGGAGTGGCCTGCCTGTTCTCCAGACCTAAACATCATCGAGCACGTCTGGGATGCTCTAGGTCTACATATCGATACACGTCTTCACACCCCTACGACACTCCAGGAGCTCCGACAGGCACTGGTGCAAGAATGGGAGGCTATACCCCAGCAGCTGCTCGAGCACCTGATCCAGAGTATGCCAACCCGTTGTGCGGCCTGTGTACGTGTGCATGGTGATCATATCCCATATTGATGTCGGGGTACATGAGCAGTGAACAGTGGCGTTTTGTAGCACATGTGTTTCGGGACGGTTTTCTCAATTTACCACCAATACTGTGGACTTAAAGATCTGTGTCGTGAATGTTCCCGTATGTGCCTATGCTATTAGTGCCAGTTTTGTGTAGTGTCACGTTGTATGGCAGGCACCACATTCTGCAATTATCCTTAATTTATGAACATGAGTGTATGTTTCTAAACTTGCAAGTCCGAATAAATATATAATTATAAAATACCATTTTTTGTCTCCATGACTCGTTCTCAATTAGGAAACACAAAGAAAAACTTTCCACTATCTGTTGTGGCAATTACGAGAAAGTAACATTTTATTGATATGTTTTCAGTAAAAGTCACCATCTTTATAAAAACAGTTTGTACACCCGTACTGAACACTTCCCACACATGGATCGCAGATAAATTTCTTGCACTGCACACGCAGATTTTTAGTTGTGTTTGAACTTCTACGTCTTCCAATTGGGCAAGTCTTCCGCTCTGGTACCTTACATATTTCAGTTGTCGCAATAAACGTATGAACAAACCCTTTCCTTGATTATACATACAAAGAAAAGAGGTCATCTGCTACTCTGGGAAGAAACATTCGGCAGGTAATTTTTTCTCCAGTTCTCTCTCTGTAAAGGATTCGTGTGCCTATTCCGGCAAGGTCTAGTAGATTGAAAAAAATGTGCATAGGCCATCTCCAGCAGCCATACTGGACAGTGTACAGACGAGACATCTGGTCCATAACATTAGCTCCAAATTTAATGGAATTATAAAAGCTCATCTGCATGAAAACACCGATGCACTATGTTAATGAGGGGCACTAAACTTCCGCACAACACAACATTGATAAAGAACAGCGACTAAAGTACGTCCACTGTTCCGCTAAATAAAGTAAAATGTAAAGAAAAAGAGCGACTGAGATCACAACAATGAAATGCTATGGGCCTATAAAAATCCATTATTACGTCTTTTAGAGACATGAAACCTAAAAAAATATTGCACTGGTCAAAATGACAGGCTGCTGTCATTTAAGGTAAAAATTTTTGTAATTTGTTGACCTTTTGCAACAGATACTTGTCTTTTGCAGAAACTATAAACCACCGAAGTATATTGAAAGTCACGAAATACAAGCCCCCTGAATTCAAACTTACGGTGTTCATTAACTATTAATCAACACTCACCGCTTACATTGATCTATACTACCCCTCTAGTGTTAATGGAACTTTGTGTTAGATAACAAGTGCAACAGAAGACTTTCGATCTTTACAAGTATTCACGCGACATCATGAGTACAGTTTTATTAGCAGTGATACGGTTGTGATGGTGAGCTGTCCATGGACCGAGTGACGCAGTTAATCGCGTTTTTTCTGTGTGGTTAGTTCATTAACCAGTTTATTCAAAACCATTCGGCAAGCGAACGACGGTTAGTGGGTGGCTGGAAAACTTTTAGACAGCAAAAATATTTATAGTTATCACACAACTCTGGGAGTCTAGATAATGTTGAAAAATCTCTTATCTGGGCACGTAAATAATTTTGTGTAAAAATTACGGAGTAATTTATGTAGTTGACTGAGACACTAATGAGAAAGTTAACATTTTATAAATGTAACTTACTGTAACAAATTTCAATTTACAATCATTAGGGACCATCTCATCTTTAATAAGGTGTTCCCTGACATCTGTAACATCGTGCTGTTAACACACATGTATAGTTATTTCCATACAGAGCCGCGTTCTCTGCACCCAAATCAGACGGAACACAATTAAGGTCGCTCGGATACTTTTGAGCATGGTGATACTTTTCATATCTTATAAAACGTATCTAACTTCACACTCTCGGGTCATTCGTTGGAAAATATGAGGTGAGATGTTAGTTTCTTTCATGATATCCAAGGAGGTATTCGTCTAAACAGGTAAAAAGTACAACAGTGTGGATCTTAGTCACTGACAAAAGAAAAATATTACGTAAGTTGAAGCCCCTATCCCATATAAAAGTGAGAAATTAGTTGATTTGTCTGAGACGCACAGAACATGTGCGGGTAACACGTGGCCACTGAATCCACTTCTCTACACTAATAGCTTTCGAGTACATTTTAGCACACAAATCAGAACCAACTATACTTTATCCACTGAAATCCGGGCCTTCTGTTTCCGTTTTTTCTACCTTACATAATTACGTAGGTTGGAACTTAAATAGTGGCAACACTGCTGTGGAGACACTATTCAATGGAATCTACTGTTGCCGCTGATAGCACACGTTGTTGACATACCTACCATATCTCCGAGCAAATGGACTCGCCTGTCCCACATCACCGGTGTGCCACAATCGAGGGAAACAGTCACTTGTGAGCGAGCGGTTTACCATAACGGTGTCACTATGTTTTCGAAACAGTAACAACGGATTTGGATCAAGATTGAATGTGCCAGAGGTCGTATAGCACGACAGTGTCATCAAGGTCTTCAAGAGGAGTGCGGTACAGTGGCACGTTGTGTAAAAGCCTTCAAAGAAGGTTGGCAAACTGTGGCAGATATGCATCGGGCAGGTTGTCCTAGAGTCTCTGAAGAAGAAGTGTATGCTGTTGCTCGTCAGTGCACAGTAATCGACGCAATACGGTTCGTGAGCTCGTCCACGAAACCGGATTAGCAAATACGACTGTGCTTCGCATCGTGAAGGAAGGCCTGGGCATGCGAAAAATTGCATCACGATGGTTTCCGCATGACCTGACGGAAATGCAGAAATGTATGCGTTACGACGCACTAGGAGCGCTATGAGCGCAAAGGAGAGGCTTTCTTACGGCGTATCGTAACACTGGATGAGACATGTGCCACATCGTACGAGCCAAAACTGAAACATCAATCCAACGAATGGAGTCATTATGAGTTACCGCGAAAGTGGAAATTCCGTCACAGCTCCAGTATGGTGAAAGTTATGGTGACTCTCGTGTACGACTGTGATGGTGTTATCCTAACGCATTACGTTCCTCCACAGCACACGGTCAGTGCACACTATTACTGTTCATTTTTGGAGCATCACCTGCGACGAGCTTTGCGAAAGAAGCGGCCACACTTTCTGCGCAACTCACCCATTATTTTGCACGACAATGCGCGGGCGCGTAAAGCGCAAGCTGTGACTGCTCTGTTCGGTCTATGGGAGTGGGAAGTACTGTACCATCCACCATACTCCCCGGACGTAAGTCTTTGTGACTTTGATTTGAATCCGAAGATGAAGGAACCACTTCGTGACAATCGCCTCGGAACTGTTCCAGAGATTCGACAGGCAGAAGAGCGCTCCATTTGCACGATCAACAGAATAGGCTCTGCTAACGGCATACTACACCTTCCACATCGCTGGCAACGGGTTCTACACAACGCTGCTGACTACTTTGAAGGACAGTAAAAGATGCAAACATGTAACTGCTTTGTATCAGTTGTAAATAAATAGTTGCCACTATTTAAGTTCCAACCCTCGTACATTAGCTGATGATTATATTTATTTAAAGAGCTACTTTTGTGATATTTCACTTGTGGCATTGTTTCAAACTAGGGTCAGTTTATTTATATCCAGTATCGCCATTCTTCCCCTCCTCCCTCCCTTTCAAATGCCTGTACCAGTCTGATACATCACACCCTTCAGTAGCTGCAATCGACGAATGAGTGCTTAGTTTTTTTCTGTATGCTTCCAAAAATACTGTTCTTGTAAGAGAATCAGATATGGTGTACCACATCTTGTGAAGGCTGTTAAGGCAAAATAGCTGCAAAACTTGAGCTATTGTGATACCAGAAATGAAATTATTTGTAATTCTATTTCTGTAGACGTTACAGCCGCGTCTTATAAACATGAAGAAAAGCTTACAGAAACACTTGTTAATTTGGAAATAGTGACACAACGTTCACATAAAAATGAACAACATTGTCAAATACGTCAGAGGCTGAAACTGAATTTCAAACACGAATAAATGGTACACTGCACTGCTACTGAAGAAACAGTACGATCTTCATTACAAAGAAATGAAAGTACTTAAGCACCACCGCTGCCAGCTCACTAATGACACCGGAACTAGCATTTCCGAAAGTCACCAGCAGGTTGGTGTAGAGTCCCACTGGACGAAGTATGACTGTGAAGCGAAATTTATGTTCCTTGCTCTACTGTTGTCTAAATATGAGGGTCGAATGAAAAATAATGCCTCCACCTTCATTAACAGGATTTGGATGGGAATCTTTCAATAAATCAAGCGCAGAAATAATCCTTAGAATGTGATCTTCAATTAGCAATATTCACTTTTCCACATAATCACCAGCCAATTTTATACATTTCTGCCAACGATGAACAAGTTTTCTGAAGATATCGCGGGAGAAGTCGACACTCTGTTTCCGCAACCACAGTCTCACAGTTCTCTCAACGTCTTCATCACAATCATAATGATGTCCCCGCGGATAGTCTTTCATTATCGGGAGCAGATGGAACTATGCTGAATCTAAACTACATGGAGGATGCCGTACGGTGGTGAGATTCGGTATATGAAGTTTTGCTGTGGTGGCACGTGAAGTGTATGGTTTGGCATCGTCATACTGCAGGAAAACATTTCCCTTTTACTTTCGGACCCCTGTTAGCCATCGTTTCAGAGTACGCAGCGTTGTGATGTAACGCTCTGAATTTATTGTTGTTGCACTATCAAGGAACACCATCTGCGTCCCAGAACACTGTGGCCATTATTTTTCCAGCTGAGTCTTGAATTTCTTTTTCTGGAGCGAGGCTTTATGTCGATATTCCATAGACTGACGTTTCGTCTCCGGGTCGAAATGGTGTACCCACGTTTCGTTTCCTGTTACAACTGAATGGAGAAAGGCGTCATCTTCATTCTCGTAACGCGAGGGGAGTTCCTGGCAAATTTCAAGTCTTTGCGCTTTCATTCCAGGGGTCAGCACCATCCGGGGTACCCATCATGCACAGATCTTCCGATAGCCAAGCAAAGCATTAATGTGACCCACACGTTCTTGCGAAATACCGATTGTGCTTGCAGTTTCTCTTTGAGTGATACGACGCTTGTCCTGAATCAATCTGTCAACATTTTGCTTGTGAAACTCGGTGGTTGCTGTTGCAGGACGTCCAACACTTTTTTTGTCACACAGATCGGATGTTCTCACCTCAATATACTTAAACTTAGTCGCCCAGCGACGCACAGTGCTCACATCAACACAATCACGATAAACTTCTTTCATCCTCTGATGAGTCTTCTTTGGGGTGACACCTGCTGTCAAGAATTCAATGACTGCACGGTGCTTAAGTCGCATTGAGCGACAGTCTGCGCAGGGTTCCGTACTTTACACTGTAACAACACAACCGTTCAATGCTAAGGCTTCACGCCAACTGGAGCTGTAGAGAAGAGGCTACGGAACAAACCAGCACCTGCCGCATACCAATACTACCAACTTTTGAAGAGTTACGAAGGTGAAGGCATTACTTTTCAGTCAACCCTTGAATGAAACATTAATGTACGCCAGTAAAGTGGCATGTCTGGTCAGTAATGTGCTGCCGGGAAGCTTTCCTAAACTAAAATAAGTATTAGTGACAAACGCAGCACACGATTTCGATTTATCGTAAGTTAAATAATCACTGAAAGTAGCCCTTGTTACACACAACGCTGAACAAAGCATTCCAGTTAACTTGCGGAACACTTGCGTAAAATTTTCACGCTGCATTAAATGTACCGCAGCTTCTAGCAGTTGTGACATGTCTCATTTTACTCAGAAATATTCACAATTCATTGAAATGTGCCAGTTATACGACTGGATTACTGCGAGAGGTTTTCTGGAATGCGTTATATTTAGTTGCGTTCTCCACACTGCTTAAATTTAGTTTACAAAACAATGCAAATAGCTTTCATTGAGTGTCACTTTAGCTTAACAAAAGTGTTACGTTACCAAACTGAGACATTCTCTTTACTGGGCAAGGCCAGTTGTAGTTAGGAGCTGTTTCTGAATTCGCACCGCTGTCCACGTGTGTGGGTGGAAGCGGCAGGACGCGAAGAAGAACCGGATTTCCAATTGCGGCTGCCGTAGCTAGATTACGAGAACAGGAATGCCGATTAAGCCTCGCCTGGTTTTCGAGAGGAATTTCAGGCTTCTGCGTCTCTTCCGGTGATGAGATATCGAATTTCTTCCCAAACTGAAACCGAAGCGTTCTATCTGTTAGACATTTTCCTCTTAATATTCATTAAGTTGACTGTCGCCTATCTGGTTTGTACATATATTATGAACATTTTTCTAAAATGAAATTGTATCACTTTTTTTCTGGAAGAGGGTTTTCTCTCAAGTAGTACGTCACACTTATTATCAGTTTAAACACAAACAACATGGTTGTTATACGTTATCTGTATTATCCATCTTTCCATAAAGCTTATACCAGTTTTTCAGACAATATGAAAGATCTATGTTACGTTGTGGAACGCTATTTTTAGGTATATAAACCCAAAGAAGGTGTCTTGGTTTATCTTCAGTCTTGCTCTCAGTATCATTCATAACGTTAGACCCTGCTCCCTGGTGCCTTTACCTTTCCTACAACGAAATTGAGCGTCATATACCTGTTCCTCAATTAACTTTTATATTATTCTGTACATTCCTCTTGCTAAAATATTGGTTCAAATGGCTCGGAGCACTATGGGACTTAACATTTGAGGTCATCAGTCCCCTAGAACTTAGAACTACTTAAACCTAACTAACCTAAGGACATCACACACATCCATGCCCGAGGCAGGATTCGAACCTGCGACCGTAGCGGTCGCAGGAATCGAACCTGCGACCGTAGCGGTCGCGCGGTTCCAGACTGAAGCGCCTAGAACCGCTCGGCCACATCGGCCGGCGCTAAAATCTTGGATACGAAAGCTGTGCAATAGTCCTTTCTTTTACCAGCATCTGATATCTTATGAAATGTACGGACGACGTTCTTCTAACAGTCCGATGGTATGTCTACAGTCCCATGGATCTACACGCTAACAAGAAAAATCGCTTAGTTGCCACTTCCCCTAATGATTTTAGGAATTCCGAAAGAATGTTCACCATCCTTTTTTTCTTTTTCCTTGCAACACTTCAAAAGCTCTGTAAAAGCGCTGACGAGATCTAACAACCGTAGCTAGCTCTCTCAACCGCAAAGTTTCTCCAGACCGCTTAGGAAACACACTGAATATTCCATCCAGTGGAAGCATCCAATACTGTCACACGTTGCTCGGGTTTGGGAAAAAGTTCCCCTCCCCCTTGAGTCTGCCTGTAGAGAAACAGCGCAGTTCGGAACGCTTTCTGAAAATTCCTTAATTCCTTAAGACTCGCGTGCGTCTCAATCACAGGGATTTGCCGACAGATAGTTAAAAATGTAAAATTACTATCCGGATTGAAACACAGAACGAATAATAACGCCTGCGACCAATTAACAATTTATGCAAGAGAGAAATACATTCCAAGCATTTACCTTAACATTCCTTTAAAAAAAATGCTGTGCAAAGCGGTAGAACAGCCCAAATAAAAATTGTTTTCTTTATGATTCATCAAGCAGTCGACTCATGACGAAACGATATCACTACATGCATCCCTGGACGCTGCGTTCTTCTGCTGTGTTTTATGTCATACATCCATCTTCTCTCTGTTTTTCCTCTTCGGTATTGACATGCTATTCTTCCAAACACTGCAGCTTTTCCTAGAGAATGCTCTCGTAACTTGCCCAGTTATCTTATATTGGTTTTGCTTTTCTTTCTTATTTTGCAGTCTTTTAAACCCTTTAGATCTTCTTTCAGACACGCAATTCAAAAGAATCAATCTACAAACGACTTACTTTCCTCGTTGCTCATGAGTAACATCCATACAAGACTACTACAAAGATTGGAGTTCCTATTATATTGACTTTGTTTTGTAGTAGAGCTTAACGATTACTTTCTTTTAAAAAAAATTGTTAATTTAGTTACAGCAGCTTCTCCAAGCTGTTCGTCTTCTCATTTATTTAGTGATGAGCTGCTTTTTGACCCTAAAGGTTATGTATTTATCCAGATCCTCAATGGTGTGTGTGTGTGTGTGTGTGTGTGTGTGTGTGTGTGTGTGTGTGTGTGTGAATTCCTAAGGGACCAAACCGCTGAGAACATCGGTCCCTAGACTTACACACTACTTAAACTAACTTACGCTAAGAATAACACACATACCCATGCCCGAGGGAGGACTCGAACCTCCGGCGGGAGGGATCCTCAATGGTCTCACTATCTATGACCACATTATCCTTTATGCCCTTTGTAATAATTTTGCGAATTTACTTACGTAAGTGCATACGAGCATCTACGAAAAAACACGCACACACACACATTTAAGAACAACAACACCGACGACGACGACGAAGTGACTAATTCATTGTAGATGCAACTGTCAGTTGAACGGGACTACGTCACAAAGGAGCAGATTCTACCAGAGTGATTTCCGTATGACAGCGCACACGCCGCAGTTCGTATGAATCACACTGTCGTGACAGAAAACAAGGAAAGAGAAATTGATCGGTCCCGAAAACAGTAACTTTTGCCGAGTGCGCAGGGAGCAGGCAGCAGTTACCGAATTTCAAACAGCAGTGGCCTCGCTGGCGACTGCCATCAGCTGTAATTTTCTCAGCATGCTCGTCGGTTTCGTCGGCGCACTCGCAGCCACCGACTGGAATCACGTTACGAAAATCTCTGGATGATTGCCTCATTAATGCCAATCGAATTGCTGATAACCATACGTATGCTCCGCATGAAACTGTTAAACCTACACGTGCAGATCCCGTCTGCAAATAACAATGAGCAACGGGGCTGGCATTTTTCGTGTAATGCTACGCTCGTTAGACGCTCCTTTCCCGCCGTGTTCGCGATCGTCAGTTTGAACGTTGCAACTTTTTCTGTGAGTCTTGTGGTGACGCTAATTTGCTACGGGCCTATTCGCTAAACCTTTGCTCTTCTGTTGGTTTTTTATTGTGGCTAATTTACTGCCCAGGGACAATCTGTTTTGTCGCTGACGCTACGAAAAACATCACGAAAATGTTCAGTGATATTTCCACTTCAGTTTTACCTGTAGCTTTTATATTAGTGGATGATGATCTAAATCTCACTGGAAGTTCTAGTCTAGTTTCGCGAAATGTGTTGATTTTATTTGGTGCAATATGCTGAAGCACGTGCTGTTGGTGTACATAATAAGAGGTACAGTTCTAATCTATGAACTCGGCATTATTAAATTGAGAACAACTGAAAAATAACACTCTCCTTGAGCATAATTGGGGTACCAAAAGCGATGAAAATATAAACATGTAAATAACCACATTAATGGCCACATTGTAAAATAGTTTATTGTCAGTATCGATTACCTTTTTAGAACACCAACTGCAGTTCGGAATGGAAAACAAGGCTCATACCATGGACACAGTTGCTATGAAAATTAAATGACAACTTAACAAGGTACATGATACTCTACAGTGTCCTATATACTGTTCTTACAACTGAAGTGATTCTATTTTCCCATTAGTTTTTTTAATTATCAGATTAAGATATCTCACTATTTTTACGATTTTAATTCTGTATTATGTAGTTCGTAATTTCTATACGTATTCCGTAATTGCCTCTGTTATTGTGCGCACTGACGATACAGCAATTTTTTTAACATATCTGCTGGGACTGATCTGTCGTATAAGTATCTTACTTTTCGTATGTTACTTTTGCGCTGTTACGTTGACTATAAGTCCACTCTGCCACATTTGGTAATGTGCTGTGGATAGAAGCACATATCGTTAAAAAGTTCTAGATGTTTCTTTCGAATCAGTCTGTACTGACACGTCAGGCACAAGTGTGTAACTTCAGCAAACCATACAAGAAGAATGATTTGTGGTAAAATGATAACTTTATTTAACTTTTACATTGAGACGCTCAACAAAGTAGCCAGTCCTGACTGTAAAGCCTGCGGCTTCAGTCCTTGTCTTAAAAATCTGAAAGGCGCACCTTAAACACACGATAGGACTTCCTCACTATTTCTTCGTTCTTTCCTGTAGGAGTTGAATTAGAGCTGCATAATCTCCTCTTCCGTTCAGGTATCGAGTCACTCTATTTAAGAAATGGTGGGACTTATTTTTACAGCGTTAATTTTAATACACTGTTTTAAGAAACCAACCAACTAAATACTCTGACGGCAATATGCAGAATTCATTCTCAACAGACGAGCTAAAGAATTTGCGAAGAAATCAATGTTGCTAACCGCCTTTTATATTTGAGGCTGCTAACAGTGCATCGTATTACTGATACTCTGTTAATGTAACATGAAATCTTGACATAGCCATGGCTGCAAGCATGTTAAAAATCCACCTGAAAAACTGTGCCTGCAAAAATTATCACCGACATGTTTACGATGTTTAAAGTTCGGTGATCTGCAATATGAACTTCCTACATTTTCCTATTAAATATCTGACCCATTTATGTGCAACCACAGACACTTTCTTAGCTCATAAAAAATGAGACTCTGGGATAAGATCTTTCGTAGCATGAACGAATAATCTTTTGGTATGCATTTACTGTGATTTCGCTAGATAGGAAAACTGCGTTAATGTCCACCAGGAGCAATAAGATATTCTAACGGCATTTGTACACGGACTTTTTCAGTAAGATGTCAAAAAGCCGTAGTGTGAGCAAACGAAACATAAGTCTCACTGATTGGCGACTCTATGGAGTGCTTGTAGCGAAGCAGCCTACTCACGCCTTATAAAATTCACATCACTCTTTCCATTGTGTGCCAGCCTAGTCCGCTGTAACTAGCTTTGACGTCATAAATGTTGCGCAATACTTTAAAATCAAGTAAATAACCTGAAACGGTTCTAGCATGTCAGGAGTAATATTAAATCAACATGTGTTGAATGTCAGTTCGATAATTTTAACCATTTTCGAAATTTGGATGTTTTTCTGTAAAAATCATTGGCGCAACAGAAAAGAGCTAGAGACTTAAAAAAATATATTTAGATTCCTTTTTCATAATAATTTAATAGAAACAGTACTTTGGATCTCACAAATTAAAATTTTTGGTGGAAATTCATGATTTTCTGGTTTTTGTCTTCAAAATTAAGGAAGCAAGATAGATTAAGTAGGCGAATAAATAAGGCTAGGATGTTTAAATTTAAGTAGATGGGAGATCCGCTATAATCATAAAGATGTGAGAATTTTCAATTGAATAACTATAAAACTATAGCGATAGCGTAGCTCCAAAGGGCAAGTTCAGAGCTCGTCTACTGCGTGTAGTGTAATTAAATTAATTCTCTCGCCCAAAATATTTTACTTAGCCACGTCAGACTTTTATTATGATTACTTACCTGTGTGCTGAATGGACATTTAAATTGAGAGCTTCATCGGCCATCAGCAAAGGAAGCGATGATTTATTCAATAACTTAATGTGGTGCATTACTAGCCCAGCGGCTAGTCGGGAGAGCCGATTTGATCAGGCGTTCCCTTAGCCGTCCGCACCGCGGCTTTATATATAAGAACGCTGCGCCAGGAAGAAAGGCCCCAGTTCTCTCCAGACGCTGAATGGCACGCCACCTGTGTCGGGAGTCGCGTCGCGTCGCGTCGGTATCATTGCTATAAACAGCCTCGGATGCCGTAATAAGTTACTCGGGATACGTGTAACCATGAAATCATTTTTGAGTGAAATGTTAATTCTGGGATGACTTTAATGATCTACCTTCAGTTTGCGTATGTCGTATTTTCACGTGCCGCCGCGGGACAAACATTCTACCATTATTTAGCGTGGCGTTTGATGAGCATATTCATCAAATTATGGCGAGCATTCACTTAAACATTTAATTTGGACAGTTATAGTTGCATGAGCGCATTAGATTCTGAGCTGCTCTGGTAGTTGGATTGTGTGGATTCCTTTTTTTTTTTCATCTGTGACTTTCAGAATATAGCGAACGTTTTTACAGGATCGTTTTTGATTATGAATCCCAGACAATCTCCTAATTCCTCAGAGCTTTAAGCTGTAGTTATAAGTGTATTTCTCAGATGAAGTGGGCACTAGGAATTCTAATTACAGGCTAATCACTTTCTAGTTGCCAGTATTGTAGTTAGAGAGCCAGTGTTGAGAACGGCAAAAGACAGCATAAATAATAGGAACATTTAACAACAATTAATTCCACCCGGCGCCCCACATATGGTTAATCGGCCGGGAAATGCATCTTTTCTGCATTCTTTACTACGTTACATCCAAACATTATATAATAAACAATCACTCCCCCCACCGCCCCACAATTGGTGCAATCGGCCGGGAAATGCATTTTTTCAACAGTACAAACCAAACTATTATTAACAACAATATAATTCCACCCGCCGCCCCACATGCTGTGTGCACAACGACCATATATGTTAAATTAAGAGGAAGGTCAGCATTGGCCATAGTATTGATGGTTTATTGATAGCAAAATCGATTTTCAATTACATAATGATCATCTTCAGTGCTGTGGTGTACAAATTAAACTCATAGGCACTGGTATCAAGTTATCAGTAACCACAACTGAGAAACGATCACAATAACTGAGTTATAGTGTGCAAAAAGCAACTGATAGATGGGTAGCCAAGAAATATTGATGGAGAACCAGGAAACATTACACTGAACAATATATCAGGGGCTGATCTTAGTCACTGACAGCTTCCATTGCAAAGAGTATCAGAAGTGACTTGGCCATTTCAGATGCTAGGATTGGATACTTCAGGCCCATTTGATCGGATACCAGCACGTCATACATACATATTAATCATAATAGACCATTTCTTATGATGCATCGAAATGACTGCAGTCTCTAACTAAAAAAACGAGTACAGTTGCCCTAACATTAGTGAACTATTGGTTGTTCACATTTGGCATTCTGGATACTCTAGTCACAGGTCAGAGCAAGGTTTATACGTCAAACCTGATAATGCAAATGTGTATTCTCCTCTGCATTCACAATCTGTGGACAAACTCCTTTCATGCTCAAGCCAACGAGAGAGTGGAGTGAAGTCACTGCAACATTTTAAAGATGTTCATCTATTGTATCAGTAGTAATCATGAAAACTGGGATATGTTCCTAAATTATGTGATCACTGCATAAAATTCCAAAATACGCATGGCCACAGATCTTTAGCCACACGACATAATATATAGGAGGAAAGAGCCTTTGCCTTTTGAAGTATTAGAACTTAAACTTGGAACTGGTGCTAAATCGCTGAAAAATTCACGAAAAGGTAACCAGACGACTGGCAACAAGTGAACCAAGCAAGAGAGCTTTAGAATGCCAGGAGCAGATAGCACAATACCTTGGGGAGTTACCGCAATGTAGGGTTGGTCAGCTAGTACTAGCTACACATCAGTACACATCCATGGGCCAAACAAAGAAATCCTTACCCGATACCATGGGCCATACTCACCATGGACCATATCCGCCACCACCTGTCAATGTTAAGATACAAACATCAACAAATACTTTGGTTATTCATACCTTGCCACAAGTATTATCTCCACCTACAGTGCAGAATAGCTAAATCTGGGAAAGTGAAGAAGGAACAGACGTCTTTTGAACGTAGTACAAGGGCTATTCGGAAAGTAAGGTCCGACAGGACGCGAAACAGAAACGACAGAGGAAATCCAATGATGCTTTGCACATATGTGTCAGGCAGTGTCTCTAGTATGCCCATCGATTGCGTCATATCACTCTTTTCGGTTCTGAGCACACAGTGAGCGTCGGCCGGAGTGGACGAGCGGTTCTAGGCGCAACAATCTGGAACTGCGCGACCGCTACGGTCGCAGGTTCGAATCCTGCCTCGGGCATGGATGTGTGTCATGTCCTTAGGTTAGTTAGGTTTAAGTAGTTCTAAGTTCTAGGGGACTGATGACCTTAGCAGTTAAGTCCCATAGTGCTCAGAGCCATTTGAACCATTTTTGAACACAGTGAGCATGTAAAGCTGCCAGAAGAATAGTGTCTCCTGCCAGGTATGTCTGCCTGTTTCGAGGTTTCGTCTGATTTCATGCAGTCCCATGTAAGATACCTGCCATTCATTTCGTTCTTCATGGCGATTCTCGTCCACACATTACAGGTGCAATGGGGATGCCCCCGTAGCATTTTTGATGGGAATTGTATGATCATCTACCACGCAGCCTGGACTTGGCTCCCTATGATGTTCATCTCTTCTCACATGGGCCGTTGGCCGTGAAAACATCATTTTTCCATAGACAACGAACTGCAGACCAGTGTAGAGAAGTGGCAGATAACGCAAGTGGCTGCCTTCTGTAATGAGGGTATTCGAAAGTTGGGACCATGTTATGACAAATGTCTAAGTCAGGGTGGTGACTGTGTAGAGAAGTGGCTGGCAGGTGTAGCAAAGTGTTGCAAATAAAACATTTTTGAATTTCACTGTGGTTTCCATTTCGTGACCGATCAGACATTACTTTCTAAATACACCTCGCACATGCAACGTAGTACAGTTTAAAATAATATGATGGGCTGAATTACTAGATCATATCATTGACTTCTTCTGTGTTATCACAGATTACATATTAATGATCTCATTTGTTATAGAAATACAGTACACACAAGAAGCCTAGTTGCTTAACCACCCTGAGTGAAATGCATAGAGTTCTGTTATGTTGAGATTCATTGTGTTGAGGCTGTAATGAGCTGTTAGCGAGGAACTCATGTTGCATAAATGTCTGGTTTGTTCGTTATATGGGGATGCCACCCATATTTATTTTAACAGAACACGATGAACGGCAAGTTACTAACATTACTTATAGCATTTTAATAAGCCGCACGTTATTAAAATATCTTGTTGCAATATTAACTGATTATGTGTTGCAGAATCTTAAACTGTTCTAGGCTTATTATTGCTGCACAAAATTAAGATACGACGAACCACACCAGACAACACCATGACTACCCCTTTCGGTTTACTTAAACTTCACTGAATTTGTAAAATATTTAAATATATTTTTTCATGTCAGACACACGTTTATTTCCCATGACTACTTCTTTTGATGTGATTAGTACTTTACTGAATTTAGATAAAATCTGTAATAAAACTGTCTTAGACAACATGTCTGTATCTCTTGACTACCTCTTCCAATCTGTTTAGGTGGCACCTCTACTTCGGTTGGACGTATGGTCTAGGGGAGCCCTGAATACATCTGAAGAACTTCATCTTCCTTTTTTGCTTAGCATGTAATTTTGACTTTCGAAATATATAGGCGATAGCTTGCTAATTAAAGATACTTATTCTAGTAATTCAAGCAAGTTGAGTGCACCATTATTAAAATATTAAAGTAAGAACGTTAACATTTTAATGCATACCAGACAATAACAATGATAGGACTACAGTTCTGGCGGTCTTTCCACGATAAGGGTTCCATCTGCTACTGGTACCTCAATCCACTGATTACAACATATGAATTATTATGCACCCTCTATCTCTCTGAGGAAAGAGTCTTGGAGCTAGATACGATGGCTGCTAAAGTAATAAATATCACACACTCCCTGCGTTCTGAGATTTCAAAAAATTGGGACGTTTTCGAATACAACACTCAGTTTGGAAATAAGTAAGCTTAATGACTGCTGAATAAAGTTGAAAGTGAGTATCTCTCAATATCCATGCTATCCCGTCAATCTGATTAATCTTTTATCTAGATCCTACTATGTTTTTAAATTGTTCACCATGGTTTGGTAATGATCATTAATAACGTTGCCACAAGAAAATGTTATTGTAAATACTTACCTATTGTTTATGCCCTGAATGACTGAAAGTTAGGGGCATTTATTAATACTAATAATAATCGCATCTGTTCGGCATTCCATCAATGCACTAATGCTGTTATACTATTTGAATTATGCTGCTCTCATACTTTGTGAGCAGTATATTGTTAACGCAGTATTTCACTAAATTATGTGTGATTTCTGTTAAAAATAATAAAAGAAAATTTTACAAGAATTACTCTGCTATCGGCACACTGCAATAATTTGACGCATTTCTTAAATAAAAAACACTTGTAACATGAACATGTCTTTACATCGTACTCACCATTTACATTTCGGCGTATTGCCCTCCTTCATACAATTCAACACTTTCTTACATGAAGCAGACGTTTTATATAACAGAGTAAAAGCCGGCCGAAGTGGCCGTGCGGTTCTGGGCGCTACAGTCTGGAGCCGAGCGACCCCTACAGTCGCAGGTTCGACTGCTGCCTCGGGCATGGATGTGTGTGATGTCCTTAGGTCAGTTAGATTTAATTAGTTCTAAGTTCTAGGCGACTGATGACCTCAGAAGTTTAGTCGCATAGTGCTCTGAGCCATTTGATCAGAGTAAAAACACACATTTCCTATCGGCTCATTACCTTCATTTAACTTTATAAAAAACAGACATGTACAATTCATATTCCGCAATCACAAGCTTGCGATAAACGGACGCAGACCCTCCACAGTAAACATACTTAGGCACGATTCCGTTGATTGAGGTGTGGTTTCCCATGTAGATTTGCCCAACTTGTTCCTGCTTCAGTAACTGTCTGTCTATCCTCCCGTCTCCAATGTTAGCTTACGGAACTGTACCATCTCATGTAACAATACAGCATAGCTTAAATTAATTTCTTGTTGTTGTTGTTGTTGTTGTGGTCTTTAGTCCAGCGACTGGCTTGATGCAGCTCTCCATGCTACTCTATCCTGTGCAAGCTTCTTCATCTCCCTGTACCTACTGCAACCTACATGCTTCTGAATATGTTTAGTGTAACATCTCTTGGTCTCCCTCTACGATTTTTACCCTCCACGATGCCCTACAATGCTAATTTAGTGATCCCTTTATGCCTCATAATATGCATTGCCAACCGATCCCTTCTTCTAGTCAAGTTGTGCCACAAATTTCTCTTCTCTCCAATTCTACTGAATACCTCTTCATTAGTTATGTGACTTACCCATCTAATCTTAAGCATTTGTCTGCGGCACCACATTTCGAAAGCTTCTATTCTCTTCTTATCTGAACTAATTATCGTCCACGTCTCACTTCCATACATGTCTATACTCCATAGAAATACCTTCAGAAACGACTTCCTGACACTTAAATCTAGACTCGATGTTAACAAACTTCTCTTCTTCAGAAACGCATTCATTGCCACTGCCAGTCTACATTTTATATCCTCTCTACTTCGACTATCATCAGTTATTTTGCTCCCCTAATAGCAAAACTAATTTACTACTTTAAGCGTCTCGTTTCCTAACCTAATTCCTGCAGCAACACCCGACTTAATTCGACTACATTCCATTATTCTCGTTGTGCTTTTGTTGATGTTCATCTTATATCCTCCTTTCAAGACCCTGTCCATTTCGTTCAGCTGCTCTTCCAGGTCATTTGCTGTCTCTGACTGAACTACAATGTCATCGGCGAACCTCAAAGTTTTCATTTCTTCCCCATGGATTTTGATTCCTACTCCGAATTTTTCTTTTGTTTCCTTGACTGCTTGCTCAATACACAAATTGAATAACATCGGCGATAGGCTCCAACCCTGTCTAACAGCCCTACCACAACAAAGGTCAAAAATTAATTATGATTGTGGTGTTGCTCACGCTGCTAAATATTGCATTTTCTGGCGACAACGAAGTTATATTATGTTACAGGTGTCATTAGAGCACAGTTAATAAAGTCATTTCTTGAAATAATGGATAAATTAGGCACTCATCTTTCCGTGTTTCCCACGCTGGTCTCGTTGTGAACTCATGGCTGAATCGTCGAAAATCTGGGTAGTGATGATTCCAAGCTCGGATGCAAAGAGGCCTAGGTGTTATTCTGCGATATTCAAATGTTTTATAGATGTGTTTCATAAACCATTTTTGAAGATGAAACTTTTGCAAGTTAGGACAATGGTGATGTAAAAAAGTAATCAGCACTCCAAATTTAAGTTACACTTCTTTTTATTACTTTTGTTGCAATGTCACGTAACTCGTTCCAAAACGTCACTTCACAGTATAAAACATACTTGAAAATATCTTCCTCACTGTTAAAGTTCACGTTTAATAAACTGACTACAATTTGCGTCTTTTTAACATGCGCCCAAAAATCAGAGTTACAAGTACGTCAAAGATCATAGTGACAAAAGAAAGAATACACATGACAATAATATCATTGAAATATAGACATATCGATGTATCGAAGTACATCTACATTAATGAAATCAAATCTGAATGTTGTCACAGAAAGATGTTAACTATTTTAGAGAAACACAGTAGAATATTGCTGGTATCGAGAGGTTGAGGTGAGGTTAGTAATGGTTACGTAATTTAAGTACCATTATACCTGCCTCACTCCCTTTTCAATCACTGCTTCCCTTTCATGCCCATCGACTCATATAACTACGATTTGATTTCTGTACAAATTGTAAATAGCCTTTCGCTCCCTATATTTGACCCCTGCCAACTTCAGAATATGAAACAAAGCATTCCAGTCAACATTGTCAAAAGCTTTCTCTAAGTCTACAAATGCTAGAAACGTAGATTTACCTTTCCTTAATCTCATTTCCAAGATAAGTCGTAGGGTCAGTACTGCCTCATGTGTTCCAACATTTCTACGGAATCCAAACTGATCTTTTCCGAGATTGGCGTCTACCAGTTTTTCCACTCGTATGTAAAGATTTTGTGTTTGTATTTTGCTGCCGTGGCATATTAACCTGATAGTTCGGTAGTTATTACATCTGTCAATATCTGCTTTCTATGGGATTAGAATTATTATATTCTTCTTGAAGTCTGAGGGTATTTCGCCTGTCTCATATATCTTGCTCAATAGATGGTAGAGTTTTGTTAGGCCTGGCTCTACAAGGCTGTAGGTAGTTCTAATAAAATGTTGTCTACTCCCGGGGCCTTGTTTCGACTCAGGTCTTTCAGTGGTCTGTCAAACTCTTCGCGCAGTATCATATCTCCCATTTCATCTTCATCTACATTCTCTTCCATTTCTATACTACGTGCTTACATTTGTCCTCTAGCCTTCCCTGCTTAGCCATTTTGCACTTCCTGTCGATCTCATTTTTCAGACGTTTGTATTCCTTTTTGCGTGCTTCATGTACTGCGTTTTTGTATTTTCTCCTTTCATCAATTAAATTCAGTCTCTCTTCTGTTACCTAAGGATTTATATTAGCCCTCGTCTTTTTACCTACTTGATCCTCTGCTACCTTGACTATTTCATTTCTCAAAGCTACCTGTTCTTTATCTACTGCATTTCTTTTCCCCCATTCTTGTCAATCGATCCCTAATGCTCTCCCTGAAGCTCTCTCCAACCTCTGGTTCTTTCAGTTTATTTAGGTCCCATCTCCTCAGATTCCCATATTTTTGCAGTTTCTTCAGTTTTAATCTATCGTTCATAACCAATAGATTGTGGTCAGAGTCCACATCTGCCCCTGGAAATGTCTTACAATTTAAAACCTGGTTCCTGAATCTCTGTCTTACCATTATATCATCTATCTGAGACACTCCAGTATCTCCAGGCTTCTTTCATGTATACAACCTTCTTTAATAATTCTTGAACCAAGTGTTAGCTATGATTAAGCTATGCTCTGTGCAAAATTCTACCAGGCGGCTTCCTCTTTCGTTCCTTACTCCCATTCCCCATTCACCTACTACGTTTCCTTCTCTTCCTTTTCCTACTATGGAGTTCCATTCACCCATGACTATTAAATTTTCGTCTCCGTTCACTATCTGAATAATATCTTTTATCTCATCATACATTTCATCAATCTCTTCGTCATCTGCAGAGCTAGTTTGCATATAAACTTATACTACTGTGGTAGGCGTAGGCTTCGCATCTGTCTCGGCCACACTAATCCGTTCACTATGCTGTTTCCAGTAGCTTACCCGCATTCCTATTTTCCTATTCATTATTAAAACTACTCCAGCATTACCCCTATTTGATTTTGTATTTATAACCCTGTATTCACCTGACCAGAATCTTGTTCCTCCTGCCACCGAACTTCACTGATACCCACTATATCTAACTTTAACCTATCCATTACCCTTTTTAAATTTTCTAACCTACCTGCCCGATTAAGTGATCTGACATGCCATTTATAAAAATACCTGAAACGCACTTAGGATTATTCTGCGTGCGAATATAAAATAAACATATTAGTATTATTTCTTACGCGCAGCTGTGTGACATTCAAACAGCACCACTGTTTGTTTACTATGAATGCATAGCTTGTAATGTACTCCTTGCTTGTAACATACTCCTAGCAACTTTGTCCGCTACCAGTCAGCTGTCGGTAATGACCCGTTATGTCAATCACTCACTTTGCTATACGCCGTAATCTCTCTTGTGATTTAACAACAGGTGCCTGGACGCCGTACAGGCTGTTTCATCCTGCAACATTACTCGTCCACTTTGCTCGTTATTTCAAAAGCAGTACTTACGTCCATATTAAGTCTTACTTCATAGTTACATCACTTTTAGAATGATATGTTTCACAGACTTTATCAAATAGTAAATATTACGTTCAGACTTCACCAGATTTTTTTCAAAACAGAATGATCGAAGTGGAAGAAGGAACACCGTGAAAGGAAAATGAAGTAATGCGGTTACTTAGTTTGGGCAACTGGTAATGGTCATTTACCTGGGAACGCAAAATATGCTCCCCAAAGGTAACTTTATTCTTGATACTTTTTCAAGCCCACAGTTGATTAAATTTCATCTAATAATGGTTGTGGCGGTATTTCTGTGGTACAATGAGGCACTTCATTCAAAACTTTCTCATATTTATCAGCGTGATCTACTACCATATGATGCTTCTCAGCATTGAACCGATAGATTCGTCCGCCACAGACGAAAGCAGAGTTCTTCTTGTAATAGCTGACGTGGTCTTCAGTCCAGAGACTGATTCGATGCAGCTCTCTATGCTACTCTATCGTATGCAAGCCTCTTGATCTCCGCATACCTAATGCAACTTACATTCTTCTGAATCTGCTTAGTGTAGTCATCTCTTGGTCTCCTACGATTTTTACCCTCGACGCTTCCCTCCAGTAGTAAATTGGCGATCCCTTGATGCCTCAGAACGTGTCCTACCAACCTATCCCTTTTTCTTATCAAGTTGTGCCACAAATTCCTCTTCTCCCCAATTCTATTCAGTACCTCCTCATTAGTTACGTGATTTACCAATCTAATCTTCAGCATTCTTCTGTAGCACCACATTTCGAAAGCTTCTATTCCCTTCTTGTCTAAACTGTTTATCGTCCATGTTTCACTTCCATACATGGCTACAGTCCAAGTTATTTTACTCCCCAAATAACAAAACTCATTCACTACTTTAAGTTTCTCATTTCCTAATCTAACACCCTCATCATCACCTCATTTAATTCGACTACATTCCGTTATACTCGTTTTGCTTCTGTTTACATTCATCTTATACCCTTCTTTCAGCACACTGTCCATTCCGTTCAGCTGCCCTTCAGGTCCTTTGCCGTCTCTGACAGAATTACAATGTCATCGGCGAACCTCAAAATTTTTATTTCTTCTCCATGGATTTCAATTCCTACTCCGAATTTTTCTTTTGCTTCTCTTACTGCTTGCTCAATATACAGGTTGAATAACATCGGGGATAGGCTACAACCCAGTCTCACTCTCTTCTCAACCACTGCTTCCTTTTCATGCCCCTAGACTCTTACGTCTGCCATCCGATTTCTGTACAAATTGTAAATAGCCTTTCGCTCCATGTATTTTACCCCTGCAATCTTCAGACTCTGGAAGAGAGTGTTCCACTAAACACTGTCAAACATTTTCTCTAAGACTACAAATGCTAGAACCGTAGGTTTGCCTTTCCTTAACCTTGCAGAGTACCTTCGATAACTTTTTCGAGCAGCCCCTGATAGAAACTAGCTGTTAGGTCTATGTTTATTGATATCTTGACGTCACTGAACTTCGGTGCAGGACTTTAAGTACCTCGCTCTTATCCATTTGTTGTATAATAACCTTCCCACCATTAAAACTCTTGATCCCTAATACTTCACCTCTCGCCTGTTTTGTTTGCTCCAAAACCGGTATTTACTCAAGAACACTCGTACTAACTCATCTTATGTCTTGCATGTTTTAATAATTTCTGTTCGCTTCAAATTTACTAGCCGCTCATTTCATTTTCTGCATTCTAGCTATTGTTCCGGAGTAACTCCTCAAACTGTCGAATGAAAGCAATTGGATATATAGTCCCATTAATCATGGAATTTGCAAGCATTAATATACTTTACGGAATCATTTTCATGAACATGACTTGTCCTCCTTTCTTGTTCGTTCCCTATCTTTAATGTAATATTTTCATCTTCTTCTTTATGTACTTGGTTAGTTACTTTGTTTATTTCATGAAGCTTTTCCACTTGTTCAGTTTCATCTACACGTGCATGGTTGCTTTGAAACTCACACTTAAGTACCAGGAAGAGGGTTCATCGAACCACCTTCGCCAAAATTCTCTGTTATTCCACTCTTGAACAGTTCGCGGTAAAAACGAAAATCTGTATCTTTCCGTGGGAATTCTGATTTCTCTTATTGTATTATGATAATCGTTTCTTCCTATGTAGTTCGGCGACAACAAAATAATTTCGCATTCAGAGGAGAAAGTTGGAGACTGAAATTTCTTGAGAAGATCACACCGGAACTAGAAAACCCTTTGTTTTAATAATATCCAACCCATATCCTTTATCATGTCCGTAACATTCTCTCCACCATTTCTCGATAATACAGAACGTGCTGACCTTCTTTGAACTATCTTGATGTACTCCGTCAATGCTATTTAGTATGAATCCCACACAGCGCAACAGTACTCAAAAAGAGGACAGATAAGCGTTGTGTAGGCAGTCTCTTCAGAGATCTGTTGCATCCTACCAATAAAACGCCGTCTTTGGTTTGCCTTTCCCACAACAGTTTCAGTATGTTCTTTCCAATTTAAGTTGTTCGTAACCGTAATTCCTAGGTATTCGGTTGAATTTACGGCCTTTAGATTTGATTGATTTATCTTGTAACCGAAGATTAACGAATTCCGTTTAAGATCCATGTGGATGACCTCATAGTTTTCATTATTTGTTGCCAATTTTCGCATCTTACAGTTACCTTACCTAAATCGTTTGCAATTGGCATCGATCATGTCATGACTTTACTAGACTATAAACTATAGCATCATTTCCAAACAGCCTGGGACAGCTGCTCAGACTGTCTTCTAAATCGTTTATATAGATGAGGAACAGCAGAGTGCCTATAACACTGCCGGCCGGAGTGGCCGAGCGGTTCTAGGCGCTACAGTCTGGAACGGCGCGACCGCTACGGTTTCAGGTTCGAATCCTGCCTCGGGCATGGATGTGTATGATGTACTTAGGTTGGTTAGGTTTAAGTAGTTCTAGGGGACTGATGAGCTCGGCAGTTAAGTCCCATAGTGCTCAGAGCCATTTGAACCATTTTTTGAACCTATAACACTACCTTGGGGATCGCCAGGAATCACTTCCGTTTTACTTGATGACCTCCCGTCAGTTACTACAGTCTGTGACCTCTCTGACAGGAAAGCACGAATCCAGTAGCATAACTGTGACGATATTCCATAAGGCGCTTGTGAGTACGGTTCAAAAGCCTTCTGGAAACCTAGCAATACGGAAACAATTTCAAATTCTTTGTCGATAGCACTCAACACTTCGTGTGAGTAAAGAGCTAGTTGTGTTTCACATGAACGGTGTTTTCTAAATCAGTGTTACCTATGTGTCAATAGATCGCTCTGTTCGGGGTATCTAATAATGTTCTAACACCGTATATGTTCCAGAATCCTGTTACACATCGACAGTAATGATATGGGCTTGTAATTTAGTGGATTACTTCTGTTCCCTTTCTTGAATATTAGTGTGATCTCAGTTTAACTTGAATCTGTACTGCGTTGCTTTTACAAGATGATTCTACATGAGAAACCTTACGCCTAAGTAGCTCAAGATTACTTTTAACACTGTCTACTCGCTCATTTGCTGTTTATCTCTGTATGCTTTCATAATTTAAATTTGATCATTTCTCATTTGACGAATATCATTTTAATTTTAATTTGATCATTTCTCAATTGATGAATATCATTTTTATTTCATCATTCCTCAATAGACGAATAGCATTAATTATTTGTTACGTCACAGAATTCTGAGCCCTCATATTGCTACTTGTCTTGTTTATCTCAGTGTCCATTTCGGAATTACCCTGTACTACAAACGAAATAACGTAGTGGCACACCATTTTTTATGTGAACCGGTGAAAATCCCAAAGATTCGAATAGTACACAAGGGCAGTTACCGCAAGATTGTCTCTTGCGTGTGGCCTCCAATGTAGTTGAAGTACGCTTCACTGGAATTTGCACTATACGTCTAGTAAGCATATTTGCCCTCCCTATAGCTGATTTTGTGGCAGTCCCTGTATTAATCTCTTCGTAACTGTGTCACCTGAAATTTAATCATTAAAACCATGATTAGCGGCAGTCCACTAATACTGTTCACGATAGGCCTCACAATGATTCTACTACGTTTACGCATGATCTTTCTTTTATCGAGACTTATGGCCAGCCATCTCTCGCTACACGTCGTTAGAAATTCGTGTGTAATTCGTTCAGAATTTTCCCTGCAGTTAGTCAACGATGAAACTTTTATATCGTTCGCTAAGAAGTCCTTATATTCTCTGATGGGTAATATGAGATCCCTGATGTACCTTACTATGTATGGCACATCAGATATTTTTGCATTAGACACATATCTCTGACCGAATTTACTCAGTTGCGTGTCTGTACAAAAACCGCACTCGTCCGGCTGATTATTCGCCATATCGATTCCACAATAACGCACATACTTCTACTTGATACACGATTCATTTAGATAGCAATAGAAAATAATGATGTGCGTCAGTTTCAAGTGGAAGTGTCCGACAGTGCTAGAATTTTATCGCATTAGATGAAACTGAGGGGTACTTACAGAGATCTATCGGACAGAAAAGTCGAACGGAAAAATTTAAACGCATACGACATCGAGAGAGTTGGTGCAGTGCTTAAAAAAATGGACTGGCATTCATGGGGAATGGAGTCAAGTCCTCTTCGACAATCCATGTCTAGGTTTTCCGCAGTTTAGCTAAACCTCTTAAGGTGAAGGTCGAAATACTTTCGTTAAAAAGGACGAGGCCGATTTCCTTACCCAACATTCCGGAAAGTAAACGTGTACACCACCTTTCATGACCTTGTCATACACAAGACATTAAGTCATTATCTTCCTTTCGTATGTAGTCAGACTACTAATTACTTATAACTCTGAATTGTTGTCTCAGAAGAATAAATAATACGAAAGTGTTGCATTCAGTTAAGATATGAACGAAGCACATCTTGATGGACGATATTTCGGTCGGCGAGACATGAATCGAACATTTGGGAATGAGGTGGAAGGGTCAACGCCAGGGACATTCAGCGAGGCTGAGATGTGCACTGTGGTGTCACCGCCAGACACCACACTTGTTAGGTGGTAGCCTTTAAATCGGCCGCGGTCCGTTATTATACGTCGGACCCGCGTGCCGTCACTATCAGTGATTGCAGACCAAGCGCCGCCACACGGCAGGTCTAGAGAGACTTCCTAGCACTCACCCCAGTTGTACAGCCGACTTTGCTAGCGATGGTTCACTGACAAATTACGCTCTCATTTGCCGAGACGATAGTTAGCATAGCCTTCAGCTACGTCATTTGCTACGACCAAGCAAAGCGCCATTACCAGTTACTACTGATGCTGTAAAACATGTACCGTGAAGAGCGATGTTCACCATTTACGGATTACAGTTAAGTATTTCAACAGCTACGTCCTTTTTTGCTAAAGTCTAACTTCCTTGTCCTGTTCCAGACCTCACGCCAGCCTGCGTGAGCTAAAACGCGTGCCTTTCGGCTTCCTCTCATCGTGGGTTGGCTGTCTTGCCAATCCACAAAATGCACCACGCCGTGTGAAGCAAACAGAGAGGCAGACAAGAGGAACAGCACAGCCACATCCAACTACAGCAAGAACAGCGAGCCACCTTCCCTGCCGGCGCCCGCAGTCAGTGGTAAATGAAGCGAGACGCTCTGTTGCAGACTTTCAACGACACTCTTGTTTAATGTGATATAGGATTATGTGTATCGTCTTCCTCAGGTTTATGGTTTTGTGAATTGTTTCGTGTGCCATAAAAGAGTCAAGGGATGATAAATTCAATACTGAAACTTCTTTGTTTAATAATCTTTTTCTAAAATTGCAGCAACTGAGAAAATGTAACTTCTTCATTTAATTCTGGAACTGTTGAATGAAATTGCTTAATGCAAGTGAACCTTCTTAAACTGCAGAGTGAAACTGACATACTGAGCCTACTTTCTCTTTACTTATTCGTATAATTTCATTTGTGACCTACAGAATCTGCCATGACTAACCGAACTCAAACTTTTCCTATTCATTAACTACCTACAATATTCAAGGGTAACGCGATCTGACTGCTTTCAAATTAACTCAAAAGAATGGCCCTGAATTAGAAGAAATCCTAACAATAACCCATACATATCATTAGTCACATACCTCACAGAAAATCTTCATGACACGAACTACAGCGATACAAGTGCCAGTGCTGCCAGCTAAATAAGAGACTCTAACTACTGAAGGCTCTAACTAATAATAGGCATGTGGTTAGCAAAGGAAAGATTTTGTTGCAGAGCAAACAATGTATTAAGCAGATTTTAAGTTAATCAAGTGACAAGCACTTCAGAAAAATTATATAATCATCAGTAATAAATTGCCATGATGGATACACATTCAGACCGCCCACTCGCTGTAATACTGCAAAACCTCCAATACTGCTAATTATTAACCTCTAATCACTATGACTGCTGACTACTCACTCCCAACTTCCATCACTGCTGGCTGTTCACCTCCAACTGCTGGTTCGACAAGCCATAGAGTCTCTTACAGAGTGCGCACAGTGCTGTCAGGGTTATTAATGCAGAGCGCCAAATTGCGCTACCAACACACAGAAACATGAACAGGCTACTTACATAACCCACTTGCTCCTCTCAAAAAATTTTGCAAAATAGTTTATGCAGTGTCCAAGACTAATTTTGTTAAAATTTTTTCACATTAACAATATCAAATAGATCAGATTCAGACAATTAGAAATATACCGTTGGTCAAAAGCAAAGATTGACCTCACCGACCCTAAGGTCGGTCCTAATCATTCATCAGAAGAGTAGTCTATGACAGTTTCATGCACAAAGTCTGAGCAATAAAAGAAAATGCACACACAAGTAGTGGACCACCATGCGGTCTTGAAGAATTAGTGTTGTCCTCCTACTGGAAACACAGTGCTGACTCTTGACATGAACACTGGTAATGGACCACAACAGAGCAAACCCACAGCAGAGTCAGTCGAAGTCTTTCAGAATATTGGTAGAATTGGTAGGTTACCACAGAGCAGACCCACAGTATGCCTTGTAGAAATTATAGTAATAAAGGGCCTCGAAAGGTGCTGACCCACTGTAGTCCTTGAAGAGATGGCCAGCAGCCATCCGATGCGACTGTGCAGGTACATAATCACAATTGAAGAGCCTTGATGACAATGTAGCAAGTCCACGAACCACCACTTGGGTCAACACACGTGCAAGCACTAACGTAGTCATATAACCTCTGAGATTTCTTACATTCAGTACGACCAACAGAAATGTGTGCAGTAAAATGAATCCCCACTACTTACTTAACTTTAAGAACTGGTGTCTATACAACTAAAATTTTACACCATAAGAATATAATTACATAGGTAAAGAAAACATCATTACAGTAAAGAACATTATAATACAGTTAACATTTGTAGTAACACAGGCTTTACAAAAAGAATAAAAATAAGTATATACATGAGAATTACATGAGATATGACATAGGTAAATAAATGAAAAATGAGAATATTCTTTGAAACATTAACTTGACACATGAGTGTTAAAGAAGACATTACAGAATGAATTATGTCCAAACATCTTTTCAAAGTAAAAAAAAAGTTAGGTTTGAGGATAACGGTATTCCTCATCATAGTGAATGCAGCTTAGTATTAGGAAAAACAAGTCTACCAAATTTATCTTATCAGGTAACCACACATAGACAGGAAGGACACAGACACACAAGAGTGCACATAAACACTTAGCAGAGTAACACAAAGGGAAAGGACAGGGTTTCTTTTCAGTGTAACATTCAGTACTGAAGTACTTGTGGTACTTAATTTCCAATCAATACTTCGTTTTCCCACAGGTCTTTCTTCTTAGTTCCCACAAAACAATCCTGTTTATCTGTATTT
Source organism: Schistocerca piceifrons (assembly GCF_021461385.2). Classification (NCBI taxonomy): domain Eukaryota; kingdom Metazoa; phylum Arthropoda; class Insecta; order Orthoptera; family Acrididae; genus Schistocerca; species Schistocerca piceifrons. Next base: position 558,044,631 of record NC_060149.1, read on the forward strand.
ATACTTTCATATATTTCTTACCACAACTTTTGCTTCCAAGACAATCCTACCTAAACCTGTTGTCACTATATCTTACTTACATCTGTTCATTTCCTCTTTCAAAATAATTATTCCTCATTACACAATACTCTTTGGCCAAACCTTTTTCATATAGCTTCTCAATGATTTTCTTTCCAAGACATTATATCTCATTTTCTTGTATAACATACTCCCTCTTAAACTAAATTAAATCTACTGAGGTCAGATACAAAAACTAGAGACCCAGGAAATGCAGCAGCACAAATCGAAAAATGCAGATTGGCAAAGTAAGCAGCAGTATATCTAAATTAGTAAAGAAAATGCCACATTACAATTAATATAAGACAATATGAAGCAAACAAGAAAAATAAATCAGTGGTAAAACTGACTTATCAGAATAATACAAGGTAAAATTCAGTAGGACAGTGCCTGACAAATAGCAGCAGCAAATGGATAACTTATACCTAAACATGACAAAGCACAAGTTGAAAAATAGTATTAAAGATAGCAATACAGATTAGTATAATGTCTATTCACAGCTAAATGTGTATGTCACATCTTAACAGTAGAATGGTGCACCACAACATCTTATCCTACCAAAAAATTACCAAGTCCTTGAAAAGAAAACTATGTATGCAGTTCCCGCTACTATTCCCTTCTCCTGCTAATGCTTCTTTCCTTTTCTAGTGCTCCTTTTTTAAGAATGTGGATCATAAAATTATTATTTCATGGATCTGTTGACATTATGTACATGAGCATATGTATTAAATTTTATTTTATAAAACCAATGCTACAGCGCAGCTATAAACCAGATATCAAATAAAATAAGCAAATATGCACAAAGCAAAGCATAAAAACATCATTCACCAGCCCTACGGCATTTCATGAGTCAGCAAAAATTCTCGCAACTCTCGTAGAGACATACTTGTCATAGTCAGGTGTGTAGACATAGGAGTATTTCTCATCACTTCATAAGCATTTCAGCAAGTAGCATAAAGTACAAGCTCCAAAGTGTAATCGTATGTTTCCAAGTGATAGTGTGTCGTGTTTGTGGCGAATTCTGCAAAGAAATGTCAATAGCGAGGTCAACAGCCTCTCTTTTCCACAGCTATGCGAGCGCTTGCGTGAGTGTGGCGTGCTTCACAGTGGCTTTAGCGGCACTAGTAAGGAAATCAGCACAACAATACGTTTTATCATGCAGCTAGCACGCAGCTGGGCGCAGCAGACCATTACATCATGGTCACCTATACTCTTTAGCAAAATATTAACGACAGCCATAACAGTTTCATACAAATAAAAAGATTTCAAAGGTTAAAAATTTATGTTGGAAGTGTATAGAAATGAAATCTCATGAATAATAGTGTCCAAAATGTTCCATCAGCCTTGTGGTACTCAAATTCACATATGTACACACTTTTCACAACTCTTAAAGTACGATTCTTGGTTTCCAACAGTTTTTTCACAAACCAAAGTCCCTAACCCCTGCTCATTATTCATATACACGTAAACACATAGCATAATCACATTCCTCATATAGCATCAACTTATTGATCATAAACATATCTCAACATCATAATACACATCATAATACACATCATCGTCATAATAACATCTCATACCAGATCAATCAAATCTCAAAAGCTTCCTTCAATAGTCTCAAAACCTCTAAAAAATGCTCTCTTTCATGTGTCAGTAGGGTCATCTACCTCAAGCATACTTCAAAAATTATGATCCCATACAAGATACATCATTCAAATCTCTTACTGTATCACAATGGTTCCGAAAATATATAAACAGTTCACAAAGTACAGACAAAGCACAGTGTCCTAAATATGATGTAATCGAACTGTGTAATTACGTAGGCATATGTCACTAACGTAGTAAATGTTCGTTTCTCTCATTAAAATGACCAGGTAGCTGCGTAATTCTGTGTTAGAGAAATATGATACCGCTTTCTAAAACTGTATAAACAAATACCATATTAGCTAGGGCTCCTTGCGTTTGCCACACACATGGTACACAAAGTAGGCATACCATAATGAAGGAGTCCATTTTTCTCTTTTAAATAACCAGATAGCTGTGTAATTCTGGTTAGAGCAATATGGTATCGATGTGTAAAATTGTATAAGCAAATAACATATTAGCTAGGGCTTCCTGCGCTTGCCACACACATGGCACATAAAGTAGGCGTACCCCCATGAGGGATAACGTAATTATACCCTTAGATGTTACAGTTTAAAACTGAGGAATGAAATATATCTCCCAAAACCTTTACTATATCATTGTAATTCAAAAATATTTCTTAAAAATATTCCAAGTACAAAACGTAATCACGCAAATGCGTGTCCTGTAGCGCTAAACTGTGCTTCTTGCTGTAAGATAATTTCCGTCATTGGCTAACAGTAAAAATGTATCAAGTGTAGTGCCTTGTCATTTTCAAAAGTAAAGTGCTATGCATAAAAATATCGTAGTTATTATGTTCATTGCCATGATCTTGAAATTACTATAATGTAACGTATTGTGTTACGAAAAATATCTATCTCATTGTAGCTATCCCACAAAAGTCATAACCAAAACAGGTTTTATTTTTCAGAAGAGTGAACAGAACTGTGCAAACAGATACAATGTAAAATCAATAATGAAAATTGTGTCACTCCTAAGCAGTGTTGTAGTATAATCATGTAGCTCCCAAACAAACCAAATACTATGTCGTCTGTGACCTCTCAGGAACTACTTTAAATAAACATGTCTTTTCAAATAAACCAAAATGTTGTAGAAAAACCTCATTATCAGTATACGTTCCAAGAATGTGGACTTTATAGTCGTCACGTTATCGTGCAACTAACGAGCAAAAATGTACACACTATAAGACTGTGTCGTCTGTTCTTAATAAAAGTGAACTCTTAAAATCATTTTCTTAGTATGTTCCATAGGTTCTTGACTGGACAGTTGACTTCAAAACATCGCTGAATCCGAAAAGTGACAAACCGTAACAGTGAAACATTTAATGTCAAAGACTTTGTTTAACAGTCTTTTTCTTAAATAGCAATAACTGAGAAGGTGAAACTTCTTTATTTAATTCTGAAACTGCTGAGTGAAATTGCTTAATGCAAGTGAACATTCTTAAACTGCAGAGTGAAACTGACGTACTGAGCCTACTTTCACTTTACTTATTCTTATCATTTCATTTCTGACCTACAGAATCTGCCCTGACTAGCAGAAAAACTTTTCCTGTTCATTAATTGCCCAGAATATTGAACGGTAACGCGATCTGATTGCTTTAAAATTAACTTAAAAGAATGGACCTGAATTAGAAAAAATCCTAACAATAACCCATACATATCATAAGTCACTAATCTGACAGAAAATCTTCGTGACACGAACTATAGGGGTACAAGCGCTAGTATGGCCAGCTACACTCCTGGAAATTGAAATAAGAACACCGTGAATTCATTGTCCCAGGAAGGGGAAACTTTATTGACACATTCCTGGGGTCAGATACATCACATGATCACACTGACAGAACCACAGACACACAGACACAGGCAACAGAGCATGCACAATGTCGGCACTAGTACAGTGTATATCCACCTTTCGCAGCAATGCAGGGTGCTATTCTCCCATGGAGACGATCGTAGAGATGCTGGATGTAGTCCTGTGGAACGGCTTGCCATGCCGTTTCCACCTGGCGCCTCAGTTGGACCAGCGTTCGTGCTGGACGTGCAGACCGCGTGAGACGACGTTTCATCCAGTCCCAAACATGCTCAATGGGGGACAGATCCGGAGATCTTGCTGGCCAGGGTAGTTGACTTACACCTTCTAGAGCACGTTGGGTGGCACGGGATACATGCGGACGTGCATTGTCCTGTTGGAACAGCAAGTTCCCTTGCCGGTCTAGGAATGGTAGAACGATGGGTTCGATGACGGTTTGGATGTACCGTGCACTATTCAGTGTCCCCTCGACGATCACCAGTGGTGTACGGCCAGTGTAGGAGATCACTCCCCACACCATGATGCCGGGTGTTGGCCCTGTGTGCCTCGGTCGTATGCAGTCCTGATTGTGGCGCTCACCTGCACGGCGCGAAACACGCATACGACCATCATTGGCACCAAGGCAGAAGCGACTCTCATCGCTGAAGACGACACGTCTCCATTCGTCCCTCCATTCACGCCTGTCGCGACACCACTGGAGGCGGGCTGCACGATGTTGGGGCGTGAGCGGAAGACGGCCTAACGGTGTGCGGGACCGTAGCCCAGCTTCATGGAGACGGTTGCGAATGGTCCTCGCCGATACCCCAGGAGCAACAGTGTCCCTAATTTGCTGGGAAGTGGCGGTGCGGTCCCCTACGGCACTGCGTAGGATCCTACGGTATTGGCGTGCATCCGTGCGTCGCTGCGGTCCGGTCCCAGGTCGACGGGCACGTGCACCTTCCGCCGACCACTGGCGACAACATCGATGTACTGTGGAGACCTCACGCCCCACGTGTTGAGCAATTCGGCGGTACGTCCACCCGGCCTCCCGCATGCGCACTATACGCCCTCGCTCAAAGTCCGTCAACTGCACATACGGTTCATGTCCACGCTGTCGCGGCATGCTACCAGTGTTAAAGACTGCGATGGAGCTCCGTATGCCACGGCAAACTGGCTGACACTGACGGCGGCGGTGCACAAATGCTGCGCAGCTAGCGCCATTCGACGGCCAACACCGCGGTTCCTGGTGTGTCCGCTGTGCCGTGCGTGTGATCATTGCTTGTACAGCCCTCTCGCAGTGTCCGGAGCAAGTATGGTGGGTCTGACACACCGGTGTCAATGTGTTCTTTTTTCCATTTCCAGGAGTGTATATAAGAGATTCTAACTACTGAAGGCTCTAACTACTAATAGGCATGTGGTTTGCAAACGATGGATTTTGTTGGAGAGCAAATATTGTATTTAGCATATTTGACGTTAATCAGAAATGTTATATAATCATCAGTAACATATCTCCATGACGGATACAGATTCCGACCGACCGCTCGCGCTAATACTGCAAGCCTCCAACACTGCTAATTATTAACCTCTAACCTCCATCAATGCTGACTACTCACTCCCAACTTCCATCACAGCCGGCTGTTCACCTCCAACTGCTAGTCCGACCAGCCACAGAGTCTCTTAAGAGTGCGCACAGCTCTCTCAGGGATATTAATGCAGAGCGCTACGTAGAGCTGCCAACATACAAACACATGAACAGGCTACTTACAATATACATAGGCACTATGCCATTAGAGTATGACAAATATGTCAATGGCCATAGCAAGTGTGTAATTCTTACTTAAAAGCCAGCGTGTTACACTTTAATTTCCATGTAATTAGAAATTTGGCAACTTTTATAATTCACCGACCATAGCATGAAATAATTAGATGTTTGTTTCAAATCCAATTCTAAGTTTAGTTTTTTGAGCTGTCGTAACTCTGTCACATTATTCGCAGGATGCACATCATCCAGGAAGAGACACTCCTGTGAGGGCTACCTATAAAGTTTCTCATAATACAGCTGTAGATACGAAACTGTGTTCTGAAGGTAACTAAGTGAAAAGCTGTAACTTACAATATTTTAATTGATGAAGAAGAATTGTGTCAGCATCCAGTTCCGCAACTGTTGTCCAAGTCGTGTTCTCGACATCTGCATCTACGTCTACATGATTATTCTGCTATTTGCAATTAAGTGCCTGGCATAGGGTTCTTCGAACCACCTTCCTGTTATTTCTCTACCATTCCATTTCAAACAGCGTGCAAGAAAAACGAACACTTAACTGTTTCCTTGCTAGCTCTGATTTCTCTTATTTTACTATAATGATCATTCCTCCCTATGTAGGTAGGCGCTAATAAAATATTTACCCACTCTGAGAACACAGTTGGTGATTGAACTTCCATGAAAACATCCAGCTGCAACGATAAACGCCTTTGTTTTGATGATTGCCACCTCAAATCGCGTGTTATATCCTTGGATTTCTCTCCCTAATTTCGCGATAATACAAGACGAGCTGATCTCCTTTGAACTTTTCAATGTTCTCCGTCAGTCCTATCGGATGCGGATTCCACACCGCACAGCAATTCTCCAGAAGAGGGCGGACAAGCGTGGTGTAAGCAACAGGTCTACTAAAGAGAGAAGACCTGTTGCATCTTGTTAGTGTTCTGCTAATAAATAGCTCATATCGCTTTCTTTAACTTGCTTTCCACACAAAATCATCTATATGGTCGTTCCTCTTTGAGTTATTCTAACTGTAATTCCTACGTATATGAATTTACAGGCTTCAGGCTAGTGTGTTTTTTCCTGTAATCGAAATTTAGCGTATTCCTTTCAGTATTAGTGTGAATGACTTCACGTTTTTTCATTATTTAGAGTCAACTGTCACTTTTTGCACCATACAGTATCTTACATAATCGTTTTGCCATTACGCTTGATCATTTGTTGGCTTTATGAGACGGTAAATGACAGCATCATTTGCAAACAGTCTAAGAGGGCTGCCCAGATTGTCTCCTATAACACTTCCTTGGGATACGCCAAATATTAGTTCTGTTTTACTCAACGACGTCCCGCCAATGGCTACGAACTGGCAATTGAGATGGTACTCAATAGGCACTCATTCGAATGATTGTAATGAACCGCACTGAAGATTAGCTGAGGGGCAGGTGTAGCAAGCAATGACTGTGAAAGACGATGTTGCACCTTCTTTGTCCCTGCCTAAATCACTGGATAAACAGAAACCGCACAACCAGAAATTATGTTTAGAACAGTGAATGAAACACTGGGCGTTCGTGCCTCACTCATTTGGTTCGTTGTTACAATTATTTAATGTAGTTTTTTACTTGCAACTTTTTCCGTTACCTTGTTATATGTTGTAATCGTATTCACAGCAGCAGTCCTCTTCATTAAATGTTGAGTATGTTTCATCAGTATTTCTGACATTTTTCTTTAGATTCCCGTACCTCGTAGTAATCGTCAGGTTAGGGTAGGTTAGGTTAGGTTAGTGGTGTTTAACGTCCCGTCGACAACGAGGTCGTTAGAGACGGAGCGGTTAGGGAAGGATGGGGAAGGAAATCGGCCGTGCCCTTTCAAAGGAACCATCCCGGCACTTGCCTGAAACGATTTAGGGAAATCACGGAAAACCTAAATCAGGATGGCCGGAGACGGGATTGAACCGTCGTCCTCCCGAATGCGAGTCCAGTGTGCTAACCACTGCGCCACCTCGCTCGGTACTAATCGTCAGAACATTTAATTGCTTACCACAAATTAAAATTCAACAGCTGTCTGTAATTTAAGACGCCACTGTCGTGAGTTTAGACCAAAAAGAGAATACTTTTCTTACCTTTGGGCCCAGTGTGCGAATTCTGCGCTACACCTATCTTGTCGCCTTGCAGCGCCGGTCCCGCGCCCAAGGTCCCTGCTCTGTATTGACTAAACCAAAGCTCCACGGTTCAAAAATGGCTCTGAGCACTATGGGACTCAACTGCTAAGGTCATCAGTCCCCTAGAACTTATAACTACTTAAACCTAACTAACCTAAGGACATCACACACATCCATGCCCGAGGCAGGATTCGAACCTGCGACCGTAGCAGTCGCACGGCTCCGGACTGCGCGCCTAGAACTGCGAGACCACCGGGGCCGGCCCAAGCTCCACGGACATAGTTTCAGTAGTTGTTTCCGGTGGCTCACCCCCTCTCTAGAGTGTCAGCGTGGACGGCCCTAGTCTACCAAGGTGACCACATGTCAGTCGGATTTTTGTATTTATTGATATTTATGGCACATGAAATTCAGAACTAAAACATCAGCAAACGCGCAGCTCGACGCACGTCTCAAAAATTCTCTAGAAACTGAACACTGAAGTTTTCCGACCGCATTTAATATGGCAAAGCAAGGTCAATCTTTCTGGACAGGTTGCGTTGCTGTGTGGTAGAATGCTTGCCTACTACTTGTGCACCGCAGGCTCGATTCCCAACCATGCCAAAACTGTAAACTAAGATGCAAGTTCCATGAACATTTCCATGAAGCGTGATGTAAATGTGGATGGAAAAGAATTTAATTTGCTTTTTTTTATTTAAACGATCTTTTATAATAAGATCAGTAACTAAGAATGTATATCGTCCAGACACATTGATGAGACCACCGCCGATGTTCGACGTCAACATGAAATAACCACTCACAGATGACAAGTGAAAGCACTAACAATGGAGGGTATCTAAAGCGTGTCGGGGGCGGGGGGGGGGGGGGCGGGGGGGGGGAGGAGGGGACGTGGAAAATAGTGCAGTCGTTGGCGTAATGAGAAAACGGAGCGATTTATCTTACGTCCGAAAAGTCATGATCATTGGCTTTCGGGCCAAGTTTGTAAGCATTTCCGAAACGGCAAAGTTTGGAAACAGTTCGCGTGCCGTGCGGCCATGGTTAAACTGTTCCGTGCATGGCAAAATGGCGCTGTCCAAAATAGTCTCCAAGGCAACAGTGGTGCACCACGGGCCACAGATCGCAGGGGTGAACGGCGGATGCAGTGATGTGTACGGGCGAACAGACGTGTAACTGTAGAGCAAATGACAGCCCACATGAGCCACAGGGCTACCGATAATGTCTCCTCAACGGCCGTTCAGCGAACGTTGCTGCATATAGGCATCCACAGCAAACGCCTGGTTCATGCATCGATGCTGACCACAGCTCATCGGCGACGAAGGCTGGAATTGGCTCTCCAATACCGGGACTGGTCGTACAATGTGTGGCGACAGTTGGCCTCTTCAGATGAATCACGTCTTATACTGCATCGGACGGATGGGCGTTGGAGTGTACGGCCTTAAAACAGTCCTCGGAAAGGTCCAGGCAGGACGAGGGAGCTTCATGGTCTGCGGGAATGTATCCGTGGCATTTCCTGGGTAGTACTGTCATTCTGTAAGGCAAAATGGATCATCTTCACCCTTACATGTAACTTGTTTTTTCTCGGCAAGACGGCGTCTTCCAGAAGAACAAGGAAGCGTGTCACTGTGCTCTTAGTGTACGTACGTGGTTCGAAGAGCGCCAGGATGAGTTAACCGTAGTCCCCAGGCCAGCAGACACCTCGGACCTAAACCCAATTGAGAATCTCTATTGCCTTTTCGCCCCATGGATCCTTAACCGTCGGCAGCGGTGGTCTCGCGGTTCTAGGCGCGCAGTCCGGAACCGCGCGACTGCTACGGTCGCAGGTTCGAATCCTGCCTCGGGCATGGATGTGTGTGATGTCCTTAGGTTAGTTAGGTTAGTTAGGTTTAAGTAGTTCTAAGTTCTAGGGGACTGATGACCACAGCTGTTAAGTCCCATAGTGCTCAGAGCCATTTTGATTCTTAACCGAGAACTTAGCGCAGATGGCCATGACACTGGAGTCGACATAGCTCCACATCCCTGTCGGTACCTTTCAGAATCTCACTGACTATCTTCAAGCATGTAAGCGCTGCTAAAGTGTGTTCTTCAGTCTTTGGCAGGTGATCACATTACTGTAACTGGACCGTTAATATTTGCGCACAAAATGGGAATTTTGGGTGTGACATGTAATTGGAAATAGGAAGACATGCATTATTCATAAAGACAGCAATCAGATATCTATTAGTTAGCACTTATTTGATGAATCTTACGTATAATTCACGTAGGTATTCGAACCGAACGGTAAAGAACCAACAAAAGTAATGACCGATAACAGACTGGAACCAGCGATTACCAGATTCTAGTGCAACTTATTTTTCCATCTTTATGTATTTTAAACTTCACGGAACTGTTAGCACGACTAGCACATCTGTTTAAAAAGTGGCATCAGCAGGTATTCAAACTTAGCACCCCTACGTGGCTGGCGTGCATACTACCACGCAGCCACACGGCCATTCGACAAAAAAAAATCGATCTTCCTTTATCATATCAGCGACAACCGGATTACTTAAAACTCAGTTCTCTAGAAGATTTTTGAAAGTTGCGTCGCAGTATGTCGGGTGATTAATATTTGTGTTCTTAATACAAAAAATTACAAAAATCTGACTGCCGCGTAGTCCCCTTGTAAGCACTTGCGGAAATGTGCACAAGCCTAGCGGTAAATCTGTCGTCAAAACTATAAGCTACTCACCAAAGTAAAATGGCCAATGATATGTTCGACCTCGACACCGCTACAGAGGTTGCAACGTGGAATCACCGCTGCCGTGCCGGCCGCGGTGGCCGTGCGGTTCTAGGCGCTGCAGTCCGGAACCGCGGGACTGCTACGGCCGCAGGTTAGAATCCTGCCTCGGGCATGGATGTGTGTGATGTCCTTAGGTTAGTTAGGTTTAAGTAGTTCTAAGTTCTAGGGGACTGATGACCTAAGGTGTTGAGTCCCATAGTGCTCAGAGCCATTTGAACCATTTCACCGCTGCCGTGTCGTCGACCCTACATAGGTAACAGGCGCGCATAGGTAGAAAGGAGAGGTAAATCTTCTGTAATTGACAGCTTCAAAAATTCCCGAGACTAATTTCATTCCTGGCATACAAGTTATGTCAATGCAGTAACTGTTGTGGAAGCTTGAGGTGACAGCTGTATACAACTAGGTGCAATCAACCGATCACTTGTAATCAGAGTTAAGTAGCGGACGTGTGACTGTAGTGTGTCAACGTTGTTGAGTCACAAACCTCCAGGCAGCAATATCTGCAAATTCAAGTGTTCAAGAGTTCATTGAAATGAAAAACGCGGACGATCCTTTTCTGAAAACGAAAACATTACCGCCGGTGACGAGGCTTAGTGTTATCAATACAATACCTACCAGGGAATGATGAAGTACAGAAATTCACAAGAGATGTCAGCCCTTAGACGACGTAACCGATATTCACGCCAATATTATGTGACAATTGAACAACACCTCATAGAACTTTTGTGACATTTTTGCATGGTTATATGAACTTCCAGTGCGTTGTACTCAGGTGCAGGGAGATTGTGTAGAATACCTAAATCATTAAAATCACCATCTAAACTTTTCTCTACGTTCTATCTTTCCAGGACTAAAAGTTTTTGGACTTACGGGGAGTGTCTGCATATTGTAACACTTCTGTCACTAAATGTAACTAGGTTTTCTCATTTGATGCTAGTCAATTGTCAGGATGAGCATTACTGCAAAGGGTATTTGATTCTAAAGCATTATGTCAGGGTGAAAATACTAAATAAATTAATTTTTCTCACTTAACAACATGTGGGCAGGGTGGGTTCTTCCTTGGCTCGGGTACGAGGTAGAATGAAACAGCATTTTTACATAAGACAACTTTATTGAAGGTTTTGTACAACTGTTCCTTACTGGATGTTCTGGCTCGGAGAGCGGCAGCTGTGTCGTTTACGAAGCCTTCTGCTGCGGCAGCGGCGGCGTCTGATTACGCGTGGCGGTGTGTATCTCGTGTCGCCGTCTCGCCCAGTTGACTAGAGACGCGCATCGTGCTGTGGCCCATTTAATTATTGAGAACGAAGTCGGGAATCGGATGGTGATACCTTGGATGTGGCGTCCCAGTGTTTCTCTTCTCTAAGCGGCCGCGTGTGACATGTGGGCAGGGTGGGTTCTTCCTTGGCTCGGGTACGAGGTAGAATGAAACAGCATTTTTACATGAGATAACTTTTATTGAAAGTTTTGTACAACTGTTCCTTACTGGATGTTCTGGCTCGGAGAGCGGCAGCTGTGTCGTTTGCGAAGCCTTCTTCTGCGGCAGCGGCGGCGTCTGATTACGCGTGGCGGTGTGTATCTCGTGTCGCCGTCTCGCCCAGTTGACTAGAGACGCGCATCGTGCTGTGGCCCGTTTAATTATTGAGAACGAAGTCGGGAATCGGATGGTGATACCTTGGATGTGGCGCCCCAGTGTTTCTCTTCTCTAAGCGGCCGCGTGTGTCAGTGTTGTGCGTCGGCCAGCGGAGCGGCGCGGCGGGGGAAGGCCAGTGTCCTGGACTCGAACAACGGACTCCAGCTTGCCAGTCTTCGGCTGTCCGATCTTCATTCCAGCTCACAGGTGACTGCTGATGTGAGGCCGTCTCCTTCCCGTCCTCACGAGTCACCCGGGTACGTAAAAATCGACTTCAAATACTATTTAACTTCTGTCTTCTGACGCCGAGGCTGCTGCTTGCTATTCCATTACAGCGGCGGACTTGGTGCGTCTGTGTATGATGTAGTCTCTTCTTGCATGACGGTGTTCAGCGCCGAAACTGACTGAAAACTACTGCTACTCTTCTCGTCGGGCCCACTGCGTCGCGTATTTATTCACTTCAGTTCACTGGAGGTGAACGACTTCACGGTCATTGCCTCATCTGTCACGTTGAAAAGCTTCACGAAAAATCTTCTTAGCGTCAGTCATTGGCTGTTGGAATGTAGGCGAGGGCCTTTTCTCACATGTGACAACTGAGAAACACATGAGCCGGTCGAGCGATGCCCTGACGGCTGAATCAACAGTCCGCTTATGTGGGGAGGGCGATGGCTTCTCCGTAACTTGCTGACTTCACGGTCATTGTCTCTTCTGCTCTGCCTGCTATTTTCCACTATGTAACTATCTAAACTAAACCAAGTTTTTCATTTATTTTCTAATTTCTACTTCACTTTGATTTCACTAATTTATTTACTTATCTTAAGTACCACTCAACAATATGTCTTTGTAAATTCTCCCCTCTGACCCGAGGAATAAATTACCCCGTTGTTCACAATATGAGTTCAAAAATAAGTAAACTGTCGTATGAAGGGGCCATGATAATGCTTCATACTCCATGTACCTTGAGTGATTCTCCACCTATACTCATTCAAAATTGAATTTACCACTAGTATTGGACATAATACTGTTGCTGTTGTAATTTTTTTCATCTGTGTATCAGTTTGTGAGGATTTTAAACAGGTCTTGGTAATATGGTTTATTAACGAAAAAGTAATTATGATGGATGCTCAATAAGAAGTAGCCAACGGCCTTGCCACAGTGGTAACACCATTTCCATTCATATCACCGAAGTTAAGCGCTGTCGGGCTTTACTAGCATTTGGATGGGTGACCATCCCGTCTACCGAGCGCTGTTGGCAAGTGGGGTACACTTCAGCCCTTGTGAGGCAAATTGAGGAGCTACGTGACTGAGAAGCAGCGGCTCCGCTCACGAAAACTGACAACGGTCGGGAGCGCGGTGTTCTGATCTCACGCCCCTCCAATCCACATTCAGTGACACCTACGGGCTGATGATGATAGGATGGTCAGTCGGTACTGTTGGGGTCTTCAGAGACCTGTTCGGACGGAGGAGATAGGAGTTTCATAATTAGCGCGATACATTTTTCCCGGTCGATTTCTGGTTGAAAAAAAATGAGTAATTTGTTGTGGGACATCGTGGAACACCCTCACATCAGCCTCTATAGTTTCATGTAGTAGCAGTAGGTGGCGGTGCTGTACGTAACACTCAAAAAGGCCTCTATGACGGAAGTGTGTTTCGAGCAGAAATATGTCTTGAGTTCTTTTGACGCAGGCATTCATAGGCTCTTGCAGAATATCTACGAAGACCTGGTAGTGAACAAGAGCACGGGGAGTCGCTGGGCGAGACGTGTATCAGCTTCGCAACAAGGTCGTGCAAACCTGCCCGATCTCCCGCATGCCTGTCGGCCGCACGCAGCTGAGACTGTTGCAGCGTTGGAACATGCGGAAACACTCATTCGAGGTGATCGACGGATCACAGTCAGACACCTCGATGCCCAACTTGACGTCTTTCTTGACAGAGATGACAGACACGTCCACCGGCTGCTGTACTCAAAGATAGAACCCGATTGATTCCCCGCCGCTTGACGGAAGACTACAAAGAGCAACGAAGGTTCGTCTGTTGGAAATTACTTGAGCGTTACGAGATTAATCGTATCAATTGTTCCCCTAACATCGTCGCAGACGATGAGACGTGGGTTCCATTATATCGAACCAGCAACAAAACAGCAAACCCTGAAGTGGCAACACACCACCTTTCCTCCCAAGATACAGTTCAAAGCCACACCCTCCGCTGATAAAGTCATGGTAGTGATCCTCTGTGACCCTGAAGGGGTTTTTCTGTTTGACATCCTCCCTCATGGTGCAACGATGAACATTGAAGTGTTCTGTATACCGTCAGAAAACAGAAAACACAACTTCAGCGTGTTCGTCGCCACAAAAATGCAAACGAACTTCTTCTCCGTGATAACGATTGGCCTCACACAAGCATTCGCACGCGGCAGGAGCTCCAAAAACTTCACTGTACTGTTCTTCCTCATTCACCCTAAGGCCGTCGCAATTAACGGAGGTTATGACGAAAAATTGGATTCTCTAGCCAAAAGAGTGGGGAAAAATATGGTGTATTGGAATCCTGAATAAAACCAACCTACTTTCAGAAAAAAACGTGTTGCCTTACTTATTAAACGCCCCTCGTACTATTAGAGGCGTTTACATGTTTATGTGGCCTTGTAGTGGATACTATCATGATGTATGATGAAATAATTTGGAGAAACAATGAAAATATAAGTCAGGATTGCTGGATGGAGATTGGAGTCTTCATCCTCCCGGATGAAAAACTAGTTTGTTTAAAACAGTGCAAACTTATTCGGTTTATCGCTAATGTACACTATCGTTTTATTTTCACATTCTTGCGAAGCGATCTGTAAAACAGAACATGAGACGATATTTGTTGTATATGAGGACAGAGTACAATGCTGATGCAAACACAAGTGTTTCAGGCTACACTGTTAAGCACTGTTGTTGAACATCAGGCTTCGCAGCAGACTTCCTCTACATGTTCCCACGTTGAACCAACGAAACTGTCATTTACAATTGCACTGGACATGGAATCATCGAGACTGGGTCGTGTATCAATATAAACATGTCGCCTGTACAGATACGCTGTCATCCAAACGAATAGTAGCTCGAAATATGTACGAGACACGGACCTAGGTAGCTGAGAACAATATCCTGCTATGAGTTACGTTCACATGGGCTATTGTGGTAGCTGTGATAGTAATTGAAGGCACCATGATAACTGTGAACTACGTGAACGTTGTTTTGGTCCTCCTACATCCCTCATGCTTGGTGTCGTTCCCGGCAGTCAGAGCAATTTCAAGCAGGATAAATGTCCATGTCACATAGCCACATTCGTGCTAAAATGGTTTGAGAACCATGATACTGAACCCACACCGATGTCTTCGTAACAAAATTCACCTGATCTCAACTTAATGGAACACATCTGATACACATTTAGGCACGAACTGCGCGCCTGTGTTCCATTGATTGGCGAAGAAGCTATTAAGCTAGTAGTCATAATATTTTGGCTTATCATTATATTTAACTAGCTGCTTCACAAATGACAAAAATGTGTGCATATTGGATGTACTTCAAAAAAATGGTTCAAATGGCTCTGAGCACTATGGGACTCAACTGCTGAGGTCATTAGTCCCCTAGAACTTAGAACTAGTTAAACCTAACTAACCTAAGGACATCACAAACATCCATGCCCGAGGCAGGATTCGAACCTGCGACCGTAGCGGTCTTGCGGTTCCAGACTGCAGCGCCTTTAACCGCACGGCCACTTCGGCCGGCGGATGTACTTCCTAACCTTCGTCTCCCCCTCTATGTGTCCACCTCCTCCTGCCCCTCTCTTTATCTATCTCCTCGCCCTAAGCCTGCCGCGGTGACCGTGCGGTTCTATGCGCTGCAGTCCGGAACCGTGGGACTGCTACGGTCGCCGGTTCGGATCCTGCCTCGGGCATGTATGTGTGTGATGTCCTTAGGTTAGTTAGGTTTAATTAGTTCTAAGTTCTAGGGGACTGATGACCAAAGATGTTAAGTCTCATAGTGCTCAGAGCCATTTGAACCATTTTTTTCCTCGCCCTACCTCCTTTCTCTGCCCATCACCTGCCTGTCCCTGTCGTTCCATTTCCTCTCCCACTCTCTCTGTCCATCTCCTCCTTCCTACTCTGTTTGTGTATTTTAACGCCACCCCCCCCCCCCACCCACCCGCGACACCACGGCTTTCCTCAGACTTCAAGTTTGGTTCCAAAGGAAACATTGATTGATTGATTGGGGGTTGAAAGTCTATTATAATAAGTTGTGTAAATCTGTTAGGATCGTTGGTATAAGGGGTATGAGAGAGATCTCCAGCTTCAGTGATAGTATTTCTCATGTTTTGAATCTGCGAACGGGTTGAATTACGAAGTTTCGGACCGAGCGAGGTGGCGCAGTGGTTAGCACACTGGACTCGCATTCGGGAGGACGACGGTTCAATCCCGTCTCCGGCCATCCTGATTTAGGTTTTCCGTGATTTCCCTAAATCGCTTCAGGCAAATGCCGGGATGGTTCCTTTGAAAGGGCACGGCCGATTTCCTTCCCCATCCTTCCCTCACCCGAGCTTGCGCTCCGTCTCTAATGACCTCGTTGTCGACGGGACGTTAAACACTAATCTCCTCCTCCACGAAGTTTCGGACGATTCAGTATCTGTCGTAGTATTCTAACCATAAGCTGGTAAGTCGTTAATACAACTTCCGTGTTCTCTATTAAAACTGTCTGCGAGGAATAAAACGAAACAGCACATTGTTCTGTACAAAAACATTGTTTAAAATTGTATACAAGGAGAAAGAAAATACACAGATTAAAAAAAAAATCACACCACAAGAAGGAGTTGTGCGACATAAACGAGAGTTGGTAGGTGATGTCTATTCAAATATCGCGCCAGTCGCGTAAGAGTGGCGCTAGTAGCGCCACTATGAGGATGCAAATCTGGTTTACTTTGAATACACGGTATAGCGGTCGTGAGCCCAGCTACCTTCCAGACTGGACGTGTTGAGTCGTTGTGAGCCAAAAAGTCTTTAAGACGACAAAGACGCCATTATCACCACCTCATTAAGTTTGAATGGGTTAGTGTAATAGGGCTACGGCAAGCTGGATGTTCCTTTCGCGATATTGCAAAATGACTTGGCAGGAATGAAGCCACTGTACATGACTGCTGACAGCGGTGGTCACGAGAACGTACAGCCGCAAAAAGACCTGGCTGCAGAAGGCTACACGGCACTACCGAGTGGAAAGACCATCGCGTCAGATGTGTCAGGCGTATGGCTCTGGTGCATTATACTGCATCTGCAGCAGCAATTTGAGGAGCAGGTGACACCACAGTGACACAAAGAACTGTTACTTCAAGGACAGCTCCGAGCCAGACGCCATGTAGTGTGCATTCCACTGACCCCAAATCACAGTCATTTGCGAATTCAGTGGTGTCAAGCGAGAGCTCATAAGAGTGCAGGGTGGAGGCTTATTGAGTTTTCTGTTGAAAGCTGTTTCTGGTTCGGTGCCAGTGACGGGCGTGTGTTAGAAGGAGGCCAGTTGAGGACCTCCAACCAACCTCTGCGTGCAGGACACACTGGACCAACACCTTGCGCTATGGTCTTGCGTGAGATTTCTTATGACAACAGGAGCATTCTCGTGGTTATCCCATGCACCATGACTGAAAATTTCGCTTTCTTGTGCTGCCATTCATGGACAGCATTCCAAGCGGTGCTTTCCAACCAGATAATGTTTGCCCACATACCGCTGTTGTAACCCAGAACGCTCTGAAGATTGTCCACATGTCCCTTGGTCTACTCAATCACCAGACCTATCTCCAATAGAGAACACATGAAACATCACAGGACCTCCACTCCAGCATCTTCCTCACTATCCGTCCCTGTATAGACCAGCCAAGTGCAACAGGCATGGATGTCTGTCCGACAAACTGACATCTGGCACCTACACAACCCAACACATGCACGTTTGCATGCTTGCATTCAACATTCTGGCGGTTACACCGGTTATTAATGTATCAGCATCTCATATTTACAGTGGGTTATCTCGCGCTTAAATTAACATGCGATCTTCCATATTTAATCACTTAAAAATGTTACCTGCATAAGTATATTCCAGGAATTCCATTACTCTACATTAATTATTTCATGATGTTGCGATCTTTTTTCGGTTAGTGTATACAGAAAAAAACAATTCGTCTAATGGTTTAAATGCCTTGTAGCTGTTGTGTACATAGTTCCGCGTAGTCAGCGTGTAGACAACTTTCCCACTAGAGCGCGCCCCACTAAAGCACAACAGCGCAGGCGCAGCGCTCGTCCGTCTCCACACTACGAGATGACGCTGCCATAGAGACGGACCAAATTCTGCTTCCGCCGATCCGCGTATTAATATGTAACGCAGTCAATGAGATTGCTGCTAACGTAGAACCTTTTCTCCTCGCGGAACACACTCGCGCAGTGATACATGAACACGCAAGGTATTATAACGAGTGTACAGACCTCCGATAAGTCAATCTGCATCAGTCCGTACGAGTTCTACATTTGTCTGTACCAGTCTATAGTCAAGTTTCAGTCTGCGCCTAATAAGATTACCATATTCCTGTACATAGCCATGAAGACAAATGTATAGACACTTTTGTCAAGTATCAGAAATATATGTGAGAATAAGATTAACGTACCAATACCGAAGGAACTTCAGATTGTCAATTATAAATAGCATCCAGAATCAAGTTACGTAATGTCTATGCTTTTTTATTATTTTAATAAATGTGTGTGAAAATTAATGAAGTTTTGTTTAAAGTTGGTCACCGTCAATCTGCTACTCTAAGCATGCAAGTGGCATTTCTATCGTCTGACCGCCCGGCAGAAGATAAACACGCCACGATAAGACCATGAGACATATCGCTGACACTCGCCTACTTCGTTAGAGCGACAAGTCAAATAATCTGATGGTGTGTGTACTGAAGGTCTTATAGTACGTACACCACAATAGCACCGTTAAAATTCACTTGGGAAATAAAACTGAAGCCACATTTTCACAGCACAGCACAGCACAGCAATTTGTTTTGGTTTCAACAGAAAAAAAGTACGTAGCATATGTGTGTTTGAATATTTATTAGAGTAGTACGCAAAAGTTTGAAGTAAATCGATCAAGTACTTTTGGAGATTTTTGCTGAAACTGTTTCCTCCTTATATTTTACACGCATAATTATGCACAATATATATTTAAAATCATGTAGTCTCTGTACTTCTGAATGCTTATTAGAGTATCGTGTAAAAATTTGAAGTCAATCGCCCAAAAACCACTTTTTAAGTTTTTGGTAGAGACGTTTCACCTTTATATTTAGCCTGCGTCTGTCTAAAGGTTTATTAGTGTATATTGTAAGAAATGGAAGTACATCGGTAAAGTACCTTTAGAGAGTTTTGCCAACAACTTATTCCTTCGTATCATATAGCATATAAGGATTTAAGTACCATATGTATTAAAATACACTCCTGGAAATTGAAATAAGAACACCGTGAATTCATTGTCCCAGGAAGGGGAAACTTTATTGACACATTCCTGGGGTCAGATACATCACATGATCACACTGACAGAGCCACAGGCACATAGACACAGGCAACAGAGCATGCACAATGTCGGCACTAGTACAGTGTATATCCACCTTTCGCAGCAATGCAGGCTGCTATTCTCCCATGGAGACGATCGTAGAGATGCTGGATGTAGTCCTGTGGAACGGCTTGCCATGCCATTTCCACCTGGCGCCTCAGTTGGACCAGCGTTCGTGCTGGACGTGCAGACCGCGTGAGACGACGCTTCATCCAGTCCCAAACATGCTCAATGGGGGACAGATCCGGAGATCTTGCTGGCCAGGGTAGTTGACTTACACCTTCTAGAGCACGTTGGGTGGCACAGGATACATGCGGACGTGCATTGTCCTGTTGGAACAGCAAGTTCCCTTGCCGGTCTAGGAATGGTAGAACGATGGGTTCGATGACGGTTTGGATGTACCGTGCACTATTCAGTGTCCCCTCGACGATCACCAGTGGTGTACGGCCAGTGTAGGAGATCGCTCCCCACACCATGAGGCCGGGTGTTGGCCCTGTGTGCCTCGGTCGTATGCAGTCCTGATTGTGGCGCTCACCTGCACGGCGCCAAACACGCATACGACCATCATTGGCACCAAGGCAGAAGCGACTCTCATCGCTGAAGACGACACGTCTCCATTCGTCCCTCCATTCACGCCTGTCGCGACGCCACTGGAGGCGGGCTGCACGATGTTGGGGCGTGAGCGGAAGACGGCCTAACGGTGTGCGGGACCGTAGCCCAGCTTCATGGAGACGGTTGCGAATGGTCCTCGCCGATACCCCAGGAGCAACAGTGTCCCTAATTTGCTGGGAAGTGGCGGTGCGGTCCCCTACGGCACTGCGTAGGATCCTACGGTCTTGGCGTGCATCCGTGCGTCGCTGCGGTCCGGTCCCAGGTCGACGGGCACGTGCACCTTCCGCCGACCACTGGCGACAACATCGATGTACTGTGGAGACCTCACGCCCCACGTGTTGAGCAATTCGACGGTACGTCCACCCGGCCTCCCGCATGGCCACTATACACCCTCGCTCAAAGTCCGTCAACTGCACATACGGTTCACGTCCACGCTGTCGCGGCATGCTACCAGTGTTAAAGACTGCGATGGAGCTCCGTATGCCACGGCAAACTGGCTGACACTGCCGGCGGCGGTGCACAAATGCTGCGCAGCTAGCGCCATTAGACGGGCAACACCGCGGTTCCTGGTGTGTCCGCTGTGCCGTGCGTGTGATCATTGCTTGTACAGCCCTCTCGCAGTGTCCGGAGCAAGTATGGTGGGTCTGACACACCGGTGTCAATGTGTTCTTTTTTCCATTTCCAGGAGTGTATGTAGTGTATGTTCGTCCGAACGCTTATTAGCGTATTGAGAAAAAATTTAAAGTAAATCGGTCAAGAACTTTTCCAGATTTTTGGTAACAACGTTAAACAACGACTTGTCTTTGTGTAGTAGTATAGACAACATAAGAAACTAGTACTACACTGTACATTTATTTCTGAAGAACGATGTGTGCGAACATGATTTCATAATGTGATAAGCACACACACTAGCAGGTTGAGTCAATAACATGACGTTTGGTTTTTATATTGTGACAGTAACTCCCCATTTGCAAATATTTGCTGCTCAGTATTGTCATTACTCCATCCTGGATTTTCCAATATTTAACTTCTCATTTGTTTGCCTTAAAGATTGGGTCAGCATCGCACCATAATGGGTGATATGTTGTGTTCAGAAAAAGGATAAGATGTTAGTATGAACCATTAGAGGTCGTTGATGTAGTATTTTCCGAAGAGGAAAAACCCTCATAGTGTGGAAGATTGTTATGAAGAGATTGAGGAGTTTGATTAGTAATTATGTGCCTTTAAATTTTTTACCAAATCCCTGCACTGTGTTACTCGCGTAATCTTCCATGATATACTGGGTGGTCAGAAACAGTCACCAGAACTGGTATGGGTGTTGCAGAGTAGGTTGTACTGAGAAATAATTTTTAAGAAAATTTGATAGCCGGTGCCGTTTCTTGTTAATTAGCACTGTAGTTAGCCAGTCAGGCCGTTGGGCGCACAAATTTAAGCGGGCAGCCAGAAACGGTGTTGCCAAACGTGTCGTTCGTTTCGTTTCCTAAACTCAACAAAAAGCGATACAGAAGCGGGACCTGGGACAGTAGTAACGATCGAAACTACGCTACAAAGACAAACAGCACTAATTGTGTCTGCCGAGCCGCTTCAATTTCCGCGCGCTGAGGCCTGATTGACTACCTTCAATGCTAATTAATTCGGAAATCTGATATGCCATCTCCTATATTTGTATCAGTCTTTATTCTCCGAATTTTCAAAATCGTGTGTCGATAATCTGATGAAATTGTCAAACAGTAATTTTCGGCATCGGTTCACGAGTTAAATTTTTGAATCAGTTCGCTTACTCAAAAAGAAGAAACAAAACAAAAAAGACCGCTTCCACAATAGCTGAATTCCCTTATTAACCTATCCTGGGTCACAAAAACAGGGTAGCTGTTTTCACTTCCACTATTTCCCTTTCGTCCGTTCTCGTAGCGTTACAGGCTCATTTGTAAACATTTCTGTACAGGAAATTTGTTGCCGTAACTCTTACCCAACAGCAGTATCCAACAAGTCCGTCGCTCGTGGTCTCGCGGTAGCGTTCTCGCTTCCCGAGCACGGGTCCCGGCTTCGATTCCCGACGGAGTCAGGGATTTTCGTCTGCCCTGAGAGGACTGGGTGTGTTGTATCGTCATCATAATCATCACTCATCCCATTACGGTCGGAGGAAGGCAACGGCAGACCATCTCCATTAGGATCTTGCCTAGTACGGCGGTGCGAGTCTCCCGCATCGTTCCCCTACGCTCTGTCAAATAGCGTGGGACTTCATTCCCATTTCCAGTGTCCAACAATATTACCCTACATCTGGACGCAGTTACTGTTGCCGCAGAGTTGTTGGGTTATGCCCTGGGGGTCAAAATTATAGAGACACTACAAGTTCATAAACTTAGTATTTTGAGACAAGAACAAGTGTGTGAAAATGAATATTAAGCATTCTATTGCCATTTATAACTTACGTCTTATAGAAACAACTTAGGCCCGCACACCAAGACGAGTTATAAGAATTTAGCACTGCAGTATTGCAATACATAGTCCATTGATGGAGCTTAGTTCTGGGGTCAAAATCACATGGCGTTATTGCTTATTTGTGAAGGAAAACCATTACAGTTACCTTTTCTTTGATGTTATATCGGTAATAAGAAGTCAATACCGATTACATGGTACACAAGTTCTATAAAACCAATGAGATCAGAGGGTTGTGTAGGTATTCGTTACTAAAGTGCTTGTCGTGATATAACTTTGTTGTATATGTATAAGGGGCTGTTAAATGAAACCAAAACAGATGAAGAAACGGAAGTAAACTATTTATTATTTCAAAAGCTATCGCCGTTACTCTTACTACGTTTATTCCACGGTTAGGCAAGACGTTCGACGACTACACGCAAAAATCTCTACTTTTGCGTATGGAAACATTATTTTATCCAGGCATGCAACATTTAATTCGAAGCAAATCGAAGGCGACGAATATCTTTCTTCAGGGCTTCAAAAAGATGGAAGTTGGAACCGTGCGACCGCCACAGTCGCAGGTTCGAATCCTGCCTCGGGCATGGATGTGTGTGATGTTCTTAGGTTAGTTAGTTTTAAGTAGTTCTGAGTTCTAGGGGACTGCTGACCTCAGATATTAAATCCCATAGTTCTCAGAGCCATTTGAACCAATATGGAAGTCGCGCGGGGAGAGATAGGAAATGCCTTACACATTCTCCATACAGTCCTGATCTCTGCCCATGTGATTCCCGTATTTTTAAATCCCTGAAGAAAGACATCCATGGTCGCCGGAATTCTGCGGACGATGAAGTGCACGCCTGGCTACAATCATGGCTTCGTAGATAGCAGCAGACATATTTTTCCTTGAAGACATTGACTGTTTTGTGTCACAGTGGGTTAAGTCATAACAGTTATTACGATTACTTTTTAAGTAATAAACAGGTTACTTCATTTTTTTCGTCAGTCTCTTTTTCATTTGACTGCCCCTCAAAACTATTTTCATTACTGCAAATGGTACATGTCTACCCTCCTCCCGAAGAAAGAACGCTTTTTGTCAAGTTATGACTGTAGTCTTAGGCCACAGATGTAAGTGGAGCACAGCGTCTTTTATCTTGCCTTTCCATGTCTACACGCCTTTTCTCTGACCGCGGTGCGCAGCGCACTGTCAAGCAGACACGTAACCACTCCAGGGCAGTATTCGGGTATAGGTCACGTTAAGTGCGTTTTACCCAGAGTTCATAAATGCCCAGAAATAAAGTGCAATTTAAATAAAAAAACGGCGCTTTATCACCTTGCACAATAGTAAATCGTCTCATATAAATTGTTCCGGATGCAAGATATTTCAAATTTTTATTTAGAGCTGTTACAGGAGAGACAGACCTGTCAAGGAGAGAATAGTGACGAATTTGAAAAAATACAGCGATCGCTTCACGCTAACTTGTCATCACTGAAAAGTACCATATGTCCATTTTTAAAATTATTTTTAGATACGCTTCATTAGCTAAAAAGTATCGTTGACAGTATGTGTTGTAATTTTCATAAGGAATACTCCACAACTGCGAATGATCGCATTGTAATATTCGTTGGTTCATCTGACTTCTTCAGATTCTGAACCTTAATGTAAATTTAATAATTCGAAAAGAGTACCTTCATATTGGCGTCGTTCATTTCACTGCAAAAGCGATTAACACTAAATAGCTCGCAAGTTTCATTCTTGTTCCAAAGGTAAAGTTCTTATTGTGTTTTATGGAAAATCTCAACAACGATTTAAAGTTCAATGAAAAAAATTGTTCTCGGAATGAATTTTTACTGGTTTGTGACACACTTTTAAAAGTCGGCACTGCGGTTTAGAAGAAAATACCAACTTATCAAAATGTTAAGCTCTGCAGTGAGTGAAAAATTTGTTTCTTTGTAGAAGGACACCGTTAAAATCCACTACACATTATGGATAATGGTAGTCTCTATAACAGCAACCAGGTCCTACACACGGTTAACTTTTATCAAAAGTTAATTTCATAAAAACGAGTTCTCAAAAGTGTTTAAGTATAGTTTCGTTTCTCTCTTCGAGTGCATAGTTTACTTTACGATAAGAACTAAAATAGCTAGGTCACGCTACTTAGCAGACGCTAACGGCCACTCGTAGAATAGCCAATAAAAGGTCAGGATACTTAGAGATAATAGGTTACACCAGGGTCGTTACATACTGTATCGCCAGTAACCTCCATACTACATTCCTAGAAGTGTGAATTTCGCAGGAAAATTGACGGCTATTTATCAATGAATTTCTTCTCATACGACCAAACACTGTCTCATCAATCGTGCGAATAATCGTTCCTTATGAACCTTGTGTTGAACGATCCCTAAGGTGATATGTTTGGTAGTGTGCTAGTTGCGAAACCTGTATTTGTACATTGCTTCAGCATTCACCGAACTACATCCGGTATCAACATACAATAAATACGTGCCCGTAGTCTCCTGTCACAAATAATGCTCCACGTTCGACAACCAGTCGTTAACTGTATTTGGTGGCAAGCATTATGGCGGATGTGTCACTTACAGTTGTGTGTTCTTTTTCAAGACAGCACCACCAACGTCGATGCAGAAGGCCGACAGTTCTTAATTGAGGCACATACATAGGTCAGCAACACATGCCTCATACTTGTTGCTCATCATTGACCTTGTAATGCTCGCAGCATTTGTTTCGGATCGTTGGTGTCTTATCTCAGGATTCTCAGTTTTGGAGCCACCATCATCTATACGGTTTTATCACCAGAGGTTTCTAAAAATTGAAGTGGCTCTTAGCACTATGGGACTTAACATCTGAGGCCATCAGTCCCCTAGGCTTAGAACTACTTCAACCTAACTAACCTAAGAACATCAAACACATCCATGCCCGAGGCAGGATTGGAACTGGCGACCGTAGCAACAGCGCGGTTCGAGACTGAAGCGCCTAGAACCGCTCGGCCACAGCGGCCGGCCAGAGGTTTCTGTCAACGATATTTTTAGGAATACCTACTTTGTATTCCCGTATAAACGCACGGCGCTAATATAGCAACTGAGAGAGGTTGAAGCACTGATTAGTTCAAAAATGGTTCAAATGGCTCTGAGCACTATGGGACTCAACTGCTGAGGTCATTAGTCCCCTAGAACTTAGAACTAGTTAAACCTAACTAACCTAAGGACATCACAAACATCCATGCCCGAGTCAGGATTCGAACCTGCGACCGAAGCGGTCTTGCGGTTCCAGACTGCAGCGCCTTTAACCGCACGGCCACTTCGGCCGGCGACTGATTAGTACACCAAACACGCATTTGGAAGCACGGCGGGTTTAATTCCCGTCCGAGCACTCACGTTTATATTTCCCGTGGCTTTCCTAAATCACTTAAGCTAAATGCGAGGATGGTTCGTTGGAAAAATCCAAGGTCGATATCCTCTCTTGTACTTCCTTCCCTCAGTCGGAGCTCGTGCTCCGTCCTTAATGACGTCGTCGTTTACGGGGCATTAAGCGCTAATCTCGCTTCCTTCCTTTTAATACCGCTACTTGTACAGAAGTCTTGTGTCACTATGAGTCATGCTGACGTACAGCGCAGCTTATAGCGAAGCAGACGCGGGACGTGGTTTAGCGAGGGCTGCGGCTATATCGACTCCTTTGTTATCGCGGCGCCTGTCCCGTGGCGCGCAGGCGACGGATTTATCGCGGCCGGAGGTGGCGGCGTGCGGCCCGCACACGAACCTCCCGCGCTGCGCCCGCGCCCGCGCCTGGCCTCGATCCCCTGACCCGCGGCCGGCCCCGCGCTACCGTGCGGCCGCCTCCCTCGCTCAATTAACGTCACACGGCCGCTATTGTCTGCAGGCGAACGCGCACGCTCGTGGTAATTACCGGCGGACTCGTTTGCGTCCACGCCTCCTTAATGGTCAGGAAGTCTGCACGGCTTAGCGCGCTCGCAGGATATGCGTACGCCGTCCCTTAACGAACTGGACTCTGGCGCCCGTTTTCGGCTGCCGTCGCCACTTACCTGACCCGATCATCTATTTGTTTCTTCGGCATACGCCTAGCTTGCAATCCTATTGTTCAACTTATAAATCCAGCTGACATTTCCTTTTATAACTTTCATTCAGAATGACACGATGAACCGAATTCCTACTGACGCTGACAGTCTCAAATAGTTTCACACTAAAGTGCCTCAGGAAGGTTAACACACTGGGTAAACTGATCAACTAGGTTTCAGAAAGAGATGTATGGAGCCGTGTGGGAAACCAAGCAGTAGAGTCCAAAGAAGCCGCTAACAAGACTGCTAACAAAAATGGTTCAAATGGCTCTGAGCACTATGCGACTTAACTTCTGATGTCATCAGTCGCCTAGAACTTAGAACTAATTAAACCTAATTAACCTAAGGACATCACACACATCCATGCCCGAGGCAGGACTCGAACCTGCGACCGTAGCAGTCGCCCGGCTCCAGACTGTAGCGCCCAGAACCGCACGGCCACTTCGGCCGGCGGCTGCTAACAAGAACCCCCCTTGATTACGAGGTCTTAAGTTTAGTCTTGAGTAAGGCGCATTTGAATGTGTTGGGTTAACATTTATTTATTTATTTATTATTTATTTACATATTTACGACCACATTGGGGAATGTTATTCAATCCATATACATTTAAGTCTTAATACTAGTGGTAGATTTGGCTTTCCTCTTCTGCTCCCAAAACTTCTTCATCCTTTCCGACCTGGCTGCCCTTCCTTCATCCTATCGTATATTTTCTGGCGTGTAAATGATTTTAGTTTGAATCTCGTGTCACTCTGTTTCAGGATCTTCTTATCTTCTCTGCCTTCAATTTGTTACATTGTCAAGCCTAGCTGGTCTAAATCATCTTGAACTTCTCTGAACCAGTTGTTCTTGGTCTTACTTTTTCAAAAATAGGTGAACAGTTGTTTCAGTAGCCTGGTTTCTGGTAGCCTGGACATGTGGCAGAAAGAAGCAATCCTCCTTTTCCGCATTGTATCAATTATTGACTCAATTTCTTGGTATACAACTTCGTTAGGTGATAGTCGCCACTGTCCCTCTAGTTGGTATTTTTTCTTTATAATTGTTCTAAGGATTCTTCTGTCTATCTTCTGTAGTTTGTCTGTGGTTGATTTGGTGTTCATTTTGAACAGTGTCTTACTAGCATCGGTTGCTTCAGGTTTAGTAACAGAGTGGTAGTGTCTGAGTTTTGCATTTATCGAGAGACATCTGTTCTTGTATGTTCGCCAGGTGATGCGTTGTGCTTGTTTCAGTTTAGTTCTTCTGCTTTCTACTGACATTTTCACGTTTGAACTGCAACTTATAACATCCCCAAGATATTTGAATTTATTTACAATTTTAATTTGTTTGCTATCATTCACTGTAATGGCTGGTGTTTCAACCTTGAAAGATTGCAACTTTTCTGTCTTTCCAAACGAGATCCGTAGTCCGACTTTTGTTGCTATATTTTCGAGTACTTCAATTTGGTGTTCAGGCTCTTCCATGCTATTTGCGGGCAGCTCTAGATCATCAGCAAAGGCCAGGCATTTAAGTTTGATATTTCTGCCAATCTTGATGTTTTGTTGCCATTTCTTATTCCACTCTCGCATGACTTTCTCCTGTGCGCAGTTAAATAGTAGTGGTGAGAGACCATTCCCCTGTCGAAGTCCCGTCCGGATTTCAAATGATCCAGACACTTACCCTCTGAATTTAACTTTTGATTTAGTATTCTTAACGGTTAGTTGGTTGGTTGGTTGGTTTTGGGGAAGGAGACCAAACAGCGAGGTCATCGGTCTCATCGGATTAGGGAAGGACGGGGAAGGAAGTCGGCCGTGTCCTTTGAAAGGAACCATCCCGGCATTTGCCTGGAGCGATTTAGGGGAATCACGGAAAACCTAAATCAGGATGGCCGGACGCGGGACTGAACCGTCGTCCTCCCGAATGCGAGTCCAGTGTATAATTCTTAACGGTGAGTCAAATACGATTAACGAGCTTCAGGTGCAATCCAAATACCGCGAGGATTTTAACTAATTACTCACGATGGATACTGTCATTCGCTTTCTTGTTGTCAACAAAAGTGGTGAACAACTTCTTGTTTCTCACTCTTTGATGTTTCATGTTCCACTTAAGGCTGATAATTTTATCTGAACAGCTTCTTTCAGGACGGAATCCTCCGTGATATTCTTCAAGTTCTTGGTCGAGTTGTTCCTGAATTCTTGTAAAGATAATTCTACACGAGATGTTATATGTGTTATCAAGCTGCGAAATCCCCCGATGGTTGTTTGGATCCGATCTATCAACCTTTTTGTGTATTAGGTGGATTATAAGTGTATTCCAATCTTCTGGCATATTCTTTCAGAATTCCAGATGTGTACTAAGCGCTTATGAAGGTTCTGAAGTGTTTGTTTATTTGCGTTCTTCCACAGCTCTAACAAGGGAATGGTCAGACTTGTCATGCCGAAAAATGTATTGCTTTTTTTAGCACTGTTATTTAACTGTGCAAAAAGTCCGTATGCAAAATTGTAGCTGCTGACATGAACTGGAAGTCACCTAAAAAAAAAATCACGAACATGGCTGTGTTTCCTGCTTGGCGCTTGCAGTGACGGCTGGCCACCCATGGTAATGGCGAGTCGCGTCTTATCGCGACGTTCGCTAAAGAGGAATATCGCTGCACGGTTTTGGTGGAAAGGGGAAACGAATATTCGTTTCTGTGGCATGCACGTCCTTTTAATTTCTGGTACGTATTTCGAAACATACCGTCCTGAAACTGGTAAGAGATGTGAAAGATCTTCTGTACATGTTCATCTATACTCCGCAAGCCATTTTACAGTGAACGTTCAATCTCCCCTCACAGGTGATGGCGAACCCTACAAATGTTTTGCTGCTTGCCATGAGATATACCACAGACGTCAAATGAAGCAATCAACAGAAAACACGTGTGAAGACTACGTGTTGTGCGACATGGTTGTTAAACTTCTAGATGTGCATGTAAATGGCGCAGACATGTGGCTAGAAACAACTGAAACACTCGATATTGCAAACCGTGAATCTACAGACGGCGAAGACACCGACGAAAGTTGCAGTCATGAAGACTCTTCGACTGATAGTGCCACGTACCATCATCAATTAACTCCGAAAGTATCACAAGCAACTACAATTACCTTATCAGACAAAGAATAAGCGGTGACGTATTGGTTGAACGAAAGTGGTAAGAAACGCCTACGTGTCAATACTGTTCAAAATAAGTATCGCTTTATCCATTCTGAACGTGAATTGTATAGATGGAAAAAGGAAGTCGCTGGACGATGTAAGAGTCGACTGGAAAATGCGACGGAGATAAATGCGCGACTTTTGGAGCTATTTACCGATGCCAGACAACAGTCATTTAGTGTCAGCGATACAACTTTACATGATTGGGCGTTAGAGATTGCCAACGCGATAGGCGCTAAGGAATTTACAGCTTCTCAAAGTTGGATTAGTCGCTTCAAAAGATCACATAAAATTATGGCAGGAAAAATAACAAAATTTGTATCGAGAAACAGGTCGTAAAATGAAGTGACACAAATCGAAATGATAGAAGCTTTTCTTACGAATGCAAAAAATAAGATCGCTAGTTTTAGTGAATCGTACGTGCACAATTCAGATCAGTCAGGTTTTCAAAAAGAAATGCGTGCGAAAAGAACACTCTCCTTCAAAGGGGAAAAACATATTGAGGCGATTGCGCAGTCCACGACTGCAATCACCCATTCATACACTATAATGCCCATAATTAGTATGGATGGTTCATTGCTGCCTAAACTATATGTGGGTCTTCAAGAACCAATTGGACGTTTTGGACTACGTGTCAAAAGAACAATGTTCTACGCAAACAGTCTTGTGGTAGACGCATAGAAGTTTGGAAAAATGGGAAATGAAAACGCTACACTTTTTCATACGTCATGCTTTTCTTCCGTTCTGCGGGAACAAATCTCTTCTCCTTCTAGATCCGTGGTCAGGTCATAAAAGGTCTGATTCATTAAAAGCTGTATTTCGAGCCCACCCTGACAAAGAAGTAGAGATACTTCAGATTCCACCCGGCACGACGAACGTAATTCAACCTTTAGACAGAGAATTTTTCCGTCAGTGGAAGGCATTTTACAGAAAACTAACAGAGAAAATTATTGCGTGCAGAGCAATGCAATTTCCTGTCTATCATCGTGACAATATTCTCAAGCTTCAATCAGTAGTACATTATCAATTTTCAGAATTTGATTAAATATGCGTGGCACTCCTCGAAATATTCTGATACTTAGGCCGGATGCATTCCTAACACCAGCCCAGTTTTGTCTACGGACATCTAACAACGTCTGTGATTCGCAGGGCTGTCATATGTCGTCTTTGCTTGTATGTTCTTGGTGCACAAAAAAACCAAGGTTTTGAACATTGTATCAATATTTCGCATTTTTGCGGTAATTACAAGAAATACAATTTGGACGTGTTCTAAACCGTATATTTATTAGTGTCTATTTCATAGCTATTTGGAAATAATGTTGTAGATAACATATCAGCCATATTTGTCAACGAATGTATAATTATCATACGATCGCTTTCACTGGGGTAATCAGCTCTCTCACTGCTGTGGCAAGAGAGCGGCGCGTAGCTAACGCCACCTTGTCCCTAGATGGCGTTGGTATAACGTAGCGAGAGAGGTCAGGGTTGTACAAGAGGCAGTTATAAGCGCGGAAACCATGCGACAATAATGTCTTACTTCATAAAATTGTTTACAGACTTCCAGGTCATGTCAGCAGCTAAAATTCATCATAGAGACTTCTGGCAATGTTAACTCACAGTGGTGAAAAAAGCAACACAAGTTTCGACATGAAAAGTCTGACCATTCCCTTGTAAGACCAGTTGATTTTCCCCTGCTGCTTTGTATTTCTTGAGCCACCTAGTTACTTCGATCCCTTTACTGAGATCTGGTGGTGTAATCTTTTCTGGATGCGGTTTGTTTGGTTCCTCGGCATTTAGTAATTCTTTGAAGATATCTGGTAGAAGGTTGGCATTGTCTTGATAGTTGTGTGCTGATTCCCCATCTGAATGTCCTACAAAAGGCCCTCGTTTTAAATTGTTTGAATGATTCCTCAATGAAGTTTAGGGTTGTTTTTGATGATGTCTTTTGGTTTTTGTGATTTCCTTGGGCGTTTGTCTTCTGGCAATGGTTAGTTCTTCTAGAGATTCTTCAGTTTTTTTTCGCTCGTCGTTCAGCCATGCTTTGTGCATTTTCTGCATTGCTTTATCACATTCTTCATTCCACCAGGCATGTCAATAATCGCTCCCAGTTCGTCACTTGGAAGTGTTTTGGATCTCTCTGAATACACCACATTATTTATTAAATAGCTAGGGTCATATTTTCTAGTCTGAGCGGATTTTGATGGTTTGTTTCTTTCTTGGGGTTAACTTAATTTTTATCTTTGAAATGTAATGATCTGAATCGATAACCACCCCACGAAGGACTTTGGCGTTATAGATTTCCTTGTGGTACTTTTTATACATTGCGACATGGTGTATTTGACCCTCCCCATTTTAACATTAGGGCCTTTCCAGGTCATTAACTTGTGCAGTCTTCTCTAAAATCTTGTAGTTTCGAGAATAAGTCCATGATCTATGCAAAGTTCAATTAGTCTTTGACCATTCTTGTTTATCAGTTTATGAGCTGGCCATTTACCAACAACAGTGCGATATTTTCTTTCTTTCCCTATTTTTCCACTGAAATCTTCTCCAAGAAAGATTTTAACATGGGTGTCAGGGATGTTTGATATCAGTTGATTCAGTTCTGCCCAAAACATTTCCTTTCCTACATTATCTGTCATTTGTTGGGGCATTGACATTAATCATGGTATATATATTCTTCTATACTTTGATTCTTAAGGTTGCCGTTCTTGGGGAGTTAGACGAGAGGTCCTCCACTGAGTCTACTATGATATTATGAACCAGAAATCCCATTCCAAACTGCAGAACACTTTTTATTGCTCTTTTTGCCGGAGTTCCTTTGTAGAGACGGTATCCCCCAGGTTCAGATGGGTCCTGATCTACGTTTCGAAGTTCCTGAAGTGCTGTTATTAGAATTTTGTGTTGATTCATTACGTCTGTTCAGTGTTTCAGTTTACTAGTTTTCATTATTGAATTTATATTTAATGTTGCAAAGAAAGAGAATTTTTCGGGTTTGCTGGATTTAAGTCTCTGTCTGCCTTTTGCTGCTGGGCGCTCCGACTCACCACAATCTTCTAAGCGACACCCCACCGTATCGGAGTGGTGTCTTTTCTTGGACCCACGGTGCTGTGAATCAAAGACGGTGGATTCTTTCGTTAGAGGACTCTTCATGATGGGTTGGTTGTCTGATCAATCATCAGTGTTCTGACCGTGGTCAGGATTTACGATTCCAGATGTGATCTGGAGAAGTGATAAATGAAATATGGTGGGATGATGAATGATATTGTGGAGTATGTTGGGTCCGCGAGAGCTATTTTGTTTCACTCAAGTCCTCCAGCAAGGCTGGTTAGGATCCCCCTATCCGCCACCTGGGCCACGCCACGTCAGAGTATCACCTCTCCGCCTGATACGACAACGTAGTAAGCTCGTGGTGGGTTAATAATTATGACAGCAAAAATATTAGTTGCTAATTACTCACCATGAGCACCGGGAGGACGACAAAAAATGAACGTCCGGGAGATGCAGAGATCAATCTTCACGGGATGTGTGTGTTACATATCACAAAATGGACATCGTCGACATTCAAGAAATGTTCCAAACAAATCACTAACTGACACTATGAACACTGAATGAAAAATGGCAAGCCACAGTGAGCACAAAGGTTCGTACCATCAAGACTGACGAATACCTTCGGAGTTACAAACAGTGCAGGACGTTCGGTTAAGTATCAAATCTTGAAGAATTCTCATAGAATCATATTGGTGTAACAGGGTGATGAGATCTGATGGAATGTGATGGAATGCAACCGAATGCGAAACAGTTTGTCGTTTATCTTATCGTGGAACAGGCTATCCTTTAAGGTGGCACGCAAGAAACGAACATCCAGAGGCTTAATTTGTCCAGTGGTTCCAGGTAGTACGGTTTGCAATGTCACACACTTTTCAGGAGGGATAGTTTGCTCTAAAGGAATACGATTTTTATACGCGACCAGAAATCGAGCAAAAGCAAATTGTTTTGACCACCTTTTGGCCAAAATCAGTGCTCATACCACAGTTGTAGTTCTCTTCAGCCCTTGTCCCACGCTTATTTGCTGTGACCCTACTGACGTTGCACGATCACTCACACGAGAAAGGGTCGTAGGTGGCAGAGCACCTCCAACTTCTCGAAGCAAGTTTACTAACCATATTAGCATTCGGCATAATTTCATTTGAATGCGTTAAGGCATTGATGGTAGTTGACCTTGATACAACTATCCTGATACTTCATATTTCCAGGGTTCCTTTCATTTGCATTTCCTCTTCAAATCTCGATTGTTCGGAGTTGAAAACAAATTACTTGCTGAATGATGGGATACGTTTCATTATCCCATCTATAAATTCTCGGGTCGATTCCGTAGTTTGCTGTGCATCGTCAAGTTGACGTTTTGTTTCCAATTTCGTTATCTTAGGTCTTCTAATTCTGTAGCTCTGTTTGAAATTATGCATCCATCTACCGCTTCCCTTGAAATAACTGTAATCTATGTCGGTCAAAAATTAATGTGCATAACGTAGTAGATAACTATCGTGCACATCCTGTACATTGTAACGAGCATGCTCGAAACATACAATCATCAGTTTGTGTAACAAGTGCATTTTGTCCTCCCTGGAATACCCGTAGTATTTCTTATGCACTACATGGGCATATTTCTGCGCACTTATTCGAAATCACTTCCTAATTTGCTGGAAATCAGCTTCCATGTACGTAATTATGTTTAGTGTCCACTCCTCGGAAACGATTACCCTTTACTATGTTTCACTGCAGACGGTATCTGTGGCTCCCTGTCAAATAAGAATGATGAACTACATGGCTTGACACCTGTTCCACTATCATTTTCACTTGTTAAACAAGCATCGTCATGATTATACTCCTAATGTACATTGTCCGTACAGTCGAGCGTATATGACACAATACATTCCGCTGACTCATTGCAGAAAAGCTAATATTTCATCTGCCACTTCTTTCTCACTCTGCTATATTTCTTACGTTCCTTGTTGACGAAATGTCAGCTTCGGAAACTGTTGTTGTGTATATAATGCAATGTCTGCTATGTTTATTTTTGACATTGCTCTGCTTTATGTGAAGAAAACTAGCACTGTAGCACGGCTGTGAGGTACTCGTCGGCTAAGCAGTTCAGCTAAGATCCGTATCTCATGCTGCACTCACCTTTGGATATCTCCAGCCCAGTCCCCCGCTGCTATCAGCATCCAATATTGTTGTTGCATTGTAGACAATATGTGGCTTCTTATCAGTGATGACTCTACCGAGCAACAAGATGCATTAGTTACGTCGTTGCTTTTGTACTCAGGACAGAAGCAGTTATAAAAATGAGGTTTCGTAGTTCATTCCCAACATTATAGACAAATGCTAGGATGCTTCGTACAGAAAGATAATGCCATCCTGTCACCATCCCTCCCACCTGGGACGGAATTTGTGTACGCAACTTGCCTGCGTCTTGCGTTATTCCATGTGAGAGGGTGAGAACATCTAAATATTTTGCGCTACGGGACGTGGGTAATATTCATCTAGTCGAATGAGACAAACCTACCAAACACCACATGCAGGCTGGGTAGAGCAGATGCCCCTCTCGTTAATCCGCCGGGCGGGTTCGATCATGAGCCGGCTCCTCTCCTAATCCCGGAAGGAGCTTGTGGTCTTCCGCTGCTATCCGGGGGTGCCATGGCGGTAAATACACTGAGTTGCCGTAACTCATGTGAAGGCACCGGATGTGGTATTCGGTCGTTGGTTGCTAAAATCATGTGCAGTGCATTTGTTTACGCGTAGTCGTGGTAGGAAACGGTTCCTGGCACTCAATGTTCAAGTCAATTGTTACTTGACTCACAGTAGATGGTCGATCGTCCCGTGTGGCTTTGAGAAGACATTGGAGACATTGTGTCTGCGATACAGAGGATCCACCCCTGTTCAGTTGATCTCGGAAACTCCGAATTACTGTGTAATCTCAGAATGTTAAGACTCATGTCCTGACTAACATTCCACGTTCAAAGTCCCTTAACTCGCGACGTGCTGCCATATTCACTGCACAGCTGTCGGTAACGACCTGCTAGGATGTCGTGTCTACAAACGCACCACATGCTGCATGTAGCTGTAACATTCGGTCATCATATACGGCACATCTTGAAATGGTAGAAACCTTCCCGTGAATTTGCATTTCTGTCCCTACACACTCATGGACGACGACTTACCTAGTTATGTAGCATCCCCTTTCACCCTGGCGGCGGCGACGACGTGTTGTGGCATGGAGACCACGAGACACCGTACACACTGTAAAATGCAGAAGAACAAATGAATACGACAGTAGGTTATTGTATAGTAAAAATAAATCGCACGTAGGTCCTGAATTCAATCCTTGAATGCATCATCCACACCAGAACACCTACACAAAAAAGAATGAAGGAAGAGTACAGTCTCACGTCCTCTCGACCTCGAGGTCATTAGAGAAAGGGCATAAGCTTTTGTTACGAAAGGAGGGGGAAGGAAATGTACCGTGCGCTTTTCAAACGAACCATCCCGACATTTTCCTGGAGAGATTTGGTTACATACTGGAAAACCTAAACCCGAATGCTAGTAC
This sequence comes from Schistocerca piceifrons, assembly GCF_021461385.2. Taxonomy (NCBI): domain Eukaryota; kingdom Metazoa; phylum Arthropoda; class Insecta; order Orthoptera; family Acrididae; genus Schistocerca; species Schistocerca piceifrons. Next base: position 558,080,934 of record NC_060149.1, read on the forward strand.
CCACACGATCTACGTCATCGATGCCCTGCTGGGAAACAAGCAGCATCGTCTTCTTTGAGTTTCGACGTACTCGCTCCACTCACGTGTAAAAACGTGAAATACGATTCAAAATCCCGGTAGCCTTTTCACGTTTTAGTGTCCAATGGTAGCGTAACTACACGCTTAATTATCTTTATGCTCTGTGACTTGCGTTTAGCACAGGCGGTTGTTTCTAAACCTTACTGCAAAGTAGTGACTGGACTGTGTGTACAACTTGATGAGTGATTTGCTGCAGAGTTGGCCAGTTACTCGCTGTTAGGCACGTTTCTGTCCATGGTACTCGTCTCTGGTGCCACTGACTTTGCACGAATTGAAGCACACACAGCACACATTTGACACGATGCACAGGAAAAATCCAGATTTTGTGCTGACTAGGAGAAGGAATGTCACATGCGTCAAAAACCCATTATAAGGCTCATATCAAATGCCTCTTCATTCTTTGTTGACTTAACTGTAAATTCTTCTTTGGTAACTTCCAGTTTGTCTCCATATGTTCTTGGTTCTGATGAACCTATTTACTTGTTGGAAACGTTTGCGGTTATTAAGATGGATCATTTTATATTCGTGCCAGCTTTAAACATGATCTATCTCAGGCACAGACACCGTGGTCTGACGTACACGCTGCTTCAGGAATGCGAGAATGTTCACATCAAAGCCGTCTCGCTATTAATTTGCTTCAGTGCTCATTTCCTGTACTTAACGCATTATAAGCTACGTCAAGGAGAGAGTCAAACCGCTCGTGTAGTGAGAGATGAGAGCAGTTTTAATTTGTGCATAAAATCTTTATTTCATTGTTGCCTCTCTCATAAGAAATACCAATGTTTTCCATCGAAATGACAAGAAAACATTAAGTGAATTTAGCAGAATATTTTTGTGCCACTGAGTGAAGTAAGTGGTTGGTCACAGTGTTGTCAAACACAATCTGTGATATTGGCAGTTTAAAATGCCGCGACAGCAGGAACAATTTCTGGAACGGGCCCTATACGTCTCCCAATCGTTCGGCTGTCTGACGCATGCAAACTGCTCACTGATTTTTCTGGACTACCAGACGCTGACAGTGTTGGCATCAACTCACCAACGGAATTCGCCACTAAGCTCTATTCAAATTCTTCTGATAATATTTTCTGAAAGCGGATAACACTGAAAAATATAATATAAATGTATTCGGAAAGTAACCCTGTGATTTATGTGATTGTACTTTTATAGGTTTCCGTGGTTAACTGCGTATGAATTTAAATGTATCATAAAAATTGGAGAAGGCTAAGGAATGAAAATAGTCAAGTTTCTTTTAGTAACCATCCAAGCACTTGCCGTAAGTGACTTAAGAAAACCACGGGAAACTTACATCTGGATGGTCAAAGAGTGATTAAATGCTTGATCCTCAGACCGAGTCCAGTGTTTCCCTGTTTTTGACTTGATAATAAACTGGTTTCGTATACTGTGAATTTCTTTCCACTAGCATGGCACAGCATCACTTTAGTCAAATGCCGAGCATTTATTAAAATTTTCCTTCGAATTTGCTTTTGCTTTCCTCTGATATTAAGCAGTAAAACCAGTCACCTGTTTAGTGTCAAGTCAGAAGCATGATATATGCGAAGGCAAAAAGAGCATTTTACTGCACGTGATAAACACACACACACACACACACACATATATATATATATATATATATATATATATATATATATATATATATATATATATATATATATCGAGCCTGTAACTCCAAGCTGCATAAATCGGAATTTCCATCAAAATGCAAAGTTTCCACAAGCTTACAAACTGTCAGAAAACCGTCGGGGCAGAGTGTTCTTTGAAGATAAATGCAACAGTTTTGTTGGACCGTATAGGCATCTCTTTCCAAGCGAACACTGATGACTGAGCAATGTAAACATTAGGAGTACATTGCCTCGACATCCATGTTATTGTAGTGCGTGCCATAGCAGCAGTAGCGGCGCATCTGGGCGCCGCATTGTTTATTTATCTAACGTCTTGCAGGCAGCAACTGTTTCCGGCAGTACATCAGCCATTGTGAAGTGGCACTGTCGAATGTATTTTGTGTAGTGAATGTTACCGCAGTTACCCTAACATAGCAGTCTTTCTTCTCTTTCAGGCTGATAACTCATTACGTTCTTTGAACGAGTGCGGAACAGGTTTGCAGGTAATTATTTTTCATAACTAGAAAGTTTTTAATACAAAAAATTGAACCCGTTGGTTTCTTCATTTCTGAATCCGTTGCTTTGATGTAATTTCTGATGTTAAAATAATTTTAAAGGTCAACGGAAGGCAATCAAATACTTCATACAAGATGACGTTTAGCACATTCTGTATTACATCACATTAATGATCCGATTCGGACTATGGCAATTTTCAAATGTAATATAGTCGGTAAAATGTGTATAATATTTAAAAACCAATTAGTGCTACGTAGGAACAGAAATTTATTCTTATCCAAATACGTCTAAAATCTGCAGATATAATCTTGCACATCACATATTGCATATAGAAACGATTTTGAGAGACACAATTGTGTTTGAGAATGACCACACGCTGAAACTGGTCGATAATGTAATGTAACACATGATGCAATGAAACTGATCTTGTAAACTACCCTCCTGAACCCACCGACTCCATATTCTGGTGACAGTCATTGGATCTCGACCAACGCGAGCAGCAATGTCACGATACGATAAACCATAATCGCGATAGGCTACAATCCGACCTTTATCAAAGTCGGAAACGTGATAGTACGCATTTCTTCTCCTTACACGAGGCATCACAACAACGTTTCACCAGGCAACGCCGGTCAACTGCTGTCTGTGTATGAGAAATCGGTTGGAAACTTTCCTCATGCCAGCACGTTGTAGGTGTCGCCACCGGCGCCAACCTTGTGTGAATGCTCTGAAAAGCTAATCATTTGCATGTCACAGCATCTCCTTCCTGTTGGTTAAATTTCGCGTCTGTAGCACGTCATCTTCGTGGTGTAGCAATTTTAATGGCCGGTAGTGTACAAGATGTTTGAGCAGATTTGACATTTAGTACAAAACATTTTTGATCGAAAATAATCTGAAAATATTACAAACCGTTCCATGAAACGTGAAAATATCCGTGCACACATCTCAGTAGTTACCAGCAAAAATTAAATTAATGTGAGCTGTATCGTAACAAATAAAATGACGATTATACTGTAAGGACAGAAGTCGACTCATAGCATGAAAGAAAGCTTTTCACATTTACTTTTGCAGTGGAAAACTCAATCCAATAAAACAAATATAATGCCTTTCTTACCAAGTGTATGACTAAAATTAATCAACAAATAAAAACCAACAATTACAAGAGTAGAAGAGGAAACAGGAGCAGGAACAGCGTTAGGACCAGCTGTAGCAGCTGGAAGTCAAAGAGAAAGGAAATTTGAGCTTCTTTGTTATTGCAGTCAATATCTGTCAATGCCCATAGCTTAAGCCTTTGTGGAGCGTTTCTTCAAAATGGACCTTAATTTTTTACCTGTGTGTTTTTGTGTTGCATGCGCCGCTGACACAAAATCTAAATGTACCATTACAAATACCATAAAAATGCGTTTCATATCATAAATTGAAAACGTCCATGAATGGACACTTGTTTATCTGAACGTATGTAGCACATTTACCTCAGATAAACGTTGTGGAGGCGCTATCCATGGGTTAACAGATTACACAGGCTTAGTGCGATGAATAGATCGAAAATAAATGTGATGGTCTGAGATAACTACCACATCTATTTTGTTCAGACTTTCAAATGTCTTCGAAAGCCAAAATGCTGAAAACTACAAAAACGTAATTTATAGAGTGAAATGGTACTCGACATATCGTCCAAAACGTGTCTCTTTTACACTTTCCACATTTAAAAACATCTGTATTTCCTCGAAACCTATGATAATCATGGAGCGCAGAAAAATATTTTCAAGAAATGTCTGCTTTGAAACTCCGTTAAGTGGTACCTGTGGTAGATTACACTTGTCAGTTTTTTAATAGGCATGCGAACGGACGCCTTAAGATACCTACAGAGTGTTCGGAAACGTCTGTTGAAACTTCTAGGACTTGTAGAGGGGAGTGAGTACACAATATTCTCAAATGGAACCCATGTCCAGAAACGTACCATTTTCGTGCTTCAACCATTTGAAAACATGTTGTTAACGCTACCACTTTTACAACTAATTGCTTCGAGGTGACCCTGTACATCAGTTGTTTTACAGTTCCACTCATTAATAGCCAAAGAAATTGCTCGTTGACGGATTCTGTTCAACATTATGCAGTTCGACGTCTTCCTGTTTGGGTGTACGGCGTGTCCTTGGAGCACCAGAGTCACGCCTGCTGACGGTGAAGGTATCCTTTCTCGAAGCTGTTGCGTAACTGTGGTGAAAAGGGTATGCTATAGAGTCGAATGTTGTGAGGAACGATCTTGATAAAGGCGACGAGCAGCTCTTCGATTACCTTGAGCTTCACCATTCAGAAGTACCATGTCGGTGTATTCTGGAAACGTGAACTCAACCATGTTCTCTAACGCTCAGTGTACGTGAATGAGGCTCGAACCGGGTCAGAGTGGTAGGGTAGACGTCAGATGACATCATCGAATCCGACGTAACCACCGCCCCACAATGACTACCCTGTTGCACACCTACCTAGGAAACATGTTTTCAAAGGGCCGTAGCACGGAAACGGTACGTTTCGATACATGGATTCCTATGCAAAATATGAAGTACCCACAACCCTCTACAAGTCCTACAAGTTTGTAAAGGGAATTTTGGAACACCATGTGTAAGTGCAAATTACGGAAAAAAATTGTAATTCGTCTGCTTTCGCCATTTTCTATTTCAAAACCAATTTCTCCTCGCAAATGAATGTAAAGGTAAGTATGACACATATCTTTGTAAAGAGCATGATACTTCATGCAACGTTATTCAAAAATGTATTAACCGTCTGATTGTCTATCATGGAATATACAGGATAACACACGAGACTATCTCCACCACTTGCCTAGTCTCTGCCGCGTTACGAAGTAGAATGCGTGATATCATATGGTTCTCAAAATAGTCGTACAACGTCATGAACGCCCACTAAAATGCTCTACGACTCATCGGTGCAAGAAGCCTTTTGTATGTTTCGCTAGTTAAATAGATGTTACTTGAGTCCATGCTGCCCTTGTACCGTGTGACATGCACTGAACAGAAGTCCACATGTGAGATGATTACTTCTATATGTTAAAGCGAGAAAGATTTTCTGGGCTGTATAGCTGCTGTAGGGTTGTTAATTCTACGAGCAATTTGATATAGTATAGTTCACATATTTGTTATTAAAAATCATTATGGAAGACAGTGACCCTGTGATCAATACGTGGCAGGTGATACTGGTGTTTTTCCCGGCGATGTACCCACTTGACATGGTGGCACGTATTAAGCCTAGTCCTTGCTCGACCTCACAGATGACGTGACCCATGTCCATGCGTCGATATACCAAATATTCTGCGCTCGACTCTCATACCGATGTCGAGCACGGTGTATAACGACATCCGAGTCACATGAGATGCCGAATTATTCCACTGGTCGTGACAACGAAAGCGTAGTCTCCTCCAACACAGCCATTTTTCGTTCAGTTGCTACTCAGTGCCGCAACTTTTAAATCGAAAAGTTTGGTAGCACAGTAAATGTAATATGTGTACTTATATGCAGCAACTGCAGACTTGTTGGTCATTTCCATAACTCTTTTACTCGGCCCTGGGAACCTGCAACGAGCAAGTAAACCCAGTGAATAGGATTCTACTACGTCTACTCGACATCGAGAATCAAAATTCAAATTGCAAGCATCTTCCATATATCACTTTTCTCACAATGTTATCCATCGTATACAGAGCATGCCTAATATTGCATTTAAAAAATTTCATATTTTCGGTACCAACAAAAGATCGCAACAAAACAACTGCTCCCTGAAATTTCGAACTCTCATTAATAACTGAACGAAACTGTCCATGAGACGAAGAAGCCAATGACGCGTGTCACAATAATCATCCAAATGTCTCAAATGTAGCAAATCATGAAGTATTTTACAAATTTCACCTATGTAGATTTTTATAACACACGATAACATATACTGTTGTGACAAAACTCATGGGATACCTCCTAATATCGTGTCGGACCTCCTTTTACCCGCTGTGGTGCAGAAACTCAAAGTGGCATGGACGCAGCAAGTCGTCGGAAGTCACCTGTTGTTCACGAATTGACCACTCAATTATGTCCCACAAATTTCGATATGATTCATTTCGGGCGTCTGAGTGGCCAGATCATTCTCTCGAATTTTCCAGAATAGTCTTCAAAACAAACGCGAATAATTGTGGCCCGTTGACATGACATCGTTGGGAACACGATGTCCATTAATGTTCGGGAATGGTCTCCAAGTAGACGAATATAGCCATTTACAGTCAATGATCGGTTCAGTTGGACCATAGAAGCTAGCTCATTCCATGTAAACACAGCCCAGATATTATGGAGCCACCATCAGCTTGCACAGTGTCTTGTTGAAAACATGAGTCCATGGCTTCGTGGGGTCTGCGCCACGTTCGAACCCTGCCAGCAGTTCTTACCAACTGAAATCGGGACCCATCTGACCAGGCCACGGATTTCCAGTCGACTAGGGTTCAACCGGTGTGGTCACGAGCCCAAGAGAGACGCTGCAGGCGATGTCATACTATTACCAAAGGCACTCCCTTTGGTCGCCTGCTGCCACAGACCATTAACGCCACAATTCTACGCGCACTGATTTCTGCGGTTAGTTCACGTAGCGTTGCTTGTCGGTTAGCACTAAGAATTTTGCGCAAGTGCCGTTGCTGTCGTCGGCCATGCGTTATCCGTTTTGTACGATAATGCCTGAAATTCGATATTCTCGGTGTTGTGGATTGGCAGGAGGCCAACCTGTAATATTAGAGGAAGCCGAAAGGCACACGTTTTAGCTCACGCAGGCTGGCGTGAGGTCTGGAACAGGTCACGGAAATTAGACTAGCAAAAAACATACGTAGCTACTGGAATACTTAACTTTAATCCATAAATGGTGAACATCGCTCTTGACGGTACATGTTTTACAGCATCAATAGTAACTGGTAATGGCGCCTTGCTAGGTCGTAGCAAATGACGTAGCTGAAGGCTATGCTAACTATCGTCTCGGCAAATGAGAGCGCATTTTGTCAGTGAACCATCGCTAGCAAAGTCGGCTGTACAACAGGGGCGAGTGCTAGGAAGTCTCTCTAGACCTGCCGTGTGGCGGCGCTCGGTCTGCAATCACTGATAGTGGCGACACGCGGGTCCGACGTATACTAACGGACCGCGGCCGATTTAAAGGCCCAGAGAGAAGCCTGCACACTTTCAATTACACCTTGTCATTCAATATCGTGTAATGTTTTTGCGACCTCGTCACGCAATGCGTGGGGAACATTGCGCGCTCTGAAAAATTTCGGTTGCGCGTTTACTTTCAGTTCCAAATGTGTTTTATAGTTCTTAGCGCAATCGAGGCCCGGTGCAAAAATGTCTGCAAATTCTTCACATAGACGAGAAACACTGTCTGAAGGCAGAGGCTGGATCACTGATAGGACCTGATTTACTATAGACAAGTTAAACAACTGAAATAAATCGAAACCAAACAAGTTCACTGCAGAAGAAGAACGAAGGACGTAAAATGACACTAGTTTTGTTTGTCCCTTCTATGTTGCAAGAAGGCTACACTGTCCTAACACAGGGATATGCTGACCGGAATAGCTACTTAGCTTAACATTTGCGGCACGCAACGGAGGTGTGCCCAGCTGTTTGTACGTGTCTTGATTGATCAGTGAAACTGCAGCCCCGGTATCGAGCTGGAATGGTATCACTTTGCCGTTAATGTCCAAGTACACATAAAGTTTATTGTCCTGCTGACGACAAGAGCGACTGTCTCGTGCAACGTGAATTGACACTGGTACAAAATCACTTGCGACTTGACGGGAGTTCCTGCGATGTCAACGGACACTATTTGTGGGACGAACACAGTCACTGTGAGAGACAGTGGCACTGGGCGGAGTGGAATGAACTACATGAATTTCCATGAGCGAAGTGTCGCGAGCCTGAGTATCCTTGGTTCGATTCCGATTCCGGCGCGAAGCAAAGAGCTTGGAATGGTTCTGAGCTTCCAATCTGAGCTTTTTCTGGCAAACACTTTGAACATGTCTTTTTTATTACAGAAAAAGCAAATAGCCTGGCGTGACGGGCAATTCTCATGCGAATGTCTAGTAGCACACCGCGGGCATGATTTTAGCACTGCATTTGCTTGCCGACGCGGTACACGTGGCTGAGAGTTTGGCGGCAGCGGCGCGGTCGGGCGCGAAGACTGTTTAACTGTTCCGTGCAACTCGACCGGCGGGCCGGTTAACCTGACATACGGGTGGCGAAGTTTCAAATGATTTCTGAGCAAAGTCAAGTGTGTCCTGCTGATCCAATATGTCCATCACTTGTTGAAGGGAGGGATTGACTAGTTTCAAAATCTGTTCCTGTATACGAACATCAGAAACGTTCTGTGCAATTGCATCACGTACCATAGTATCTGAGTGAGGGAGTCCACATTGACACTCAAAAGCACAATCCCTAGTAAGGCCTTGCAAGGTTGCAACCAACTCCCGATTAGTCTGACCGGCCGTACGTTTTGTACGAAATTAGGTATACCTTTTCTCAACTACATTGACTGATTCTTTGAAATATGCATCTAATGCAGACAAAATGTCGTCGTAGGACAGAGTTGCTATGTCACGTTGGGGAAATAATTTGACTATCACACGGTACGTTTGTATGCCGACCGAAGACAACAAAAATGGCTGCCGCTCGTTACCTTGAATTCTGTAGGCGGCGAGATGGAATCCAAATTGACGTGACCACTCCGTCCAGCTTTCCAGTGCAGCATCAAAAGGACGAAAAGTTGGTGCAACTGCGTGTTGTGGCTGCGTGAGCGGTGGAACGGCGGCCGCCGCATCGTTTTGCATTGCACATTGACCCTGGACGAGCTGTCCAAGGGCATCCAGTAAGGCCTGCGTCTGCTGATTCCGTAAGCGATAAAATTCGGACAGTACATCTGGAGATTGTGGCGAAGCCATTACACAAGTAAATCAGGGCAGTATAGTTACGAATGCGGTGTGGCCTCGTCGCCAAATGTTGTGGATTGGCAGGAGACCAACCCGTAAGGCCGGCCGAAGTGGCCGCGCGGTTCTGGCGCTGCAGTCTGGAACCGCGAGACCGCTACGGTCGCAGGTTCGAATCCTACCTCGGGCATGGATGTGTGTGATGTCCTTAGGTTAGTTAGGTTTAACTAGTTCTAAGTTCTAGGGGACTAATGACCTCAGCAGTTGAGTCCCATAGTGCTCAGAGCCATTTGAACCATTTGAACCAACCCGTAATATTAGAGGAAGCCGAAAGGCACGCGTTTTAGCTCACGCAGGCTGGCGCGAGGTCTGGAACAGGTCAAGGAAATTAGACTAGCAAAAAACGTATGTAGCTGCTGGAATACTTAACTTTAATCCATAAATGGTGAACATCGCTCTTGACTGTACGTGTTGTACAGCATCAATAGTAACTGGTAATGGCGCCTTGCTAGGTCGTAGCAAATGACGTAGCTGAAGGCTATGCTAACTACCGTCTCGGCAAACGAGAGCGTATTTTGTCAGTGAACCATCGCTAGCAAAGTCGGCTGTACAACTGGGGCGAGTGCTAGGAAGTCTCTCTAGACCTGCCGTGCGGCGGCGCTCGGTCTGCAATCACTGATAGTGGCGACACGCGGGTCCGACGTATACTAACGGACCGCGGCCGATTTAAAGGCTACCACCCAGCAAGTGAGATGTCTGGCGGTGACACCACACTCGGCACACCCTTGATACTGTGAATCTCGGATTACTGGATTCAATAACGATTTCCGAAACGGAATGTCCCATGCCTGTAGCTCCAACTATCATTCCGCTTTTAAAGTCCGTTAGTTCCCATCGTGCATAATCACATGAAACATTTCACATGAATCACCTGAGTACAAACAACGGCTTCGGCAATCCACTTCCCTTTTATACGTTGTGTACACGATACTGCCACCGTTTTTATATATGCCTATCAGCATCCCAATACTTTTGGCACCTCGGTGTATAATAATAAATTATTTTATAAAATTGTGTCATGGAATTCAACGGGGGTAATTTCAACCCACAGTAACATTTGTATCCGTGAAAGGCCTGCTAATTTCCAGCTCAAACGCCAAACACCACTATAGTATTGAGGAATCGGTCACTGTCATCGACTAGGACAATGATTTCCGGGGAAATTTAAAATACTCACGCTATATATATGTGAGAGGATTTGAAAGATAGTTTTTTATGTTCGCTTACTATATCATACAAATGGCATCTGCCGATAGCACTCAGGGGTATGTAGAAAATGGATAGAAACTGTGAGGCATTCTTGAGTTAAGCAAGGAAGAATTTTAAGGATATGTGACTGATCCACGAGGATAGTAGCTTACAAGGCGCTCGTTTAACCGATTCATGAATATTGTTGATATAGGGTGCTTACCAGGTAGGGCAGAGAGCCGCGAGGTCTTAGGCGTCTTGCCACGGTCCGTGCGGCTGCCGCCTCGGAGGTTCGAGTCCTCCCTCGGGCACGGATGTGTGTGTTGTCCATAGTGTAAGTTACATGAAGTAGTGAATAGGCTTAGGGACCGATGACCTCTGCAGTCTGGTGGCATAAGACCTTACCACAATTTTCCATTGCATTTAGGAAAGAGAGAAGGGATAGAGCACATCCAATGAAGACAGGCGCGTTTCGTCACAGGATCCTTTAATTGGAGCGAGAGCCTTACCGAGATGCTCAACGAACTCCATTTGCAGACGTTGCAAGAGAGGCACTGTGAATCACGGAGAGGTTTACTACTAAAATTTCGAGAGAGCACTTCCCGGTTAGAGTCGGACAACATATCACTTCTTCCCACATAGACCTCGCGTAATGACTACGACGAGAGAATTTGAGAAATTACAGAGGCTTGTGGATAATCATTCTTACCACGCGCCATTAGCGAGTCGAACAGGGCAGGGATATGAGGTAGTGGTGCCAGAAGTACCCTGCACAACACATCTTTAGGTGGCTTGTGGAGTATGATGTAGATGTAGATGTACATGTAGAAGCGAAATCTATGAGACAGACATATGTGAAGATCATGACGCTTATACATTTTCCAACAAGCTTGCACTGAAATAAAAGCCAAAACAAGTTGTGTAGGTTGATTGCTATCTTAAGCAACTGCAATAAAACTCTTATTCAGACCAGACGCGTTTCGCTTTGTTTTGAAACATCTGACCACAGAAGATGCTTTAAAATAAAGCGAAAAGCGTCTGCTCTGAAAAAGACTTTTATTACAGTTGCATAAGACGGCAAATAAACTATACCACTTGTATCTGCGCAACTGTGAAAAAATTGGCCGAAAAGAACAAAGAAGGTAATATGTATAAAAATCAAAACACCTGTCAGTTTAAAATTTTACATAAAGAGATACACAAATATTAGTAATTAGATAGCATTCATGTGCACATGTTCCCACACGCTTAACTAGACAAACTCTCCAATTAGGCTAAAATTGGGTGTCCCATAACTTTGATATCTAAAACATATTGACTTCCATAAATTAACGAAAGAACAGAAAATATAAAGCAACTAATATGAGTACATCATGTTGTTACCACTGCAGCGTTGCACGAAACTATTACCTGCAATGCTAGCACGAGAGGTGTCAGCTAACGGAACACTCGCTCGCTTGTGTGTATTACCGCTGACAGCATACATTGTTAACGGTTAAAGATTAGTTTCCAGCTAGTAATGAGGTCGATCGACATAGGGCTCGTTTGGTAATGGTGGTGTTGGAGATGGCCGTGGCTCAAATCTTTCCAGCGTTCACCTGAAGCAACGCACAAAAACTACAGCGAATAAAAGAAGGCAAGAAACAAATCATATACTTCTTAAACCAACTTTGAATCACTTAAGAATGAAATTCGGCTATTTTTTACTGCTCTGGCTAACGTTTTCTAGGAAAAAGAATGCGAAACTTACTAAAAAAGGGGAATGGCAGGTTTAGGATGAGGTCTTCATTATAGTGCAAGTTTTGAATATCCCCTTGAGCGCGTGCTAAATGAGGCTGTCAAAAATAGTCTATTGTGTCAGATAAATTTCTTCACAAACATCTTGTAACTGCAACTTGTAACTGAAAACGATTGATTTCATGAGTCTTTCAAGAACCTGATTACAGCTTCATCCTTTCGCCAACCATGGTTTGATGTAAGGGTCATATGAATCAACTTGATATTGGACTTATTAGAGATAATAACACACAGTGTACTTGTGTATGATAATTATAAACTAATGAGGTGCAAGTTGGTGGCTGAAAGTTACAGGAAACAATATGAGTCCGTGATAAAGGCTCATTGTTACAACAGCTTCGGTGATGATATTTTGTCACGAAGAAAACAGCTCTGCTGTGAGTTTCTCTAAAGGTCATCATCTGACCCAATTATTACGACAGACCGCAAAAGACGATTTTATTACGTAATGTACGTTATTTTACGAAGTTTATTCCATAGTAATAACAGAGACATATACAGGTTTTACCTGCTATCAACGCAGGAACTTATTCGACATAAAAAAGGCCGTCCTTAGGCTACTGTTTTGCTATTGTTCTGCTACGTCGTTTTGCGTCGCTAATTTCTGTTGCTGCCCGTAGACAGTCACTGAATTCTACGTTGTACACGATAGGACAGGTACTTGATCTACGTGACTCACTGTACTTGTGTACCTCCAGTTAGGCCTGCCGTGTCGTAGTTGTGTTTCTACGGCTAATATTACCGCATATATTTTGAGATGAGTAGTTGTCTCCGTGCAGCTCTCAAGTACCAAACAGTGCTAACATTTCTAACTAATGGCAATTATTGTTGTACTGATCGAGAGTTTAAAAGGCTTACTTACCCGAATCAGCATGATAGTGACCACTAACACCGTTTTCATAAGGTGCTACTGAAACAGTTGATCTTGGGAATTATAAGAACGATCGAGTACTCAGATGCTGGTCTATTCTACATTTTCAGAGCAGTGGCTAATAAAGTAAAGATGCACTGATTTCCTTCATAAATGAACACTGTTAACACTGAAACAGACAGCTATGATTCCGTAGATCTGAGACGTCTCTAGAACTACTTCAAATGTAATTTCGAAAATATGACCTGTGTGTAATTGGCTATTTATAAAATCTACAACTCCAGTACTGTACTGACAAGCTGGCATGTAACAAATTATACGTCCTATATATTTTCACACAGCAGCTACTTCCCTCTCAAAATGAATCAAAATATTTTCTACTGTAAAAATAATCGTTGCATCTTATCTTCTTCCTAACCTTTGGTCACCTTCTGAAGAATGGGCTTTTAGATAAGTCTATCGCCATATATTTGTTCAATACTTTCTTCACTATCTTATGTTGCAACAAATGTAGTGTGATGGACTGTTAGACAATTTAACCATAGGAGTATTAAGATTACTCTGCGGCCATATATAGAATTAAGACGATGATGGCCAATGACCAGCTGGTTCAGTGCTGATGCTTACCACGCTCGGACACCTGTGAGAATCGGCGAAACGCTTTGAGCAGTGAGGATAATGGGCAAGGTGTACTGCAGCAGAAGTTTGTGGATATAGTGAGAATTTTGGTCTAGTGTAGACGGTGCAGTTGAGATGACCACTGTGTCTGGGCGGCGCAGGCGTCATAGCATCAGCCTAACAAAAGTCTACCTTCAGTGGCGGTGGCGAGCGGTTGCCCCGCGTGCTTCGGGCTGCGGCTGGCTTGTTTACTTACGCAAAGTAAGTCGTTCGCTTGCAGCGATACTTAAATGTAAACACTGCATATGCAGAATGATTTCGAAAATTCAATGATAGATCAAACAGTAAGAAAAGGTACTTTGAAATCCGCACTCGATAATATATTTGCACAACAAACCTCATTCGGGTGGAAGATTTCCTTAAGAAGTAATGAAAGTTGGTGTTGACAAAATTATTGGAACTAATTTGTCGATAATGACAAGCGTAGCTTAAGTGAAGATGAGAGATGCCGAATTCTGTGACAAGGAACCGTAGAATCTTTTTGGCGGAGATCTGAAGTTTAAGCATGGTGACGTGCTTATCTGGAATTCCAACCATTCGGATTTTCGAACTTTCTTTTGAGGCACCAGCTGCATAGATTAATTTCGCGATATTGCCATACGGCAAAGTTCTTAGTAACTATGGTGAACGCTGGTCTCCTGCTCATAAGTCTCCAATGCTGAATGGCATTAGGCAACTTAAAGGTGGTTTACAAAGACGCATTCCACCTTATATCACCGTCTATGGATAGCGTGCAACCGTAACTTACGTTGGAGACCCAGGACCTGCGCTAGACGTAACACGATAGGCCATGTCCGAGCAGAATGTGTGAATATTAATTTTCGTTCTTTACCTACCAAAATCCGTTAATACTTTGCAGGCCTATAAGGTAGTAACTCTGAATATCAACAAGATGCGAAGTGCACTGAATTTAAATACTTAGAAGATTTAGTATACGCTGCAGACATCTGTATCGCAATGGTCCAGGAAGTGACGGACATCAGTTTAGATAGCTTAGTCGGATATAACGTTTTTACTAACCTGGGCTGTGGAGTAAAACTTGGGACAGCAATAGTTTTAAAATAAGGGATCATCGGAAAAAATGTGGAAAAACTTGTGAACGGCAGACGGATCGCTGTAACTTTTAATAACACAAGATTATTTAATATCTACGCTTCCTCTGGGTCCAGTGACAGACAACATCATGCATAATTTTTTAGACACGAGATGGTTGCCTTCTTCGTGACCAGCTACGATGATATCATTTTTGCTGGTGATTTTAATTTTGTGATTCTTCCAGTAGATCAAACTCCAAATTTTAATCTGTGAGTTGGACTTGAACGGATCATTCACGAACTTCGTTTGATTGACACTTGGACAGGTTTTATACATGTTACTAGTCATTCGGCAAGTATGTTAGATAGAATTTATGCATCAAAAAATTTTGCGCCCCACCTGTTACATACCAAGATATGGCGTGCAATTTTTTATACTCATGATGCCTGAATCATCAACACGAAAAACAGGAAACATATTAGAATCGAGGATTATGGAAACTCAATGTAGCACATCTGCAAGATCTGGAATGTCGAGAAGTTTTCCTGACGACCTTGAAAGCATGTAAAAATAAACTTAATAGATTTGCTGTAGGAATACAGTTATCTTCGAACAAAGATTCCAGCGAAGAACGTAACAGCGGTGAAGCAAATTGATCGAAACCAAACCCAGGTATAAATAGAATAAAAATATAATGACCACAACTGGCCTGTTATTTGGGAGGATATCCACGCACGAAATTTGTCATCTAATGTGAGACCGTCTTTGTGTACCACCTTAAACGAAAAATAGCGACCAATGCCAGGCTTCATTCCATTCAATTAGCCGTCTCACCCCTATGCATTTTGCAAGATAATGAAAAACATATATTTATTTATGACAAAGTTAGAGATGTTTGGAGGGCCATTAGGCAGTTGTTGCAGGCATTAATTGTACGTCCCACACTACCATAACGCCAGCAGACTTTCTCATTTCGGAGTTAGTGCCTTACCCTCAGACCAAAAGAAATTCGGTAGACTGGTAACTGTATTACTATCAATGAGCAAGAAAAAAGTAAAGAAGACTTCCTTATGTACTTAATGAAACAGCGTCAAAGAGCACAGAGGATGAGAAACTACAAAGATAATTTTGAAAAAAAATTTCGAGAGTACCAGAGGTAGGAATAGTAGCAGTGAAGACTGCCTGATCCAGCGGGACGGACGAGAAAAAATTAAGTAATTTTAAGATTTTCCATTACAGATTGATGAGTTTCCCTTTTTAATTCTGATAGATAAAGTGAAGGCGATGTGAATGAAGACGAGAATAACTGACCGACTACTTAATGAAGATGACTATACTCCTTCGTGTTAAGTCACTACTTGCATGTCTGTGTTTGTGCTTCTGCGTACCAAATCATTTTAGTTACTTTATCAGGCTCATTGACAATCATAGAAGATACATACGTCCTCTTCCTTTTTTAACAGTAAAGGAGGGATTTTACGTTTATAAATCTAGTAAGTATTGATATTTTTGTAATGCTTTCGGAAACAAGAAGAAACTTTGACTTACTAAGGAGGAAAACATTAACAACTTTCATTTTTAACACATGGAGAAATTATTTTATTTTATTTTGTACCAAAATAGTTTAAAAATGGTTCAAATGGCTCTGAGCACTATGGGCCATAACATCTATGGTCATCAGTCCCCTAGAACTCAGAACTACTTAAACCTAACTAACCTAAGGACATCACACACATCCATGCCCGAGGCAGGATTCGAACCTGCGACCGTAGCAGTCGCGCGGCTCCGGACTGATCGCCTAGAACCGCTAGACCACCGCGGCCGGCAATAGTTTTAACCAGCCTCTGCAAACAAAACATTTATATCATTATATAAATGGCGGAGAAGCCAGACCAAAGAAGGCATCCATGGAAACGAAAAATTTGAGCGACGCGGTGACCTGTGTGGTTGGTAACATTGTGGTCAAACCTCACATTGTCTCCGCCTACCTGGTACCGACGAGTTTCTTACTTTCTTAAAAAAAAAAAAAAAAAAAATCATAATTTTTCGATGCAGGAGAAATAGTTTTATTTTCATATTCTTGACACGTTTTGTTTAAAGGTAAGAAGACGGCTAGCTGAGAAGGCAAAAATTGAATGCATTTTGAAACGCAGTTGCTCATCATCGCCCTTACGAAGTAGTAGCCAGTGCTACCAAAAGTTGGTAATGGTCGTTATTTTTATAAGTACTCTTAACATGTGAGTAGAATGAATGTTGCTATTAAAGTAGGGCCAAAAGGGCATTTTTTGGCTACCTTAACGGAATAATGCTTTGGAATACCTGGTATTTGCCTCGATTTCTTCGTGTTTTATAAACACTCTCGTGAATGTCGTCATAGTCGGCGAGGCAGCCGCTTCAGCATAATTAATAAATCACAATTGTATTAGATGCGGTAAGGAACCCTCTGCTATGGATTGAGAAGGCACTAAGTGTTTGACTCTCATTTCCAAACTCTGTTTCGGAAGTCCGATATGGGGCTGAATGTAACGAATGGATGAAAAACATTTTTACCAGTGTATTTTGAGATCGAGAATGGCAGCATAGACGGAAAACGGAAAAGGAAAAATAGTATAAAAAAAGAAGAAAAATAAGTAGTATATCCGGATTCTAATCCTGGTTCGGCACAAATTTTCAACTTTCCCAATTGATTTAAATCAATGCCCACTGTCAACTAATGGCATTAATTCCTTTGTGTCATTTTCTCTTAATTTTCCTATGTTTCTGCTCTACATCAGTGTGGAAGACTGTCACGGTCTCTTGAAGCCGCCAACAACTGATCTTCTGTTCAGACTAAATACAATAGGGTGATCGAAAAGTCGTACAGATGTAAAAGAGTCAGTGTTTGTGTGTGTTTATAGTATGTATATTATTTAATAATCTCACACACATTGTTTCTAACGTATTCTATAAATGTCTGCCCTGTTGAGTAACGCATGCGCGAAATAGTTATACCATGTTTGAGACCAATTTGCGAACACATTGACACGTGTTAATCTCTGTTGTTATGTTAATCTTTAGTTCACCAGTACGTGTGGCGTCTTTTACTTCCTTTAAGGTTGCCTGGTAGCAAGAGGGCCGTTGATATTAAATCTGGAAAACTTAGGGATCATCTACATCTACATATACATCTACCTGACAGCTCTGCAATCTCCACTTAAGTTCCTGCCCGTGTGTTCTTCTTTCACGGTATTTCTCTACCGTTCCAATTTCTAAGAGCGCGTGGAAAAACAAACAATCAAATCTTTCCGTAAGAACTCTACTTTCTCCTATTTTGTTACAATGATCATTACTTCCTATGTAGGCTGGCGACAGTAAATTGATTTCGTATTCAGTGGAGGAAGTTGGTGATTGAAATTTCGTGATAGGGTCTCCCCGCAACTAAAATCGCCTTTGTTTTAATGATTTCCACTCCATCTCGACAATCACATGCGTGACACTCTCTCCCCTCCAACGCCATAATGCATTACGAGCAGCCGTTATTTGAACTTTTTCGACGTTTGGTCGTATTTGGTAAGGACCCCATGCCGCACAGCAATACTCTAGTAGACAACGGACATGCGTAGTGTAGGCAGTCTCTTTAGTAGACTTTCGCACATTCTAAGAGATCTGGCAATAGATATTTAGTTGAGTTGACAGATTTGACATTTGTGTGATTTATGGTGTAATCGAAATTTAACGAATTCCTTTTAGTGCTCTTGTGGATGAGCTAACACTTTTCATTATTCAAGGATAACTGTCATTTCTGTGACCATTTAGCAACTGGGTTTCATCTTCTGATGAATCTACTAGACAGTAAACGAAAGCATCAGCTGCAAATCATAATCATTTGTAAATCATTCGATTTCCAAAAATGTCTCTTCAGAAATGAATTGTTCCACTAGATATGTGACAAGTGGCATCTTCCCACTGCAAGCAACAATAGTATCTATGTTCCTCAAGAAGTGAAATAAGCTGCGCAAAACTGTCTTGGTACACATCACTTTTCACTTTACGAGGGGAGGCCGCCAATTGTTAAATTCAGATTCGATTCATACTGCGCATAATAAAAGCTCATGGCCAGAGGTGTAATGTGGCAAAGCACCAAGATGCACTTCTCAGCCGTTGTCGAGAAAATCGACAGTTAAAAGAAACCGTTGCGGTGAAATACTCTCTACGATTAGTAATTTTCTACAGCGTGGTGGTGCAGCGGTAAGCGCTCGGGTTCGTAATCCGAAGAGCGCCGGATCGAATCTCGCGCCATGTAACCTTTTTTTTAGTATTTGTTTTTTGTAATTCATATATATATATATATATATATATATATATATATATATATATATATATATATATATATATATATATATATATATAAAAAAAATTCCCGGGAATCAGTTGCGACAATTATGCATATAATAAGTTGTTGAAAGTCGTTTGTCGTGAAAAAACTGGCGACTTCGAAACAAAGTTGTATTTCACAAATGTTATTAATTGTCTTCATAATGTTAATCACGTATAGTTAACGGAAGACGTAGAAACGAATACGTATAGCATAAGTCAAACGTTCGAATTGGAATAGAGACCCCACGAACACGAACTTGCTGTGGCAGGTATGAAATATAAACTCCGTTACTCGCTCGTTACACTTGAAGGACAGATGTTGAATGGGCCGAAACGAGCCGCCCCATAACAGCGTAGTTGCCTGCTAACTTCGAAAGAAGGTAGATGCGGACCCTAGCGCAACTTATAACATCGTCGAAAATCAGTGCGGACGGGACAGCTTTGGTACACCCTGTTAAACAAACGGAAAAATGGAGGCGGTACAATTGGAGAGCGATCCACCTTCACCAACATGCATAAGCAATTCATTAATAGTTTATATATATATATATACATATATATATATATATATATGAATTGCAAAAAACTAATAATAAAAAAATATTGCATGGCGCGAAATTCGATCCGGTGACCTTCGGATTACGAAGCCCAGCGCTTACCGCTGCGCTATGACGCTGTAGAAAGTCATTAATCGTAGAGAGTATTTCACCGCAACGGTTTCTTTTAACTGTCGATTTTCTCGACAACGGCTGAAAAGTGCATCTTGGTGCTTTGCCACATTACACCTCTGGCCATGAGCTTTTATTATGCTCACTATGAATCGAATCTGAATTTCACAATTGGCGGCCTCCCCTTGTTAGTTTCAAACGATATGGGGTCTAGAATCCGACGATGCGATACAACCAACCACACTTCTACAGTGAAGGGCCAAATAAATCGTTATAGACATGCGTATTAAAATACAGAGATATGTAAACAGGCAGGAATAGGGCGCTGCTGTCGGCAACGCCTACATGACACAACAAGTGTCCTGCGTAGTTGTTAGATTGCTTACTGCTACTACAGTGGCCAGTTATCAAGATTTAAGTGAGACTGAATGTAGTGTTACAGTCAGCGCGCGAGCGATGGGACACAGCATCTCCGAGGTGGCGATCGAGGGTGGATTTTCCCCTACGACCATTTCACGAGTGTACCGTGAATATCAGAAATCCGCTAAGCCATCGAATTACCGACATCGCTGCGGTCGGCTAAACATCCGTGACTGCAGGACCAACGACGACTGAAAAGAATCGTTCAACGTGACGGAAGTGCAACCTTCCCACAAATTGCTGCCGATTTCAGTACTGGGCCGTCACCAAGTTCCAGGGTGCAAACCATTCAACAGAACATCATCGATGTGGGCTTGCGGAGCCGAAGGCCCACTGGTGTAGCCTTGATGACTGCACTGCACAAAGCTTTACACCTCGCCTGGGCCCCTCAACTCCGATGTTGGACTGTTTATAACTGGAAACATGTTACCTGGTCGGACGAGTCTCGTTTCAAATTGTGTCGAGCGGATGGACGTGTACGGGTATGGAGAAAACCTCATGGATCCATGGACCCTGCATGTCAGCAGGGACTATTCAAGCTGATGGAGGCTCTATAATGGCGTGGGGCGTGTGTAGTTGGAGCGATATAGGACCCCCTGATACGTCTAGATACGATTCTGACAGGTGAGACGTACGTAAGCATCCTCCCTGATCACCTGCATCCACTCATATCCATTGTGCATTTGGGCGGAATTTCGCAGTTCTAGCAGGACAATGCGACATCCATCACGTCCATAAATGTTACAGAGTGGCTCCAGAAACACTGTTCTGAGTTTAAACACTTCCGCTGGCCACCAAACTCCCAAGACACGAATATTATTGAGCATATCTTGGTTGCCTTGCAACGTACTGTTCAGAAAAGATCTCCACCCTCTCGTACTCTTACGGATTTATGGACAGCTGTGGCAGCATTCATGGTGTCATTTCCCTCCAACACGACTTCAGTTATTAGTCGAGTTGCGACACTTCACGGGGCCCTACACGATATTGGGCAGGTGTACTAGTTTGTTTTGCTCTTCAGTTGATACACTTCTGGTGTTTTCACTATTCACGTATCCACTAAGCAGAAACCATACCTCATCAATGGAGAAGATAGCAGCCACTTTTATTTTCCGTGGATATCTATAAATGATCGAATTAAGTACAGTATACTAGATGCTTTTCTGTATCCGGCACCTTCAGATCCTGCCCACAACGAACATGATATGTGTGAAATCTTAACTCCTACATTGATTTCTGAGCACTGCATCTGCAGTGAGACAGACAGGCTCCTCAATCTACTTCAAGGAGAACGCAGCCTCACACATGCACCTCAAAATGGTTCAAATGGGACTGAGCACTATCCGACTTAACTTCTGAGGTCATCAGTCGCCTAGAACTTAGAACTAATTAAACCTAACTAACCTAAGGACATCACACACATCCATGCCCGAGGCAGGATTCGAACCTGCGACCGTAGCGGTCGCTCGGTTCCAACCTGTAGCGCCTAGAACCGCACGGCCACTCCGGCCGGCCACATGCACCTCAGCTAGGTTTCTTGTCCGTCAAGATGGTCGGTCTCCCGGTTCTCTTCTTGGCTGCAAAGACCCGCATTTCGGTACTGCGACAGCGGCACACTTCCTACGATATGTGTCTACAACACGGCAAAATGTTGTTGGGAAAATGACATGTTTACCAAGCAATGACTAGTGCAATACAACCGATTTAATGTAACCTGAACCTATTGCATTGGTGTCTTCTTTTGTTATCGATAACGCCTGTGGCGGTATCTTTCAGTGGCTGATAGAATTAATGTACTGAGCCCCTATAGACAAACAGGGTCCAGAGCCGCTACAAATTTTATGCAGAAACATCCTACCACACAGACTGCCACTGGATGGATTAAAATATACTTTTATTTTATCTTCGTTAGTGCACAGTTGTGGTGTAAAGTTATTTTCAAATTTTTGTGCTGTATTACTCAACGGAAGCAAATGATGCTGTCTAGTGGTTGTATTTTCTGTTTGCTCTCACAATTTCAGAATAAATTATAAGCAATAATTCAACACCGTTAAACACTATGTGTATAAAAATTATCAAGAATGCTGCCAAAGTTAGACTGGATCCTCTTATGGCTGTCAGCTGATTTTTACAACATAAGTTGCTGTAGTACCATGAATGACAAAAACGAACCGCAGCAATAAATAGACGAAAAGGAATTTAAGGGTGAGGTGACAGGTATTTTGGCTTAGATTTTATTATGTTGTGATATGCCTCACTAGTGAACCACGTTGTAAAATTTGTCTATGTACATAAAAGTACAGAGAAAACTGGACCACGTGAAAGTTAACACTTTCAGACAGTCGTTTCAGTGATTTGGTGCTGAAAATAGTAATGATTTAATTATTTAGTCATACAGTGGAATCACTTCGCACGAAGGTCTCCATCCATCGTGTGTCTAGTTATTTTTTCTTTGATTTGAAAGCTATTACTTTAAGTACCTACTGAATATTATACTGTGTTGTAAATACAGTTATACACGGAGGTGAGAAAAACGCTGGAAAGCTTGTAACTGTGTTGCAAGGTAGATTGTGCTGATAAATTAATGTTAAGAAATAACTCGATACATTTCACAGTTTCCGAGTTAATAACCACTAAAATTAGCTAGTCAGCCCGTTGTGCGCGAAAATTCAAGTGGCCCGCCAGAGACAGTGTCGCCAAACGCGTCCTTCGTTCGCTTTTCCGAAACCGAAGAAGAGAGCAATACAAAAATGGGACACGGGACGGTAGTAACGATCTGAGCAGAGCCAAAGACTGAGAAGTCACGTGCACTCTCATTTACGCTATGAGAACAACTGACACTAATTGTATCTGGCGGGCAGCTTGAAATTGCGCGCTATTTCTCAGCACAGCCTACCCTGCAATGACCCTCAATGCTGTTCAGTATGATCCTGACCACCATGCATCCTTCCAAAAAACTGCAAGCGTTGAACCAAAATAAATTATTAATTTTTATGATGCAGTTGAGTATGTTTTAACGTTCTATTTTTCCAGTAAAAATAAATGTTGAAGGAACGAAGGCATGTACTTCCAATTTTGGTGTTCAAATAAAGATGCTGAATAGCCAGTTTACTGCCATTGACGAATAGATTTACCGCATTACTTTTCAAAATTTTAGTAGCAGTTAGTTTCACACTAGGGTCTAACCTGACATACTCGTGTGTGGAAGTTAATACTATATAGAGCACGAAAAATTGTCAATAATCTCTCATCTCTGTCATTTAAATGTGAGACAAATAAGTCATATCCACAAAAAAGAATCGTGTAAGTCTCAGGTATCCGAATAATATTTGGCTTAACGCCGTCGGTACCGTTTATAAAGAAATTCTTAGAGACTAGCAAATAAAGAGAACCTCGACAGGGAAATCACTGAACTGTATGTGAGCACATTTTTGACGTGCAGTGACTTCCAACTTCTCCTCTTACATCGCGTGCACACATCCTGCTAGTTAAGCCTTCCCCATTATATTCGGCATTAAGTGCTGTCGTTACTGACGCAAGCAGGCGAGGGGAGAGCGAGGGCCCGTAAGCCGTATGCAAGAATCCGTTCCTATGCTTCTGTCCCCCAATTGACGAGAGCGGATGAAGTTTATTAAGAGGGTTGCTGATACGATTATGTTTTGACTGGAGGGTCGCGCACACAACCATCATTCAGTATAAGCCCAGCTGCAGCTGTTAGGCCGCTTCATCCTTTAGACGCTGATGAACGTGCCTGCGTCTCAAAATCGCGTTATTTCTTGTACAGTTAAACGAGAATGTCCCGTATGATTTTCTTCACTCCACGCTACGTCCTTCCGGTTAATATGTCGTAATATGTGTTTTTCACTGATTCAAACGAAGTGGAACGTGAAACCATAGCAAATAATCCTCAATACTTACGTCACTTTCCGTATCATACGTATATACGAGAAGGTGCAGTCGTCTGTTCGTACTAGTACAGACCAATGAAAGATTGGCTTATTTATTTCATACTGGTGGGGGCCTTAATGTGGTGCTGCGACCGTTTTTCACACATTTTGAAAGTTGCTAAAACTTTAATGCACAGTCTATAGTTCAATAGGCCCTTTAATTTCCCCGAAGAGAACCCATGTTATCTTCTACCATCCCCTGTAATTTATGGGTGATCAAATCAGTTCTATACAGCTTATTCGTATCGTATGACAATATTCTGTTATTTATTAGCTCATTTTTATCGCAGAGGGAAACACATACCTTTCAATGACTGATATATAATGGCAAATGAAATAAAATCAGGATCCTCTATTTTTACATCAGTACTATGATTTTCCTGGAGTGGTATAACGGTGTACTTGGGAAATTGTGTTACGTCCCTATTCAAATGTGGTACACTGCAATAGGGTTGTAGCTCTGATGAAAAGAAATAATGGTGAGAGTATTCAGTACGCTTCAGCGCACGTCACTCGGTAACTTTTAAAACGAAAATAGCTTTGCGTTAAAGTAATTCTTAGTAATCCAAAAGAACAGCGCATTGATCGTCTAATCAAAGTTTCCTAAAACGATATTTACTGCAAAAATCTTATTTCTTTACAGATTTCTGTTCGTGGAATAGGAAGGTTTCAGTTTTTAAGTTTCATTGCCTACTACACTAAGGTATGGTAAAGGCTCAAATTCGGTTATTGGTTTGTCTGCTATGGAAAAAACGCTATAAATTTTTTTTCTGAGGAAGAATGGCTGCTTTGTTCTAATAGGGGTGGTCAAATGCTACGAAACACTCTGTTTCGAATAGTAGTCCTTTTATTTAAATAAAATGTAGAAAGTGCAGCTTATTCAGTTTCTTTCGCGGCGAAAATAGTGGACTGGCGGATTTGCATCAGTGTAAATGTTGCACCTGCCACTGAAAATTCTTTGTAGAAATATGGTATTACAATGTAATTTTTTGGAAGTCCTCATCGTCCATCTTTTTAATGTAGGAACTACTATAAACCTGAATAGAAGACAACGGGAAAGTAGAGATGCTGGAGAAAATGTATAGCCATGTAAAATAAACTCTTTGTCACCAGGCTATATTCAATATAATGAGATCCATATAAAATCTTACGTTTTTCAGTTTCATTGTATTTCTTACCTTTTCTCATTTAAAGTGAAACTGCAGGATGAAGATAAAAACCTTATATAGTTACTATAAGCTACGCAAAGGACATTTGAACATAGAAAATGCACTGAGGCAGCGTTTATACCGCCACGTTTCATAAAATGTGCAGTCACACGTATCTGGAGATATTGAACCTTGTCCTACCTAAAGATTTTGAAACATCACTGAAAATGGGTCAGTAATTAATCTACACCCATCGAAAAAGTGTTAGCTAAGCACACGTTCCTATTGTTTGGATACAAACATATTCAGTTAAATTTAAATCTACTCTGACTATTCTTGGGAGTGATTTAAATGGAATACGTAACGCTGCCTCGGGTACGGAATTGTGCTCGTCATATGAATGTGTCAGCTTCATCTGTTTCCCATATAAGAAACCTCTTTGTGAATGTATTTGCTCGGCAGAAATGGGATAGGAGTTCATTTTGTTAAGTGCAGTTCCGAGTGAACTTGACATACCTCGTTTCATCACATTTTCCATGTATATTTTTCTTTTGTTTCTGTAGCTTCAGCAAAGGAAAGCAAATAAGAATGGAAGGAACTATATTTGCAAACTGCTTTAACGGAAATCGCATAAAAAATGAATCTGCTGAAAATAAACTTTATGTCATCTATGTGTACTTCTTCCTACATACTTCTTTTGTTGGCAGTAACTGTTAAAACGACTTACATAAGGCTCTTCCGACGATACACGGCTATTTTTTCTTGGCGGGCAGAACTTCTATACAAGGTCGCTACGGTAAACATTCTGAGCTTCGAAAGAGATTCCGACCTTTATGCATCAAGTCATTTCAAGTTATAACATGACATTTACGGAAAACTTTGCAATTAACCAAATCATTAATGAGGACAATGATGAAATAGTAAACAAAGATTTTCTTTTCTGCCAGTTTTTAGTAGAGATACAGTGGGGTCACAGTGCTTGTCTCAGGTCATTATTGCTAGATACTTAAAATGGCTCTGAGCACTATGGGACTAAACATCTGTGGTCATGAGTCCCCTAGAACTTAGAACTACTTAAACCTAACTAACCTAAGGACATCACACATATCCATGCCCGAGGCAGGATTCGAACCTGCGACCGTAGCAGTCGCGCGGTTCCGGACTGAGCGCCTAGAACCGCCAGACCACCGCGGCCGGCGCTAGATACTTAAAATATCACAGAACAAACGCTTTGAAGGGAGATACGGGTTAACACTTTTTGTAGCTAGCATTCATTGGGGCCAAAATTCTTAGCTTCGCTATATGAGAAGTATAAATGTTAGTGGTTCGTAGTTGCTCGTTAATTCATTTCATAAGAAAATTTTCCGCTGTCAATTTTTTATCAAGGACACTACCACGAAAACCGTTATTAACGTAACATTGAAAACGTTGCACTAGTCATTACTTTCGGCTTACTTCATTGAGTATAGCAGGTGACATCATGAAATACAGTTGAATAATTAACAGCAGTACTTTGTCTCTGTTTGCGGCAAAGTTAAAAACTTAAGCGCTGTCTTAGCTGATAATTTGTACGTCTTGTCGAAACTATTCACTGGTATCCAGAATGAGATTTTCACTCTAAAGCGGAATGTGCGCTCATATGAAACTTCCTGGCAGATTGACACTCTGTGCCGGACCGAAACTCGAACTCGGGACCTTTGCCTTTCGCGGGCAAGTGCTCTACCAACTGAGCTACCCAAGCACGAGTCACGCTCCCTCCTCACGGCCTCATTCCGGAAACATCCCCCAGGCTGTGGTTAAACCATGTCTCCACAATATCCTTTCTTTCAGGAGTGCTAGTTCTGCAAGGTTCGCAGGAGAGCTTCTGTAAAGTTTAGAAGGTAGGAGTCGAGGTACTGGCAGAAGTAAAGCCGTGAGGACGGGGCGTGAGTCGTGCTTTGGTATCTCAGTTGTTAGAGCACTTGCCCGCGAAAGGCAAAGGTCGTCCCGAGTTCGAGTCCCGGTCCGGCACACAGTTTTAAGCTGCCGGGAAGTTTCATATTCACTGGTATGATTGGTAGGATAAGTTATAGATTAAATGGTTTCAATATGGTAAGACATGTATTTAGATCGCATTAAAAATGAGACATTTTCTCTAAGAAATTTTCTTGTTATTTAAACAGGTTTCTACTAATTTCTGTGGTTCTGTACTTCATTCAGTAAATGTGAAACCCTTATGGGATGACTCTGTTGTCCGTCTGCCTGTCTGGCCAGTTGTACGACGTCTTTTTCTTAGGAAACGCTATAGGTATATAAGTTATATACTAAGGTCTACGTTTCCTTGGCAGTGTGAAACATTTAAGCTTCTAAGTCAATGCTGTCCAAAGACGTACCCTGAGGTGACAAAAGTCATGGGATACCACCTAATATCGTGTAACCTCCTTTAGCTCGGCGTAGTACAGAAACTCGACGTGCCATGAGGTCAAGTCGTTGGAAGCCACCTGCCAAAATACTGAGTCATGCTGCCTATATAGCCGTCCATAACTGCGTAAGTATTGCCGGTGCAGGATATTGTGCATGAACTGACCTCTCGATTATGTCCCATAAATGTTCGATAGGATTCATGTCGGGTGATTTGGGTGGCCAAACCAATCGCTCTAACTCCCTAGAATGTTCCTCAAACAAATCGAGAATAATCGTGGTCCAGTGACATAACGCATTGCCATCTATAAAAATTCTATCTTTGTTTGGAAACACGAAGTTCATGAATGGCTGCAGATGATCTCCAAGTAACTGAACAGAACCATTTCCACTCAATGATCAACTCAGTTGGACCAGAGAACCAACTCCATTCCCGCACCATTATGGAGATACCACCATCCTGCACAATACCTTGTTCACGACTTGCGTCCATGGTTTCGTCGGGTCGACGTCACGTTCGAACCCTACCATCACCTCTTATCAACTGACCTGGCCATGGTTTTCCAGTCGTCTAGGGTCCAACCGATATGGTCACGAGCCCAGGAGTGGCGCTGCAGGTAATGACGTGCTTTTAACAGAGGCACTCGCGTCAGTTGTCTGCTACCGTAGCCCATTAACGCAAAATTTCGCAGTTTTTTCCTAACGAATACGTTCGTCGTATGTCCCATACTGATTTCTACGTTTATTTCATGCAGTTTAGCTTGTGTGTTAGCACTGAAAACTCTACGCAAACGCTGCTGCTCTTGTTCATTACGTGAAGGTCGTCGGCCACTGTGTTGTCCGCGGTGAGAGGTAAAGCCTGAAATTTGAAATTCTCAGCACACTACTGACTCTTTGGCTCTCGGAATATGGAATTCCGTAACGATTTCCGCAATGGAATGTCCCATGCGTCTAGCTCCAATTGCCATTCTGCGTTGAAAGTCTGTCAGTTCCCATCGTGCAGCCGTAACTACGTCGAAAACCTTTTCACATGAATCATCTGAGTAGAAATGACACCTCCGACAATGCGCTGCTCTTTTGTAACTTACACACGTTCTCGTCACCGGAGCCGCTACTTCTCAGTCAAGTGGCTCCTCAATCGGCCTCATAAGGGCTGAGTACAACCTACTTGCCAACATCGCTTGTCAGACCGGGATGGTCACCCATCCAAGTGTTATTTAGTCTCGACAGTGCTTAGCTTCAGTGGTCTGACGTAAACCGGTGTTACCATTGCAGCAAGGCCGTTGGCACATCACATTATTGAGCCATATTCGCACTCTCCCCTTCTCTGAGTGCCAGTAAGTTCGTACCAGCTAACTGACGTTCTTTCAAAGTCAACCTCTGTAGAACATTGATTGCTAGATGCTGTGATAGTACAAATTTCAGACTGTTCATGTAAAAGCAGATAACGTCAGTTGGGGTTCTTTTGGGAGAGAAGATCAGACAGCGAGGTCATCGGTCTCTTCGGATTATGGAGGGACGGAGAAGGAAATCGGCCATGTCCTTTCAAAGGAACCATCCCGGCATTTGCCTGGAGTGATTTAGGGAAACCACGAAAAACCTAAATCAGAATGGCCGGACGCGGGATTGAACCGTCGTCCTCCTGAACATGAGTCCAGTGTGCTAGCCACTGCGCCACCTCGCTCGGTGATAATGTCAGTGCCAATAATGAAATTATGCAGTGATGAAATGAGCAGAGATTTTGGAATATGTCTCCAACAATATTTACATTGTACTGGTATTGCGCACTATTCGCCATGGCACCGACCTATGTTTTTGTTTTAATCGGAAAGTACATCCACATTCCAATTAGACTGTAATCTGCGTCGGCGTTCCGAAATCCACCTCCATAGTCGAGTGGTGTACGCATCTGACTCTGATGCGGGGAAACCGTGTTGAATTCCCAGTTCTTTGGGGATACACTCAGTCTTGTGATGCTATTTGAAAAGCTACTCGAATGAGAAGTATCGGGTCGACGATCTGGAAGTCAACAACGGAATGGACATACTGCACTGACCTCATGCCTCAACATACCACATCCGCGTGGCGCCACATGGCAGAGAACGACAAAGTGGTCGCTCGAGATCGTGTGGTCTTCAGAGCCTGATCGCGGTTTTAGTTTAGTGTGTATTAGAAAATTGCTTTTACAGTCATCAGTGTGTGTAGACATAATATTGCCGACTTTCAAATTTGATACAAATTTTCGTACAAATGAAAAAATGTAGCTGCTGTTGCGCCATCACCTTACCTAGTTGACGTTACAATACATGGTCAAGCCGACCAGTCTGCTGCCTGTGATATTGGGATATGGTGGCAGGAATAATAACGAGGAAATGTGATGCAACACACCAACCCTGTGCAGTGGCGCGTGAGGTTACCTCTTTCTGCGCTGTCTCGGACCCTCTACATGCTCAAAAGCGACATCCTGTTATAACAAAACCGGAGCGAGAGAGTATAAATATGAGCTGCTCCGGCCTACCAGTACTTGAAGTCGACTGCTGCCCACACCAGCCATCTACATCTACATATGTATTCCGCAAGCAACCATACGGTGCAAGGGGGGGGGGGGGGGGACCGCGTACCACTACCATTCATTTCCTTTCCTGTTCCACTCGCAAGTAGACCGAGCGGAAAAAGACTGCCTTTACTCAGTACGAATCCTAATGTCTCTCATATTATCATCGTGATCCTCACGCGACAGCTGAATCCATCTGCAATCGGTCTCAAATACCGGTTCTCTACCTTTCAGCAATAGTGCATCGCAGAAAGAGCATCGACTTCCTCCAGGGATTCCCATTTGAGTTCACGAAGAATCTCCGTAATATCTCCATGCTAATCGAACCCACTGGCAGCGAATCTAGCAGCACGCCTCTAAATTACTTCGATATCTTTTTTCCATCAGAACTGGTGGAGATCCTAAACACTCGAGCAGTACTCAAGAATGGGTCGCACTACCGTTCTGTACGGCCTCTCCTTTATAGATGAGCTACACTTTCCCAAAATCCTCCCAGTAAAACGAAGTCGTCCATTCCCCTTCCATGCTACCAACGTCAGTGCGATATGGGTCACATATTCCTGTCTACAGTTAGCTGCCGCCTCTGCAATCTGTTAGCCGACGGGCCGCCTGGTGCTGCCAGTGACTGAATGGTTGCCATCCTGCTGCGGTCTCCCCAAGGCTGTCATCATCTGACTCCTGGACATCTCCTAGGTGCCCTGCGTTCACAGTCCGTGCCTGTGAAAGCGCCTAACCTACTTTTGGGGCTGCTGGGTGACCTGCACTCCTCACCTTGCTGTCGGTGTGGCGCATGTCTGAGCACAATGTTCGTAAAGGCGTGAAGCATGTTCTCGACACCGCTGGTCAAAACACTGCCTAATGTCATGTTCACACAGCGTCTGCCAACCGCTGTCGATGCACGTCATTGAGACACCAACGGTAAATTTTGAAGTTCATTCAAAATAAAGCAAGATGTTTATATCGCTGCATTTACACAGCCGCCGGAGAGCTGATACTTCACAGCCCTCGCCCTGGTACTCTACCTTGGCAGTCAGTCATCTGTTTTATGTTGTCGACGACCGTTGAGCCATCCTAACCCTTACGGATCTACCTACCCACAACACCTGGTGCCAGAAATACCCCAGTTGTAACAACTGGTATCAGAAGAGTTAATGACAATGCTCTGTGTCGTGCATCAGCATACGGTATTGTCATCGAAGTGTGGTGAGTGACAACAAATATTGTTGATTGCTGTTCGAATGGATCAAGATGTCTGACCAGTTGAACTGAGCATTGGGGTTCAAAGTGCGATTTGTAGAAAGTGACTCTGTGTAGAACTGAGCGTGTTCCAAAGGAATATTACAGTGACATTTGAGGGTATGCAACAAGTCAGATGTAGGCAATGTAATTTTATGCGACCTAGCGCCCCATATGGTGAGGCATCATTTTTAACTTGCTGGAAGTGTAGAAGGGTTGGGCATTATGCCAGATAATGTAATTGATGCGCTTTTTAATGCTTCGGTATTAACATTAAACAATGATGAAAATGGTTTCAGTATTCCTGTGGTTAAATGTTTCTCTTTGATTGTCCCAATATATTTTGTCCTATTGCTAGGTAATGTTTTTGCAGTCAGTAAGTAAGGAAAACATATGGTTACCATTCCAGAGGCGGTTCAGTCTGCATTAGACCAAACACCTAAATAGGGTATTAGACACTTTGAAAGAGAAAAGATCCGTGTCCAGTTTATCAGTAACATCCTGGATACTAGTGCCACTACCTTATCTCCTCCTTGCCTGGGTAAATCGTGAGGGAATGTGTTAGCATTTGTGGACAATTTGTTGACAGCCGCAAAGCTGGGTTGTTGAAAATATGATCAATTGTTAGATAAGACGAAGTTAAAATTAATAGGTGATGCCAGAAAATAATGTGATATACCGTGAGGATGACAATTCCTTTGACATTTAAAGTACTGGGACGAGGCTTGTGAGGTAACGGGTGAGTTGTTGCATCCTGAAAATATTCTAAGTTCGAAGTTGGCGTGGCCGCACGAGACGCTCGGCAAGCGGGGGCTCATCAGCGACCGCGTGGTGCCGTACGTTAGCCGGAGCAAGAGTTGTCCAGGCCGACCGCATGGCTGAGAATTCCATGTTAACACTGTGTCGCAGAAGATTCTTTGTGTCGATGAAGGATATTTTTATGCCGGGAGTGTCAAAGATGGAGGACTTTGTGAAACAATAATGGCAGACATTTCAGTGTTCATTTAGAAATTAATAATAGCCAGAGGAATCATGATACCTCAGAAAGAAACATATACATTACCATTATTGGCGCGACGATTCTGATGGTGTAATCAGATTCTCAATATCTTTATTAGTTTGAAGTTTAGTATCTGACTAATTATACAACTAACAACCAGCAACGAATTTCCAGAATCTAAAAGGTTCATTTGACTTTGTCGATCGACGTGTCTTTAGAAAGCTATTAGTGTAAACCTAAACTGGTATGAATTACAGACATGTAACGTGAATAGTACATGAGTTACTGGAGGTCAAAGTGGCCGATTACTATTATTCGTGTCAGGCCGTAAGTACTCCACACTGACACGAAGAAACAGTAGCAGCATGCTTACAAATATATTTGTTCGTCTGTGTCTTTATTTATATCCGATATATACTACTCATGAAGAAACTGGTCAAATATTTACTGTGTTTTAGAAAGCACAGAGACATTAGGCTACTGGCCTGCTTTTGTTTCTATTCCTTTGATATAAGTTTATTTGATTTGTTTACGGATTTAATAATGTGTGTTAGAGCATGTTTATGGTCCAGCTGTAGGAATATTTCTTTAATTTCAAGTTATTTAAATGTAAATCTAGTATTTCGTATGTGTTTCAATTTCTCTGTGAGTGTACGTTGGCATGGAGAAATGGCGGGACTGCACTAGCCAGCCACAGCGCTCGTTAGTGGGCAGACTGGATGGAAGTGGGAGAGCAGTGCTGGACAGGGCACGGAAGGTGCTGTACAGGAGGCGCAACGGGCGGAAAATACTTGGAGAACGGAGCAGTTTGCGCGTCGTAGCAGGAGATAGAAATATTTCGTAGTGCCGACTTGTGCACTTGTGAGATTTTCGTAGCTTCTGCAGCGAAGATGTGGTATGCGCTCAGAAGTGAATATCTCGCGAGCTATGTTGTTGTTCATAACTATTTACGTGAAGTAAGAATCTATTGTTTCCCTGTTATTCAACCTATATTTTATTTAATTGCTGGACAACCGACACCAATAAGTGTTTTGCAGTAATAAACGGCATTCTTAAACGTACTTCTGCTATCGTACTCATCATTTAAAGTCGCTAAAAGTAGTACCTGCAGATTTTACTTAATTGCAGTCTATCATTTATAAATTTCTATGTTACATTCAAAATTCGCAATTGCCGAGTGATAGGAACCTTCGACCATTCGATGTATGTGTACATTCGTATTGTATACTGTAGACTCAGCAATATTTGGCTTGTAATGCGGCAACTACGTATCCCAGCCGCTAGACAACGAAACCAGCCAAAACTTTTAATGTTTTAGCTCTGAGTCTGAGGGTACGTTGTTGAGGGCTACGACATTTTTTTGAAAGCCCGCAGGCTTAGTACTACGATATAGAAGAAGAAACAGTTGTAAATACTAGCAGGAAGAATTAAAAGGTGTGTCACAAAGACATGGCGAATCCATAGTAGCTTTTTTGGATAGAATGTGATAACTGATGTTAGTATCTACGAGTTAACATAGAGCGATGACGTGAATATGGTTCCCCACCTTGAAGTAGAGCAAATGGCGTTAGACACATTTTTACAGGGATTACCGCCAGATCTATTGAGTAAGCACATTTCAAATTTCCTAAGGACTTAGCCGGAGCTGTAGGCACAGCAACAGGTTTACAAGGAACAGAGGCAGTAACTCGAGTCCAGGATAAGAGTAGTATTTCCTCCGCTGATACCAAATGTTACCTCTGTGGACTTTCCGTCCATATACAAAATGTTCAAATGTGTGTGAATTCCTAAGGGACGAAACTGCTGAAGTCATTGGTCCCAAGACTAACGTAAACTAACTTATGTTTAGAACAATAGACATACCCAAGCCAGAGGGGGGACTCGAACCTCTGGCGGGAGGGGCCGCGCAATCCGTAATGGCGCCTCAAACCGCGTGGCCATTCCGCGCCGTGGTGACACATATACGAGTGTGATTCATATTAAAACCCTAAATATTTTTTTAAATATTATTTATTGCGCAGAAGTGGTACAAAGCTGTATCACTGTTCAACATAATCTCCCCCATGCTCAATGTAAGTCCTCCAGTGTTTACAAAGTGCATAAATTCCTTTAGAGGAAAACTCTTTTGGTGGTCCGCGCAACCACTCATGCACCGCGAGGCGTACCTCTTCATCATAACGGCATTTCTTTCCTCCCATTGCGTCTTTGAATGGTCTAAAAATATGGAAATCACTTGGGGCAAGGTCCGGTGAGTATGATGGATGAGGAAGACACTCAAAATGCAGATCTGTGATTGTTGCAACTGTTGTACGGGCAGTTTGGGGCCTTGTATTGTCATGTAGCGAAAGGACACCAGCTGACAACAGTCCACGTGACTTTGATTTGATTGCAGGCCCCAGATGATTTTTTAGGAGATCTTTGTATGATGCACTCATGACAGTGGTCTCTCTAGGCATGTAATGCTCCAAAATGACGCCTTTTTCGTCCCAAAAGAGTCAGCATAACCTTCCCTGATGATGGCTGTGTTCGAAACTTATTTGGTTTTGGTGATGAGGAATGGCTCCTTTCCTTGCTCGCTCTCTTCATTTCTGGTTGGTGGAAGTGAACCCAGGTTTCGTCCCCAGTAACGATTCTTCCAAGAAAGCCATCACCTTCTCGTTTAAAGCGCCGAAGAAGTTCCTCACAAGCATCAACACGTCGTTCTCTCATTTCAGGAGTCAGCGGCCGTGGCACCCATCTTGCAGACACTTTGTGAAACTGGAGCACATCATGCACAATGTGATGTGCTGACCCATGACTAATCTGCAAACATGCTGCAGTGTCATTCAGTGTCACTCGGCGGTTTTCCTTCACTATGGCTTCAACTGCAGCACTGTTCTGTGGAGTCACAACTCGTTGTGCCTGACCTGGACGAGGAGTATCTTCCACTGAAGTCTCACCATTTGCAAACTTCCTACTCCATTCGTAAACTTGTTGCTGTGACAGACATGCATCACCGTACTGATGCTTCATTCGTCGACGAATTTCAATAGGTTTCACACCTTCACTACGCAAAAACCGAATAACAGAACGCTGTTTTTCCCTGGTGCAAGTCGCAATCGGAGCGGCCATCTTTACTGATACTGCGACGGTATGTGTACATTTGCAATATGCTGCCACCTGCAGGCCATTCTGCACGCTGTCTGCAGCACGCTTACCAACTTACAGGATAACGGCGCGAAATTTCGATTGGTTACTGCAAATTTAAGGTTTTTATTTGACTCACTCACGTAAAAAGAGTTCCATTAGTCACAGAATAAAAGGTGTGTGGAGGTAGGACACAAAGAATGGGGCTGTAGTCAGAATAGAGGGTATGGTTAGAAGCTGTAGAAAAGGAATAACTAGCTATTAAATGGCAATGGGAGTCCCATAGCCGCCAAGTGAATCTTAGCGCAAGTGAGACAAGTGCAGAGGTGAAATTTGGCTTGCTTGGCTTAGTGAGCGGGGAAGGGTCAGGATACATTTTTTATTAGACTCAGGTGCACATGCAGCAGTGACAAGTTACTTCTTCATGGAAATGAGGAGGTTAAACCTTTCACAGCATAATCCAAGTGGAGTAGGAGATAATGAAGTATATTCGCTATGTTCTGTGATATTAAGTTTTCAGGAAGAGACAAAAAGTTTCCAGCAACGTATGGAAGCTTTGCCACATGCAGTCAATGGTTGAAGTGTGATCTTGAGGTTATATTTTCTACATGAGCATCACGCTAAAATTAACACTGGACAATGACTAGTATAACTCACTGGAACACAGTTCCATCTGTGGGAGACTGTAGTTAGTGACACACGGCCGTCAGTGTCGCCTTCCTCGAAAGATGAACTGATTAGACGGCGTGCAACAGCACTAAGGATCAATTCGCATTTTAATGTACCAAAAAGAACACGGAAACGGCTTTGGGTGCCTGTGGGAAAATATTTTCCAATGATCGTGTTATATGAGATTGAGCCACTGACAGAAAATGTTGTTTTGCATATGGGAGTACTGTACGTATGCAGGACACAGACGGTGAGCAGGTAGTGACGGACAATTCTGGGACCAAGGCAGGGATATGTTCAAAGGACTGTTGGTTGTCAGTTGGAATATTCTAGATGAAGGTGATCAGGATAGGATGAAACTGAACCCTAGCCATAAGCAAGCTATCAGTTAAATTGCATTATGAGAGAAAGCAAAATGTAGAAGGAATTGAGATGTTAACCTTGGAAGAAGTGTCGCTGAAATTTTATGGAGCTGTGTAGCCCTCGTGGGTCTTAATGAGTGACCCAGCTTTACAACATAGAATCCCAGCTGAGAGTGAATTAATTGTGTATTGTAAACCATGCGGTTCACCTCATTATATAGGGCCATTGATAGAAAAGTTCATTAAGCAATAGTTACTCCATGGTATTAATGCAGGGAGTATCAGCCCATCATGCCGAAGATGACCATGGGTGGAACTAAGGTATTTCAACTTTGCTGTGGTATGACTTGACATTTGGGCAGTGCAGGCACTTTCTCACCGTAGATTAGTAGACATCACAGGAGTGCCCCAGAGAGCTAAAACACTAAGAAGAATCGCTTCTCGGCTTTTGGCAAGATCAATGTGTATAAATGTATATAAAAATAATTAAAAAAATTGTAAATAACCCGCCCACCTCCACAGGAGTCGGAACTCGTGCAGACATAGTAATTGATAAGTTTTAAATCATAAATAAAGAATAATTAATACAGCATGGCTGTGTAAAACATGCAGTTGCCTCAAGAAAAATTAAATGCAGCTGCCTCGTAATATAATGGCACTACAAGTCGTCAGAACGCAGCTCAGCTGCCTGCAAGTACTGATAAGAGCAGCGCCATACGTCACATCTCCTGCAGATAATTAGCAGCGAACTGGGCGCGGCAGGAAGCAGCGCGCTGATAATCCAACATGGGGGCGCTGAAAGCTGAATTTTCCAGCGGATCGCGCTCTGTTAAAACTAGAGCGCGATCCGCCGCGGCGCTGCGGCTGTCGAGCGAAGCTCGTTCAAGGTCACCCGCCAATATGGCGCCACATACAGCCATGCTGTGTGCGCCGCCATCTTGGTAGGTGACCTTGAACGAGCTTCGGTCGGCAGCCGCAGCGCCGCGGCGGATCGTGCTCTAGTTTTAACAGAGTGCGATCCGCTGGAAAATTCAGCTTCCGGTGCCGTCATTGCGCTTCTGAGCGTGCTGACTTCCTGCCACACCCAGATAAGCTTATCGCTATGACGTCACAGGACTGTATATCTCTCTTGTGAGGCAACAGCATGCTCATTCCTGTCGAGGCAGCTGCACGCAGCACACAGCAATGCCTTACAGGAGGAGAAGAGTATATCGTCGTTCACGTGTTACTGTTTACAAGACAGTTGATTCATTTGGATTTACTCCTAACCAAGTTGCACAACAAGAAGTTTTATCAGGACCAATTTCATTTGTTGATTGTAAAATTAATTTTTCATGTACAACTAATGAGGTTGTTACTGGTAATTCTTGGATGACCTTAGCTCTAGTTAGAGGAGCTGAAGAGCCACTTGCTGGACTTGAATCTTATTATGACCGAGATATTATCGCATCAGGACATTTGCTATAGGAGTTGTAGCAGACCGAAATTATGGAACATGTGTTGTTACTACAGACAAGCCATTCTTCCTTCATACCAGGAACAGGAGAAGAATCAATGCAAAAATATGGTTCAAATGGCTCTGAGCACTATGGGACTTAACTACTGAGGTCATCAGTCCCCTAGAACATAGAACTACTTAAACCTAACTAACCTAAGGACATCACACACATCCATGCCCGAGGCAGGATTCGAACCTGCGACCGTAGCGGTCCCGCGGTTCCAAACTGATGCGCTTAGAACTGCATGGCCAGAGAATCAATGCTAATGAGACACTTAATATCTGGTGCAAGATTGCTGTATGCGCCGCCATCTTGGCGGGTGACCTTGAATGAGCTTTGCTCAGCAGCCGCAACGCCGGGGCGGTTCGCGCTCTAGTTTTAACAGAGTGTGATCCGCTGGAAAATTCAGCTTCCGGTGCCGCCATTGCGCTTCTGAGCGTGCTGACTTCCTGCCACGCCCAGATAAGCTTATCGCTATGACATCACAGGACTGTTTATCGCTCTGTGAGGCAACAGCATGCTCATTCCCGTCGAGGCAGCCGCACGCAGCACACAGCAATGCCTTATAGGAGGAGAAGAGTATATTGTCGTTCACGTGTTACTGTTTACAAGACAGTTGATTCATTAGGATTTACTCCTAACCAAGTTGCACAAGAAGATGTTTTATCAGGACCAATTTCATTTGTTGGTTGTAAAATTAATTTTTCATGTACAACTAACGAGGTTGTTACTGGTAATTCTTGGATGACCTTGGCTCTACTTAGAGGAGCTGAAGAGCCACTTGCTGGACTTGAATCTTATTATGACCGAGATATTATCGCATACAGGACATTTGCTATAGGAGTTGTAGCAGACCGAAATTATGGAACGTGTTGTTAGTACAGACAAGCCATTCTTCCTTCATACCAGGAACAGGAGAAGAATCAATGCAAATGAGAGACTTAATGTCTGGCGTAAGATCAATGTGTAGAAATGTATATAAAATATTAAAAAAAATTGTAAATAACCCGCCCACCTCCCCAGGAGTCGGAACTCGTGCAGACATAGTAATTGACAAGTTTTAAATCATAAATAAAGAATAATAATACTGCATGGCTGTGTAAAACATGCAGTTGCCTCGAGAAAAATTAAATGCAGCTGCCTCGTAATATAAAGGCACTACAAATCGTGGCTGTGTGCACCGCCATATTGGCGGGTGACCTTGAGCGAGCTTCGCTTGGTAGCCGCAGCGCCGCGACGGATCGCGCTCTACTTTTAACAGAGCACGATCCGCTTGAAAATTCAGCTTCCGGCGCCCTCATGTTGGATTATCAGTGCGCTGCTTCCTGCCGCACCCAGTTCGCTGCTAATTATCTGCAGGAAATGTGACGTATGGCGCTGCTCTTATCAGTACTTGCAGGCAGCTGAGCTGCGTTCTGACGACTTGTAGTGCCTTTATATTACAAGGCAGCTGCATTTAATTTTTCTCGAGGCAACTGCATGTTTTACACAGCCATGCAGTATTAATTACTCTTTATTTATGATTTAAAACTTATCAATTACTATGTCTGCATGAGTTCCAACTCCTGGGGAGGTGGGCGGGTTATTTGCTATTTTTTTAATATTTTTATATACATTTATACACATTGATCTTGCCAAAAGCCGAGAAGCGATTCTTCTTAGTGTTTTAGCTCTCTGGGGCACTCTGGGATGCTCTCTGTGTGACTCTGGGATGCTCTCTGGGGCACTCTGGGATTCTCTCTGGGAGAGCTTTGTATCAATTTTGTTTAGTATTTGTTTATTTATCTCTCACCTTTTTATTTTTTATTTTTTTATTTTATTGGTCATTATAAAGTTTTGAAGCATCCTTATCTATCTTGCTTGAAGTGACATCTGAGGACCGCTCAAAACTGTAATTACGATTCCTTGGGAAGACTACCAATTATAGTCATATGCGGTTTGTATTAAACAGTATGCATCACACATCAGTACTTGTTGGATGGAGCGTTGAAAGGATTAAAGTGAAGATCATGAATAGTGTACTAAACGTTAAAACTATGTTTTCAAAGTATATGGAAGAGCATATGAGACAATTAAGGAAAGTTTTTAAGACGTTGTGCGTAGCACAAGTTTCTCTGTATAGAAAAGTGCCACTTTCCACTATAGGAGGTGCATTATTTATGAAATCTAGTTAGATCCCATTGGGTATAGGCAGACCCGAGACTTGTGAAGGCCACAGAAATATTTCCAACACCTCACATTGGCAAAGAGCTCTAGTGATTTTTGGGGTTAGAAAATTTATTCAGGATATTTGTCTCAAAGTTTGTGGAAATAGTACGACCACTCTTGCTTTTATTGAAAGAAGGTGTAAAGCTCGACTGGACATCAATATTTGACGGTGCATAAAGGAATTCACACTATCTTATGAGGCAAGTAATCACGCACTGCGTTGTGTGTTAAGCCAAGAAGCAGAGGGAAAGGAAAATCCAGTTGCATATGCATCTCATCATTTAAATAAGGCAGAGAGAAATTGTTCTACCATGAAGAAGGAAATGCTGAGCGACATTTATGGTGCGACCTGCTTACACTGTTATTTATGCAGTGAGAAATTTAAGGTAATATTAGATCACGTAGCCTTCAAAATGTTGATGGTGTTAAGAAATCCATATAGTAGATTAATTTGAGGGATACTTACGCCAAGCAATTTCCATATGGAAATGATCCATAAAACTGGGAAAAATCGCGGAATGCTGATGGCCTTTGTAGAAAAGCTGGTGTATTTCAGAGATTAAGTCACGCACATGCAGAGTTGAAAAACTGCCAGCTGCAGATGACGACTGCAGATTTGAAGAATTTGAAATGCAGCCACAATTCATTATACACAAAAGCGTGTTACACGAGGCAACAAAACTTAGTTCGTGTGTTGTAGTTCGTCAGGTTTTAAGAGGAGGTGTTAACAGGCAAGCAGTAAGGCGAAGAAGATGCAGACCACACCAGGGCAAGCTAGATGCCCACTGCCATATACTTTAAGGCGACAATAGTTATAGTCGAGTAGTATTTCGAAGTTATTAGGTTTTTTGTACGGTTTTTACGTCATGTACCACGTCAGTGAGAGTATGTGAAGTTGTTGTTATTGTATAATGATAAGAGGGCTTCGTTTTTATGTGTGTATACGGATTTTGTTTTAGAGTATTCAAAATTCTGGTTGTGTGGGAATGGTGATATCACAATATGGTTATAGACAGATAGTCGAGTATGGTTTAATAGGTACACTGTTAATTAAGTTGTTATGCGGTGTGGATGAGTTTCATTCTGGTAGGGTAATAGTTCTGGGAAATTTCTTTTGTTGTGTTTTTAATGAACATCCGATGACTGACGCAGTATTTGTTTATATTATTGTATGAACATACTGTAGTATGACGATGGGTGTTTCCTGGTTGTATGACTGTGGTCACAACTGTGCCAATAGCATATCTATTTTCGAAAGCAGGATATGCCGGGGAAAGAAGTTTCTTTATGTTAATGCAGGTGTAAGTAGGCTGTTCAGGTTTTCTTATTGGTAACGCCACGTAGCGCTCTGTATGAAAAATCACCGGCTGTGCTGCGTGCAGTCAGTGGCTAGTTTGCATTGTTGTCTGCCATTGTACTGTTGGGCAGATGTAGGTGAACAGCGCGTAGCGTTGAGCAGTTGGAGGTGAGCCGCCAGCAGTGGTGGATGTGGGGAAGTGAGATGGCGGAGTTTTGATAGCGGACGATCTGGACAGAGACAGTAAATTTGTAAGACTGGATATCATGAACTGATATATATATTATGACTTTTGAACACTATTAAGGTTAGGTTAGGTTAGGTTAGTGTTGTTTAACGTCCCGTCAACAACGAGGTCATTAGAGACGGAGCGCAAGCTCGGGTTAGGGAAGGATGGGGAAGGAAATCGGCCGTGCCCTTTCATAGGAACCATCCCGGCATTTGCCTGAAACGATTTAGGGAAATCACGGAAAACCTAAATCAGGATGGCTGGAGATGGGATTGAACCGTCGTCCTCCCGAATGCGAGTCCAGTGTGCTAACCACTGCGCCACCTCGCTCGGTACACTATTAAGGTAAATACATTGTATGTTCTCTATCAAAATCTTACATTTGCTAACTATGCCTATCAGTAGTTAGTGCCTTCAGCAGTTTGAATCTTTTACTTAGCTGGCAGTAGTGGCGCTCGCTGTATTGCAGTAGTTCGAGTAACGAAGATTTTTGTGAGGTAAGTGATTTGTGAAAGGTATAGGTTAATGTTAGTCAGGGCCATTCTTTTGTAGGGATTTTTGAAAGTCAGATTGCGTTGCGCTAAAAAAATATTGTGTGTCAGTTTAAGCACAGTAATTCATTAATTTTTCTAAGGGGACGTTTCACAGGAATGAATTAAATGTAGGGAAAGTTCATTGTAATTAACTATGTGTAAATTTAGGATGGGCGTACTGTGATCAGGCACCACTGTCATGGAACATTAGCAGAGGAAGCAATGCACAATGACGAGTTTTTTGGAAATGCTCACCCAGGATAATCCAGACTGTCGCAGGGATGTCTGAAGTAGAATTGTTTTTATGAGGTACAGGAGCAGAAGGATATCCATGGAACATCCTTGTACTGCAACCTTATTTCCACAAGGCGGGTCCCTACTGGCCGTACTCAGTATATGATCCAGTGGTAGTTCTCGTAAATTTCTGGAAGAACGGCCAGTATATGAGTACAGAGCATGTGGAGCTGGGGGACAGCAGAATATCAATAAATGGTACGACGTATGTCATTTCACTTCAGCTTCCTGAAGCTATAACAGTAGCTACATTCTCTGAACGCTGATTTGGATCCCACCTTACTCACTTCACTGGATGTGCTCCGAGCGCACGTAAGTACCATATTCATTTTGGTATTCACTTGTACATCCTACGTCTAACTATGGCGGAGAGACACCCACCATCCTGAATTTCCAGGCCACAATTTACCAACCAAGTGTGTCATCTCCGGAGTGTAAGTAAACATAAGTGTTTGTCATCCAGTATCGTGAGTGGACCTATCTGTCAGAAAGGTAATTAGTGCAACGAGGGTAAATAAGTACAGAAATAATAATTTGTAATGTACTATGTAATGTTCAAGCAATTCACAGACTTAGCCACAGCCTGCAATTCACTATATCGAGTCTTCTGAATGGGTTAGGTACGTGCACTACCATACTTCCTCGCAGATGGCACAGTTCATGGGCAGGTGGGCCAGCCCATTACCAGTGAAATTCTGATGTGTGGGGTTGAATAATTCTGAGGTGGCGTGATGTAACACTCCAGCCCAGCGGAATGGCGACCAGAACTACGTCATGCTGTGCTGTTACAGCCGCAATACATGCTCACAAGTGGCGCCTTATCGTATTAGAACCAGGGAAAGCGTCTTTAAATACTAGTCACTCTGTCGTCGATTGCTGCCTATACCGAGATCTACTCCACGCCAGTCATGGACCTAACGTGTGTCACCTAGGCTAGTCCACAACTAGCTGCAGCTCCACCTCGGTGGCAGAAAACTTGCTGACAGAAACTGCATAGGTAGCCCCCGTTGTCTTACATAGAGGAAAATAAACAGTTTGACTCATTAATATAGGCTAGCACTAAGAAGAAATATGGAGTGTTTACAGAGTACGAAAAGAGCTATCTGGACAATTTTGTATCCTAAAACACCAAAAGACCGGAAGACGCAGTATGGACTGTACCCAAAAGCGAAGTCTCGTAGTGCCAGTGGATGAGTGATGCTACCTTTTCAAGAATTATAGCCACAGTCATTTCTTGCAAGCCACTATTATGGAAGCAATATTTTTGCGATTAATATTTCTTAGAAAAGTAGATTACATGTTATTGTTGGTAGTAATTCTTAAACAAAACAGTGATTGGGTTCAAAAAAATGATTCAAATGGCTCTGAGCACTATGGGACTCAACTGCTGAGGTCATTAGTCCCCTCGAACTTAGAACTACTTAAACCTAACTAACCTAAGGACACCACACACATCCATGTCCGAGGCAGGATTCGAACCTGCGACCGTAGCGGTCTCGCGGTTCCAGACTGTAGCGCCAGAACCGCTCGGCCACCAGCGGCCGGCAGTGATTGGGTGAAACAGAGTTTTGTTATTTCCTCAGATGTACTCAGAACTCCGTGTTTTGAGCCATAATATTATATTTCTGTAGATGTTGAGAGAAGCCTTCTGGAGTTGGAGTGATATTAGAGGCATGATGACACAGATAATGGTATCGAAAACTAAACTTACTTTCACTATAATTTCGTAAACAAATATCTGTACAAAAAACCTACTGTTAGTAAAATAATTTTAATGCTAGCTTATCTATTGTCATTTAGCGCTGGTATAAAAATACAATTTTTAGGCGTTATAGATCAAACGTAATGCATTGTAAAAGTACGGGAGAAAAATATTGACAGTTCACTTCTGGGTCCCCTTAAAATAGCGCAGCTCAGAACAGTTACAACATCTCTATTTTTCACACAGGAGTATGTAGGGGGTATGATACAGTAGCTTCTCACCACTAATTGGCGTGTATAAGATTTTTAAACAACTTTTCTTGAAAAATTTTAAATCTCTCTCCTTAAACTGGTTCCTCTCCTCCTTACCCTATTCCTCCTGCTGCTACTCTTCTTTCTCCTCCTTACATTTTCCCTGACGCCATGAGGAAATAATAATCTATCTGTCCTTTAAGAATATA
The DNA here is from genome assembly GCF_021461385.2 of Schistocerca piceifrons. Classification (NCBI taxonomy): domain Eukaryota; kingdom Metazoa; phylum Arthropoda; class Insecta; order Orthoptera; family Acrididae; genus Schistocerca; species Schistocerca piceifrons. Next base: position 558,125,833 of record NC_060149.1, read on the forward strand.
ACGAAGACATTGGTATTCTCACTTCACGGTGTTGACGAAATAAAATAGCTAGTTTACAAACATCATTCACATAAAGTAGCTGATATTTCATCGGACTACAAAATTTAGTTCGGGCCTTACATGTAGAGTTGACAACGAAAATAAGTTTCTAAAATTCCATCCAGGTTCAAATTCCGATCTGGCGCTCCAGATTTATGTTCTCCGAGGATTCCCTAAATGGATTAAGGCCAACGAAGGGTTAGTTTCTACGAATATGACACGACTGATTAGCTTAACATGTTTGTCCGCTATGGAGCGTACGTTGCAAGGGCTCGTCTAAAGGTAGCGATGCTCTACTCTAATCGATCAACGTGCTGAGCGAGAGAAAGCTGACTCTGTACGATCCCTAATCTGTCTTACCTAGTTCTCATGAGCCCTACGCGAGATACACGGTGATATCAGCAGGACAGCCGCACACTCTTCCTCCATTACGAGTGCCCTGAATATAATAACAAAGCTTTTCGAGAATTACATTGTCTTTCTTCGGAGGATTCTCGTTGAGATCCTCGACGTTTTCCTTTATACTTTCATGAAGGCTGTACGTCATGTCACGATCGTAGCGGGGCATCTCTGAATTCGTTCAGTGTCTGTTATCATGCCTGTTAGGTAAGTACTCAAACGCTCAAATAGTGCTTTAGAATTGGTAGTTAGAGTATTTTTTAAGTAATTTGCTTTACAGAGGCATAGCAATTTCCCAGAACCCTCACAAATATATCCAAGTCTTCCATTCGCCTTCCCCCCATGAACCATGGACCTTGCCGCTGGTGGGGAGGCTTGCGTGCCTCAGCGATACAGATAGCCGTACCGTAGGTGCAACCACAACGGAGGGGTATCTGTTGAGAGGCCAGACAAACGTGTGGTTCCTGAAGAGGGGCAGCAGCCTTTTCAGTAGTTGCAAGGGCAACAGTCTGGATGATTGACTGATCTGGCCTTGTAACAATAACCAAAACGGCCTTGCTGTGCTGGTACTGCGAACGGCTGAAAGCAAGGGGAAACTACAGCCGTAATTTTTCCCGAGGGCATGCAGCTTTACTGTATGATTACATGATGATGGCGTCCTCTTGGGTAAAATATTCCGGAGGTAAAATAGTCCGCCATTCGGATCTCCGGGCGGGGACTACTCAAGAGGATGTCGTTATCAGGAGAAAGAAAACTGGCGTTCTACGGATCGGAGCGTGGAATGTCAGATCCCTTAATCGGGCATGTAGGTTAGAAAATTTAAAAAGGGAAATGGATAGGTTGAAGTTAGATATAGTGGGAATTAGTGAAGTTCGGTGGCAGGAGGAACAAGACTTCTGGTCAGGTGACTATAGGGTTATAAACACAAAATCAAATAGGGGTAATGCAGGAGTAGGTTTAATAATGAATAGGAAAATAGGAATGCGGGTAAGCTACTACAAACAGCATAGTGAACGCATTATTGTGGCCAAGATAGATACGAAGCCCACGCCTACTACAGTAGTACAAGTTTATATGCCAACTAGCTCTGCAGATGACGAAGAAATTGAAGAAATGTATGATGAAATAAAAGAAATTATTCAGATTGTGAAGGGAGACGAAAATTTAATAGTCATGGGTGACTGGAATTCGAGTGTAGGAAAAGGGAGAGAAGGAAACATAGTAGGTGAATATGGATTGGGGGACAGAAATGAAAGAGGAAGCCGCCTGGTCGAATTTTGCACAGAGCACAACATAATCATAACTAACACTTGGTTTAAGAATCATGAAAGAAGGTTGTATACATGGAAGAACCCTGGAGATACTAAAAGGTATCAGATAGATTATATAATGGTAAGACAGAGATTTAGGAACCAGGTTTTAAATTGTAAGACATTTCCAGGGGCAGATGTGGACTCTGACCACAATCTATTGGTTATGACCTGTAGATTAAAACTGAAGAAACTGCAAAAAGGTGGGAATTTAAGGAGATGGGACCTGGATAAACTAAAAGAACCAGAGGTTGTACAGAGATTCAGGGAGAGCATAAGGGAGCAATTGACAGGAATGGGGGAAATAAATACAGTAGAAGAAGAATGGGTAGCTTTGAGGGATGAAGTAGTGAAGGCAGCAGAGGATCAAGTAGGTAAAAAGACGAGGGCTAGTAGTAATCCTTGGGTAACAGAAGAAATATTGAATTTAATTGATGAAAGGAGAAAATATAAAAATGCAGTAAGTGAAACAGGCAAAAAGGAATACAAACGTCTCAAAAATGAGATCGACAGGAAGTGCAAAATGGCTAAGCAGGGATGGCTAGAGGACAAATGTAAGGATGTAGAGGCCTATCTCACTAGGGGTAAGATAGATACCGCCTACAGGAAAATTAAAGAGACCTTTGGAGATAAGAGAACGACTTGTATGAATATCAAGAGCTCAGATGGAAACCCAGTTCTAAGCAAAGAAGGGAAAGCAGAAAGGTGGAAGGAGTATATAGAGGGTCTATACAAGGGCGATGTACTTGAGGACAATATTATGGAAATAGAAGAGGATGTAGATGAAGATGAAATGGGAGATATGATACTGCGTGAAGAGTTTGACAGAGCACTGAAAGACCTGAGTCGAAACAAGGCCCCCGGAGTAGACAATATTCCATTGGAACTACTGACGGCCGTGGGAGAGTCAGTCCTGACAAAACTCTACCATCTGGTGAGCAAGATGTATGAAACAGGCGAAATACCCTCAGACTTCAAGAAGAATATAATAATTCCAATCCCAAAGAAAGCAGGTGTTGACAGATGTGAAAATTACCGAACTATCAGCTTAATAAGTCACAGCTGCAAAATACTAACACGAATTCTTTACAGACGAATGGAAAAACTAGTAGAAGCCAACCTCGGGGAAGATCAGTTTGGATTCCGTAGAAACACTGGAACACGTGAGGCAATACTGACCTTACGACTTATCTTAGAAGGAAGATTAAGGAAAGGCAAACCTACGTTTCTAGCATTTGTAGACTTAGAGAAAGCTTTTGACAATGTTGACTGGAATACTCTCTTTCAAATTCTAAAGGTGGCAGGGGTAAAATACAGGGAGCGAAAGGCTATTTACAATTTGTACAGAAACCAGATGGCAGTTATAAGAGTCGAGGGACATGGAAGGGAAGCAGCGGTTGGGAAGGGAGTAAGACAGGGTTGTAGCCTCTCCCCGATGTTGTTCAATCTGTATATTGAGCAAGCAGTAAAGGAAACAAAAGAAAAATTTGGAGTAGGTATTAAAATTCATGGAGAAGAAATAAAAACTTTGAGGTTCGCCGATGACATTGTAATTTTGTCAGAGACAGCAAAGGACTTGGAAGAGCAGTTGAATGGAATGGACAGTGTCTTGAAAGGAGGATATAAGATGAACATCAACAAAAGCAAAACAAGGATAATGGAATGTAGTCTAATTAATTCGGGTGATGCTGAGGGAATTAGATTAGGAAATGAGGCACTTAAAGTAGTAAAGGAGTTTTGCTATTTGGGGAGCAAAATAACTGATGATGGTCGAAGTAGAGAGGATATAAAATGTAGGCTGGCAATGGCAAGGAAAGCGTTTCTGAAGAAGAGAAATTTGTTAACATCCAGTATAGATTTAAGTGTCAGGAAGTCATTTCTGAAAGTATTCGTATGGAGTGTAGCCATGTATGGAAGTGAAACATGGACGATAAATAGTTTGGACAAGAAGAGAATAGAAGCTTTCGAAATGTGGTGCTACAGAAGAATGCTGAAGATTAGATGGGTAGATCACATAACTAATGAGGAAGTATTGAATAGGATTGGGGAGAAGAGAAGTTTGTGGCACAACTTGACCAGAAGAAGGGATCGGTTGGTAGGACATGTTCTGAGGCATCAAGGGATCACCAATTTAGTATTGGAGGGCAGCGTGGAGGGTAAAAATCGTAGAGGGAGACCAAGAGATGAATACACTAAGCAGATTCAGAAGGATGTAGGTTGCAGTAGGTACTGGGAGATGAAAAAGCTTGCACAGGATAGAGTAGCATGGAGAGCTGCATCAAACCAGTCTCAGGACTGAAGACCACAACAACAACAACAATACTGATTTTATGTAGTCGTCCCATTTCACGTCATATCTTGGTGTTTCCCGTCCACACGATATGAAGTTCTCGAGGCATTAACCACTTATCTTGTAACCAGATACTATCGGTTTTCTTTCTCTTTATTATAGGCGTGACTGTAAAGGTGGACCAAAAATTTAACTATATCGTTTTACGTAAACAGGAAGTAAATGTAAATATTATATGAAACAAAAATACACCAGATAAAACAGCATTACTGCAGGGAAACAGATTACAAGAGAAAATGTGGACGCGGGGAAAGCCGATTTTACTCAGATGTTCATCTGTGAAGCAGGCCACTTACAAATCCTTCCTCGGGATAGCTGAATTTTGTTCGTCGATGCTGGATCCTTACCAAACTAGATTGCCGAAAGAGATGGAGTAAATTTGAAGGAGAGCGGAGCGACTCTTCAGGGTCAGGTTCATCTGCTCGAAAACGTTACGGAAATGCTCAACATATACCAATTGGAGGCGACATGAGAAGGGTGTTGTGTATTTCGGAGTTCCTTGGTCTGAAAATTTCATGAGAACGGTATTCAAGAAATATCTTACTTCTTGGAACATACATCTAGCGTAATGGCCGCGAGGGGAAAATTAGAGACATTAGGGCTTATGCAGTGGAGTGCCGAGCATCTTTCTTCGTGCGAGTAGAACAAGTAGCAGGGAAATAAGTTTAATACATTGTGTACCCACCACCACACGTACTAAGTTGGTTTTTGGGGTGGAGAAGTGAAGGTCGCTTGGTTTCAGCTCAAGGTAACTGATCGACAGGACATCCAGTTCGCCCTAGTTTTTACAGTTTATTTTCGAACAAAAGCAAAAAGTCTAAAAGTGTCAGTAAAAGTCATCGTAATAAAAGGAATATCTCAATACAACGTAAGAGAAGATAGTGAACGCAGGAGTATAGCTATATATCAGTTCAACATGATTATTACCGGTTGTGCACTTGGTAGACCTCTTTAACAAACGAAGAAACAAAGTTACTGCAATTATTGTCTTCCGCCATTTGATTGAGACAAAAATAAGTCTCGATGCTCGAGGATACTCTTCGTTTGGACGCAAATTCGCTCAACGACAAAGCTGAATAGCGCTTTTTATAACACACTGTAATCTCCCCTTATTATGATGAGTTAATTCATAGCATAATGGGAAGGTTATGTTGAACAGCTAGACGTTGAACTTACATGAGAAATCGCAGGACAGAGATACTGAATGAAGCAGGATACGTTTCCCCAACACTCTATAAATACTGCAAGAGTTCCGACAAATGACAATACACAAAACAAGAAATTTCTGTCTGGTTAGCACTCGTAAACGCTTTATGTACCAAGGCATTGAACAAATATTTTAATCGCGTGATACAATTTCCTTGCGGTATTTGGTGCTGTACAGCAATATCAGATTTTTGTCATTCAGAACAACTGAATTATCAGGTAAACACCGATAAACAAGCAGACTTCGTGTAACATTCAAAACTTTTACGAAACTTTCTTCTGGCAATATAATCAGTCTTAATGGAGGATGCGTTCATGGTGATGATACAAACTTTCTGGGATGATGAAGAAGGGCAGATGTATCAATTTGAGATAAGGAACACTATTATAAAAACGAGTAAGTTACAAGACTAAATGTTTTGTGGTATAATTCATCCAGTGGGATAAGAAAAGCTATTTGTCGTTATTTGTGGGAAACAATAAGTAATTTTATTGTTTACGTTGTGTCCAAGATTATAAGGTATGTCACGTAATCCGACCAACATGTAGGCCTACATCACGAGGGTACTCATCAGTGGACAGCCCATGTATCTCGTCTGATTAAACTTAATTTCTTCGTATGACGTCATGAGAAAAATCTTGATATCTATCTAGACCGAAGAGAACCGCCATGCAAGAATTATCGCTGTGTGTGAGATTGTTTGAGTAACCATACCACGGTTACTGGAATGGGTGCAACAGAGCATTCTGTTACGACGTCGTGCCGCTAGAGAGGACATATTGTATAAGTAGTTCATTTAAATAAAATGTATACAAAAATGTGTCTGCGATGAATGTTATTATCTTCGTCTGCACAGCAACGGTAAATTTGATTTTAAAAAATATTTTCTCATAATTTTTGACTCAGAGCTTTCGAGACTAATTTTCCTTATCTGAAATTAATACCTTTCCGCTTATCCGTCATACCTGAAAGTTTGTGTCACCATCAAGAAAAGACCCTGTTGAATTTTTCCTTCCCTACCCAATAGCTGTTGACTATCTATAAAAGTGTCTTTTCCTATAAAAGGAAGAAGACTTAGCTTTCAAATATAAAACACGAAGAATAATTTTTTCACGGAATACTAATTTCACGATCTGCAAACGTTCAGTAAGTATTGAAAGTATCCACATAACGTAAAATACCCATTGGCAGAAATTTAATAATTGTTATGTTATGACTTGTTTTCCACTTGCTACACAAGGATATTAACTCTTTTTATTAAATATGATAAAAACGAGGTAATCAACTCTTCATTAACAGCGCAGGAAAACCGTAAAATTTTCTAAAAGTCGCTATAACACTGCTTATTTCTGCGCTGTAAATATTTCGGATTTATATAGACCGATATTGGAGTGAAGGTGTATCTGAGATAGTGTGTGAAAGGAGAGAAGCGACAGGTATTGTTGTATCAGAACGGTAATGACGTCACGCTGTTGGAAACCATTAGGTGCTATCGTCCGACATGGCTGCTTGCCTTTCGGATAATTCGCTTATTTACAGCCTACATTATTGAGTATCTCAATTATTTGAGCTCACCTGTTGGCCTGTTAAACATAATTAATACTTTGGCCTGTACGAATTAGGCCTGGGGCTATTGCTTTCCCGAGAATCGATTATGATGGGCACTCGGAGCACCGCCGGCTAATAACTTCATCGACCCTTCCACTCCCAAAAGCTATTTATGGGCTCTATCCGCAGGCTGCGGAACAAAAGCCTGTGCCGCGCGTTTAATTGCAGAGTTCAAACGGAACCTGCAAGAATATACGACGTACAAGGCAGGCCTTTTCGTAAAACTGATCTTTTAGTACTAGCTTTCGTTGGCGTTGATTAAATTGCTGTAGCTTTTTCTCCCCTCTTTGTTTGTGGAGTTCGCAACTAAAGTCAAAGTTAGTAGGCGGCATCCCGCACGATAACTTCCTTTCATAAGAATCATTTATCTTTTACGGCATTAAATTTTCAAATACACGCAGTACGATGAGAATCAACAGTTCTTCCGCATTTTATCTGTTATACACGTGAATAAAAGGTAAAATACGGAATGTGAATTGCCGGCGGCAGTGGCCGAGCGGTTCTAGGCGCTACAGTCTGGAACCGCGCGACCGCTACGGTCGCAGGTTCGAATCCTGCTTCGGGCATGGATGTGTGTGATGTCCTTAGGTTAGTTAGGTTTAAGTAGTTCTAAGTTCTAGGGGACTGATGACCTCAGAAGTTAAGTCCCATAGTGCTCAGAGCCATTTGAACCATTTTTGGAATGTGAATCAATCAGGCTGGAAAGGTATACGAATGTAGGTGCTAAATGGCTTTTCCTCAAAAACGTCGTTGTGCATTGGATGTCTCTTGTTATTAGTCATTAGTCTCTCTATTAAGTCCACACATAATGGGCCTTAGACCATAGTGGACGTAATGGTTTTTACAATGCTGCGACGAGAAGACGTTTCCCTCGCGTCATTGCTATTATCCTAGACATGAGGAAAAAATCGTGAGCACCATTAATCTTACAATCGTGTAAATTGGTTTCTTTAAGTTTTCGAGTTTAAGCTAATTGTATTCTGTGTTGTGGAGACAGAGATGGCGAACCAATTCGACGTTGGCGTTTGCTGATGTGTGAAACCAGCAAATGGTCGTTAACCCTGGGAATACTGGATGTCCCAGGAGGAATCGTTTATCTTCAGGGATATGAAAGGAGCGATCATTCGAAGAAAAACAAGTCGATTAAACATGTACTCTAAAATGTATGGCTTAAAACCTATGAGTATTAGTTCAGTAGAAGAGATATGTTTCACAATAGCGAAGATGAACAAGTGCTCACAGGCCTTAAGAGATGCACTTTGGAGCCCATATTTACTTGACATCTTTTTCCTGTTTTGGTCCATACTACTACCTCCCAAAATGTGGAAAGCAACGAGCTTGAAGTAGAAGAGGTTTGCTTCACAATATAGAAGATCAGGAAGTGATAAAAGCTCTTAAGGTATGCATATTAGAGACCATGTTTACCATGCATTTTCATTTCGACTGATCGTTCCTATCGTATCACTAAATACTAACAGTTCTTCCTGGGACATACTGTGCATCACACTGAGGTTTGGATTCCTCTGCTAAGCAGAGTGGCCGCGCGGTTTGAGGATTCACGTCACGGACTGCGCGGCCCATCCCAGAGGAGGTTCGAGTCCTCCCTCGGGCATGGGTGTGTGTGTTGTTCTGAGCATAAGTTAGTTTAAGTAGCTTGTAAATCTAGGGACCGATGACCTGAACAGTTTGGTCCCTTATTAATTCACACACATTTTTTGGATTCCTTTCGTATCTTATAAAGTTAAGTCGTAATGTTCACAAACGTATTATATTGTGGATCGAGCCCACAACGAAACTGGTCGCACCTGTTTTTTGTGTGTGTAGTTAGAAAACCAACTTACTTAATACGTATCGAGGGAAGCAAAATATGAACAGAAATTTTCTGAGGCAAACAAGATCAAGTAAACTTATGTTGGAGTACAAAAAAATTATTGATGCATTTTTTTAGCTCTTTAATCAAATTTTGAAATATTCCATTACAGAATAAACTGAAATTAACATTCTTTTCTTTCGTACAGGTAGAGCTTTCCTGTTTGTTTACTGCTGTTCTGAAAGGCGGTGTTCAACATATGAGCCACCAGCTTGTTCTTGCACTTATTCAGCCTTAGCTGATGTAGAAGTGTGCAGGGACTTCGGGAGTTAACGAATTTGTGAAACACTTGGTTGATTAACTTGCATTTTACTGCGAACTGACGACATGGCAGAGAGTTGCCAGTAACTTCTTCCACTATTCCAGAGAGCACACCTGGAACATCTGAGAATTCATCAGAATCTAAGTTTGAGAAAACTTCTACTATTTCAGAAGATAAAATATTCGGCAGGTATCTCTTTTCAAGAATGAAGTAATGAAGACAAGATGTAAACATATAGACATCATTCCAATCTTCCATCTCATTAAAGTAGTGAAAACTCAATTGATTCTACGACTTCATTGTTAATTTGCACAATATTTCTTCGAATGTGTTACCTGTACACAGCCATAAATTTTCATAATTGTCTTTCAAGTGTCTGTCACATATGCTCCATTAAGACCTTATGTAAGGTATTAAATACTATTAGAAACAAGAGGCGAACAGTACATTGTCACCAACAACAGTCATGTGTTTCAGACATACTAATTTTTCACGTAATCCTTCATTTTCCCATTTTAAGATTTTGAATTTCTCTCTTAAGCTACTGCCGGCCGGAGTGGCCGAGCGGTTAAAGGCGCTACAGTCTGGAACCGCACGACCGCTACGGTCGCAGGTTCGAATCCTGCCTCGGGCATGGATGTGTGTGATGTCCTTAGGTTAGTTAGGTTTAAGTAGTTCTAAGTTCTAGGGGAATTAGGACCACAGCAGTTGAGTCCCATAGTGCTCAGAGCCATTTGAACCATTTCTTAAGCTACTAAGAATCGTTTCAGTGACAGACAGTCTCCTCTTTCAATTCTGAGTTTCCTATAATCTTGATAAAATCTAATGGAAGCTACAGCACTTATAAGTCTATAGTTTTTGGACTTACCTGTTTCCTTTCTCTTGAAACAAAGTAATTTCAACATTTTTCTCAGGTTTGATTGTGTATTAACAGTGATACACCACAGTACGGATAGGCTTAGTGAGGAAAAATTGGTTGGCACGCACCTAGTGTAGGGGATTACTAAATGTAGTGTAAGAGCGACACAAAGATGCTATGTAACGGCAACCACATCGCTATACTCTTACATTTGTCTGTTGCTTGTTACAGACTCTTTTCCTCTGTTTTGGGTTGTACGTTTTAGTGATTGCATATTACAGGCTTATTCATTTTTGATAAGGCGTTTTCACAGAACAAAGTAAATTGTGGTAAGAAACCGAATAAACCTTAATTACAATATTACTCTGTAACGCTCATCGGAAATCACGGGTCCCTGACACCAGAAATTTTGATGATGGGACTTAAGTTCACCCTACGTGTATAGGTGGTTTCAGCTAAACTGTTCGTCTCAAGTATTTCCGGAACGATTTAAGATTTTGAAATTTATTTTTAATTGATTTGCGATAAATCCCGTTGCACCAGACACAATTATTCTGCAAGAAAGTCTTTACAAAACAACGTATAGGCTCTTTTCATAGTTAAATCAGTGACTAAGGTATCAGTATCAACAGGGATTTTTTTTCAAATATAAGCACAGTAACTCCTGCTGCTAGTACCGCATTTCATACTCATGATCAGAAAAAACAAAACACCTCTAACGACTAGACATAGGACATTCATATTCACAGGACATGTTCATTAGTATGTTCTATAGAAATGATTAGCATTTCAGTCACCTCGGGTTCGCATGTGTCATGTTGCCTACTAGGTACAAGGTCTGCCATGGGCCCCGATAACTTATTCCATGAGTGATGGCATCGATGCGTATCAGGCGCGACTGGCGTCCTGTGGTGTAGCCATTCATACTGCATTCACCTGGCTCCAAAGTTCAACCGGCCGGTGTGGCCGAGCGGTTCTAGGAGCTACAGTCTGGAACCGCGCGACCACTACGGTCGCAGGCTCGAATCCTGCCTCGGGCATGGATGTGTGCGATGCCCTTAGGTTAGTTGGGTTGAAGCAGTTCTAAGTTCTAGGGGACTGATGACCTCAGATGTTAAGTCTCATAGTGCTCAGAGCCAGCTGAACCATCCAAAGCTCATCTGTGGTGTTTGGCTTTGGGTCACAGCACTGCACCCGTTGTTTCACCATATCCCACGCAAGTTCGATTGGCAACAAGTCTGGTGATCTGGCAGGCCTGGGATAATGTTGACATCCTGTGACACCAAGAAGGCACGTGTTCGTACAGCAGCATTGACTTACTGAAAAATGGCGTCTGGTGTGCTGTGCAGAAAGGGTATGGCTACGAGTCGCAGGATATCATTCACATAGGTCACACTGGTCAGTGCCCTCGACACGACGATTTGTGCCTGCACCCAGTAGCATCCCACGCCACAGGACCTTGAGCTGGCTCTGTATGTCTTGCGCGAATGCAGTCACTAAGATGCCGCTGCCCGTTTCTGTGGCGAACCAAAATAGGAATATAATTTTGAAACAAACAGAACCTTGATTCGTCCGAAAACACTGTCTGATGAAATTACTGTCGCCAGTGACGTCGTTCCATACGTCGTTGTCATCTAGCATGTTTCTGCATATTCGTCAAAGGTGAGCGGAGAAGAGGACGACGAGCACGTATACCATGCCGTAAATAAATGATGACGGACTGTCACCCCTGACAGTGTACTATGTGTTCCACTGTTTAACTGTTGCGCCAGAGCTGAAGGGGACGCAGATCTGTCATGCAATGCCATTCGGATGAGGTGTCGATTTTCTCGGGGTGTGGTCCAGCTGGTGTGACGTGACCCACCTAATCGTATTCTAGGCCTTCCGTGAACCATTCTGCACACACCCGTTGCGCTGCCGAAACAGTTCGTCCCACGCAAGCAGTAATTTCCCGGATGAATGCATCACAGCCTCTCATGCCAATAATTCGCCGTCTTTCAAACCCACCCCTTTGACGGTACTGTTGGTGTGGTGTCACCGCCAGACACCACACTTGCTAGGTGGTAGCCTTTAAATCGGCCGCGGTCCGTTAGTATACGTCGGACCCGCGTGTCGCCACTATCAGTGATAGCAGACCGAGCGCCGCCACACAGCAGGTCTAGAGAGACTTCCTAGCACTCGCCCCAGTTGTACAACCGTCTTTGCTAGCGATGGTTCACTGACAAAATACGCTCTCATTTGCCGAGACGATAGTTAGCATAGCCTTCAGCTACGTCATTTGCTACGACCTAGCAAGGCGCCATTACCAGTTACTATTGATACTGTATTCATGTACCGTCAAGAGCGACGCTCAACATTAATGGATTAAAGTTAAGTATTCCGCCAGCTACGTCCGTTTTTCGAAAGTCTAAATTCCTTGTCCTGTTCCAGACCTCACGCCAGCCTGCGTGAGCTAAAACGCGTGCCTTTCGGCTCCCTCTAGTGCCCGGTGTTGGCTCTCCTGCCAACCCACAACAGTTGGCGCACACGTCTGCGAGGCATCCGACACGTCTGCTCACGTCACACTGATCCATTAACTTTGATTTATAGCGACAACGAGAGCCTCAGGCATATTTTATCGGTAGGTGGTACTGCACCGCGGTATCGATGTTATACTTGAAAAAGCGGCCCGGCATGGTTCAAATGGTAATCATTTCTGCAGAACATGCTAAACTGCCGACCGTGGTGGCCGAGCGGTTCTAGGCGCTTCAGTCTGGAACCGCGTGACCGCTACGGTCGCAGGTTCGAATCCTGCCTCGGGCATGGATGTGTGTGATGTCCTTAGGTCAGTTAGGTTTAAGTAGTTCTAAGTTCTAGGGGACTGATGACCTCAGATATTAAGACCCATAGTGCTCAGAGCCAGCCATGCTAAACTGTACACGTCCTGTGAATATGAACGTCCACTTTCCAGGCGTTCAAAGTGTATTTTTATTTTATTTTTATTTTTTATTTTTTGACATGAATGTACTATCAGTACAAATTTGTCTGTCCCAATATATCGCCCTGTGCGTATATTCGATAAGAAACAGACATAAAAGAGAAGCAGTTTGGCAGCATCGTAATGAAACGTAACATAAGCACCTTTACTCAATACAGTGTTGATATGCCACTCAGTATAGTCTGCCTGTTGCAGTTGAGGTGTACGTCTTGAGGACACGCCATATAGATGCGAATATATGAACTGCCACCAATACGACTGGCAGCGCGGTAGGCCAGTGTTTACGCGCTCGGGCGCTGTTGATCGTCAAGTGCTGGTACTTGTTAAATGCAGTCGCCGATTACGGTATGGAGTCTGCTGCGAACCACAATACTATCCTTTTCGGATCTCCGTACGGAAGACCGAAAATTAATGACATTTATTAATAGTTGGCGGAAAAGACAGGTTTGCGCGACAAGGATGTAACCGCTTTATATTACGATTTTCTTGCCGACGCAGTCATTGTTGAAATGCAAAACGATAAAGTTTGTCTACATATACTGCCGAAGTGTAATGGTGAAGTGAAGTTGACAATTTCGTCAGGTGAAATGTATAAAGTCCCAGTTACGCATTGTGGCTTGTGACTGTATAACGTAATAGGTAGAATGCCTGTTTGGAGGTGACAAACCGTAAAATTGAAGGTGCGTTAGCCGAATATGGGAAACTGTATCAGATAAAACAGGACCAGTGACATAAACTGACTCATTTATAATGTCTATAATGAGTTAGGAAGTTTGAGAACGTATTATTTTTTTTTAATATATCCCCCCTTGCACAACCCTGGAAGTCTCTGGCCCTGTTAGTGTATTGTACTACAGTGAGCCCCGTACGTGCGCGGTGTGCAACGTGGCACATCATTTTGAGCAAAGCGCCAGAGGATGGATGATGTAGGAAGTACGTTCTACAGCAAAGAAGGGTAGCAAATGGAAGATAGACAGTTACGGCACGTACGCGGCAAGGGCAGGTGGTGAAATAAGCGCGCCTTCAAGCCAACAGTATGCCTGTACCACTTTACAAAGAAAGACAACACTGTAAAAAGCTGGCTTCTCTCCGATCAGGATTAGAAGAGCCCCTGTAACTTAGCAATTTAGAAAAGGTAACTGCGCTTGACAAAAAAACCGAGCAGCCGCAGCAGGGAAGGTACGAATCCTTCGAAGACAGAGATACGGAGAAGAGAGTGAAACTAGATTCCACCGATCTCGGCACAATTGCCCACTGAGCTGCATACCGTTCCCACTGAGAATCAATATGTGCAAACTCCCATGTTCACAAATATTATGAACCCCAAAATATGCAAAATTGAATAGGAAAATTCAGATTCACAACAAGGTCGTCCCAAACGTGTCTTAAGGAACACGCAAAATCAGTACAGAGTGAGAAAACTCAAATTGAGGAAAATGAGAAGGATTGGGATGAAAAACTGTAGCCGACACGCAAGCGCACAATTCATCGTCTCTGTTTAGAGTAAGCCAAGAAAGCGAACGGACAATCTGAAAAAATCACTCTACCAACACGTTTGGACGCTTATCGCTCAAAGTTGGTTTGGTAGGGAAACACGGCGGTAGCAGTGGAGACTAAAATTATGTACACGTATACAGTAGTTTCAAATAATGTCAATGGGATCATCTCTGATATTAAAACACTCGACTTTAGGAATTATATGTGGACGGTGGACGTAGATACCGCTTTAATACCAGAGGGGTAACTCCACACCTAATTAACTTTCCTGGATATAAGGCCGTTATAAAAACTGCAATCGAAGCGGGAACAGTCGTACTGTTTAAACAAGGCATTCCATGCATCCCCAAAGCTACTTTACCAAACGGAAGAGGTACAGCAGTGTAGATTTTCAATACCCAAATCATAAACATACATGAATCATCATCGTCCTCCAATAAAAAATGTCACCGGAGGGATTTTTATACCTGAAAAACTGCTATGACCTTTAGCAATAAGAGAATTCAAATGGTTTTAGAGAGAGAACCTAATAGCGTCTTCGAAAGAGATAATCAGACTCCCAGTTTTATCTTCACTTAGGAGCTAAGAGTTTAAATCCAACAATTAGAATGTTACGACACTTGGAAGAAACCTCAAAAGATTTAAGTTAATCAGTGCCATCAGCTGGTGGGTGGAAACGAAGTTAGTTCGATCATTAAAGACGAACGGCTGAGACACGATCTATTTGTCGAGGAAAACGGAGTTTTACTTCCTGAAGTCGTGACAAATTTATGAACAACCCTCACTCCTACCGACAAAGACTGGATTGATGAGATACAGAGCCAAAAACCGAAATGTAACGCGAAGATCGGGTCAGAAATGTAGGATCCATCTTCAAACCCAATTTGTACGGACCACGTCCTTAAGGAATTCAGATGGGCGAAAAATCAGTTTACTTTGTCGTTGTGGGATGAAGAAGGCAACTGCCTCACCACAAAAAGGGAAACCAAGACGAACATATATGACTGTTTTACACAGTTAAACTCGTCGGAACTTCCGTCAGCAGTGAAACTAGATCCTAGGTTACGGTCCAGGGGTATACCGTCAACTACTTTAGAACAGCAAAATAAAAATCGGAAGAACTGTTGACTATCTTCAGAGTAGTACCGAAAAATAACGATTGGTAAGAATGATATCCACAGGATATTTATAAAAGATTTTGGCACATCTTAGGTACACAGCTTACCATATTGTATACTGAGTTGTTGTCGGGCGTTGACCTAACAGCAACTTTGACGTAAGCGATTACAGTATTCATCCCTGAGACTTCAAAACCTAAATCAGTTAAAAGGTATTTGCACATAACTTCAATCAAAGCCAACCTGCCCATGGTCAATCAACAATTGAGTAACATGAGTTTCCTGCGCCTACCGACCAGCGTATTTCCCGGTGGATCAATGCTAGACACTCTGTGCGTCTATAGAGTCCTAATAGGCGTGTTTCGAACAACGGACACCCCGACCATCTCGGCTTTACTAGATTTTCAGAACGCATATGACAGAACTGATCATTCCTACGTCACAGAGACTCTGAGAGTGCTGGATTTCCAGTTGGGATTTTTCAACAATCTGCTGAGGTGCATTTGGCACACACACTTGCGTTAAGGTTAATGAAACGTTAACTATACAATAACCAGTATGAAGAGCTTTGTGTCGGGGTTGTCCCGTGTTAGCAGTGTTGTTTGCGACTGTCAAGGAGCCATTACTCGGAAAATTGACTAGTACGCTGAACTGGTTCTCTTTTCAACGAGTGAGTCATTCCTGTTTTCAAGAAGGGTCGTAGGACACATGCACATAGTCATAGGCCTGCATCATTGACGTCTACCTTTGGCAGCATTATGGGACATCTTTTATGCACAAAAATTATAATGTCTTAAGAGAACGAAGATCTCCTCTATGAAAATCAACATAAATGCAACAAACAGAGGTTTTGCGAATCTCAGCCAGCTCCGCGCCCTCATGAGATCAGTAATGCTGTAGACAACGGCGCTGAGGCAGATGCCATTTTCCATGACTTCAGGAAGGCACTGACACCATCCCCTATTGCTGTTCAGTGAAAAAAGACGAACTTACTGAATATACGAGCAGATTTGCCAATAGACTCAAGACTGCCCTGCAGATAGAACTCAACACGTCACTCTTAACGAAAACTAAAATCGACAGATGTAAAGCTGATATCCGAAGTACCGCAAGTAATTGTGATAAGAGTGTTACTGTGGACATTGTGTGTATATGATCCAGTACAAGGCATTGGAAGCTCTTCTGTTTGCAGACGACGCTGTGGTCTATAAGAAAGTAGAAGCGCCAGAACACAGTATACTCGTAGAATTGCAGAAAGACCTGCAGGGGATTGTTCCTGAACGTAAATAAATGTAACACATTACGCATAAATAGGAAAAGAAATCTTCTGCTTTGCAACTACACTGCTGCTGATACACTGCTGGAAACAGTATCTGCCGTAACGTATCTACCAGTAACTATCCAGAGCGACCTTAAGCGGAATGGCCACATAAAACCAATAATGGGAAAATCAGATGCCACAATGAGCTTCAAAGGAAAAATCTTAACGAAATGGAGCTCATCCAAGAAAGAAGTTGCTTACAAGTCGCTTGTTCGACCGATTCTTAAATACTGTTTATCAGTCTGGGACCATTTCCAATAGGACTGATAAATAAGGTAAAGCGCATTTCGTAAGGGGTCGTTTAATCCGCGCGAAAGCGTTACAGAGATGCTTAGTAAACTTCAGTGTCAGATGTTACAAGAGAGACGCTGTGAATCACGGGGGTTTACTGTTGAAATTTCGCGTGAACACCATCGGGGAAGAGTCGGGCAACATATTAAACATATTACTTCCTCACACATACATCTCGCGTAATGACGAAGACCAGAAAATTCGAGAAATTAGATCCAATACAGAGCCTTACCGACAATCATTCTTCCCATCCGCCATGCGCGAGTGCAGTAGGGTAGGTGGAATCAGTTAGTGGTACCAGACGTACCTTCCGCCACACACAATTAGGTGGCTTGTGAAGTATGATGTAGATGTAGAAGGTGGTAACAACCCCTTCACAGACGGTATTAGCGTCATCTTCTCAAATCAAGAGAATATGAACTTGAGACTCAGATTATTCAGGAAAATGTGCTGGACAGTGGAGTAATGCTGAGCATGGACAAATCAGCAATCTCAGCAACTGACCAGACAACGATGTCACCAACGAGACTTGGTTGAAACTGGTGGACTTTCGCAAAGAATTGAGATTGTGGATTGCTGCAAATCTTAGGAATATGGCTTCTATCAAGTGAGAGGAAATATATGGCGCCAGCCGTACGGCCTTTATGAGGCAAGACGTGAGAGCCCTGGATAAGTTGCAAAACGCTTTATCAACAGCCATATATTTACCAGTATATTCCAGTATATTTAAACGGTCGTCACGTTATCTAAAAGTCTTATGAGAGGGCTGTTGGTAGCTGCATGTTGACACTTTTGCCATTTGAATGTTTTTAAAGTATTATACACAGAACTGCTAATCTCCAAGCAGCAGCAGACTCGGACTATACACACTGAGTGTAAAGTGTGAGGTGATATACCTAAAGAGAGTCTGTACGATATCAGAAAGCACAGATGATTCAGTAGCTAAGTAGCTATTCAATATGCTCCGTTCCAAATACATGAATCCACCCATCGGCTTGAACTTCACAATTGCTAGTTTCTACCACGTATGGTACCATTATCTCGAAGTGAGTTATAAAGGACTACAGATACTTTATTTACAAACGAACTGGTTTTATAAAAAATATCGTACAGCAACCCACTCGACACCCATCAGTGCTCAGAGAGCCCATATGGACCTGGCCCATCGTTTGGCTGACTGTGCGTAGCAAATCACAGCCCACAGTGCCCCGCTCGAGTTGATGAGAAATGTATTGAGCTCAGAGAAATCTCTCTTTCGTGACTAGGTTAGCGCCATACGTAATTTCATTTAACGATGCACTAGTTCCAAATTGGAGTTCTTCCTAACAGCCAAATACAATGCCTATACATGGACAGTGAGAATTTTATTTAACACACATTATTAGTCGACAGTCCAGAGACAGAAGATTCCAGATATGACCTACTTTATCACCGTCTGAAGTTATAAATATGAATTTTAGATGAATATTTGAAAACATTTTAGAATCTTTCAACCCTGTAAGATGGTTCAAATGGCTCTGAGCACTATGGGACTTAACATCTGAGGTCCCCTAGAACTTAGAACTACTTAAACCTAACTAACCTAAGGACATCACACACATCCACGCCCGAGGCAGGATTCAAACCAGCGACCGTAGCAGTCACGCAGTTCTGGACTGAGCGCCTAGAACCGCTCGGCCACCGCATCCGGCTGGGGGTCTGGGTGTATAGCTTCCAGAGTGGCTTCTTCGTTAGATGGAGTAGGATACCTGTATTCAATTAAATTCGAAGGAGAGAGAACCTGTCTCTCGAAAGCGAAGCTCCAGACGATGAGGCACATTTTTGTCTTGATGACGTTGACCACGATGCCTAGTAGCACATCAGGAGCAGAAATTCAAGGTCTGATATGAGATGCGCCAAGTGTCAGATCCATTTCAACAAATTCGGCGTTTTTGTAAGGTATATTATTGCCTACGTTGTCTTAAGAGAAACAGAAGTAGAGAGGACAATATTACCTAAACGGCTGTCCAATATATTACATTAACTGTGAACTGTTTTGGTCGAAACAGTTTCTAGTCTGTGGGAAAGCGCATGTGAATACTTCTTCGTCGACATGGACCATCCTGGAGAAAGGATAAGTGTGACTTCCGAAAGTTACAGCTGAAAACTGGTTCTTGCGCGGCCACGTTTGGGTATCCAATCTGATGAGCCACGTAAGGCGGATGTGTTGCCTTGGAAGTTCACTTTGACATGGTCGCTTCGACCTACTGTTTATAGATACACCTGAAGATGGGGCTGAGTCCCTGCAAAATGGTAGAGTAAAGACTTCAGTCAGTAAGTAAGTGTACAATTGAGGCGGACGATTAAAACATGAACACTGCGTATAATGGATGTGGACGTCCAACCAGCAAATATTTATGTCTCATAATCTGTTGTTCATGAACTTGCCTCCGATATCAGGCACAAATGAAGTTTTTATTTTTAATTCTGTGTAAGCTCAGTTGTTAATAACCAGTATGAAACAAATACTTAAATTACGTTAAATACCGAGCAAAATTATTCTTTTACTGCCAGTACTGCTCTCGGGTGACCAGTTGTCTTCAGCCGTTGACGAAACACGATATCACGACAGTGCATCTTGCCGCAGTCTTCAGGTGATACCTGCAGAATGACTTCTTTCCCATGTCGCGCCTGCTTTATAATCTCACGGGTCCTATCCCTTCGTGATAACTAGATGCTGGGAGTGAACACCGGTTCCCGCCGTTACAAAACATGGTGAACCAGAATTTCAGCGAAAAAATTCTGTATGTCGTTTAGCGATATTTTCTGAGTATGTTGCCATGAATAACCCTTGGTACCTGGTTACTCGTTACAGAGTAACAATGATTGATTAAGTGTGTTACACAGTTACCTGTGTTTCTGTGAACATTCTTACACATCAGTGGAAAAGCCTGTAATATGCAAAAGAAAAAAAATTGAACACAAAACGTGGGGTAATACAAGAATTGTCAGACGAAGCAGGAACACTTTGATCTCAGTGTGTTCTCTCTGTTCTGTCAGTGACCTGCAGGATACGTAACAAAATCAGAACTACTGTTTATAATGTCGACCACAATGTCACGACTGAGAGGAATGTGAAACATCATGGAACTGTGTTACATGCTCAAGAATCTATGAGTTTGGAGTAAAACTAACGTGGCTGCGACAATCCTGGTAACCAGGTTCGCTGAGAATCGACCCGAGTCTCTTGAACTAATAATATGTCTAGTGACAGAGCTAGCAGTGGAACAGGACCACCAAGGCCAACCGAGTGTGGTCTACACTGTGCATCAAAGTGCTTCCTGGCGTTGAGTGCAGACGGCGCCCTTTCATGTTGAAACCACATAAGCTGACGAGTTCTCCGCGATATATCTTACAGTATGAGTAAAAGGAACGGTCGAAGGAAAGTTTTGAACACAATTCCGTTCGGTATATCAGGAAGTACGTAAGGTCCAGACACGTGATATTTGTCCACACACGAGCATATTTCTACGAAGGGCAAAACAGTGAGCCAGTTCTGCAGGTATTCCTACTGATCTGCCCTGCGGGCTCTCACACCCATCGTTTCCCAGTAATGTGCAGCACCCTCTCCTCGTATTTAATCTCTCAGATCGCCCCAAAGTCGGAACCTTGCATGTGCGGAATATCCATTGACCCAAGACTGTGATACATGCTAGAAAGGCCAGAGGCCACAGGTGCTGATTTCAGTTGTTGCGAATATGTCTCCACCGAAATTTCATTGCGCAGTACTGTGTTTTTAGGCATTTTATTGTAGCACATTTTGGGACTTCCTAACTCATTTATATTGGCGAGTGCAAATTAGTATAAACGATAGTGGGAAGAAAATTGTGGCGCTCCCCACCGATTTGTTCGCTATATACACATACATTTCTCGAAAGAGAACTCGCACATTTTTATTAGGAATCACGAGAGTTTTACTTTATACAATTCATCCCACTCCCCTTCCCCACTTTTCCTCTCCTCTCAGATCTCTCAGATCCCTCCATCTATCAGCGGCCGGCCAGAGTGGCCGAGCGATTCTAGGAGCTACAGTCTGGAACCGCGCGACGGCTACGGTCGCAGGTTCGAATCCTGCACCGGGCATGGGTGTGTGTGTTGTCCTTTGGTAAGTTAGGTTTAAGTAGTTCTAAGTTCTAGGCGACTGATGACCTCAGTAGTTAAGTCACATAGTGCTCGGAGCCGTTTGAACAAATTTCGTAGCTCAGTATTTTCTTTTTTCTTACGCTTTGGGGCATAGAATATCGTAGAGAAACGTCTCAACTATCTTTCGCACGTCTTAATTTTTACATTTTGGTTTCTGTAACGTTCAGGAGTCAATTTCCACAGAGAAGTTACTTCACGTGGTTCCACTCCTTCACCACACTTAAAAGAACTAAGACTTTCTGTCATATGAAAAACTTAGAAAACCTCGTGGACTTCGTGAATGTGGCCAATCACAGGAATCTCGTCGTGTGTGCCCAGCTTTGGAGGAGAACTGCTGGTAACGGCCTGAAGGTCGTGTCTCTACTGACGCACAGGCGGAGAGGCCTGCGGTGTTCCAGAATCATTCAAAAGCATCCGTGGCTCGTCGCTAAAATCCGCTTGACGGTGGTCAGCTACCAGCTAACCGTTTACTGTACCACCACGTACATTCACAACGAACTTCTTTTGATAGGATCGACAAACCAGTGCGAGAAGGATTTCGGTACCCCACACACGGCAATCACTACTGTGAAATATGCTCTCTGTTGTGGGCATGACCTAGACTGTAAAGAACGCGAAAGCAGGAAAATTGTGGTTTTCTGCACGCTGCTGTAGGAATAAATTTGCAATATACGGGAAATCCGCTTGCTGCAAATTAATGCACCTTCTGTGTGTGATACGGTTGCAATTTATTTTCGTATAAGACTCTAAAAACAGTTGTTAGGTTTGGGTCGAGAGCTCCTAAAGCGTGTCGACTTCTGGTGACACAACAGTGACCAATTGCGTATAACACACGCTCTTCTAGATGGTATGTTATGGCATACCTCGCACGGCCAGTATCTTCCATTCTAACATGGAATGATCTGGTTTTTTGTACGTGTCTACTTGCAGATGGCAAAGGAATTTGATGTGGTTCCCATCTCTTCAAGATCAATTAGTGTAGCATCGTTGTGACGCTCTTCCATCGCATTTAGTGAACCTATACACAAGGTGCATCATCAGTAAACCTATCCACACTGCTGTGTATGACTGTTAACACACAACTACCACTACTGGAAAAAACAAACCCGAGACAAAATCCGAAGAGTAATTAATACGAACTTGGGGGTGAAATGTAAAATGGTTCAAATGGCTCTGAGCACTATGGGACTCAACTGCTGAGGTCATTAGTCCCCTAGAACTTAGAACTAGTTAAACCTAACTAACGTAAGGACATCACAAATATCCAAGCCCGAGGCAGGATTCGAACCTGCGACTGTAGCGGTCTTGCGGTTCCAGACTGCAGCGCCTTTAACCGCACGGCCACTTCGGCCGGCGTGAAATGTAAAATGGACATCCATTTTGCCTGCTGAAAGTACTGTGAGTTTACGGAAGAGGTGTGTTTCTAAAAAAGACATGACGCAATTCACACCGTCGGCATTTTCAATTTTGTGCAAATACACTCCTGGAAAT
The DNA here is from genome assembly GCF_021461385.2 of Schistocerca piceifrons. Classification (NCBI taxonomy): domain Eukaryota; kingdom Metazoa; phylum Arthropoda; class Insecta; order Orthoptera; family Acrididae; genus Schistocerca; species Schistocerca piceifrons. The sequence continues at coordinate 558,148,614 of NC_060149.1, forward strand.
TGAAATGAGAACACCGTGAATTCATTGTCCCAGGAAGGGGAAACTTTATTGACACATTCCTGGGGTCAGATACATCAAATGATCACACTGACAGAACCACAGGCACATAGACACAGGCAACAGAGCATGCACAATGTCGGCACTAGTACAGTGTATATCCACCTTTCGCAGCAATGCAGGCTGCTATTCTCCCATGGAGACGATCGTAGAGATGCTGGATGTAGCCCTGTGGAACGGCTTGCCATGCCATTTCCACCTGGCGCCTCAGTTGGACCAGCGTTCGTGCTGGACGTGCAGACCGCGTGAGACGACGCTTCATCCAGTCCCAAACATGCTCAATGGGGGACAGATCCGGAGATCTTGCTGGCCAGGGTAGTTGACTTACACCTTCTAGAGCACGTTGGGTGGCACGGGATACATGCGGACGTGCATTGTCCTGTTGGAACAGCAAGTTCCCTTGCCGGTCTAGGAATGGTAGAACGATGGGTTCGATGACGGTTTGGATGTACCGTGCACTATTCAGTGTCCCCTCGACGATCCCCAGTGGTGTAGGGTCAGTGTAGGAGATCGCTCGCCACACCATGATGCCGGGTGTTGGCCCTGTGTGCCTCGGTCGTATGCATACCTGATTGTGGCGATCACCTGCACGGCGCCAAACACGCATACGACCATCATTGGCACCAAGGCAGAAGCGACTCTCATCGCTGAAGACGACACGTCTCCATTCGTCCCTCCATTCACGCCTGTCGCGACACCACTGGAGGCGGGCTGTACGATGTTGGGGCGTGAGCGGAAGACGGCCTAACGGTGTGCGGGACCGTAGCCCAGCTTCATGGAGACGGTTGCGAATGGTCCTCGCCGATACCCCAGGAGCAACAGTGTCCCTAATTTGCTGGGAAGTGGCGGTGCGGTCCCCTACGGCACTGCGTAGGATCCTATGGTCTTGGCGTGCATCCGTGCGTCGCTGCGGTCCGGTCCCAGGTCGACGGGCACGTGCACCTTCCGCCGACCACTGGCGACAACATCGATGTACTGTGGAGACCTCACGCCCCACGTGTTGAGCAATTCGGCGGTACGTCCACCCGGCCTCCCGCATGCCCACTATACGCCCGCGCTCAAAGTCCGTCAACTGCACATACGGTTCACGTCCACGCTGTCGCGGCATGCTACCAGTGTTAAAGACTGCGATGGAGCTCCGTATGCCACGGCAAACTGGCTGACACTGACGGCGGCGGTGCACAAATGCTGCGCAGCTAGCGCCATTCGACGGCCAACACCGCGGTTCCTGGTGTGTCCGCTGTGCCGTGCGTGTGATCATTGCTTGTACAACCCTCTCGCAGTGTCCGGAGCAAGTATGGTGGGTCTGACACACCGGTGTCAATGTGTTCTTTTTTCCATTTCCAGGAGTGTATTTCCAGGAAATGAATGATGAGATTAAAGAAAGTATTCGAATAGTTAAAGGAGACGAAAATTTATCTGTGATGGGGTACTGGAACTCGATAACAGAAAAAGGAAGAGAACGAAACCTAGTAGGTGAATTTGGTCAGGGGGAAAGGAACGAAAGAGGAAGCCGCCTAGTAGAATTTTGCACACAGCATAATTTAATGGTCGCTGACACTTGGTTTAAGAACCATGAGGGAAGGTTGTATACGTGGATACACCGGAATGTTTCAGATTGTTTATGTAATGGTCACAGAGAGATTTGGGAACCCGATTTTAAATTGTAACACCTTTCCAGGGGCAGATGTAGACTCTCGATTTATTGGTTTCGAACTGTACATTAAAATTGAAGAAATTGAAAAAAGGTAAAAAATTCGGGAGAAAGGAATGCAGAAGAAGACGGATGGATAGCTCTATAACACAAAATATTTTGAAAGTAGCAGAGGATCAAATAATTAAAAAGACAAGGCCTAGTAGGAATCCTTGGATGACAAAGAGACATTGAATTTAATTAATGAAAGAAGAAAATTTAAAAATGCAGCAAATGATGCAGGCTAAAGGGGATACAAACGCTGAAAAAATGAGATTGACAGGAAGAGCAAAATTGCTAAACCGAAATGGCTAGAGGGCAAATGTAAGGATTCAGAAGCATATTTTACTAGGGGAAAGATGGATAGCACCTACAGGAAAATTAAAGCGGTGCAAATGGTTCAAATGTCTCTGAGCACTATGGGACGTAAGATCTGAGATCATCACTCCCCTATAACTTAGAAATACTTAAACCTAACTAACCTAAGGACGTCACACACATCCATGCCCGAAGCAGGATTCGAACCTGCGACATAGGCAGTCGCACGGTTCCGGACTGATGGGCATAGAACAGCTCGGCCACCACGGCCGGCTTAAAGATGCGATTTGAGAAAAGAAAGCAACTGTGTCAATATCAAGAGCTCAGATGGTTAACCGGTCCTAAGCAAAAAAGGAAAAGCTGAAAAGTGGAAGGGTCTGTACAAGGAAGGTGAATTTGAACGCAATATTACAGAAAGGGAATTGGACGTAGATGAAGATGAAATGGGAAATATGATATTGCGCGAAGAATTTGACGAATATCTGAAAGATCTAAGTCGAAACAAGGCCCCGGAAGTAGACGATATTTCGTCAGAAGTACTGATAGCCTTGTGGGAGCCAGCCATGACAAAACTCTTCCATGTCGTGGGCAAGATATGTGAGACAGACGAAATACTCTCAGACTTCAAGAAGAATGTAGTAACTGCAGTTCCAAAGAAAGCAGTTGCTGATAGGTGTGAAAATTACCGAACAGTCACTTTAAAAAGTCATGGTTGCAAAATACTAACTCGAATTCTCTACAGAAAAATGGAAAAACTGGTCGAAGCCGACCTTCGGAAAGATCGGTTTGGATTCCGGAGAAATCTAGGAACACGAAAGGCAATACTGACCATACAACTTATCTTATAAGATAGGTTAAGAAAAGATATTTCTACACTGATAGCATTTGTGGACTTTGAGAAAGCTTTAGACAACGTTAAATGGAATACTCTCTTTTAAATTCTGAAGGTAGCAAGGGTAAAATACAGGGAGCGAAACACTATTTACAACTTGTACAGAAACCAGACGGCAGTTGTAAGAGTCGAGGGGCATGAAAGGGAAGCAGTGGTTGGGAAGGGAGTGAGACAGGGTTGTAGCCTCTCCCCGATGTTATTCAATCTGTATATTGAGCAAGCAGTAAAGGAAACAAAAGAAAAAATTGGAGTAGGAATTAAAATTGAGGAAGAAGAAATAAAAACTTTGAGGTTTGCGGACGACACTGTAAATCTGTCAGAGGCAGCAGAGGACTTTTGTAAGAGCAGTTGAACGAAATGGACAGTGTCTTGATAGAAGGATATAAGATGAACATCAACAAAAGCAAAACAAAGATAATGGAATGTAGTCGAATTAAATCAGGGGATTCTAAGGGACTCAGGTAATGAAGCGAGACACTTAAACTGGTAGATGAGTTTTGCTATTTGGGCAGCAAAATAACTGTTGATGGCCGAAGTAGAGAAGATATAAAATGTAGACAGGCAACGGCAAGAAAAGCATTTCTGAAGAAGAGAAATTTGTTAACATCGAACATAGGTTTAAGTGTTAGGAAGCCTTTTCTGAAGATACTTGTCTGTAGTATAGTCATGTACGGAAGTGAAACATGGACGATACACAGTTTAGATAAAAAGAGAATAGAAGCTTTCGAAATGCAGTGCTGCAGAAGAATTCGGGTCGATCGCGTGACTAATGAAAGGTACTGAACATAACCGGCGAGACAAGGAAGTTGTGGCCCAGCTTTTTTTTTTTAAAAAAAAAAAAAAAACGTTTGGTAGCGTACATTCTGAGACATCAAGGGATCACCAATTTAGTACTGGAGGGAAGTGTGGGTGGTAAAAATCGTAGATGGAGACCATGAGATGAATAAAGCAAGCAGATCGAGAAAGATATAGGCTGCAGTAGTTATCCGGAGATGAAGAGGCTTCCAGAAGATACAGTAGCATGGAGACTTGAATGAAACCTGTGTTCGGACTGAAGACCATGACAATAACAATCCCTAATTCCGAAATTCTCGTTACAAATTTCTAGGACTTGTTGAGGGGAGTACGTGCATAATATTTTGAATAGGAACCAATGGTCGGTAAGGTACCATTTCCGTTATACTATGGTTTCGCTTCAAATGTGTAATGTCTCCTCGTCTGCTGAAGGAAAGAGAGAAGTTTGAGTTGGTTCTCCTGGTATGCAAGAGAGCAGACAAGGTGACGTGTACTATTTTTTGTGTAGTCGTATGCAAAGTTTAATTTAAGAGACTCCTGTAGAGACAGAGGAAGATCTGCTAGCACGAGTTCCGATCGCTAACCTACAAACTGAAGAGACATCAGGTGGGACGGTGAGAGTGTACCAGGATATGCTTCGTAGGTACAACGGTAGTGGTCACCACATCCAACCGCTATTGTGATGCATTAGTACAGCTCAGTACGTACAGTATGCTGGATTATTTTTTGTTTTGGAATAATGTAAACACGTAATGAAAATATTGAAATGTGTGTGAATGCCTAAGGGACCACTGCTGACGTCATGGGTCCCTAGACTTACACACTACTTAAATTAACTTACGTTAAGAACAACACACACACCCATGCCCGATGGAGGACTCCAACCTCCGGCAAGAGAGAAACACGTAATGTTTTAAGTGTTAATACAAACAAATGCACTTGAGTGATAAATGGGTGTTTCGATGTGCTTCCTTTCGAACTGTTAACTAATAATTATACTGCGTCACTCATAATTCCCTTCCTTAAGCCGAAGTGGTTGAATTAAACGTCTGAATTGAAATCGTCGTAGAAAAGAAACGGATCGTTACCGGAAATGGGCTCCTGTTCAGAGTATTACGAACTGTGTCGCCTGTGCAAGTCCTTGAAATTTGTAACGGGAATTTCCGAACACTCTGTATTTCTGTTCATCGTAATTATTGGAAGTTTAAGTGTTATGATACTATCTGTTAATTACATTTGTGAAGAAGAGCCTTCATCGACAAGCAGAGACAACGATTCGAAAAATAAAGTAGAGGTAGGTGGCCCTCGTGTGGAGAGCAGAGACGTGTGGGGGAATGAGGCATTGGTCACGGGCCGGCCTGCGCGTGCGACACGCGGCCAGCGCGCCCACAGCGCAGCAATCGGACGGCCGACGCGAAATTGGAATTGCACGCAACAGAGCAGACACGCGGGGCTTTTATCAAGGAAAATGTGCCTATCATGTGAGCCGGTACAAAAGGCCTGCACAGTCACACCTCACGCCGGCCAAAAAACGTCCAGCGAAGTATGCACCACTGGGAAATGAGGTTTTATTCTGCTGTTTCCCAGAATGTGCACCAACCAATCGATGTTCGATTCATCTTTGCTTCACAAGAAAAGAGAGTTGGCCGGTGTCCTTAATTCGTCCTATTCGCTTTGATGACGAGGCGCTCGGCAGACACCAATTCCATTCACTTCTACAGCCCAAGAAAAGAAAAGCGAAAGATGACATCAGCTGCGTGGGAAGACACATCATTACCTCCAGCTGGAATGTAACATATTTAATATAGCTGATTAGCTGATAATAAAATATTCTTAAACATATCTGCTGGCTGAAAATTATAAGATTGAGAAATTTAATACTGAAATTAGTGTAATAAATTTTATTTTACAAATAAAAAGCGTCTTTCTTGCAGATTTATTACTATTTATTCACCTAGCCGCATTTCGTCTTGTACTTAGAAGTGCTTCAAATTAAATAGTACACATAAAGCCTAGTGGAAATTAGTGAGGTTGGTAGCAGTATAAACAGGATTTATGTTCAGGTAAGTACAGGACTTCAAACACAAAATGAAAAGGAGTTATGCAGTAATATATGTACCAGAGTAGTATAAGTTTACATGCCTACTAGCTCCGCTAACGATTAAGAGAGTGAAAGAACATATGTGACAAGAGAATTTTCTCAGATAGCTCAGAGGGATGAAAATTTAACTGCGATGGGGAGCTAGAATGCAATTAAAAGAAAAAGAAGAGATGAAACATAGCAGAAGACAGACAGAGAGGAAAGAAAGAATAGAAAGCCGCCTGGAACAATTTGGCACAGGGAATAATTTAATCATTGATAAAACTTGGTATACGTTTCGTGAAAGAAGGCTGTATACGTGGAAGAGACCTGTTGACAAAGTAGATTGCAAGACAGATACTTGAATCCAGATTTTAAAGTGAAAAACATTTCCAGGAGACAGCTCTGAACTCTGAAAAATTTGCAGAAAAGGAGAAAATTGAAAAGATTGGATCTGGATAAATTGTGGGAACCACTGTGTATCTTCGTATTCCGGAGCCGGAAGACCAATCATAAGATGCCCGCAAGGGATGCGGCCGAAATATCAAGTGAAGATATAGGGATTCTGCAGTTGCACGCCAGAAACCCGAAGTATTCACTATTTATTAGAAATTTCAGCGGAAGCAGTAGACAATTATTGAGTGAAGAAGGGATAAGGGATGCAGTACAAAACAAATGGGCAGCAATAAGATACGAAACAGTAAAGGCAGGAACAGATCAAAGACACAGAAAGTCAAGATCTTGCACGATTTTTTAAAATGATTTTGTGATGCCTTCTGCCGACATTTTCTCTGTTTCATATACGATTTTACAATTTCAGCCTTAGACCATCTTCAAGTATCTAAATCGGAAGCCTTATACATTCTTCTTCTTCCTCTTGCGTTACGGCCTCTGTAGGACCACGGGTAGCCCCTTCGTGGACTGCATTTTCCTCTTCTTCTCCCAGAACCTCTTCATTCTTTCTCTTCTTCTCTCCCGCTCTTCTTCCGTGATCTTCAGTTTCCGTTTCTACTGTATGCATGAGTATCACTTATTAATTTAACACAGAAACAAATTATATGCCAAGATATTATAGGCTGATTATAACTTACTTTATAGAGGATTTGTTAATGGTATATTATGCCATTCACGTCTTTGCTCCTATGACTGCATATAATTGTCGTAGAATGAATTGGAAATAGTTTCCATTACTTTAGGAGCACGTTACATTTGAATGTTTCACGCAAAGCTTATATATATAAGGTCCATGTTTTTAACATAAATCAACTAGGAAGATTATAATTATTTTACAGAATTTCGACAATTAAGCTGTATATTTATTTGTTATTACGTATATATAATTATTGTTCTTCATTGGTGTAAATATGTCTGCACTTAATTTCCATAACATAACTTGGAACTATTTTCTCGAGTTTTGTGGGAGCACGTCGTTATTGAGTAGTTGTTACAAAGATCTTACCTATGAAGTTGATAGCACTAGTCTAACGAAACAGTTCAAAAACGAAAACAGAATAGAGCCTTTCGTGACCTGAATTATGGTTGTATGATCTATCGCATTACAATCCTATTTAGTAATGAGTATAGTAATAGTTATGCCTTCTATGGTTCTATAATGCTTCGTCGTAGAACTTGTAAAAATTTGGTTAAGAATCTTTCATTCACAGGTCTTTCTACTCACTTAAATTTAACTGACCTAAATAGAAAATATTTTATTTTATTTATTTTTATTTATTGATTTATTTAACTTGGCAAGATTAGGGCCATCAGGCCCTCTCTTACATCTAACCAGGCATTCTACTTATTTTACATTCACATGTTTTAGTAGGCATGTTAAACTACAACTAGTACAAAAAGTGAAATAAACAATTAGAAAGGCACACCTGGAAAAATTCATACGTATAGAGTTAATATTCGTAGATCATAAGCACTGTTACAATTAGGCATTATTGAAGAGACAGATTTTAGATAGGAGTGCTAGCAGCAGGGAGTTTGAGGGAGACTCATGGTGAAGGGAGGAGAAGAATAGAGAGACATGATGAAACATAATTAAGGAAATATAAAGGAAAAGAAGATTGCGTGGCTAATAGAGATAGATGAAGGGGAAGGCATCTCAGGAGCAAGATAGGAGACGCTAGCTTTGCTATTTGACAGATGAGAGGATTGGCCTTGTACATTAATTTTGTGGAGAACGTTATGAGGATGATAGTAGGAAATGCTTCAACTTCTTAAAAGCAGCAGGAGATTGAATTTTGCGCAAGGTAAGGGGCAGTTTGTTCCAGAGGCGGACAGCGACCACTGAGAAGGAGTTTGCAAAAGTTTTTGTTTTGTGAGTGGGCACAGTTAGGATACCAAATAAGAGTGACCTCGTGTTTCGATTATGATGGCATGACAGGTTTTTAATCTCTGAAGCAAGGTACTGGGGTGCTTGCGCGACGAGGAGTCGGTGAAGTAGACATAGAGAGTGGTAGTCACGCAATTTGTCCGGCCGCAGCCACCATAGCTCGGAGTATGAAGCACTAACATGATCATATCGGCGAATGTTGCAGGTGTAACGCACACAGGCATTCATGGTTAGTTCTAGCCCTCTTTTGTTTTCACTACTCATGCCTTGTTGAATCACATCACAATAGTGGAGGTTCGGTAGAACGAGTGCTTGCACGAGCTGGCGTTTCAAGTCCTGTGGAAATATGTTCCGAAACTTTTTGAGAGCATAGAGACAAGCAGACGTCTTTCGGCACGCTGCGACTGTATTCTCCGCCCAGTTGAGATGCTCATCCAAAGTTACATCCAAGTTCTTAACTGTTTTCTGATATAGTATTGGAGTACCGTCGAGCGGAATAGGAGGTAGCCGTTCGCGGAAATCTGAACTTATTAATTTCTGATGGGCTATTAAGATTACTTGCGTCTTTTTTGCATTTAGTTTAAGCCCCAGGTTTTTCGCCCATGTCACTACTGAAGACAGATCATCATTCATCTGAGCGATTGCAGGTGATTACATCTTCAGGTCTGACGCTTAGGTAGAGCTGGAGGTCGTCGCCATAGAAATGATATTTACAGGAGGACAGAACCGACGAAATATCGTTGACATATAAAGAAAGCAAAAGTGGTCCTAAGACTGATCCTTGTGGCACTCCCGAGGAAACATGTTTCCAGGAAGATTTTTCATTTACGCAGACAACACATTGCTGTCTGTCTTTGAAGTAGCTTTCAAACCATCTCATTGCACTATCCGAGAAATTAAGCTGTTGCATTTTTCTGAGCAATGTGTCAAAGTTAACAGCGTCAAAAGCTTTTCTGAAGTCCAGTAGCGTCAATATTGTTGCCTTTCGATTGTCGACGGCATATTTCAGGTCATCAGTTACTTTAATTAGAGCAGTGTTTGTGCTGTGATGTTTACGGAAACCGGATTGAAATTTGTCATATAGGCTGAATTCATGCAAGTGTTAAGTGATTTGGTCATGAACAATATATTCAAGTGCTTTGGAAACAGCAGGCAGTATGCTAATTGGTCGGTAATCACTAGGCAGTTGCGGGTTTTCGATCTTAGGGATGGGTCCAATTATGCTTCTTTTCCGTGCAGTGGGGTATATTCCGTTCACGAGGGAAAAATTAAATATGTCAGTTAAGACAGGTACTAAGATATCGGCAACATTCTTAATCATGGTTATACCGATACCGTCGTTGCCTATTGCATCAGAAGAGATTCTCATTATTGCTTTTCTTGCCGTATTTGTTGTTACATGTTTTAGATGGAAGGTATCGTTGTTAGTTATCCTGTTTGGGGATTCTTGTGGACGGTAATTATCAGCCGTGCGGGTATTCAGAGGTGCAGAGAAGAATTCATTTAATTCGTTAGCTGGACACATGAAAATTAGTTTCCGATTTTGCCTTTCCGACCCCCAAGCTGCGGAGATTCTTCCATAGAGTCGTGGGCGTCAGATCGCTGCATACAAGGGAGCGAGCGTGCCTGATTTTGACATTGCGAATGCATTGTTTTACTCTGTTTCATAGTTTCTATATTCTTCGAAACGCTCGGGTTTCGGATTTGCCTTGAAACGCCTGTGGGCAGCATCCCTATTAGTCATCATTTGACGTAATTCAGCTGTCAGCCAAGGAGCAGGAAATTTTCTTACAAGGATTGTGCGCACAGGTGCATGTTTGTCATGGAGGGCAGTGAGTTTATCACCAAGTTCATTAATTTTGCTGTCGATTGTAGGTTCTCTGATTATTTGATGCCATGAGATTTCTGAGCAATCGGCTGTTAGAGCGTCAAGGGCAATACGTTTTATCTTCCTACAAGTTATGTAACGCAATTTGATCCTTGGGGGCTGCACAGAGTAGGCCAGGAATATTACATCATGTGCTGAGAGGCCAGGGACCGATGTTTGACCAACATCTCTTACTTTGTCAGTCGTTTTCGTTGCGATTACGTCTATAAGAGTATGACTGTGCGCCGTATGGTGTGTAGGTTGTAATGGAAGAATATTCATGCTATTGCAACTAAACAGTTTTCTTAGGTTTATTGCGGAGGGAGTGTCTCTTAGGAGGTCTATGTTCAAGTCACCCATTACGATGAAATGTTCGTATTGACACTGAAGTGAATGTAATTCCGACTGGAAGGAACTCATTGAGCTTATTTTTGGCGGCTTGTACACGACGCCAGTCAAGAACTTCCGACTTTGTATATTTATTTCAATGAACATGAATTCAGCCTATTTTTCTTCAACAGGGTTTGAGTTACATAAGACCTTCGCTTTGACATCTGTTCGTATATACGTGCCGACCCCGCCACCTCGCTTTTTTTATCTGGCTGCCCTAAGAAATGTGTACCCTGGGAGATGAATAGATGCAGAGGATATGTGTGGTTTCAATCACATTTCGGGTAAGAGGATTACGTGGTAGGGTGGTTGAAGAGGAGGCTAAATTCTTCGTAATGTGCAGGTAAAGACTGGATGTTGCAGTGAGCTGCTAAAAGCTCTGATGCGTTCCGCTGAGCAGCCTGGAGTAGGGTGGCAGACTGGTTTGTCCCTTTGTTAGGCACTACCTGCCGCGAGGGGCACTGGCCGGTGCTTCCGCCAAGTGACATAACACAGGGGTGTCCGAGATTTTGCGCGCCCTGCTTGTGACTCCGCTAATGCCGAAAGAAAGGCGACTGCAAGAGATTTCCTGAGGTTGCGGGAGTATAGAAAATGGATTATTGTGGTATTCGGTACAAGGAGAATATGACCAAAATAGTGACGGCTGTGTGTCACTGTGTATCCTACGTCGTAAGAGGAGAAATGTAATTAGCGTATTTGAAACAGCTTAGGGTGGAAATAAGGGAAAGGGGAGTGATTTAAGAGGTCGATGCTGCCAGCAGAGAGAAGTAAGCTTAATAATCAATAGATTATCGTAGGAAGCTAGAATTAAATTGAAATTTACTAAAGTGATACTGGTAGTGATTATCGTAGGAAGCTACAATTAGATTGAAATTTGCTAAAGTGATACTGACAGTGATTTTTGTTATGAACTATTTAAACCGAAGAGATGGGTGATTAATGAACTAAAGGAGAGACTAATAATTGCAATAGAACTATTACAGAATGTAACAGAATAAACTGAGACAAAGTATTAACAGTAACTAAAATTAAGTAATGGTTAGAGCTACAGATACAAAAAATAGTAAAAAGTTAATACAGTTACAAAAACAATTAGTTGAAGGTACAAATATGGGTATAATTAAAAAGTTAATACAATTACAAGACTATATCTGAGTATAGGGCTGTTACAATTTGCAAATGGTGTTAAGTTTGCGCTTTTGGCTCGAGTAGCTTCACTTAATACTATTCAGTTCTGTCATGTTTGTGACTGTCTTCTTTCCAGCTGCTGTCTTAATGATTACTCTACCATCCTGAGTCCACACATTCTGAAGACCGAAATGGGATATGGCACTGTTTAAAATCTTTAGCCATTCGTGTGTCAGATCTTCCCTTATTGTAAGCCCTGTCCTTGCTAACTTCTTCTTCTGGATAAAGATCTCTGCCCTTTTTCGGTATGAGACAAATTTAATTATTACTGGACGAGGTTTGGTAGCACCTGGTAGTTTTCGTCCCACCCGATGGCTCCTGTCAATGTCTGCCTTGGTCACTTCAACGCCTAATTTTTCACGCGCAACCTGTATAAGCAGGTTGTCTGTGTCTTCTTCCTTATTTTCTGCTACTCCAAACAGTTGCAGACTATTTCGCCTTTGGTACCGTTCTAGCTCGTCTGTTGCGGCAGATAGTTTCACTTCCAACTCTCGTGCCTTTTTCTCGTATTCGGACACAGACTTTTTTAGTGCTGTAATTTCGGCAGTATTGGCCTCAACAGTTTCATTCATTTTGGCCAATACTGGTGCCATTACAGTATCTGATATAGTGCCTGCTATCAGATCGAGATTGTTTTTATCGCGAAGCGCAGCGTATACCTCAGAGCGGACCAGCTCCGCTGTACCGGGAGCCGCGGCCACACCTTCCGCCAAGAGCCAGCCCGCCGCACCTGCTGCTTCCCCGCTGCTGGACGTGCTGCTGTTGACTCTTCTGTTTACCATTTTCTCGAAGATATAGGCGGAGCATAGAAAAAAATAGCACTACTGCACAGAACATTGTCGTTTACACAATTTCCACTGGTACTAGACAACACCACCTGCGAGAACACCTTCGAATTCAACTAAATTTCGCGAGCCGAACTCCCTGCCGCCGTTGGATAAGCAGCTGAGCAGCAAGTCGTATACTCCTAGCTCACTCATTTGTTACATAGTTTAATTCTTAATTTCTTTGCGTGTTTTTGGTACTTGCATTGTTTAATTCATAAATTTCGGGCGTATTATAGCATTTGAGAGTTGTAGCATCGCGTTTTAGTACCTGAATAGTGTAAATTCGCGTAGTCGTTTGTCTTCTGTTTTTGTTTTGAACGGCCAGTGTCGGTTGGTCACAGTCAGTGTGCTCCCTGCCGCCGTTGGACAAGCAGCCGAGCAGCAAGTCGTATACTCCTAGCTCACTCATTTGTTACATAGTTTAATTCTTAATTTCTTTGCGTGTTTTTGGTACTTGCATTGTTTAATTCATAAATTTCGGGCGTATTATAGTATTTGAGAGTGTAGCATCCCGTTTTAGTACCTGAATAGTGTAAATTCGCGTAGTCTCCTTCCGCCGCCGAGCAGTGTCAGCAGTGCACAAGTAGCAGCATTACTGCATTTACTAAGCAATCTTGTAATTTAATAACCGTTTAAATTTTGTTGATTTGTTTGCGCTCTCTGTAGATTAGTTCAGACGTTCTTTGCAAAACAGTTTTTAGCATGGATAGGGACTGCAACTGCTGTGTTCGGATGCAGGCTGAGTTGGCATCCCTTCGCTCCCAGCTTCAGGCAGTGTTGGCTTCGGTCACACAGCTTGAGGCTGTTGCAATGGGCATCACTGTGGGGGTCCGGATGGGGGTTTGTCGGGGACGGCCAGCTCGTCCCATGCATCCCCTGATCGGACTACGACTGTGGTTACCCGGGATACTGCCCGCATTGAGGCTGATCCCTCACCTGTGGTAGAGTGGGAGGTCGTCTCAAGGTGTGGCAGGGGGCGAAAGACATTCCGGAGGGCTGAACGGAAAGCCTCTCCAGTTTGTCTGACGAACCGGTTTCAGGCTCTGTCTCAGGCTGATACTGATCTTCGGCCTGACATGGCTGCTTGTCCTGTTCCAGAGGTTGCCCCTCAGTCTGCAAGATCCGGGCAGTCGCAGAGGGTGGGCTTACTGGTAGTTGGGAGCTCCAACGTCAGGCGCGTAATGGGGCCCCTTAGGGAAATGGCAGCAAGAGAGGGGAAGAAAACCAATGTGCACTCCGTGTGCATACCGGGGGGAGTCATTCCAGATGTGGAAACGGTCCTTCCGGATGCCATGAAGGGCACAGGGTGCACCCATCTGCAGGTGGTCGCTCATGTTGGCACCAATGATGTGTGTCGCTATGGATCGGAGGAAATCCTCTCTGGCTTCCGGCGGCTATCTGATTTGGTGAAGACTGCCAGTCTCGCTAGCGGGATGAAAGCAGAGCTCACCATCTGCAGCATCGTCGACAGGACTGACTGCGGACCTTTGGTACAGAGCAGAGTGGAGGGTCTGAATCAGAGGCTGAGACGGTTCTGCGACCGTGTGGGCTGCAGATTCCTCGACTTGCGCCATAGGGTGGTGGGGTTTCGGGTTCCGCTGGATAGGTCAGGAGTCCACTACACGCAACAAGCGGCTACACGGGTAGCAGGGGTTGTGTGGCGTGGGCTGGGCGGTTTTTTAGGTTAGATGGCCTTGGGCAAGTACAGAAAGGGCAACAGCCTCAACGGGTGCGGGGCAAAGTCAGGACATGCGGGGACCAAGCAGCAATCGGTATTGTAATTGTCAACTGTCGAAGCTGCGTTGGTAAAGTACCAGAACTTCAAGCGGTGATAGAAAGCACCGAAGCTGAAATCGTTATAGGTATAGAAAGCTGGCTTAAGCCAGAGATAAATTCTGCCGAAATTTTTACAAAGGTACAGACGGTGTTTAGAAAGGATAGATTGCATGCAACCGGTGGTGGAGTGTTCGTCGCTGTTAGTAGTAGTTTATCCTGTAGTGAAGTAGACGTGGATAGTTCCTGTGAATTATTATGGGTGGAGGTTACACTCAACAACCGAACTAGGTTAATAATTGGCTCCATTTACCGACCTCCCGACTCAGCAGCATTAGTCGCAGAACAACTGAGAGAAAATTTGGAATAAATTTCACATAAATTTTCTCAGCATGTTATAATCTTGGGTGGAGATTTCAATTTACCAGATATAGACTGGGACACTCAGATGTTTAGGACGGGTGGTAGGGACAGAGCATCGGGTGACATTATACTGAGTGCACTATCCGAAAATTACCTCGAGCAATTAAACAGAGAACCGACTCGTGGAGATAACATCTTGGACCTACTGATAACAAACAGACCCGAACTTTTCGACTCTGTATGTACAGAACAGGGAATCAGTGATCATAAGGCCGTTGCAGCATCCCTGAATATGGAAGTTAATAGGAATATAAAAAAAGGGAGGAAGGTTTATCTGTTTAGCAAGAGTAATAGAAGGCAGATTTCAGACTACCTAGCAGATCAAAACGAAAATTTCTGTTCCGACACTGACAATGTTGAGTGTTTATGGAAAAAGTTCAAGGCAATCGTAAAATGCGTTTCAGACAGGTACGTGCCGGGTAAAACTGTGAGGGACGGGAAAAACCCACCGTGGTACAACAACAAAGTTAGGAAACTACTGCGAAAGCAAAGAGAGCTCCACTCCAAGTTTAAACGCAGCCAAAACCTCTAGGACAAACAGAAGCTAAACGATATCGAAGTTAGCGTAAGGAGGGCTATGCGTGAAGCGTTCAGTGAATTCGAAAGTAAAATTCTATTTACCGACTTGACAGAAAATCCTAGGAAGTTCTGGTCTTACGTTAAATCAGTAAGTGGCTCGAAACAGCATATCCAGACACTACGGGATGATGATGGCATTGAAACAGAGGATGACACGCGTAAAGCTGAAATACTAAACACCTTTTTCCAAAGCTGTTTCACAGAGGAAGACCGCACTGCAGTTCCTTCTCTAAATCCTCGCACAAACGAAAAAATGGCTGACATGGAAATAAGTGTCCAAGGAATAGAAAAGCAACTGGAATCACTCAATAGAGGGAAGTCCACTGGACCTGACGGGATACCAATTCGATTCTACACAGAGTACGCGAAAGAACTTGCCCCCCTTCTAACAGCCGTGCACCGCAAGTCTCTAGAGGAACGGAGGGTTCCAAATGATTGGAAAAGAGCACAGATAGTCCCAGTCTTCAAGAAGGGTCGTCGAGCAGTTGCGCAAAACTATAGACCTATATCTCTGACGTCGATCTGTTGTAGAATTTTAGAACATGTTTTTTGCTTGAGTATCATGTCGTTTTTGGAAACTCAGAATCTACTATGTAGGAATCAACATGGATTCCGGAAACAGCGATCGTGTGAGACTCAACTCGCTTTATTTGTTCATGAGACCTAGAAAATATTAGATACAGGCTCCCAGGTAGATGCTATTTTTCTTGACTTCCGGAAGGCGTTCGATACAGTTCCGCACTGTCGCCTGATAAACAAAGTAAGAGCCTACGGAATATCAGACCAGCTGTGTGGCTGGATTGAAGAGTTTTTAGCAAACAGAACACAGCATGTAGCTATCAATGGAGAGACGTCTACAGACGTTAAAGTAACCTCTGGCGTGCCACAGGGGAGTGTTATGGGACCATTGCTTTTCACAATATATATAAATGACCTAGTAGATAGTGTCGGAAGTTCCATGCGGCTTTTCGCGGATGATGCTGTAGTATACAGAGAAGTCGCAGCGTTAGAAAATTGTAGCGAAATGCAGGAAGATCTGCAGCGGATAGGCACTTGGTGCAGGGAGTGGCAACTGACCCTTAACATAGACAAATGTAATGTATTGCGAATACATAGAAAGAAGGATCCTTTATCGTATGATTATATGATAGCGGAACAAACACTGGTAGCAGTTACTTCTGTAAAATATCTGGGAGTATGCGTGCGGAACGATTTGAAGTGGAATGATCATATAAAATTAATTGTTGGTAAGGCGGGTACCAGGTTGAGATTCATTGGGAGAATGCTTAGAAATTGTAGTCCATCAACAAAGGAGGTGGCTTACAAAACACTCGTTCGACCTATACTTGAGTATTGCTCATCAGTGTGGGATCCGTACCAGATCGGTCTGACGGAGGAGATAGAGAAGATCCAAAGAAGAGCGGCGCGTTTCGTCACAGGGTTATTTGGTAACCGTGATAGCGTTACGGAGATGTTTAATATACTCAAGTGGCAGACTCTGCAAGAGAGGCGCTCTGCATCGCGGTGTAGCTTGCTCGCCAGGTTTCGAGAGGGTGCGTTTTTGGATGAGGTATCGAATATATTGCTTCCCCCTACTTATACCTCCCGAGGAGATCACGAATGTAAAATTAGAGAGATTAGAGCGCGCACGGAGGCTTTCAGATAGTCGTTCTTCCCGCGAACCATACGCGACTGGAACAGGAAAGGGAGGTAATGACAGTGGCACGTGAAGTGCCCTCCGCCACACACCGTTGGGTGGCTTGCGGAGTATAAATGTAGATGTAGATGTAGATGTAACACGTGTTACACTGCAGCCGCCATGACACGAACCGCCAAATGACGGAAATGAAGTAGGCAAAATGAGAATACAAAGGTGCAAAAATGAGATTGACAGAAAACGCAAAACTGTAAAGTGAGAATGGACAAAGAAAAATACAAAGCTATTGAACCGCAAGAATAACAAAATCTCAGATAACAAAGGCCTAGAAAGCAGGGAAAGGAGGACTGAATGTTGGAAAGACAATATAAAAGGGCTGTACAAAAGAATAAAACTTGAAGACAATAGGGAAAGCGAAATGAAAGCAGATGAAGATGAAGTGGGAAATAGGATATGGCGAGGCGAATTTTGCAGATCTTTGAAATACGTAAAATTAAACAAAGTAATGGTGTGTACACTATTTCCTGAGGATTACTGAGATCATTGGGAGGTCATAGCATAACAAATGTATTCTCCCTGTAATATTAGATATAGCAGATCCGCAAACGTGAAGAACGAACTATTAATTCTAATTTCGATGAAGGCAGGTACTGACTGCTAGAAATCTTACAGAACCATCAGTTTAATCAGTCTTGGTTTCAAACAAATGATAAGAATTGTTGAGAGAAGAGTGGATGCTGACCTGGAGGAAACATATGAAACAATACTGACCTTATGACATTACTTAGTAGATAGAGTAAAGAAAATAAAACTTCCGTTCATAGTATTTGTAGATTTAGAAAAAGCTTTTGACAGTGTTGACGGAAATATACTAACGAAATTTTGCAATTAGCAGGGGTAAAATACTGGGTGCGACAGGTTATTTCCAATTTGTAAAGACACCTGAAACCTGTTATGAGTCGAAGAACGTTAAAGGGGAGCAGCAGATGAGCAGAGAGTGAGATAAGGTTGTAGCCTATTGCTCATTTTATTCAGTCCGTACACTGAACAAAGTAGAAATTTGTAAGCAGATTTACAGTTCATAGTAATGAGATAAAAACTTACTAATTTGCCGAAGACATTGTCATTCAGTCAGGGATGGAGAACGACCTGGACGAATCAATCGACGTAATAGATAATGATGAAAAACTTATTAATGTGCATATCGCCAAACATGACACGAGGATAACTAAGTGTAGTCGAATTACATCAGCCACGGCTGAGTGAATTACATTACGAGACGAAACATGAAAGTAGTAGTGGCCGTTTTGCTATTTGTGCAGCGAAACCACTAGCAGTGGCAGAAGTGAAGAAGATATAAAAAGCAGACTCACAATAGTAAGAAAAGCGTCCTTGAAAATGATAAATTTGACAAAATTAAATATAAATTTAAACGTTAGGAAGTACCCTGAAGGTAGCTGTCTAGTGTCTGCCTTTGTATGGAAGCGAAACGTGTATGATAAACAGTTCTTACAAGAAGTGAATAGAAAGTTTCAAACGTGATGCCTCATTAGCATGCTGAATACTAGACGAGTAGATTGGATAACTGGTGGTGAGGAACAAAATTCGGCTGGCCGGTGTGGTCGAGCTGTTCTAGGCATTTCAGTCTGGAACCGCTCGACCGCTAGGGTCGCAGGTTCGAATCCTGCCTCGGGCATGGATGTGTGTGATGTCCTTAGGTTAGTTAGGTTTAAGTAGTTCTAAGTTCTAGGGTACTGATGACCTCAGGTGTTAAGTCCCATAGTACTCAGAGCCATTTGAACCTTTTTTTTTAACTAAATTTAGGCCACGACTTGACTATAAGAGGGAAAAAATTAGAAATTTGTGCTTAGGACTATGGCACCAAACTGCTGAGATCATCGGTCCATAGGCTGACACACTAATTAATCTGACTTACGCTAAGGACAACACAACACCCACGGCCGGGGGAGGGGGGGGGGGGGGGGAGCGGAGTACGTGTGGAGTACACATGTGGGTTTTTTAGGGTAGAGAATTTCCCTCCCTAGGATCGACAAGACGCCTCCTGAGACACGGCAAGGTATGAGTAGGCAAAATGCAACAGGAATGACAATATTAATCTGCTAATAGTAAACTGCAGGAGGTTCTATAGAAAGGTCCCAGAACTCCTCTGAAAGTTGGCTGAAACCAGATGTAAACAGTAATGAAATTCTAAACTCAGATTGGAATGTATACCGCAGAGACAGGCTGGACAGTGAAGGGGGAGGCGTGTTTATAGCGATAAGAAGTGCAATAGTATCGAAGGAAATTGACGGAGATCGGAAATGTGAAATAATTTGGGTGAAGGCCACGGTTAAAGCGGGCTCAGACATGGTAATTGGATGTCTCTATAGGCCCCCTGGCTCAGCAGCTGTTGTGGCTGAGCACCTGAAAGATAATTAGGAAAATATTTCGAGTAGATTTCCCCACCATGTTATAGTTCTGGGTGAAGATTTTAATTTGCCGGATATATACTGAGAGACTCAAACGTTCATAACGGGTGGTAGGGACAAAGAATCCAGTGAAATTTTTTAAGTGCTTTATCTGAAAACTACCTTGAGCAGTTAAACAGAGAACCGACTCGTGGCGATAACATATTAGACCTTCTGGTGACAAACAGACCCGAGCTATTTGAAACAGTTAACGCAGAACAGGGAATCAGCGATCATAAAGCGGTTACTGCACCGATGATTTCAGCCGTAAATAGAAATATTAAAAAAGGTAGGAAAATTTTTCTGTTTAGCAAAAGCGACTAAAAGCAGATTTCAGAGTACTTGATGGCTCAACACAAAAGTTTTATCTCAAGTACAGATTGTGTTGAGGATCAGTTGACAAAGTTCAAATCCATCGTACAATATGCGTTAGATGAATATGTGCCAAGCAAGATCGTAAGAGATGGAAAAGAGCCACCGTGGTACAACAACCGAGTTTGAAAACTGCTGCGGAAGCAAAGGGAACTTCACAGCAAACATAAACATAGCCAAAGCCTTGCAGACAAACAAAAATCGCGCGAGGCGAAATGTGGTGTAAGGAGGGCTATGCGAGAGGCGTTCAATGAATTCAAAAGTAAGGTTCTATGTACTGACTTGGCAGAAAATCCTAAGAAAGTTTGGTCTTATGTCAAAGCGGTAGGTGGATCAAACAAAATGTCCAGACACTCTGTGACCAAAATGGTACTGAATCAGAGGATGATAGACTAAAGGCCGATATACTAAATGTCTTTTTCCAAAGCTGTTTCACAGAGGAAGACTGCACTGTAGTTTCTTCTCTAGATTGTCGCACAGATGACAAAAAGGTAGATATCGAAATAGACGACAGAGGGATAGAGAAACAATTAAAATCACTCAAAAGAGGAAAGACCGCTGGACCTTATGGGATTCCAGTTCGATTTTACAGAGTACGCGAAGGAACTTGCCCCCCTTCTTGCAGCGGTGTACCGTAGGTCTCTAGAACGTAGCGTTCCAAAGGATTGGAAAAGGGCACAGGTCATCCCCGTTTTCAAGAAGGGACGTCGAACAGATGTGCAGAACTACAGACCTATATCTCTAACGTCTATCAGTTCTAGAATTTTGGAACACGTATTATGTTAAGGAATAATGACTTTTCTGGAGACTAGAGACCCACTCTGTAGGAATCAGCATGGGTTTCGAAAAAGACGATCGTGTGAAATCCAGCTTGCACTATTCGTCCACGAGACTCAGAGGACCATAGACACGGGTTCCCAGGTAGATGCCGTGTTTCTTGACTTCCGCAAGGCGTTCGATACAGTTCCCCACAGTCGTTTAATGAACAAAGTAAGAGCATATGGACTATCAGACCAATTGTATGATTGGATTGAACAGTTCCTAGATAACAGAACGCAGCATGTTATTCTCAATGGAGAGAAGTCTTCCGAAGTAAGATTGATTTCAGGTGTGCCGCAGGGGAGTGTCGTAGGACCGTTGCTATTCACAATATACATAAATGACCTTGTGGATGACATCGGAAGTTCAGTGAGGCTTTTTGCGGGTGATGCTGTGGTATATCGAGAGGTTGCAACATTGGAAAATTGTTCTAAAATGCAGGAGGATCTGCAGCGAATTGACGCATGATGCAGGGAATGGCAATTGAATCTCAATGTAGACAAGTGCAATGTGCTGCGAATACATAGGAAGAAAGATCCCTTATCATTTAGCTACAATATATCAGGTCAGCAACTAGAAGCAGTTAATTCCATAAATTATCTGGGAGTACGCATTAGGAGTGATTTGAAATGGAATGATCATATAAAGTTGATCGTCGGTAAAGCAGATGCCAGACTGAGACTCATTGTAAGAATCTTAAGGAAATGCAATCCGAAAACAAAGGAAGTAGGTTACAGTACGCTTGTTCGCCCAATGCTTGAATACTGCTCAGCAGTGTGGGATCCGTATCAGATAGGGCTGATAGAGAAGCTCCAACGGAGAGCAGCGCGCTTCGTTACATGATCATCTAGTAATCGCGAAAGCGTTACGGAGACGATAGATAAACTCCAGAGGAAGACTCTGCAGGAGAGACACTCAGTAGCTCGGCACGGGCTTTTGTTGAAGTTTCGAGAACCTACCTTCACCGAGGAGTCAGGCGGTATATTGCTCCCTCCCACGTATATCTCGCGAAGAGACCATGAGGATAAAATCAGAGAGATTAGAGCCCACACAGAGGCATACCGACAATCCTTCTTTCCACGAACAACGCGAGACTGGGATAGAAGGGGGAACCGATAGAGGTACTCAAGGTACCTTCCGCCACACACCGTCAGGTGACTTGCGGAGTATGCATGCAGATGTAGATGTAGAACTCGAACCTCCGACTGGGAGAGCCGCGCGAACCGTATAAGACAACTTAGACCGCGCGGCTCCCCGTCGCGGCTAAAAGAGGGTTCAAAATGGCTCTGAGCACTACGGGACTTAACATCTGAGGTCATCAGTCCCCTAGAACTTAGAACTACGTAAACCTAACTAACCTAAGGACATCACACACATCTGTACCCGAGGCAGGATTCGAACCTGCGACCGTAGCGATCGTGAGGTTCCAGACTGAGGCACCTAGAACCGCTTGGCCACATCGGCCGGCCTAAAAGAGGGGATCAGTTGATAACACACTTCTTGAACATTTAATGAATAGTCAATTCTGTAACTGATGGAAGTGTGGGATGGTAAAAATTGTATAGGGAAACCAAAGCTTGACAACAGTAAGCAACTTCAAATTCCTCTAAATGTAATAGATATGTTGATGAGGAGACTTGCAGTGCATGGAGAGCTGCATGAAATGAGTTTTCGAAGAGAGGACAACTGCATCAACAAAGGAACAAGAATGTCTCTCACTAGGTTTCGTTGTAGCCAACATAATGGAAGAGTTTAAGATACTAGGCTGTTTGATGGGCACCATGATTCATTTTTTGAGCAGCCAGCTCTTTTTTCCGGAGACGTTAATGTTGATCAAGCAGAGTGCTCTCATCAAAGCATCAAAGTGAAGGAAAGGCGATAGTACCGTCGCTGGAATGCCAATTAAGTGGGAGATGAGTGTACGAAACTTTGCAAAACACGCATGAGTGTGAGTGAAGTTAACTGAATCATAACTAACCGTGATGCAGGCACACCCTTAAGACCCAACGCCGCAGTACATCTAAGCAACAGAATGATTACCGGTATGAAAGATCGTGGCCGAAGTAGTGAATCCTTACGTGGGGAATACGCATGCAATTAAATATGATCAGGGAGGCAACATCGACTCTAATCAAATACATGGTTTATGCGAACGCTTCAGTTTATTACAAAATGACATGAGAATGAATAAGCACCTAAATTAGTCAGAAAGCCACGAGAATAACAGACATAGGTTATGAACTACGAGAAGCAGATAAGTGGGCTATCGGTAGGCAAAGTTACTTGATGTGGATCGAAATTACTTCATAACCATATAACCGAGGTTATGAAATTTGTATCGACCTGCCTACACATTAACTACAGTGATTGTTTATCTGACCAGAGAAAGGAAGACACCTATGGAACTGAGAATGCGGTGACGAAGATGAGAAAATGAATCCAAAACTGAATCTGATCCCCTAGTTTAGTTCGCGATGGCCCTAACACAACAGTTTTGCTCAGCATTATTGGCAACGCGATTTGAGCAGATCTATAACGCCGTACCTGGCTCCGATCAAGTATACCGCAAGAACTGCTCTGCTGAGGACTTGAACAATGGACCCCACTCTCCTAAACGAATCTGCTGTTCGAGTTGAGTGTGAAGCCTATGCCGTACCGATATGTTCAGCGCAAAGACCACAGAGGAAATCTTCCTTTCTAGATTGACCGCACCCTTATTCACGCCAGGAACCTCGGCAGCAAATCTTCTTAAAATTATATCGCTCTGCCACTGGCGTAACCATTATCTAGTATCAAAATCTCCCTCCAGCAGAGGCGAAATATTAAAAACCAATAATCTCGATTTCCTCCCCACTTTTCTAAAAAAAATTTGCTACATATTCTGTCCTTCTGATGTTACATTAACTTCATCAGTTAGTGTCCTCTCAGCCAGCAGCCAGCCTCATCATAGGTGGTGCGAAAAGCTAAAAAAAAATGTGCTCGAGGCTTTCCATCAACTCCTCGGTATCTTTTGAACCTGTAATACATCAGTGCTGTTTTGCCATGTTTCGTGGACAGCCGGGGTCCTGTCGTCTGTAACGAATTCTTTCGGTTCAGTATTCCAGTGCGGATACGTGTAGTAAACCGCACAATAGGCCAGACGTAATTATAACGGTATTTAGGTGGCTTTTCCCAAGACTACACGCCGACTGGTTTTACCTGAAGATCAACCCACCTGCTGTTCCGTGAAGGCCACGTTCCCTAGACCAACAGGGAGTCGATTTCCGCGTTCCACACTTGGTACGCCCCTTTCCCGTATCCTCAGCCCTCGTCAGTTCTGTAGCTCACCCAAAAAAGTAACTGGAATAGCCACACCAGGTTAAATTAAAGGATGTTAAGAAGAGGAAGTGAAATCAGCGCATACGACCACTGTACTGTCATTAATCCATCTAAACTTTTAGATTTGTAGAGGCTGTCTAACTCATATCGCATCCAATCGAATTATTTATCAAACATAAATGAAAAGACAGGAGCCGAACGACTTGTCGCTTTTCAGCTTCACGAAGTCAATAGTTTATAACAAATACACAGGCAAAACGTATCACATTCCTTAAAGAGGGAGGGGAAGAAAATATAAGCCAATGGATCACGATTCCTCTGTAACTAAGATTTGTTTCCATATTTATAATTCAATGAATCTTTTGTTCATTCTGAAAAATTTAATTACTTTTTATGCCAGTTACATGTGTTTTGCTAATTTTCTCCTTTATAACCAAGTCATATTTAGACAATTCTGCATGGAATAGAAGAAGCCTATGGTCAGATATTGATTCAGTGCCCAAAGACGATGTTTATCTATTACGAAACAAAAGGCAATCAAACAATAGTTTTCAGTTTGTGTGATTACGACTGATGGACTCAATAAAAACTACGATATAATTGCCCAAACGATTTCTTAATCTCCACTATGCATCTAATTCCATAAATAACTGCTTCTTCGATGGTGAATGAAATAAATGTAACTCATTGGAGAGCAATGGTCGGTTGGTCGCGTTTCGTGTTACTTACATCAGTGAAGTATCCCTCTGTCTGCTTCAGCTTAGGAAGAGATTTAGCAATGGCAGCTCTTTGTTTTCTCAGCTTACCCTATGGGGAAGGTGCGCCTCTCCATGTAATCCGCCAGCGAGTCGAGCTTAATAACCAGTAGTGCTATATGTGCCTGGGATAACGGTTAAATGGGAGAACTAGAAGATGGTGCAATCAGTCTCATGAAGCATATGAGAGGCTACTTTTATAAGAGGATTTGAAAGCTGTTAATGGCTGGGAGAGTAGTATACCGACAACATGCATCTCCATAGCGCTGAGGTTTTGTCTTATTGCAGTAAATCCAGGTGAACTGTTAAAAAAAAGTGGCATATTTTAGAGTTCGATTCCTTTCAGCCTAATCCAGGTCATCTGGTGGTAAAACAAAGGGGCTACAATTGGATATAATTTGGAGGTTATTACCTGTTTCACCACTTATCTTGGAATCTACGGAAACCTCTTGGAAGCCTTGGACCGAGCTGAGACAATGGAGATAGTTTGCTTTCGTGAAAATATGTTCCAAACAATATTATGCAGACCTAGTATATATATGAGCGTTTAATAGTGTATACTGTACACATGTGTATAGAGTATACATGTAAGATGACTGACTGAGTCATTTCTGCAGCTCAACGTTTACTCTTTTCCTAAAGCTGATCTCAACGCATTGCTTTGACTGATACTGCTGACTTCACATGTATGAAACATTATTGATCACTTTAAAGATTTTGGTACTATTTTTGAGGTAACAATACCCTTTGATATCATACCCAGAACCTAGATAGATCTTGCTCTATTCATTTAAGTACATGATGTTTCCATTTGAACTCTGCTTGCTTCCATGATATTAGACATAGTAGCTTTAGATACCGATGATAGATTTGTGTTCGTTCTCCACACTAGTACTCTTTATCGTGTAAGGAAAAAGGAGATTAATACCTGTACTAAAGAACTGGAACACATTAAGAGAAGTGGGATTTAAAGTTAACATCAGAAAATTAAGGTGAGAAATGAGATGTTTATAGAAGATGTCAATACCATGAATCGATATCACTTGCTATGATTTCCTTGTCTTATTTATCAGTACATCTCTAACAGAAACAATTTGTGAAGAAAGGTACATGCTGCTACGTTACAGTTTTTCCGAAAGGGTTCTGTTCTGTTTTTTTATTTATATGCAAGCTGTGAAGTTAATATATGATACACGGATCCTTGATGAGTGCAGCCGGTGATCAGTTAAGCCGTTCGCAGTTTCCGGGTCGGACAGAAATGAGTCCCGAGCAGAAATACGGCGAAGCTGGACGCCGCACATAAAATTGTCAGCCAAAGGCTGTTAATTATACTGTTCTGATTTTACTCGGCCTATGTTCATAAAATGAGTGGATAAATGCTTTCGTACTACTGCGATTCTATTATCATAATTATTATCTATAGCATGTTCAACATGAGAAGAAGCGCTAGAGCAGCCGACATCATGTATCAGCCAATACCCTAGAATGATTTCAGAGAGAAAAAATAGTATCAAAATATGTGTTTTCAAAGTTACGGAAAATAAATATTTTTAATTTGTTCTGGAAATAGACGTTCTACAATTACATTTTATATTTATATTTTTTATTTGTAATTTGTGTATATTTCATTCTGAGGCGCTCATTCATTTCCCGCCAAATGTAATGGCCAAGATCATGTGAAAAGTTATTTTGTAGATGATCTAACAATTAAAAGCGATGTATTTTTTATAAGATTATTGTTTCAGGAAAGAAATAATAATGAGCCAAGGAGACGGTTGTTGCCGCATATTTATTACGACGTTTTTATAATTTCTTTTGTTTCGGGCAACTTACGTTTTTAAATCATTCTTCAAGGTTATTGGCTGCCTAGCTTCGTTGCTTCAATAGCCGAAAATATGCTTTAACACTAGCAAATTGTCTCGAATCGAATGGCTAATCCTTAGGATTTTTCCGATTATTATGGGCTTTTGCCATTAAAATTTGGATAACATATTTACAGCCAGATTGTTGTCTTTGCAAAGCCCAAGAAACTGTACTTCGTCATCAGTCCCTGTGCTTGAAAAAATTTGTCGTTCACTGACATTCGTTTTAGATCGCAGATATTCACATTTCGGAGAAATTGTAGGTATTAGAACTAGATGATACGACCTATTATTTTTGGACGCAGATGATTAATTTTCTAGCTATTTGGATGTTTGTGAGAAGGTTATCACGCAAAGATAAAATTAAATAAACGCTCCTAACTGTGGTTTTGTTGCACATTTGTAGACCTGTATCCGCCATCAGCACATCTCTCACATTTTGCAGCGTCCGCATAATTTGTAATACTTCTCTCTTCTTCCGCAAGGAGATAGCATCATGCCTGCAGGCACTTTGAATAAATAGGCCGTTGATATTAGGCCTACCTTTAGGATTCTTCATTTGATATGATTATACACTTAAGAGCCAAAGAAACTGGTACACCTGCCTAATACCGTGTAGGGCCCCCACGAGCACGTAGAAATATCGCAGCCCGACGTGACATTGACTCGACTAATATCTGAAGTACTGCTTGATGCATTTCACACCATGAATCCATCAGGACTGTCCATAGATCCGTAAGAGTACGAGGGGATGAGATCTCTTCTGAGTAGCACGCTGCAAGGCATCCCAGATTTGCTCAATAATGTTCATGTCTGAGGAGTTTGGTAGCCTGCGGAAATGTTTAAACTCAGGAGGGTGTTCCTGTACCCACTCTGTAGCAATTCTGGACGTGTGGGGTATCGCACTGTCCTGCTGGAATTGCACAAATCCGTCGGAATTTACAATGGACATGAATAGATGGAGGTGATCAGACAGGATGCTTACGCACGTGTCACCTGTCGGAGTCGTGTCTAGATGTATCAGGGGTCCCATATCATTCCAGCTGCACACGTTCCATACCATTACAGAGCCTCCACCAGCTTGAATAGTTCCCTGCTGACCTGCACGGACAATGAATTCATGAGGTTGTCTCCATACCCGTACACGTCCGTTTGCTCGATACAATTTGAAACGAGACTCGTCCGACCAGGTAAAATGTTTCCAGTCATCAACAGTAAAAGTCCGGTGTTTAAGGCCCAGGCGAGGCGTAAAGCTTTGTGTAGGGCAGTCATCATGGGTACACGAGTGTGTCCCTGCTCCGAAAGCCCATATTGATGCTGTTTCGTTGAGTGAGTCTCACGCTAATTGTTGTTGATGGCCCAGCATTGAAATCTGCAGCAATTTGTGGAAGGGCTGCACTTCTGTCACGTTGAACGGTTCTCTTGAGTCGTCGTTGGTCCCGTTCTTTTTCCGGCGGCAGCGATGTCGGAGATGTGATATTTTACCGGATGCCTGATATTCACGGCACACTCATGAGATCGTCGCACGTGAAAATCCCCACTTCATCGCTGCTTTGGAGATGTGTCCTATCGCTCGTGCGCCGACTATAACGCCACGTTCAGACTCACTTAAATCTTGATAACCTGTCGTAGTATTAGCAGTAACCGATGTAACAACTGCGCCAGACACTTGTTTTCTAATACAGGCGTTGCCGACCGCAGTGCCGTATTCTTCCTGTTTACGTATCTATGTATTTCAATACGCATACCTATACCAGTTTCTTTGGTGCTTAAGTCTATATCCTTAATGGAGAACTTCAGCCGCAGTGAACGCTGTGTTTTCTCATCTTCTTGTTTTCTGCTGGTAAACTTGCTGTTTACAGTTTAGTTTCTGATCGATCAGAAGTAGAGGTAATATAGCATTTCCTGAAGAAATATTTTGACAGTTGACACACGGCAAAGAAAATGACGTAAAACTATGGTGTGCTGGATACTGTAGTCACATCGTCATTTATAACAAAGCACGAATACAATGAAAAAAGCTGTCAAAGGTATGCACGAGAAGATCTTTGAAATGCTAATATTATTATGAGTATATAAACATAAAATATCAATAAACGCCCTTCTCTATGGTCTATGTTAAGGAACCTCGGTCATCCCTGTCATGGTATCCGTGCTGATTATTTGCTGGATACACGTCTCTCACCACTCTACAAGCAGATGCTGTTTGAGGTTCAGCGTGGCTTGTAGTGACTTATGTAGTTTTTCTGGTTGTTTAACCTTTTCGTCTGCATCAAATATGCAGGAGCGTAAAAAGAGCTCCAGAAGCATGTTAACAGTTTTAAACAGTATAGCAGTAACAATAATCAAAATAACCAATCTGCTGTAACACTACAATTGATAAAAACGAGTAACGATGTCGTGTCCAATAGAATATCGAAAGGACATAACACAAAACAAAGAAAAACCCCATCGTGGAGACATGGAAACATGTACTGAGGTGACAAATGTCATGGGTTACCGCCTAATATCGTGTCGAACCTTCTTTTCCGCAGCGAATGACGTGGCATGGACTCAACTTATTGGAAATCTCATGCTGAAATATTGAGCGATGCTGCCTCTATAGCCGTCAGTAATGGCAACAGTGCTACAGGTGCAGAATTCTATGCAAGTACTGATCTCTCGATTATGTCCCATAAACGGTGGATGCGATTCACGTCGGGCGATCAAGGTGGACAAATCATTCGCTCTGAACGTTCTTCAAACCAGTCGAGAACAATTGCGGCCCAGCGAACGTTTGGGAACGTAAAGTTCATGAATGTCTGCAAATGGCCTTCAAGCAGCCGAAAATAACCATTTCCATTCAATGATCGGTTCAGTTGGATCAGAGGACCCAATCAGTTCCATGCTAACGCCGCCCACACCATTATGGACCCAACCACCAGCTTAAAAATGCCCTGTTGATAACTTGGATCCATGTCCTCCTGGGGTTTGCGCCGCACTCGACCCTACCTTAAGCTCTTATCAATTGAAATGAGACTCAGCTGACCAGGCCACGGTTTTCCAGTAGTCTGGAGTTCAACCTACATGTTCACCAGCCCTGGAGAAGTACTGCAGGTGATGTCGTGTTGTTAGCAAAGGCAGTCACGTCAGCCATCTGTTGCCATAGCCCATTAACGCCAAATTTCGCCGCACTGTCCTAACACATATGTTCGTTGTACATCCCACACTGAATTTGGTCGTTATTTCAAGTAGTGTTGTTTGTCTGTTAGAACTAACAACTCTACGCACACTTCGATGTTTTCGGTCGTTAAGTGAAGACCGTCTGCCACTGCGTTGTCTGTAGTGAGACGTAATGCCTGCAATTTGGAATTCGCAGCATACTCTTCACTCTGTGAATCTCGGAATATGGAATTTCCTAATGGTTTCGGGAATGGAATGTCCCATGCGTCTAGCTACAGCTACCATTCCGAGGTCAGAGCCTGTTCATTCCAGTCGTGCGGCCATAATCACGTCGGAAACCTTTTCACATAAATCACATGAGTACTAATGACCTCTACGCCTATGCTTTGCCTTTTTACCCCTTGTGTAGGCGATACTACCACCATCTGTATATAACGCTGTCCCATAACTTTAGTCACCTCAGTATATTGGTGAGATATCAGTTTGGTGGTGGGGCATTGAAACCTTCAGGTGCGAAAAATGGAACCTTTGACAAAGGCAGATTATTTCTAACATGAGGTATGCTAGAAAATGTGTAGATCAGGTTTGAAATTATGCAGGAGTATCATGGACACATCCTGCTGAAGACAGTAAAGTGTGGAAGAGACTAGATGAGACATTTATGATTGTAGAGAATCCTACAAGGCATAAATAGGATTATGCTAATTTAATAAATATTAAACGAAGTTATTTTGACTGAAACATAATAAAAATCTTTTTCTTTTTACCTCACAGAACATATCATTTTCCTCCCTGGAGGTACTAATGCTTCATGAAGTAAAGACGACGTTTTGGGTTAGGTAACTGGGACATACCTATTGAAACACTGAGCTTTAGCATAGGTAGTACATTGCGCGAAAGGATGAAAGGGTCACTTATTTAAGCCCCGTCATTTTTCGCTCTTGAGATTCGTAAGTGTGAAATTTGGATCAAAGGTGCCTACAAGCTGCCTCTACAAGGGTGCTAAAGTATGGCTCCCAGCAAAGTCACCCATTTGCTCGGCGACGCTTGAAACAGCAAGGTGTGACACCTCAGAAAGAAATTCGGCGTCCAAAGCTCACGTGCGATGTAAGGTGTGTTACTGATGACACACTGGCACCAAATGTAACCAAAATTCTGTCCAATGCTGCCGTGGACGTGTCACATGATGGGAAGGCCGTGACTTCCTCCTCCTTGTCCACAGCTCGCCACATTTCTCGACGCCTCTGCTATGGAAGTAAAAATTGCGATGCCCAGCGTTGAAATCACGGATTTTTATTTTGGGTGGCCGAGGAATACTTTTCAGATGCACCGCCACTCAGAACGGACACGAAAAGGCCTCAGATGGTAACATAAACGGCGTCAATGGAACCATCCCTTTCCTTGGGGTGTTTATTTACACGCATTTCGCTGTCAAAAACGACAGACTGCTGAGCTGTGTGCAAGATAACGACGTTAGTGACGACCTCTGTCACTGTTGTTACCCTCCGGGCGATTCAACCCTTCTCTAAGGACGTCGTGGGGCTGTAGTTACATTGATTGTCGTCTGTTCTCTTTGGAATGTAGTGTGACTGCAGTTTCTCACTACGGACAACTGAACACCATTCGATGAAATTTAAAGGTAATTCAGACCATCAAATGGTGTTTAGGCCTCTTTCAGCCCCGCTGCTTGGCGTCCTCCTATGGCGTGATCACGAGAGGGTGCGACTTTGACACGTGCATGGATAAATCGGCAAAGAGTCCCTCTAAGACCCCCCCGTTCGACAACACCCTTGGTGTCTCCCACACCGCTTTACTGAGCAGTTAAAAAATTTATATGTACAGGGACTATCCTTGAATGATTCTAACAGCCTACACGCAAGCAGCCCCTACGACCACCTACACTTCTGCATGGCCACAAGCAGGTACCAGAGTGACCGTGGGAGGCCACTCAGCTACAGGGTGTTCAAGGGGTTGGCTGCTGGCAGTTACCTATGGATGAGTCAAGGGATATCACAGTAGAGGTATATTTTGAAAGTGGTCAACACATGTGCACGGGTGGCACCGAGGCAGTTTTCTAACTGGATTATCTTAGAGGGACCCTTTGCATATTGTTTCTGAATGTCACAGCGTCACACCCTACCACGATCGTATACACAGAAGGATGTGAAACAGGAAGTCGGAAAAGGGATACACACACTTTGCTGCTTCGGGTCACATTCAAATGTCGTAGAATGATATTGAACGGTTCCTAGCTGTTCCACACTGTAAAGCAGAGTAAGAGCTGCAGTCGCAGTACACTCCAAAGGAATCAGACCACTTTCAATGGGGTTGCAGTCCCATGATATTCTTAGAAGAGGGGTGAATCATACGGGGATGTCAGTGGTTTCAAAGGTATTCAAGAACGTAGTTCAATTGCACCTCGCACCACAAAACGAACTGTCGTTTTCGACAGTGACATGTGTGTAAGTAAAAGCTCCAAGGGGATAGGTGGTTTCATTTACGCCCCTCACGCTACCTCCTGAGGCTTTTTCATGTCGATTTTTAGCGGCGGTGTGTTTTAAACGTTTTCCTCGGCCATCCACTAGAAAAACACGCCGTTTCGACACTGAGGGCCACGGTTTCGCCTTCCATCGCAGTGGCGTCCACATATATGCATAAGGGGGCATGTGGTGACCATCCCATAGTGTCACACGTCCACAGTGGCGTTGGGCATACTGTGTTGAAATCTGTCACCGACGTGACAGCTATAGCCATTTTTTCTCGAGCGTTGACCATTTTGCAATTGTCGACAAACCCGTGGATACCATCGAACGACCACCACGCTTTAGCATCGTTACAGAGAGAAAGGTTGTAGATATGTATCTTTGAGCCAAATTTCTCACTTACGTATGACAATGGGGGGAAATGACGGATCTTCGAACAACCGTTTCTGTAATTCTTCTGTGCAGTGTATTTAAGAATGGCTGATATTTATTAAAAATTGAAGCTGTTTTCATATCAGTCATCACGATAGGAACTAAATTACATATTACATTCATTTACAGGGTGTTCAAGAAACGTTGCGACCAACATTGAGGGGTTATGGAGGGTGTCTGAAGGAACAACTCGAGGATAGGAATCAGAGTCCGGAAAAGTCATCCAACGACGCTACAGGGCGTTGGAGGTATAGGCGCCAGTATCTACCACTAGCCCACCTTTTCGGCAGCAAACGTGATTTTCTACGCTGAGGCACAGTGGGCGGAATATTTTGCAATATTGATTATTATTCAGTGAACGCGATTCGTTGCCAGGATAGCCAGTGGAGCAGACAGAGCTAGCTGCTGCCTAGAAAGGCCTTGTCTCCTGTGAATGCAATAATCTGTTGCCTCGGTGGACGTCGGTTTCGAACATGGGTTTCTATCTGCAGTTTATTTTCCTCCTGGAACCCTCTAAAATCTCCGATGTATTTCGGTATACTGGAGAAAATTAAACCGTAGGTGCAACCCCATGTCACAAACAGTCATCCACCAAGGTAACAGAGCATCGCATTCATAGGAAAAAAGGCCTATCTACGCAGCAGATACGTAGCTTCAACTTTTCCACTGGCGATAGTGGCAATCAGTCGCGGTCATTGAATAACGAACAACATTGCTAGACGTTCCATCTACCGCTCCTCATTGTAAAAAGTCACGTGTATTACCGATGGGTTGGACTATTGGCAGGGACCGCGCCTTTAGCTTCTGCGCTCTGCAGCGTCGTTGAATGACGTTTGTGGATACGGGTTCCTATCCTCTTTTTGTTTTCTCAAGACTCCCAATACAACCTTCCGACGTTTCTCACAAAATTTCTGGTACACTAAGAGAGGAAAATAAATTAATTTTCTCTTACAAGAAGGTCAGTCAGTTCTTTCGAAACGATTCCGTAGTTAACAGAGACGTTAATGAGGTGAGATAATCTCGTTTAAGAAAGTAATTTAAAACTGAACCTGTAAATCAGAAATGGGCGAAAGGTGTAAATATTCATAGGGGCAGGCCGGTGTGGCCGAGCGGTTCTAGGCGCTTCAGTCTGGAACCGCGCGACTGTTACAGTCGCAGGTTCGAATCCTGCCTCGGGCATGGATGTGCGTGATGTCCTTAGGTTAGTTAGGTTTAAGTAGTTCTAAGTTCTATGGGACTGATGACCTCACATGTTAAGTCCCATAGTGCTCAGTGCCATTTGAACCATATTCATAGGGGAAGTAGTTAAGATATTTTGCATTTTGAGAATTATTATTACTCGGATGTTTCTTGGCCTGTGTCTGTATAAAACAGTGTGGAATTTGTACGTCGACCTTGATGCAAAAATAACCGCATCATAACTTAAAAAATCACATGGCATATATTAAGGCAAAAGACAGTAATGTTCAAATTGTGCTATGCCATCCGATTATAGGTTTTCCGTCAGTCGCTGCAGGGAGGGGAGTGGGGCCGGAAAGGGAGGGGGCATGGTCAGAATTAATTTCAAAACGTTCTACTCTCGTCTAATACGTGTTTTTTCTCCATCTCTAATGACCTTATGTAGACATTTTCCTTCTTCCCTTTTTCTTAGTCCTAATAAGTTTTATCAAATCAAAAACTTTATTTATACATACAGTATTTGATTACGTAACGAAGAAACAGCGTTTTGGGTCAGATCTGTAATTTATTAATAATTTGCAATTTTAGACAACAAGTAGTGATATATTTAATGACATTACCAACACATTCTTTTAATGTCGACGTTAATCATGGGGAAATGTTTGCGTCTATAAAAATTTCTTTTAACTGTTGTAGTATTTTTTGATACACAATGATCTAAACTATAACTCGATTGGCATATTTTAGCAATGAGTAACGGAATTAAACGGCAGTGCCCTTTTGCTGGTATGTACCTTATACACTGTCCAGTCACATTGAAACTTCCCCTTTGAACATTTCTACATGACTGTGCTTAACCTGACACACAATATTTTTAGCGCAACGCAATCTGACTTTCAAAACTCCCTACTAAAGAATGGCCCTGACAAACATTAAACTATACCTTTCACAAATCACTTACCTCACAAAAATCTTCGCTGCTCAAGCTACTGCAATACAGCGAGCGCCACTACTGCCAGCTAAATAAAAGATTCAAACTACTAAAGGCACTAACTACTGATAGGGATAGTTAGCAAATGAAAGATATTAATAGAGAACAAACAATGTATTTACCTTAATATCATCATAAGTCATAATATATATATCAGTTCATGACAAATTACAAATCTCCGCCATCTCTCTCCCCACATCCACCACTGCTGGCGGCTCACCTCCAACTGCGCAACGCTATGCGCTGTTCACATCCAGCTGCCTAACACTACAATGGCGAGTATTACAACAATGCAAAGCAGCCACAGACTGCACACAGCACAGCCAGTGATTTTCATATTGAGCGCTACGTAACGTTGCCAATAAGAAAACATAAACAGCCTACTTACATAGAGAAAACATAAACAGCCTGAGAAAACATAAACAGCCTACTTACATAGCCCCCATGCTCCCCACAAAAAATTTTTACAAATGGTGTTGGGCACTGGCCAATACAGATTTGCCAAAAATTTTTCTTTTCATAATTACAATAACAAAGAAATCAAATGCACACACTTATTGATACAATCTTGGTCAAAAGCTAAAATTGTCTCACAGTCCATAAAGATAGTCCTAATCGTACATAACAGGAGAATAGCAGTGTTTTTCTCAAAGTCAGAGCAGTAAAAGAAAATGCACACAGAAGTAGTGGATTTCCATGCAGTCTTGAAGAAGTAGTGTTGTCCTTCCAATGGAAAGACAGTGCTGACTCTTGACATGCTGACAAGCAATGGGCCCCAACAGAGCAAACCCACAGCAGAGTCGTTCGATGACGAATATTGGTAGGTAGGTCATCACAGAGCAGACCCACCGTAGTCCTGGTAGAGATTACGATATTGGTGGGCCACCAGAGGTGCAGACCCACTGCAGTCCTTATAGAAATAATGGTATTGGTGGGCCACCAGAGATGCAGACCCACTGTAGTCCTTGTAGAGATGGCCAGCAGCCATCTGTTGCGATTGTGCAGGTGCACATTCACCATCACAGAGTCTTGCAGAGAATATAGCAAGTCCATAAACCACCACTTGTGCACTCACAACGTTTTTGGAATTGTCCTTAGAACCAGCAATGCTGTTATCCAGTCCCTTGCAGAATTATTAACACACGTGCAAACATGAACAGTCCCTACTTCTCACATATTGTCCATATACTATGACCAACAGAAACGTGTGCAGTGAAATGTAACTTAATTTGAAGAACTGGTAACAATTACAATTTGGTAACATAAAAATACAATAACAAAGGTACAAAATACATCATTAAAGAACATAGCAATATAGATAACATTTGTAGTAAAACAGGCGTTACAAAAAAATAGAAATAGACATATACGTCAGTGTTACAGGAATTATGACATGAGTACATACATAAAAGATCACAATAACTTTTGAAACATCAACTTCACACATGAGCATTAAACAGAATGGAATTAATAATGTCTAACATTTTTACAAAGTAAATAACATATTATTAATGCCAATTATATTCGAGGATAACAGTATTCCTCATCATAGTGAATGTAGCTTAATATTAAAAGAAGAAAAAAATTCTATGAAACAGTACACAGAGACAGGAAGAAAACAAATACACAAGGGTACACAAATATATAGTGGGATAACACAAAAAGAAAGGACAGGGTTTGTTGTACTGCAGTATTTTGCATTATTTCTCGGAGATCTCCCTTTATTCGTCATTATTCCCAAAAAGTCCTATCTATACCTGCTTTCTGTACTCTATTCATATTTCTTTCAAAATAAATATGGCTCATTGTACAATACTCATTTAGGCCCAAACTGTTTTCATGTAACTTTCAAAGCATTCTTCCCCTATTCTCCATAGTTCGTTTCTTATATAGTCTACCCCCTCTTAAGCTAACTTAAATCTACTGAGCTCAGATATTAAACTAAGGGACGAGGCAATGCAGCAGCACAAAACAATTAATACAAACAGCAATGATAAAAAATACAAAAGGCAAAGCAAGCAGCATAAATTACAACTAATATAAGGCAATGAGCAGCAAACAAAACAAAAAAAAAAAATCTGGCTTAGCAGAGTAACACAAATTAAAGTTCAGTAGCACTATGCCTGGCAAACAGCAGCAGCAAATATAAAAAATATAAAAAATATAAAACTTCTATCTATACATGACAAAGCTCAAGCAGAAAAAATATTACATTAAAAACAACAATGCAGATAAGGGAAATGTATATTCACATCTTAATATCTATGTAATTAAAGTGGTGCACCACAACAACTTATTGTAAAAGAAATATTACCATGTACTTGAAAAGAATATTATGTATGCAGTTACTAGTTCCTTCTTATTGTTCTTTCCTTTCCAAGTGCTCCTTTTTTAAAGAATGTGGATCATAAAATAATTATTTAATAGATCTGTTGACAGAAAGTGTTCACATTAGCAAATGCATTTTATTTTATAAAAGCAATGCTGCAACACAGCTGGAAAACAGATGTCAAATGAAATAAGCAATTACGCAAACCAAAGCATAAAAACATCATTCAATAGTCATGTGGCATTTCGTAAGTCAGTAGCTCTCAACTCTCATAGAAAGACACTTGTCATAATCAGGTGTGCAGATGTACGAATATTTCCCATCAATTCATAAGCATTTCAGCAATTAGCACAAAGTGCGAGTAATCATATGTTTTCAAGTAACGAGGGTGTCGCATTAGCGATGAAAGGCACACCCTAATGGCTTGTTCTCCAGGTGTTTTCCTGTGCTCTGAAAGGCACGCGCTAATGGCTTTTTCTCCAGGCGTCTGACACAGCTGGGTGCCCACGACGCATTATGTGTAGGTGGTCCGTTAACTTTCTTACGGAAATATTTACGACAGCAGTTTCCGCTACAGAGACAGTCGCATATAAAAATATTTCACAGGTCAAGAATTTGCGTTACAAATCTGTAGAAACAAAATGCTATTGATATAACAGTGTCCAAAAAAAATTTTCGTCTGCATTGTAATACATTCACGAATATACACACACATTTCATAACTCTTAAAGTACGTTTCTTGGTTTCCAACATCCTTTTCATAAATCAGAGTCCCTAAACACTACTCATTATTCCTTACCTAATTATACATATACATATTCGTCGACACTTCTTCAATATTTCATCATGAGAAATACGTAGCATAATAAACATTCCTCAACAACATAATACACATCGTCGTCGTAATAATAACATCATAACACCTCAGTCAAATCTCAAAAATCGTCGTAACTTCCTCCAATAATTTCTAAGCCTAAAAAAATTCTCTGCTCATGTCAAAAGTGTCAGCTGCCTCAAACGTACTTTAAAAATCATGATCTCATACCAAATACATCATTCAAAGCTCTCATAGTATCACAATGATTCCGAAAAAATATGAACAGTTTACAAAGTACAGACAAAATACAGTTTCATAAGTGTGAAGTTATCCAACTGTATAATTACGTAAACATCTGTCACTGATATAGTAAAATAAATGTTCGTCTCTCTCAGTTAAATGATCAGATAGCTGTGTAATTTGTGTGTTAGAGAAATATGGTACCGATGTGTAAAGTTGTATAAGCAAATACCATATTAGCTAGGGTTCCTTGTGGTTGCCACACACATGGTACACAAAGTAGGCGTGTACCCCCCTGAGGATTAATGTAATTATATCCTCAAGTGTTACAGATTACAGCAATGGAATGAAATGTATCACGGAAAACCTTTGTATCATTGTACTTCAAATATCTTTAAAAATAAATGATTTAAGTGCAAAATTAATCACTAAAATACGTGTCCTGTAGTGCTAAATATGCGTCTTGCTGTAAGATAATCTCTGTGGAAGTGTCGTAGTTATCGTCCTCCGAAAGCTAAGTTCTGCAGAAGCCAATGTACTTACCTCATGATAAACAAAAGTGAAATGCTTTGCGTATAGATATCGTAGTTATAATGCTTATTGGCGTGATGAAGAAAGTACTGTACAGTAACGTATTGTTATGCTACGGAAAAGGCAGTCTCATGTAGCTATACCACAAAAGTTACTACTAAAACATATTTTACTTTGCAGAAGAATTCAAAAAAACTGTGCAGATATAAAGCAGATACAGCACAAAAGCAACAATGTAAATTGTGTCACACATTAGTAGCGTCGTGATAAAGTCGTGTAGCTGTCACATAAACTAACCTCTGTGTCATCTGGTATCTCTCAGAAAGCACTTTAAATTCAGAATGTATTTTCAAATAAACCAAAATGTTGCATTAAAATCTCATTAGCAGTACCAGATATAATGTTACTTTTCTCGGAGCCAGCCGGCGCACGTGTATGCCTGCGGTGCGAGTCATTGTCTGTCTCTTTGTTGGCGCGCGCCGTTATTGGGATTAGGAGACCGAACTTCTACAAATTCGCCTTGCCGAGAGGGCCCAGCTCTGTTAGAATCCCGCCAGTTCCGATGCAATTCAGGTCTGTCGTTACGATCATATCGTCTGTCGTCATGTCGGTAGATTCCATAGTTTCTTTCTTGTCGGTCACATGGTGGAGAATTTCTCCCTGAATCGTAACTGCGCGCTGGTCCGTTGCGTCTAAAGTTATTCTGTCTCCCTTGATAGTATTTATTTTGGTTCCCATATTGTCTGTTTCTCTTATTGTCTCTGTGATAGTCATTACCACGGAGAGGTGATCTTTCCCTGTAGTTATTACTACTCTGCCAACGGTTGTCATACGGGTGGTGTCTGGTTTGGTCACGATTTGTGTTGTGAGAATAGCCTTGTCGTGTCAAGTTATTACTTCTTTCATCGCGGAATTGCGACGGATGTGACCTGTAATTGTTGTGTTCCTGGTTTCGCGTTCCGCGATTGTCAGTGTCAATTTCTAATTCTTGTAACAGTCCCTGAAATGCTTCAATGTCGTCTTTGCAACGCCCTGCCAAAATAATGTGTCGTAAATGTTCAGGTAATTTGATTAAGCAAATGCGGATGAGTTCTGAGGGGCTGTATGGGTTTGACAGGTACTGATTCTTGTGCAACATGTCTTCAAAATATTTCACAAGACTGGAAAATTCAGATTGTTCGAAGTGTTTCATCATCATGATGCTATGTTTTACACGGTCTTGTGTAGCTTGAGACCAATATGCTGAGAGGAAGGCATGGTAAAACTCTCCTTCACTGTGGCAATCGTGAATTACCGATCGCATTCTTACAGCTGGTTCATTCTCTAAGAAGCCACACATAAATTCTAATCTGTGCTCTAATGACCAGTTGGGAGGAAAACAATGAGAGAATTGATGGAGCCATGCTTGTGGATGAATGTCGTTCCCAGAATTCTTAAATGTTTTGAATTTACGTGTAGTAATGAACAGCTTATAGTCAAAATCATCATGTCGGCGAGTCGCATATCGGTCATTGTTAGGTCGTGTCGGCCGTTCCATCTCAAAATTCGGTGCACATTCCCAATTTCTTTCATTACTTCCGAAATGCCCTGTGTTATTATTTTGCAGCTTTTCCGTGTTTCTAAGTCCCTCTTCCCGTGTTGGAGCGCGAGTGTCCTCTGAAATACGTAGTTCTTGTATTACCTGTGTCAGCTGATCTTGTACTTCCCGGATTTCTCTTTGGTGTTGTGTATTAATTTGATTCTGATTTTGTTTGAATTTTCTTATTTGTTCATACTCTTCTGTGTCAGTGAAGGCTACGGGTCTTGTGTCATTCAGATCATCATCAACCTTTGTAGATAAGTTAGTGACCTGATCCGAAAGTTCTGCTACTTTCTCCGATAGTGAACACATTTCCTCAGTGTGTTTTTCTGAACCAAGTTTCAGAGTGTCCATTTGTGTTGAAATCGAATCTACTGTGTTCTTTAAGTTTTCCTGAGTTTTTGCAAGTTGCGTAACCGAATCGGTAGATGCAACTGAGTCAATTTTAGCCCACAAGGTCTCATGATTTTCATGAACAATGGCTTGCAGTTCTTTTATGGCTGCTTCGTGATTCTGTAATGCATTTTCATGCCGCGAAAAAATAGGTTGAAAATGCTCACAAATTTGTGTTTTTACGTCATTACAGACTTTTTGACATTTCGATTCAATGTTATGTAACTCAGTAGTTAAATCTTCACGTGTTTGTTCAAGCGTGGTGTGAAGATTTTGTTCCATTGCGTCTAACTGTTGCTGTGTTTGTCTCTGGTGTTGTTCCATTGTGTCTAACTTTTTAAGATTTTGTTCCACTGTGTCTAACTTTTGAAGCTTTTGCTGTGTCTGTCCCATTTGTTGTATTAATTGTAAT
Organism: Schistocerca piceifrons; assembly: GCF_021461385.2. Taxonomy (NCBI): domain Eukaryota; kingdom Metazoa; phylum Arthropoda; class Insecta; order Orthoptera; family Acrididae; genus Schistocerca; species Schistocerca piceifrons. The sequence continues at coordinate 558,189,636 of NC_060149.1, forward strand.
AACAATGCATTGGTGTCTGAAACATGTTCCTCAGTGCTTTTCGGCAGTGAATTTACACCGGAAACATTCACATTTTGACAAGCAGAAAATGTGTCTTGACTTATTTGAGAAAACGGTGAGGATCCAAAACCTGAATCTACAGTATTTGCGAGATCGTGTCGTGTCATTTCGGCTTCCTGAGGCGAGCTATTGCCGACCGGTCGATCGATAATGCTTCCCTCTTCACTAATTGTTTCACTGTCCACCCCATTGTTTGCCGCCCGCTCCATTCCCCTGTGCACAGTTACCAAATTACTACTTTGAACATTAGTAAATTCATTACTCGGCGGCGCTGATAAGCTACGCTCGTCATCACTATTATTTCTCAGTTTAGTTTGGAGCCTAGTGTTACGTTTTTCACACGCCATTATTGTCACAGTATTTCACACGACAACACAGAAAAACACAATTTGAAGATCAAAAATAAGAGAACACATTAACATAGCACTGAAAATAATATGTACTTAATTGCAAGCGCAGCTGCGAAATACTTGGTGCAAATCTACATGCATGCCACAACTGTTTTACTATACAACAATGAAAGACTGCAACTACAAAGGAAATTCTCTCTACAATTACGCGCTAGCAATAAACAAAAGCTACACTAAATACACAAACTACAAGAAAAAATCAGAAGATTCCAGTGAGGTATCCTGGCAGGATCGCCATATGAAACTTCCCCTTTGAACATTTCTACATGACTGTGCTTAACCTGACACACAATATTTTTAGCGCAACGCAATCTGACTTTCAAAACTCCCTACTAAAGAATGGCCCTGACAAACATTAAACTATACCTTTCACAAATCACTTACCTCACAAAAATCTTCGCTGCTCAAGCTACTGCAATACAGCGAGCGCCACTACTGCCAGCTAAATAAAAGATTCAAACTACTAAAGGCACTAACTACTGATAGGGATAGTTAGCAAATGAAAGATATTAATAGAGAACAAACAATGTATTTACCTTAATATCATCATAAGTCATAATATATATATCAGTTCATGACAAATTACAAATCTCCGCCATCTCTCTCCCCACATCCACCACTGCTGGCGGCTCACCTCCAACTGCGCAACGCTATGCGCTGTTCACATCCAGCTGCCTAACACTACAATGGCGAGTATTACAACAATGCAAAGCAGCCACAGACTGCACACAGCACAGCCAGTGATTTTCATATTGAGCGCTACGTAACGTTGCCAATAAGAAAACATAAACAGCCTACTTACATAGAGAAAACATAAACAGCCTGAGAAAACATAAACAGCCTACTTACAACATTATTGAGATCATCTGGCGAAAGCCTGAATAACCAACCACCTTTTACAGCGCGAACCATGCAAGGAGGGAGTCATTGAGGCTCTAGAGTCTAGAAGGTACTGAGAGGGATTTGGAAACATACCGAATCAAAAATGGTTCAAATGGCTCTGAGCACTATGGGACTTAACTTCTAAGGTCATCGGTCCCCTAGAAGTTAGAACTACTTAAACCTAACTAACCTAAGGACATCATACACATCCATGCCCGAGGCAGGATTCGAACCTGCGACCGTAGCGGTCGCGCGGTTCCAGACTGTAGCGCCTTTAACCTCTTGGCCACCCCGGCCGGCTATACCGAATCCAGTGCCGTGGTAAACTACGCTAGGTTTCTCGGTTGAAGATACATGGTGCGAACAGCCCGATCGAGGTGGTACAACAGATTCTCGGGTGGGTTTAAACCCAGTAAGTTTGGTGACCTGGGAGCTCAGATGTTTCGCGCCATACACTACAGCGGCCATCTGACCGATGGAGCACAAAACGTGATTTATCTCAGAATTCCACCTGTCGGCACAGACGTACAGTGGCGGTACTGGTGTGCAAATTCGTCTTCGTCGCCGACGAACAGCAGTCAGACGCCTGCTGCGGAGGAACATATGAAACAACGTTCGTTGAACGGTCGTTGAGGAGACACTGTTCGTACCCCATTGATTCATCTGGGCGATCAGTTGTACAACAGTTGCCCCTACATGTCTCCGAAGTCGTCATTCGCCCCTGACATCTCTGGCCCGTTGTGCATCACAGCTACCTCGGAACCGGTTCTTGATAGCGCCATTTTGCCATTCATAGTATACTTTAAGAACGGCGGCATGCTCACAGCTACCTCGGAACCGGTTCTTGATAGCGCCATTTTGCCATTCATAGTATACTTTAAGAACGGCGGCATGCAAACAGTTTACGATCTCAGCCGTTTCCGAAATGCTTCCACCCTTGCTTCACCCTTTTGGAGCTTAGATAAATTGCTCCGTTTCCGTATTACGAGAACGACTGCACAGTTTTCCACGCCTGCCCCCCCCCCCCCCCACCACTACCCCCCTTCCGATATGCTTTATATATCCTCCACTGCTCTTGCTGCCACCTGCTGCGTCTGAGTGGTTATTGCTCGCTGACGTCGAACACAGGCAGTTGTCACATTAATGTGATTGGACCGTATATAACACCAACAGCAACTATGAAAGTCTTGAGATGTACTCTATAATGCGAAAATAGCTTTCGTATCAGCTACTGACCTGAGTTGTTCTTTTTCTTGTGCCTTTCTCCTAGATGTAGGTGGGGTCTGCATGGATGCTACTGGGTTTGTCATAGCCAGTTTAATGGGGCACCGGTTATCGTTCCTGTCGCCACCCCATTACCCCTGGGAAGAAAGACGTATACCCCAGTTTGTGGGTAATGCTATCCATGTGAAAGTGTGCAGACGTTTTGTAAATGTTTGCAAATGATACAGCTGAAATGGGACTTGACTACGAGCCAAGTATTCGCTTAGTCGGATGTGGAAAACAGCCAAAGAACCACATGAAGAGTGACCCGTGCACTGGCCCTCTTCATTAATCCACCACGCGGGTTCGATTCGAATAAGGCGACCTTTCCCAATCCAGCAATCGGCGTGCTAACACGCGTGGCTATCCGGGCAGGTTTACACATTGGCGGCAAACTGAAGTTCACTGAACATGCGAGGATTAGGACCGACAAAGCAATGAAAATAATGCTTAAACTGGAATTGCTAAATACTAATAAATATAAATGGTTCATTATGGCAATACATACATACCTTATCGCACTATCCCAATGTAGAGTATGCTTTGCAGTGAGCCCCTTGGCGGATCGACTGTCGCTTAAACACACAAGTGGTAAAAGAAGTGTTCTGCTCGTGATGGCGGGTGCCTTCGGGACAACATCATTGGAGGCAGAAGTATACCCGATTGACATCATAATCCGTTAAATAGCAGCAGCATACTGGTTGAAGAAAGGCAGACGCGACAAGATATTTGCAATTGTAGGAGAGGAAATCAGAGAAAGGCGCCAACTAATCCGCTAGCGAAGCGATACCGTGAAGAGAGAATGGGATTTGACAGAAGAGGGGCATTGTGTCCACACATCCTTCACAAACGTCAACGAATGATTGAGGCTAAAATATGCAGATCCCACACGCTGCATTGTCCATTTCCTCACGGACCATGATCAGTATCCAAAGTACCTCCATCGGTTTGGTTTCGTCTAAACACCCATGTGCACAGGTGGAGAACTAGAAAATCCTGAGTATGTCACTTTCCACTGTGACAGAAATGGTTCAAATGGCTCTGAGCACTATGGGACTTAACATCTGAGGTCATCAGTCCCCTAGAACTTAGAAGTACTAAAACCCAACTAACCTAAGGACATCACACACATCCATGCCCGAGGCAGGATTCGAACCTGCTACCGTAGCAGCCGCGTGGTTCCGGACTGAAGCGCCTAGAACCACTCGGCCACAACGGCCGGCCCAGAACATAGTGAAAGTGTTTTATTTCATAGAGTCATGCCCATAAAAGTTTCGACGTGATTGATATATTCATTGTTCAAGTAACTAGAATCGGATTCTTTCAGGCTTGCAATGAGTAGAAGAATATGTTATAACTGCAAGACAAATACAGACCATTGTGCATTTCAAAAATCTGACGTTCTAAATGCACAAATTTATCTGACATTTCAACCGCTGAGCGCCAGTATTATTCTTGTAAAACGTAGCACGTACTAGTTCTCATTCAGTAACCGAAACCGTTTCACAGGTTTAATAGGTAGGAGCATTCGTTCGTCTAGTGTGTTTCAAAAGGGTAGCGTGGAACGAGAGAAAAATAAAAACTCTTTGTTTTCCTTATTTTCATCGTGCTGCTATTTCTTTGCTTTATTCCTTTCCCTTTCTTTTATCGGTCAGAGATATTATTCGTTAGTAGATATTCTGGAACTTCTCAACCCTCTTTCACTTTCCTGTTGTTAAAGTTTATTATGCCCCGTAAGTTAACTTGTTGATATGGCTCTCGGGGATCGAGCGATATGTTAAGCTACACGATACAAAGGATAATTTGAGAGGACTGCTGAGTTTACTCTGCCTGCAGCGACTAGAATAACAATAATAATACGCGGTGTGAATCTGAACTTAGCTGAGAAAATTTCGGAGATTGTTTAGGGACTTAATGTGAGGCTCTTGGTATGAGCGATTCATTGTCTCAGATTATAGAGTAAATGAATCTCGTTTCGTTTGTTACTTCTTCCGTATAGCACAGCAAATATCGGCGCGACCGTGCTAATTTCGATAGTATGAACTGTGCGTCTTGTTTTGAAACAAACTTTTTGCTTTCATTCGTGGTAGTTGCTTTACAGTATTAAAGGACACTTTAACCTTCACCTCCAAGATGTCATTCAGTGCTGCCCGGTTTTGTTTCGTTTTCCTTTTTTTCAGTAGTGCTTGTTATACGTTAACAGTCCTACATAGTAGAGCGAAAAGAAGTACTAATGGAGAGTTGGACCATTAGCATCTCGTCACTGAATGCTGTGGAAGTGGGGTATAACGACGCTAGGCTGAGCTTATCCCCCAACGGTGGAATTCACATCATAGTACTTTGTCAATGTACGTAGGCACCAACGAGAATCTGCATCATTCTGTGTCGAAATGGAACATACTGGCCGTGCGAGATATTATGTAAATTGTAGGTTGAAGGGGGAGAAAGGAAAGGAAAGGGAACGAACTAATGATATCAGCTGTATCGGGACTTTACGCGGAATTAGCGGCGACGAGTGAAAATTTTTGCCCGTCTGGGACGGGAAACCTGCTTATTAAGACAGTTGCGTTTAACACTGCGCCACCTGGGCACAGTGTTAATAGCAAATACGCGGACTATTTCGGTAAGCTCCGCAACTAACGCCCCATCCTCTATCCTCACCAGTTTTATATTCTCGCTGTAGGTCGACTGTAAATCTACATCCACACAGAAGATTATGGATTAATTGTCCATTGAGGCGAATCAGTTATATAAAGGCGTGGTGTCTATGCTTTCGGACAGAACAGAGACCACACATTCATATAATCATGCGAGATATTTCAGAAAAACCGAACGGGAAGATTTTCGCAGAAATATAGGTAAGTGTGGCGTCTAGGGTTGCCAGGTCTCCCGCATTTCCCGGGTTTTCACGTATTTTGACCTTATTTTTTTCAGTCTCCCGTCTCGGTCATTTAAAAACAGTTCTCCCGTATTTCACTCTAATAAAATATTGTGTAGTTGAAGTGCAATATTTTTTAGATTTTTAGGGTATAAACTTCGCTTATCGAAATATTCCGAGCGATAGGTCAACTGTGCATTGGCATTATAGATTTGTTCCGAAGCAGTAATGAACCTACCACGCAGCACATTTGTGTGGTTGTCAATATCTAATTAATCTTACAAGCATGTACTCAAATGTGCATGGGTTAAGTTTACGCTGGTATTAGGTTCTAGATTTGCCGCATGTAACAAAATTATTAAGTTTGTTGAGCTAGAGTCCAGAAGTTGAAGATAAGAAAAGGCAATGTTCACCGAACTTGTCTTCAGCTTTCTTTCGGTTTTGTGGTTCTGTAGCTGCTGGGCCACTGAGTGTTTGTCTCTTCTCTCTTGTGCGGTTACGGTACGTCTGTTATACTATAACTGTGACGCTATGGGTGGCGAAAGTGATGAGGAGTACCATAAAACACAACCAAAGAAGAAACCTCGTACATGTGTGCTTATCTTTCAGTGTATCTGCTTATTTTGCTAATATATGAAAGATGATGTTAACTTTCTTTCATAACGCAAATCAGGTGGTAAATATTTGTAACCATGTTTGTTCAATCACGTGGGTTATGTGTTTTACGTGTGTAAAAATAAAAATTCCTTCGTATTTATCAAAGCTAAAAGTGAAATACTGTAAAAAATGTTGATAGTGAAGTGTTATCCCCTATTCGTATAACGTATCAGCAATTTTCAGAATCTTCCTCATTTTCAGTTTAGAAAACCTGGGAGTCCTGATGGTAACATATAGAATAAATCATAGTTGTAATGAGCCATTATACACCACGAACTCAACGTACCAAAAGACCACAAAATATCCACGAAAAAGCTTCGAAATTTGTTCGGTGTGTGTTCAAGCCCATCCTGTACGTATAAGAGAAACGTATAAAAGAAAACAAGCATGTTTTCACGAGGACACGTATTTCGGTCATGGGTGTCATCTCCAAGCGCAGAAGTTTTATTCTTTCGAGGTAGCGAAGGAAAGCCCACTCGAAGCGCCAGCTGCAACGCAGTATTCAGACGAGCATCCGGCACGCATGTGGTCCGATTCCGAGACGCGCGCTCGTCAGATATTCAGGCGGGCGAAGCATATGGCGCGGTGCGCCGTGGCGTTGTTATGTGAGTCACAAGTAGAGGCGAGCGGGCGAGCCGCAGCAATGAGAAAGCTGTGCGCCACGACAAAGGCGCCGCAGCGCGCTTGTCGCGTCGAGATCTCGCGCGCACGCACGCCGACTGCCTAATGCCGACCCCAATCGCAGAACCGCCCGCGCTGCGTCCCCGAGCCCGCCAAACGCCGCAATTCCCGCAGCCGCAAACGCTCCCCCAGCAGTCGCCGATCAGCCACAACGGCGTCCAGATTCACTTCTTCGAACCAGCACAGATACGAGGGAAGTCTGCGAGACAAAAATACAGCTGAGGCAATCGATACAGGCAATCGACAGAAAACGGAACTGTAAGGCCACTGAAAGGGTATTGCTAAGAAGTTCTTCGTCGGTTTATTTTCTTTAATTTTGTAAAGTAAGTAAATAGTCAAATTCCTCGAACTGTCTATGCAATGCGTTTTGTGTGGCGCCATATTAAGTGACCGAGGATATATACACAAGGAGAACCAGAGCTCCAGCAACAAACTGTCAGAGCTAGTATGTACCAAAATTTCAAGCTGGTGTGAATGAATGGCAGCTAGCTCTAAATGTAGAAAAATGTAAGTTAACGCGAATGAGTAGGAAAAACAAATGCATAGTGTTCGAACACAGCATTAGTAACTTCCTGCTTGACCTAGTTACGTCGTTTAAATATCCGGGCGTAACGTTGCAAAGCGATATCAAATGGTACGAGCATGTAAGGATTGTAGTAGGGTAGGAGTATGGTCGACTTCTGTTTATTGGGAGAATTTTGAGAAATTATAGTTCATCTGTAAAAGAGACCGCATATAGGACGCTAGTGCGACCCATTCTTGAATACTGCTCGTGTGTTGGGAATCCGTACGAGGTCGGATTAAAGAAAGACATCGAATCAATTAAAAGCTAGGCTGCCAGATTTGTTACCGGTAGGCTCGAAAAACACGTAAGTGTTACGGAGATGCTTCAGGAACTCAAATGCTACTGAGAAATTAGGGCTCATAAGGAGGCATACAGACCGTCGTTTCTCACTCTCTCAGGAAAAGAAATGACTAGTAGTAGTACAGGGTACTTCCGTCACACACCGTACGGTGGCTTGCGGAGTGTGTATGTAGATGGAGATTTAGATGTAGGATACAAGAAAACAAAAAAATGTGTAATAAACATTGAATCTAAATTGCATAGCTCGACAGCTATGAGCATATGTTCATCTTCGATACTGTGAAACACACCTCTTCTACTGAAAACTCTTTGCTTTTGACGTTTGGGTGAAAGTAATGAGGACCGCACATAGTCGAGTGAGAGTAGACGACTGCCATGCAGAGGAACGGGGTTCGATTCCCAATATTACAAAGAATTTTTCCTTGGTGGGAGGAGGGTGCACTCAGCCTTGTGATGCCGATTGAGAGCTACTTGACACAACAGTAGCGGCTCCACGGTCTGACACAGAGGCAGGCAGACATCCCTTGGACTGGTCGAGGAGATCGATAAAGAAGGAAAAATTGTCCACTAACCGTTAGCTCTAAAATGCATACATTTAGAGACATGAGCAATTGTTCAGTAGGATAGATGTGTTTCACAGCATCGAAGAAGAACAAGTGCCGATAGCTCTTGAGGCATGAAATTAGAGCCCATGATAACTGGCAGTTTTTTCTTGGTTTTGGCCATACATTCCCGTGAAAGTTTTCAGTGGACTTTGGTTCACCCTGCATAGCTACATTTGTAGTCCGCAAGGCACTGTAAATTGCGCGGCGGAGGCTACTGTTGTATTACCGATTTTTTGTCCTATTTTATTTGCGCTCTGGGCGAGGGAAGAATGAGTGTTTACATGCCTCTGTACGCGACCTACTCTACGTATCTTAAGTTGTTCTCATGATCCGTATCCGAGTATACGTTCGCGACAGCAGTAGTGATTTCTGGCGTTCCCCAAGGTAGTGTTATTGGCCCTTTGCTGTTCCTTATCTATATATACGATTTGGGAGACAATCTAAGCAGCTGTCTTAGGTTGTTTGCAGATGATGCTGTTTTTTATCGACTATAAAGTCATCAAACGATCAAAACAAATTGCAAACCGATTTATAAAAGATATCTGTATGGCACGAAAATTGGCAATTGACCCTAAATAGCGAAAAGTGTGAGGTGATCCATATGAGTGCTGAAAGGAATCCGTTGAACTTCAGTTACATGATAAATAAGTCAGATCTAAACGCCGTATATTCAACTAAATACCTAGGATTTACAGTTACGAACAACTTAAATTGGAAGGAACACATAGGAAACGTTGTGCGCAGGGCTGGCCAAAGACTGCATTTTATTGGCAGGACACTTCTAAAATGTAACATATCTGTTACAATGAAACACCGAAGTCTAGAGAATGTCGACTTTCACTGTTGAATGTTAACATTAACATCGTCGCTTAGTGTGTGTCCGAAATATTTACAAAATACCCTTATTTCGGACTTACACCGGTAAATGTTGACGTTCACCATGGTGAATGGTGAATGGTGAATGTTGAACATGTTGGAGATTTATATTTTCTTCTCCGTAATTCAGGCGCTATAAAACGTCACAAGGATGACGTAATTCTTTCGCCTCTCTTTCTGAATGGAATGACCAAGAATTTAAAAGACACAGTACATTCTACATGAGAAAAGAAAATAACAGTTATAAAAAAATTACTTACTTATGTTATTCAAATGTTATTTTTTGCAACAACTTAAACTGTTATGACACTTTGAATTGCACAAGAGTCCCTTGCTTTTATAACCGCATTTATTTGTGGAACACTTCCTTTTGCAATGACAGCGTGTATAGCCTTGTCCCCCGCTTCTCCAATTAGCTGCAGCTATTTCACTCAGCGGCATTTCTTGAAAAGAAATCTCATCTATGGAAAGTAACTTTTCATTACAAATTACGAACTGATTACGTGTGTAAAGCTGCTTGAGGGTACAATTTTTATTTGCCAGTTTATAGAAGTCGGAGTCTTCTATTTCAACAACAACCGCTAACACATTTCGGCTATCTGTACGACCGCGGTCGACATCAGGGGCTTGTATTCGTACATTATCACCAATCTGAGTAGGAGGAAATTGTTTTTGTGAGGTTTGTAACATCTTTGTTGCTTGCAGTAGAAGATTTTTTTTCGCGGCCGCTCTTTTTGTAGAAATCAACTCGTGTTTTTCAGACAGAATTTGATGTGAAGACGTTGTAGGTTGTAGGACCTCTTCAATATTTTCCTTTTGAATATGGTTTTCGGTGTAAGCATTAACAGTTTATTCAAGCTTTTCTTCGGTTTCAGAACTATTGGCGATTTCTTCGAGTTGTTCTTCAGTTTCAATATTTGCGATTTGTTCACAAGGCAAAAAAGACGATGCTATGCCTCTTTTTGCTTTAACGTAAAACATGGTTTCATAAGGACTTTGGCGTATTCCTTCGTGGTATGTACTGTTCTTGGCCAATTGAACAAAATATAAACCGTCTGACTATTTATTTGTATCGTTATCGTTCATCCATGCGGTTAGCATATTCTGTATATCCTGAATGGCTTTTTCAACTGAGCCTTGTGTTTGACTGCGACGAGGCTTTCCATAAACTATTTAAACATCTTTCCACATTGCGCGTTTTTCGGATATGACTTGGTTACAAAAATTTTCTACCATTATATGATTGCAATATTGCTGGTGCACCAAATGTTAGAAATACTGAAAGAACGTGATGCGCTACTTCTTCAGCTCTTATAGTTTTCAAATGTCGTAGCTGGACAAACTTAGTTAAATGTTCTTGATACACCATTATGAACTTATATCCGCCATCTCTGTTTGACTGCAGATCTATCAGATCAAGTTGACATCTTGAGTTTAATTCAGAACTAACCATTGGCTTCAAAACAGTACCTTTCTTAGGTGAAACGTGTTTCATTTGACACTATTTGCATACATTTAAATACAACAATCCAACTTCATATGTAATATTTTTGTATTTAACTTGCAACTCTTTAAGCATACGTGTTCTTCCTCCGTGGACTATTCTGATGTGAGTTTCATATAATATACTGTACAATTCTTCATTGGTAACATAATACTGTATGTTCGTTTCCCCTGGTTTTAATGGTACAATTAACTTCTCTTCATCATTAATTTTTAAAACATCTAAACGTTTTAATCGTCTGTAATCCAAAGGTGTGTTGCATTTAATTTTAGCAGAAACCACTTCAGAAAGTATTTTAGAATACCTTTATTGAGAAAAATAAAAACAATTGTCTTTTCGTTTACCCGCAATTAATGCATTTAACTTTTCATGAAAAAGATCCCGATTTACTGCAGTATCCATTAAGTACAAATTAGGGTATCGGAAAAAATTTAATATAACGTTGCTCGCGTTATCAAAGCTTGCATAAGACTCACAAAGCTGATTGACTCCGAGCAGAACAGAGGATTTGGCGGGAGAGAGCCAGTCACTTGTTTTTTGACTCTTCTGTTTTGGACCTCCACCAGAACATATCTGTGATTGTCGACACACACCGGAGAGAGTTCGAATGTACGACAGTGTAATGAAATATTCGATCTTACACCGACGTATTTGGTATGTGTTGACATTCACCGTTGAAAATCGACATTCTCCAGTTTCGGTCATTCACGGTAACAGATCTACTAAGAAGACTGCCTACACAACGCTTGTCCGTCCTCATTTAGAATGCTGCTTCGCGGTGTCGGATCCTTACCAGACAGGACAGACAGAATACATCGTAAAAATTCAGACAAGGACACAATGTTTTGTATTATCGCGAAATAGGGAAGAGAGTGTCACTGAAATGATACGGGACTTGGGGTGGACATCATTAAAATAAAGGCGTTTTTCGTTGCTGCGGAATCTTCTCACGAAAATCGAATCACCAGCTTTCTCCTCCGAATGCGAATATATTTTGTTGACACCCTCCTACATAGGGAGAAACGATCACCATGATACAATAAGAGAAATCATAGCTCGTACGGAAAGATATAGGTGTTCGTTCTTTCCTTGCGCTGTACGAGACTGGAATAATAACGAACTGTGAAGGTGGTTCGATGAACCCTCTGGCAGGGACTTCAATGTGATTTGCAGAGTATCCATGTAGATGTAGATACAGATATCAGCGCACAATTACCTTGGGTTTTCTAAATTTATTCAACGAAATTTCGTGAGCACAACACCAGCTGTTTTCCATACGTAACCATTGAAGATTCTTTTTCTTCTGTAAGTAGTGGTCAATGCCTTATAAAAGAATTTACATCAAAAATCTGTTATTATGCTTTGTTTTGTGGCGCCTTGTTTCGACTGTTCCATCATGGCCGGCCGGTGTGGCCGAGCGGTTCTAGGCGCTACAGTCTGGAACCGCGCGACCGCTACGGTCGCAGGTTCGAATCCTGCCTCGGGCATGGATGTGTGTGATGTCCATAGGTTAGTTAGGTTTAAGTAGTTCTAAGTTCTAGGGGACTGATGACGTCCGAGGTTAAGTCCCATAGTGCTCAGAGCCATTCGAACCATTTTGTTCCATCATGTTTTGGCCCACATGAACGTTATAGTTAATAAGAGCATAATCTGTTTCTATAGGAAAGAATATAAGTAATGCACTAGTCATCTGATATGTGTCTTTTCCTTTAAAAAAACTTTCGTATGCTCTTGTTATATGTTGGGCTGGTGCGTAAGGTCGTAGCGTTTCTGTTTTGTATGTTGGTATTCAGATTGTATAGGTTTATTCATCGACTGGCATATTTCATTTGTAGTTCAGTGTTGCTATTTGAGTTTAGATATTGTCATTTTGCAATTTGGAGATAGTGAATGGAGCTGTGTAGGCTACAAGATGTAGTGCCAAGTGAAGAAGTCGGAACATTTCGGACATATTCTTATGTTTGAGTTCAATAGCGGGATGACAATACCGAGGCAGCCAGAGACATTTGCGCTGTGTTTAGGTATAATGACAATGGACAGAGCACGGAAAGAAAATAGTTTTTTCATTTTAATGACGATCGTTTTGTCCTTGTAAACTATCCACGTCCAGGAAGACCTTCGTGATTTGACGAAAATCATTTAACTCATTAATCCACTGTGACCCCCGTCAATGTACTCGAGAACTGACAAAAGTGATGAACTTTGATCATTCTACCATCGTCCGACATTTGCATGCAATGGGGAAGGTTAAAAAATCGGGTGAATGGGTATCGCCTGCCCTAAGCCAGAATCACAAAAATTGGCGGGTCATTTGTGGATCTCTGCTTGGTCATAATCAATTGACTCGTGAACAACACCGACTATTCCTACCGGTGACGAGAAATGGTGTCTTTATGCTAACATATAAAAAGAAAGGAATTGTTGACACCAAATAATGCAGCAACTTCCCATACAAAGACCTGTGCGCACCGCAAAAGGTTATGTTATGAATGTGGTGGAACAGCGACGGTGTGATGAGCTATGAATTTGTTCCCTAAGGTGTAACCGTCACGGCTGACATTTGCTGTCTAAAACTGAAATGTCTTGCAGACGCAGTGCTTGAACAACGACCAGGAAGACTGCGTTTAGTGATACTACTCCACGATAACACCTTTCAGCGTTTTGCTATACTGACAGAAATCGCCATACAGGAGTAACGTTTGACATGCTCCACGTGTTTGTTACTTACCTTGTGTCTGATACTGTAAGGATCCTTCTACTTCCAATAGACATTATGTAGCATTTATAAACATTTAAAGAGAGCAGCCATCAATTACACATAATGAATATCTTGTAATTCTACACTTCCTTAAGATCGTACAATAACAGTAACTTAATACAGGCAGCAGCATCTTTAGTGAATACTCTAGGATCGCTGCGTATACTCGTACTAATTGATACATCGTTTATCTAGCATATGGAGAGCATTAGAGGCTCTATTATGATCTCTTCGACCAAGTCGATGTCGAATTCTTTTCTGCTGAACATTCGTCACCCAGTACAAATGAATGAACGCTATTAGCTAAAAACTTTGAATGTACACCTTGTCTACTGTCAGTTACAGGACTGTTGTTCAAGGCGTGTACGCTATTTTGTCGAAAACTGGCAGGTTAGACGCCAGCTGTAAGAAATGCATTTTAATTATTTCACTAAAGTAAGAGCAGCAACTACCCATCACTAATAATCCTGTTTATTAGGAGCAATTAGCGCGATTAACGGTTTCCCACCCACAGGTTTATCTTTAGACGAATTTTCAAATTTAAAGTTACATTATGCTTTAGATATCATATTCACTTATTTTGGGTGGGGTGAAAACTCCTTGGATTGGTCTCTTACCTTGTCTTACAGAAAAAAAATACGTAAGAAGAGAAGAACTATTTTACTGCAATTGGACCTGTAAGTGAGCTATAATAACATAGACAATATCTTAAGGTAAGATTGTTTTTGTGTTACTTACATCTAAATTCGTGCATTTTCTGTCGCACTGTTGACTGCTTTCGAAGAAGTGCGCCCTTCGGTGATAGCCACGCAAGGTATAAAAACTGCACAAACTTCGAAGATACCGACAGTGTACAGTATCACACACACATACACACACACACACACACACACACACACACACACACTCCTAAGTACATCGGCCATATGGATGTTTACCAAAGTACATCGGCCATATGGATGTTTATATTGCAATATCGTGCGTTACTAAGACAAAACGGTGCCAAAGACTGTGTCTACCACATAAGTTGCAATATGAACATAAATTCGTAGGATCTAAATGTTACAGTAAATTCGATATACGCTGAATGAGTATTGTATGGAGATAATATAAACAAGAAAATGAAGTCAATTCAAGAGAACGATACTATAAAAATTAACGTTATGTTAAATTTCCTGAAAGATAAGAACATAAGAAACGTTGCAGGGTTAAATTCTATACTAGCCTTTTAGCAATCTACATAATGGTAATTATTAAATAATGTATAATTGACAAGTGATGAGACATCATATTATATACTTAGCTATTATGACATTGGGTTCTATATCAATCTTGTGACAGACTGGTGAAGGTCTACATTTGTTTAAACTATTGTATTACATTATGAAAGCTTGGTTAAGATAATTATAAGACTGTAATATTTTAGGAGACGTACTAATTTTACTAATATCCATTTGAGTGATATTTACTTATGTTTCGAAGTAGGAAGCAGGTGGACAAAATTCTGTAGAAATTTTGAGTAGTTTAACGCAGTCTGTTCACTGAGAAGATGATTCAGCGAAATTCTTTTTGCAGATGTGGATTTTGATGAACTGTTCAGATATATGGCATCCACGTATTCTCTGAATTGAGTCTCGAAACTGCTTCTGGGTTGGCCTATGTAGAAGGAGGGCATCCTAGGCAACTGAGTTAATACATGTTTGATATTTTCTAGAGCGCGTTATTATTATTGCTTACAAACATATCATCACAGTCTCATTTTTAAACAGGTTGCTTATTTTATAGGACAAGCTGGCTAAAATTATATGGAACCATATTTTCTATCATTTTCTACTTCCTATAGCAATGACTGGATGGATGTGTGGTGTGAAATTTTTATGTATGTTATTCTTTTAATTCCTTCTATGGTAATTTATCTATAATGGAATGCCTGTATCCACTGTTTCGAGCAATGGATCTAATAACGTTAAGATATTTGTGTTGCTCAAAGGGTTCTAATGATAATTATATACTAGTAGTTAGTTAAATATGAACTTACAATGAGCCATCTTATGCTGGTTTGGGAGGCAGAAAGTGTGCAACTGATGCACACATCAGTGAATGTTGGCTTTCTACTACGAAAATAAGTGAACAACTCTCTCATCAACAACAATAAAATTCAAATATGCCCACAGCCTGCTAAATCAAAAACAGTTCTTCACAAGTTAATACAATAACTGTATCAATCTAGACTGTCAACGAGCTGTTACAATGCCAATATAGGACCCACTGTCATAATATATGTAAAATTGTCTGTCACAATTTGTCATTACACAATAATAATAATTGTTATTATTATTATAATTATTACAAGCTGGGATAATATTTAACTCCAAAATATTTGCGAGTACAGTTTTTTCGTATTTTTTTTCTGTCCCCAAATTTAACTATATCGATTTCCATAATATTTTAATCACTAACTAGTTTTCTTATTTGTTTACATCACTTAAATGGAATGCTCAGTTAGTTGCATTTACTTGTTTTCTGTTGTACTAACTATGTATGCATTGTAAATTTTCTGACAGACACAGCATTTGGCAGGAATTTAGCACACGTAAAGCTCCATATTTCCATATAAACGTATGTGTGGCCAAAACATTTATGTATGTGTGTGTGTGTGGTGCTACACACTGTCTGTATCTTCAAGGGTGAAATATGCACTTCTTCGAAAGCAGTCAATAGTGCAGTAAAACTGCGAACGAATTTTTTTTGTAAGTAACACAAACAAGTTCTTAATTTAAGTTGGTTATGTTATTGTAATTCATTTTTATGTCCAACTGAAATAATACAGTAATCTTGTCGTTTATTTGTCTTTTGCTGTAAGGCGTCAAGAGTCCATAGCAATTTCATCACAATGAAAAATCAGCTAACATCACAAGTGCAGCATAACGTAATATAAAATGTGAAGATGAGCTTGTTGGTTCGAAACTAGTAGTAGCGCTATTTGCTCCTATTAAACAGCATATGATTTCCCTTACACTGCAAGCATTTAAAGCTATTGTCGAAGGGCAAACTTGGCAACAAATGTACATAACATACAACTTGAAAGGCACATAACGTAATTTTCTATAAGCATTTATCAGTTTTTTCGATAGCTTTCTCCCATTAAAAAGCGGATTAGATACCGAAGAATGTCATCAGCCATGTAAGAAGCGTGTTGGGAGAAGAAAATATATAGCACTCACAGTAAAATTAACACTATATAGTCAATTCTGGGAAAGATATAAGGGCGGAATTTCGGTGCTCAACACATTACACGGCCCTTTTGTATAAGTAATACCGTTAGTGATCCACAGTAGCTGTGCAAAATATTTAATAATCGTTGCATTTGAACAGCTGGGAGGTCACATTAAAATTTTATTAGTGTAAGTAAATAAGCGGAACTCTTAAAATGCGGCGTTCTGCAACAATTATATCGCATGCAGCTACAGGAAACAAGCAAGTAGGAATATAAATCAGTTATTAAATCTTCAAATGATACAGATTTCAGTTCGTATGACGAAATATTAAGAATCATTATGAATGTCAATGCACCGTTTATTAGTTCTGTACTCACTCATCTTAGCAATGTTTCTTTCAGCTGTGATTAATTGCACGGTAGTTTGAAATACTCGTTAGTGAAACCAATTTATAGAGAAGGGTACATTGCGAAATGTAGACAATTACGGCAAATTTCATTGCTATTAATGATTTAGAACATTTTTGAGAAAGAAATGTATAAGAGAACTGTGGTACATCGGAGTAGATATAGTTTTGTCAGGTTTGCAGTTTGGCATCAGGAAAAGAGTGGCCAAAAAACCGCCTTTTATTCTTTTCATGGTTCGCATCGATTTATGTTACTGATCTGTCACTAAAAATTACAGATGATTTTTTTAAAAAAGTTCTCTTTGCAGATGACACTATTATTACAGTGAAAGACATTGAATGGAACGTAAACGATACACCTAACAGGCTAATCCTTAATATCAGCATGTCACAGATTAACGCTGAAATAAAAAAAAACGCGATGTATACAATTTGTCACAGGAAACTACAGCAAAAGACAAATTTTTTATCCCTGGGTGTTCAAACAGTCAGTGAAGTCGACCACTTTAAAAGCTTAGAACTGAGGAGAGAATGGTATCATACTCAACAAGTTGAATGGAAACGAATGCTGTTGTCTTCAAGACAGATTATTCTGACAGAATAAAACGGCTGTCAGGCAAACCAGCGGTGTCAGTTTGAACATTATGTAGGACTTCGAACTCAGCCAATGTTGTAGATATACTCTGTCATGACCTTTGTTATTGAAATTGTTGGCTCATTTAGAAGGAACTGTAACATCCATTCGGTGAACAATAGACGTAAAAATGATTTGCGTTTGGCTAACACTTCCTTATTTATTGAACAGAAGTTTGCACCGTTTAGCAGGTTTCATTTTCAATATGCTTCCAGCAGAACTGGAAAAATTGTGGTCTCCAACAACTCACATTGGCCCATTGTATCCGTACAGAAGTTACCCGCCGTACTAGAGAAATTTTTCTGTAGACTTACAAATTTTCTAACAAACATCTTGTAAACTATATACAGACTCGTTGCATTATCCAAATGTCCTTGGCTCGCATGTTTCCACGAAATCTGTTTGAAAAAGTTTAAAAATAGTTGAACAGTAAAACGAGCCTTCAATCGTCTGCATGTCGTATATGCAGTGCGGCTCGGGGTGAGTAATCTGTTGCACCACTGCCATTGAGCTCACTGACTGTGATGAATCGTGTAACAGCGCAAAAAAAAAGAAAAAAAATTCAAGGCGGAAAAAGGTCTCATACTAATTGGTTATAATTGGCCATGTTAAACTGAATCCTATTGCTGCACTCTCCTTCATTTGGGTCATTAAAGTACATAATCTTTTACGAGTTTAACTTTCATTGGGTTACTGAAAAACGTTTAACCCCTTGTGTCTTTTGCAAGTACTCGATTTTTAATTTATCGTTATCTTTGTACTTTATAATGTTTCAGTTACTATGACTAACCATGTTCAGTAATGGTGCAGACTCTGTTTCTTCCTGTACAAGATGTAGGTCCATCAAGGTTTGGTTCACCTTCAATTGCTGTGGAGGTATCTTTGTCTTAATCTGTACCACGATCTGTCTTACATTTTTAGACAATTTGTGGATGGCTCATACTGAGTCATTGCGCTACCATTTTCAGGTTTCTGTATGTTCGGTAATGTCTAATGTGAAGGTGGTTCCAGTAGAACAATATTTCCTCAAGTGTCTAAAGTAGTTAATTATTTTTTGTTATTAAAAGATGGTCCACCGAATAACACCATTACTTAAATTTATGTTAATCCTCTCCATAAGATACAATCCCTTAAAGTTTTTACAACGTAACCTGCTAAACATTCAGAAATATTAATTTTCAGATATGAAGCTTTCAATCATTTTTCGACTTATGGGAAACTGAGTATTTACCGAATGTACCTGTAAAACATTTGCACCAAGCTATGAAGAATGTGGAGCTCATATTATTTTACTTGCATTTGGAGCGACTGGTTCCCCCGCTACTGTTTTGCTTCCTTTTGGGAAGAAAACCTGTACGTAGTAAATGGGGCGTACTAGAACGGCTACGTGAGCTGAATTCAGTGATTTCCGTATGCTGACTTCGGTAGGAGCCGTCTATCGATGACATGAGGGGCTCGAATACAGAAAACGCTGCTTTGGTAACCCGCTTGCTGTTGCGCAACGAACGAGGAACATTCCCGGGATTCTAGATTCATCCGAACATTTGTGTTGTTTGGACAGACCACATAATGTTCGCGTAGCTCGTCCGTCTATTGTCTGCGAGCTCAAACACGAACCGACACATTACGAGAGCAGATATTCTCCGAACAATAGGGGCGACTGCAGCACACAGATAGCCGGTACGACTGCAGCCTGTAGGCAGACCCATAAAGCCGGACCGCGTGCTCTCGCGCACACAGCAAACGCAAACCCTCGCAAGCAATACAAACACTTGTATATTTCAGACAGTGCCGAAGATGCAAGAAGAAAGTTAATAATGAAAGAGATGATATTCCAGAAGTGATGTCACACGAAGTGTATAAACCCGTTCGAGATCTGAAGAAATAAAAGGCGCCTGGAGTTGATAATGTTCCAATAGGAATATTTAAAGCTGAAGACATAGCAGTATAAAGGAAACTTCCAATACTGTTCACGGAATCTTACGAAGGAATATTACTCTCCAAGGTTAGGATAATGTTCCTTGAAACTACGGCATCCAGTCCCCTTTTGTTTTGTTCTTAAATTTTTTACTATCCGGTTACCGGTTTAGAACCGCCTAGAGATTCATCATCAGAAGGTGCATATTTATTGATTATTTGCAGCAGAGGTGGAGTCGTTTCACAGTGGCAAGATGTGTAGACGAAACATGTAAGCACTGCGTATGGTGAGAATTATTCACATTATGAGATCGATTTTGTTGCAGTACTTGCAGTTATGGACATCCGTTGATTGGTTGCTATTGCACACACTGTTCTGGAAAACATAATGAATGTTTTCCAGTGACGTTAATTTTCTACACTTAACACACTTAGCCATAAGTAACATGTTTCACATGATTTACAAAACGTGAATGAACCAAGGAGTATAACCAAAGTTACGTTAAGGAGTTTGTGTTAGGGCAGAGACTCTCTTTGTTCAGCACTAGCAGTACACATTGTCGACAGTGGGTATGCATGTGTTTCTCTATTGCAAAAATAAAATGTAATTATATGGCAAAAATAGACATGTTTCATTTATAAAATCTATTAAACAATACCAATATTGCATCTTCAATTTTCGCACAGTCGTCGCATGTCGTTTGACATTTCATTTGTCCTTTGTTTAACTGAAATTGATCAGTACTTATGGAATAAACATCATACCGTTACTTTAAAAAATAATGAAATATTAAGCGGGGTGGTATGTGGGAGGAGGAGACTGTGTATGTGTGTGAGTGTGTGTGTGTGTGTGTGTGTGTGTGTGTGCGCGCGCGCGCGCGCGTACGCGCATGTGTGTATGTACACTAGAATGAGAGAGCGAGAGAGAGTGTGTTGAGTAGGTGTGCCAGTGTGGGAAGAGAGACAGACAGAGAGAGAGAGAGAGAACGAGAGATAGAGAGAGAGAGGGTGGGGGGGTTGGGTGAGGGAGGTTTTTGTGAGTTACCTATTTTTTCTAGTTAAATGAGCCTTTGAAATTTTCGAAAAATGTGTGATTTGATACGGCTGTTTGTTCATTTAAGACAGTGTGGAATAATTATTGTTATGGGCGAAATTCTTTAATTGTTCCAGCAGGTTAGTTTTTATTCCTTCGTGTACAGTGTTTAGGATATGGAAGTTTGTTTTGATGTTTGTAACTGAATGATGGTTTAGTGCTAGGTGATCTGCAAAACTACATTTACTTAAATTTCTTAAACATAGTACATCTCTGGGGTCTTTGCTCAAATTTCGAAGTTTCGTCCTGTTTGCCCTATTTAGAAGCAGGAGCAGCTGTTGCAGGTTAATTTATATATACCAGATTTGTGAAAATGCTTCTTGGCTGTTTTAGCTTTATAAACTATTTTGTTTGGTATTTTGTTGTTTGTATGGTAACTTATTTTGACTTTGTGTGGTTTAAACAGTTTTGCGATTTGGTATGAGATGTTGCCAGAAGTGGCATGGAGATACATTTAGTTTTTTCTCCTATGAACGGCTGTGTTGTTGATGTTGATTGGTTGGTATTTATCTTTTCATCTGATTTGTCCACTATGGATTGGTTATAAGCTTTGATGTGGGCTATTGCTTTTAAAAAGTTTAATTCCTTGGCTTTTTACGTCAGGTTCAGCATGAATTTTGTTTACACATTTGGCAGCTGACCTAAAAATGGTAAGTTTTGTTGATTTAGGTGACAAAATATGTTATTTATAATCACATCTGATATAATAGGTTTGCTATAAATTTGGAATTTTATATTTAGGTCAAGAAAATTAATTCCATGTTTTCTTTAGTGTTCAACTGTAAATTCTACCGATTATATTGTATCAATGCGTCATCAACATAACGTTTATAATAAACGATTCTGTCGTTGTAAATTTTGTTTACTTTAAAAAAATTTTCTTCTACATCATTAATACAAATGTCAGCTAGAAGGCCAGCTAAGCTACTTCGCATTGCCAGGCCATCTTTCTGAGTATAGACTTTGTTGTTAAAGGAAAAGGAATTATTAAATAGCACCAATTCAAGCAGCTCGATTAGTCTGTAGATTTCTACATTTTTTAACTTTTTGTGTTGCAACAAGTTATCTTTGATAATACAGAGTGTTTCTGTTCTGGCTGTACTGGTGTAGAGGTTAACTGTCTCAAGGGAGGTACACTTTACTGTACTAGGCACGGTGGTAGCTTTGAAGCTGTTAGTCAGTTCATAAATGTTCCTTACAGAGTAGATGGTTGTAAATGCGTATGATTTGCTAAGAAATTCATGAAGCTTTTTAGTTATTTTCTTCCCAGAGCTCTTTATTGAGTTGACCAATGGATGTATCGGATGCTCTTCTTAATAAATCTTGGGCTGGGATCTGAGCTTTGAAGCTGTAGCGTTCTTTGTTATACAATACTTAGCTTCATTGTATGTTAGTACGAAATTGCATTTCTTTATCAGGTCTTACTTTAGCTTGGTATTTGGGGCTGGGAACAGATTCTAATTGATTTATGTTGCTGTTTTCGAAACATTATAAAGCTCTGTCAATGTACTCTGATTCATACATTATTACAGTTCTTTTGATTTTGTCTGCCTTAACCATGACGGCATTACTGTTAGCTAGTTTCTTCTTGATTGGCTACAGTATTGTAACTTTATTGCGTGTCTTGCTGTGCAGGTTTTGTATTTCTATGTTATTCTTTATTCTTTTATTTGCTCCATGTGCTAAAGTATTTGATCATTTTGACTTAATTTTGCTGATAGACAGGCTATTTTAGTGTTATTATAGATCTTTAACTGTGTTATCAACAAGTTTTGTGGAATTATTGTGCTTGTGCCCCTTATTAGTAGATTAAGTTCTGTGTTGCTGAAGTTAATGTCAGATGTGTTCACTAATGTGTCAGAGAATTCATCTTATTCAGCATTTGAATTTACTAAGAACTCGTGGATTTTTTTACCTATGAGAGCAGACAGTTTTCTCTTTTGTTCATATGAATTTTTAGCATCTCTATATCGCCAGATTGTTGAACTACATCCAACAGTTTTACAAGTATAAGATAGTTGCTTAATTCTAGGTGCAGCCCATAGATGTCTTTCTGGAGTAAGTCGTTCTATTTATAATGAGAACTAATTTCATTTTTTTTCATGTGATTTCACACTTGCTTTTGGCTGCTTGTGCTAATTTGCTTTTGTCTTTCATTACAACTTAACATCATTGGGAATGACATTTTCTGATATACGCTTCTTATTGAATTTAAGAGGGAGAAGTGTTTTCCTTAACTTCAGTTTGAGCCTTCTATATGTGTTTATTGTTCCTTTTACCTCGCTAGGTAATGAAATAAAACTTTTATCCAGTATCGATGATCTCTGCGACGGAGGTGAGTAAAGGTTTCTTGAAATTACTGCAACCAGTTGCCTTTGTTTTGTTCTTCAATTTGTACTATCCCATTACTGGTTTCGAACTGCCTAGCGATTCATCTTCAGATGGGACACATTTATTGATTATTTTGCAGCAGTATGGGAGTCGTTTAGCTGTGGCAAGATATGTAAACGATACTTGTAAGCAATGAGTTTGGTGAAGATTATTCACATTATGAGATGGGTTTTATTGCATTACTTACATAATGTTTCCCAGTGAAGTTAATTTTACTGCACTTCACACACTTAGCCACAGTTAACACATTCACATGTTTTGCATAACGTAAACGAACCAAGGAGTACAGCTAAAGTTACGTCAAAGAGCTTGTGTTAAGGCAAAGAGTCTCTTTGTTCAGCAGTAGTAATACACACTGGCGACAGTAAGCATGTGTCTGTTTATCTATTGCCACTTGGAAAGCTAAAAAACTAACAAGAAACATCCCCCTCCATCCCTCCCTCCCTTCCTCTCTCTCTCTCTCTCTCTCTCTCTCTCTTTCTCTCTTCCACATTGGCGCAACTACTTAACACTCCTGTCTCTCTTTCTAGTTCGTAAACACACATACGCACACACACACAGATACAATATATAAATGAAATGTCAAATGAAATTTCAGTGTTAAAATGTAGATGTAAAACCTTCCAAACTCATTTTTAACATATTTTATAAATAGCACGTCTCCATTTTGCTGTATAATTACAGTTATTTTTACAATAGAGAAAGAGATACATACATACAGTCGTCATTGTGTATTACAAGTGCTGAACAGAGAGACTCTCCGCCCTAACACAGACTCCTTAATGTAACCACAGCTATACTCCTTGGTTTATTTACGTTTTGTAAAGCGTGTCTGAAGTGTTACCCATGGTTAAGTCTATGAAATGCATTAAAATTAAGGTCGTCGAAAAACATTCGTTAAATATTTCCGAATAGTGTGTGCACCAGCAACCAACCAACGGATACTAATAACTGTAAGTAATGCAATAAAATCGATCTCATAATG
Organism: Schistocerca piceifrons; assembly: GCF_021461385.2. NCBI lineage: Eukaryota > Metazoa > Arthropoda > Insecta > Orthoptera > Acrididae > Schistocerca > Schistocerca piceifrons. The sequence continues at coordinate 558,213,719 of NC_060149.1, forward strand.
TAAATAATTCTCACCACGCTCATTGCGTATAAGGTTCGTTTATATGTGTCGCCACCCATAAAGGACTCCCACACTCCTGCAAGCAATCAATAAATATGTAGCATCTGATGATGAATTGTTAGGTGGTTCGATATCAATATGGGATAATTAAAATTCAAGAACAAAACGACAAGCGACTGACTGTCGTAATTTCAAAAAACCTCTAATCATCACAGTAGCAGTGATCTTCATCCATAGTGGATAAAAATTTTGGTATAATGTTTTAACAATTCTACATCACAAGAAAAGGTGCATAAACACCTGAAGACCTATCAGCCTTCCCTCTGTAGTCACTGAACTCGCATTCGGGAGGACGACGGTTCAATCCCGCGGCCGGCCATCCTGATTTAGGTTTTCCGTGATTTCCCTAAATCGCTCCAGGCAAATGCCGGGATGGTTCCTTTCAAAGGGCACGGCCGACTTCCTTCCCCGTCCTTCCCTAATCCGATGAGACCGATGACCTCGCTGTCTGGTCTCCTTCCCCGAAAGAACCAACCAACCAACCCTCTGTACTTTACTAGATATTCACTACAATCGTCACCAACCGCATAGCAACCAACAGGCAAGTTTCTAAGTCTTGAACGAAGTTAAGAAACAGAGCAATGAGTATGGTTCAAATGTCTCTGAGCACTATGGGACTTAACTGCTGTGGTCATCAGTCCCCTAGAACTTAGAACTACTTAAACCTAATTAACCTAAGGACATCACACACATCCATGCCCGAGGCAGGATTCGAACCTGCGACTGTAGCGCTCGCGCGGTTCCAGACTGTAGCGCCTAGAACCGCTCGGCAACCCCAGCCGGCAGCAATGAGTATGAATTAACACTGTCAGGTGATCGCAGATTTTGAAAAACCTTTCCATTTTTCCATGGAATCTTGATCCAACCTGCATGAGAACACTGTAAAATAAATACGGCAATGCTACAATCTCCATTATATTTTATTAGCATAAAAATGAGTCTAGAAATGAGAGAGGGATCTGTTAACGAAATTCCATACCACCTAAAATACTTTCTGAAGTCCTGCATGAAGTTTTCAGATCCTCGCACTGTGAAAACGTAGAAGGCATATCTTTCGATGTAATTACCTTAACCACTTTCGTTTTACTGAAAGCATCGAGCTTTTTGCTTCTGTTGCAGATAAACCTCAACAATAAATGGAAGAACGTAGTAAAACAGGTCTGAAACCAGAACTGAAAATTAATTACAATAAGTCTAAAGTAAAGTATAATCAAAATTTCGAAAAGAAAACATTACAAACTAACAAGAAGTCATGTGATTCCATATTTACGACTCTTGAAGACAGGAGGGGAAAAAATAACAAGAAGAGTAAACTTTTTTGAGTGCTTTTGGTAAGCTGTAAAAAATTTACAGAATTAAGGTTCCAGTGTGTCAGAGAAAGGAAAGTTAAGAATTAAGGGTCTATCATTTTGAGTTATGACAGTGAAACGTAAACTTTCAGAATTGAGAGTCCCATTGTAAGTAATGCTCTCTCGTTGTATTTGTGCCTTGCAACTATAGGGTGCTCACATGTCAAAATATCGGCCGTTCTCGATGACGTCACTCGGATGCATTCATGTCCATTGCCTGAACAATTAAAATGCCGGGAGCACCTCAGATTCAGAATGCCTAGTTGCATGATAGGAACTAGTAGGAAAGACGGGAAAATAAATAAATGGGTAAGGGAAAAGATTAGAGCAGAATAAACACTGTAACCGCACATGATTGCCACGTGGTCTCAGGCACCTTAACACGGTCCGTGCGGCTTCCCCCGTCGGAGGTTCGAGTCCTCCCTCGGACACTAGTGTGTGTGTTGTCCATAGCGTAAGATAGTTTAAGTTAGATTAAGTAGTGTGTAGGCTTATGGACCGATGACCTCAGCAGTTTGGTCACATAAGACCTTATCACAATTTTACAATTCCCAAAACACTGTAACATAAACGAAATGGAAGTTTACGGGGCTTGTGTTCAGGCGAAAGGAAGATAATTGGACCAAGGAAGTCCTATGCTGGATTGCAGTAAATAAGAAAAGACCGAGATAATCACCTACGGTAAGGTGGATATCTATAAATAGAGACAGTAATGTATGGAAAAGTCTAAAGGAAGGCTGTCTACAACTGCGGATCCGTGAACGACAAATTTATGGTGGTGATGGTGATGATGATAATGATGATGAAATGATGATAATGTCAACTGTGTCAAAAAAGTAACAAAATGATATCGACAATCTTGGGAGATCTGTGGGGTGTGTCTTTAGGAACACACTGAGGGCAGGAATCCATGTTCATCCAACGACGCTAACCAAGCGTTGAAGTTTCAGGTGCAATGTCTAGTGCTACGACACCCGTGAGTTTGCGTCCAATGGAGGGAAACTGAGATTTCAACAATGGACCTGATAGCACTCAATTCTTTACATACGTCTATCGCTTCCACAGTTGTGACGACAACATTTTATAGACCTTTACGCACATCATCACTGTACAAACTAGAGGCAGCCATTGGCCCCTCTTAATCTGACCCTCTGATCCGTCGCTGAATTAGGTTTCCGTTCGTATCCTCAATTTGTTCCTCAGAACATCCTCTACAGTCGCTCATAATTTATCGGTACTGTCTTTATACCGCATATAGTCAGGTGCTGAGCGTCTTGTCGACAGCGCTTTCACCTGAATTTTCAACAGAGTGATTATCTGCCCTTACCAATATCGTTTTATGCAACGCTGATTGTTATATCTGCCCTTCAAAAACCACGAGCTAGATTTTCATATTCTCTCGCTCACTACGCACAAACTAGTCCTTCATAAAAAATGAAAAGGACCTTTTTCTATGAAATACAATGTAGTTAAATATTGTACCACGACACGTTTTCGCTAGAGGCAGTAGTTTTCGAGTTATACAAGAAAATCGTACATAAGTGATTTTCAACGGCACCCGCACACTCACAGTACGTCCCGACCAGTCAGGATTTCTAATGTGCTGTTCATGGCACTCCTTCCTACCACTGTAAAAAAATTGCGACAGCACAAACTATTTCCTACATTCGACCTTCTTTGGTGTTTCTGACCGGTCTTGTTGCGCCACCTGCTTAGACGATCACTTTAAAAATGGAAAACTGACGTTAGTGTTAATTTTACCTGACAATTTTGTGACTTTTAAGGTCATAAAATAAACAATTACATCACATTTGTCACGCCTTTTGACTATGAAATTACTTTCCTCGTAAGGGTTAAGTTTGAGTCGAATTCTCAACGCAGTTGATTTCAGCGTAACGTTTACAGAAGTCATCTTTTTATTTACTCTCATGGGCACGCTTAAATTAATAATGTTAACGAAACAGCCGAGTATGCTGGTGGCCTAATAGCCCAACCAATAGACGCCAAAAAAGGTCGAATATTGGGTATAGTCTGTGTGGTCGGATGTTTTTGGACAGTGGTGCATTAAATTTACTAGAGAATGGTCCTGTTCATATTTTTCTGTAGAACTAGCAGCTTGCGTGGAGCGACCGAAAGAATATCACAATCTTGCGCTTGGTTTTTGAAGATCACATATAACATGGCAGCTTGCATAAAAGGACATCGGTGTGGGGCAGCTAAATCATCCTATACATGGTTAGAAATATAGTCGTATCTCAATTACGATAATTTACCATGTAATTACTGGAAGCTGTTTATGTTTGCTTACAACTCTTTTTTTTTCAGACGCTATCTCCCTTGTAGGAATGAACACCGAGTCTGGAAGAATCTATCTGGTGAAACTTAGCTTCCTCTTTACGTTCGTTAGGTACATAAGGCCATACATAACGGAGCACAGAGTCCTAATACATTTACTGACCTTCAGAAAGCTTTGGATGTACTCTGTCAACTAGGAAACAAGATACATGCTTACAATATATGCGAGGAAACTGTTCGATTGGACTGAGGCATATTAACGAACAGAATACTCTATATACATATTTATAAATGAGACGACTTCGTCATACGCAAAAGGAGGCCTAGTGTGAATGGCGGTAATACCTTTAATCTCCGCAATGTACATCCACGGCTTTCTAGAGAATTTTTTTTTTAGTTTTTTGAAGTTGTTTGCTGACTAAAAATTTTTGTTCAAGCGCTTCATGTAGTTCGTAAATTATTACGAAATCCTAGAAGATTCAAGATGATCAGCAGTTAGTAGAAACACAGGCAACTGACCCTTTACATATACAAATATACTGTAATATGCGTAAACAGTCGTGCGTGTCGTACATGTTTTGACCACAGGAATCGGTTACAACAAGTATCTAGGCTTATCTATCCGGAGGGAATTAAGGATGAACAACCACATAGATCAAATTGACTGGAGATTTATCTTAGGATGTTATAGACATTCAAGGTGGCCACGAGGAACGTCACTTACCAATCCTCGTTTGACAATACTTAGAACGTTGTCGGTAGATCTGGGACCTTTATCAAATTGAACAGTTAATACTAAAAAAACGGGAGATGCTACAGGAAATGCGCTGCGCATCGTTGAAATGCTTACTCTCAAAGTTTCAGGTATCCACTTACCAGTATAAGTAAAACACATTACTTCCTCCAATTTTTAGTTCACGTAATGACCACGAGGCTTACTTGTTCAGATGGGCTCTGACTGTAGTTCTCCCCACACATCATCCACAATGAATCATAAAAGAGGAAAAAGAGTCTGAAGCACGATGTGCCTTGCGGAGTAAGGGTGTGTTTGTACCGCCAGCCTTCACGCGCTGTAACGTAAAGCCAGCAGCCAACGTGGAGAGCTGCGGCAACACCGGCTCCCTCGTGTCGAAGTGTACATAAATTCTAAACAAGCCTTCACGTTCCATAAACATGTGAGGCAGCTTTGTTGATCTTGACCGCAGACGTTAAGACTGAATTCTAACGCCAGTACTGGTGTGGAACGAACCCCTTTCCAGTCTCTCGATGTAGCTCGTTAACCATGGTAGGATTCATTGTCTATTATATCTATATAAAACTGCACAAGTACCGGCATTTTTGTGCTACTATTGTGTGACCTCCACAAAAAAAATTTATGTGAATGTCATAGAAATAACCCAGTTATAGTGCGGAGTGCACTTCACAAAAAGAAATCTGCTCGTTTTTAGGAAGCACCACTTATTGCATACGCTGCGCACTCTTTTCACATACATATTCTATTAAATAGTGAATACGAGCAAGCAGGCAGAGTTCGTTACATTTCATAAAGACATTCGACAGTAAAGCGCTCTGTTAACAGGTATCTTCGTAAATAAGCGACAGACTGAAACAATTTGATGATACGTTAGACCCAGAACGTTATCCTAGACGGCGAGTGTTTATCAGAAACAATGGCAACGATGGAAGTACTGCAAAGAAGCAATATAACATCGTATACCCAGATTACGCAGCATGGGCGATAGTTGAAGCTCCCCATAAATGTCGATGTCGGTCACGTAAGTTGAAAGAGTAGGGGAAGATGTTTTCAGTATTTTCCTGGAGTTACTTTTATAAATTTTGGCTGGATCATATTCGTGTTGCACTTACGAAACGACCTCATGTCCGCCAGACGACTGCAATGGTCAACGCCTAATTTTATTCCACTATTTATTTCAGCATGGGCAACATTTCCTACTCGATTTGCAGTGCCTCACACACAACTGCAGTGCTGTATATAATGGTACGTTATGGTATGACCTAAGATTGTGAAAAGCGCTAAGTCATCTCAAAATGACATGAAATGTCTTGTACGCCGAAATCGATAGCGGTATATAATTTGACGGCAGTTAACATACACAGCTTATAAAATCTGACGTTATGTTGCAGCAATCGTATGGTCAAAATGTTGTCATTTCATCAGCCCAGTGCCGGCCGAAGTGGCCGTGCGGTTAAAGGCGCTGCAGTCTGGAACCGCGCGACTACTACGGTCGCAGGTTCGAATCCTGCCTCGGGCATGGATGTTTGTGATGTCCTTAGGTTAGTTAGGCTTAACTAGTTCTAAGTTCTAGGGGACTAATGACCTCAGCAGTTGAGTCCCATAGTGCTCAGAGCCATTTGACCCATTTGAACCATCATCAGCCCAGTCTGTTAAATATGTAACAGGTACGTTACAAAAATGTTTGAGGTAGAAAAAACAAATAAAATGAGCTGCAGGGAGGAAATATCGATACCTTGTATTTGCGGGGCGGATACTGGTAACGTGTAGTGCCACTGCAAGTGATAGCATGCGTAGCATCCACGTATAATCTCTACTTGAACACTGTTCAAGGGTTTTATATTGTTAAGTTGGAAACTGAAGTAATGCACTGTTGTCCTGTTAGGTTTGAATCGGTTCAGTAAGTATGAGAGAACTGCTGAGACCTTCGGTGCCCTCACTGGAGCAGCTTCGGAAGAAAGATGTTATTAATTTCACGAAAGGGTGTTGCGAATATTTAAGGAACCAATATTTGAGACATATGACAAAATCATTTTACTACCTGTGGCAATAATTTGGAGATGTAACGTAGAATCAAAGTGACAGAAATTAACACACATACGAAGTTCTACGTGTATGAAATTTTCTGTAGCTGTGTATTTGAATAAGAAAAAAAAAAGAAAAATTGGACGCATTAGGTATTTTTTTACTCTTATCTTTTTTGACTTCAAAATAAGGCGTATCACGAGACAAATGGCTAACCCGTGGAATACAACGCGTTTCAGATCTCCAAACGCTCCGAATCCACAAGCTTACTGATAGAAACGGGTATTTTCAGTAGTGATATAGGCGAGTTTGTCTAGTTGTTTAGATAGTAAATCGTGATTGTGAGAAGTGTGATTCAGATCCAGCTCATCGACTTTTATATTGTGCAGTTTCACTACATTACTTGAGGTGAACGCTGGTATGATTCCTTTAATACGGCCACGGCCCACTCATTACCAATACACCTCTCCAGCTGAGTCAGTGCTCCATCTTTAAAATCCATCGACGTAGTAAAATTCTAATGGTCTTTCCTCTCTTAAATTTTAATACAGCATTTCTGAGAAATTGTTAAATATCAGAAATACCTAAAGTTAGGAAATATGTTTACCAAACACTTCCTTGGCTATCAGTTTCGAAGTCGTTTGTAATATCATGTTCTGATATGGACCGAGTTGCGATAACGGATCTTTATCACATTGCCTTCAGTTGATGTAATGATTTATATCAGCATCTTTGTGATTCGTACTACATCTACATATACATCTACATTTATACTCCGCAAACCACCCAACGGTGTGTGGCGGAGGGCACTTTACGTGCCACTGTCATTACCTCCCTTTCCTGTTCCAGTCGCATATGGTTCACGGGAAGAACGACTGCCAGAAACTCTCCGTGCGCGCTCGAATCTCTCTAATTTTACATTCGTGATCTCCTCGGGAGGTATAAGTAGGGGACAGCAATATACTCGACACCTCATTCAGAAATGCACCCTCTCGAAACCTGGACAGCAAGCTACATCGCGATGCAGAGCGCCTCTCTTGCAGAGTCTGCCACTTGAGTTTGCTAAACATCTCCGTAACGCTATCACGCTTACCAAATAACCCTGTGACGAAACGCGCCGCTCTTCTTTGGATCTTCTCTATCTCCTCCGACAACCCGACCTAGTACGTATCCCACACTGATGAGCAATACTCAAGTATAGGTCGAACGAGTGTTTTGTAAGCCACCTCCTTTGTTGATGGACTACATTTTCTAAGGACTCTCCCAATGAATCTCAACCTGATACCCGCCTTACCAACAATTTTATATGATCATTCCACTTAAAATCGTTCCGCATGACCACTCCCAGATATTTTACAGAAGTAACTGCTCACCTTACCAAAAGATTTTCTCATCAAGATTCTTTCTCCAAAACTTCATAATTACCTGTTTCATATAATCTACGACATAGCAAAGAACATGTAATAATATATATACTGAACAGCCAACGCGACGTTGGATGCCACCTGATGGCGTTGTGAACACTTGACGCGTCCACAAAAGTAAGATGCGGAGCAGACACGGAAGGGGGATCATTCTAAGAATATATGGGCTGCAACTGGGGAAACCAACTGAGATAAGCGACTTTGACTAATGGCAGATTACTATTAAGCAGAGCCCGTGAACGAGTATCTCAAAAACGACGAAGCTGGTCGAATGTTCACGTGCTACTGTCGTGAGAATCTACGGAAAGACATAGAAGGACAGTGAAACTACCACTACGCTCTAAGTGGTTGGACGTCCACAACTCTTCACAGAACGCTGAGTTCGGAGGCTTGTCTGCTCTATAAAGTAGGGTAGATGGAGATCTGTAACACCTGAGCCGAAAGAGCACAGTACTGGTGCACCCACAAGTGTTTTGGAGTACACCGTTCGCCGCACAGTGTTTAACATGGAGCTCCGCAGCAGACCACCTCTAGGTGTTCACGTGCTGAAGCAACCACGTCTTCGATTATGATTGCAGTGAGCACGGGACCATCGGCATTTGACCGTCGAACAAAGGAAACGAGTCGGCTCTTAGCGTGAATCACATTTTTACTGCACTAAGTCGATGGTCGTCTCCACCAACTCTGTGATCGAGGTGAACGTCGGCTCGAAACGTGCAGCGCACCACGGACGCAGGCTGTTGGGAGCTGTATTGTGCTTTGGGGATGTTCTTCTGCACTTGCGTGAGACCTGTGGTAGTAATCGATGACACGCAGACAGTTGCGAACCACCAACATCCCATCATGCTTGATGTCGTCCCTGACAGTGATGTCATCTTTCGGCAGTATAATTGAAGGGCTTAATTCAATAGTGGTACAAGTCCATTTTTGTTCGTTCTGAGATACAGAGTCCTAAAGTTAAATGAGCTCTGAGAAATCTGCAGTTGAGATACTTGAATATTTCTGGTGACACGTACGTAAGCATCATGTCTGATCACCTGCATCCATTCATGTCCATTGTGCATTTTGACGGACATGGACAATCCCATCAGTACAATGCGACACCCCACGCATCCAGAATTGCTACAGAGTGGCTCCAGAAACACTCTTGTGAGCTTAAACACTTCCGATGGCCACCAAACTCCATAGACATAAACACTATTCTGCGTATCTGGGATGCCTTGCAACGTGCTGCTCAGAAGAGATCTCCACCGCCTCGTACTCTTACGGATTTGTTCACAGCCCTGCAGGATTCATGGTGTCAGTTCCCTCCAGCACTATCTCAGACATCAGTCGAGTCCATGTCACGTCGTTTTGCGGCATTTCAGCGTGGTCGCGGGGGCCCTACACGATATTAGGCAGGTGTACCAGATTCTTTGGCCCTTCAGTGTAAAATGGTTGACTTCCTGGGCATAAGACATAAATTGAGTTATAGACTGAAATCAGACTGCTTAAATGTCAATGTCTAATAGCATAGTATGACCTAATGCAATTTAATTATTCATTCGTTAATAGCAGGCCTGAAGTTAAAACAGTATAGCATTTAATACGATCGCTATATCGCAGTAGAAGTCATCTATCTTTATGTCTTTGTATACTATAGACGAGAGCAGGACAGTTCCAAATGAAAGGAGCTAATATTGCTGTATCTTATAAAAAAACTGTTGTTCTGTGTAAGCAGAGGTTACTGTTGATTTTACAAAGATGCTGACCGTTGAGTTCCATTAAAACCGTTTTGAGCTAATGGTAGCCAGGCTCGAATCAAGATGGCACAGATAATTTTCGCCGCCAGTATTTCGTCGGTAAGTGCTGGAGGTATGAAGTGTGAGTTTCCTGTTCACCAGATTTTTCAATAACGCCGTGAATTAAATTCCACTGCTCCCCGAAGTATCTCCTGAACTGAGAGTTTGTGAGACTGTTGATACTGTGGGATGCGGGCGTTCGTCTTAACTGTCCTTTTGGTGTTATTCGAACTAGATAACACACAAGCAAATCACATTAAGTCGAGTTTATTAGAGTAGCTGAACTGACAATACTTAACTTTCGTTTCTACATAATGGGTCGCAAACAATAGATGACATGGAAATGATGAGTGTCCTTTGATAGGTACAATTTCCATGCTAACTAATCGCAGAAGTTCATAAATCACTGCTATCGTTAATATCATTAGGCCGGAACAATTACAGGCCCTTACACTCAATATTCATGCTAAAGACACAACATTTACGCTTTGGGCATGTAAAGCACTTAATGGCTGCGAGGAAAGAAATCCTATCTTCTAGAGCAGTGTTCCACAACTGATGTGCCGCGGCATTCCGTTGTGGCTACACAGAGTGAACGGTGTGATACGAACATTTACGTATTATTATAAGAAATTAAGCGACTCCGAAATTAGATATACTGCGAATTTTTATATTTGTATGGCATCTTACTGACGATAATAAACTGTTGGTGGCATGAACTAAAGAACATCTAGTACTCTTGCAGCAGAATTTCAGACAGTACTTTTGGAGAGAGTCTTGAAGATTTCGTTTGGGTTCGTGATCGATTCGTGAATTCGAAAGACCTTCCGAATTTAGGTTTAGGCTTACAACAGGAACTGGCAGATTTGAAATCAGACGGAATACTGAAATCAAAACTTTTCGAAGTGTCTTCGGACACATTTTGGTTATCAATAAGCAGTGAATACCCAGCTGGCTCCAAGATGGCAATTAATGTGCTATTACCGTTTTCAACTACACATTTGTGTGAACTAGACTTATCGACATTGACTGAAATTAAAACATTAAAGAGAGAGAGATAGAGAACCAAATCCATCGATGAAGAAATAAGGCTTGTTTTGTCAACAATTCTTCGACGAATGATCCGTGTGTTTACAACTAAGCTGGCTAAATTATCACATTGAATGTATTAGTAGAGTTACTTACTGATACATTCGTATTAGAAATGTCTAATTTCTACAGTAAATTAAATTCAATAAGTTGTTAATAAATGTACGAGCCTATTCGTGTTTTGTAATAATAGTAATAATTTATTACATGACAGGGTAACAATTCGTAATTATATTGAAACTAGCTGACGACCTGTCGTATTGCGGGTGCGTATTTATTCCCATCCATCTCCTCCTTCCTAACCTTTCTGTTCACCTCCTCCACTCGCGCTGTCTGTCCATCCCCTCCTGCAAATCTCAGTGTGCATCTGCTGCTCCCCATCTCTCGGTCCACTTGCTACTCTCACTCTGTCCATCTGCTCCCTCCCCACTGTGCATCGCCTGTTCTCCTCTAAGCAGTCTCCTCCTCTCCCTCTCTCTTTCCATCTCCTCTTCACTCCTCTCTGCGTCCATCCTCTCCTCTCACCTGTCTCTGCCCAACTCCTCCTGCACCTCTCTGTGTGCATCTGCTTCTCCCCCTCTCTCGGTCCACTTGCTACTCTAACTCTGTCCATCTGCTGCTTCCCCTCTGTTCTTCTCCTCCTCCCCCTCTCTCTGTCCATCTCCTCTTCACCCCTCTCTGCGACTATCCTCTCCTCTCACCTGTCTCTGTCCAGCTCCTCCTCCCCTTTAGCTGTCCATCTCCTTTTCCCCCCTCTCGTTGTTCATCTACTCCTCCCTCCTCTTTCTGATCATCTCCTCTTGTTTCCTTTCTGCATCCATCTCTTCCTCTCCCCTACCTCTGTTCATATTACCCTCTTCCTTTTCCTAGCCCATTTCCTACTTACCCTCCTCCTGTTCATCTCCTGCACCTCCTCGCTATCTACCCATCGGTTCCTCAAATTTTCGCTGTCCTTATTATTCCCTTTCCTTTCTCTTTCTATCGTCTTCTCTCCCCTCTCTCTGTTCATCTCCTCCTCTTCCTTTCACTTCACTTTCCATTTCCGCAATCGTTTCTCTGTCCATTCTTCTCTGCCCCCTTATATGTGTCCACCGCCTCCTAGTCTGTCTCTGTCTCTGTCACCTCGTCCTCCTTTTCTCTCCTCTTTATCGCCCCCACAGCTATAGGACGTTGCTGGTTCTCGCACCCACAGTATTTATTTCCAGACGCAAGTATTGGGGGTAATTTATTTGATTGAAATGAGTCCATGCATTCAGCAGGAGCTTTGTAACCATTCCTTTCTCCACGTCCGCACATGTCACATATATTTAACATATTTCAAACGTGTTTGTTGGCACACATGTTTCACCTGCCTCTCTAGAGAATTTCAAACCTGTGGTTCAATTTTCACGCATGTCAATGTTTATAACGTCATATGTCGTGACCTATACATAGTACAGTGATATAATTAATTTTGCAGGTGCATCCAGTGGCACATGTGCATGCTGTATGTGGAATGTGTTGTGAATAGACTGAGTAGCATAGAAATAATGAATTATATCGTCATGTGTGACGAGGCTAGTAGTAGTAGAGTAGCGGGGTTGCGAGAACAGATTTGATATCAAATTGATATGCAAATTAATCAAATTGATTAATAACTCACGCCACCCCCGCCCATCCACACTCACCCCCGCCTACCCCCGCCTCTGACCACGCCCGCCTCCAGATGATGTCACATGTTTTCCTAGCTGCACATGTGCCCCAGCCTCTTCATCTCCCTCCCCCCTGCCGCAACCTACCCTACTGAATTTTGGCAGGAGTTTCAAATTTTAGTGGCAATTTCTTTGTCCCAGGGGTGTGCTGACATCCTACCCCCCACTTCACCCCTCCCCCACATGGAATTGGTGGAAAAAGGAATCAGTCTGTGCTGGACAGGATAGACATATGTCTTTAATTGTTTAAATAAAGACCATCCTATGCAGCACAGGCCGAGTCCTTTTCCCACCAATTCCCAGGTGGGGGTAGGAGATGGAGTCGGGTGGATGTCAGCAGAGCCCTGGGACAATTAAATTCCCGTCGAAAATCGAAATTCCCACCAAAATCCAAAATATCCGCCATAGGGTGGGTTGAAGGAGGGGAGAGGAGGGAGGGGGATGAGGAGGCTGGGGCACATGTGCAGCTGGGAAAACAACTGACGTCATCAGGATTCGGGGGTGGGGGTGGTCGGCGGAGAGGGTGGGTTGGGGCAGGCAAGGGTTGGGGTGATTAATTAATCAATTTAATGAATTTGCATATCAATTTGATATCAAAAGTGTGCTAGTAGCCCCACTACACTACTAATGTGGCTCTTTTCCTCGCATCTCAGTATTTGACATCATATCTCCTGAAATATGGGTCGTACAATAAAATAATTCTGCTGGTACATTCAGTGTTATATGTGAATACTGTCCGCAAAATGTGTCACGAATACAATCAGTAGTAAAGGGATGATAAATTAAAACGTCACGCCCCATGCGGCAGTTTTACTGGATGAACATCTAAAATGTTGTACGTGGAAAAACTTTTTTTCTTTTATGATTTTGTGGGTATGGTCAGCGAGAACAAGTTTCGTAAAAGTTTGAAATTATGTGCGAAGTTTGTTGCAAACCACTAAGTGCTCTCATTCTTAAATATTGGACTGTTAAATTCCGAGTTTTCGGGCTTCCTGGGTTACGCTATTGTTTGACCCCACAATCCCCACCGCTTTGATAGATAGGTGGTTTTCACCAACATAGCAATTTTATCCATATAGTAAGTGATATGTGTTCCAAGTGTTGCTGATACCGGTCCTGTGGTTCAAAAAGAGATCCGGAACATATACAGGGTGTTACAAAAAGGTACGGCCAAACTTTCAGGAAACATTCCTCACACACAAAGAAAGAAAATATGTTATGTGGACATGTGTTCGGAAACGCTTACTTTCCATGTTAAAGCTCATTTTATTACTTCTCTTCAAATCACATTAATCGTGGAATGGAAACACACAGCAACAGAACGTACCAGCGTGACTTCAAACACGTTGTTACAGGAAAAGTTCAAAATGTCCTCCGTTAGCGAGGATACATGCATACACCCTTCGTCGCATGGAATCCCTGATGCGCTGATGCAGCCCTGGAGAATGGCGTATTGTATGACAGCCGTCCACAATACGAGCACAAAGAGTCTCTACATTTGGTACCGGGGTTGCGTGAACAAGAGCTTTCAAATGCCCCCATAAATGAAAGTCAAGAGGGTTGAGGTCAGGAGAGCGTGGAGGCCATGGAATTGGTCCACCTCTACCAATCCATCGGTCACCGAACCTGTTATTGAGAAGCGTACGAACACTTCGGCTGAAATGTGCAGGAGCTCCATCGTGCAAGAACCACATGTTGTGTCGTAATTGTAAAGGCACATGTTCTAGCAGCACAGGTAGAGTATCCCGTATGAAATCATGATAACGTGCTCCACTGAGCGTAGGTGGAAGAACATGGGGCCCAATCAAGATATCACCAACAATGCCTGCCCAAACGTTCACAGAAAATCTGTGTTGATGATGTGATTGCACAATTGCATGCGGATTCTCTTCAGCCCACACATGTTAATTGTGAAAATTTACAATTTGATCACGTTGGAATGAAGCCTCATCCGTAAAGAGAACATTTGCACTGAAATGAGGATTGACACATTGTTGGATGAACCATTTGCAGAAGTGTACCCGTGGAGGCCAATCAGCTGCTGATAGTGCCTGCACACGCTGTACATGGTACGGAAACAACTGGTTCTCCCGAAGCACTCTCCATACAGTACGTGGTCAACGTTACCTTGTACAGCAGCAACTTCCCTTACGCTGACATTAGGGTTATCGTCAACTGCACGAAGAACTGCCTCGTCCATTGCAGGTGTCCTCGTCGTTCTAGGTCTTCCCCAGTCGCGAGTCATAGGCTGGAATGTTCCGTGCTCCCTAAGACGCCGATCAATTACTTCGAACGTCTTCTTGTCGGGACACCTTCGTTCTCAGCCGGCCGAAGTGGCCGTGCGGTTAAAGGCGCTGCAGTCTGGCACCGCAAGACCGCTACGGTCGCAGGTTCGAATCCTGCCTCGGGCATGGATGTTTGTGATGTCCTTAGGTTAGTTAGGTTTAACTAGTTCTAAGTTCTAGGGGACTAATGACCTCAGCAGTTGAGTCCCATAGTGCTCAGAGCCATTTGAACACCTTCGTTCTGGAAATCTGTCTCGATATAAACGTACCGCGTCACGGCTATTACCCCGTGCCAATCCATACATCAAATGGGCATCTGCCAACTCCGCATTTGTAAACATTGCACTGACTGCAAAACCACGTTCGTGATGAACACTAACCTGTTGATGCTACGTACTGATGTGTTTGATGCTAGTACTGTAGAGCAATGAGTCACATGTCAACACAAGCACCGAAGTCAACATTACCTTCCTTCAATTGGACCAACTGGCGGTGAATCGAGGAAGTACAGTACATACTGACGAAGCTAAAATGAGCTCTAACATGTAAATTAAGCGTTTCCGGACACATGTCCACATAACATCTTTTCCTTATTTGTGTGTGAGGAATGTTTACTGAAAGTTTGACCGTACCTTTTTGTAACACCCTGTATACATACGCGCATCCATTTTTATAGCATGAATAGTTTCGAACGATAGTATAAATTTGAATGTTGTATGTTCTGTCGGACATGTCCGACATTCAGATAGATACAATTCTGTAAGAGTGCGCCAGATCCTGTTTATGGACGGGGGACGTTACACCGCAGCAGGCGATAAGTTGAGACTTCTCTTCGAACGGAAAGCGTGTTGAGATGGCCAAGGCTGTTAGGACAACTGTTCGAGAGGAGCGGAGCACCTGGGTGCGAATTCCGGTGCGGCACAAATTTTGAACTTTCGCCATTACCGAGACGGCCTGTGCGGCTGGAAATCACGAGCTTCCCACCCATCGTTTCTCTTTATTTCCCCATCCCTTATTTCATCTAAAGGAATCACACAATTTTTAAGGGGCAGCCTATTTGGTGTGCCGTGTTGAGTTTAGGCCATTCTGGATGCATCGTGTGTAAGAAAATGTTGCGGAACACTGCTCTGGAGAATACCAAAAGTGAACAATGCCGTACAAGGTTTACACTTGCATTCATTTTCTGTAAACTTCTGAGAAGTTTCTCACGGATATCAGAATAAAGGTGGAAATCTCCTGGCCGACTGAAACTGCGAGCTGGATGGGGAATGGAATCCGGAACTTCGCTGCCCTTCACAAACAGTGCTCTACCTGACTGAGACAGCCTGGCGCGACTCATGACTCATCCTTACTGTTTCAGATTTGTAGTATTTCTCTCCCACTTTCCAAACTTCACAGCAGCTCCCTGACACTCCGTCGAGGACTGGTAGTTTTCGAAGACTGGGAATCGCGTATAGTGGCTTAGCCGCAATCTAGAGGCATTTCCAGAATGCAGTTGTCAGTTTGATGGACCAGATCTCGCATCCAAAATATTGACAATGTTGAGGAATACTCTTAGCGAGTGAGGGATTCCCTGAGTTCTGCAGGAGAAAATCTCTCGCACAGCGCAGAGCTTCTGGCAAAACACAAGCTCACAGGGCACAACAATGCGAAAGACTAAAATCCGGGTTCCGCTCCCGGTCCAAGTTTAATATACCATGCAGTTTCAAAACAGCTCGTCCCCGCAGAATGAAAGATACATTTTAGAGAATAATTATATACGCATAGAAAGGAATAGTTGGTGACTGAAAGGGATTAAAACTGTACAAATACTACATGAAAATTTTAATATTACATTCCTTTGACTAAAATTTAAACTACTCTTAAATTCTAGTACGCATCTTTTCGTCCACTGCAGTTTAGTCAAAGATAAATGATTCGTTTTCGTTTCGAAATAAATAGACTGCTTCATTTCGCTATATTTTTATTATTAAGCTTGCAATCTGTGTACAAAATTTAGTCATCAACAGCTAAAACTTTTCAGCCATTAACAATTACTGGAAAGTGATTTAAAGAATCCTATGATTGTCTAATTACTAAAAAATAACTAAACAATATATCCTCACTATTAGCAAAAAAGGAAAAGCTTCGTAATTTCTGAATATCGAAGTAATAATTAAATTATTCTTTACAAAAAATATTTACAATCTGGTTTATACAGTCGCAACTCTTTGAGAGATAAACTGTTACGTTTATGACAATATTTTAGTTCCAAGTTGATATCATTCAAGAAAATTATATTAATTAATCATTAAACCTGGTGATTTTAGTTTCTCGCAGGGTCTGTGACCATATTTTAAGATTGCTTCCCCGTGTTTCTTGGACGCGCCGCATGGAAAAGACACGTATGTCCGTATTACAGTTACGTTACTTGCACTGGCGCAGTGGAGACGTGAGTCTCAGGTCGAAACTTCCGGTCGTACAACCTCCAAGTATGACGATATACAAATTTTATGCTGCCTCCTGCTGGTGTGGCTACATTGGCCATTATAACTTCCTCGCAGCCGGAAAGTAATTACGGCTCCCGTGTTGAAACTTTATAGCTGTCAATGTCGTAAAAATGTTGAAGTTTCATGGCTGCAAATATTGTATAAGAACAGCTTTCACTTTGATACTCTTCAAAATTGAACACTGCTGTGTAGCTAACAAATCAGATGTAGCTCTAGTGGTTCAAAATATCAGTAGGCTAATTAAAGCTATGTCATGTTTTTATGGCAGAAATACGATATGAACCCACTGCTAATTGTCGTTGTTGTTGTTGTGGTTTTCAATCCGAAAACTGGTTGATTCACTTTTCCACGCTAGTCTATCCTCTGCAACGCCTCTTTACCTCTACATAACCTCTTTAACCTATATGAATTAGAACCTGCCGGCCGCGGTGGTCTCGCGGTTCTAGGCGCGCAGTCCGGAACCGTGCGACTGCTACGGTCGCAGGTTCGAATCCTGCCTCGGGCATGGATGTGTGTGATGTCCTTAGGTTAGTTAGGTTTAAGTAGTTCTAAGTTCTAGGGGACTGATGACCACAGCAGTTGAGTCCCATAGTGCTCAGAGCCAATTAGAACCTACTTAGCGTACCAAAGCCTTTATCTTCCTCTACAGTTTTTATCCCCCCGCACCCACCCCCACACACAATTCCATCCGATACGAAAATGATGATTCCTCAACGCCTCAGTATGTGGCTATCAGTCAATCCCTTCTTTTTGTTAAGTTATGACACAAATTGATATTTTCGGATTCGATTCAGTGCCTCTTCATTAGTTACTCGAGCTATCCATCTTACGTGTAATATACTTTTCTTAGCTGACCTGCTTACCGTTCACACTTCACTTCCACACAAGGCTACACTGTTGATAAACACCTTTAGAAAAAAAATCCTATCACTTTAATTTGTATTCTGTGTTAACAAATCTCTCCTTCTCATAAACCATTTTATTACTAGTGTCAGACTGCAGTTTTAACTTCTGTAATTTCGGTTTCGTATGTTATTTTGTTGCTCAAATAGCTAAACCCATGTACCACATTTGGTGTCTCATTTCGTAATCATAATTCTATCAGCATCAGCTGAAGTAATTCGACTTTATTGCATTCACCTTTTTTTTTTACTTTTGTTGACATTACTCTTCCTCAAGACTCTAAACATTCAGTTCAGCTGCTCTTCCAAGTCCTTCGCTGTCTCTGAGAGAGTTACAATGTCAGCAGCAAACCATAAAGATTTTATTTCTTCTCCCTGAACTTAAGCTCTCTTTCTGCATTTCTCCTTGTTTTCTTTCACAGCTTTTCTATGTACAGATTGGATGCTTCGAGGACAGGCTACAATCCTGTCTCACTTCCTTACCAGCCACTGCTGCCCTTTCACGTCAACCGACCTTTAAAATTGGAGTGTAGTCTACGTAAAAGTTGTAACTGAATTACCGCATCCCGTATTTTACCTGCGCTTCCTTTAGAATTTCCAAGAGTGTACGCCCGTCAATATTTTCAAAAGAATTTTTTTAATCAAAAAAGTCTATAAAATTTCCTTCACTGTGACTCATCAAATATGCAACGGAAAAGAGTCTACGAAGGGAGCGTGAATGACCGGCATAGATCGAAGGAAGGAAAAAGTTACCTACGTCCTATGACTTTCGCCTGTTGTCTCAATGTGATATCGATAGCTGATCTTTCTGTTAAATGGCAGTTTAAATTATCAACCCAAAAAATATAAACAATATTACTGCAAATATATATTTATCAGTCTGTTAGCAAGAATTTCACAGCCAGTATGCAACGTTCTGTCGTGTGGAATACCTTGACAGTTCCATGATAAAACTGCGAGAGCTGGAATAATACAAAGTGTATTATAAAGTAGTGCCCAAACATGTTCTTCCATTCTTGGATTTAGTGCATAAGACATCAGACTGTCATGAAAGGTAATTTGAAATTGTTGACTCTAATAATGGTTTTAGGTGCTGTGTAAGTAGCAGTTACGTTTGAAAAACGAGTCAGAGCCAAAACACCACCCATTATCTTAGCAGTTTCTTTCGTACATGATGCTAAATGAGTCCAGGTGAAGTATCAGATAGTATTAGTCAGAGGAAACTCTCTTAGTATATATTCCAGGCCTTGACTATATGGATTCTTACCTATGGTAATTCCTCAAACGTTTTATTAGTTGAATGGTGTGTAGTTATTTCCAGATATAGCGAAAATGCAGCTACCATCAAGCGCGATATTCCGTCTCCTGATAGATACCGCAACGAAATACGGGCAAGAACGACCTTCACACCTGTCTTAAGCGATACCACTATTAAAAACATAAATATAGAATACATCACAATAAGTAAAGAAACTAAAAGGAAGCGTTTTCAACTGTACTGCACATAAATATGTGCTCTTTACAAGGATCGTAAAGCTGAAACCTGGTTCATACGTAGCAGCACCGATTAACTGATATTCCTCAATGATTTTAGAGAATTTTCCAGCCTTATATGGTTCAGCAGTGGACTGATCTTCCATGTTTATATTTTCACACCCTATAAAATTTCCTCACGAATAACGCTCGACACACAACAACATATTTCAAGTTTGTGTTAAAAACCATGTAAACAGTATCACGAAATCATTTAGATTTTAGCAGTTTTTTCGAAAGCAAGCAAACCTTTAATATGCGAGGAGACGCTTTTCTCAGAGAGAATCTCTAGATTACGTCAGTACTTGTAGGATCTGAGAAAATGAAAAAAAAGTTGTGTTCTTGCAGTGGTTACGTATCACAAAAGTGGAAGCCTGATACATGCTTTTATGCATGTTGCTCTACTTTGAGGACAGTATAGATTAACTCAGAATAAAACTGTACACCTACTGCGGGCCAGTTTACTTTGCCAACAATATTTGACTCAGCCACTCTATAATCAGCCTCGTAAGCCGTTATTTGCACATTATTAGACAAAGGCCTTTTCCTTACTTCTCTCCACGTTACATACTCAGCCATACACACTTTTGTATATTCTTCCAGTTACTTGTTGTTAGCTATCCTTCTTTCAGCAGGTCGTCGTCGAAGTACTTTCATAACAAAGGTAATTCACCATAAATTTCCTTAGTCTATGAAACACGAGTTCGAATCACTACACGTTCACCTCTTTTCGATTTTAATTTCATAACAGACATTATAATAGCATCGATTCATATCCTTAACTTCTCTCAGCCATTTTTCATTCTCTTTGCCTTCATAATCCTAACGCTGATTCGTCACAGTACATAGTATCAATCTATACTAAGGAGAATTTTATATATATATATATATATATATATATATATATATATATATATATATATATATATATATATATACACATATATATATTGCAACAGTTCTTCAGGGTACAATTTAAACAAATACAAATGAATGTTAATTTAACAAAAATATCAGAAAAACACGAAATACAAGAAGATATAACACAATAACGCGTTCTGTCTTCTTCCGTTTCTTTTTTTTTTTTTTAAGATGCAGAAACCTTTATTGAACAAACTAACAGTACATGTACATACACAATGCAACAGTTCTTCAAGGTTCAATTTAAACATAAACAAATGATTGTTAGTTTAACAAGAATATTAGGAAAACATTAAATACAACAAAATAAATAACACATTCTGTCGTTTTCCTTCTTTTGTCGGTGCATGAGAACGTGGATAATGGTGTTGCATCATGTGACGGGTAAGCATGGCACACCCCAAATTTGAGGGGGAGGGGGGGTGTCAAGGAAGACGCCGCGGAGATAACCTGCAAAAGTTTGTCGGTAAGATGGTTTTCGGGTGAGGGTGTTATGCGCTGTCACAACTTTGTGCCAGAAGTCGAGGACTGTATGCGGACCACTCGGAGAGGTATTCTAAAGCCTGTCCTTCAAACCAGATGAGTGTATGGTGCTTAGTGAGAGGGTAGTGAAATGTCTGGAGCAACAACAAGAAATCTGGGGCTACCGTCGTTGGCGGGGCACGGAGGTAAAAGCCCACGATTCGTTGGATGAGGAGCCAACCGTTTCGTTTTAGAGGGCAGGTAAGACGATGCTCATCGGTGTCTTCGAGCTGACGGTCAGGGCAGAGTGGGGAGGTGGCCAGTCCTATGCGATAAAGTCGACTATTAGTAGGGAATTTGTCATAGACTAAAACATACCAGGGTGCAGACACAGACGACGGTAAAAAGAGTGCATGCATACACCGACAAACCGTTCGCCAGTTAATTTCAGAGTGCTGTAGCACCATGGGGTCGCAAGGGTTGGACAGCATAAACAAACGATAATAGTCTTTTGTAGGGGGAGGACGGGTGACTAGAAGATCGGCCTGAACATAGCTGAGTTCTACGAAACAACTGGCGACATGGTAATATAATAAAGAAATAGGTACCACATTGATCTGTGGATCGAGAGAAGCTGGTCGGAGGATATCTAAGAGACTGCGCGTTAAGGACGGGACCGGTGGCCGCACAACCATGTGCAGTCTGCTCCGGTGAAAGGACCGTACATAAGACGGTGCGTATGCGCGCTGCTAAGAGGCGTGCATAGATTTTATAGTCTGCATTCATTAATGTAAGAGGGCAATATGCAGAGACATGAGACCCTCCCTTCGGCTTAGGCACAGGTAGAAGAATTCCAGTGACGAATTCAGGTGAAATTGGGAAGGGAGGAGTAAAGAGTTCTTGAATCATTTCCGTCAAGCGAGGAAGCATTAACGTGGTGAACTCCCGATAAAACTCCACGTGGAGACCATCCGGTCCTGGTGATTTGTTCTTGGTCCCCTTGTTGATCGTATCTACCACCTCTTCTGCCGTGATTGCAAACATCATGGACGTTGACTCCTATACGGTGAGGCTCCGATCAGGGGAAGGATGGAGATCATTAGGAATTGGCGTTGCCATCGGTTCGTCGTCATAAAATTGGCGATAATGATCAGCAAAGGCAGACACCACTGCCGCCTGTGTTGTGTGGTGGACACCGTCGGAGGTCGTGATGTTGAAGCTGACGGCACTGGTCGGATGCGGTATGGACTGTGGATGGAGTTTCGTCGTGGTGGAGTTCCTGTCGTCGGGAACGCACCACGACACCATACAGTCGGTCACGTTGGAGACAGAAGAGATGAGCTTCCCTATGGGTTTCAGATGATGGAGGGAGCGCATCGAGGTCAAGGAGGCCGGCGTAGTGAAAATTTGTGGTGTCTCGATGCCATACTGTTGCTTCCTTGCCACTTTGCATGAAGACCTTTCTGATCGGAGGTTTGGCACATTTGAACCACCAATGGAACGTGAATGTGTACTGTGGGAAGCTTCTTTCCGAAGACGCCCATATAGTGGCAATACATTGTCGGCAGTGTGGATCATTAAGGAGGGAGGCATTAAGCTTCCAGTAGCCTCTGCTGACTGAGGTGACAAAGCCAGGGAGCAAATGACGGCGTAATGGTCAGAAAATGCAAGGGGCCATCGTTCTGCTTGGGAGACTTTGTTGCCAAGGTGGGCAAAGACATAAAACCTGTCCAGTCTGCTCGCAGAATGTGCTGTATAATGGGCAAAACCGGGGGTATTGCCATGAATTTTCTCCCAAACGTCCACTAAATGATATTCTTCGATCAACGTGAGCAGCGTAGGGTATGGCGATTAACCAGGCATTTGATCCTGCGGATGGACGACGCAGCTGAAATCGCCTCCCATGATAAGGCGATCATAGCGCCCAGAAAACAGGGGCGCCACGTCATGTCAGTAATAAGTGGATCGCTGCCGACGGTTCGTGGAGCCAGACGGAGCGTAGATGTTGATGACGCGCGTGTCGAAAATGGTAACAGCCATGCCCCTACCAGAGGGAAGGATTGTCGTGTCCGTGAGTGGGATTCCTTCGCGAATGTAGAAAGCCACTCCACGCCCTGATTGATCACGTGTGCACGTGTATGAGTCGTAGCCGTAGACCGGTGGCAGTGTGGCAACGCGGACTTCCTGAAGAAGGGCGACGTCGAGTCAGAGGCCCGAAGCATCTCACATAGGAGCTTGGGTGCAGTGCCGATCATGACGTTCAGTGTGCCGAACCGGTATGTTTGTTTCAGTAGTGGTGGATCCGCGTCTACCATCACCAAGGCGAGTATGAGGAGGACACCGACGGCAAGTCCCGTCCCATCTGCTGCAGTGCCTCGCTTTCGGTGTTAACAGGGAGCCTCGTCCGTGGGAGGCAACTCATCTGGAGGAGGGGGCGTACCTTCCTCAACGTTGTCGGTCAATGCTCCTGTGCCGTGGGTCTCTCCAATATCCATGGGAATTGCATCGTGGTGAGAGAGATCTGAAGCTGTCGGCGGGGAGACAGGCGCCTCAACCTGCGCCCGATCGTTTCATTGTGCGTGGTGACCTCCATGGTGGTCCTGTCCTGCGAAACGTCTTGTTCATCGTGAAAGCTCTCCGCCGACCTCTACGTGAAAATATCGACCGGTTGGGTGTCGTCTTCGTCGTCTTGGGTGGCGACGCTTTGAGAGCCCGTGGGTGAACGGCGGCGGCGTTTGTGCTTACGTGGCGAGCGTTGTTCGCGCACGTGTTCCTCAGTGTCGGACGATGGCAAGGAGGAACGTCGACCTGGTTCTAAGGCGTCGGTGGGTACAATGAAATTGTCGAACAAGTGTTGTGAAGAAGTATTGGTCTCCTCAGCGCCAGGTGCGGGAGCCTGTTCGGCGTCGAGGTTGTCAGGTGGGACGTCTTTACCGTCCGTAGGTTAATGGGACGGTGGAACGTGCCGATCGGAGGGACCGGGCGACGGACTGGTCGAAACTGTGGACGTGGCAAGAGCCACTGCGTAAGTGACCGGTAGGGCGGTCATCATGGGTGTGACGGACGCTTCCGACAACGGGAGCTGCGCTACAGGTCGTTGAATGCATTCAGACCGTAGATGACCTCCTTTCCCGCAAGAGGTGCGAGGTTGGCCGGCGTACATTATAATGGCACGGCAGCCTCCGATACGTAG
Organism: Schistocerca piceifrons; assembly: GCF_021461385.2. Taxonomy (NCBI): domain Eukaryota; kingdom Metazoa; phylum Arthropoda; class Insecta; order Orthoptera; family Acrididae; genus Schistocerca; species Schistocerca piceifrons. The sequence continues at coordinate 558,237,972 of NC_060149.1, forward strand.
ATAGGAAGGCACGTGTTTCTGCAACTCAATGCGGACCTGTCTGACACCGTTTAATACGGGATAGGTTTGAAAGTGTACACATCGCTCTGCGACATGTTACAGAACGTTGCCATAGGGACGGAGCGCCGCGATGACAACGTCTGCAGGTATTTCGAACGGCAGTTCGAAGATCCTTATCGTCCGTGTGCCGAGACCTGCGTGATCGACGGTAACGGGTCCGACGTTGCCGTCGAAATGACAGAAACGCAGTCCACGTTTTGCCTCTTGAAGAACCTTGACGCACACCGCATCGTTGATCATTTTGACCTATACGGTACTGCTAACTATGGACAAGTGGATACCAATTAGATCCGTTGGTGGTATTTTAACTTCGTCGCGAATAAATCGTTCTACCTCCAGTGCCGTGGGTCGGGCAAAGTCTGATAGTTGTACGCCATGGTGGTCTAGAAGTAAACACAAACATACGGTGCGCTCCTCGCCTGCAGCGCTCTGGCGTGTGACCGCCTCGCAGCAATGCCGGCGGCTGACTGTCACTTCGGCGACTTGAACGTAGAAGGAGGCGAAATGATGATGAATAGGACAACACAACACCCAGTCCCTGAGCGGAGAAAATCTCCGACCCGGGTCCTTAGGAGTGACATTCTGTCACACTGGTGGTCATTGGTGAATTAGATGTTGATTCTTGTTTTCTCCTGCTGTGTGCAGGGTCGGTAGTCTCGCGTTTCGTGTTGTTGGTGCAGCCTGTTGGACCCCGAGGGCTGTCGGCCAGAATGGGGCAAGCCTGAGGCCGTACCCTTTGTTAATGTTGTTGGGGTGTTTTAGTATTTTAATGGCTTCTCAGTTCTTTCGTTTGACTAAACCAGGCTGCTTGGCAAGTATACAGATTTCATTAAGTTTTATTTCCTTGCCGCAATTCTGCTGGTGTTCGGCCACTGCCGATATGCTGTGTTGCTTAGATTAATGTAGTGCTCGTGATCCTGTATCCCCGCTTTTTGCTATTGGTCTGTCGGTCTCATCGATGTTTACTTCTACACACTGACATTCCACCTTGTACACGTCTGCAGCTCGTGGTCTATTGGCTAGCGTTGCTGGCTGTAGATCACATGGTCCCGGGCTCGATTTCCGGCCGGGTTGGTGATTTTCTCTGCCCGGGACTGGATGTTCCTGTTGTCATCATTTCATCATCATTATCGTCATTCGTGACAGTGGCTAGATTGGACTGTGTAAAAATTGGACTGCGTAAAAATTGGGACTTTGTACGGACGCTGATGACTCCACAAACCAAACATCATCATCACCTTGTATACTCAAGTAGTGAGTAAAGCATCTACCTTGTCATGATAACAACGATCTTTTAAAATTTCGCTGTAATGTTATGATCATTGAGCAGTAATGACAAAATATCAGTGGCTGTTTATAGCTAAAACACACCAGTAAACCTTGAAGAAGGCCACTGCCGCAGTAGCCGAAACTTTGGATCCTCCATTACAGTTTTTTTACTACTTTATTCATAACTGTATTTTTCAGCTGTCAGTCTTCAGTCAGTCGCAAACGTTTTTTATTTCGCTTTAATGGTTCCGACAAAGTAATTTATCATCTTCAGAAGCCTGCAAAATTAGGGCTGTCACAAATCTTTAGACCTTGACTACACATTTCCATAGAATATAAGAATTATTTTAGAGAATCTTACATCGTACTGGTATATCAGATGCCAATATTATCTTTATAGAACTATAATGCCTTAATATGTCTAAAATGTATATTATGTATGTGATTATTGTAAACACAGATTGACAAGTTATATTAGATTAGATCATTAATTGTGTTTTTCGTTCCAATTGATCCATAGCGAGGAGATCCTAGGACTTGGAACATGTCAAAAGAACGAAATTCACAATAAATATTTATAATGGAAAACATATATACACTCCTGGAAATGGAAAAAAGAACACATTGACACCGGTGTGTCAGACCCACCATACTTGCTCCGGACACTGCGAGAGGGCTGTACAAGCAATGATCACACGCACGGCACAGCGGACACACCAGGAACCCCGGTGTTGGCCGTCGAATGGCGCTAGCTGCGCAGCATTTGTGCACCGCCGCCGTCAGTGACAGCCAGTTTGCCGTGGCATACGGAGCTCCATCGCAGTCTTTAACACTGGTAGCATGCCGCGACAGTGTGGACGTGAACCGTATGTGCAGTTGACGGACTTTGAGCGAGGGCGTATAGTGGGCATGCGGGAGGCCGGGTGGACGTACCGACGAATTGCTCAACACGTGGGGCGTGAGGTCTCCACAGTACATCGATGTTGTCGCCAGTGGTCGGCGGAAGGTGCACGTGCCCGTCGACCTGGGACCGGACCGCAGCGACGCACGGATGCACGCCAAGACCGTAGGATCCTACGCAGTGCCGTAGGGGACCGCACCGCCACTCCCCAGCAAATTAGGGACACTGTTGCTCCTGGGGTATCGGCGAGGACCATTCGCAACCGTCTCCATGAAGCTGGGCTACGGTCCCGCACACCGTTAGGCCGTCTTCCGCTCACGCCCCAACATCGTGCAGCCTGCCTCCAGTGGTGTCGCGACAGGCGTGAATGGAGGGACGAATGGAGACGTGTCGTCTTCAGCGATGAGAGTCGCTTCTGCCTTGGTGCCAATGATGGTCGTATGCGTGTTTGGCGCCGTGCAGGTGAGCGCCACAATCAGGACTGCATACGACCGAGGCACACAGGGCCAACACCCGGCATCATGGTGTGGGGAGCGATCTCCTACACTGGCCGTACACCACTGGTGATCGTCGAGGGGACACTGAATAGTGCACGGTACATCCAAACCGTCATCGAACCCATCGTTCTACCATTCCTAGACCGGCAAGGGAACTTGCTGTTCCAACAGGACAATGCACGTCCGCATGTATCCTGTGCCACCCAACGTGATCTAGAAGGTGTAAGTCAACTACCCTGGCCAGCAAGATCTCCGGATCTGTCCCCCATTGAACATGTTTGGGACTGGATGAAGCGTCGTCTCACGCGGTCTGCACGTCCAGCACGAACGCTGGTCCAACTGAGGCGCCAGGTGGAAATGGCATGGCAAGCCGTTCCACAGGACTACATCCAGCATCTCTACGATCGTCTCCATGGGAGAATAGCAGCCTGCATTGCTGCGAAAGGTGGATATACACTGTACTAGTGCCGACATTGTGCATGCTCTGTTGCCTGTGTCTATGTGCCTGTGGTTCTGTCAGTGTGATCATGTGATGTATCTGACCCCAGGAATGTGTCAATAAAGTTTCCCCTTCCTGGGACAATGAATTCACGGTGTTCTTATTTCAATTTCCAGGAGTGCACTAATCTACCTGCCACAGATCCCAAGTGGAATGATCGTAATGGATATGGAATGAGTCAAAAAGCTTTTAAATGTCTTTTCGTCTATGATCTTCCCCCATGAACAATGGACCTTGCTGTGTGTGAGGAGGTTTGCGTGCTTCAGCGATGGAGATAGCCGTACCGTAGGTGCAACCACAACGGAAGGGTATCTGTTGGGAGGCCAGAGAAACGTGTGGTTCCTGAAGAGGGGCAGCAGCTTTTTCAGTAGTTGCAGGGACAACAGTCTGGATGATTGACTGAACTGGCCATGAAACATCAACCAAAAGAGCATTGCTGTGCTGGTAGTGCGGACGGCTGAAAGCAAAGGGAAACTGTTGTTGTTGTTGTTGTTCTGATCTTCAGTCCAGAGAGTCGTTCGATGCAGCTCTCCATGCTACTCTATCCTCTGCAAGCTTCTTCATCTCCGAGTAACTACTGCAACCTACATCCTCCTGAATCTACTTAGTGTATTCATTCCGTGGTCTCCATCTAGGATTTTTACCCTCCACCGCTCCCTCCAATACTAAATCGGTGATCCCTTGATGCTTCAGAACGTGTCCTACCAGCCTAACCCTTTTTCTAGTCACGTTGTGCCACAAATTTCTCTTCTCCCCAATTCCGTTCAGTACCTCCGTATTAATTACGTGATCTACCCATTCAATCTTCAGCATTATTCAGTAGCACCCGTTTTTGAAATATTCTATTCTCTTCTTGTCTAAACTATTTATCGTCCACGTTTCACTTCCACACATGGCTACACTCCACACAAATACTTTCAGAAAAGACCTCCTGACGCTTAAATCTATACTCGATGTTAATAAATTTCTATTCTTCAGAAACGCTTTCCTTCTCATTGCCAGTCTACATTTTATATCCTCTCTACTTTCTACAATCATCAGTTATATTGCTCCTCAAATAGCAAAACAGATGTACTACTTTAAGAGTCTCAGTTCCTAATCTAATTCCCTCAGCAGCACCTGATTTAATTTGACTACATTCCATTATCCTCGTATAGCATTTGTAGAATTAGAGATAGCTTTTGACAGTCTTAATTGGAATACTCTCTTTTAAACTCTGAAGGTTTGCCGATGACGTTGTAATTCTGTCAGAGACAGCACAGGACTTGGAAGAACTGTTGAACATAATGGACAGCGTCTTTAAAGGACAATGACAAGGAAAGCTTTTCTGAAAAAGAGAAATTTTTTAACATCGAGTATAGATTCAAGTGTCAGGAAGTTTCTTTTGAAAGTATTTGTATGAGAGTGAAACATGGACGATGAACAGTTTAGACAAGAAGAGAATAGAAGCTTTTGAAATGTAGTGCTACAGAAGAATACTGCAGATTAGATGGGTAGATCATGCAGCTAATGAGGAGGTACAGAATAGAATTGGGGAGAAGAGGAGTTTGTAGCTCAACTTGACTAGAAGAAGGAATCGGTTGGTAGGACACCTTCTGAGGCATCTAGGGAACACCAATTTAATACTTTAGGGAAGTGAGTAGGGTAAAAATCATAGATAGAGACCAAGAGATGAATACACCTAGAAGGTTCAGAAAGATATACGTTGCAGTAGTTACTCGGAGATGAAGACGCTTGAACAGGATAGAGTAGCATGGAGAGCTGCACCAAACCGGTCTCTAGACTGACTACCACAACAATATTCGTTTATGAGGTTATAAACACTGAACAGAAGAATCATTTTACAACACTTATTGACAATTATCGCATTACTGCATTGCATTTGTACAGAATTCAGATTGTATTAATATTGTCATTATTTTACGTTATTAATAAGACACAACACCCACATACACATACATACACACACACACACACACAAACACACACACACACACACACACACACACACACACACACACACACACACAGATCACTTGTTTGTACTAAGAAATTCATCAAAGAAATAGAAGAAACTGCATACCAACAAATTCTTCAGGCTCCTCGGAAACTGAATTATGTTGGTAATTCATTTATTTATGGCTGCTGGCAAGTTCTCGAAAAATTTGTGTTCCTGAATAATGGACACTTTTTTGGACCAAAATAAGGGATTTTATATCTTTGACAAAATTAATCTTATTTCTCGTAGTGATTCCATGAACTCAACTGACGGTTGGAAAAAGGTACATATTTTTAAGGACAAATTTTAATGACAAATTTCCCTAAACTGGCCTCTGCGGGAAACTCTTGAGTTCACACCCCAAATAATTCTTGTAACTCCTTTTTGTACTCGCAAAACTTTAGCTTGCTTGATGAGTTACCCGAAATAATAATCCTACTTCATATTACGGAATGAAAGTAAGTATACCGTGTCAGATTACTTTCATTCCATGATGTCGTAAGTGATTATGTTTGGGGTAACTCATCAAGTCAACCCAAAGTTTTCTGGCTACAAAAGACGTGTAGTAAGAATTATTTTTTGTGAACTCAGCAACATCCTGCGGAGGACTGTTTAGGGAACTATGGGTATTAACCACTGCAGATTGACAATTTACGGTAACTGCATCACATTCACGTACATGTCAAGCTGTTGTACCACCAGCAAGGAACAGAGGTCATTTAAGGCTCGTTTTCGTGAGCACTCGTTCAAAAAAGACGGTGAGAATTCATAGAAGTCTGCTTTTGGAGAACTTCTCAAAATCGAGAAACACACTCCTCCTCCATCCTTGCTTAAGATCCAAATTTTTCATATAGGTGATAAGGGCTACAAAATGACCCATTTAGAAGAATTTCAGGTATATACACATTCCTACCTAAATTCAAACTATTTGTTGAATGATGAACTTGCAAAAAATTATAGAAACTACTTTGATTGCATAGCATCTCTCATAAAACATGGAAGCAGCCCATTCCTGCTTTTGTTTCTAATGTATTATATATAACTTCCTTATATACGTTGGTTGTACTTTTTATGCTTTTATATGTGTTCACTTCTGTTAGCACACCAGCTTGAGAGGCACATACATGTGATTCATTTACTGAAAATTATCAATCTGTGAGTCTGTGTTTACAATAATCACATACAGTAAGTACATTTTTGGACATAGCATGGCATTATGCTTTAAAGAAGAAGATATTGACACATGCTGAACCACCAACTGTCTGTAATAAACTTCTTATTCTTTACATAAGTGTATAGCCAAGGTCTGAAGATTTATAATATCCCTAATTTTATGGGCTTCTGAGGACGACAAATCAATTTGTGAAAACCAGTAAAGCGAAATAAAAATATTTGCAAATGACGATTGTATTTTATTCTGAAATAGTTTTTCACATTAAAACGCGATACCATACTAACAAAACTTTCATGTCAACTGACTCTGTGTGGGGAAGCGTATGCTTCTTGTATAGCCTAGCACCTCAGTATTCTTTGACATATCAGGAATGGAATCAAATGCGCTCGCCGTGAGCCCAACATCGATAAATCTGTGGGTGGCGACTAATGCGGGCATGAAGCAGGGTGGCAGCCCATCGTCTTCATTGTCTCGTGGAGTTCATCCCGCCGATATCAGGACCAAATTGGAAACTATACGTTACAAGTCAGGAGTCTGATTCAGTTGTTCATGAGAGTACACTCATCATCGTAAAAACAGATCTACCTGGAAGGACGAGGCAGGTAACTGTAATGTTTGGAATAGCAAAAATGTTAAATGAACAATAAATAGCTGTAATTTTTCCGCAATTGGTCATGCGATATTTCGCTGCAAATATCTTGAATTTTCCCGCCCAGTTTCCTTAAATCTGTGGTTAGGGATGGTGCGCTAATGAATGTCACACTCACTGATCATACGGTGCATGCTTTCACAGCCGGTATTTGCATACCTGTTAATTTCGATTACATGAGCATTATTTTGCAATCTGTGGCATGTTTATATGCCTACCTCTGCAGGTCGTGTTCTTAGATACATCATCAGAGACTATAAAGACTAGACAGGAGTCCCAAAATCAAACTAATGGTGTTGTTGTTGTGGTCTGCAGTCCTGAGACTGGTTTGATGCAGCTCTCCATGCTACTCTATCCTGTGCAAGCTTTTTCATCTCCCAGTACCTACTGCAACCTACATCCTTCTGAATCTGCTTAGTGTATTCGTCTCTTGGTCTCCCTCTACGATTTTTACCCTCCACGCTGCCCTCAAATACTAAATTGGTGACCCCTTGATGCCTCAGAACATGTCCTACCAACCGATCCCTTCTTCTGGTCAGGTTGTGCCACAAACTTCTCTTCTCCCCAATCCTATTCAATACTTCCTCATTAGTTATGTGATCAACCCCTTTTAATCTTCAGCATTCTTCTCTAGCACCACATTTCGAAAGCTTCTATTCTCTTCTTGTCCAAACTATTTATCGTCCATGTTTCACTTCCATACATGGCTACACTCCATACGAATACTTTCAGAAATGACTTCCTGACACTTAAATCAATACTGGATGTTAACAAATTTCTCTTCTTCAGAAACGCTTTCCTTGCCATTGCCAGCCTACATTTTATATCCTCTCTACTTCAACCATCATCAGTTATTTTGCTCCCCAAATAGCAAAACTCCTTTACTACTTTAAGTGCCTCATTTCCTAATCTAATTCCCTCAGCATCACCCGACTTAATTAGACTACATTCCATTATCCTTGTTTTGCTTTTGTTGATGTTCATCTTATATCCTCCTTTCAAGACACTGTCCATTCCATTCAACTGCTCTTGCAAGTCCTTTGCTGTCTCTGACAGAATTACAATGTCATCGGCGAACCTCAAAGTTTTTATTTCTTCTCCATGAATTTTAATACCTACTCCGAATTTTTCTTTTGTTTCCTTTACTGCTTGCTCAATATACAGATTGAACAACATCGGAGAGAGGCTACAACCCTGTCTTACTCCCTTCCCAACCACTGCTTCCCTTTCATGTCCCTCGACTCTTATAACTGCCATCTGGTTTCTGTACAAATTGTAAATAGCCTTTCGCTCCCTGTATTTTACCCCTGCCACCTTTAGAATTTGAAAGAGAGTATTCCAGTCAACATTGTCAAAAGCTTTCTCTAAGTCTACAAATGCTAGAAACGTAGGTTTGCCTTTCCTTAATCTTCCTTCTAAGATAAGTCGTAAGGTCAGTATTGCCTCACGTGTTCCAGTGTTTCTACGGAATCCAAACTGATCTTCCCCGAGGTTGGCTTCTACTAGGTTTTCCATTCGTCTGTAAAGAATTCGTGTTAGTATTTTGCAGCTGTGACTTATTAAGCTGATAGTTCGGTAATTTTCACATCTGTCAACACCTGCTTTCTTTGGGATTGGAAGTATTATATTCTTCTTGAAGTCTGAGGGTATTTCGCCTGTTTCATACATCTTGCTCACCAGATGGTAGAGTTTTGTCAGGACTGGCTCTCCCACGGCCGTCAGTAGTTCCAATGGAATATTGTCTACTCCGGGGGCCTTGTTTCGACTCAGGTCTTTCAGTGTTCTGTCAAACTCTTCACGCAGTATCATATCTCCCATTTCATCTTCATCTACATCCTCTTCCATTTCCATAATATTGTCCTCAAGTACATCGCCCTTGTATAGACCCTCTATATACTCCTTCCACCTTTCTGCTTTCCCTTCTTTGCTTAGAACTGGGTTTCCATCTGAGCTCTTGATATTCATACTAGTCGTTCTCTTATCTCCAAAGGTCTCTTTAATTTTCCTGTAGGCGGTGTCTATCTTACCCCTAGTGAGATAGGCCTCTACATCCTTACATTTGTCCTCTAGCCATCCCTGCTTAGCCATTTTGCACTTCCTGTCGATCTCATTTTTGAGACGTTTGTATTCCTTTTTGCCTGTTTCACTTACTGCATTTTTATATTTTCTCCTTTCATCAATTAAATTCAATATTTCTTCTGTTACCCAAGGATTTCTACTAGCCCTCGTCTTTTTACTTACTTGATCCTCAGCTGCCTTCACTACTTCATCCCTCAAAGCTACCCATTCTTCTTCTACTGTATTTATTTCCCTCATTCCTGTCAATTGCTCCCTTATGCTCTCCCTGAATCTCTGTACAACCTCTGGTTCTTTTAGTTTATCCAGGTCCCATCTCCTTAAATTCCCACCTTTTTGCAGTTTCTTCAGTTTTAATCTACAGGTAATAACCAATAGATTGTGGTCAGAGTCCACATCTGCCCCTGGAAATGTCTTACAATTTAAAACCTGGTTCCTAAATCTCTGTCTTACCATTATATAATCTATCTGAAACCTTTTAGTATCTCCAGGGTTCTTCCATGTATACAACCTTCTTTCATGATTCTTAAACCAAGTGTTAGTTATGATTATGTTGTGCTCTGTGCAAAATTCGACCAGGCGGCTTCCTCTTTCATTTCTGTCCCCCAATCCATATTCACCTACTATGTTTCCTTCTCTCCCTTTTCCTACACTCGAATTCCAGTCACCCATGACTATTAAATTTTCGTCTCCCTTTACAATCTGAATAATTTCTTTTATTTCATCATACATTTCTTCAATTTCTTCGTCATCTGCAGAGCTAGTTGGCATATAAACTTGTACTACTGTAGTAGGCGTGGGCTTCGTATCTATCTTGGCCACATAATGCGTTCACTATGCTGTTTGTAGTAGCTTACCCGCATTCCTATTTTCCTATTCATTATTAAACCTACTCCTGCATTACCCCTATTTGATTTTGTGTTTATAACCCTGTAGTCACCTGACCAAAAGTCTTGTTCCTCCTGCCACCGAACTTCACTAATTCTCACTATATCTAACTTCAACCTATCCATTTCCCTTTTTAAATTTTCTAACCTACATGCCCGATTAAGGGATCTGACATTCCACGCTCCGATCCGTAGAACGCCAGTTTTCTTTCTCCTGATAACGACATCAAACTAATAGAGCAAGCATAAGTATTAGGACACGAAATGTTAGGCATAGAAATATTCCTTAGACTGTGGCCTAATGCCCAGGTAACAAAACTGAACAACAGTACTACACACATTATAAGCTCATCGGACAAAGGATTAGTCAGCCCTAGATATATCATTGCGCACATCATTTAGTACCGTTTAACGCCGTCCCTCATCCTGATGACCATGTGGATTTGTTTTGGAAGTGAGTCAAAAAGATTGTGAAGATACTTCGCATCCAGATTAAGCCACTCGCTGAGGATATAATCACCCATTTCCACTATATAGGGGATGCTAATGCCGACGTTTTACTCGCTGTTATAAAATGTCTCACAGATTTTCTATGGGGCTCAAGTCAGGTGGCTTTGCAAGCAAGTCGAGATGTAACAGGGTGTGGGTATGTTCAAGGTAACCAGTCACATAATCTTGTAGCCGTTTGAAAAATAGGGTTATCAATAGCCTCTTGCCAGGTGACCGACTCCAAATGTTCACCGCAACATTTATTTGATTCACTGCCTGCGCAAATTCCTGTCTAGTATGGAAGCGATTTTGATTCACGGAGCTTGAAACGCGTCTTCGGACCTTCTCAGTCAAATTTAAGTAACATACTTTCGAATTACAGTTTTTTTTATGTAACAAGTTTTAAGCTGATTATTTTCATTCATTCTTGACAAGTTTTATCATATGAGGGGCGATCAAAAAATTTCCGTTTGAAGGCGACATCAACCCTTTGCTTCATGTTGTTGCTTACATACCTTAGGGTTGCATATACGCTGCAGGAAAGGTCGCAAAAGGAAACTTCTCGGGTTTGGCACTTCGAGAAAGGGATTGCCGCGATTTCTTATAAAGGAATGTGCAGTGTGCCGTAAATATCTTCTTGGGGTTAGGCGGGGGATGTGGGGAGTAGGACTATCGATATTCTACGACTGCGTCTTTGAAAAGTCCCGCTTTATGATAATGTAATAAGTTTCTACGTTCAGTCTATGTCCAACCAAACATCATATTAAAATACAATCATTAAATACATAATTACGTGAGAAATAGAAAACAAATTACAGATTAAATGGCAACAGGAAACTTATTAATACAAAACATATCATATATAAACACGATAACATTATGCTATCAACACTCTTATTACAATTATCAAAAAAAGTTTTGAATCACCCCGTTTCCCAGAACTCCTGAAGATAGACGTTCACTGTGGATATTGTATCACAAACACAGTCCCTTTGACTGTTCAGAGATGTCACTAAACCCGCCCAAAGATGTAAACAACCATGCATGAGCAGCGCCTATTAGTTTGAGGGGATCCGACAGCCAACCAGTTCTAGTCATACCACCAGAAAGGAGGTACACGGCTCGTGTTGTCTGTAGTTCAACGAAGCCTACATGGTCAATACCACGGTTCGATCGCGTCCGCATTGTTACTTCATGCCAGGAAGGGCTTCCAACAAGGGAAAGTGTCCAGGCGTCTCGGAGTGAACCAAAGCTATGTTGTTTGGACGTTTAACAGATACAGAGAGGCAGGAACTGTCGATGACATGCCTCGCTCAGGTTGCCCAATGGTTACTACAGCAATGGATGACCGCTACCTACGGATTATGGCTCGGAGGAACCCTGACAGCAAAACCACCATGTTCAATAATGCTTTTCGTGCAGCCACAGGACATCATGTTACGACTCAAACTGTGTGCAAAAGGCTGCACTTCACTCCCGACATCTATGGCGAGGTCCATCTTTGCTACCACGACGCCATGCAGCACGGTACAGATGGGCCTAACAACATGCCGAATGGACCGCTCAGGAAGGAGGTACACGGCTCGTGTTGTCTGTAGTTCAACCATGCATCACGTTCTCTTCACCGATGAGTGTCGCATATGCCTTCAACCAGACAACCGTAGGAGACGTGTTTGGAGACAACCCGGTCAGGCTGAACGCCTTAGACACATTGTCCAGCGAGTGCAGCAAAGTGGAGGTTCCCTGCTGTTTTGAGGAGGTATTATGTGGGGCCGACGTACGCCCCTCGTCGTCAGTGAAGGCACCACAACGGCAGTACGATACGTGATTGCCATCCTCCGACCGATAGTGCAACCATATCGGCAGCATATTGGCGAGGCATTCGTCTTCATGGACGAAAATTCACACCCCCGTCGTGAACGTCTTGTCAATGACTTTCTTCAGGATAACGACATCGTTCGATTACAGTGGCCGGCATGTTCGCCAGACTTGATCCTTAGAACGCGATTATATCGTTCTCCAGTTCACGAAATAATATGTACACAAACGATATTCGTAACACAGATTAAATAACAAATGTCATATATTGAGTGGTTTATCAAACTTAGAATCCTTCTCGCTTTATAAATTCGGCAATGCAGCTGTTGGTTATTCTGTCTAAGATATACAGGGTGTATCAAAAAGATCCATCCGATTAGAAAAAGTCGTAAAAATTCAGTCGGGACAACAGAAAGCGTTTTATGTTTTACGTTTTGTGCAGTGCGGGTCGGTAATAACTGTTCAGCGTGACTTTCGTACTAGGTATGGTGCTGATCCACCTACAGCACAGAGCGTTAGACAATGGCGTGAACAATTCCGAGTTGTTTGTGTAAATGAAAATATTCGGGCCGCCCCAGAATGTCAGACACAGACGTCGAACGCATCCACCATAGTTTCACCAGGGGTCCGCGGAAATCCGTTCATCGTGCAACTCGACAGAGCAACATGCTCCCGATGTCTGTCTGGCGTGTGTTGCGTCGATGTTTACACATGAAACCACACAAAATTCAGCTACTGCAAGCTCTTCGTGAAGGTGACAAACAACAACGTGTGGAGTTGTGCAATTTCGTTCGTGACACGATGGAGGATGACAGTTTTCTCCCACGCTCAGTGTTTCGTGATGAAGCAACATTCCATTTAAATGGAAAGATGAACCGCCACAATGTGAGAATATGGGATACGGTACAACCACATGCAGTTGTACATGAGAGGTATTTGCCAAAATTTAATGTGTTCTGTGCCGTTTCACTGGAAAACGTGTATAATCCATTTTTCTTTGCCGAGAATACTGTTATAGGAAGCACATATCTCGATATGCTTGAGGACTTCCTTTTCGCACAGTTGGAGACTGATTCGAACTTCTTGATTTACCAACAGGATGGGGCAACGCCACACTGGCATCCGGAAGTGCGGGAATTTTTAAATGAAAGCATTACTGAACGATGGATTGGTCGCACTGGACCAAATGATTTAGCCTTACATTACTGGCCTCCAAGGTCACCGGACCTGACTGTATGTGATTATTTCCTGTGGGGGCTTTTTTAAAGGCTCTGTCTATGTGTCTCCGTTACCAACAACAATGAATGAACTGAGACATCGCATAACAGGAGCTGTGGAAGCTGTAACTCCAGATACGCTCGCTGCAGTGTGGGAACAAATTAAATACCACATTGACATACGCCGTGCATCTCAAGGGGGATATATTGAACAACTATGAAAAGGTATGAAAAAAAAATTTCCAGGTCCCCGTTCATCAACATTAAAAAAATAAAATTCATTGTACATGCTTATTGGTTTCAAAAATATAAGCGTGCCTGATCGAATGATTCTTTGTCATACACCGTGTAGTGTATGAATGTAAACAGGTAGGAGAGCTGTAAACAATCGTGAACTTATCTTGTTAACCAAGAGCATTTGAAACAATTTGTTGATCACATTTGTGATTGGAATAAATAAATATGCACTTATTCATCTATATTTCGGCATCTTTTATTCTTAAAATATCACAGTGGGACTCTATCGTCTATGATAATGTAATTGCTTCTCCTGTAGCAAGGACGGTGACAATGACGGCAACTGATATTGGCACTCAACGTTTGTAGCCACTGCAACATCCATCTTGGAAATGGAAGCGCTTGTGAAACCGTTCGCCATCGATACTTGCTCTCAGCTACTGCACACAGCAAGTGGATACATCGTCACTCAGTGTTCCTATCCAGCAGTACCACACAGCGTGGATCGCAGAACTAGAAGCGCTTGTAAAGCCGTTCGCCATCGCTACTGACTCTCGGCTACTGCACACAGCAAGTGGATACGGCCGAGAGAGCACGCCAGTCGCATACTCCGTTGCCGCTGTGTGCTGGTGGTTGGTGGCACTCGGCCAGCTGCAGTCCGCTAACAGCTCAGCTCGCTTTGGTAGTATTCCCAGGAACGCTGTGTCGCATGACCCTCCAGCTGTCCTTATGGCTTTGATACAGTCCTTCTCGAAAGCGTCTGCCTGCTGGAGCTGCTCTCGGATACAGGATGTTCGCAAATTTCCGTTACAAACACGTGGCACTTGCAGAGGGGGGCAAGTACATGGTATTTTGAACAGGTACCCATGTCCGCACACGTCACCCAACGATGCTACAGAGTGTCAAAATTGTAGGTGCCGGCACCAGTAAATGTATGTATATACAGGGTGATTCCGTAATCATATTCAGACTTTCAGGGGTATGAAGAAGGATAAATGTATCGATTTGAGGTAAGGGTCCCTAGTTCGGAAAGAAACGAGTAGGAAGTAACTTGCGGAAATCATTCTGATACCTCTGACAGTGGAATACATATTCCGATTGTGTTGTTGGTAAGAATGTAGGTTATGCAACTATCAGCGGTGGCTGTATAGACCAAAACAAAATAATATCTAGTAAACGTGGGCTCTAAAATGCATACCTTAGGAGCTGTCAGCATTTGTTCATCTTCGCTAGGGTGATGCACATCTCCTCTACTGAACAAGTGCTAATAGCTATTAAGGTATGCATTTAAGAGCGCATATTTACTCAATGATTTTTTTTCTTTTTTTGATCCATACTACCTTATCTAAGAGTTGCATACCTTAAATTCTTAGCAACAACAGTACCGGTACACATATTCCAGAGTCAGAGGTCTTAGAATGACTTCTGCTAATAACTTCCGAATCGTTCGTTTCCGAACCAGGAATCCTTACCTCAAAATCATACATTTATCCGTCTCCATCAATTTGAAAGTTTGTAATTTCATCATGGAATCACTCTGTATATACACACATTTACAGGCGCCAGCGCTTATAATTTTGACGCTCTGTAGGCTCGTTAGATGAAGTTCCGGACATGGGTTCCTGTTCAGAATATTATGTACTCAGTCTTAGAAGTTCGTAACGCGAATTTGCTAACACCTTGTATACTCTGCATTTCGAATTAGTGCTGTCGACACAGAGAGAAAATCGAAATCCAAATTAAGCCAGTTATGACCATTTTACAAATATACGCTGCTAACCATTCAAGTTGCAACCCCAGGTATACAGAATGCAACAAGCTTCAAACTA
The DNA here is from genome assembly GCF_021461385.2 of Schistocerca piceifrons. Taxonomy (NCBI): domain Eukaryota; kingdom Metazoa; phylum Arthropoda; class Insecta; order Orthoptera; family Acrididae; genus Schistocerca; species Schistocerca piceifrons. The sequence continues at coordinate 558,253,573 of NC_060149.1, forward strand.
TCACGAAGTGTGCCACCTTCTTGGATATGAAAATGACTGGCAACACGGCACAGCCACACGAAGTTGATATAAATATTGTATATGCGGGAAGACTACACGGCCGTTTTGGCATTCGGAAATTGCATCTGAATGTCAGCTGGTTGTGATAAGACCGAGTTGTACCCCCTGTAAGAAGGAGAAACGTCCTCTACCAATGTCGCACTTCGACGGTGGAGCATCGGCGCTTATTGAGACTGGGTTATCGTTTCGCCACATTGCTGCTCCCATTTGTCATGCAAGATCCCATTTGTTACAAGAATATGAAACTGATGGGTTCAGGAAGCAGTGTTCAAAACTCCATTCAACATCTCAATAGGGACGGTGGGTATCGCTGAAACAACCGGCTTTCGGTTATATCGGTGTTTTTCAAAGCCAGTTTAACAGGACTACTAAAACCGCTCAGAATAACCGGTTTCTAAAATAATCTCTTTTCGGTTGATATTCCTATTAATTCCTATAACAAAAGCAAAAATTGTAAAAAGATTGAAAACTTTTGACTTCTTCAGTTTAAAGGTACATAAAATGAAAAAATTAAATTAAATTGGCAAATAAACGAAAACGTAGCCCGTTCACCGTTTCCTGCTTTTCTCGGAAAATGATGACCGCTGCAAAAAATCGCTAGTATTCTTCTATTGATTCTAATTCTTGGAACACTGTTCAAAAATCTTGTTGCAAACGGGGATCGTACCACTGTTTTGACATTAAGAAAAGTCTGTGCTAAAAGGGTGAAACCTGAGGTTTAAGTACGCCGCTTTTCGTGTTAATTTGTCCTTTTCCAAGGGCTACAAGCTGATAAAGGCATGTTATGTATCCACAGGCAGCAGGGAAACTGCTATCTGTTTTTATTGTAAACTATGAATCAACTGTTAAGTTTCACATGTGCTCCTTGTATTATGTCGCAAGTTTGTTGTGACTATTCACGTTTTAAATCTTTTAAAGCAAATTGAACACTGTACTTCACTGACACCTCACTTCATAAAGTTCTTCTATGCTAGGGTTGGTGCCATTCTGTAATACAAATAATGTTCGACAGTGACAGTGAGAAACTACCATTTAAACCAGATGGGTCATGTCTTGCACACTGCATGTGCAATTTCCTGATAACCATGAGCTCCTGGGTTCGAATCCCCGTCTACAACGTATTTTTCGCTCGTCGCCACTGAGTCCACAAATATTCCCGATGCAACTGACATCAAAAGTTCCTTCCTTTTCCTCTCTTCTCCCCTCTCTACCTTTAATTTACACAATTTTAATGGCCATTATCGTACACCAGCCAAAAGATTCACGCTGTTGCTGAGCGTTGTGCTAAGCGCGCGTCCTACATAACGCAAAGGGAGCGAAACGGATATATTTTACTAACACGCATACATTGATATGTATATGAGACCATTTGTTCAGTCTCCTACTTTATTTTATAAAAATAGCCCTTATGTTGTTAATATATGTTTTGTGACAAGCTGTAGAGTTGTGTGCATTTTTCATGTGCGTAAACTGTTGTTCGGACTTTAATTAAACGTTCTGAAATTATTATTTTTATGTAAGGTAATGCGATCTGCTAGTAGGAATATATTTTATCTCTGTAATATATTGTCAAGTTTGAACATATTTCATTTTTCAAACAAAAAAGGAAAAAAATGTGAGTAGTCGTGTCAGGAGGAAGGCGCACGAATGTACTCAGGCGCGCTATGTGGACATTTTAAACTGGCTGTGCGACATTTCAGTAAAAGCGTCCATCTTGCACTATGAGTAGTTCCTGAAGTGCTTCCGCAGACACCCGTTGGCCCACATGCCTAAGTGATGGTGACGTGGAGGCTATGGAATTCTAATTTCCTACGCTGTATCATTCTAAAAAGGTGTAATGCCCGAAGATTATTAAGGGACGAACTCGTGGCTTTGAACTGTGTGACTTGTTGAAATTTAAAAAGTGAGAATTCTTGATAATAACTGTGAACTATGGTACTTAGATGCTAAAGGGTATTGAAATGTAATTTTTTTGTAGCTATGTTAAGGAGAACTTTAAACACAGTAAAATGTAGTTCAAGGGGCACCAAGCTGAGAGGAGTGCCAGAACCGTCACAGGCGTAAGACTGCTATACCTGACGTATTACATTTAGTAGCTGCTGCGCAAAATCCACAAGATTGGTGAAATGTTACAGATACTCGAAGTTTAGCGCGAACTGCAGTGCGAGATGCTTTTAATAGTTTCCGCAACGAAACTAGAAATCTGGCAGAAAACCGAAAGAGATTCTGGTCATATGCAAAGTACACTAGTGGCAACACGCAATCAGCACCTTCACTGGGCGTTAAGAATCGTTATGTCGCTGATGATAGCGCTACCAAAGCACTGTTGCCTAACACAGCTTTCCGGAACTCGTTCACCAAAGAGGACGAAGAGAATATTCCAGAATTCGAATCTAGAACAAGTGCCAAAACGAGTAACTTAGAAGTAGATATCCTCGGTGTAGTGAAGTAACTTAAATCACTTAATAAATACAAGGTTTCCTGTCCGGACTGCATACCAGTCAGGATTCTTTCAAAGCATGCTGATACAATAGCTCCATATCTAACAATGATAGACAACTGCTAACTCACAGAACGATCTGTACCTAAACACTAGAAAGCTGCACAAGTCACATCAATACCCAAGAAAGGTTAGACTGAGTTCACTCGCAGATAATTTACCGATATCTTCAATTTTTTATAAATAGATCACTTGAGCACACTAGGGTATGATTTACTGAGCAAGCACAGAAACAAGATGAATTAAATAATTCTGATAACTGAGTAAACACACCCACAAGTTAGATAAATGATTTTAATTATTATTCATTAAACTTTAATGTCCGTAAGGCACTGTATCAAAATTTTCTAGACAGCTCTTTTATCATATTTAAATGAGAATTCTTTCTTAACTAGTTTGTTAACCAGATTTTTAGTATCTGCATCTCTGGTTATACAACCTGTTTCCACGGTATTTTTCCGATTGTCAGTATGTGCTACAGAATCGGTATTAAAATATATAACAGATTCTCCAAGTTTATCTAACATATTATACAATCTAAGCCTTGCATTTGATGTAGTGAATGCTGCTATAAAATATTTGTGGATGTATTATTTTCCACATAATAATCCTTGAAATTTTATTTCATTTGAACCATATTGTCATTAAGGAACTTTATATCTATATTATCTAACCAATCATCCAAAAGTATCTCTTAAAACTTTTATAAATCGGCCACATAGTTTTACTCATATTTTGCCTTTGTCCGAATTTTACCCATATTGAATTAAGACAGATCTGAGCAGTAGCTCATTTTCCAGGATTTTTCTTTATTCTGTCAGGACCTAAGTCAATATCCCTTTTCTCTTTAACTGTTTTGATATACTCTTAATCGGATTCGAAATTATATGAACTGTTTCCAGTTTTATTTTCATAAAATCTTTCACATAATTTCTTAACAACATTTGGCTTTTATCTCTAAAATCCCAAACTTCATAGACAACAAAAATTTTATATCCCATTTCTACAGCCAACTTCCCTTCATCTGTTACCCATGTATCAATGAAACTTCTTTCATCATCACTGTGATTGCAGTTATTTATTTTTTCTTGAACACATTTGACAAACAAAGGAAACAACAGTTTTTCATTTTTATCGATTTGTATACATACAGGCAAAACAGAGTGATACAAACCTCTGGTGCCAGTACTTTACATTTTACAAAACCATACCACTTTTTACTTTAACATCTTAGTATATGTATTTTTCTCTCATGTCGCTCAATATAGTAATCATAATATTGTACAGTTGGATAAAGACTATATACATCAATGTATTTTATATTTGTGCTAACACCATTTGCTTTAGCTCTTAATATTATCACATTTGTACGCACACCATATAATGCATATCTTCAATGCAATGGTTCGACAACTTCTGGTAACTGTTTAAATGTTTTAAGTTTTTTGTGCTCTGATTAGTTAAGCCAATCACATTCCCACATCTCTGCTAAATTATGTCCATCATTTTGTATTTCTTAGCTGCTTGTTAATGTCTTTTGATAAAGGTCATCCATTGTTTCTGTAATTTCAGTGTTAATTGTCTCACTTTTAAAACTTTTTTACATCTATGCCAGAAACAACCATGGCACCGATAAACAGTATTAGTTGCTCCATCAAATCCATATACTTTTGCACCAGCTATTCTGATTTTGCCACCATTAAGAGCATGCAAGATATTATTATTGTTTAAACTGTTTAACCAAGCTATGGATTCTTTGCTACAATTCTTTTTTTGTTCCTAATTCAATACAGCAAATGTATTTTCAGGTAAATATTTACATTTTTAATTCTTGTGATGCATCTCTTAGTCTTATTGTCTTGCACTAAATTTATTATCTTTAGCCTTTACTATCTTGTATTCTAGGGATTGAGAGCATCTAAATATTAACAGTCTCAACAGTCTCATCAGATGTTAAGATATCTTTTATTTTATTTCACATAACTTGAACAGATCCTCGAGTATTATACAATGCTTTGTATCCTGTAGAAACTGATTAAAACATTTATGGGTTATTGGTGATTATATTCAGCTTATCTTGTTTCCTAAAATTACTTCCCTTCTTAGCTACATATACCATAGAATTGAGTGCTTTCGTTATGTAATCAGCTTTCACACTTATGGTATCGAGTTATGCAATATTAGTATCGATAAACTCAGTTCAGACCGTGATTTAAATTTTTGGTTAAATCCCGATCTAATTTCTTTAATCTCGAATAAATCCTTTTTAGATGGTTTCCTCTCTTTTTCTTGGTCAAACAGTTTACTACTGACTGGATAAATTTGATCTAGTCTCACTATTTTTTCCTCTCTTGGTGATCGAGTTTTTGCAGTAACATCAAATATATAAAAATAATTTATGTTAGGTATACGTTTTGGTCTTGTTCAAATCTTTTGGAATAATTCTGGATAAAATTGAAACTCCTGTAACACTATAAAATTAATTTATTCTGATTTCATTAATGTTGTGTATCCTTCCATTCCAAGATTCTTTATTTGAGAGTCCTTGTAGGAGGTGGCAAATAATTTGAAACGTTTAAGTTAGTTAAATCAGCTTTTCTAAATCTGCTACATACATATAAATTATTCCTTCTCCAACAATCACGAAGTTGGGCGACGTAAACTCTCTCTATAAGGCTTCCATTTATTAATGACAGAAAACATTAGGTTTGCAAAAAGTTTCAAATGTAGTAATTTCATTTTCAGTTAGTTTTATGTGTCTTCTTCTTGCCAATTTTTTTAGATCACTTTTAACTATTAATTTTCCACATGTACACACTATTTTCCTATTCTGCCTTTCTTCTAGATGACAAGGTTTGTACCTACTCAAGTGCTTGGCCCTGTTTCTGTAGAAACAACTAAAATCTTTAAATTCTTGACAACCAATAAATTTTGTAGTGCTTACTTGTTCTTTATTTATAGAATGTTTTTCGTCACTTCGAGCTCTATTAATTTTATTTAACATCCATCATTGTTTATAATAATCTTGAAGTTAACTCTTGCATCTACTTGAGTGTTTGTCCTTTGATGGTAAATTTAAGTAAAAACCACTAGAATCTTTAACTTATTGACAAACAATAGATTTTTTAGAATGAGCATCAGTTTCTTCTTCTTGTTTTTCCATTGACAATAATATTTTAGAATTCTCATCACTCGAAATTTGCTTTAAATGTTTCTTATACTATCTAGTCGTAATATATTTTCCACATACACAATGAACTCGATTATTATTCTATGTGTTTTTCTGATAGTGTTTTTCATATTCTTTATATATTTTTGAATTCTTATCGTTTGTATACATGTGTGGATAAAATTATCGACTGACTTCTCAATTTTAGCATTTTCTACACTTCTTGAACACTTCCATTCACTGAGATATTCATTCATTAGTTTATTTACATCAGTGTTATGGATGTCTGAAGAGAAGAATGTCTTATTTACTAATTATATATCATGTTTTTTGTATGTAATTCCAGGTGATAGAAGTTTGACCACTGAAAATTTTAAACAAATGAAAAAGGATTATATTGGTTCACTTAAAATTTAAAGTTGACCAATTTGGTCCCCTTAAGAGGTAACGAAAAATCGGCTATTTTTACTAGTGAATCAGCGACAGCTAAAGTAGTCTCTGACTGCATCAGGTTTATATTCTCTGATTACAAAATCTAAAATGAAAGAGCCTACAAAGAGCTATTAGAAATTATGTTAGAGATAAACATTGTAACATTTACGGAAAAGTAGGGGATGAGCAAATCACTCACCCCTTCAAACATGCAGCCAACACGATTTTATCATGGCTTAAAGCCAAAGATGTTGAAACTCCAGAGATTAATAATGTAATCCTTGGTGATCTTATTTTGTTTAAGATTTTCAGAGGGCTAAAATTTAGCCTCTGGGCCACATGTTTGAAGGGGGTTGAATATCGCTACCGCCTATATTGTTATAACTTTTTCTATCTGCTTTTGGTTGGACCCTCCTGGGAGGTGGCACCCAAAATGTCTGTACATCTTGTCTTATCTTCAACATCAACATTTACTCTGATAGCTTGTTGTGGATTACTATATCCTAGAATTTCAGCAACTTCTTTTGCTTGAAGCCATGGATTATTCAACTACAAACGACATTTTGTACTTTATTAAATTTGGAACTTCAGGGTTCTCAAGCTAGAACCCTGGAAATATAAAACAAATTAAAAGTAATTCAATTAATTCTTTAACAAATTACAAGCTTGAATACAAAGAAATCAAACATGATATTCATTGTCTTTAGAATAAGAATTGCCACTGCTAAACACTGTTTTATACTCCCCCTCCATTATCATTAACACCTAAGCGCACTCCTAATTTTCTATTTCCATACATTATTTCTGTGACTGCAGTTGCAGCAGATTTTTCACCTAAAGAAGCATCACTTGCATGCATTGTTTCTTTGGCAGCTAACTGAAGTTCTTTATCAGATTTGTGTCTTTTTCTAAATTTTTATGATCACAATTGGCGATGTCATGTTGTTTGCAAGCTTTGTCTAAATTTATTTATTCCAGGATCACCATGTGCTAATCTTTCTTCAAGTTTAGTGAAAGGTCCGCAGTACAAGCACCCTCGCAAATGCATCTCAGGCATTGAGAAATAATTTAAAGCCCAACTGACTAATTCTTTTCCATGTTTATCACGTTTCCAAAATATGTGAGGAAGATTATTAAAAAATCTGATTAAATATGGAATTCCTTTTTGACTATCGATTTTGAAATCTTTAAATTTATTTGTTAACGTCTGTGCTGTGTCAACATTTTCTTTACGATAGCTTTCATTTCCGGCCGATTCTTATCTATGGATTATGGCTTATCTATCAATTAATTGATGGACATCATTCATCCAGATAGATTCAACTGGTTTTTCTGTATAATTTTTAATTAAACCTACACCAATGACTGTTGAAGAGAGTTCACACTGTGTTCTGTTTTCTCAAGTGAACTTAATTACGAAAACTCTGAAGAATCTATAGTTGGTTTTCTTAATTTTGGAAAATAGTCATTACCAAATTCTTTTATCAAACCATTATAACGGATTCCTCTGCTTGCTTTGACTCTGTTTGGGTTATTTTCAGAATACAATGCTCCTGCATTATACAATATACCAATTTAATTTGATAAGTCCACTGAATCGAATTTCTCTTCTGTAAAAATTCATCAAACCATCAGTTCCTTCATATGTCTTTTCACCAACTGTTAATTTACCTCCTTGAAATGTTACCGGTAATCTTCCTATACATTTAATGGTGCTAACAGGTCTTAGTCCAAAAACTTTAGCTTCACTGTCGTTAACATTCTTTCACCTGCATTTATTTTTTTAACATCACTGATCTTTATTTTCGTGACAGCTCCCTTTTCTTCATCACATTTTTTCAGTAACTCCTGTAAATCTGATTCATTTAATGTGAAATCCTGTTTAATTTGTGGTACATCATTTAATTCTTCAGTATAACGTTTATAAGGAACTATTTGTTTTTCAATCTATCTATTTTCTTCACTAGCTTTCAGTACATTATCACCTAAGTCAATGATTTGTTCTTTCACTTTTTCTATTGCATCAATAACTGTTCAATCTTCTTTCTTATATTTTTCATATTCTGTTCTAGGTTATTTTTTTCTATTTTTAAATTACTCTTTTAAATGTTTCTTTATCTTTCTATTTCGTTTAGCCTTTTTCACAACCTCTGGATCGCATTTTGCGAACATTTATTAGAGATGGAAAAACATTAATCAATTGTTTTTTAGTTGCTCAGTCAGTTAGCCAGTTAGTCAGCAAGTCAGTCAGTCAGTCAGTCAGTTGGCTAGTCAGTTATTTTTGAAATTATTTAAATTTTATCCGTATTAGATCATGAATGAATTCGAGAGCTATCAATTCTACTCATTCCCCGTGGATGAGAAGACTAAAAACAATTTAAATCTCACCAACAAGAACACTGAGATCAATATAAATATTAGAGATGGTTGGATTCATTCTCATCACGCTCAGTTATACACAAACTTCAGTATTACTGGAACTGATGGTACAGATTATCCAATAAAAAATTAATTGATAATTATGTAGCAAAACTTTTCGAAGTTATCACAGTTAAAAAAGGAAACAGTAGTTTATCTAGAATCGATCATCCATTGATTTCTTCATCTGCCCTTATTCGAATGACTCCGTCTCTAACTGATGAGTTAGCTATGTAAAGATATATAGTCAACACTTGCAAATTAAGAAAGAAGAGAAGTGAGCTGCTTTATCCACTAGAATTATTAGACATGTTTCTCAAAGATTATAAGGAAGTCACATGGGAAGGAGATTTAACAGTAATTTTCACTTGGAGTCCAACTGCGGGAGATGCAATTCTTAGAAAGACTGATAAAAATGACACTGGAATTGAAATAAAAGACACTCTTCCAAAAGAGGTTAAATTATTGTAGAATCGATAGAAATCCGTTTTCCTATACTTAGATATGACCCAGAATTTTCACTCAAGCTGCTTCAAGAAAGTCTGAAAAACCCAAAAATTCCCGTATCTTTCTTTGAGCAACAAAACACCGAAATTGCTGGATTAGATGAAAAGAGAAATTTTGAGTTGAATGTCACGAATTACTGTAACCCGGTGGAGTTTGACATGCCTTATTTCATCTTTGTTGTTTTCCACACAAAAAGAAAAAAGTATCCATTGAGTGACTCTTCCTTATTTGACCACGTTAAATGACAAAATATCTATATTAAAAATGGAAGAAATGAAGTTTTTCCTCAAGGAGCATGTAATCTAGATCCACCAATTATTTATCTCATGGCTTATGATGCATTTCGTAATTTTAAGTGAGTCACACAATTGAATGGCGATGTTAATGTGAGTCCATTCAGTTTTCTTGAAAATTTCCTATCTATGTCATTAATATTACTCAAAGAATAAATGTTTTGACTATGCAAAAAACAACTATGAAATTGTGTGCCACTTTTAACGACAAAATTCCTAAAGATAGAATCACATATGTAGTAACGCTCGGCAAGAAAAATTTGATATCTGATGCACAACACAGAATATTAACTGAGAATTTCTAAAAGCCTTCTTATATAGATTAGTGACAGGTACAGCTCTCTTAGACTGCGTCATGTTTGCACTTCTTCCAATTTTCAGGACAATATCAAACAGCTAAGGCAGTCAGTACTATCAAATAACCACAGATGCAGATACTAAAAATCTGGTTAACAAACAAGTTAAGACAGAATTCTCATTTCAGTATGATAAAAGAGTTGTTCTAGAAAATTTTCATACAGAGCGTTATGGTTATTGAAGTTTAAAGATTAATTATTAAAATCATTTATTGATCTTGTGGGTGTGTTTGCTCAGTTATTTAGGGGTTAATTTTTTCTCCCCTGAATAAAATTAATGTATTCATCTTGTGGGCGTGTTTGCTCAGTAAATTACTCCCTAGTGTGTTCAAGTGATATATTTATAAAAAAATGAAAAATGTCGGTAAATTATCAGCCAGTGCGCTCAGCCTACCCAGATACTACTGAAACAGGAGTAATCCGCTGAATTACATACCCATATCACTTACGTAGGGTTTTGGAATATATTCTGTGCTAGAACATAATGAATTATCTCGAAGAAAACGATTTACTGAATAACAGCTCAATCGTTCTGTGAAACACAACTAGATCTATATTCTCACGAAGTAATGAGTGCAATCAACAGTGGCTTTCCAGAAGCTTTCGACACCATTCCTCACAAGCGTCTTCTAATCAGACTCCGTCCGTCTCAGCTGTGCGACTGGATTCATGAGTTCCTGTCAGGTAGGTCACAGTTCATAAAAACTGACGGAAAATCACCGTGTAAAACAGAAGTAATATCCAGCGTTCCCGAAAGAAATATTATAATCCCCCTGCTGTTCTTGATCTGCATAGGAGACAATCTGACAGCCAACTTAGATTGTTTGCAGACGATGCTTTCTTTCACCATCTTGTAAAGTCATCATACGATCAAAACCCATTGCAAAATGACATACATAAGACGTCTGTATGGTGCAAAACGTGGCAAATTAACTCTAAATAATGAAAAGTGTGAAGTTGACCACATGAGTACTATAAGAAATGCGCTAAAATTCGGTTAGACAATTAATCGCACAAATCTAAGGCTGTATATTATACTTGGCACCCAGGGATTACAGTTACGATTAACTTCAGTTAGAACGGTCACAGAGATAATGTTGTGAGTAAAGCAAACCAAAGACAGCGATTTGTTGGTAGAACATTTACTAAATGCAACACATCGACTAAAGAGACTGCGTAAACCACGCTCGTCCGCCCCCTTCTGGAGTACTGCAATGCGGTGTGGGATCCGCATCAGATGCGACTGACGGAGGACATTGAAAAAGGTCAACGAAGGGCAGCTCGTTTTGTATTGTCGCAAGATAGGGTATAGAGTGCCACGTACATGATGGGTGAATTAACATGGCAGTCAATAAAACAAAGGCATTTTTCGTTGCAGCAGAATCTTCTCGTGAACTTTCACTCACCAACTTTCTCCACTGAAAGTGAAAATATTGTGTTGACTCTCACCTACATAGCGAGAAATTATCAGCATGATAAAACAGGACAAATGAGAGTTCGCACAGAAAGATGTAAGTGCTCGTTTTCCCCGTGCTCTGTTGGAGAGAGGAACCGTGGAGACAATGCTTGAAGGTTGTTCGATGAAACCTCAACCACGCAGTTAATTTGAATTTCAGAGTAATCATGTAGAGGTTGATGTAGATAGATGAATGAGGTGCCAAACTCAGAGGGGCGCCCAAGTGCAAGATTTGTATAAATTGCCTATCACAATTAGTAGTGAAAAGAGACATGGGTGTAAGTGTACGAGTGAAAAAGGGGGAAGTAGAAGAGGCGCCAAACAATAAGTCACTTGTGCGGAAAAATTTTCTCGAACAGGCCCCGCATACAGGTAGCTAAAACAGAATAGAAAACAGTTAATGTTTCTCAAATGATTCTCGCGTAACAGATTTTGAATGTCTAACGGAATTACTTCTCGCAGTCGACTGTTGTCACGAATCATTATACAAGCAGAATTACACTCTTTGCGGAAGACTGTGCATATTTTAGATTGTCATTTAGCAACTTTTAGTCAAATATTGGTAGTACCGGCGGGTTGGTTGTTTTATCTGCATATTTATCTGAGTAAAACAGCTAACATTTATAACTTTTATTTATCTATTACATTAGGGTGTGGCATATTATTTGAGTGCACTGTTGTGTAGTATTATTGAGAGAGAGAGAGAGAGAGGGAGAGAGAGTAGCGTATGCGTTGTGTGTGTGTGTGTGTGTGTGTGTGTGTGTGTGTATGTACTGTATGCTTACCTCTGGCAGGTATTGAATGGAGCACTCTTACAGAAAACCTATTTAGCGGGCTTTAAATGGCGTTTCTGATTATCTCTAATATACTGTCTTGTGCGATTCATTTTATCCGATAATACTAATAGGTTAGTTGGAGCAGGTTTTACTTCGGTTTTTATAACAAACTGCTGAGTATAGCAACCACATTCCAAGACGGGATAGAAATATCGTAGTTTTAGGAGGTACATCCAAACAAGAATAGACAAACTGGTAGAGCACATGCTACGGCACAAAAACATCATTGGAACAGTAGCAGAAGAAGCTATTGAGGGAAGGAACCGGCGGGGGCGACCAAGGATGTCATACATGCAACAGATCATGAATAACGTTGGTTGTAACACACACGTGGAAATGAAGAGGAAGGCAGACAGAAGAGAGGAATGGTACTCTGCTGCAAACCAGCCTCAGGGTTGAACACAAAAAGAACAAAAAGAAGAAGGAGCTTTTGAAGTCGGATGTGGCATACAAAGCGAATACAAAATACTTTGTGAAGAGATGAGCACCTTGGCCCATTTGTCTTCATACTGAGCTTATGATATTAAAGAGGCGACGGAAAAATGGTTCAAATGGCTCTGAGCACTATGGGACTTAACATCTGTGGTCATGAGTCCCCTAGAACTTAGAACTACTTAAACCTAACTAACCTAAGGACAGCACACAACACCCAGTCATCACGAGGCAGAGAAAATCCCTGACCCCGCCGGGAATCGAACTCGGGAACCCGGCGCGGGAAGAGAGAACGCTATCGCACGACCACGAGCTGCGGACAGAGGCGACGGACATCGCTTTAATTTTTGCCGAGATTATGATTATACACTTAACAGGGCATAGGAGAGGGCTTAGGACACCGAGTGTTAACAAAGGTAGATATTTGACGCTTATCTATGGTGGGTGTGGCCCTCCACTCCACTTGAAATCATTCGGACCAGAGATGCCACGAGTTGTACAAATAGTTTGCGTCACTTCGGCCACGCTCTTGGAGGTTCCGGACGTTTGTGCCTCACCTACAGTATCAGATGAACAGTATCCGGACAATATTATCCCATGTAGATGTGGGTATGTCCACGCTTTAAATTTATAATTGCTTTAATTCTTTAACGGATCTCCGACCGTGCAGGCTAAGTATGTGATACAGAGATTGAGCGGGAAAGGTATGTGTTGAAGGATGAAAGATGCTCGCCCGAAAAAACCGTTGCGTAGAGCTAGAAATATACACTCCTGGAAATTGAAATAAGAACACCGTGAATTCTTTGTCCCAGGAAGGGGAAACTTTATTGACACATTCCTGGGGTCAGATACATCACATGATCACACTGACAGATCCACAGGCACATAGACACAGGCGATAGAGCATGCACAATGTCGGCAGTAGTACAGTGTATATCCACCTTTCGCAGCAATGCAGGCTGCTATTCTCCCATGGAGACGATCGTAGAGATGCTGGATGTAGTCCTGTGGAACGGCTTGCCATGCCATTTCCACCTGGCGCCTCAGTTGGACCAGCGTTCGTGCTGGACGTGCAGACCGCGTGAGACGACGCTTCATCCAGTCCCAAACATGTTCAATGGGGGACAGATCCGGAGATCTTGCTGCCCAGGGTAGTTGACTTACACCTTCTAGAGCACGTTGGGTGGCACGGGATACATGCGGACGTGCATTGTCCTGTTGGAACAGCAAGTTCCCTTGTCGGTGTAGGAATGGTAGAACGATGGGTTCGATGACGGTTTGGATGTACCGTGCACTATTCAGTGTCCCCTCGACGATCACCAGTGGTGTACGGCCAGTGTAGGAGATCGCTCCCCACACCATGATGCCGGGTGTTGGCCCTGTGTGCCTCGGTCGTATGCAGTCCTGATTGTGGCGCTCACCTGCACGGCGCCAAACACGCATACGACCATCATTGGCACCAAGGCAGAAGCGACTCTCATCGCTGAAGACGACACGCCTCCATTCGTCCCTCCATTCACGCCTGTCGCGACACCACTGGAGGCGGGCTGCACGATGTTGGGGCGTGAGCGGAAGACGGCCTAACGGTGTGCGGGACCGTAGCCCAGCCTCATGGAGACGGTTGCGAATGGTCCTCGCCGATACCCCAGGAGCAACAGTGTCCCTAATTTGCTGGGGAGTGGCGGTGCGGTCCCCTACGGCACTGCGTAGGATCCTACGGTCTTGGCGTGCATCCGTGCGTCGCTGCGGTCCGGTCCCAGGTCGACGGGCACGTGCACCTTCCGCCGACCACTGGTGACAACATCGATGTACTGTGGAGACCTCACGCCCCACGTGTTGAGCAATTCGGCGGTACGTCCACCCGGCCTCCCGCATGCCCACTATACGCCCTCGCTCAAAGTCCGTCAACTGCACATACGGTTCACGTTCACGCTGTCGCGGCATGCTACCAGTGTTAAAGACTGCGATGGAGCTCCGTATGCCACGGCAAACTGGCTGACACTGACGGCGGCGGTGCACAAATGCTGCGCAGCTAGCGCCATTCGACGGCCAACACCGGGGTTCCTGGTGTGTCCGCTGTGCCGTGCGTGTGATCATTGCTTGTACAGCCCTCTCGCAGTGTCCGGAGCAAGTATGGTGGGTCTGACACACCGGTGTCAATGTGTTCTTTTTTCCATTTCCAGGAGTGTATATCTGGGTTAATGTAAGAAATTATTCATGCCCATCCATTTCAGTCCGCAGCAAGGACTCTTATTGTAAGATTGCGCGAGGACAATAAATTTTTTGTAATTGATTTTCGAAAATGTTCTGAAAGGTTACGAGGTTAAATGAATAACAACTGAGGCGGAACGGTTTTCCAGATATGTACTAGTATCAGTCCATTTAAATAGTCTTAATTTTCATTAATTAAATTGCAACTTCTGGCTTGTATGTGAGAACAATACTCACTCCGGCGTGTGTAACATAACTAAAGAAAGAAGAAACATACGTACATAGCAAGCGGAATTCTAATGTACAGTCCAAAGTGCAATAGTGACATTTTTGGTGACCAGATATTCATTCTCGGATTGTTACTCCAACGTCCCCTAATCTTTGCTATATTGACTTCCATCTTTTTAAAAAAAAACTGAGGTGCGCAATAACCTATAACATTAATGTAATTACTCGTTACTTGCGACGACAAGATATTACAAAAGTATTGTTCAACTTCTATATAAGCTATTACTGAAACCACTAATCTCCTGTTACAACTAAAGATAATTCCATCCCGATGTTATACCAAAGAACTGAAGGGAGACGTCACCTGAAAAGGACGAATTTGCGAATACCGACATAAAATGTTGCTCGTATGTTGGTACCGTCTACATGCAGTCAAATCATTCAAGCGGCATCATTTGTAGTGCTTCAACAAAAAAATGGTTCAAATGCCTCTGAGCACTATGGGACTTAACATCTGAGGTCATCAGTCCCCTAGAACTTAGAACTACTTAAACCCAACTAACCTAAGGACATCACACACATCCATGCCCGAGGCAGGATTCGAACCTGCGACCGTAGCAGTCGCGCGGTTCCGGACTGCGCGCCTAGAACCGCTAGACCACCGCGGCCGGCGTGCTTCAACAGATTGAAAGGACAGCAGTGGGACTTCGGAATTCGTTAACTAAAGGGGCATATTATTTCAGTGTTTTTAAAGTGCAGCACGAAACCTCCACATATATTTATTATGTCATACCACATACTCATGCGCAGAATGTAAATCCAAAGTATGAAGATCGTTGTTAGATACAATAAAGGAAGGATTTTATGAGATACGTGACATGTAGTCACAGTTGCGAATACAAACAACTATCAGTTGTATAAAGGAACGACGACAATGAAAAATTTTTCCGTATCGGGACTAGAACCCGGATTCCGCGCTTTATAAGAGCGGTCGCCTTCCCCGCGTTAGCTATCTGTGCACAACTCAGAGCCATGCCCAGACTTACAGATGTGGTTGACCCTGGGTCTCACTGTGTCCTAGTACACATTTTATGTAATTCCCGTACAGGGGAGGATATTTTTTAACTGAAAGTCGCCGCCTGGTATCGGCAGATAAGCAGGATACTTCAATGCCTGTGTTGTTAATAAGAACGGTGCATGTCCGAAGGAACATTGCATCGTTATTATTAACCAAACATTTACTGTAATATCGCTTTTTATGAGAAGTTCACCCTCCTGGTGTTAGTATGACCTCTTATAGTAAAAATGGGTTGGAATTATACACCACACACAAAGAAGTTTTTGGGTGAGACTAATTCGATATCAAGATCTTCTCTTGCTGAGAAGCGTCCATATTTCTTGTTTAAATCTAACAAGATCCACATTTAAATAAGAGCCTCACGGCCTCATTTCATTTACGAATTTTTCACTTTCGGTGTAGTGCTCGCTACCGGTTTCCAGAAGCTTATGTTTTACGTAAGAGATACTGCTTACAGTACAGAAGGATACAGCTAATTTGCCGTAACAGATACTGACTGCAACGTCCATCCAGACTTCAAAGATTTTTAGAGCTTAAGAAGACACGCAGTTCCTTAACCACAGAAAAAACGTTATTTTCAGCAAGGGAGGTGGCGCAGAGGTTAGCGCACTGGACTTGCATTCAGGAGAACGACGGTTCAGACCCAGGTCCGGTTTAGGTTTTCCATGATTTTCCTAAATCGCTTCAGGCAAATTCCGGGATTGTTCCTCTGAAACGGGTACGGCCGACTTCCTTCCCTATCTTTCCCCCATCCGATGGGACTGATGACATCGCTGTTTCGTCTCCTCTCCCAAATCAACTAGCCAACCATTATTTTCCATTCTGTTTAATCGTATTAGGAGGTAATCGCTAAGTCGGACGCTATCTGCGAAGAGTGGTCTGTGTCTGTTATAGCTGTAACTCCCCAGTCATTGATCCGTACAGTCAGCTGTTCTTAGAAAATACTTCGTGATAAAATCATTAATAGTTCATTACTTTCCATACTGTATGCAGAAGACTTATGAAAATATCAATAATGCGAAACAGAGATTACGGTCTTTATTAAGAAAAATCTGAGAACAGTGAACGAAGGTAACAACAGAGCGTGTGCTTTTAGACCGAGGACTTCTTTAGATCGAAGACCACACTTATGCGGAATCAAGATATTTATCTTACTGCGAAAAGAACGCTGTGAAATGAGACAAAAGAACTTAGCCTTGGGTGAGGCTATCTGTTGAAATATAATCTGTCTTATGTGAATCCAAGGGAAATGGGATGGATCCAGAATTGTTCATGTTGTACGAGGTCTTCCTGTGATAAAGACACAAATTGTCATAGGCCTTGTACATCCACAAATGTATCAGACTGATGTAAGAAACCTTGTGACTGAAAGGGTGGAGTCGAAAGCTGCGAAGCCAAAAGTGTTGTGGGATACCTTTGCAAGAGGAATCACTGCTTCTTTTTCCATATCTCCACGGGTCGGTATGTTATTCTGTACTTGGCAATATTAGCGGCAGAGGTGGCCGGATGCCTTTCCTCCCTCCCCCCCCCCCCCACCACACCACCACAAGCGACACGAAATTTGTGCGTGTGATTTGTAAACCGTTTGTAAAGCACATCCAGTCTGGTCGTCACACCGGCCCTCGCCGCTAAACATAGTGCCGGCGTACCTTCCCGAATTCCGGAAGCAACGTGCCAAAACGCACGTTTATCAGAGCGCATTGCAGAAGAGTACGATATCTAATTTAATATTTGCGTTCTTTCTAATATTCTACGATAGATAATAACCATGAGCTGTAGAGACTACACTGCGTTTCCGAGAGACGTACGCCGAACTGTTGAAATATGTCCCACATCATCTTCGTGAAAGTAAAAATGTTTTTCTCGTGGTGGAACCACGAACCCCTAGTAGAATCCCCGTGCGTCAGTGACAGACAACTTGACAGTATATTTTACTCGGAAGGAGAGGCTATTCAATAGTTTAAGGATCTTTAAGGAATAAACATAATTTTGCTACATTTCGAACAAATGTTCATTAATGAAGAGCTGTACTTACAATCAGAAGAGCTTGTAAGAGTGTTGCAAGGTAGGTTGTGCTGAAAAGTAATTGTTGATAAAAAATTCGGTGCGTAGCGTCATTTCGGAGTTAATCAACACTGAAGTTAGCCAATCAAGTCGTTGCGCTCGCAAATTAAAGCAACGCACCAGAGACGTGTACTTCGTTTGGTTTAAAAACCGAGTGACAGATTGGATATGGGATGGCTGTAAGGACCAATAGGAGTACTGCGTAGTTGCTGTATTGGTCACCAAATAAGGAGCCACCTGCTGATAAACCAATGACTTTAGCTGATGCTTGCCGCTGAGAAAAAAAAGTCTTCGCTAAAACAGATCTTCTGTGTAATATAGCCTCAGAAAAACTACTTTATGTTCGTATCCCTTAATCACAACCACATAGTGAGACTATTGAGCGTGTTTTTAGGAAAGTGAAATTATAGATTAATTTTTGTTCACGGAAAAGATCGGGTGCTTTGTTGTATTAGATGGAAGATAGACACTCCATGCTGAGAGAGCAGGGCGTGGTCTGGATATATTACAGGAATTTGAAATATTAATGTGCCAGTCGGGCAACCCATCTTTAATTTTGGACGAACAGTTATCTTCTAGACACAAGTGTTTCTTTAAAATATTCAGTGAAATACTGGACTTTTAATTCCAAGCATTCTCACATATATTATCCCATTATTTAATCGCTACCTCCATGCAGCTTGTTATATGTACGAGGGTCGTTCGATGAGTAAAGCCAATTTTTTTTTATTTATTTTTTTTTAAGCCATTAATAACGACCTTGTTGGTGCTTCACATCTGATGTTTGTTCTGTGCACCGGTGAAGTTTCGAACTGTTCTGACAAATGGCAGAGCCTTAGTACCGCGTCAAAATGGCGTCTACATATGACTCACATTACAAGCAGCTTGCTTTTATTGAATTCTTGTGTGCAGAAAAAGAAACCGTGGTGAACATCCATAAGGGTTTGTGTACAACATATGGCGATGCTGCAGTTGATAGAGGTACAGCTGGGTGAAGGGTAAAGAAAGTTACAGCCTCAGGAAATGCAGAAACAGAGCTCCATGATCAGCCACGCTCGGGACGTCCTCCACAGCCACTGCTCCAGTCATTCTGAATCGTGCGGATGCCGTTATTCGTGCCGATTGGCGAATTAAAACTCCACAATTGGCTCTACAGTCGTCGGTCAGCATTTGAAGTGCGTCTGCAATGATCGAGACTCTCAGATATTCAAAGAGGTGCTGACGATGGGTTCCACGAATTCTCACAGCGGACCACAAGATTTAAAGAAAGGTCACCTCATCTGAATTGTTGGAGCCTAAACATTCTCTGCGGGGAACACACTTTAAAGACGACGAGAGTGTCAGTCATGCAGTGGAAACATGCCTAGCCTACAGGACAAGAGCTTTTACCAGCAGGGAATACATGCTCTTGCACAGCATTGGCGTATAGTCACAGAACGTGATGTAGACTATGCAGAAAAGTAGGACATGGACAAGACATGTTGATGTATGTTGTCACCAAATTCTGACTAAATACATATTTTCTGAGAAAAAAAAGTGGGGTATTACTTATTGAACGACCCTCGTATTTCTTGAGGGTTCGAGTCCTGAAATCCTTGTAATCTAATATTAGAATTTATGCTCATTTCCCTGAATAGGTTGTTGTTATCGCTTAGCCTAAAGCTCCGGGAAATTATATTCCGCCCTCTATTTTCCTGTGCATTCTTATGGTCTTTTATAATTACATTACCTATTTTATCTTTTAACTAGTTTTATCAGCACGATCTCCTTCACTCAGCCTTGGGACGGTTTCAATCCTTGCAAGAACTTACAATTGCCTTTATTATTCCTATTTTATTGTAAATCAATAAACTGTTTCTCTTCGCTTGTTTTATTTTTAATAATTCTCTATCAAGATTTGAATTTATTAACTGTTCTGGAATTTTTAATTAGTTTATCTGTCATTTTACATGTACGTCTTTTTTGTCAGTGGTATTTTCTATATAATCGTAAATTTCTATTCTTCGTTCATTTTATTATTCACATTTGGTAAACTTTTGTAAAAGTTTTATTTTGTGTACTACGTTTCTTATGATACAACAACAATTTGCTTCTGTCGCTGCGTGGGCTTTTTTTTTTTTTTTTTTTGTGCTCTCCACCGTCTCCTCGTGCCTGCAACTGTCTTTCTGGCTATCGCTGTGGTTAATCAGTTTATCTGCCACGACAGCTCTGTTTGTTGTACACTGTCTTTATATATTTGATCACCAAGATGTTTATGATGTGTATTTTAACTATTTAATTTTGACGATACTTGTAATTTCATAATGGTGTATATTTCTTTGTACAGTTATATTTTCTGTTACAACACACTTCTGGGTTTCAGATAATCTGAGCATGGATTATACTGGAAACACATCAAATAAAGTGATTGGTGTACCTGCTGGGGGCTTCTTATTTAGTGACCAATACGGCAGTTGTGCAGTATTCTTACTGATTTTCAATATGGTCTCATTCTTCTGCGTGATTTTATGTCACAATTACAAGATATAGAGACCGAACTCGAGCCAAAGGCTGAGCAGCCCCGCGCGCTATCACCTTCGCTATGAGAACAACTGAAAGTAATTGAATAAGTCATTGCCGTATATCCACTAACGTAAAATTTTCGAGAGAAGGAAGAAACTCTTTACATTGTAAAACTGAAGAATAAAATGGCATCGCTTACATTTAGACTATAGTGAAGGATATTTAACATAATGTGAACATAAAATTATGCACGAAAACAATGCATGACCTATGTTATGGTCGAGCAACCAATGTGGGACGCATGGCCTTTTCGAGTGGATATGTTTTTATGAAACATAACGTTCTATTAACTATTGATACCTTCCAGCTGTGTCAAGTAAATAAATGATAAAAATGTAAGTAATAAAGAATGCAGCATGATGCATATGGTGATGTGCTTTTTATTCCACAATATTTTAAGTTTAGAACTGTACAAAACTGAAAAGTCGTTAATAATCAGAAGTCTTCTACGTGCCCATTCAAGTCGTTTGTAGGTCAATTACAATGTTCGTTGAAAAAGTCTAATTTAATATCTGGTATGTACTGAATTAGTTTCCTTATATCTTCATTTTTTTCACGTTGATTGGAGGTTTTGCTTTGTGCACATAAGTGCTTGGTAGTTCAGGCGTCGACCCCACAGGCTTCCCTAATAAAAAGTCTCATCGCTGCAAGGCATTCATCCACTGGTGTACTTTCAACAACCTGGTTCACTTTTACAGTATTGAAACATCATATACTGGGACAGTTGTAGGACCTCTTTCTGTTCACGTGAAATTTTGGGCAGTGATTTCCTTGATGGGACAGATTTTAATAACGTTTAGGCCACCATGCCTTAAAATCGGTGGTGTCACTAGTTTGCATTGGATGAACTTGGAAATTGGAATTTGCGCTTTGTATCGGGGTGTTGATTTTTTTCTGGAGTGTGTATTCACTCAGTCTTGGGAATAAGTCTCTTTCCTGAGGTAGAACCCCTATCACAAGGCAGGAACGAATGTCCTGTGATTATAAAATGATGAATATTCTTTTCAAACCGCCCAGCCAGTGCTTCAGCTAACAAAAATCTGACACAGTGTTGTTTTTATTTTGACCAGGTCATCCATCTGAGATGATATGTAGCTCTTTCACCTCTTTGAAAATATTTTACTGAAAATACTGTTTAGCAATGAGCAGACTTCATGGGGTTCTCTAAGAGCCTGCCCTTCGTGGCATTCTCTGCAATAAAACACTCCCTGCACTGGAACATCTAGCAGTGGGACGTTCTGCATGCAGTCGATAGTAATGTCACCTACACTATTGTTCTCCTGGGCAAGCTTCTTCATTGCTTCAGTTTTCTCGTAAAATTTCTTGGCTCTGCCTTTATGTGGTATGAGTTTGGTGTACCTATACTTTTCGCATTGTAATTCACCATGTAGGCTTTTAATATCTTGATTCAGCCCTTCACATGTTGAGCACGTGTCAATCTGCGGTTTTTCAAATTTATAATTAAAATTTTCCTTGAAGAATATCAAATAAAATTTGTTGTTCACTTTAGCATCAGGTTATTGTTGTTTAAATAACTCATGCATTTGCTTGACATCCAATTGTGCTGACAAGTATTTTCTTCATGTGCTGTTTCAGTAATGGACTTCGTCTACAGAGAATGATTCACTATGGCTCTTAATCAGGGAAAATACACTTCTCCAGGGATTAAGTTATGTCTTGGACTCTCCGACTTGGCCCGCATGTCAACCTGTGAGCTGCCTAACAGCAGCAGATGATATAAACGACAAACTTGTTTCTCACCTTGTCCATGGAGACGCAAGAATGTATTTTTAACATAGTGCTCAGAGCCATTTGTATTTTTAAAACGTTGGGTACGTCAACCATCACTGCTTACGTGATAATGAAAATTAACCATTCGAACTTTGGGATCTGTAGTATTCGACCTCCTTTCTCTTTCTACCGGATGAACATCAATTTGATCTTGTAAATGACTATCCCTAGGGTCTTTATCATAAAAAATTTCATATGTGTCAATTTTTGCATTTACGATGTTACTGTCTCGAAACACTTTCTTGGGCACGTAATGTCACCAACACAATGAGTTAACTTGTGATCAGAACAGCCCGTTTTTCAAGGCACCCTGCAGGTTAACTAAGATGGGATTTCTAAGATTATTGCCGAATACAGTACACTTAAGGCATGGCTATTGTGTCCTAACCTCCACATCAGTATCGACACTTACATGCGCCGAGATTTCATTTTGCGTGCTGGTACGACATTTCCACCGTAGCTCACATGCTGTTGCCTGTGGACCTATGCTCTTTTAATTCAATCACAATTGTCAAACTACCCCCTTTTCCTTCCCTTTACATGCTCAAAATCACTGACACTATCACTTTCACTCATTATAAATAAAAGTATAACACTACGAGGATGCACTGTCAATTGTCTACGCATACATATGCTCGGCGTGCAGAGCTTGCCATGGTTAATACGTCATCTAACTGCTCTAGACTCCGGATGGCCATATCGCAGGAGATATGGCTATTTCCCAGGGAACGTAACATACGACTCTTAATATCACCCCTGTATCAGTGAGCAGGATATAGACTTTTCACAGTGAATGCGCGTTTCTTCGAATTCTTCCAGATTCTGATCTAAAATGGAAATGTGGTGGAGATGGACATATGGCGTTTTCGAAATGACTGATTTAGTTGTATCTGTTGGGCACTTTGAATTTGCTCATGCAACGTGCTGATGAACTAACTTCAATGTTAATTAAATTGGAAAAGGCCCAACTGATCAAATGTTTTTCTGATCCATTATTTCTCAGCACAACCTGCCCTCTAACACTCTTGCCGGCCGGTGTGGCCGAGCGGTTCTAGGCGCTACAGTCTGGAACCGCGCGGCCGCTACGGTCGCAGGTTCGAATCCTGCCTCGGGCATGGATGTAAGTGATGTCTTAGGTTAGTTAGGTTTAAGTAGTTCTAAGTTCTAGGGGACTGATGACCTCAGAAGTTAAGTCCCATAATGCTCAGAGCCTAAAACACACTTACAGACTTTTCAGACTGTTTCCAACCACTCTGCAGAATCCAGTCAGTCACTATTTTACGAAAACTACTACCTGAAACAACAGTTCATCATTGATGAATACTAAAACAGGTACCGTTTTGAAGCTTCTTGACTCAATCTTTAAAGCAATCCGAATGGAGGACACAGATTCGGGAACATTAACTACAGAGAGCTCTAGGTTATTGCTCAGGGCAACATACGAATTAACAAAACTAGCGTCAAAGCTTATAAAGCTACAAGCATGAAAAAAAGTTTTGCATCACCTCAGTTCCCAGAACTCCTGAAGGTGGACGTCAACTGTGGATATTGTATCACTAACACAGTCCCTTTGACTGTTCAGAGATGTCACCAAACCCGCCCAAAGATGTAAACAACCATGTATGAGCAGCGCCTAGTAGACGGAGGAGGTCCGACAGCCGATCAGTTCCAGTCATTCCACCAGGAAGAAGGTACACGGCTCGTGTTGTCTGTAGTTCAACCATGCCTAGACGCTTAATAAAGTCGTTCGATCGCGTCCCCATTGTTACTTTATACCAGGAAAGTCTCTCAACAAGGGAAGTGTCCAGCCGTCTCGGAGTGAACCTAAGCGATGTTGTTCGAGCTAGGAGGAGGTACAGACAGAGAGGAACTGTTGATGACATGCCTCGCTCAGGTCGTGCAAGGGCTACTACAGCAGTGGATAAACGCTACCTACGGATTATGGCTCGGAGGAACCCTGACAGCAACGCCACCATGTTGAAATAATGCTTTTCGTGCAGCCGCAGGACATCGTGTTAAGAATCAAACTGTGCGCAATAGGCTGCATGATGCACAGCTTCACTCCCGACGTCCATGGCGAGGTTCATCATTGACACCACGACACCATGCAGCGCGGTACAGATGGACCCAATAACACGCCGAATGAACCTCTCTGGATTATCATCACTCCCTCTTCACCGATGAGTGTCGCATGTGCCTTCAACCAGACATTCGTCGGAAACGTGTTCGGAGGCAACCCGGTCAGGCCGAACGCCTTAGACACACTGTCCAGCGAGTGCAGCAAGGTGGAGGTTCCCTGCTGTTTTGGGGTTCCTTTACGTGGCATCGACGTATGCCGCTGATGGTCATGGAAGGCGCCGTAACGGCTGTACGATATGTGAATGCCGTCCTCCGACCGATATTGCAACCATATCGGCAGCATATTGGCGAGGCATTCGTCTTCATAGACGACAATTCGCGCCCCCATCGTGCGCACCTTGTGCATGACTTTCTTCAGGATAACGACATCGCTCGACTGGGGTGGCCAGCATGTTCTCCAGACATGAACGCTGGGATAGATTGAAAAGGGCTGTTTATGGACGACGTGACCGACCAACCACTCTGAGGGATCTACGCCGAATTGCCGTCGAGGAATAGGACAACCTCGACCAACAGTGCCTTGATGAACTTGTGGATAGTATGCCATGACGAAAACAGGCATGCTACAATGCAAGAGGATGTGCCACTGCGTATTAGAGGTACCGGTGTGTGCAGCAATCTGGACCACCATTTGTGTAGGTCTCGCTGTATGGTGGTACAACATGCAATGTGTGGTTTTCATGATCAATAGAAAGAGCGGAAACGATGTTTATGTTGATCTCTACTCCAATTTTCTGTTCAGGTTCCGGAACTCTCGGAACCGAGGTGATGCAGAACTTTTTTTTGATTTGTGTGTACCTCACAATCCCGTAGTTAGATTAGAGGATTTAGAAAGAGAAATGCGAAAAATTGAAATTAGATGTAATGCGAATGAATGAAGTACGGTGACAGAAAGTACTGGAATTATGGTCAGGTGAGCACATGGTTATCAACAAAAAATCAAACGCAGGAGTAGGTCTAACAGTAAATCAGAAAGTTATAATGCCTGTGAGCAACTACGAATAGCATACTGCAGGCATCATCATTGCTAAAATACATACAAAATTACATGATAAAGCTACTGAGAAGATAAATGATGAGATATAAAAATATCAAATCGTTAATCCTGATGAGGACTGGAGTTCCACAGTAGCATAAAGAATGTAAGCAAAACTATTGGGAAAACATGAGCTGGATGAACGCAATGAAAAGGGAAGTCGCCAGGTATGATTTTGTACAGAAGACAATTTAATCACTGCTAATAATTGGCTTGATAATCATGAAAGAAAGTTGTATAAACAGATAAGAGCAGGCCGTTGTGACCGAGGGGTTCTAGGCGCTTCAGTTTGGAACCGCGCGACCGCTACGGTCGCAGGTTCGAATCCTGCCTCGGGCATGCATGTGTGTGATGTCCTTAGGTTATTTAGGTTTAAGTAGTTCTAAGTTCTAGGGGACTGATGACCTCAGATCTAAAGTCCCATAGAGCTCAGAGCCATTTGATTATTTAATGGTAAGTCAGATTTTTCTAAACCAGATTTTAAACCGCAAGACAGATTCATGGGAAGATGTTAACTGTAATCACAGTTCATAGATCGTGAACTGGAGATTGAAATAGAAGAAATTTTAGGAATGTAAAAATTTATGGGCTTGGGATCGATTGAAAGAACTAGATGTTGTTGAGAGCTTCACAGGGAACATTAGATAACAACTGATTCAAAAAGCGGTATGGAATACAATAGCGGATGAATTGGATACTTTCAGGGATGACATATCGAATGCACCCGAGGATCAGACAGACAAAAGTCAAGATGTCAGATGACAGGCCAGTCTTAAACAAACATAGGAAATTGAAAAGGTGGAAGAAATAGGTGAGGGGGCTCTACAACGAAATGGGAGGAACAGAATATATTACACAAAAGGAAAAGGAAGCAAGTTAAGATTATGCTGGAGAAGCGATACTGCGCGAATACTTTTGCAGAGCACTGAAAGACCTATGTCGAAACAAGACCTCTGGAGTAGCAACACTTCCTCAGAGTTACGAAGCCCATGAGAGAACATATATTCAATATGGTTTTCAAGAGACATGAGACAGGTGGAATACCTTCAGAACATGATCGTTTTGGCAATCTAGGTGTTATGATGTGGGGAGGCATAATGTTCCATGGGAGTACTGGCCTCCAAATCATTCAACACTCACTGGTCAGCACTATTGTGACACTGTACTCCATCCCCACGGTCAACTTTTAAGAGGTGTACTGGGCCATGACATTATGTTTATGGATGATAATGCACCACCACGTCATCAGTTGAGGTGGAGGCGCTCTTGTAACGAGGGTTATTCAGCGAATGGAATTTCATGCGAGTTCCCCCCGCCCCTCCCCCTGCCTCCTTGCTCCACCACTGACTTGAATCCCATCAATTACATCTGAAATGCGTTAGGGAGACGTCCTTCAGCATGTCTATTGCACCAACGACCACCCAGCAGTTGTCAACCACGCGGGTGGGGGAATGGAACATCCTTCCACAAGAACTCCTTTTAAAACTTGTGGCCAGCGTGGGAAAACGTTAGAGAGCATACACTGCTATACGAGGTGATCACGCACCCTGTTTAGAACCATTTCCCGCCTTTTGTGATTTTCAGGGGACCATCACAAACTGCGGTGACTTCAGTGTAATAATTACACGATGATTAAAAGAAAACTAAACTCCGCCCGAACAGGCCATGAAGGCCCAACGGTACCGACCGGCCGCTGTGTCATCCTCAGCTCAGAGGCGTCACTGGATGCGGATATGGAGGGGCACGTGGTCAGCACATCGCTCGCCCGGCCATATGTCAGTTTACGAGACCGGAGCCGCTGCTTCTCAATCAAATAGCTCCTCAGTTTGCCCCACAAGGGCTGGTTGCACCACGCTTGCCAACGACGCTCAGCAGACCGGATGCTACACAATAATTACAGAATAATAATTATTATTATCTTTGAATAAAAGTGTGTATTTTTTCACTTACCTTCCAGACTGTACTGTACCTCTTCTTTCTATATGTGCTCCAAGTTTCATCGATCTACGTTACTTGCAGAGATGTTCAAAATAGTTTACTAAAAGTATTTCAATCCAAAATGCAAATACTTAGTTTTTTATTTATTTATCATATTTTTTCCTATTTCGAATGTAAATAAAAATGGTTTTCATTAAAAGTATTTATTCAAAACACATATTTTCAAAATACCTTTATTCAAATAAAACACCTTTAGTTAGTTAGATGCCCTTCATTTCACTGATTTTAATTACAGTAATTGTTCAAATAGTGAGGGCAGCAGAAGATCAAATAGGACAGGTCCTAGTAGAAATCCTCGGATAACACAAGAGACACTGACTTTAATTGGGGAAGGGAGGAAATATAAAAATGCAGCAAATGAAGCCGGTGAAAGGGAATACAAACGTTAAAAAATGAGATACTGACATGTGTGAAAATTACTGAACTATCAGTGTAATAAGTCATGACTGCAAAATACTAACTCTAATTCTTTACAGATGAATAGAAAAACCGGTAGAAGCTGTCATCGGAGTAGATCAGTTTGGGTTCCTGAGAAATGTAGGAACACGCGAGGCAATACTGACGCTGCGACTTATCATTAAAGACAGGTTAAGGAAAGGCAAACGTACTTTTACAGCATTTGTAGACTTAGAGAAAGCTATCGACAATGTTGACTGGAATACTCTCTTTGAATTTCTGTTGATAGCAGGGGTTAAATACAGGGAGAAAAAGGCTGTTTATAACTTGTGCAGGAACCAGACGGCAGTTATAAGAGTCGAGGGGCACGAAAGGGAAGTAATGGTTGAGAAGGGAGAGAGATAGGGTTGTAGCCATTCCTCGATGTTATTCAGTCTGTACATTGGACAAGCAATAAAGGAAACAAAAGAAAAATTTGGAGTAGGAATTAAAGTTCTGGGAGAAGAAATGAAAACTTTGAGGTTTGCCGATGACATTGTTATTCTGTCAGAGACAGCAAAGAACTTCGAAGAGCAGTTGAACGGTATGGACAATGTCTTGAAAGGAGGATATAAGACGAATATCAACAAAATCAAAACAAGGGTAATGTAACTTAGTCGAATTAAAACAGGTAAAGTTGACGGTATTAGGCTAGGAAGCGAGATACTTAAAGTAGTAGATGAGTTCTGCTATTTTAGCAGCAAAAGAACAGATGACGGCCGCAGCAGAGAGGATGTAAAATGTAGACTGACAATCGCAAGAAAAGCATTTCTGAAAAAGAGAAATTTTTTGACATCGAATATAAACTTAAGTGTTGGGAAGTCTCTTCTGAAAGTATTTGCCTGGATTGTAGCCATGTAGGAAAGTCTAACATGCACAATAAACAATTTAGACAAAAAGGGAAGAGAAGCTTTTGAAATGTGGTGCTACAGAAGACTGTGGAAGATCAAATGGGTAGTTCATGTAACTAATGACGAAGTACAGAATAGAATTGGGGAGACAAGAAATTTGTCACAACTCGACCAAAACATGGGATCCGTTGATAGGACACATTATGAGACATGAAGGAATCGCCGGTTTAGTACTGGAGGGAAGTTTGGGAGGGGGGAGGGCGGTAAAAATAGTAGAGGGAGACCCAGACATGAATATAGTAAACAGATTCGGAAGGATATAGGTTGCGGTAGTTATTTGGAGATGAACAGGCTCGCACAGGATAGAGTAGCATGGAGAGCTGCATCAAACCAGTCTTAGGGCTGAAGATCACGAAATTGTTCAAATTTTTCATCTTTCGTGTTCCACCTATTTGGCCTCATTATCATTCCATCAAAGGAAAATGGTGGTTGAGCAGGAGCAGAACTTGAACACAGAAATTCCCAGTTATGCCGACATGGCACGAAAAGGACCAGGGGGCAGGGCGATTTCTTGTCGCGTAGGAAATTGAGGTAGACAATATCTGACAGGGCTAGAACAATGAGCTTCAGAAGCTCTTAAGGTAGAATATGAAATCCATAAAACGCCGGGTACTCAAGCTACTGTAAAGTAAAAATTTTGAATACAATTTTACACGTTGCCAAACGAAGATCGGCAACCTTGGATTTATATTCAAGGTTAGATAGTTGATGTTTAGTTAAAGAAATATCGATACCAAGCGAACAAACGAAAAGAAAAAGCAGTTTTTCAAGTGCTCCATAGATGTAGACATTGTTTTCAAATGTATAGCTGTCACTGTTACACTGAATGAAGTCTTCTTAGTGTTGCTTGAGAGTAAACTCGTGACCTCACAGAAATGTGAAATTCACCTCCACCCCGCTTCCTTCACTTCCTTTTGAAATCACTAAGCATTATCACATGATGGTACGTTTTACATTCCACAGACAATAATGGTAACCACATACTGCACACTGAAATCTTTTCTAATAATTGGGGTCATAGTCACATTCACTTGACAAGAATACCTTTGACACTTGTTGTGTCATCTGTATCCGTCGTGGAAATATTTTTGTCTACACAAATGGATCAGTAAATGAACGGAAAGTACTAAGTATAAAATAAAGGAGTACAGAGACGCATTTTGCATTTTACAGTTACCAAATATCTGTATGTTAAGTATTTCAAATAACATATAATTGCTTTTTGAATAAGTATTTCAAATGCAAAACGAAAATAGGTGTTATGTATTGGCATTTCAGATAAATGTATTTCGTAATTCACATCTCTGGTTAATTGGCAGTGACACATCAGATGAAAGTTACTTCAGTCCCGTTAGTTTCGCACACTATTGTAGTTTAGGAAATCAGGCAGACCTTAACAGGGGCTATACCACAGAGCTCGTCAACAAAAAAACGATTTAATGGCATTATGAAAAGTATAATGTTCCAAGAACGTCATTCTTGCGACATTATCTCGTTTGACACAAAAATACTAATAACCACGCAGCAACGTTACGATCCCCTCTAAATACTTTCATTTTCCAGAACCTTGTTTCGATATCTCGAATCGTTCACGAAATAAAAGTGGTATCTCGTGTTTAACCGAGAAATAAACGAAACTGACAGATAAGGTTTTACTCACAAATTTGACATTGACAACAAACCACAGAACTTCAGCGGGGCACCGTTACTCTCAAACTCTTCAACATCTCAACTCCCATGAGAAATCCTAGATGTCCTCAAGTTAGTGGGCCACTGCGTTTTCCGACATCATGAATGCCTTTGCAAAATCCATGGAAAACTCTTTTTGCATCCGTGTACAGTTTTTCAAGTCCTATTTTTATTATGTAATACAGACTCTGTAGGGATACACTAATGGTACGTGTAAAAAGAGGGACTCAAACATGTGGCCTCCATTTCGTCGACACATTTCCCCTTCTTCCTCTTTCGGAACTTCTTTCTCTTCGATCCTCAGAAGTGATTACTTCTAAGATTAGAAGGTTAACAAACTGTAAGCACACCCGCTTTACTGTACAAAAATAAAATAAATTTTAATATTAATGTTTTTCGCCTGTAGTTTTTAAAGTGTAGACGGTCGAAAACACTTGTGCCAAGGAGAGGCGGGCGTGTAACAGTGTGAGTGAGAATGCTGCAGTAGGATTCGTCGGAAGTAAGGCACAGTAAGCGGGACCCAGACCTAGATGGGAGGCAGACGGTGCGCTGTGTATGAATATACAACGCGGCCGTAATTAGTTGCACGTTCTGTCGGCCACACGTGCGCGCAGCCAGGCGCTCCGCCGCGCACCACTGTTTTCTCCGCGTGATTGATAGCCCGTTGGCGCTACACGCACTCGTGGCACGGGTTTACATTGACACCGGTGTATTTGCAATTCAGTCGCTGTTCGTCACGTCAACAAGTTGCTCATCACTTTTCACTGATCGCTGGCTGGCCGTTGTAGGCGAAGTAGTGCTGGTATCAGGCTACTGAGAGAAAGGTTCTCATATTCGGTATATAAACATATGTATTATTCAGCTTTAAAAGCCATAAGTGCAGTGCGCATTTAAAATTCTATGAATTGTTTCTGTTCCAAACAGTTGGTTTGGAGGTTTCAGTGTGTTGCAAAGTGGCTGACACATGCATGTTTTGGTTAGCTATCACCTACCCAAATGTGTCTGCTTTAATATTTTAATACTTTCTCTTTGAGCTCTCTTTTTGCTTTTATATCAGTGGTTTTAAGAACTGACGGCAATTTTTTTAAGTTTCCGTGTGTGTGTGTGTGTGTGTGTGTGTGTGTGTGTGTGTGTGTGTGTTCGAGTGCTTTTTTTGTGATCCACAGAAGAAGCTATGAAAAACATTTTATCTCATATTCTTCAATTTCATATCATTTTCACTCATAATAACCACCTTCATATCACTAGAATTGAGTACGGTCGCTAAGTACTCCACCCAAACTACTATGTTATCATCATCATCAGAAACAATTAAGGCTCATCGCTGCAGAATGAACTTTGGTCATCCTCTTTCCTTCACCTTCGCAAATAATTTTTCAGTTTCTGCCCTGTCCTATTTTTTCAGAATCGCTTTGATTGTTGTCGAGACAAGATGTCTCGTACTCTGGCCTTCAAAAGGTCATGCACCACTGGCAAGTTGTCCTATAGCTCACACGGCAAACGCCTGGCTCCTGTATATGCTGCTTTCTGTAAGTTGTACTAATGTTCTGAGGTAGTCCCCTCATTGGTGAATCCAAATTGATGTTCATTACATTTATTACTTATAATATAACTGCACTTCAGTTCATCAGTTGATGTTAATATAAAAGTAATGTGATCAGGGCTTCCAGCTAAAGTAACGTGAACCGAGTGCATTACAATCGTTTTATGTGGGTAAATCGTTCTGTTTGGGACCATGATTAGTTAATTTTAGCTACCACTCTGAAAACCTCAGGGTCATTTCATTTTCCGTAAGTTTTACTTATTACTCTGAGATAAATGGTATCTTTGTAGGCAGACTATGGTGATAGTGCGTAAGTGTATGTCGGTACAAGGGGATGATCTGTCTTTTGGCAGCGCAACCGTTGCATGACATCCATATTGCATCCTGGAGAAGAACTACCTCTACTAACATTGGCGCCCATGACCTGGATTGGTGTCTGGATTAGACTGGGACGCGTGGGTACAAGCTATGGCCTCACTTCGAGAAGGTCATTTTTATCGCCAAGAAAAGCACAATTTTGGCAGGTGCTAACAAATAAGCACATATTTCATTTCTGTCGTAAGAAATGTAATCAAATATAAAATAGCTGAATACTGCTGCGGTAGTAGCTCTGCGTTCCTCTTTCGGGTGAGGCCATCTGGCTCATAGCTAGTTGAAGCCTGACTGATGTGTGTTATTTCGCCAAGTGTTCTAAAGTACTGTAACTGACTGGAAGGGTTTGCAGTATAGATGCAATAGGCATCATTTCTCATACCTGTTACATCCCCCTGAGCTCAGGGTTCGTAATATATGAGGAAGATCGAGGAGAATGGTTTGGGAGAGAGGTGTGACTCACGCCGATGCGTGCAGAGAAACACCGGCAAGTGTGTCATAGATTTTATTGCGTCGAAGGTACACAGCAAGCCTTCCACTGATCCCGGTGGTAGTGCCGCACGGCGTGCGTGCGTGGGTCAGCGGCAATGCCAATGCCGGAATCTGCTCCGTCGTCGTCGAGTCTCGCAGCCTTGCAGATGTAGCGCTCCCACGCATGCCACGACTAAGTGGCCGCCGCGAGTGTTGGTTGGTTGTGCCGGTAGCCCTGGACACTCGTGGAACCTACGTAGAGCGCTGGAGGGAAACAGCTGACCGCCGTCTTTGAAATGAGCCTCACTAGCTCCAGCCATGCGCCCAGGGCAGCTCGATCAGTGATCGCAGACAGTTCTGCACCCGGGAAGCCGCGAGTTCGAACCCCAGCCACGCCACTGGAGACGGCAAGCTGGAGTTCACTTGACGATGTCACCCAGAGAGCGAAGGCTAGCAGCCGTCTCGCTCCTCATGCCGGTGCAGCTCCAAGGCATGGCCCGTCCCACCACAGCTATGGAGGGTCCGTGCAGTGGAGGTCAGTGGTAGTTTCAGCGCGCCAGTTGTCAGCCGATATCCACACCAGAAGGTCGTCGTGATAGTACTGCAACTTAAACAATAATCATTCTCTCCCGCTCTAGACGCAAACAATGGCGACACGACTGCTCCCTTTGAGCCTCCGGGATCGCTTATTTATACGTCGTTTCCCTATGCCTGTGACGTAGTTCCTCTAGAGGAAACAAGTGGAGTGCTCTTTAATACTTACAACGTCAGCTTTCCTCAGCTCCGGCTCCTACACGCATGTCGCTAGGCGCTCTTATAACTGCAACGTATGGGTTCTTCACACCACGTCAGTACCCGGAGCTGCTCTGATTACTTCACACTCGTGTAAAGTGTCCGATAGGCCGTGCCCTCTCGCCTGCATCGGTCTCATAAGCCTGCCTCACAGAATCGTTTGCTAAATATCAATATTGCCGCGCGTGCAATCCGATGTGACAATCGGTTCCTTAACTACTACTTTCCAGCCGCAGCTGCGAAAAATTTACAAGAATTCCCCAAATCCACATTTGGACTTGTTTATGTTGCAGCATACTCCTCCCTTCTGAGAAGATTCGTCCCTAATGTTTGACATTGTGCTCCCACTCAACTAGCAACACATAGTCGGAAACGAAACTGTACCACTCTACACTACAAAATACGAGGGTCGTCCACAAAGTAAGTTCCGTTTCTATTTCTATCCGCGGCAGCACAACGATCGCAGTTCCGAGCATGCGCTGCAGTTACTCTGACTCAAGGAGAGGACATGTACGCCAGTTTCAGATCCCTGCTGCCGACTTGTGCTTTGTAGTGATTCTTTACAATGTCAAACGTAATTGAAAATGCCGCCGCGTGTGGAATCACATCTGTGATTCGTTTTCTAAAAGCAAAGAAAGATAAACCAAAGGAAATTTATCAGTAAATCTGCGAGGTTTACGGACAAAATGCTGTGAGTGATTCAATGGACAGAAGATTGGTCACACTGTTATATGAAGAACGATAAAGCCCGACCTCACACGGCGAATGTGAGCAAACAACTGTTACGGGAATTTCACTGGGACACGTTTGATCATCCTCCGTACAGGCCGGACCTCGCTTCTAGCGAATTTCATCTCTTCTTACACATACAATCTGTCCTTGGTGGTCAAAACTTCAACGATGATGAAGAGCTGAAAGAACGTATTACCACATGGTTGAATACACAGGCAGCAGGTTTCTATGAAAAAGGCATACAAAAACTTGGGCCACGCTACGACAAGTGCCTACAAAATTTCGGATGCTACGTAGAAAAGTAGTTTAACAGTTGCAGATTTTTGTACAATAAATATTTTTTCTGTATCTGTACACGTTTGTTTTATATAAGCAAACGGAACTTACTTTGTGGACGACCCTCGTATATACGATAATGTGTTACACTTTCCAGTGTCTGCTCAATCGAGGGACAATAATAATTTACTGCAAATTCGCTAATTATATATTTAAAACCAATTAATTAACGTGGTAACAATGCTCATTGCTGATGCTAAGTGGCACAAACTAATAATAATCTTTGGGAAAAGATATACCTCGTATCAGTGTGACAATTGAATACTACGCGTATTGTTTTATATCTTAGCATTGGACATTGTTAGCCCTTTAGTTGAC
Source organism: Schistocerca piceifrons (assembly GCF_021461385.2). Lineage (NCBI taxonomy): Eukaryota > Metazoa > Arthropoda > Insecta > Orthoptera > Acrididae > Schistocerca > Schistocerca piceifrons. The sequence goes on from NC_060149.1 coordinate 558,288,738, forward strand.
TATAAATGTAATAACTGAAAAGTCACGGTAAACTGCTGGTGGCCTTTCATCCTGCAGACACGGGAGAGTAGAAATGTGCCGTTATTCCTGCGTTTCCTAACATGAAATCCCTTCTAAAATGATTACCAATAACTCCCCACTACAAGCCCTCAAAGGATGCAATGAGAATTTCGAAACACCTTTCATAGTGTAACATTTGCATTGTGTCTGATATGGTCCGAAAGCTTACACGGTGCAGTGTTACAGTCATCATTTACTCGCTGTACAAACTCTTCTACGACGCGTAATGAATCCATTTGGTCTGTTCCTGACTTTCAATCCCATTGATCATGCTACCAGACTTTCAAGGACGAACTGTTACTGAACGGTAAACTAGGAGTTCGTCCTTCAGCTTCATGAAATGACTGTCTTATGGTAGATCTGATTGTCATGTAGACCGTTAGCCGTTATTAAGGTTTAAGTATTTACCTGTGCCCCACCAGATACAGTTGGCAACAGCAAGAGAAGAACTTCATTGCTACTCGATCGCTATTTTCAAGATCTCTGCCGTGGTCCTCCAGAAAGCTGGTTCAGAACTCAACGATAAAAAGCCAGAAATATGCCGCGTTCTCTTCCCTTGGTGCTTGCGCGTGTCCATCGACCGGTTTATGTGAACCTTCCCGTGCGGCAGAAGTAAACACAGTTAACTGCATATAGTCTCCCGCGAAGTGTGGCAAATTCGCAACTTGATGCTTCAAAGTTTATCTCTATCACCTCACTTAATTTTACTTTTTACGGCCTAAGGTGGAATAATCGAACGCATCTCCTGGTTTATATTATCCAGCAGCTGGGGTGCCACGCTGAGAGCGCTCTTGATACACTTAAAGTTGTATGTTCTCGTCTCACGGCACATCTACACGGGATAACAGCCCTTATATCTCCAACCATGACTGAATATACACTTAAGAGCCAAAGAAACTGTCACAATTACCTTATATCGTGTAGGGCCCCCGCGAGCAAGTAGATGTGCCGCAACATGACTTGGAATGGACTCGACTAATGTCTGAAGTAGTGCTGGAGGGAATTCACACCATTAATCCTGCAGGGCTGTCCATAAATCCATAAGAGTACGATGTGGTTGAGATGTCTTCTGCTCAGCACGTTGCAAGACATCCCAGATATGTTAAGTAATATTCATGTTTGGCCAGCGGAAGTGTTTAAACTCAGAAACGTGCCCCTGGAGCCACTCCGTAGCATTTCTGGACTTGTGGGATGTCACATTATCCTGCTGGAATTACCCAAGTCTGTCGGAATGCACAACGGGCATGAATGGATACAGGTGATCAGACAGGATGCTTACGTACGTGGTACCTGTAGATTCTTATCTAGACGTATCAGGGGTCCCATATCACTCCAACTGCACACGCCCCACACAGTTACAGAGTCTCCAGCCGCTTGAAAACTCCCCTGTTGACATGCATAGTCCACGGACTCATGAGGTTGTCTCCATCCCCGTACACGTCCATCCGCTCGATATAATTTGAAACGAGACTCCTCCGACCAGGCAACATGTTTCCAGTCATCAAGTCCCTTGTCGGTGTTGAGGGGCTCAGACGAGGCGTAAAGCTTTGTCTCCTGCTCCCATCAAAGATACACGAGTGGGCCTTCGGTTCCGAAAGCCCATACCGATGATGTTTGGTTGAATCGTTCGCACGCTGACACTTCTTGATAGCCCTGGATCGAAATCTACACCAATTTACAGAAGCGTTGTACTTCTGTCACGCTGAAGGATTCTCTTCAGTCGTCATTGGTCTCTTTTTTTCAGGATGTTTTTCCTACCGCAGCGATGTCGGAGATTTGGTGTTTTACCGGATTCCTGATATTCACGGTACACTCGAGAGGTGGTCGTATGGGGAAATTCCCACTTCATCGCGACCTCGGAGGTGCTGTGTTCCATCTCTCGTGCGCCGGCTATAACACCACTTCACAAACTCAATTAAACCTTGATAACCTGCCATTGTATCAGCAGTAACCGATCTAACTACAGCGCCAGGCACATCTTGTCTTATATAGGCGTATCCGACTGCAGTGCCTTATTCTGCCTGTTCACATATCTCTGTATTTGAATACGCATGCCTATACCAGTGTCTTTCGAGCTTCAGTGTAGTGAGATATCGGCATTTCCTAAATTAAGTTATCAAAATCAAACAGCAGATTTCCATGTACTGGTCAACGTCGGAACCAACATTTTGCTGCCCCAATAACCTCCCCACCACCCACGTACTGTTTCTCGTGGACTGCATTCTTCATTACGCCAAACAGATGGAAGTCGGAAAGTGCGAGACCCGGAATATAGAGTGGTAGTTTCAGCGGGCCATTTGGCAGCCGATATCCATCACCAGAAGTGAGGTTTTGTGAGTTCAAGACAGAGTCCCAGAGAACTGTCGCCATGACTTTACCGGCTGAGTGTGTGGCTTTGAACTTCGTTTTGGAGGAGAGGTGGTGTGGCGCCACCACATGGATTGCCACTTTAATTCCGGTTCGAAGTGGTGAACCTTTGTTTCATCGACTGTGACGACGATCGAGAAAAATTTGTCATCATCAGCCTCGTAATGCGCAAGCAACTCCGCAGAGATGGTCCTTCGTTGCTCTTTATGGTCATCTGTTAGGCGGCGTAGAACCCCAACTGGTGTACGAGTGCTTCAAAACAACCAAAAGAGACTAGTTGAGGAGTGAGGTGTTTGAGTGTGATACGTCGATCACCTCGAATGAGAGTGGCCGCACGTTCTAACATTGCTTGAGTCACGGTTCTGTGCATTATGCCGGCACACGGGAGATCGTATAGGAATGCACGACCTCGTAGCGATGATTACAGACGCGTCGCCCAACGACTCACCACTCTTTTGTTCATTGCCAGGTCTCCGAAGACATTCTGCAAGGGCCTATGAACATCTGCGGTACTCTGGTTTTCCACCGTAAGAAACTCACGGACAGCTCTCCGCTTGGAACGCACCTCCGTCAGAGACGCCATTTTGAAGGCTACGCATAATGTCGCCAAATATCGGAACTTCATGAAACTGTAGGGGCTGAAGCGGGCTACTCCATAATGTCCCAAAACAAAATCTACATTTCTCCAACCGAAATTAGACGAGAAAAAAATCTGGCATTATTTAGTGAACGCCACTCGAGCTTCAGGGTGTAGCAATTTATCAAAAATTACGTGGTAGCATTTGTTTGTAAGTTTAACAGCACTGTGAAAGAGTCTTTCTCTAACCAAGTGCTACTGATCACCAGCGAAGAAACTGCTTACAAATTCGGTTGTAGCGAAATTCATATACACATCTGGGATTCGGCCTCACAATTTAGATTTTCGGCGTTTCCTTAAAGCATTTTAGGTCAACGCGGCTATGGTTCCTCAAACCCGGTGTCTGATTGCCTCTCGTAGTCGTTCAATCGGGCAGTCACGAACTCCACTGTTCCTTCGTGGTTCTTCTCCCATAAAACAGAAAAAAACTCGCAGTTTGCTATACTGTGGCGACTTACGCTACACGCGGTGTTGCGTAGCGTCGCTGGCTGGCGTGCTGTATTGCGACAGTTGAAACCCTACCGCATGTAATTATTTGTTACTCGGTATTTACCTTTTCTGGAAAGTCCCAGAAATTTCTTATGTTTGTAAAGTCAGCAATATCCATTGTCTGTATAAGCAACAACGATCTCAGTGCAAGAGTTCAGTTCTGTTCTGGCTGTACGTTGATGTTCGTAATAAATCTGCTTTAATGCTAAGTGCTGTACTTCACGGAGGACCCTGCTTTCGCATCTGTAGTTGATACTGGTTACGACATTGCAGTGCTTGGTGGAGGCGCCCAGTAATTCAAAACAAGTAGTACATCACTATGTTTCCTACCGGACAATGTAAGAGCTGTCGCTTGTACGGAGAAGCCAGAATTCAGACAGTAGTTCATTCGCGAGGCCAGTGTATTTAGGAAACCAATGGATTCCAAAGCAGCAAGTCATCTGTACATCAGACATCCATCATTGTTTCTCGGAGAACTAGTCAGGACTCACCAAAAGAGCTGAAAGGATTCGACCGAGTCGCCAAGCCCAATAGATGGTGTGACATGGTGTATTTGGCAAATTTATACTTAGACGAAACAGCCGAGCAATGTTTCGAGAACAATAAAGAGAAGCTCAGTAGAATATCAGGTCGAATTGAAGAAATCATTTGGTGACAATCAACAGCAAGTGCGCTTCAAGGAAGAACAATTGAAGAACAGATTTCGATGTCAGTGGCAAACGACACAGTATTAGATACGGAATGTTTTGGTCCTACGCCACATTGTGAATCCCAATATGACAGAACCCGATAAAATCTCACAGTTTATAGAAGGGGTCGCAGAAACATCTACGAAACTCTTCGAGTGATGGACGTCACAACAACCGAGGAAGTCATCACGTGGTGCCAGTGCAACGAGGAAATAAAAAAGAAAAAGAATCGGACAGAAGAAGTATGATAGGCAATAACACTACCGGCTACTACCAAATCAGCAATACGCCGATAATGTTATTCCTGTGAAAGGATTATAATTCGACCGTGATCGTGCGTATAGTGCTTAAGGTATCGGACTATTTTCGTTTCTCTAAAGATGTCTATTGAAAGGATGCAGTAGGAGAACCACGAGCCGTGGTTCTATTGGTAATAAAGTAAATTGCAATTACATAAAAGAAAACGGTCTCCAGCCTAATTAGGCAAAACTATACCACGTAATAGCACTGTTAATAACGAAAGTTAACTGTTGGGACTGACTTTACTTGATACCGAAATTACATTTTGGATATAAGATACCAAGCAACAGCCCTGTTTATCAACCAATGTAACAGTAGTTTGGCATGAATAATGTAAAAAGAATATTAGCCGTTTTCTTAACAATTGACTCTCAATAGCATTTACTATCTATGTGTTAAGGCAGAGACCTAATGATACTTATAGGTAAATAATTACTAATGGTGGAGCAATATTAATTTGGGCAAGAGGTTTTTTATCAGCTTGATTATTGAAAAATACTATCGTCGAAATAGTTTTCAGGTAATTACGTTCTCTATTCCTATTAGTATTTGTGTCCTCAAGGAGCATTCACTCCCTCATGCTACTGGAACATGTGGCACCTGGATCTAGTATAGTTTGAATGGCTGTAGCCAGGTGCTTACTATTCCACACAAATGTTAGAGGACAGGCAAGTGCATTTCATTATAGATGTATTTGTAATATGAACCTTAAATGTGGCTCAACAGTTAGCATTGCGACACAGAAACTAATTTGTTTGTGTACGCATATCAACGCTGGACATTTTAGTCACAAAACAATTTCAGAAACGCTATTAACTATATACACACGAAATTACAAACACTATTTCTTCCAGACCTGCACAATAATTACTCCTTCTGCCTGCCCTTCAAAGTCTACTAGCCAGTAACTAATACAAATTATTATGGTTTTTCGCAGGTAACTGTAATGATGTACTGAGTTTTCAATAAGAACAATCTTTAAACTGAGTGTTTTAAATCCTTTCTTGGCAGCTGTACTTTGGTGGAACTTTAACTAATGGTTTATGAAAAATACGTGCAATAGTGCAAACCTTAAGCTTACTGAATGATTTTGAAATTACGTCTCCACAAATTAGTCTAGTGAAAGTTTACTGAAATGACTTTGCGGCTCAGCAAAATAGGATACTCGGAAATATCGTAGCACTTGTGTTATGACCACGTGTAGGTACGTGACCAAGGGTAAAGTACTAGTGCTCAACACAAAGTTTAAAGAACAGAAATTTATTATTGAAACAGAAGCCGCATAATTGGTCCATGCAGTTATAAAGTACTCAACTGATAAATTGGGATGAAGTTGGCGACAGTGTCGATCTCCGGTGGCTATTCAAAAAAGGCGGCAAAAGCTTCCATGGCACTTTCCGTGTGACAAACTGTACAAATTCTCGTCTTGGCGTCGGATTTTCGTAGTTCAGAGCTAACCAAAGTATGATGTGAATAATGAGCCAAATTACTTCCACATGCGAGGCTGTATTTCATAACTTTTTAATCCGTCTTGCCTCATTCAGTTCACAAGAAGCGAACATTTTGCCTGCTAACCACCGACTAATTCTTACCACAAAGGGGCCTTGCAGATCAATCGCCAAATCCACCTTTTTCTATTCCCGCCAGACCAGTTTATTTGCGAAGGGACTTCTCTCTAAGTTTCACATCATTAAAAACCCACTTTCCCTGTGCATGAACCAGTATTACAAGTAAAATTTTAACATTTCTATTCTTTCACAGACCATTATTTTTAAAATTACATCCGTAGATTAATTAAACTGACATAAATAATGAATAAAATATTCACTTAGATGTTACGTCAATGAGCTTGATGCTACAGAAGTTAAATTAAGTAAAAACAGACAAAGAAGTTAAAAAAGACACGTATGTGCAATAATGTTACAAGACTAGGAAGTGTGGTCCCTATGGCTGTTGTAGAAGACCACCATCACCTGGCCTGTCTCATATAGTGACAGAAGAGACACATCATTTTATGGCAGCGAAAAGTGCCGGACCGAGTAAGCAAGAGATATCTGCCCTGAATGTCGACTCCATACCTCACTAGATAACAGAGAATGTTGAAGTAGAGGTATAACGACGATGTGCCAGAAAAAATTGGACTCGGCCAACTCGGACTTTCGCAGCAGTTGTCATTCGATAACTTAGAGCCCTGCCAACACAGATAAAACTAACTCCTCCCTCTAGTACAACGCCCCAAAAGAGAACAGACATTTGGAGCACACAGCAGAACAAACTGGTACGTTTCCAATTTGGACACATTGTACACTGTTGCAGGGAAAGACGAGTTTTCGACAACAGCTTCGCCGCCGAACGTCAACCATCACAATGGTTCGTGTCACGCCAGTCAACTGCGGAAGATTACAGTCGGAAGTCTATCGCTGTACTCTGGACGAGGTCGCTCCTTACCACGCCTGAGACTTGCGCCGTCGCCCTAAGGAGGTATGCCGGCTGGAGTGGCTGAGCGGTTCTAGGCGCTTCAGTCCGGAACCGCGCTGCTGCTACGGTCGCAGGTTCGAATCCTGCCTCGGGCATGGCTGTGTGTGATGTCCTTGGGTTAGTTAGGTTTAAGTAGTTCTAAGTTCTAGGGGCTGATGATCTCAGAAGTTAAGTCCCATAGTGCTCAGAGCCATTTTTGAACCTAAGGAGGTATAAGCCGCTAGTTCAGCCGCCGAATTCAGGAAAACTAAACGAGGCGACTATTTATGGATGTGAAGCCGTCACAGACGAAATTCCTCCATCACCTGCAGTCACGAAGATCTTTCGAAACATCACTGAGGCCATCATCGACAGCCAATCTTTCTGGGCGCAAGTCGACCTAGGGGCTTCCTTTTCTGTTATGTCGAACGCTTACTGCCGTCAGCTAAAGAATACTAATTGCGTAATACATATCAGTGTGACTGTGCTGAATTCGTAAAGTGAAATATATGCAGCTATCAGGGACATGTATTACCAGAATAACTATCAATGACAGAACACAGCCCCATGCAATTTGTCGTTTCCAAAGAATGTAATCACAAGGCTGCTCTCGGATGGATTTCTTGCGGGCATTAAAAGCAATTATAGACTGGGGGAGATCAGAACTCCACACTGAGGAAGTGATGCACATAACAAAGATTGATTTAGCCGGTCGTATACGTTGTTATCCTGCTTTTATCAACTACACGTTCTCTAATCGTCATTCTAGATCCCAAGTTAAATTATGAAGCTTTTGTCGACTGCAAAAACTACTCAGATTCGCAGAAGGAGTCTACCAGCCAGCGACAATCGTAAGCACTGTACATGCTCAAGGATTGTCACCAGTACCCGCTAATCATACCTAAAGGTTAGTTATGTGTTCAGGGGCACTTGAACCACTCCAGGAAGGGCAGCATAATGTAATCGACTAAGAATCTTCTCCAGAGTAAACCAGTAAATCCACTGCTTCGCCCTTTTCTCCTCATTAAAATGGTGTGTTGTGTTTCAACGTTGTTACGATAGTTTTAGCTGCATGTGTACAAATATGTGCAATGCTGTTCATCCCTGTGTGACTGCAACCGAGCGGACATGGGGTCGCATCTGAGTAGCTCACAGAACTGACAGTTTTACGTGATCCTAGCCACGCCACTATGTGGACCACCACGCCCTTAAGTGAACGATCACAGCCATCACAGCTTGGTCGCCACGTCACAGTTCCTATAGTTCAAATGCAGTGCTCGATGACATATTTTCAGCTCAGTTTATAGTATCACAGTTGATACTTCTAAAGCAAAATAAATAAAAGTCATCTATGGATATGTAATATATAAAATTCTGAGATAATTCTTCATTTAATCGAGAGATCAGGTTTACAGATTATGTACTCGATCCTCGGACTGTCGACACGGGATTTTCCTCAGGGAGCCGTACTGAGCTCTCTCCTGTACACAGTGTACATGCGAGAGCTTGAAAGATGTTTCTCGCCGACAATGTCTACCTTTCGATTCGCTGATGAAAAAATAATGATTAAAATGACTCTAATCACTATGATACTTAACATCTAAAGTCACCAGTCCCCTAGACTTAGTACTACTTAAACCTAACTATCCTAAGGACATCACACGCATCCAAGCTCGAGGCAGGATTCGAACCTGTGACCGTAGCCACAGCGCGGTGCCACTGCAGCGCCTAGTACCGCTCGGCCACAGCGGCCGGCATTCGCTGATGACTTTGGTTGTATTCGGCAGCTTAGTCCGTAGAAACAGCAAAAGAAATTGTGGATCATGCTGTATCAAACCTCACAATTGGGATCAAACGGAATGGCCTGGAGATAACACTGGAAAATTCATCGATAGTTATTTTTAAGCGAAGAATAATTTCAGATCGCCCCGATAATATGATGTTGGTGAAATAAATATCACACTCAGGACTCAAGTTAAGTTTCCAGTCATGGGAATTGACTCGAGACTAACGCGGAGGCCTCACATAAATGATAGTTCTTCCAAGACAGTAGTAACAAAGATGAATGCACTGAGATGTGTAGCCAGCTCAATTTATATAGGACTTCTATGAGATCAGTCTTTGGTTACGGATGTATATTTCATCATGATGGGAAAGGGAATTCGATATCGAAGCTAGGAAAACTTCTGTATAACTGTATTCGATTATGCATTGGAGCTGTGTTATCCATATCTACCGATGCTCTCCTTGTTGAGGCGAGACAACCACCACTGACTATGAGACGGGGAGAAACATGCACATAATTCATTTTGAAGTGAATTTCACAGACAGGACATCCTTTAATCGATGGCATAGTGAAATATTGATTAGATACTGAAAAATTTAACTACTTCTCTGGAAATATAAGACAGGCAATGATAATGAAATATCTTGAATGATGATATACAACCCAGCAGAAAATTATCAAGCCCGATATTCTATACCGAGAGGGGCAGCAAATCATAACGCGGAAGCGATCGCAGTTAGAGAAAAAATAAAGTTCGCCAGATCTTGCAGACGAAGCAGTATGGTTCTATTAACGCATTCCCTAAGTGTACTAACGAGTGTTAAAAAACCAAAATGGAAAACAATGTGTCACCTATAATTATAGTCGTTCTTAAAAAAGAAGTTACGAATAATCAGTTAGGAATAGTAGCAAATTTCTTGTAGATTCTAGGGCTCAGCGACATATTTCATAACGAAATAATAGACAGCTTAGTGAAGCGACTAATGAACTTATGTGAAATCCTAAATGAGAGACTTCTTTATCAGGAAATAATACGCTTAATCAACGGAAAAGCGAGAAACTACTTGCAAACGCAATGGAATTCGACCAAGATATCATAAGGAGCATAAAATGGCCAGCTGCAGCTTAAAATAGCGTTATCCCCTGGGTTTAATGATTGGCAGCAGACGATGAATTACATTGGGAGCAGACGCTTCATAACAACGATTTCTCGCATGCGCTTAAATTATGGCAAATACTAAATCCATCTGTTCTGAATAGGATTGAAGGAATCTACATTATGTGAATTATGCAATAAAGAAGGAGACGTGAATCATCCATTGTTCTCGTGTATCAGATACAAGACGCAACAAAAATGATTTGTTAGAGAACTGGTTAACGCACAGATTCCTCCTCCGACGTCGACTGCAGTGTTGTTTTCAACCCAAAAGAATGCACTAGCATCAAATATGATGTTAAATATGAAAGATTCGTGACCTAACTATCTAGTAAATCAGTGTAAATGATGTGTGAAACATTTTTATTTTATTTAATATTTTTTAATTCAATGCTGTGTTTTCCTTGCCGCGCGGAGTGACCGCGTGGTTAGAGGCTCCATATCACGGATTGCGCTACCCCTTCCGCCGGTGGTTCGCGTCCTCCATTAGGCACGGGTGTTTGTTTTGTTCTTAGCATAAGTTAATGTATGTTAATTTAAGTAGTGTGTAAGCCTAGGGACCGATGACCTCAGCAGTTTGTTCCCTTTGGAATTCACACACATTTGAAAGTTTTATGTATTCCTCTTTTTCTTTTTTTATTATTGTGGCGAAATCATTTTAAGATTAGGTTATAGTGGTGACATGTATCAACCATTTATTGATATCCTAAATATTTTTGTAAATAACAATTTACTAGGTTCATAGTAGAAATATACTGTGTAAATGTGATGTACGGCTCTATGGCGATGGCCAAATGCCAATAATAACAATAATAATAAATTACAATCTGATAACTATCAGGATATGGAAGCTTAACTGTAGTTAACGTAATTATTATATGAAACAGATGTTTGAATGCATTTATTGATGGTACTGTTCGGTAATGTTTTATCTGAAAGGTTCAAATGGCTCTGAGCACTATTGGACTTAACATCTGAGGTCATCAGTCCCCTAGAACTCAGAACTACTTAAACCTAACTAACCTAAGGACGTCACACACATCCATCCCCGAGGCAGGATTCGAACCTGTGAGCGTAGCAGTCGCGCGGTTCCGGACTGAAGTGCCTAGAACCGCTCGGCCACGGCGGCCGGCTTTACTGACAGTAAACACTGCAAGTCCACTAAATACAATAATTTAACACACTTATTGAACCTAGCAGATAGAAAATACATACACAACTCTAAATAAACTTAAAGTGTTCCAGTGGAATAATCACATGGCTATCACTAATTGCTAAATGTTACTCATTACAAAAACATTGCCTCACTGAATTGGGTGTTATGTATCTGTGTCAGGAACTCCCATTGGATTATGGATTTGTTACAAAAACTGACAGAGAGAGAACTTGACGGTGAACAGATGTTTATACTGGCACGAACAGAGTTATTAGAAAAGTTTCACATGCAAATTATGGGGCTCAAAGTACAGTTTTTGAATCGGGCATATTTTGTTTTTAAATAAAAAATCATCATCTTTCACAAGAGAGGTTCCTGTAAAATAAAATATTTTTGTGAACAAGTATTTAAATTTTGACGTAATAAGAGAGACGAACATGCAGAACCGTAATTATGATAATAACATGGTGGAAACTGTTAAAGAGTACGACAGGCAGAGACATCAGAACATTTTCTAATCAAACGACAATTAATTAATTAAGATTCAAGATGGGCACTGTTGAAGATGCTAAGGCTTTTTGTTGCGTACTAATACATCGTATGGGGAGGTATGGAGTCTGATGTAGATAGTCAGTAATCAATAAAGGTAGTTATCAATAGCGAATTATATGTAACCATTTTAAATCATTTAAAGTGGCGATCTTTTGACAATTACTTACATTTTCATTTATGAAACTAGAAGTAGGACTGATTTTCATGGTCAAATACGTAGCGAAGCTTAAGCATCAGAGAAGTATGCCTTAGCAAGGCACAAAAATGGGCTATAAATTCCGAAAAGAAGTGCTAATGTATAACTTGAAACAATACGTTTCGAAATGCAGTTGACATAATTGCTAAATCACTTGTGATATTCAGTGCTGGATTAATTCCACGACACAGAGTAAGAGTTGATAAGAAATTACCATACTTCAATAGCGAAAAATCTAATGCGTTTTCGTACTGAAATGCATCTTAGCTGAAAAATCTTGGAAACAAGGTATGTGATGAATAATACTAACGTCTTACGACCATTCTGAGCTCAACCTTCCGGTCATTGTGGAGTCATACACAACTAGCCAGACAGACAAATGGGAAAGCATTAAGGATCTAAGCAATACCCAGAAATCATAGCCGTGATGTCAGCCAAACGTATCTATGCAGTTCACATTGTCGAGTGATGACATATGACCGAAAAGTATAACATTATGTAAAAACTCTGTTCCAGTAACTGCAATATAATCTTTATCTGCTTATACTTACAGATTTCTGGAGAACAAACTTGTCTGTTTCTTACAATACCTTTTTCAAGTGTGCGACAGGGTGTTATGAACAGTGAATCTTATTTACTTCTTACGTACGATCAGTAACGGCGTTCCTGTAAATTGTATTTATACTTACGTCCGGGTGTAATTGACGGTCACATGGCATCCAGCGCCCAGTTGTGATCTGTCTGATATACAATAATGTTACTACAATCACGTAGTTTTTTGTAATATGAGTTTCTTTTATAGCCATATGACAGTTTGTTCCTTAGATGCAATATCCTTACAGATTTCTCATCTTTGCGCGTCAGCAGTTGTGTGTTTGTTGCATAGATATTATTTGCTTAAGGTATTTTGTATATGCATGATCAGTTATTTCAGATGTTTATCCTTTCTCGTTGTCTCTTTGTCGAAGATTTGAATAAATTTTTCTGAGTAGGGCTTATGTTTTAGGTCATTTTCTTAATTGAGCAAATCATTCGGGAAACTCTCGTATGTCTTTATATCTCTAATCCTCCCAAAATATTCATAATACTTCCTTTAGATATTTTGTGTAAAATATCTACAGTGTTTTCACTGTGTTCCGATTTGTGATTTTCATTTTCAAAATCTAGGAATAAAGTTGATTGATGGCATTATGGTGACATTTTAACTTCTATATTATACCCTACACGTTATTTATATAACGCTGCAGCAGCGATTTACGAATTGGTAACGCTTAATAGAAATTAACATAAATCGTAGGAAAGACTCAAGAAAGGAATTCTGTATACAGTTGTGACTACAGACGAACGTTGGTCATGGTCTCTTTGAAACGTTATACACATCGTCAGAAACAAATAGTTCACTAACAACTGTCTTTAGGGGACATTTCGTGCTCGGTAATCACAATCAGCCGCACATATCTCAGTGCCGTTTCCCAATGTCAAGAATTATTGCGAGTAGGTTCTTGACGACTAATGAGATGTGCCATGCACTGAAATGAAATCAAGGCGTATGCTAATGAACTCTCCTAGGTTTTGGACGTTTTCCGACTCAGGAAGCCGTTAATTTCTCTTCCAGATTTTTTGGCACTTTGTCTGTGATTTGGAATCAGGTATCTCGAATACCCCGCTTATGTGTTCTCGCCACTGACAGTACGACGCAACCACATCTCACAGTTATAGCAAATGATTACAGCACAACAGTCGCAAACAAGACTTGAGCCAGTGTAGTCCTGAAATCTCTGGAAAATCACAGGAGTATGATGATGTTTCTTGCAGGTGAAGAATTATATCACTGTCGCAGCCTACCAGCTATAAGATGTGGAGAAGCAAAAGTGCGGGCAAGAGCTGATGCTACTCACTTGTGCCGGATTGAGCTGTCAAGATTCACGAGCAGCCAGGCTGCTTTTCCGCGGGAGAGGACCTCAGTCGACAAGTCTCGGGGAGACAAAGTAGCGACGTTTGAACAGGTTGACCGACGTGCGCGGCCGAGCTGCGAAACACCGGTTCCCGCGCGCCGCCGATGTGGCCCACATTTGTAATTCAATTACACTGATGCGCCGTGGCGCAGAGTGCAGAAACAAACCGGACCGCTGAACACGATCCATCCGACAATTAAGTACCGACCACCCCGGCCGCCGTACAGCAAAACGCTGTTTACGTCTTTGGACTGCTCTTATCGACTCAGCATCATTTCTAAGCCTATGTTACGTCGCTACTATTGCAAAATTAGAACACAAGGACAAATCTACTTTGGTGTAAGCACGAGAATGCCCAGGTGAAATTCGGCCTCATAGTTTCTTCATTTTCTTATAGTAATTCGGCGGCAGATGCGATATTTTTTGCTTCTACGTGAAATTAAGACAAGAATCTTGAGATTTTCAAAACGAAATTTATCACATACGTTGCGTAAGGTTTCATCAAACCGAAAACCAGTGTCTATAATAAATTCGTAACTTTCATGTGCCGTAGTAATTTTTTTTTTTTTTTCAGGTCGGACTAACAGGTATCTTACCCCGAAGATTGGGGGAAGATGGCGAAAGAAATTCGATACCATCATCACATTTACTGTACATTTTATGGTCAAAGAATACACAATAAAAGTATATATTGTATTCCAATTACCGACCATTATACTGTCTATCTTTACTGTTTTACAGCAGAGTCGTTACAGATATCTGCTTCATCTGTGCATGTCTTATGAAGCCTTTTCTCACAGTGAATGCACTGAATCCAGTCTACTCGTGGTACTTTTTTTTCGTAGTGGTTTCTTTGACACACAACACAGGCATTGCGTTCAGCAATCTATTTTACTTCCCTCCATCGTTTAGTGATAGGAGGACTCCTTTTTTCTTGTGTCAGTCCTCTTATGTTCCGCTTCCTTAAATTTCGTAAGTTTCCTGGTCTTTCAACACCGATGCTGTATTCTTCATTCTGTTCTCTGGTATTTCGAAAATTGGTATAGGTACAATCTTTTCAAATGATGTCGAGGTCCCTGCTTTAGCTGTAACACTTGCGTTAGATGCAATTTCTGCGCTAATGGATCATTGCGCTTGGTTCTGTGTTGCCATATCCAGCAAGAACGTGAATTCCATTAAGATGCTTTACTGTAACTTCCAGTCATTGCCTGCAAATAAAGTAAGTTATAAGAAAAAGTGTTTCAAGTTTCCATCTTACCCCAAAGAAAATACTGGCATCTTTCCCAGGTATAGGGTTGAGATGCAGTATGGTCTCAAATGAGAAGGAAATGGACGCACATTTCACGACAAATACACTGTTAGAACTGGTAAAAATATATAGAAATCACAGTTATGGGTTTTAAATATAGACGCGATTATTTTACAGCTTAAGTTTTAATATAAAAGGAGAGTCAAATGAAATCAGAGCAACCGCAGCAAAGGGAACATGGAATGGTTGCATATAAAAAGTTGTTACTACATGCGTTAAGACATTTACCCCACTGGGAGACCGCTCAATTCCTGTTTCATAGAAGGTGGTCGGCCGCTGACGGCTCCATGCCGCTTCCACTCTTGTATTTCCTCGTTCGACTGAGACTGACGTGCACGCATGTCATTTTTCACTTAGCCAAAGATGTGAAAATCATTCGGTGAAAGTTACGGGCTCTACGGAGAATGTTGCAGTGTTCCTCAAACAAATCGCTGAAGCGTAGCGCTCATCCGATTGTCAGTGTGGGGGCGGGCGTTATCGCGCAACGGCGTGATTCCGTATGACAACATTCCAACAGCCCGAGGGCAAACGGCAAAGCCAGCAGTGGAAACATCCCACATCTCCCCTGTCAGAGAAATCCAAAGCTGCAAGCACTCATACACGTTAAGGTCATGAAGACGTTCTTCTTCGACTGCAGGGTGCATCTGCTGCTCGAGTTCCTCTAGTGTGGAACCACAATCAGTGCCAGCACTGTGAACACACTTTGCAGAACCTAAGACGTGCCAGTAAGAGAAAACGCCCAGGAATGCTATCGGACGGAATCATCCTGTTTCACTCTAACGTCCGTCCCCACACTGCCCATAGGACGAACGCTACGATTCAGCAATTTGGTTGGGAAACACTACAACGTGTTCCATATAGTCCGGATATTTTAGTGTGTGATTTTCACTCTTTGGCAACGAGAAGAAGGAAATGTGTGGTCGTCGGTATCAGTAGGAGCAGAAACGGCAAAAGTGGCTGTGATTGTGGTGGGGATAAAAGTCTTAACTCGTATGGTGATTACTTTTGAATAGAACCATCCCTCTTTCCCGTTGTGGCGGATGTTCGGTTTTTATTTGACTGCCCCTCATAAATGCTATAGTTTTCGCCTCTCAAAGACGAGAAATGTCCGTTACAACTGCACCTACGATTTGCCTATCGACACTTGACCTCAAGGATGTAGTGGAAAGCTGGGTGCTGCGTCCTCTTGTCACAGTGAGGTAACATGAGCAAATAGGCACCATACACCGATTACCATCTTCTTCCGATTCATTGTGTTATTGTTATTAACTCGTATTTAGCAATGTAGACATATTTTCAGCTTATTTCATGTTTTTCACTGTCATTTATCTTTTTCTCTATCTCTAGCGATGTCTTGCATACGTGAGAACATGAAAGAGCAACGTAATTGGTTAGTTAAATGTTCTACAGGTCAACTGAATGATTCTTTTATCGAAATGATGTAGAACGTCTCAGTTTAGAGGATATGTGTACACGTTTAGTGTTAACATAAATAAACTAACTATTCATTTTAGTCCCACTCATACAACTACGTTTAGAAAGTTATGTGTTTTATTTATTTTACTTATTTTCGTAAGTGCATTTAGAGGCTACCAACTTTTAAATTGAAATTCGTCCATGGAATTTTAGGAGCTGTCCGGGAGAAATGATTTTAGGTTATATTTAAATTAATTTTTGCTACCTGCAACACATTTTATTTACTGGGTAACTCATTAAAGATTTTTGTTTCAGCCTACTGAACTCCTTTCTGAGCCACTGTTAGCTTTAATAATGGGAAGTAAAGGTCACTTTTCCTTCTAGTGATGTTTGTATGGACATCCCTATCTTCTTACATTGTGATGGATTCAGTTCATGTCATGTGGTATACTATTTTGGGATATCTCATTAAGCAAAGTTAAAATGTCCGATGTCCAAATATCACTACAGATTTGTAGCATAAATTATAGTGAGAATTAACAATAGCCAGAAGGAAGAAAAATGCCACATTCATTCAATAAATTGAACAAGGTCTTACAGAAGCCTCATCTAACCACTGGATATAGCTTTTATTTGGAAAAAACTACACTCTATATATCTAGAAGAATGATAGATGTATTCTAAACTTATTTTGCTTCAGACAGGATAACATAATATGACAATTCTTCCCTGTTTCAAGTGTAGAATTTACAAATGGCCAATGAATATACGAAGCCGCCAAAGATCGTTATCAAATTATGTGAATATATCTAAAATTAAATGAAGTCTTTCTCAGTATATTTGTTCCTTAACCAAATTTGTCACAAGTAATGAATTTGTAATTCAAATCAACAGCTCAGTTCATAAAAACTAAATGTAACTCACATTTGTCCAGGAAGATATCCATTGTTCAGGAACAGAAATTTGCAATAGCCCGCCAACAATGATAAAGTGTTTAGCTAGCAATAAATTACAATTTAAGAGGAGCCTAAGGAATTTAATGGTGAGTGAACTGTTCTTTCTGATTCATTGATGAGTACCAAACAGAGCAGAATTTGATTTGATCAGTTGCACCACAGCTTTGATTGTAGTATGAAGATAACAACGGATTGTAGCTTCTAAACACAGACGACATCTTCACAACATTGTTCGGCTGGTGATGAAAAATATACAGATGATGTTAGGTCCATGAACACTCCGTTTCCACATCTCATCTCGAGACGATACCAATTAACAACCATAAATCAGCCCTTCACAAATTGTTCAAATGGCTCTGAGCACTGCGCGACTTAACTTCTGAGGTCATCAGTCGCCTAGAACGTAGAAGTAATTAAACCTAACTAACCTAAAGACATCACACACATCCATGCCCGAGGCAGGATTCGAACCTGCGACCGTAGCGGTCGCTCGGTTCCAAACTGTAGCGGCTAGAACCGCGCGGTCACTCCGACCGGCCAGCCCTTCACAGGTGGCGTTCGTTAAGTGAATATACTTCCTCCTACACGGAGTTATTGAGTGTACGATTGACATCAGAGGTTTGAGCTGTTCCGGCGAAGCACGTGTCATTTTGTAGTATTCCTATTTTCACTGATTTATTTCTGTAGGCAACCGACCAACTGGCTGCGGCCGTAGTCAGAAAAAAAGACAGCTATCGTATGTGGAATGATTTCAACAAAATTCATTGTCGCACTTTGAACAGTGGAGTCATTATTTCTGCACAACACGCGAGCTGTAGCTTATGAGACAGGAAAAAACGAGATCAGGACTGTGTTCTGGTGTCGAATGAATGACTTTAGTCTGGTACAACGAACGCCAAAATTCTCGCTCTTAAGTGACTTTACACCCTCATTTCACATGAGTGGTTAGGTGAATACCCCTTTTAGACTTAGATACGAACTGTAAAAACAGTGAAAAGATAAAAACAAGCTACATAAATATGTTTCAGTTCACAAATAGACGGCGCACTTCACTTCCGCCCTCATTAGTATGAGATATGTCGTTGAGAGGAGAAAAAAAGAAAACATAGAAACTGCCGCCAAATTTTCGGTGAGCGAAAGTTCACCCCGCCTCCCAGCTGGACAAACGATGAGAAATAAGAAGAACGATTACATTATAGCGTTAATGTTCTGCGGCGGCGAGACAATAGGTATAAATGCTGTAACACTGAAAACGTTAGAGGCACTCTCCTTAATGAACGCAGGTCGTTTTTTCGTGGCAAGTAAAGGCTAACGGCGTGGCTGCTAAGATGTCCGATTAAGGCTTACTGTAAACTAGGTCGCCATGACAATGGCCAGCGCAGTGTCGGGTAAGGAAATACGTACATACAGGGAACTCCACTGCAATATTCACATCTGAGTGACCATCAGAATCTCGATCGTTTTCTGGCGCCCAATCGTCTACTTACTTTTATATGAAGGCACACCCAACACCTGCACTCAACCCTTCCTCGAATCGGAATGACCATAGTGTTCCTTTAAGACGTTTCATGAGATATTCAATGGCAAAATAAAATTATGCAGAATATTGGATCACAATCATAGTGAGAACGGTTCTTCATAAGTATTTCTGAGTCTCACTAGTATCCAAATCCTCCACTTCGACAGACACAAAAACTGACATCCGCTTCCTGTTGAACGATCTAAGGTGCGTCGTATGGCTCTTACGTCATGTGACGATAAAAACCCATTTCTGTACTGCAGGTATCATGCGTAACGCAAGGCAAATGTTTTAGGGCATGCACATAGTACCTCTCTGTCTCATTTCAATGTGTCTTCGGAGGACGGCGAGGTAGATGTAAACTTAGCTGCTACATACCGAACAAGTGCGGCGATTCATCTAATATGGAATGAATTAACTTGCTCGAAGACACTATCAGACTTAGTGCTATAGCGAAAGTGAATAAAAGAATATTTTTAGTGATACAAAAAATTTAGGATATAGCAATTGTACAATGTATCCTCTTCCACAACACGCAATTTCTTCATGTATTTACTGACCTGAATAAGAGAGAGGACGGAAGTTTTGAGAGAACATTTCAACACCGAAGGCGCCTAATTATTGTTTAACATGTCACACATTTCATGATATGCTCTTGCTTATGGTGGTCGCCTCTGCTCTATCCAATCCCGAGGCTCTCTGGATAGGAACACGAGACTAACATTACACCTGATGATAGTTATTTGTTAGCCCGAAACGGTCCTGATATTGGGAAAAGAAAAGCCTTTTACAACTTCAGCGATGTATGTTCATAATTACTACGGCGCTGAGTTACGAATGTTAGATTATCAGGATTACCTGCAACGACCCAAAGGATCTTACTCGCCGTATTTTATTTTATTTTTAATAGACCCACGAAATATGCCATACAAGCCAACACAAAACGGAGAAAACATGAGACAAGATGAAACTGAAGTTACATCGTACATGGGACATGAATGTAACAAATTCTTTTAAAATCTATGTCTGTACTCGTTGTAATCATGAACATAAGGGCGTTCAACACTGTGTCATTCGAAGCTAATATTTCACAAACACTAATTAAATTAAAGAACCAAGACTACACAATTACAGACATAATACAACATTAAAAATCTCTTTTACAAAATTTAATAAACTTAAAAATTATTTTCAGGCTTCAGTGTGCTAAGAATATGGAACTAATCGGGCTGAGAAGCAAATATACAAAGATGAACCAAAATATGACTGAATGCTGCATGGTGGCGATGTGGTTACGTAACACGGTGAAGAAAGTATATACGATACGAGACACAGATGAGGAAATCCAGTGACTTCAGTGATTTAGACAAAGGGCAGATTATTTGAATGCATGGTGTCTGGTCTTCCGGACATGTCAGAAAGAACAGACATCACACGGAATCCGCAGCTGTGATACATATTACATAAATTGACGGTGGAGAGGGAGAATGAAAGGAAAGGGAAGTAATTATTAATGTTAGCTGCTTCGGAATTTCATGCGGATTCAGCGGCGACGAGTGAAAATGTGTGCCGAAACGGGATTCGAACCAAGGATATCTTGCTTAATTTTTTTTACTTTTTTATTTTTTTTGACAAACTAATTACAATTTGTCAGTGGTTTGAAATAAGTGAAACATCTGTCCTCTTAATTTACTATTTTTTAATTTTAATTTTTTTAAATTCTTATATTTTTTGTTTTTATTAGGGTCATAGCTACAGGGTGGAGGAGACAGGGTGGACAGGAGTCGAATCCCGGAGCCTGGCCACGGTGCCTCCCCTCCCATCACTGTGCTGCACAGGCACACTGCTCATTTGCATTTGACTTAGTTACCTTTTTTTTAAAAAAAAATTGTTTATTAGCAAAACCATTATAATTATACAAGTTAACACACTTCCTTAATTCATTAGTGGGTCATAACAGTTATACATTTATGTTAAGTTTGCAGCTAGTTTTAGTTTTAATAAGTGATCTACAGTTATTAACAACAATGGGCATTTAATATCTAACATCTACTGTTTATACCTAATTCCAATAACTACTTTAATTTGTATGTATTCTGCAGCGTCACATGTGTGCCAGTGAAAAGATATAAACCTACTTAATCTGCCTTGCTCTTCGAGCTAATCCCGAAGAGCATGCCCCTGGCACTGGGCAGGCCTCGATGTTAAATTCGCTGCAGTTCCTATCGTAACTTCCTATAACTAAGTCCTACAAACTAACTTATCCTACGTCTTATCGGGTGTGTGTCACAATCGGTGGTGTTGACCCCTACTCCCCCTAATTCTGCACGTGGCGGATTCCAACTGAGATGAAGTCGGCCAGTCCACGCACAGGCGGCATGGGAATAGGGCTCTTGGACGCAATCGGTGGTTATTGTCATTATTATTTAATGTATCTCTCTTAAGTATTCAGTTAGGAGTTTTCGAGATACCTCGTTAGCCAATGTGTTTAAGGTCTGAAAAGTTTCCTCTCGTCTGAGTGGTTGGTATGTGTCATAGTTGGGTAGTCTGTCTCGTAGTGTGTTTGCGATATCATTGAAGAGGGGACATTCGTAAACTACATGCTCGGGTGTACCCTCCGGATTGCCACAGTCACACGCTGGTGTAGCCCTCTTCCCAAATCGACATAAATATGTCGGATTGGGTCCATGGCCAGTGAGAGAGTGGATCAAACCTCGTGTAGGCTCAAAGTATTTCAATTCCAGGCGTTCCCTTACATCAGGTATAAGCTGGAAAGTTCTACGTCCAGCCTCTTCTGCTTCCCAAGATTCCTGCCAGAGCTCCTCCCCTCTTTTCCTTATTTCTCTTTTATACCCCACCCTAATACCAATGATATCTACGATCTTCTCATAATTTCCCTTTTTTGCTCAATACCAAGCCGCCTGTTCTCTTATCTTTATCTTTTTTTGCTCATATACAATGTGGGAAAACGAATTGCAACTAGTTCACCCATCCGGAACCCTGGAAAACCCACAAGATGCTGAAGGCTGCAGGCCGGGTCTCAGGTGTAGGCAGGCCAGACTTCGTTTCACCACGCCGGTAAGACGCCAACCTAGTGGGGGTATGGTAAAACCGCTGTTAAGATAATTGTCAAAATACGTATGATAACGAGAACAGCGTGCAACCTCTGCCAAGTGCAGTGTGTACGTACCGCCAAAAATTAATGCGCGAGTGATGAGCATCTTCATATAGATATGCCAAGGGCGAGCCCTTTATCCAGAGAACCGCTCGAGACATTGTGGCAGAAAAATATTCCAGCGCTGGATAAAGAAAGGACTGTGCATCAGTAATGTTCGGCGGGTCTCGTAGAAAACACACGAACATTTGTCGCCCTAACAACCAGACATCCGCAACGGCTACACAGTTGGATCGATGATGATCGTGTCCACAGCTCGTGGTCGTGCGGTAGCGTTCTCGCTTCCTGCGCCCGGGTTCGATTCCCGGCGGGGTCAGGGATTTTCTCTGCCTCGTGATGACTGGGTGTTGTGTGACGTCCTTAGGTTAGTTAGGTTTAAGTAGTTCAAAGTTCTAAGGGACTGATGACCATAAATGTTAAGTCCCATAGTGCTCAGAGCCATTTGAACCATTTTTGATGATGATCGTCACCGGCACTGAGACAGACAGTGCAGAGGGAAGAGACCGCCAGTCCTGTGGCATGGTGCCGCTGAGTAATAGAATACTTCCCACACGTCGCATAATACCAAGTAGATCTGATACGCATCGAAAACAAAGTGTGATGAATATTCCTTCAAATAACAGTCCACCGCAACACTGGGAACTTTTGTTCTACGGCGTTACAGGTGACACCAAGCAGGAAAAAGAAATCCTTTGCCTCCGGCCGGCGCGTTCGTGGGAGTTGGGTGCAAGCATAAGTGAGTTCCACAATAAACGCAGCGATGTGTGCAAATCCAAGCATGGTGCTACCGATCGGGACCGGAGGGGAGAGGGACTCTGGCACACAACGATGGCTAGTAAATGATGGGTAATGCGGTCTCGACGCCTCGCCATTGTTTATCTAAGAGGCGCCGCACGATAGGGTACGTTCGTAAGATCAAGCCCTCCAGCACGGCGTAGCGGGAGGGGAGGGGGAGGCGAGAAAGTGTGTCACGGCGTACTTTGAACATGGACCCAGCCATCAGAAAACATCCAAATACCGTTTGAATACAGCGTTCTATCGAAATCGGCATTAGAAGATCCTGCTCAGTATGAATCAATGTGGATGTAACATAGGCATTCAGGTAGGCAACACGCTACAGAGAATCGATGTGGCATAGGGAGTTATGATTAATCATCGAACAGGTAGTTCTGAAACCCTGACGAAAGGTGACCTCCGCTGTACGGCGCGTTGATGATGTAAAGGTGATCCCAAGCAGCGGAGACCTTGGACACAGCGCGGGGGCAACAGATCTTCCGGGGGTAGCCTGCAACCAATAGACAGCGCAGTGGATTTGCACACATTCATCACACTACCAGACACCCTCCCATGAGCCGTAATGGTGTCGAGGACCTGTGCGAACTCCTCCCGAGCAGGAACCAGCAGCAGGGGATCATCTGCCTGTGCCAGAGACATCAGAATGTGTAACCGCGTAAGGAAAGTCCAGACAACTGCGCCGTCAGCAGACCTATGAGCGGCTCTAGCGCCACTGCATGAAGGTGCATGGATAACGCGCAGCCTTGGTGGACGCACCGTTGGATCCTTATCGGACCCGCCACACGTTCATTGACCTGGACCAACGAACGCGCGGTACTAAAGAGCCATCAAAGGACGCCGATGAACCTGGCAGGGAAGTCCATCCGTTCTAAGACAGTGTGTAGAAATCATGCGACACCCTGTCAAACGGGCTGAAAAATTCTACTGCTACGATCGCCGCATGAAGTCTGCACGCCTCTGAGTGCGCATTCACGTCACAAGAGTCTCCAGTAGCAGTCTGGACGTTAACTGTGCCATATGGGGTAGTTTGCTCTGTGAGAAATCGTGGTAAGAGAGGATTGCCGTGAATAAACACGTAAAAATCTTACAAACAGTATTTAACGAAGTGATAGGGCGATAGTGGGCAGTAGTAATGGCCGGTGCCGGGATATGAACGGAAACAATAATACTCTCGACAAGAGCTTGCCGAATCGTAGCTGCAGACGTGATCAGTTCATTATACATCCCTGTCCATCGTATCGACATGAGACCACAAAACTTTCGATAAAAATCAGAAGGGACCTGGCCTGGCGACTTGCACAGAGCACCCCTGAAGATAGAGGTGG
Source organism: Schistocerca piceifrons (assembly GCF_021461385.2). Classification (NCBI taxonomy): domain Eukaryota; kingdom Metazoa; phylum Arthropoda; class Insecta; order Orthoptera; family Acrididae; genus Schistocerca; species Schistocerca piceifrons. Next base: position 558,313,033 of record NC_060149.1, read on the forward strand.
TGAAATCCTCGGAGGTGAAAGGTTCCACTAATGTAACGCCTCCCTCAAGCCTGAGGGTGTTTGGAACGTCCACGGCGAAAGGCTCGAAGTCCAGAACGGCCCTATCATCCGCACCGTAGACTCTACGGTAATGTTCGACAAAGGAGGTGACTATGTCCGCTTGGCAGATGATCAAAGAGTTCGGTGACTGAGTTTTGTCTGCGGTGTCTGTGGTCATGTACAATGCATGGAGGCATCCTCCCACCACACCACATCAGGTCAGCGGACAAGCACCACAGCCTCCTGTAGTTTTCGTCGAGTAATCGCAAGTAGCTTCGCTTTAATCATGATTGCTCAGTTTGCATTTCCGGGGAAGGTGGCTGGACATTAAGGTCGCGGTGGGCACTGAAGCAGAAGTAGTAGAAGTCTGTGTAGTGTAGTGTGCCTGTGCCAAGCGGCCACCTCCCTGTAGTAATTGGTGAATGTACGACAAAGCATTGGTCTGGCACATTCCAGCCGCCAGTCTGCCACTGTTGCATACGATTGGAGGCGCCGTTCACACTTTGTCCACGTCTCAGTGATACGCTGGCACCAATCGCGATCTTGCAGATCTGAGTGTTCAGTTTATATGGTGCCCGACTCCTCCAAGCCTCCCGGCGGGGACAGAGCAGCGTACAGATGTATACGCAGCGGCCAGAGAACACAAGAGGCCAGCGCTCTACATCGAACACCGCATCACCCAGTCCACGGTAGCCATAAGTGCGGTCTAACCGACTTGTCGAATGGCTCGTGTGAAATGTGAATCCCGGGTCGTCTGCACCCCGTACCTTCCATGTGCCACGTCGGACTAGATCGCCAACAATGAGACACAGATCCTGGCACGTTTCGAAATACGAGTATTGATCTTTCCTGCCGAGTACACACTTAAACTCTTCTTCAGAGAGAAGATTTTCATGCCGACCTACGAACAGTCTGGATATCCTCCGCATAGAATCGTGCTCATTCACGCCATGCCCAGTACCAGAAAGCGAATAGGCATTCTACATCTACATCCATACTCCGCGAGCCACCTGACGGTGTGTGGCGGAGGGTACCCTGAGTACCTCTATCTGTTCTCTCTTCTATTCCAGTCTCGTATTTTCGTGGAAAGAAGGATTGTCGATATGCTTCTGTGTGGGCTCTAATCTCTCTGATTTTATCCTCATGGTCTCTTCGCGAGATATACGTGGGAGGGAGCAATATACTGCTTGACTCTTTGGTGAAGGTATGTTCCCGAAACTTTAACAAAAGCCCGTACCGAGCTACTGAGCGTCTCTCCCGCAGAGTCTTCCACTGGAGTTTACCTGTCATCTCCGTAACTCTTTCGCGATTACTAAATGATCCTGAAACGAAGCGCGCTGCTCTCCGTTGGATCTTCTCTATCTCTCCTATCAACCCTATCTGGTACGGATCCCACACTGCTGAGCAGTATTCAAGCAGTGGGCGAACAAGCATACTGTAACCTACTACCTTTGTTTTCGGATTGCATTTCCTTAGGATTCTCAGTCTTCCATCTGCTTTACCGACGATCAACTTAATATGATCATTCCATTCTAAATCACTCCTAATGCGTACTCCCAGATAATTTATGGAATTAACTGCTTCCAGTTGCTGACCTGCTATTTTGTAGCTAAATGATAAGGGATCTATCTTTCTATGTATTCCCAGCACATTACATTTGTCTACATTGAGATTCAACTGCCATTCCCTGCACCATGCGTCAATTCGCTGCAGATCCTCCTGCATTTCAGTACAATTTTCCATTGTTACAACCTCTCGATGCACCACAGCATCATCTGCAAAAAGCCTCAGTGAACTTCCGATGTCATCCACAAGGTCATTTATGTATATTGTGAATAGCAACGGTCCTATGACACTCCCCTGCGGCACACCTGAAATCACTCTTACTTCGGAAGACTTCTCTCCATTGAGAATGACATGCTGCGTTCTGTTATCTAGGAACTCTTCAATCCAATCACACAATTGGTCTGATAGTCCATATGCTCTTACTTTGTTCATTAAACGACTGTGGGGAACTGTATCGAACGCCTTGCGGAAGTCAAGAAACACGGCATCTACTTGTGAACCCCTGTCTATGGCCCTCTGAATCTCGTGGACGAATAGCGCAAGCTGGGTTTCACACGACCGTCTTTTTCGAAACCCATTCTGATTCCTACAGAGTAGATTTCTAGTCTCCAGAAAAGTCATTATACTCGAACATAATACGTGTTCCAAAATTCTACAACTGATCGACGTTAGAGATATAGGTCTATAGTCCTTCACATCTGTTCGACGTCCCTTCTTGAAAACGGGGATGACCTGTGCCCTTTTCCAATCCTTTGGAACGCAACGCTCTTCTAGAGACCTACGGTACACCGCTGCAAGAAGGGGGGCAAGTTCCTTCGCGTACTTTGTGTAAAATCGAACTGGTATCCCATCAGGTCCAGTGGCCTTTCCTCTTTTGAGCGATTTTAATTGTTTCTCTATCCCTCTGTCGTTTATTTCGATATCTACCATTTTTTCGTCTGTGCGACAATCTAGAGAAGGAATTTCAGTGCAGTCTTCCTCTGTGAAACAGCTTTGTAAAAAGACATTTAGTATTTCGGCCTTTATCATCCTCTGTTTCAGTAGGATTTTGCTCACAGAGTGTCTGGACATTTTGTTTTGATCCACCTACCGTTTTGACATAAGACCAAAATTTCTTAGGATTTTCTGCCAAGTCAGTACATCGAACTTTACTTTCGAATTCAATGAACGCCTCTCGCGTAGCCCTCCTCACACTACATTTCGCTTCGCGTAATTTTTGTTTGTCTGCAAGGCTTCGGCTATGTTTATGTTTGCTGTGAAGTTCCCTTTGCTTCCGCAGCAGTTTTCTAACTCGGTTGTTGTACCACGGTGGCTCTTTTCCATCTCTTACGACATTAATGACATGTGTGTAGTGAATCGTAAACGCTATACCCCTGGAGGACGGGAGATACATGATGTAGAGAACGTTTAACATTGCTGCGGGTCTGCAATTGTGAATAATTTAATTATTATAAATAATCCACCTAGATTGCAAAATAGAAACCGGATGTTGACCTAGATTTCGCCGCGGATAACCACGCCTTCTTCGAAACACATTAAAACTACAAAGTGCCTAAAGAGGCATGGCCAAATATTAATACAGGACGCCCAAAACGGCAAATGACTCGCATGAAATGTAAAGTAAACGGTACGTATGTACCATGTCAATAGCTGTACATAGCTCAAACGTCCGAGGCGTGCTTCCTCACACCAGCCAACGTTCGGTGTGCCGTGGGCTCTCAGGTAAACTGAGGTGGCGCCGGCAGCTAGGCTGTGACATTGTCAGAAAGGAACGCGCATGCGCAAATTGAGAAATCGTCTTCTTCCATGTGATTGGCATAAAATGTGTTACGAAAGTGATCCGATGACCAGGTCAAAGACGCAGGAAGTTAATGCGTGTGTGTGTAGAATGTCTTATCTCGAGGACGATTTTATAGAACTTTAGAACGTGGATAGGTTGAAACTATACAGGGTGGTCCATTGATACTGACCGGGCCAAGTATCTCACGAAATAAGCATCAAACGAAAAAACTCGAACAACGAAACTCGTCTAGCTTGATGGGGGAAACCAGATGGCGCTATGGTTGTCCCGCTTGATGGCGTTGCCATAGGACAAACGGATATCAACTGCGTTTTTTGAAATAGGAACCAACAATCTTTATAACATATTCGTGAAGTACGCAAAGAAATATGAGTGTTTTAGTTGGACCACTTTTTTCGATTGCGCTGTAATAGTCACAAACGTTTAAGTACGTGGTATCACGTAACTTTCCGCCAGTGCGGACGGTATTTGCTTCTTGATACATTACCCGTGTTAAAATGGACCGTTTACCAATTGCGGAAAAGGTCGATATCGTGTTGATGTATGGCTATTGTGATCAAAATGCCAAACGGGCGTGTGCTATGTATGCTTCTCGGTATCCTGGACGACATCATCCAAGTGTCCGGACCGTTCGCCGCATAGTTACGTTATTTGAGGAACAGGAAGTGTTCAGCCACATGTGAAACGTCCCAGGATTTCTTTCTGTGGGGAAAGTTGAAGGATATTTGCTATCGTGATCCACCGACAACGCCTGATAACATGTGTCAGCGTATTGTAAATGCATGTGAGAACATTACGGAAGGCGAACTACTCGCTGTTGAGAGGAATGTCGTTACACGTGTTGCCATATGCAGTGAGGTTAACGGTCATCTTTTTGAGCGTATATTGCATTAATGTGGTACTTACAGGTAATCACATGGTAACAGCATGGGCTCTCAGAAATGATAAGTTTACAAAGATACATGTATCACATTGGAACAACCGAAATAAAATGTTCAAAAGTACTTCCTAGGTTTTGTATTTCGATTTAAAAAACCTACCTGTTAGCAACTGTTCGTCTAAAATTGTGAGCCATATGTTTGTGACTATTACAGCGCCATCTATCACAAAACGAAAAAAATGGTCCAACTAAAACATTCATATTTCTTTACGTACTACACGAATATGCAATAAAAAATGGGGGTTCCAATCTTTAAAAAAAAGCAGTTGATATCCGTTTGATCTATGGCTGTGCCATCTAGCGGGCCAACCATGGCGCCATCTGGTTTCCCCCTTCAAGCTAGACAAGTTTCGTTCTTTGCAGTTTTCTCGTTTGACGCTTATTTCGTGAGATATTTGGCCCGGTCACGATCAATGGACCACCCAGTATATGTGGGATAGCAAATTCCACTGATGGTCAAAACGTATGCATGCAGGATAGGCAAAATACCATCAGCTAGAAGCAGGCTAAAAATATGGGCAATGAATAACCCATTTTTCAATTACTTGAGGTCGGTGACAGTACTTGATGACAATGCTTGGACATGAGTGTAAAGTTACTATATTAAACTCTAGGCGCTATTGACCACAAAAGGGTCAAATTAGCACGATAGGCTTAATGTATTAAGTGAAAGGACGTACAATGTCGCCACTCGCGCCCTTAATATCTAATGACCGACAGATACGACAAGCACTGCATCCTTAATGACCAACTCCAGTTAAAAAACAAACATTTTTTCGAATGTTTTATCCCCTTGCTCAGTGCTTCACATTCTACCATACGACATAGGAGATAGCCGATGCATTAATGCGATAGCTTGGTGTCACGGATGGTCAATTCACTTAGTCACGCTCTAGGTTCCCTTAATTTTAGTTATAACTGCTTTCCTTACACACGTGGGTACACTAATACAATACACGAGCTTTTTTATTTCATTTAACGCCTTACAATGTGTGATTCTTGTACATGTTCACAGTATTCTCGCTTCTTGCAAGCTCCAATACTTCTAATATGGTCCAAATAGCCATTCCCACTTAGTTATAATTACCCAAGTTGAATATGGTGATGGAAGCATGTTTTTAGTCATATTAATTCCAAGACCGAGCTCTGGCCTAATATTACCAAACAAATCCTTAAGCTTTCTTAAAACTCGTTGAAGTGATGTCGTACGTCTCTTCGCGCATATGCACATAACTTTTCGTACCATTTTGGTAACTCCTGATTTCACTAATCACGTTGACCTTTTTAGGTCAATAGATAATAAGGGCACTGAAAGCGGCGTTGTATGTCCTTTCACGCATATATATTAAGCCCATTGCATAATTTGACCTTTCACGTCAACAGCTATTACAACATAAAGGTAGTTTCTCTGTTCCACGCTATATGCGTTCACAGACCTCCCCAGATTAAGCTTCATGGTTCAGTACCTCAATTACCTGATTTTTAAGAAACTAGTTTAGCTTTAGACTCCTTTTACACTATTTTAGTACATATCCGATAGCGATATTAAAATGACCTCTGTCGGTCATTAGATATTAAGGGCTTTGAAGGCGACGTTGTACTTCCTTTCACGCAATTGAATTAAGCCTGTCATACTAATTTGACCCTTTTCTGGTCAATAGCGCTTAGAATTTAATATAGTAACTTTACACGCTTACCCAAGCATAGTCATCGTGTACTATCACCGACCCCAGGTAATTGAAACACGGGCTATTCATCGCCCATATTTTTAGCCTACCTCTAGCTGATGGTATTTTGTCTATCCTGCATGCATGCGTTTTGAGCATCCGTGGAATTTGCTGTCCCACGTATATAGTCTCAGCCTATCCACGTTCTATAGTTCTATAAAATCAACCTCGAGCTAGGGCATTATACACACACACACGCATTAACTTCCTGCGCCTTTGACCCGGTCATCGGATCACTTTCGTAACACATTTTATGCCAATCATATGGAAGAAGACGATTTCTCAATTTGCGCATGCGCGTTCCTTTCTGACATGGTCGCAGCCTAGCTGCCGGCGCCACCTCAGTTTACCTGAGAGCCCGCGGCACACCGAACATTGGCTGGGATGAGGGAGCACGCTTCTGACGTTTGAGCTAAGTACAGCTATTGACATTGTACACACGTACCGTTTATTTTACATTTTATGCGAGTCTTTTGCCCTTTTGGGCGTTCTGTATTAATATTGGACCATGCCTCTTTAGGCAGTTTGTAGTTTTAGTGTGTTCCGAAGAAGGCGTGGTTAACCGCACCGAAACCAAGGTCAACATCCGGTTTCTATTTGCAATCGAGGCGGATTCTTTATAACCATTGTAGATGATGTAGTCTATTAGGTAGCCTTCGTGTACAAACACCGCCTTTCCACGGCGAAGGTGATCGTCACGAGGGCTACAGAAGTCATGTCCTGTTATCTGTGGTAGCATTGCTAAATGTACCGCCTGTAACAGTGTAATGTCTCGTTCCGAAGCCCATATCATTTCATTCAACAGGTGGATACTGACGGGCGCGCGGACATGCAATGTCGCGATACGGTATTCGTGGAGCTGAGCCCTGCCGGAGTGGGGGGTTACAGGTCTCTGCAGTGAAGATATGGGGGACACGGCGGTAGACTCTGTCGCCGATCCTCGCAAGCCGCAGAAGTCGAGATCAAAAGGTCGCTCCCCTAACGAGGGAGATTTCTGTGCGGGATCTGCTGATTCTTAAAAATCCTCGCTCCAGGCCAACGGGGGATCCGTCGCCGTGGTATTCATATGTCCAACACCCGCTGACACCTTCAGATCGTCTGATATCGTTTCTTCTTAGGTACGGACTTCTGAGGCAGGAACATTTCGTCCGACGACGCGAGAGCAACGGAGGGCAGCCGCTCCTCAGGCGCACTGACGACCCCGTCGTCCACGGTCTCAGATGCTGAAACGTTGATTAGTTCAGCAAGTAGTGTATCATCTGGACAGGGAGAAAAATCCCGTTTCGACCGCATTCGGCACCTCCTCTTTCGTCGTTGTGGGGGAGATTCGATTACGCAGTTGTCCTTCCGTGTCCGAAGACAGAAAGTCTGCCATCGGGTGCATCCAGAGAGTCGACAAAGGAGTCATGTTCGACATTAGCGTCGGCCACGGGTGCAGCCGAAGCAAACACCGGAACTGAGGACATGGCTGAAGTCACATCGTCAGTCACCTCGTTCACAAACGGTTTAGGAAGCATCGGAACACTATCCATCAGTTGTTCGCGTGATTCTGATAGCCGCTGGGTGGCCGGTGGCTACTTGAGCGCCATCGCAAGTGTGACCGGAAGTGTCGTAGATGACAAGGGAAGTACCGATCCTCCATATGGTGGCTGCGTTATCCATTGCTGCAGACATTCAGATCTGATGTGGCCCTCTTTTCCACACCCAGAACAATTACGCCGCTGTCCGTCGTACATGATTATGGCCCAAAATCCGCTGATGGTCAGATAAGGCGGAACATGACTGAGCAAATCAGTTGCAATTTGACAGACCCCGATAAAAACAGGATATGTGCAGAAATGGGCCCAGAGTTCTGCGTTATGATCATGAACAGCGCCGTATGGTCGGAGAGCCGCTATGACGTTCTCTGCAGGTACCTCAAATGGCAGTTCGAACACTCCAATGGTTCTCATGCCTAATCGTGCATGTTCGACGTCCCTGTTTGGTCGTCTTTAAAACGCGATCGCTCGCAACGTCATTTATCATTTAAACGTATATTGTGTTACCGAGAATCGAGAGGTGGTTACCCAGAAGTATCGATGGCGGGATGTTCGCACCCTCAAGGAGGAAACGGCACACATCTAAGGCTTTTGGTCGTGCGTATTCCTGACAAAAGGTGAAACGTAACGTCGATTTAATGAACTTACATGTCATGACCTCAGCGCGCAAAGTACGCGAGCAGGCGAGGCCTACGAGATAGACAGGCCGCGGCGAGTACGTCACGAAGGTAGTCCTGCGCACGCTCGCTCACTCAAATCAGCAGACAAACTACGTTTCTACACCTGTTAACTCGTAACTAGCCATGTCCCTGCAAATGAAAACTTAATATTCCACTGGAATCCGCTATGATGGAATCTTACTGTTATTAGCCCTATAATGATGGGAATTCCATGGGCCTACTTATAATTTGTTACGGTTGTACTGGCGTAAAATAAAATAAAATAATGATAAACTGATTATCATTTGCATAAGGCACCGATTCCAACATGTAATGAGTACTGTTAAGCAGAAGAAACTGAATGCTATAAACTAGCAGTTATACCATTTACATCGAGTATTGATCTTAAATTTTGCTCTAGTACTGTTAATCAGTAAGACTTCATAATAGCAGATTCCAGTGGAAGATGCAATTCTCGTTAGTACTTACACGCCCAGCTCCAAGTTAACGGGTTTAGAAACGCATTTTGTCTGCAGAGCTGAGTGAGCGAGCGAGTTCAGGACTATCTTCATGACGTACGTGCCGTGGCCTGTCTTTCTCGTGGGCCTCGGCGAGCAATGTAAACAAACACGAGCTCACACACTCCGCGGAAGTACGGCACGTCCTCTCCTGGTGGCCGCGGACGCAGTGATTATCGAAATTGTTCGAACTATCTCGGCACGCCTCCTGGCTGGCCCATATTCCATCCAGAGCCACCTATCCACATTCCACGTCGACGTCCCTCCTGCTCACTATTTTGAGATTCCTACTGGAAGTCGAACCTAATTGTGCATCCGCACTGAAGGTTGTGGATTCATAGCTCATCGAGGGGACTCAGTTATATGAATGCGTGGTGTCTGTTCAGTGACTGTGGACAGGTGGCGCTAGGTGGGAATGTGGGTCGGCTGGGCGGGGTGCCGAGATAGTCCCCACTGTGTGCGGGGCTCGCGGTGGTTGTCGTAACTGCCTAGTAAGCAGGATCCTGGGTTCGAAGACGGGTTTGGCATACGTTTTCACTCGTCGCCGAAGATTCCACATAAAGTCCTGATGCAGCTGACATCAACAGTACCTTTCCTTTCCTGTGCCCTCTCCCCTTCTCCTCCCTCCCCCTCCCCCCCCTTACCACCACCTTCGATTTACAAAAATTTGGCAGGTTGCTATTATTTGCGACTGAGGAAGGAGAACCTCGGAAATACCGTCCGCGTCCTACTGTCGTGAGCATTTTTCTAAAGTGGTTGAAGAAGGGTGAAACCACGAGGAGGCCACTAGGTGTTGGACGTCTACAACTTATCATAGAACGGCGAGGTCGGACTCTTGCTCAAAAATAAAAGAGGATAACCCGTGATCTGTGGCAGATCTGACCACATACGAGAGTTGGAACTTTAATAGTGGCAACTATTTATTTACAGCTCGTACAAAATAGATACGTGTTTCAAAGTTTTACTGACCTTCAAGGTAGTCACCAACATTGTGTATAACCCGCTGCCAGCGATGTGGAAGTCTCAGGATACTCTTAGCAGTGCAGTAGTATTGACAGTTCGAGGAGCTTAGTCTATTGCCCGACGACTTTCTAGCAGTTCTGAAGCGAATGCCGTGAAGTGTTTCCTTCAGTTTAGAAATCGAGTTGAACTTACGAGGGCTTAAGTCAGGGAGAGCAGTAAGTGGTACAGCACTTAGCAGCCTCATCAGTCAAACAAATCAGTAACAGCTTGCACTTTACGTGCTTGATCATTGTCCTACAAAATGATGGTCAGGTCCTGCAGAAAGTGTCATCACTTCTGTCTCTATGCTGTTCAGTTTTGAAACATAACCTACGACCCGCTCGAACTGTCAACACAACTGGCACTGCTATGAGTGTCCTACGACTTCCACATCGCTGGCAACGGGTTATACACAATGCTGGTGACTACCTTGAAGGTCAGTAAAACTTTGAAACACATATCTATTTTGTACGAGCTGTAAATAAATAGTTGCCGCTATTAAAGTTCCAACACTCGTATAATGCTAGTGCAGGCACAAGAGTTTGGGACAATGACGTCCAGCACACGTTGAACATGGAGCCCAGCAGCACGTTGAACATAAAGCCCAGCAGCAGACGGACTCTACGTGTTTCCACGTTGATCCAATGACATCGCCAGTTATGTTTGCAGTTGAAACTGGATCATAGAGATGAGATCATGGATCAATGGAAACGTGTAGCCTGGTCGAATTAATCAAGTTTCGTGTTAGACCAGGTTGATGATCGTGTCTGGATACATCATCATCCAGGCGAATGGTTCCCCGGAACACAAACCGCGCCACGAACGCATACCGGTGGGGGACAGTATTATGATATGAGAGACGTCCACTTGGACTTACATGAGACCTGTATTATGAATCGAATGCACCTTGATGGCTGCGGACTAAGTAAACATTGTTGCGGACCACCTGCATCCCATCTTGTCTTCCACTTCGGCGGTGGCATCTTCCAGAAGGATGAGCGTCCTTTTCGCAAGACCAGAACCTAGTTCTAGTGGTTTGAGGAGCTTGGCAGTGATATCACGTTGATGTCATGGGCAAAAAAGTTGCCTGATCTGAATCCGACAGAACACATCTTGGACGCTATTTTGGAAGGCAATTTGGCCACCTGAAAACACCGCACCGAAATTTGCAGGAATTGCGTCACTTACACATAGACATCTGCCGGTGTACTGCGTTCAAAAGGTGTACCAATACGCTATTAGCAACAGGTCATAGTATACAGGATACGGCACTTAAATCCGGACAAATAAAGTTTTTTTTAAAAGCCAATTTATTAAAACAGAATACAAATGAAAATGAAAATAGTTTTACATGTAAGTAGGCTATCTTTCAATAGTAACATTACTCGGTGTAACCCCTTTCAGCTGCAGTGACCGCCTCCAATCTTGTCCTGAAGCGATCTCATGCACCCTTTAAAACAGCGCTGCCCATAGTTGCGAATACTGCTTTATAGCGGTACGTAGAGGGCGACATCAGGGTGCCATTTTTTACTAATAACTCTTTCGATTACGCCCCAAACATAGTAGTCGAGGGGGTTCAAATCCGGGCTATTCGGGGACCAGAACTCCATTGACCAGAAAATAACAACGTTATCCGAGAGCCAGTTTTGGACTAAATGGCTCGTATGAGCCGGTGAACCGTCCTGTTGAAAGACATATTGTCTCCCCGAGGGCACAGCTACCAACCACGGTTCGATGACATTCTTCAAAACTTCCAGATAAACATCTTTTGTGACTGTTTGTCCCTTTTCAAAGAAATGTGGCAGCATCACCTCACCCTCACTGGACACAACACGTACAACTGAACCCCAGACTCCTCAGAAGCATTTTACTTGGCCACAATTTCATAAAAATTTGATCTCGGGTACCCATAGAACCGAACTATTTGAGTGGGCAAACGCCCAGCACGAAGTCTTCCGATAATCGTGGCTCTGTGGTTGTACTTCGCACTTGTCCGTAACATCTCGGCCACTTTGAGATTCTGACTGTTTACTAGATGCCTATGACTTTCAAGAACGCCAATCGCGACCTCCAGTGGAACTACGAAATTTGTTCTGATTTTAGCTCTGCACCCTACCCGTGTTCAGCGTTGTTATATCTTACACACTCCACTAAAAAATCTCAATCTGTTATTCATCTGAACAGAAATCACAGTTGCAAGATGTTACTAACTTTATCAAGGGTTTCTTTTTGTTTGTAATCATGTGGTCTATTCTAAATGCTTTAATAATGACATTATTCTTCTTTTTGTGACTGGAATTAAGTAACAAAGAGTTGAGCCACGAGCAGTTAGTACTGGTTCGTAGTGAGCGGATGTTCTGAAACGAAAAAATCAAAGCCGTACGAAAGGAAAGGTCCCTTTTTTCTTTTTTCCTAATAACTATGTGATTAATGCTATAGAAACTAATTATTTCTTACTTTAACAAAAGCAACAGCAAGCATTAACTGCATGGGGAGCTACTGTTAAAACTAAATTTTTGAAGAACCCCAAGTACTTTGTCTTTTTTATTTACCGGTTTCGCTCTTCAAATGAAAAGGACATCATCAGAATATACAGTGTAAATTTGGGTAACAGCATTAAAGATTGCTTTTAAAGTTGACTGACAGCTAAACTTGCTGTTCTATAGGACACGATGGGGCAAATAAAAGTGGCCCGGACGAGTGGATAGGTTAGGACACGAATGTATGTTTATAACCACTCCCCGTGACGTGCAAACCTCGTGTACGCCCGCCAAATGTTCCACACCAATTTCTCGGATCACATTTACAGAATCTTCATGCCTGACAGAGCTCTTACCAGAGGTCAGTCTGGTCACTGCCCTAGCTGGCAACCCAGGTCATCCGATTAGCCAGTGTGCGACTACTTTGCGCGGGGGGCCCTGAAGTCTAAGATGTATCGCAACAACCCTCGTAGTCTTCAAGAACTGCAGCAAAACATTACGGATGAGACTTTATAGATTCCAGCAGTCCACCTTCGACCCTCCTAGAAGCGAATGGTGGTCACTTTCAACCTCTACTATAGTCAGGTTAGTACTGTATTTCCCACCGGCTGCTGTGGCCGAGCGGTTCCAGGTGCTTCAGTCCGGAACTGCGCTGCTGCTACGGTCGTAGGTTCGAATCCTGCCTCGGACATGGATGTGTGTGTTGTCTTTAGGTTAGTTAGGGTTAAGTAGTTCTAAGTCTAGGAGACTGATGATCTCAGAAGTTAAGTCCCATAGTGCTTAGAGCCATTTGAACCATTTTTTCTATTTCCTGTCATCTGCAGTGTTTCTTTGTACCCCGGAACTCTGCTCCCCTGTCCACTTTAATTTTCACCAGCCTGCACTTAAACTTACGATTAAAGTACATTTTGAGAGCTGTCAGTCAACGTTAAACGTAATCATTAATGCTGTTAGCCAACTTTAAACTGTAAATTCTGATGGTGGTCTTGTTCATTTGAAGAGTGACATCGGTAAATAGATAATACAAAGTGCGACTTAAGGCTGTTTTCAAGAACTTACTTTTATTAATTTATTATATTTGTAACAGAAAGTATTAATGTCTGAGCGTTGTTGAGCAATGCCCACATTTAGTTCACAGAACTAAGTTGTAGGTTCAAAAAGTCGTTCCGTGATTTCCTCATTTTAATTACTAGTACTCTCTCATCCTGCTCACACATTTTACGCAGATGTTGCTGCCTGCTTCATTCATTCTATACTCCAGCTTTAGATTTTCTTGAAATATAAAGGGCGATTAAAAAGTTTCCGTTAGGAGCCCGTAGAATACAGTCCAGAAGCGGTATGCCAATTAGGCAAAATCGCTGTGGGCACATAGGCAATCATTCCACCGAGCAGCAAACTGAAGATAGCCAATTGGTAAAACACCGTATCCTGCTGCGTAAAGAATTCCATAACTGTATTCCGCACAGACTTGTCCAATAGGAATCGTAGACCCATCAAGGCCTTTTCTGGGATAGAACGCGTGATAACTGCATGGGGAGAGATCAGGACAATAGGGCATCACCCACCGCCCCCTTGTTGTTATCCATAATTGTTGGGATTGGACTTCCAGATCCACTGGCGTCTTGTGTCGAATAACGACCAGCACGGACCTTGACGCACCATCCCACAACGGTGGTTTTCGACAGCCGTGCTCTCTCATACACTTTCTTCGAATTTTCCACTAGAGAGCGAGTGCTTGAGCGTATCCTACTTGAGTTGGCGTAACTTCTGCGTTACGACATTTGCGATGTGGGGGCGCAGCACCCCTTAGTGCAGCATTCCACAACGATGGTTTTCTACAGACGTGCTGCCCCATACACATTCTTCATTCTCTGATGGATGTCTGCCCGTGTTTTCCCTTTGGCAGCCAAGGAAAGAATTACAGCATGTTGGTCCTGTTTGGACGCGTTTGGTAATAACGTCGCCACAGTTCATGTTACAGTATTTACCGTTAGCGCTCTGGAAGGACATGAATGCCATACAATACCTTGCCTAAATGTCGGAGCTTACAAACTTGCATCGCGGTCGCGCTACGTTGCATATACGTAGCCGCAACGCCTACAGACAGAAGCTTTCTTATCATCCCTTACACGTATCAGCGTGAAAATATAACACAGAAACGTGCTCTTCACAGTATTCTCGTGTCAGTCATGTCATAGTCCTACGGAATATAGATTTCTCCATGTTGGGTTAAATCATTTTGAATGCACACGGAAATGCTTCCTCCAACAGGGCAACGGCCAATTCTTGTCTGTAAGGTTTCCAAAAGTTTAACACCAGTTCTTGTTCTAAACACGTTGCTGCCATGGTGACACCGAACATTAACGGAAAAGAAAGGAACTATTTCAATTTTCAATTTAAAACAGATTCAAGGCAAATCGCGTACTTAATACAGTCTGCTGTTTATTAATATTTTAACTGTATCTTGACATCTGTAACTAATAAAAGACAGAGTTTCAAATATACTTTTTAGCAATCAAACCGTTGCTGCTCGAGTTCAGGAATTTCATTGGTTATAATATCTAAGAGCCGACAACAATAGTTGCAAAATCCTTTTTTTTACACTCAAGCTAGAAACTTCATTACTTTTTCGTTTGGCTCATATAAAACGGAGCCATTGACGTTGTTGCCTCAAAAAGGAGTAGAGTGAGAGGAAGGATTGCGAAATGAATCTCGAGGAGTTCAGACTAAATCACGGGCAAAATAATTTAAAGTTTTCTTGTATTTGTGTGCAACCTGAGATAAACCTAGATCATTTGTTATTTATTTCAAACAAATGTGCGAACATGTAGATCGTTACAATCCTTGACTTACGGGACCGCAATGCTTACTTTTTGGTGTTTACCATCGTTTTCTCGTCTGAACATCAACTGTTCGGATTCTCTTGAGGTTTAAGGTTTCTTTCCTTACATGGCAAACAGAAACAAAAACTTACTTAGCCAAATTTACATGTGTTTATTCACCACTTCAAAACAAATGCAAATATTATCAGTGCCAGTTCCAGGTAAATAATCATGGCTGTGTTCTACTACAGCCGCAGACCTACCACATACCAAGCCTCAACATTCAACTCCCATCTTCAGGTGAGACAGATCCTTTTACAGCTGTAACTATTGACGTTACTGCTTCAGCGTCAAAACGCTACATCACAATATGATGACATGACTCCTTGGTCAATAAATACTGAATGTATTTTCACTTTAGGCTGAAGACTAACTTATTCAGTGATTACTAATAGCCTGACATGGAAAAGAAATGTTGACTGTATGCAGTATAGACAAGCAACGAACACAGATTTTAGACATGTGACGTTACAGAAGAATTCTGAAGTTTACAAAAGTAAATCGGATAAATAAGGAAGAGATATTGAATCAAGTAGGGGAAGAAAGAAATTTATGGTACAGCTTGGCAGAAAGAGGAGAAAGGTTGTCAAAACACATCTTGAGATAATAAATGAATAACTAATTTGATAATGGTGAGATGTGTGTTTAGGGGTCGAGCGGAGGGAGGCGTAAAATGGAAAGGGAGACAATTTTGTGAGTACAGTAAGCAGGTTTACGTGGATTGAGGTTCAGTACGTGTGCAAAGATGGCGAAACGTGGCACTGGATACACTCAGTACGTGTGCAAAGATGGCGAAACGTGGCACTGGATACAGTACCGTGGACAGAGGCCTCTAACCATTCATTAGTCAGAAGACTGTAATTAGAAAGGGTGGCAAAAGGAATCCATGACACTACGCAAGTTCTTAATTGACACACATCGTGTTTATCAGATACAAAATGGTGCAGACTGAAAGAGGACTATAGTGTTACAAGCGTAAAAACCTTGTATTTAGTTAAATAAAAATTAAAAGGAATATTAAAATCATGCAAATCAGACAACAGATTTTGCTCTGAAGATTAAGAATCTTGAGCCGTATTTTCTCTTAGCAGCTTATATGAAAATAAATCATTTAACTGATGACGATATTAGAGCAATCTCCTATTTTTAATATCAACTTTTATTGAAATCTACGTGTCTGAAAGACCTGCTGCTTCGACAGATACGGAATAATTATACAAGGAAGTAAATAAAACCCAGTTGTGAAGTGCTGCCTTCTTATAGGTTAGACTCAAATACTTCATGGAAACTGCACCATAGAACTTTCGATCTTGGTGCACAGAAGGCCGTTTTGGGCTTCAGTGGCAGACAGTAGGTTTAGGCATCTTCTCCGAAAAGGAAACCGAAGGTGAAGACCTAGGTCATATACGAACTATTGTTTGAGTAAATACATACAAAATGATTAATGTTAAATGAAACAGGAAATTATAAGCAAGCTAACGCGTTAGTTAAATGTGTATGCTATGCTATGACAGTCTTGTTATTGACCTAGAATGCAGAAAAAATAAGATTTATGAAAGTTATAGCACATAATCAGAATCCTCAACTGTCGTAAGTGTCCAGTTATTGCATTCATTAATTCTGCAGATATTTGCTGCCCTTCGACTGGTAACAGTAAGGAAAGAATTGTGTAGAAGCAAATTTTTTTGATAGAAATAAAAAAACAAAGTATCTTTCCCTTGATGAGCTCAAGCTTCCTTTCACTAATATCAATCAAGGGCAGATTTTTAGTTCGCACAAAAATCGAAATTCTTATTGCGTTGACGGGAGTTCTAATTTATTTCTCTTGATTTGAATTTTTTTGTGTATGAATTTAAAGAAAATCGTTTATTCAGGATATAAAAATGATAAATAATTAATTTTGTGAAAAGTAATAATTCGCGTGTGACGGTCGCACTAGCCTGTGAGAAGGTACAGGAAATGAAAAACACCGGAATGGCGGTGCGGCTCGGCAAGCTTTCTGTAACTTGCTCAGAGGAGGCGAAGAGGAAGAGGGAGTTTCTGAAGGTCGCGCTAAACCCAATTCGCTAATGGACAGCCTGGGCTCTGATTACAGCCACAGGTTAGTGTTACTGCTGGCGGGCAATCTGCCAGCTACACGCCGCCGCAGCCAGCGTGCGTCTATATATTATGGATCGCGTTTTGATGAACCAGAGAGCAAGAGTACGAGCATGTTTCGTCAGCTCCCCGGTGTTCGGTATGCGGGAGTTGGCACCATTGTTGTATCTCTGTATTCCACAAAGAGCAGTGAAATAAGGGAACAAGTTATTTCATACCGAAACAAAACTTACCCTTTGAAATAGGAACGGAGTATAAAGAGAATACTTACTTCCGCAAACACACACACCTATAACCTTCTGTTTTCGAGGTCAGTCTCGTGTGAGTTTCAACTAAATGAATAAAAACTTACTTCTGTTCAGCAACGGAAGGAAAAATTCAGTGCACTAATGCGCAGTTGACCTATTTCGAAAAGCGACCCCGGGTAAAATTTTGAGTTTGCGCACAGTCGGGATCACCCGAAGACAGTCCCTCTCCAGTTTTCTTTTATCCTCAATGAGTCAATTAATGCTAACTCAGGACCACGGCTGATTCTTTCTTTTTCTTAGATGACGTAGCTTCTCACTATCGCTTAGACATGACGAACACAGGTAAAAACTTATGTTATTTAAGTTTGAAGTAAGACATGACAATTATATGTTTTGTTGTTGTGGTCCTCAGTCCTAAGACTGGTTTGTTGCAGCTCTCCGTGTTACTCGATCCTGTGCAAGCCTCTTCATCTCCGGGTAACTACCGCAACCAACATCTTTCTGAATCTGCTAACTGTACTTATCTCTTGATCTCCCTCTACGAATTTTACTCCTTAAACTTACCTCCAGTACTAAACTGGTGACCTCTTGATGTCTCAGAGTGTGTCCTACCCATCGATCCCTTCTTCTAGTGATGTTGCGCCACAAATTTCTTTTATTCTCTCCTACTCATTACCTCATCAACAGTTACGTGATTTACCCACCAAATATTCAACATTCAACTATAGCACCACATTTCGAAAGCTTGTACTCTCTTTTTGTCTAAACTGTTTATTGTCCATGTTGGACTTTCATACATGGCTACACTCCAGACAAATACTTTCAGAAAAGACTTCCTAACACATAAATCTATATTCAATGACAGCAAATTACTCTTATTCAGGAAAGCGTTTCTTCCCTTTACTAGTCTGTATTTAATTTCCTCACCGCTTTGGCCATCAAAAGTTCTTTTGCTGTCCAGCCAACAAAGCTCATCTACTACTTTAAGTGTCTCCTTTCCTAATCTAATTCCCTCAGTATTACCTGATTGACGTCAATTCATCCTTCATCCTCGTTTTGCTTTCGTCGATGTTCATTTTATGTCCTTCTTTAAAGGCACTGTCCTTCCCATTCAACTGGTATTCCAAGTCCTTTGCTGTCCTTGACAGGATTACAATGTCATCTGCAAACTTAAAAGTTTTTATTTCTTCCCCCTGAACTTTCTTTACTGCTACAGATTTTAATTTGGTTTCCTTTACTGCTTTCCCAAAGTACAAACTGAATAACATCAGGGATAGGCCAGAACACTGTCCCACTCCATCCACAACCTCTACTTCCCTTTCGCATCTAGTAACACTTACAACTGCCGTCTGGTTTCTGTGCAAGTTGTTAACAGCCTTTGGTAACTGTACTTTACCCCTCCTACCCCCATGACCCATGGACCTTGGCGTTGGTGGGGAGGCTTGCGTGCCTCAGCGATACAGATGGCCGTACCGTAGGTGCAACAACAACGGAGGGGTATCTGTTCAGAGGCCAGACAAACGTATGGTTCCCGAAGAGGGGCAGCAGCCTTTTCAGTAGTTGCAGGGGCAACAGTCTGGATGATTGACTGATCTGGCCTTGCAACACTAACCAAAACGGCCTTGCTGTGCTGGTACTGCGAACGGCTGAAAGCAAGGGGAAACTACACCCCTAATTTTTCCTGAGGGCATGCAGCTTTACTGTATGGTTAAATAATGATGGCATCCTCTTGGGTAAAATATGCCGGAGGTAAAATAGTCCCCCATTCGGATCTCCGGGCGGCGACTACTCAAGAGGACGTCGTTATCAGGAGAAAGAAAACTGGCGTTCTACGGATCGGAGCGTGGAATGTCAGATACCTTAATCGGGCAGGTAGGTTAGAAAATCTAAAAAGGGAAATGGATAGGTTGAAATTAGATATAGTGGGAATTAGTGAAGTTCGTTGGCAGGAGGAACAAGACTTTTGGTCAGGTGAATACAGGGTTATAAATACAAAATCAAATAGGGGTAATACAGGAGTAGGTAAAATAATGAATAAAAAATATGAGTGCGGGTAGGCTACTACAAACAGCATAGTGAACGCATCATTGTGGCCAAGATAGACACGAAGCCCATGTCTACTACAGTAGTACACGTTTATATGCCAGCTAGCTCTGCAGATGATGAAGAAATTGATGAAATGAATGATGAGATAAAAGAAATTAATCAGGTAGTGAAGGGAGACGAAAATTTAATAGTCATGGGTGACTGGAATTCGAGAGTAGGAAAAGGGAGAGAAGGAAACATAGTGGGTGAATATGGATTGGGGGAGAGAAGTGAAAGAGGAAGCCGTCTGGTAGAATTTTGTACAGAGCATAACTTAATCATAGCTAACACTTGGTTCAAGAATCATAAAAGAAGGTTGTATACATGGAAGAATCCTGGAGATACTAGAAGGTATCAGATAGATTATATAATGGTAAGACAGAGATTTACGAACCAGGTTTTAAATTGTAAGACATTTCCAGGGACAGATGTGGACTCTGACCAAAATCTATTGGTTATGAACTGTAGATTAAAACTGAAGAAACTGCAAAAAGGTGGGAATTTAAGGAGATGGGACCTGGATAAACTGACTTAACCAGAGGTTGTACAGAGTTTCAGGGAGAGCATAAGGGAACAATTGACGGGAATGGGGGAAAGAAATACATTAGAAGAAGAATGTGTAGCTCTGAGGGATGAAGTAGTGAAGGCAGCAGAGGATCAAGTAGGTAAAAAGAAGAGCGCTAGTACAAATCCTTGCGTAACAGAAGGAATATTGAAATTAACTGATGAAAGGAGAAAATATAAAAACGCGGTAAATGAAGCAGGCAACAGGGAATACCAACGTCTCAAAATTGAGATCGACAGAAAGTGCAAAATGGCTAAGCAGGGATGGCTAGAGGACAAATGTAAGGATGTAGAGGCTTATCTCACTAGGGGTAAGATAGATATTGCTTACAGGAAGAATAAAGAGACCTTTGGAGAAATGAGAACCACCTCTATGAAAATCAAGAGCTCAGATGGAAACCCAGTTCTAAGCAAAGAAGGGAAAGCAGAAAGGTGGAAGGAGTATATAGAGGGTCTATATAAGGGCGATGTACTTTAGGACAATATTATGGAAATGGAAGAGGATATAGATGAAGATGAAATAGGAGATACGATACTGCGTGAAGAGTTTGACAGAGCACTGAAAGACCTGAGTCAAAACAAGGCCCCGGGAGTAGACAACATTCCATTGGAACTACTGACGGCCTCGGGAGAGCCAGTCCTGACAAAACTCTACCATCTGGTGAGCAAGATTTATGAGACAGGTGAAATACCCTCAGACTTCAAGAATAATATAATAATTCCAATCCCAAAGAAAGCAGGTGTTGACATACGTGAAAATTACCGAACTATCAGTTTAATAAGTCACAACTGCAAAATACTAACGCGAATTCTGTACGGACGAATGTAAAAACTGGTAGAAGCTGAGCTCAGCGAAGATCAGTTTGGATTCCGCAGAAGTGTTGGAACACGTGAGGCGATACTGACCCTACGACTTACCCTAGGAAATAAATTAACGAAAGGCAAATCTACATTTCTAGCATTTGTGGACTTAGAGAAAGCTTTTGACAATGTTGACTGGAATACTCTCTCTCAAATTCTAAAGGTGGCTGGGGTAAAATACAGGGAGCGAAAGACTATTTACAATTTGTACAGAAACCAGATGGCAGTTATAACAGTCGAGGGGCATGAAAGGGAAGTAGCGGTTGGGAAGGGAGTGAGACAGGGTTGTAGCCTCTCCCCGATGTTATTCAATCTGTATATTGAGCAAGCAGTAAAGGAAACAAAAGAAAAATTCGGAGCAGGTATCAAATTCCATGGAGAAGAAATAAAAATTTTGAGGTTCGCCGATGACATTGTAATTCTGTCAGAGACAGCAAAGGACTTGGAAGAACAGTTGAAAGGAATGGACAGTGTCTTGAAAGGAGGATATAAGATGAACATCAACAAAAGCAGAACGAGGATAATGGAATGTATCCGAATTAAGTCGGGTGATACTGAGGGAATTAGATTAGGAAATGAGACACTTAAAGTAGTGAAGGAGTTTTGCTATTTGGGGAGCAAAATAACTGATGATGGTCGAAGTAGAGAGGATATAAAATGTAGACTGGCAATGGCAAGGAAAGCGTTCCTGAAAAAGAGAAGTTTTTTAACATCGAGTATAGATTTAAGTGTCAGGAAGTCGTTTCTGAAAGTATTTGTATGGAGTGTAGCCATGTATGGAGGTGAAACATGGACGATACATAGTTTGGACAAGAAGAGAATAGAAGCTTTCGAAATCTGGTGCTACAGAAGAATACTGAAGATTAGATGTGTTGATCACATAACTAATGAGGAGGTATTGAATAGAATTGGGGAGAAGAGTAGTTTGTTGCACAACTTGACAAGAAGAAGGGACCGGTTGGTAGGACATGTTCTGAGGCATCAAGGGGTCACAAATTTAGCATTCTAGGGCAGCGTGGAGGGTAAAAATCGTAGAGGGAGACCAAGAGATGAATACACTAAGCAGATTCGGAAGGATATAGGTTGCAGTAAATACTGGGAGATGAAGAAGCTTGCACAGGAGAGCTGCATCAAACCAGTCGCAGGACTGAAGACAACAACAACAACAACAACAACAACAACACTTTACCCCTCCTACCTTCAGAATATCAAAGAGAGTACAGGAGTCAACAACGTCAAAATCTTTCTTTAAGCCTACCAATGCTATAAACATCTGTTTGTCTTTCCTTAACATATCTTCTAAGATAAGTCGTAGGGTCAGTACTGTCGTATGTGTACCTACATTTCTTCGGAAGCCGAACCGATCTCCCCGAGGTTAGCTTCTACCAACTTTTTTCCAATCTTCTCTAAATAATTCGTGTTAGTATTTGGCAACCATGATTTATTAAACTGATAGTTCCGTAATGTCCGCAGCTCGTGGTCTCGAGGTAGCGTTCTCGCTTCCCGAGCACGGGGTCCCATATTCGATTTCCGGCGGGATCGGGTATTTTCACCTGCCTCGAAATGACTGGGTGTTGTGTTGTCTTCATCATCATCATCATTCAACCCCATTACGATCGGAGGAAGGCAATGGCAAACCACCTCCACTAGGACCTTGCCTAGTACAGCGGCGCTGGTCTCCCGCGTCGTTCCCCTACGGTCTGTAAAGGAGTATGGGACTTCATCATCATCATCATCAGTTCGGTAATATTCACACTTGTCAGTATATGATGTCTTTGGAATTGGAATTATTATATTAATCTGGAACTCTGAGAGTATTTCACTTGTCTCATTCATCTCGTACACCAGATGAAAGAATTTTGTTGTGGCTGGTTCTCTCGAAGATATCGTCTACCACAGGGGCCTTGTTTCGAGTTAGGTCTTTCAGTGCTCTGTCAGAATCTTCTCCCAGTATTATGACTTTCATCATCTCTTCATCCACGCTTCATCCACATCCTCTTCCAGTTCTATAATATTGTCTTCAAGTTCCTCTCCCATATGCAGACCCCCTATACACTCCTTCCACCTTTCATCTTTCACTTCTTTGCTTAGGACTGGTTTTCCATCCGAGCCCTTAATATTCGAAACGCTGTTTCTCCTTCTGCAAAGGTCTGTTTAATTTTCCCGTCGGCTGTATCTCTTTTACCCCTAGTGAGGCACGCTTCTAAATTCTTACATTTGTCCACTATTCGTTCTTGCTTAGTCATTTTACGTTTCCTCTTCATAAATGTTCGAATGGCTCTGAGCACTATGGGACTTAACATCTCAGGCCATAAGTCCCCTAAGACTTAGAACTACTTGAACCTAACTAACCTTAGGACATCACACACATCCATGCCCGAGGCAGGATTCGAACCTGCGACCGTAGTGGTCGCGCGGTTCCGGACGGAAGCGCCTAGAACCGCACGGCCACACCGGCCGGCAGTTTCCTGTCAACCTCATATTTTAGACGTTTGTATTCCCTTTCGTCTGTTTCATTTGCTACATTTATATATTTTATCTTTTCATCCTCAGAATGGTTATGGTTGCCTCATAACAAATACAAACGTTCTATAGTACCTTAAAACTCTATCAAACAATGAACGCTGTATTACAGTAATGAAAACATTGTATATTTTTGTTGTTGTTCGAATAACGGTCTCGTACAACTTATTTAACAATTCTCTAACTGCAGTGTTACAGCCTAATATTAAATATTACGCACTGGGCGTACTATCCTCCAGTTAATCTCTCAAACTTTGCGACTCAGATCTCAATAAAAGTGAAGACACAACAGTTTAACATCCACCAGAAGGTTAACAGACGACTGTGCAGATGGACGTAATCACTGTGCGTTACAAACGTAAATAGTAGCACAAACTTGACGGTCAACTGTAGTGGGTCTAGTGAATGTTCCCATTATGGTCTGTAGAAATGTAGATTTAGTCACAGGCTATAGTCAGACAACAGCTCATCAAAAAAGGGGAAATTAGTCGTTGGCAGATTAAGTATCCTTTCTTTGGTGTGTATGAAAGTAACAACATATCTGAGTTACGTGCTTGTTACTAATCTGCAACAAGTCAAGCGTCACAGCGGATATGTACAAAAACATAGGGCCACATTCATCAAACTATATCTGTAACTGTAGCTTGTTGTTTATGAATTAAAGATTTATGTGTGTTTGTAGCAAACGAGTTTCCTCATGTCTTATAATGGAAAGCGGACCTGAGACCTTCTGAAGATCATGCAGTTATCTATAACGAAGTTCTATGTGAAACAAGCTGCATAAATATTGAGTCAGACCTTGATGAGGTCTCAAAGTGGTGCAAGGATCGGCTTCTTGCCTTAACTGTTCGGATATGCAAAATTGTTCATTTCACAAAAAGAAAGTCCTATGACTGCAATATCAAAGAGTCACATATGAAAACGGTTAACGCATACAAATGCCTGATTGTAACAATTTGTAGGGATATGAAATGGACTTCGGCTCAGTCGAGGGAAAAGCAGTTTATTCGTAGAATACTCGGGAAATGCAATCAGTCTAGAAAGGAGATACCTTACAACTGACTCGTGCAACCAGTCGTAAAATAATGTTCAAGGGTGTGAAACCCGTACCAAAGTGGGCCAACAGTGGACATGGAATGTATACAGAGACGGGCAGCACGAATTGTCACAGGATTGTAGCATCTGTGGGAGAGTGTTACAGAGATGCTGAAGAGACTGAACTAGCAGAGTCGTGAAAATAAACGCGAACTATCCCGAGAAAGCCTATTTACTAAGTTTCAATAAACAGCTTCAAATTATGCTTCTAGGAATATACCACAACATCCTACACATCGCTCCCGTAGGGATGGTGTGCACAAGATTAGGTTAATCACAACATGCATGGAGGCATTTAAACAACCATTGTTCTCGCGCCTCAGACGTGAATTGGATGAAAATAAATCCCTAACAATTGGTACAAAATGACATACCCTATGCTATGCACTTAACAGTGGTTTGCAGAGTGTAGATGCAGATGTATGTAGATGTACTACTCTATCACACATGACCAGAGTATGGTTATAACATTTATCTAACTAGCTCAATAAATTCCTTATCTGATGTTAATAAATGTCACAAGAAGTTGCAAGAGAAGAGTAAACTTCGCATTTCAGATCCTATGCTTGCTGTACTTACGCAGTATAACATGCACGTTTGCAAAAAACAAACGAAGTGATATAGGAGAAAAAGAAAGTTCCGAAAGATTTCAGGACATACTAACGAAAATCTGTAATAAACTGTATTACCACTGTGCATCCGACGTAATTTAATCTCAGAATAATAACTGACTGATGATGGTAAGACTTTACTGAAATATATATATATATATATATATATATATATATATATATATAAGTAAAACAGTTAAGGCTTTCTGAACGGAAGGGCAGCTACAAATGAAATAATGTTTATAATTTGTAGAACATCACCATCATCCGAGAAACGAAGAATGAGAACCAGCACTAATAACTTCCAATTCCAGAAAGGAGATTTCATCTGACTGTTCAGTTACGACGTGATTCATTCGATGCGTGCAGTATACATGCATACACAGTGATGAAAATGATGCAGCTATGGTGGATTCTCAAAATTAAAGTATCGGCTATACTGATATGATTCGTGTTTCTGTGAATTTCTTTGATGACTTCAGAAGAATGTTACTTCGAATTCTCTCTCTGGGCTGCAGCTGATTGCCCAATAACATTCAACTGATCCATCGATGACATGATAAAGCGCCTACTAGACGATAAAACAAATAAAAGGAAGAATTTCTGGTTATTTGGTAAAAAGAGGAAAGAAATTCGTTTACAGGTAGCTCGCTACTACAACGATAGTGTTCTCTTTTATTACTGACACCCTACACCTGTGTACTTCGCTGCAGAAAAGACTCTCTAATTTCTAATTTGTAAAATAATTTCCTTTGATTTACACTAAACCGGACGCTAATTACAGTGAACAGTTTCATAGGTAACGAGTTCAAAGCATTTTCCGTAGCGCGCATTTCGCTCCTGTTCACAGCACCCGTCCGTGAAATCGAGGGTACCATTTTCTGATTATTTATTCTTTCAGCGTCAGTCACAGAAATCACGCTGACACGTCGCATAATCGCTAACTGAAATTGCGTTTTATGTTTGAACACTTTTATCATACGGAATTGTATTTACGTATCTTGAACCGTAAATCTATATATATTGTTAAAATGTTTATTTCCAATCGATGCTTTTATCTGACAACCTATCAAATTTAAGCCCATCATTCAATAAATCATATTCCTCTTTGATATAACTGTATCCTACAGTCTGTGTCCCACACTCCCCAGCTGACGCAGTCTAACTGAATTATGATCTCTCAGAAAACATAGCTCACTACACCATAATATTTCACTTTTGTAGCTTTCTTCTGTATTATATTACTACTTTCTACTTTCACTATTATTATTCTTATTATTATTAGTACTGGTAATAGCGGTAGTAATCGTGGATTGTCAGTTCCTAACCAGTCATTTATTTAAATGGCCTTGACTAAATGCAAACCTGGTTCAAATGAATCTTTCTCTTTTATTATTATTACTACTATTATCACTACATATTTTTGCCCACAAGACAGTGTTTGAACTTGAATGTAACATGATTATTCTGTCTTTTCTTGTTTCCCATCTTTTTCTCTTCCCAACATCTGTTCACGCTTTGGATGTACCTGTATTTCCAGTGATTTGTCCTTATTTTCCCTGTTTCCTTCCTTTAATTTATTTATATTTTGTGTTCCCTATTAGTTTTCGGAATTTGTCTAATTTATCAGTTCCTTATGGTTTCCTGCTTGTTTTCGGTGTTCTTCTATTTCACAGCGCAAGCTTCTTTTTGGATTGTGCTGTTCAAAACACTAAAAACCTTTTTGGGCATCTGCTGTTATTCATGCTATGTACGTGTCCATAAAATCTTTGTCGGCGTTCTCTGATCGCGTTTCTGAGTCTGTAAATGAGATCGTATAGTTGTTTGGTTGGACTCTTCATCCATATACCATCCTTGCGTTGTTCTAAATATTTTTTTGAGGAGTTTACATCCCATTTCTTGTGTCTCTTTGATTTCTAATTATCCGATTTTGATTGTTTCTGATACGTAGAGTGGTTCTGGTAGTACAACTGTATTGTAGTGACTGAGTTAGGACTGTCTTGATATGTTTCTTTTATGGTAATGCATCCATGTCAGTTAGTACGCTTTCTGAAGCTTTTTGTTCGTTCCATGTTGGAGGCCTATTCTTATCCTTCTATAGGTATATATTCCCCTGCATACTTGAATTTCTCCACTCTCGTAACTCTTACATATTTTGGATGTGTGGTTTGTGTGTCTCGTTCTTTCTTCCCTTCTACTGTTTTTTTTCTCATATTGTATTTGTAGAGCAATTTTGGTAGATCATATGAGATTTGTAGACTATTTTTGGCAAAGACTTCATATAAGTATTCCAGTGCTTCTTATCTATTGTTGCTGACTATTGCCAAGTCATCTGCAAATGCCAGATACTTTATGATCGTCTTGTTCGCACGTGTTCTTCCTAATTGAATCCCTTGTACTTTCTCTTCCCATTGATTAATAATTTTGCCCAAAACCAACTTGAATAAAAGTTGTGAGAGACCATCTCCTTGCCTTACATTTGTATGTCTCTCGAATGGTTCTTAGATTTCACCCATAAATCTTATTTTTGATGTGGTGATTGTGTCTGCTGTACAGTACACTAGTTTTTCCTTCTATTGCATATTCTTTTAATGTATCAAACAGCGTGTGCCTGGCTATGAAATCGTAGGCCATCTTGAAATCCACGAATGTGACTACAGTGTTGTTTTTCTGTCTTACTGTCAGGAGTGTTCGCAGGTTCCAAATTTGTTCAGTACAGCATCTTCTTTTTCTGAAGCCTACTTGATATTCACTTATCTTTGTATCAGTTTGTGGTTTTAGCCTATTGAGCAATGGTTCGGAAAGGAATTTGTAAGTGACCGGTGATGATGTGATAACTCTATAGGTATTAGGGTCCCTCTTGCAGCCATTTATGTGGAGCGGGTGAATCGACGTGTGTTTACATAAGTGCGGAATTTTCTCTGTAATCCATATTTTTGTGAGAATTTTATTAGTTACCTTTGTGATATTTCGGTCTTTGAGTTTCCAGATTTCGGCGGTAATGACAGCTTCTTCTGGGGTCTAGTGTATTTTGGTTGTTTTATAATCTCCTCTAGCTCTGTGACTGTGGACGGTTTAGAATTTGAATTTGGCATGTCTTTTGTGAAGTGTAATTTTTCTGTAGCTTTTCGCAGTTGAGAGCTTTGCTGTTTTATTTAGAAATTGTTTCTAGAGATCCGTCTGTTATTTTGAAGCAGATATTTAGAGAGCTGATATTATCCCTGTGTATTCTATCGAAATTCTATATGTTATTTCTCTTGAAGTCTCCCTGTATTGCATTTAGTCTACTTTTGTTGTACGCCATTTTTACTCATTTAATATATTTCGATGGTTGTTTTTGGACATTGTCGAAATGTTTCCATATTTCTGTTGTTCTGTTACCGCTAAACTTCTTCCATGTCCGGATTTTACATTCAATGGCCTGATCACAAGTAGCGTCTCACCACCTATGTTTGAGTTTCCTGGGCGGTTGACCCCAGCGCGCTCTCCAGGTTTTTGTTGTATTTTGACTAACTTTTTTAATGATTTTGTATTTGTTTATCTTCAAGTATTCTGGGTCCTGTCTTATAATTTTGGACCGTGTTGCCTTTCTTTTTCTTGTGATTGGCCTAATAATTACTTGTAACAAGCGATGGCAGGACTCAAAGAATTCTTTAGTTGTTAAAACGTTTAGAAATTCCTATGTACTCGCATTTTCGCTTGTTAGATACGTGTTCTACTTGAAATTCTCCCCTTACGTTTTTGAATGTTTCCCGTATTGTCAGTTCTCGTCTTTGCTTTTGAAATTGCGTAGACATAATTTTTAAGTTAAAATTTTGACAGTAATGTTTCCCATTCTTGTTCGCCCAACTGTGTGATGTGTATGGCCCAGTTATTTGCTTGTACCTCTTCTATTTATCTAGTTGTGCACTAAAGCCTCCTAACACAATTTTAACACGTCTTCCTGGTATATTGTTTGTCATTTCTTCCACGTCTTCCCAAAATTCTTCGAGTTCCTGCCGTTTCTTTCTGTTGTGGTGGTTTGTCGTTGCATGGTTCGAATGGTTCAAATGGTTCTAAGCACTATGGTGTAGGAAAGCAGCCTACTCACGCCATATAGAATTCATATGTTTTCCATTGTGTGCAGTCCTAGTCTGCTCTAACTACACTACTGGCCACTAAAATTGCTACACCAAGAAGAAATGCAGATGGTAAACTGGTATTCATTGGACGAATATATTATACTAGAACTGACATGTGACTACATTTTCAGGCAATTTGGGTGCATAGATACTGAGAAATCAGTTCACAGAACAACCACCTCTGGCCGTAATAACGGCCTTGATACGCCTGGGCATTGAGTCAAAAAGAGCTGGGACGGCGTGTACAGGTACAGCTGCTCATGCAGCTTCAACACGATACCACAGTTCATCAAGAGTAGTGACTGGCGTATTGTGATGAGCCAGTTGCTCGGCCACCATTCACCAGACGTTTTCAATTGGTGAGAGATCTGGAGAATGTACTGGCCAGGGCAGCAGTCGAACGTTTTCTGTATCCAGAAAGGCCGTACAGCACCTGCAACATGCGGTCGTGCATTATCCTGCTGAATTGTAGGGTTTCGCAGGGATCGAATGAAGGGTAGAGCCACGGGTCGTAACACATCTGAAATGTAACGTCCACTGTTCAAAGTGCCGTCAATGCGAACAAAAGGTGATCGAGACGTGTATCCAATGGCACCCCATACCATCACGCCGGGTGATACGCCAGTATGGCGATGACTAATACAAACTTCCAATGTGCGTTCACCGCGATGTCGCCAAACACGGATGCGACCATCATGATGCTGTTAACAGAACCTGGATTCATCCGAAAAAATGACGTTCTGCCGTTCGTGCACCCAGGTTCGTCGTTGAGTACACTATCGCAGGCGCTTCTGTCTATGATGCAGCGTCGAGGGTAACCGCAGCCATGGTCTCCGAGCTGATAATCCATGCTGCCGCAAACGGCGTCGAACTGTTCGTGCAGATGGTTGTTGTCTTGCACACGTCTCCATGTGTTGACTCAGGGATCGAGACGTTGCTGCACGATCCGTTACAGCCATGCAGATAAGATGCCTGTCATCTCGACTGCTAGTGATACGAGACCATTGGGATCCAGCACGGCGTTCTGTTTTACCCTCCTTATCCCATCGATTCCGTATTCTGCTAACAGTCATTGGATCTCGACCAAGATGTTAAGTCCCATAGTGCTCTGAGAAATTTGAACCATTTGATCTCGACCAACCCGAGCAGCAATGTCACGATACGATAAACCGCAATCGCGATAGGCTACAATCCGACCTTTATCATAGTCGGAAACGTGATGGTACGCATTTCTCCTCCTTACACGAGGCATCACAACAACGTTTCAACAGACTACGCCGGTCAACTGCTGTTTGTGTATGAGAAATCGGTTGGAAACTTTCCTCATGTCAGTACGTTGTAGGTGTCGCCACCAGCTCCAACCTTGTGTGATTGCTCTGAAAAGCTAATCATGCGCATATCACAGCATCTTCTTCCTGACGGTTAAATTTCGCGTCTGTAGCATGTCATCTTCGCGGTGTAGGAATTTTAATGGCCAGTAGCGTAGCTATGACGTCACGAATGTTGCGCAATACCTTAAAAGTAAAGTAAAGAACCTGAAAAGTTAATAGCATGTCAGGAGTAATGCTAATATAATAATGTGTTATGTTTCAGTTTAGTAACTTTAACAGTTTTCGCAATTTGGACAATTCACGTAAAAATCATCGGCGTAACAGGAAGGAGCTAGAAACTTCCAAATTTGTATTCGGATTCCTTTTTCATTGTAATTTAATGGAAACAGCATGCTGGATCTCACAAAGTAATATTTTGGTTGATCTTCATGATTTTCTGTTTTTGGGTCCTATAAGTACGGAAGCCAGATAGATTAAGTAAGCCATTAGATAAAGCTAGGATGTTTAGATTTAGATAGAATGGAGAGACGCTGTAATAACAAAGATGTGAGAAGTTTCCAAAAGGCAGCTGTAAAACTACAGCTGTAGAGGTCTCCAAAGGGCAAGCTCAGAGCTCATCCATTGCGTGCAGTTCAACTAAAATAATTCTCTCGCCAAAAGTATTTAACAGAGCCACATGAGAATTTTATTACAGATACTTACCTGAGTGCTGATTGCACAGTTAAATTGAGAGCTTCATTGGCCTACGGCAAATGAAGCAATTGATTATTTAGTAACTTGAAGTGATGTTCTGCGTTCCCCAGTGGCTAGTTCAAATGGTTCAAATGGTTCTGAGCACTATGGGACTCAACATCTTAGGTCATAAGTCCCCTAGAACTTAGAACTACTTAAACCCAACTAACCTAAGGACATCACACACACCCATGCCCGAGGCAGGATTCGAACCTGCGACCGTAGCAGTCCCGCGGTTCCGGACTGCAGCGCCAGAACCGCACGGCCACCGCGGCCGGCCCAGTGGCTAGTCAGGAAGGCAAATGTCGGCTGCGCCTTCGATGGTCCGCACCGCGGCTATATAAATAAGAGCGCTGCGAGCTAGGGTCAGGCCTCAGTTCTCTTCTAGATTCGTATCAGCGTGCGCTCCATGTCGGGAGCCTCGTCGCGGCTGTGCAGCTGCAAGGAACAGCCTTGGATACCGTATTACGTAAATCGGTATGCACGTGACAATGAGTTCGCACTGTGGTAAGGTGTTAATTGTGGAACGACACCAGTGATTTATTCTCAGTTTTCGTATGTCGTATTTTCACGTGTCGCTGCAGGACAGACATTCTACCATTACTAGTGTGGCATTTGATGAGTATTAACATTAAATTTCGGTGAGCATTCACTTTGAACGCTTACATCGATAACGGTTATTTAACAGTTTCGTTACCTATGGATAATGGGATCCACGCAATAGAGTCTGAACAGCTCTGATAGTACAATAGCTCATAGTAGCATTGCTTGGCTAAACATCTGTCTGGAACTTTACGCTTTATCGTTTTCAGAATATAGTGAAAATTGTTATAGTAAACTGCATTTTCTATTAATCCCAGACATCATCCTAAATCCTCAGCCTAATGAACTTCAATGTCAATAACTTTATTTCACCTTCAGAGTGGGCACAGTGAACTTTAATTACAGGCATCACGTTTTTGCTAATCACTTTCTGGTTGCCAGCATTGTAGTTAGAGAGCCTGTGCTGGGAATGGCAACAGTAGAAAAATTTTCCACTCGCCGCCCCACAATGGGACTTAACATCTGGGGTCATCATTCCCCTAGACTTAGAGCTATTTAAACCTAACTATCCTAAGGACATCACACACATCCATGCCAGAGGCAGGATTCGAACCTGCGACCGTAGCAGCAGCGCGGTTCTGCACTGAAGGGGCTAGAACCGTTCTCTCACAGCAGCCGGCTGTCGGTGCATGTGCGTTGGTGACTGTGTATCTATTGTTTCCTATTTTGAAGGTTGCTAAGGTGATTCCTTCTGACATTTAAATGAAACCTAGGATGTTTCTGTGACTGATATGTGAGCTGTATATTCTGTGCCAGACTTTGTCGGTGTTCTACTTCTGACCACAGGCTATCCTTTTTATATCCTGTAGTTTTCTGTGTTGAAGTGTGAAGTCTGTAAATCGTGTGTCTTGCATTGCGACGATTTTTATGTGGGAAATTTTTCTAGTACATCTGTAAGCTACTTAAGTTTACCTAGACTGACTAGCGTATTTGTGTAGAGTGCCAAAATAGTGTTTGCAAAGAGGTTTCTAGAAGCTCCGACACTCCTTCTCATGATGTTCCCGATCCCTCATGATAAAATGACCAAAAGATCCCAGTTCATTTACTGGGGCATGAGATAGTGGTTATCTTTCCTATTTTTCCATTATGATTTTTTCAGCTTGGAGGTGGTTGTGGTGATCTCTGTTCGAGATCACAGTTATTAAAGACTTGTCTGTTGAGATCAAGACAAATTTCTGGCAGTTGCACCAACTTCCTTAACAGACGTTTACAATCAGCCCCTGCATGCCACAACTCTTCTGTTATTACCATTATTTATAATACGGTAATAACCATAAGTGTTTCATTAAACTGCAGCTGTCAGGTCGTGGTGCTATCTCTATGGAGCGGTGGGGAGCAGTTCTTATGGTTTTCAGGATAAAGTTCATCTACAGAGCTCAGCGTTGTGATTTCGTTGGGCTGCCGGGCGCTACAAGAATCCATCAGAGGTGAAGGTGGCGGCAGCAAGATGGTTGGAGTTCATGAAAACTCTTTATTGTCCATTGAGCTAAATCAGCTACAGGTGCATTCCCTCGTCTGTTTGGCGCTGATTGTCGCAGAGCTGCATCGACGGGTTCTTGTGAGAGTGTTACGACAGTGAGGGGTCGTTTACAGGTCGCTGAGTCTTCAATTAGGTGCCCTTGCCATGATTAATGGATCATTGGTATTGAATTTCCTCAGCATCGTTGTATTCTGCCCACCCCATAACAAAACTGTAATATAAAAAGTTATGTAGGCCCATATGTGTTACCGAGCGAGGTGGCGCAGTGGTTAGTGCACTGGACTCGCATTCGGGAGGACGACGGTTCAATTCCGTCTCCGGTCATCCTGATTTAGGTTTTCCGTGATTTCCCTGAATCGCTTCAGGCAAATGGCGGGATGGTTCCTTTGAAAGGGCACGGCCGATTTCCTTACCCATCCTTCCCTCAGCCGAGCTCGAGCTCCGTCTCGAATGACCTCGTTGTCGATGGGACGTTTAATCTCCTCCTCCTCCCATATGTGTTAAATATTGGTCGCATTTAATTGACCCTCTGGAGGACTTAGTCTGATTAGACTCAATACACTTCTGACCATTAAAATTACAAAACAGTAGCCACGACATGCACAAACGAAAAATTGACTCGAAGTGAACTACCTTGGATATGCTAATGATCAGTTTTTCTGTGCAGCTACACAAATCAAGGAGGAGGAACGCTATCCACATTTTGTGTACATGGACAGGCTTACCCAGTGGAATAAGTTTCTCATTCAGAAATCCCTTTTGAATATTTGGTAGACATAGGGTTTGCAAGGCCGAGCAGGACCGTACAGCCACGTCATATACCTTGAATAAGGAAAATTATGTGTTCGCTGGTGAGACAAATATCCACACTTCCTGAGCGTCGACGTCTGAAGCACCATTTACTATTAACACCGACGGTGGTGAGACCAGTGACAGCACTGCACACAGGTGTGTTACCACATCTCATATCTAAACGAGTCTTGATTCTGCACACTGCGTCACAATGGATGAATCTATGCATGGAGGCTTAGAGGAAAACGGAAGCTGCCATATTGTACTTGTTATCATCACACATGTGCAGCACCTAATGTGACAGTATGGGATGCCAAAGAGTACACAGTAGTTTAACATCTGATATCTATATTCAACAGTCTGGGCACCATCTGTTACATTTCTGAGGCCGACTGCCGTGTACTATCGTCGAATTATCCAAAGTTATTTTTCAACAAGGAAAAGCAAGATCGCACGTTGTCCATGCTGTCTCCTCCTACTTCGATACAGAGAGTGTTCAACTATTGCCCTGGCCGGCACGTTGTCCACATGACTCACACAGCTCATTATAGCGGGGAAGGGAAGAGGAAACATCTGACTCTTCACCATCTTGCGTCCGTCTACGATTGTTTTGAAGTGGAAGTGGCAATGATACGCAAGCTACAGCAGTGAAGTCGCCACGCGATGTTAATGGTATAAATTCACAAGCGCCATCAAGCAGTGGGTGGCGTTGCTCCTCAGGAAATTGGTTACGCACAATGGCTGTCACTTGGGGAACGAAGTCTGCTAAAGTTCATTAGCGTATTTTAAGACCGTGAGTTGATGCGGGCAATTGATGCGTAGGTGAACACCCTCATTACGCCGCGCGATCTGAGGCACCTCGCCACGGTTCGCGCTGCTCCCCCATCGGAAATTCGATTCCTCCCTAGGGTATGTGTGTGTGTGTGTGTGTGTGTGTGTGTGTGTGTGTGTGTGGTCCTTAGCGTAAATTAATTTAAGTTACATAAAGTAGTGTGAAATCCTACGGACCGATGACCTCAGCAGTTTGGTCCCATATGAACTTACCACAAATTTCCAAAATTTCCAATGTCTCACACATTTGAAATATCTGGTTAAGGCCTTCGAAGAGAAGCCCCCATTTTAACTACAAATTTAATCACGTGTACGTCCTATACGCACCATAATTATGAGGAGCGCTCAGTAAGTATGACAGCATTGTATTTTCCCCGGCCAGTTACCCTTGAAACAATGCGGAATTTGTTGTGGGATATGGTGGAATATTCCCGCTTCTGCTCCTATGGTTTTATGAAATTCCGACAGGTGGCGGCGCTATACGTAGCCTTCAAAATGGCGTCTGCAAAGGATGTGCGTTCCAAGCAGAGATGTGTCATTGAGGTTCGTTTGACGGAAAACCATAGCATCGCAGATATTCATAGGCGCTTTCAGAATGTCTACGGACGAAGTGAATAAAATCACGGTGAATCGTTGGGCGAGGCGTCCGTCATAATCGAAACAAGGTGGCACAAACCTGCCGATCTCCCCCGCGCCGGCAGGCCAAACACAGCTGTGACTCGTGCACTGTGTTCGTCGCCACCAAAATGGAGTGGAACGTTTCCTTCTCCACGATAACACGAGGTCTCATAAAAGTCTGAGCACTTCGCTGGACTGTTGTTCTTCATCCGCCCTACAGCCCTCTTCTCGCACCTTCCGACTTACACCTGTTCCGCCTAATGATGGATAAATTCCGCGGTACGAAGTATTTGGATGACGGGGAAGTTACTGATGCAGCGAAACATTGGCTCCGACGTGGACCAGTAGAGTGGTACCACGCAAGCAAATAGGTTCTCCCAGTGGGGTGCTGTAAAGCTGTCACATTGAACGGAGATTATGGTGAAAAGTAGAGTATTGTAACCAGAACAGTGGGGAATAATGTGGTGTAAAGGAATCACGAATAAAACCAACTTGCTTTCAGAAAAAGTGTTTTCCGTTACTTATTGAAAGCCCCCCATAAATTTCGTTATTTCCTATCCATAATAGTGTTACAACTTTAGTGGTGAGAGATACAAATAAAATAATCAGAATCTTCTTGAAGATCGATGTCTGTCAGTCGTATATAATGGCAGTAATATTTGTACCGTTCCTTCAAGATAAAATAGCAGTTATGAAATAAAGAGGAAGGAATCAGCGAGGCACTTAATGTGTCTAAGATAAATTTGAAACTTAAATGAGTGCCACTTGGGCAGCGTTCGACTGATGGAGCCGCAGTGTTATGTGATAGAGATTTTCTCATCACCACTAACGGGCGGTATGTTGTTCCAATGTATGGCGCTGCGTGACACTGTTTTATTCGTTCTTGCTGCTTAGACTGATTGAGGAAAGGAAGGGAGATTTGGATTTTAAAACCCGTCGAGGACGAGGTTATTAGAGTTGGTTCACAAGCTCAGACTGAACAAGGATGAGGAAGGAGAATATCTATGTCATTTTCAAAATAATCAAGCCTGTAATTGTCTTAAACGACTTACAAAAACGGTGGAAAACCTAATTCTGTAGAACAGGGCGGACATCTCAGTGCCGCTTATGCTAAATGCTAGTCCAGCGTCTTACAACTGTCCATTTCGCTCGATTGAGTGATTGGACAGAGGGGAGTACACCGAGGACAGACGTCGTAGCAGCCGAAGAAAAGGAGCTAGTTGTTTAAAATTCTGAATAGAATCTTAATGGTTAATTAAGTCACGATTCTTTGTTCACCTAGAACTTAACGTGGCGTTTAATTTTCATTTGTGGCACACGTAACGAGATATAATTCCTAAGAACAGGATCGTAAGGCAGAGTAGCTGGACAACTAAATATTCTACTAATATTCAGATGACTTCATTGCTGATTCGCGATCGCCCTGATGATTTTGGCCTGAGGTTTTGTGAGATCCAGTGACGGAATCAAAAATATTCCTCCGTTTTGTCAGGAAAGCGTGAGCAGAAGTTGGAGCGAAAGTTGCGACACAAGCGCCACCTTAGATAGAAGGAGGGGCTGGGTACAGCTGCACCGAATCAGACTTCTTTTCCGATATGGTACGAAGTACGGCGGCGGTGGGGGTGAAGAAGCCGCGGCAGGGGCTGGCAAGCACCCCTCATCCCACGCTTCCGCCGGACAACTTTGCTGGCACCAGTTTCTGTGCTGCCCACCTCCGTAGCTGCTCCTCGACTGCGATTATGAAACTGCTAGCCATTAAAATTGCTACATCAGGAAGGAAAGAAAACAGCGAAATTTTACTTATACTACCTACACAGTACATTAGGACGAGTAGGTGATTAAATTCGTAGATGATTCGGAGGTATTCAAGGTTCGAAACTTAGTACACAGACCTCCCATTCCAACGATAAGAGCACCAGTGATTCAAATATGGTTAAGCGTTGAGTCGAGTTTAGCTGGGATGACTCAAAAGGGAACTTCATTCCATGCTCCCTTCACTTTATAGTACATTTCATCATGCACAATGGATTGTGGGTAGTGGCATATCAGTCTTTAGGGAACCCATGACAAGATGTTCTCAATGTGTGAGATATCTGGAGAACGTAATGGCCAGGGCAATGGTAGAACACGTTCTATATCGAGACTGGTGAAGATATTGGGAGCAACACAAGGTCCTGAGTTATCTTGTTGAAGGGTGACTTCACAGAGATATCAAAGATGGGAAAAAACCACCAGATTAACATCGCATATCACCACGCCATGTGCTAGACACGTATGACGATGGCAATTACAATTTGTCAACGTTTGCTCTCCTCAGTGTCTCCTCACACTGACACATTAATCGTGGTACCGTGTGCTGAAATAGGACTCGTATGTGAGTCCAATGTGGTGACACTCCTGTGTGCATTGTTGTCGCACCTCCCTCTGCGGCCGTGTCAAGGATGCAGCAACAATCCATGCTGACGGTACTAGGTGCTCCAGATGTACACACACTGCGCGGTGGATATTTTTTTACTAATAACAAGTTGTAATGGTTCTTTATTTACGTGACCATTACGGCACTCAAACCCCAGTTCTCGATACCAGTAATATCGTACTACTTTTCTGCGAAGTAACAGACATATTTTTGTGACAATATTCACATTTGGTTTTACTAACGTATAGGAACTCCGATGTATCGATATATTACAGTGATATGGTTCTTGTGTGTATTCATTTTTGTGAGACTGTCATAATCTTTTACTTACTTTTAACCGTTTTGGCGCGGATGCGCACAGAGCAGTCTTTGTTTCACTTTGTACAAGTTAAGTTGTTATTTCGCTTTGTAAAAGAACAGTCAAGTCTTGTGTTTGGTTAAAGTGGAAATTAAATATATGAAGATTGATACAAAACTGTTTTCTTGATGATGTGACAATTAAGAAGAAGTATATGTGAATTTACAAGCAGTGTCATAAAAATGTGAATCGTGAACATCAAGTCAAAAATTATTTCCACCATACCATTGTTCTGATCTGGGATTGTTTGATTATTAAAAATTTCCTGAAAAACGCATTTGTTAGGTCTTCAAATATTGCTAAAATACAAATGTGTCAAGTGGATTCACCCCAGAATCAACAAGATGTGCCATAACAACTTCGACGAAATCTACGTGGGAATCCATTCAAGATAAGTGCCAAAATTAATGACATTTTTACAGTGACTTTATTATTTCCATTCTGACGATACCATCCACAGCCAAT
The DNA here is from genome assembly GCF_021461385.2 of Schistocerca piceifrons. Taxonomy (NCBI): domain Eukaryota; kingdom Metazoa; phylum Arthropoda; class Insecta; order Orthoptera; family Acrididae; genus Schistocerca; species Schistocerca piceifrons. The sequence continues at coordinate 558,352,016 of NC_060149.1, forward strand.
AACTTTGTTGTTGCCCAATAAACCGAACATATGCTGCGTGAGCAACATTATTAATATGATTTCTAACCTAATTTGCAAGTGGTGGTATTGTTAGAAAGTTGATTTCCTGATACATGTACCCCACGTGGCTGTACAATCCTACACTGTGCAACAGAATTCAAGGATTACTTTCTCGAAACTCCGTAACTGAATCCCATTCTAACTCATAATTTTGAAATTTTGTTCAGAAGTGCCTCCAACCTTCTTCTGTAGTGGCGTACCCTGCGGCATCACTTTCGGGCTCGACGACGCTTCCAACAGCAGGGTGTTGACACATCCGAAAAAAGACCACAGCTCAGAAGTTCATGTGACATGTAAAGTGGATTAAAGATGTCACATTGGCAGCAAATATCACCACAAAACATACCCAACGCCACCGTGGATGCGTCACGCGGCGGGATGGACGTCACGCCTCTCTCACCTATATTTGGCCACTTTTTTGGACGCCTGTACGATGGAAGTCAAAACATCGACGCCCGGCGTAGATATCATACGTTTCCGTATGAGTGGCTGAGGATGACATTTCAGAAACACCGTCGCTAAGGATCGGAAAGAAAACGCCTCAGGCGGTGGTAAAGGGCGTCAATGAGACAAACCCCATCCCTGGATCATGAGCCGTGGTGTTTCTGAAATGTTTCTGTTGCCTAGTCATAAGAAAACCGCGTGACACCAACCCTAACGTGCGATTCAGACCTCCATCGCAGAGGCTTCAAAAGAAGGGGTTAAACGTGGACAAGAGGAGCTTTGATTGCCTTCCTATGTCCACGGTGGCGTTGGGCAGAATTATGGTGAAATCTGGTGGCAATGTAACATTATTAATCCACATTACATGTCTCATGAAGGTCAGAGCTGCGTACTTTTCTTCGCATGTGTCGACACATAGCTATTAGAAGCATCTTCGACCCCGTGGGTGACATAGCAGGGCGCCACGTTTTTGCACCATTGCATAGGAGGGTTGTAGGCACCTTTGAACCAAATTTCAAACTTATGCGTCTGAGTGGGAGACAATTACGGTATTTCGAAAAAGTAATCCTTTAATTCTGTTGCGGAGTGTAGAAATTAAAAAACATGCAGTAGAAGAGATTTGTTTCACAGTTTCGAAGATGATGAAGCGGACGTAGCTCCATGCACGCTTTAGCTTCAAGTGAACGATTCTGTCAGTCACCAAATATTGACCATTCCTCCTGAGACCTGTATACAGAAACTGTGTGTGTGTGTGTGTGTTTTGGGATCTTATTGGCGCCCAGCGGCGAAGTTACCAGCGCCCTGACATTTATTAAAACAAACGAACGTGGGTAATTACTAAAATTGTCGTAGACGCCTGCAGTCGAAATGTCCACACACTCCTATCACACGGGCACTCTCACATGCACTAAAACCAATGAAGAGAGAAGATAGCTAATCAAGGAAGTAAAACAGTGGGAAAACAAAACACACAAGAGCTAAAAGAACAGTACAGGGAAATGTGACTGGCTGACCACTTACAAAAAACGAGGGTGAGCCAGCCACCCTGTTGATACATTAGAAACATCTCCTCAAAATCTTGTTAAAAACGTGGGACAATTCACAAAACTTTAAAACGCGAATCACATTCGTTTGATCATTATATAAAATAGACTGCAGACCCGCCGGCAAATCCGCTGCAGTCCGCTGCTCAGGAAATAAAATGCAGTCCAATAAAATATGGCGCACCGTAATCTGCACGCCACAAGCACCACACATCGCACGGTCCTTTCACCGGAATAAAGCTCCATGCGTCATAGGGCAGTGACGATGCGAAGACGAGTAAGAAGGACCTCACCCCGTCGACGTGGCTGGGAAGAAGTACGCCAACGACGAGTTGTGGGCTTGACGACACGGAGCTTGTTGTCGGTCACCTCTAGCCAATCGTATTCCCATCAACACAGGATTTTATACCTCAACAGCGAGGAGAGGGCATGCAGGGGGATAGCACACCGAAAGACCTGACGATCACGACATACTGCCTTGGCTGCTCGATTCGCCGTTTTATTCCCCAGAATTCCCACGTGCCCTGGTACTCAGCAGAAAGACACCTCCTCCCCACTCGCTGTAGTTGGAGGATGGCGTCCTGGATAGTCTGGGTTACTTTATCTGCTGGGTACAAACGTTGGAGAGAGTAAAGGGCGCTCAAAGGGTCTGAACAGACGAGAAATCTAACACTGGGACAATGTCTCATCTGCTCCAGTTCTCAGATAAAACGGCAGAAAAAACCGCATTAAAAACGGAAGTAGGAGGGCTATCTCTCATGTACCGCACCAAATCTAAAATCACTCTGGGCCGCTCCAGTAACCAGGGTGGCAGACGCTAAAAACACTGGGTTTTCGGTTGCACTGGCACCACACCAAGTGACTCCAGCACACGTTGCACGCTGATCCAAAACGGCATCGTGGCTCGTGGACGGTTGGAAAAAAGGCGCTTCAGATGTGAACGAACAACATCATGGTGTGCGGGTGAAGTTGGAGCCTCGAGAAACTTACACGCTTGGCTCACCATGAGGAGCTGACGCCGGATGGTAAGTGACGGTTCTCCTGCCTCAGCACGGAGGCTGGGTATGAGACTGGTCCGGTAAGCACCCGTGGCCAGCCGAATCTCCTCATGGTGGACAGCGTCAGTGATCCGCAAATACGGGGGCCTCGCTGACCCATACTCCGTGCAGCTGTAGGCCAGCCGCGAATGAACAAAAGCCCGACAAAGCAGGAGGAGACAGACCCTGTCCGCTCCCCAAGACCTGTGGCTAAGGCATTTGAGAATGTTCAGCGCCTTCAGGGTTCTGGCTTTCAAGTCTCGCAGGTGTGGCCACGATGACAATCTGGAGTCAAAAATGAGGCCCAGAACCCGCACTGTGTCTCTAAAATGTAGGAAATGTCTCCCCATTTTCAATGCAGGTAAATTAGAAGGACAACGAGAACGATTAAAATAAATATAAACACACTTTTCAGCATAAAACCCGTCTTTACAGTCCACTTCTGTAACACCAGCACTGTAAGTTGCAACTGACGGTTCGCCGTTCCTACACTGGAGGACGAGCAGGAAACAGCAAAATCGTCCACAAATAAGTAACACTGTACAGGACTCCTTACCGTAGATGTAATACTGTTGATGGCTATGGTAAAGAGGGTAACACTTAAAACACTGCCCTGAGGGATACCATTCTCCTGAAATCGGTCAGAGAGCGTGGCACCAACTCGGGTCCGAAAAAACCGCTGAGACAGGAAAGACTAAATAAAAATAGGGAGGTGGCCACGAAAGTCTCACTGATGCAGTTGCGCGAGTATACAGTGACTCCAAGTAGTATCGTATGCCTTACTTATATCGAAGAAAATGCCAAAACAGTCATGCTGACATAGGAAAGTCTGCTGAATAGCAGCCTCTAGGAGGGTCATGTTGTCTACAGTGGACCAGTATCAGCGGAATCTACACTGAGAACGGCTAAGGAGTTGCCTGGTCTGTAACAACCAGACCAGACGCCGGTTAACCATTCGCTCCATGGTCTTCCTTATACAGCTCGCTTGGGCCATGCTCCAGTAACTACTTGGACATGTGCGTTCCTTTCCTGGTTTGAGGAGAGGGATCAGAATTGCCTCCCTCCACAAGTTGGAGAAGTTTCCTGTCTGCCATATTAGATTAAAACATTCGAGGAGAATTGCCTGGGACGCTGCTGGCAAATGTCGAAGCATGCAGTATCGAATGTGGTCGTGAGTGGGTGCAGTGTCATGAGTCTCAGCCAGTGCTGATTCTAGCTCCCACATGGAGAAAGGGGAGTTGTGGGCCTCAGAACCGTTGGACCTGAAGTCCAACTTTTCCCTGTCCACAGTTGTACAGTAGCGACGAAACACTGGATCCTGGCTTTCTTTGGCATCGTCTGACCAATGTCTTTGGGTGTCGTTTGGAGTCACCCCCGCTTCAGTATTGCTGCTAGCGGTAAACGGCTGCGTCTACCGGAAATTCTCTGGATGGCTTCGCATACTTTTGTGGAACAAGTGGAACAGTTGATGGAATCCAGGAACTTCTGCTATGACCGTTTTCTTCCTCTCTTTAAGGACACGGGGGGCCATGGCTCTCGCGATTTGAAAGGCAGTGAGATTGCCCGCTGTTAGGCGGCATTTACAGTCGAAGAGCTGCACGCTTGCCCAGATGGCTGAATGGCACTCTTCTGTCCACCAAGGTACAGGTCGCTGCTTGAGAGGGCCGAAAGACTTTGGTATGGACAGATCAGCAGCATGATGGATCACATATGTGATGTGATACACCCATTCCTGGACGCCGTTACGGCGTTCAAAGACAGCCAACCTAGTGAACAGCTGCCAGTTATCCCTGCCAATCACCCATGTTTGCGGCTTGTGTTCAAGCAACACACCATCAGGGAGGTGAATGTCGATGGGGAAGTGATCGCTGGAATGAAGGTCGTCAGTGACCTCCCAGTGAACAGAGTCGGTGAGTGCTGGGGATCAGAGACATAGGTTGATGGCAGAGAATAAGCCAATAGCATCACTGAAATGAGTGAGAGTACTAGTTCTGAGGATGCACAAGACTTGAACTGTCAGGAGGCTCTCCAAAAGTCGACCCTGAGGGCAAGTAGAGGTTGAACCCCACAGGACACGATGGGCATTGAAGTCTCTCACGTGGAGAAATGGTTGGGGGAGTTGTTCCATAAGATCTGTGAGGGCATCGAAGTCTACTGCATCCAGAGCGAACTGTAAGCCTCCGACGTTAATGGATTTCAACTGCAACTGATTGCAGGTTAGTATCCGGGGGAGGGGGGGGGGGGGGAGTAGCAGAGGAGTGGTGGCCATTATTGACAAACACTGTGACCCCTCCTTTGTTACTTTCCCCACACAGGTCATCCTTGTGATAAAGCGTATAGCCACTTAGTACAGGACCATCAGATGTTTTTAAATGTGTTTCCTGTAAACACAAGCACAGGGGGTGTTGCTGTGCTAAGAGTTTCAGTTCCTCCACATGTGTCCAGAATCCATTCATGTTCCACTGTATAATGGGAACCATCTATAAAGGTGGGAGTACTTTCATCCCGACTTTCTGCCAGGGACAGGACCCCACAATAAGTGGAGGCTCAGTTTTGGGTAGAGATGACTGCCCCAGTCTGACATCAACCTCTATCACCTCTGAAGAAGAGTCGAGTGAGACGTGAGAGAGAATGATATCGACATTATCGGACCGTGTACCTTCTGGCTCCTTCAGTGGGCTAGTCTTGGCCTTGGATCTCGATTTTTTGGTCTGAGGCGGCTTTGCATTCACAACCTCACAGGTGGTACAGGGTGTAGCAGCGCTGGTCGCTGCACAAGACTTGACCTATGGAGGGGCAGTAAGGTCCAAGATGTCAGCAACCACGGCCTTTTCTGCAGTTTGAGGGGAAGAGGCAGGATTTAAAGGAACTGCAGGAGCTCATGTGCATTGACAAACGCATGTGCAAGTGCTGACAGTAACAACCCTCGTTTGTGTGTCGGCATCAGTTTTCAGGACGGGCTGTTTCAGAATGGAAGAAAAGGAGGCAGCGAACGTGGGTGGCTGCATGGACATGTATAACCTCGTGACTTCACCATATGGTATACGCTCTGTGGTTTAGATCTCCTGGATCTTCTGCTCCTCAAGGAAAACTCTGCAGTCCCTGCTCCACACAGGGTGATCCCTAGAGCAGTTGACACACTTTGAAGGAGTGGAGCAACCAACACCCTCATGTGCGGCTTTACCACATTTCACGCAAGTGGCTTCTTCTCTACAGCCGAGAGTAGTGTGCCCAAAGTGCTGGCACCGCATTGGATTGGGGTACTAAGGCCGTACACTGAGCCGTGGAGAACCCGCCTTCATATGCTCCGGTAGTTTGGTGCTGTTAAAACTAAGGATAAACACGTCTGATTTCACGAGAGCGCCATCCAGCGGTTTCATAACGTGTTGCACTTCGACAATGCCTTCCTGGGACCATTTAGCTTTCAGTTCTTGTCGGGGAATGTCAACTAGATCCCCGCAAATCGCAACACCTTTGCTGTAGTTCAAGATGTTGTGCAATTCAGCTTCTATCGTATACTCCCCAAGGCCTTGTGCTTTATGAAGGCTCTTGACTTGTTGGAAGCTAGATGTTTCAACCATCAGGGTCCCTTTTCCCAAACGCTTAACACATTTTAAGGTGACAGCAATACCTTCTAAGCCTTTCTGAATGTAAAATGGTGAAAGTTTGTCAAAACTCCCCTCTTTTCTTTTAACTAAAAGAAACACATTCTGAAAAGCAGCATGCATTCTGCTACTAGTTACACGAGGCCTCTTGTTGGAGTGGGTGTTGGTACCTTCCAGCAGCCCACCCTTTCCGCTGGGAGTGGGTACAGAGAATTTTTGAGCTTCCATTTTGGTTCCACGAGCAGCTAGGGAAATAAGGGTCCGTTCCGACAGCCCTGCGTGCCTGAGTAAGCCTTATGCAACTGAGGTGCCGCATGTTCCCCAGAGGTTGCCCGCTAACGACTGTTCCACCTCAACAGCCATGCATCTCATCAGCGAGGAGCACATCTTGAGATGGATGAGTTTTTTTATAGAGGTTTATTCCATCCTCGCAATCCGGGTGGTGAAGCCAAGATCGCCGTTCACTGTGACACACAACGTCCCGTATCCGGCAAATGAATTTCAATAATAAGTGAATTTATCTGCAAACCTTGTGTGCGAATCTGTTGTGAATGTAGAATCTCGCACAAGGTTTGCAGATAAATTCAGTTATTATAGAAATATCTCTACCGGGATTATTAAATGTGTAATCAGATCAACGGTGAACTTAAAATGTCATTTTCGGTAATGAATCTCGATTCAATCAGGGGATTCCTGATCCGAAATTGCTGCATTTATCTTTCTCTATGATCCACGAAAGTTTGTATTAGCATCACGGTGCCATTCATTCAAGTCTTGTGTATGTAGTATGGTGCCACATAGAGATTCCTAAGTGGGCTTTCAGAACTCCTTTGGGCACATTATATAAGTTACTAAGTTGTATACTGAATCATAGTCATGACGAGATCGGTGATGGACAAAGTCTTATGCAATGCATCCTTAACAAGTTAATAGTATTAGTCTAGTTTATGAAAATCTTTATGAAGTGGATGGTTACAAACCTTCTAGCTTGACTGCTTCCATTTATACTAAATTTATCTGCCCCTTGTCACAACTGGTGATAGGCAGGACACCTTAGTTGCATGTACTTTAAGTCTTATTACATTGATCTATTGCGGGGAAAGGTATTTTATTCAGTGGTCATCAGTAAATAGGATAATAGAGGATACGTGAGAAATGCAGAGCACACACACTGCCCTGAATTCAGCAGGTGTGTCGTGGGCATTCAAAGCTTGCTGTTGGCTTTCACGTCTCAAGTAGCCACCGACGGAAGCTCACGAAACTTACCGGTCCTTATCACTTAGTCGGGATTAGCGACCAGCGCTACGACTCGCCTCTTCAGGTGGGTGAGGGCAACAGTTTTAAGTGCCTGCCGGTACACAACAGTTTATGGCGGAAAAGTACAAGTCTTGGAATGTGGTTTGGCCTCAGAAAATTCAGAAGAGCTATACTACACTGTGATTCGCTCATTGCCGGCTGATGTCCGACGGGAATTTATAAGACAAACCAGTGATTGGCCCGTGACTGACTACATTTTGGGGTGTGGATTTGTTAAACGTGGCACTGACATGCTATTGGCGGAAAAGAGTAAATTTTTCTGGATTCGCGTCTGCCGCCAGACTGGCACAAACTACCGAGTCGGGAGCTGCTGGAAGAAAAAGAGACTCTCTTGTTTTCATGGTGGATGGAGACAGGTCTTTGATTCGAGACGTCGTGGTGTTTAGAAGTGTCCGAGACATGACGAGCAAGATTCTGATTCTCCACTACGACCACCGTCCTTCGACTTACTGCCACAGCAGAATGGTGAGAGTATACAGCAGTACGACTCACAAGATGGGGTCAACGTTTATGTAGGAAGCGTATCGTTTCCATGGATCCACTAAACACGATTCACGCCTTAATGTCATTTGATATGGTATTTTGTCCACCACTGGAGTCTCTTCATTAATCGTTGGGTTGTATTGGATTAATGATTTAATGTGCAGTTAGGATACGGTAGCCATCCCTCTGCTTGCTTCTCTTCTTAGTTGCTGTCAGCAATTAACTTTGTTTTTTCGTAGAACGTTGATGCTAATGCTTGGTAATTGGTTAATATTCGAGTAATTAACAATCGGTTTGTATCATGTGCATTTATATTTGAAGGACTAGATAGTTTCCATTAGATCGCTTAATTATTCTATGGATTATGTGGATAGTTATATAGTAGGATTACTGTAATTTCCCACCTTATGATTCTATGTTAGGGCATTTCAAGATAGCGATTCGGCTGCGTAATTTACAGTTAACATGGAGTGTCAAGGAGAGTGTGACGGATTCTGGGTAGGTCCATTACTCTGATAGGTTTCACAGTCTTAAAGTCTGCAAAGCCAAAGACGGGATTAAAACATACTGAATAAAGTTTTAAGAAATAGCAGTAGGAAACTGAAGTTAACTCGTTGTGAACCAATATTACAGTCAGACACATTCTTACAAACTCTCCTCATTATGTACTATCGTGGAAATTTCATTTAATATTTGTGCCACGGCTTCGCATTTCTTAGCAGGAGAGGCCTGCTACTGACTTAGCAGAATATGTAATGAAAGGCTGATGCAATAAACCACAGCAACATTAGCTGGATAGGTGTTCTTGCAGAAAAAGACTGCATGTAGACTATGTTGACGCTATGGAAATCCCCACCCGGCCTTCATAAAAGGTGAAGTTTATAGGGCGTCTGTTAAATTGTATGGACCTATATATAAATAAAGAACGATCAAAAAGTTCACGTTTGAGGGCGTTGCTGCAGTATATATACATCGTAGGAAGGGTGGGTGGGTGGGAGGGTGGGGGGGGGGGGCCGGGGCAGGGTCTCCAATGCGTGTATATACGAGCGCGTGCTGAAAAGTAACGCCTCCAATTTTTTTTAAAGGTAGTACTCTTTAAGCTTTTTGAATAAAACATTCATCAATATCATTCTACGTATTCATTCTGCATGTATACACATTCATTTTCCATCATAGTCACCCTGGCGACCGACATTTTTCTTCCAAGGAGACAGTATATTGTTGATACCGCCAATGTAGAATGTTTCACTTTATTGACAGAGCCATAACCTCACCTCTGTTTACGTCGCCTATTCACTATCAAATTGAAGTTCTCGATGGTGTTCTTGAAGCTCTGGAAACGGATGGCAATCAGATGAGGCCAAATGGGGACTCTATGGAGGATCGCCGATGACACTGAACCTAAGGCGTGTCATTGTTGAAGAAGACGCAGCGCTCGTGCGTCGTTCGACGTCATCTTGTTGAAGGAGAAGGTGCGGTGCCAAGTGTGAACGAACTCTTCTGCGTTAGAAACTCGATTACAGGACACTGTTTCTACACACAAACATAGCTACATTACAGACAGCCATATTACGAGCTACAATTTCGAGCCCTCTAGCGCCAGGTGTTGCAACTTGCTTCACAGGAGCGGGAAAGAAGATGGAGTAATATGCATGAGATTTTCTCGTAATACCTCTACCGATATTGAGAACAGAACAAAAAATTCGGAGGTTTTTTTCTTCTCAGTGCCACCTCGTAAGTACCAATATGTAGGCAAGGGATTACTGTGGCATTCATGTCTTTCCGACATGCATGCGGTAAATGACGAAACGTGAAATGTCGTAACGGACAAATTACGCCAACTCAAGTGGGAGACACTCGAGCACCCGTGCTATAGTCCTGATCTCTCCCCATGATATTATCAAGCCTTCGGTCCCTTAAAAAAAGGTCTTGAAGGATCGAAGATTCCTGTCAGATGAGGATGTGAAGCAGACAGTTGCGGTCTTCTTCACGTAGCAGGACACAGTGTTTTATCAAACAGTACCTTCAACCTGTTGCGTCGGTGGGATAATTGCCACAATGCTCACAGATATTTTGCCTGACTGGCATACCGATTCTGGACTGTAGGGCCTTCGAACAGAAACCTCTTCATAGCCCCTTCTACATAGCGTCCTGTAAAAATGAGTTGTCCGCAGCTCGTGGTCGTGCGGTAGCGTTCTCGCTTCCCGCGCCCGGGTTCCCGGGTTCGATTCCCGGCGGGGTCAGGGATTTTCTCTGCCTCGTGATGACTGGGTGTTGTGTGCTGTCGTTAGGTTTAAGTAGTTCTAAGTTCAAGGGGACTGATGACCATAGCTGTTGAGTCCCATAGTGCTCAGAGCCATTTGAACCATTTTGAAAAATGAATAAGACCGATATCAACAAAATGCTATTTGACTGTTCCACTTGTGGTTCTACAGACACCCACAGTTATATAGACGAATGAAATATTTTGTTCCATTTAATATCTCCTAGATTACCAATAAAGAGCCGGCCGGGGTGGCCGAGCGGTTCTAGGCGCTACAGTCTGGAACCACGCGACCGCTACAGTCGCAGGTTCGAATCCTGCTTCGGGCATGGTTGTGCGTGATGTCCTTAGGTTAGTTAGGTTTCAGTAGTTCTAAGTTCTAGGGGAGTGATGACCTTAGAAGGTAAGTCCCATATTGCTCAGAGCCATTTCAACCATTTTGAACCAAGAAAGAAGTAGACATCCACTATTTCACGTATAAAGTTGTTATATTTCGTCTAAACGACCTTAAAATGCCGTAACACCGCAAAACAAGTGAGTAAAATGTTGAGAAGACGCCGTTTCGTAGCTCTTGAAGTGACATACCTTATTCGATCCGAAAATAATTTACTAATCCAAAAAGTCGTTCTTTGTGACCACCTACAACTGCCAGAAATATTCTTTCAGGCAGGAAAAGTGATGAGTCTTAGATATGAGAATATTTAGGTTAAGTACTTCCACATAGGCATTCGGCTACGCCTCACGCTTACTCTCTTCTACTATATCACAAAACTGATGTTCCAGTTAATTAAATTTAAAAGTTGCGAATTTAAAATAAAGCTATGAGATTTGTAGTAACTTTATAATTATTACTGAATTTCAAAATGTAAAGAAGCCCTACACCTTTCAACTGATCGATGTACAAACAGCTCCCCTCTCTCTCCATGTCCCCCTGTCCCTTTTTCTGTCCATCACCTCCTCTGCACTCTCTCTGCCCATAGCATCATCCTTTTCTGTGTCCATTTTCTCCTGTCCCTAGTTCTTCCCATTTCCTTCTGTTCCTGACTCTGTCCACCAGAACATCGCCTTCTCTCTGTCCACCACCTCCACCTTCCTCTCTCTGTCCATCTGCTACTCCTCCTTCTGGTCATATGCTCCTTCATCCTTTGGCCATCCACCTCTCCTTCCACCTCATTTCCCGTCTCTTTGCCATCTCCTCCTCCCCTTCCCTTCTGTCCATCTCCTCTTTCTTTCTCTTCTCTCTGTGTTCTTCTCCCCCTGCCCCTTCTTGTTATTCATCTCATCCTCCCTACTCTCTCTGTCCACAACCCCTCTCCCATCTATCCGTCCATCTTCTCCTCTCCCCTTTCTCTGTCCATTTCGTTCTTTCCCTCTCTCTCTCTCTCTCTGCACATGTCCTCCTACCCTCTCTCTGCTCATCTCTTCCTACCCCCATTTCTGTCCATCTCCTCCTCTTTCCTCTTTCTGTCCATCTCCTCCTCTCTCTCCTCACTGTCCGTTGCTTCCTCTATACTATCTGTGTCCATCTTCACCTTCCCCTCTTTATCTGCCTATCTCTTCCTCCCCACTTCTCTATCCAAGCTATCACCCCCACCCCAATAGAAACTTGCTGGTTCTTATTCCTCCCCCCCCCCCCCCCCTCCCTCCCCGTCCCCCGCACACAATATTCCTTTCCATATAGTGAAAAATATGTTAACCAGATTTAACTGAAATTGAGCTGTGGGTTTAGGAGGTTCTTTTAAACTTTGTTTTTGAACAGGTACGCTAATGGCACACTTATTTAACATTTTTCACCCATATTTGTACACATATGTTACCTCCACCTGTATCGAAATTGGTCCTGCGGTTTTTTTTTTCACACAACTCAATGTTTATGAAGTCACATATCTTAAGTTATGTGTACTACAATGATATAAACTGGAGCACCGAAGAAACTGTTTAGGCATGCGTATTCAAATACAGAGGTATTCAAACAGTCATAATACGGTGATGTCGGCGACGCCTATATAAGACAGTAAATACCTGGCGCATTTATTAGATCGGCTATTGCTGCTACAATGGCAGGTTATCAAGATTTAAGTGAGTTTGAACGCGGTGCTATATTCATCACACAAGTGATGGGACATGGCAGGGGTGTGACGTGTAGAGAACCTCTAAGATGGTGTACCCCGGGCAACGGACTGCTAAGGCAGGACGGTGAGAAGTCTACACTACCGGCTGCCAAAGATCAGTCTCTCATGTTGCTCAAGACAACAGCACAAGAAAACAAACTATAAAAAAGGCTCTTATGAGAGAAAGACAAAGAGTATGAAGAATTTTGGACAAAGTATTAGTATTTTACAAATCAATGTAGAAGGATTGACAGAAGACAAATGTGACTACTTGAACAAACTGGCCACAGACCATGGCACTGGTATCATAGCCCTCCAGGAATCCCATCTAAACGAAGACAATATAGCAAAGGGAAAGGTTGCAGGTTACAAAATGGTAGGATACTTGCCACCATCTACACATGGCTCTATCGTGTACGCCAAAAACAGCGTTTCTGATATTAAAGGAGTGTGTTGCTAGGTGATCAGTGACATAGAAGTGATAACACTGGAGCTGACTGGCGTAGCTGTTGTCTCAGTCTACAAACCACCAAACGTCCAGTGGCCCACCCCAGTCTTGCCATCTGTACCACAGCCATGCATATAGCTAGGTGATTTCAACAGCCACCACACAACCTAGGGTTATACAAACAGTGACATTAATAGAGAAAAATTAGTGGAATGGGCAGAAGGGGGAAAAAACGGTTCAAATGGCTCTGAGCACTATGGGACTTAACATCTGTGGTCATCAGTCCCCTAGAACTTAGAACTACTTAAACCTAACTAACCTAAGGACATCACACACATCCATGCCCGAGGCAGGATTCGAACCTGCGATCGTAGCAGTCGCGCGGTTCAGGACTGAGCGCCTAGAACCGCATGACCACCGTGGGCAGAAGGAGAAAAATTCTATCTCACCAATGATGCCAAAGAACCAAAGACCTTTCTCTCCGATAGGTGGCATATTGACACTATTCCTGACCTGTGTTTCCTCTCCACCGATGAAAGCACACTCCCCTTGAGTCACACAAGGAAAGTTCTAAAGGGCTTCCCAAGAAGCCTACACCGCCCAACAATAATCAAAACTCGGCTGTATATACCCGTAGTAAATTCCATTAACAAGCCAAAATGGAATTTCAAGAAAGCTGACTGCGATCAGTATACACGGGAAGTTGACAGCAACCTATGCAGGGTAGCCCCAAAAGCAGAAAACTACAAAACATTAGTGGGAGTCATAATTGTTGCAGCCAAACGTAATATACCTCGAGGGCTCAGAAAACAGTACATCTCTTGCTGGGATGTACTGTATGCAGAATACCAACAAACTGAAAACCCTGGTACTGGTAAAATAATACTAGAACAGCCAAATGAAGCAAGAAGGCAGAAATGGATGGACCTGACGTCTAGTTTAAATTTCACTCATTCAGGCAGAAAGGAATGGGGATTATTAAGAAAACTTGGAACTGCAACAATGTCTGCAATCAGCAACCGAAGATAATGTCATCAGAACTGGCACTACACATAAAATCAAGGGCTGAGAAAGTCCCTGTAGACACAACCATAAAAGAAAAAGTAAAGAACGAACTTAATGAAGTCAATAGGCACCTCCATTATAACACCACACTATCAGACCCCTTTCCTGAAATAGATATAACTGAGGCCATCAACACATTGAAAATGAGAAAAGTCGCAGGACTGGATGGCACATTCCCCGAATGTATAAAACACATAGGGGAACAAGTCGAAACTTGGCTTAAGAAGTTCTACAATGATATACTCAAGACAGGAAGGGTGCCTCAATAGTTCAAGATCGCATACACATTAACAATCCTCTAATCTGGAAAGCCAGTACATGACCCCTGAAGTTACTGGCCAATTGCACTGCTGAGCGTTTGCTTCAAGCTACTGGAACGACTCATTCATAACAGAATACAAGGAATAATAAACAACATAACCCCAAATATCAGGCTGGGTTCACAAGCAGGCGGAGCTGCTGTGAGCAGGTCCTAGCCTCGACATCCAACATTCGGGCTGGATTCCAAAAGAAACTAAAGACATCAGTGGCCTTTGTTGATCTGTCAGCAGCACTGTGTGACCAGATGGACTCCTGCTGGAGTTAAAAAAGCATATCTCAAGTAAGAAGCTGACGACACTTGTGAGAAATATGTTAACCAACCGTTACTTGAAGGTTAGCTTTGGACAAAATCAGAGTAACTCATTTACCTTAAAAAATGGGCTCCCACAAGGGTCCGTCCTAGCACCCCCACTTTTCAATCTGTACACCAGCGACATGCCAAACACTGCTAGCGCAAAGTTTTTCTATGCCGACGACCTTGCCATAACCGCACAAACCATCACACTTGAGGAAAGAGAAGCTATGTTATCTAGAGACTTAGAAACTCTGAACATATACTACAACGCATGGAGACGCCATCCAAATGCAGCAAAGACAGAAGTCTGCGCATTGCATCTAAACAACAAAATTGCAAACCAGCAGTTGAATGTCAGCTCCTGCCAACATAAGATGAGACATAATTTCCAGCTTAATACCTTGGTGTCACACTAGATCGGTCTCTGACATATAAAAAACACTTGGAAAAAAGCGCAAAAACTAAAGACCCGAAACAACACGGTAAAGAAACTGGCTGGTACAACATGGTGTGCCGACGCATCGACTCTACCTACTACAGTACTTACGCTGGTGTATCCAGTTGCCGAATACTGTGCTCCAGTGTGGAGACATAGTGCCCACACGAGGAAGCTGGACATACACATGAACGAGTCAATGAGGATTATTACGGGCACATTAAAATCCACCCCGTTCCCCTGGCTGCACACCATCGGCAACAACCACCACATGAATTACGACGCCAAGAAGCGATCAGTCGAGAATGGAGGAAACTACATCGCCCCGACTACCCACAAGACCTCCCAATTCATACAGTCTTAAACAAAATTCCACATGACCGCTTAAAATCTCGGAATCCACTGTGACATAATGGAAGGAACGATAAGAAGTTCGACATTGAAGAAGAGTGGAGCAAGAGGTGGAATGCTCCAACAATAGCACATCAAGGTGTCCAAGACCCAAATGCCAGCCTACCAGGATTTCACCTGCAGAGAAGTGAGTGGACAAGGCTGAACAGAACAAGAACTGGCCACGCCAGGTAGAGCGCTGTGATGCACAAGTGACTCCGAGATTCTCCAGTCTGTGACTGTGAGGCCCAAGAACAAACTATTCTATATATTGTTAGAGACTGTCCTCAGAGGAAGTATCCTGGACCATACAGTGACTTTATTAAAGCTACTCCCTTTGCTGGTAGTTGGCTTCAATCATTAGATATTATACTATGATTTTTTTTTTACTTGCAGTTATATCACTTAAGGTAGGCAGTAATATTAAGTTAGCAATTTTCACAACTTAAAAATGTGTATAAAATTTGAGCCAAAAAGTAAAATTAAAGTATATATAAATACTTAACTAGATATACATGTAAAATTAAACTTTATGTACTTGTCAATGTTTGCTGTTGTTGCCACAGGATAAATAAAGAAATAAGTAAATGGAACACGGCATCTCCGAGATAGCGATGAAGTGGGGATTTTCACGTACGACCATTTCACAAGTGTACCGTGAATATCAGGAATCCGGTAAAACATCAAATCTCTGACATCTCTGCGGCCGGAAAAAGATCCTCAAAAACGTGACCAAAGACGACTGAAGAGAATCGTTCAACGTGACAGGAGTGCAACCCTTCCGCAAATTGCTGCAGATTTCAATGCTGGGCCATCAACAAGCGTCAGCGTGCGAACCCTTCAACGAAACATCATGGATATGGGCCTTAGGAGCCGAAGGCCCACTCGTGTACCCTCGATGACAGCTCGACACAAAGCCTTACGCCTTGCCCAGGCCTTCAACACCGACATTGAACCGTTGATATATGGAAACATGTTGCTTGGTCGGACGAGCCTTGTTTCGAATTGTATCGAGCGGATGGACGTATACAGGTATGGAGACAACCTCTTGAAACCATGGGCCCTGCATGTCAGCAAGGGAGTGTTCAAGCTGGTGGAGGCTCTGTAATGGTATAGGGTGTGGTGTCACCGCCAGACACCACACTTGCTAGGTGGTAGCCTTTAAATCGACCGCGGTCCGTTAGTATACGTCGGACCCGCGTGTCGCCACTATCAGTGATTGCAGACTGACCGCCACCACACGGCAGGTCTAGTCTAGAGACTCCCTAGCACTCGCCCCAGTTGTACAGCCGACTTTGATAGCGATGGTTTACTGTATACATACGCTCTCATTTGCAGAGACGACATTTAGCATAGCCTTCTGCTACGTCATTTGCTACGACCTAGCAAGGTGCCATATTCAGTTACGATAAGTAATAACTTCAAGAATGTATTCTGAACACATAATATTGTGAACCACGTACTGTCAAGAGCGACGTTCATCATTAATGGATTAAAGTTAAGTATCAAACTAATAACGTCCGCTCTCTGAATTCTCATTCCTTTTCATGTTCTAGACCTCACGTCAGTATAGTTCCTCCCTCCTCACGCCAGCCTGTGTGAGCTAAAACGCGTGCATTTCGGCCTCCACTCGTAACACGGTGTTGGCTCTTCTGCTAACACACAATAGGGCGTGTGCTTTGGGAGTGATATGGGACCCCTGATACATCTAGATACGACTCTGACGGATGCCACGTACGTAAGCATCCTGTCTGATCACCTGCATCCTTTGATGTCCATTGTGTATTCCGACGGACTTGGGCAATTCTAACAGGACAATGCAACATCCCACCCGTTCAGAACTGCTACAGAGTGACTCGGGAACACTCTTCTGCTGGCCACCAAACTCCCCAGACATGTTCATTATTGAGCATATCTGGGATACCTTGCAACGTGCTGTTCAAAAGAGGTCTCCACCCCGTCGTACTCTTACGGATTTATTGACAGCTCCGCAGGATTCATCGTGTTAGTTACCTCCAGCACTACTTCAGACATAAGCCGAGTCCATGCCACGTCATGTTGCGGCACTTTTGCGTGTTTGCGGGGGCGCTACACAATATTAGGCATGCGTACCAGTTTCTTTCGCTCTTCAGTTTAATTTCGATCTTACATTGAGTGGTATATGAGAATACTGTCTGCAAAATGTGTCGTAAATACATTTAGTGGTATAGAAGTAAAAATTTGAAACGACGAGGTTGATGCGGCAGTTTCACTGCATTAACAGCGAAAATGTACTCAGCGATAAATTTTTTCTTTCGTGATTTTGTGGGAATTGTCAGCGAGAAAAATTTTCGTAACGGTTTGAAATTATGTGCAAACTTTGCTGCAAGTCGCTAAGTGAGCTCATTCTCAAGTACTGGATGGTTATAATCTAGCTATTAGCGCGTCGTGAGCTGTGATACTTTTTCACCTTCAGCTCAATCCCTTTGATTGGTAGTTGATTCTTACCCCACAATGATTCCTTCCAGACAGTTAGTGAAATGTGTATCACATTTGGTTTATATCGGTCTGTTGGTTTAGGAGGTGATGTGGAGCATATATACATATGTACCGCAATTGTTACTATACTAGTGATTACCCAGCGTTGACCAGGTATGTATTTTTTTCAGCCTTCTATTAGTCCATTTCCAAATTCCCTCTCTCTTTGTTCATCTCCTCCTCCTCGCCCCATCCCCCTCCTCTCCACTTAGCGAGACTGCGCGGTATTTAACACACTGGAGTCACATTTCGGAGGACAACGGTTCAAATCCATGTTCAGCCAGCCAGATTTTGTTTTTCTCTTATTTCCCTGAATTGCCCCAGGAAAGTATCAGGAGGGGGCAAGCCCAAATACCTTCTCCATTCTTGACACAATCCGAGAAGGTGCTCCATCTTTAGTGACGTCGATGTCGACAAGACCTCAAACCTAATCTTCCTTCTTCCACTACCCCTTCTCTCTGTCCAACTCCACGATCCACCCACCCCCACTCTCTCTCCATCTCCTCTGGCCACCATATCTGTACATCTCCTGGCCTCCCTATTCGCCAATCTCCTCCTCCACCTGTCTCTATCCACTTCCTCCTCCCCCCTCTCGCTGTTCATCTCCTCCCATTTCCTTTCCATGTCCACATCCTTCTCTCTCCTCTTTCAGTCCATCTTCCCCCTTTTCTCTGTTCATTCCTTCCTCTCGTGTGCCTGTTCATCTCCTCCGCCACGCGGGGTAGCCACGATGTCTCAGCCGCCTTGCCACGGTTCGCGCGGCGTCCGCCATAGGCGGTTCGAGTCCTCCCTCGGACATGGGTGTGTGTGTTGTCCTTAGCGTAAGTTAGTTTAAGTCAGATTAAGCCTAGGGACCGATGACCTCAGAAGTTTAGTCTCACGGAACCACCAATTTCTAAAATTTTCGTCTCCTCCTTCCCCATCTCTCTGCCTGTCTCTTCCTACCCGTGTCTCCGTCCAATCCCCATTGTTTGTTTCTGTGTGCATTTCCCACTCTCCACCCATTCTGCCCATTTCCCCATCCACTTTCTCCTTCAATCTCCTCCTCGTCCTGTTTGTGACAATCTCGTGCTTCCCCTTCGCTGTCTGTCCATCTCCTGGTCTTCTCTCTCCACGTTATCACACTCACTCCAGTAGGAGACTCGTGGTTCACAGCCTTTACAGTATTTCATTCGAAATTGCAACTAACATGAGTACCAAATTTGATTGAAACAGTTACAGGCTTTTGGGATGAGATTTTGACCCCTTAATATGACGTCATAAGCACATGTCAGATATATTTCACACGTATTGTACATATATTTCACTTGTATGTCTTGCGAATTTCTCCCTGCAGTTTCATTTTCATGTAGCTCAATGTTTATGCCGATGTATCTTCTGAACTATTTGCTGTCAATGATATAATTTAGTACGTACATCCAGTGGTATATGTGCCTATTGTCAGTGGAATCTGTTGTAAATAGAATTAGTAGTAAAGAAGTAATAAATTAAAACGTCATGCATGAAGCGACAGTTCCTCCTGCATCTCAGTGTTAATGACGTCATATTTCCTAAGTTATGTTTCATACAATGACATAATTTTTCTGGACATTCGGTGGTGTATGTGAGCACTGCCTACAAAGTGTGTCACGAACACAATTAGCCATAAAGAAGTAATAACTTAAAATGTCATGCTTCACGTTGCAGTTTTATTACATGAAAAGTGAAAGTGTTTTAAGCTACAATTTTTTTTTCATCATTTTGTGGGGGTCGCCTGGGAGGAAATGTTTCATAAAGGTTCTAAATTAAGTGCACAGTTTCTTGCAAGTATCAAAGTGCTGTCATTCTCAAATAGTGGATAATCGAAGTATGAGTATTCTCGTGTCAGGGGCTACACTGCTTCATCACCAACATCCCTTTGATAGGTAGGACGTTTATATATCCACAGTGATTCTTTCCGGACATTAAACGGTATGTATATCAAGTTTGGCTGAAATCAGTCCAGTGGTTTAGGAGATGTTTAACATGCACACATGCATACATATATACGTACATCATACATACATACCTATATGCATTTTTATAATTTGTATGTATGTAGGGATTTCGATAATTCCAGATCTCGTCTGACATGGACGCGACAGGTTTTGCCGTGACGCTATAATGGGAACTATCTCAGCGATAGTTTAAAGTAATTTAGGAAAACAGCGGACTTCTAGACATAATTGCTTAATGGAGGTTGGCTCTTCGAAACAGCGCAATCTCATTCGGTTTGCCACTAGTGCACGATACTGTTTGCTTTACAAATTCTTAAAAAGAAGTCATTTAATAATCTAGAAAGCTTGTTTTCCTGTGATTCATTTC
Source organism: Schistocerca piceifrons (assembly GCF_021461385.2). Lineage (NCBI taxonomy): Eukaryota > Metazoa > Arthropoda > Insecta > Orthoptera > Acrididae > Schistocerca > Schistocerca piceifrons. The sequence goes on from NC_060149.1 coordinate 558,372,194, forward strand.
AGTGTTTGGGATTTCGAATGTTTTATTTTATTTTATAATTAGCAATTAATATCTTATATGTGTCAATTATTTGCTGTTTATGCTGGTACTGTCATCTACAACAATATCTTTGGTCATTACTGCTGGACAGTTGGTTAATAATCCGAAATCTAGGTAACAAAAATATATAATTAGTGAACATTTGCCAAAAAAGTGAGTTTTCTCATGTAATAATGTTTCACCAAGTAATAAACCTGAAATGAATAAAAATTATAAAAATCTAATGCTGCACTGTTCATTCATCTGTCTAGACCAGCCACTGCATACATTATACATAATAAAACACATTATTTCGTCATATTGACAGCGAGTGGTACACCAACTTCTCGGTACTAAGCGCTGCACATACTATACAGTCCTTGTAAACTGGCATCAGAACCATGATGATGACCGTTTATTTCTAATTAGGGTACTAGAACTTCCCCTTAGCTTGCCCGAAAAATTGAGTCTGCATCGCTCCTTTATGAGAGAGAAAGAGGGTACATGTTACTATCACACCTACTGCAGGGCTTTAATATGGAATTACCCAGAAAAAAATATAGTAGGAAAATGTGTTCTGGAATGACATACGTGTTATTGTTAGTTACTTGATTTACATTTTTTACCAAACCCTTACTCAGTGTTATCTAATTGGACCTTCACTTTACTGAATGCCTTGTTTAAAAGGTGATTTTCAAGGTGTGGGTCATCACGCGCAGGCGACTAGCTCGGATAGGAGAAGTATAATGAATGATATGTGACTTGTACTTTTCAACAGAAATACACCAGCACAAAAACAAATGAAAACGTGAAGCCGGCTGGTCAGGCGAAGATCTGTACCTTGCCCCACTCGTATGCAGGTTCAGAGTTTCAGTCCCTCGCCTCGTTGTTCTGTTTGTGAAGGCTGATACAACATCCATAAACGTAAAATAAACTTCATTATATGACAAAGGTAGCATTGCGACAAAACCATAAGACACAAAATGCTGATCCCTTCACAGGAAAAGCTAAGAAGGTTGCTATATCTGGACACACACACACACACACACACACACACACACACACACACACACACACACACACAAGTACGACACACACACACACACACACACACACACAAGTACGGTAAAAACATTAGTATTTTTTTTTTTTTTTAGTATTCATCAACTGATTGTTCAACAACGAGGACTCGTGGAATATTACGGATCGTTTTACCAACCCCTTTTACAGAATTTGCAAGACAAGATCAGAGCTCATATAAGAGAGAGTACCCAGCCATTCCTTCTACATTCCATCGTTCAATGAGAGACGTAGACTCCTGATCATGTGTCATCCACTTTACAGTCGTCTTCGCACTCTTGAAGGGGAAATATGGAAATTTGTGGTAAGTTCCTATGGGACCAAACTACTGAAGTCAACAGTACCTAGACTTACACATTAACTTACACATTAACGTAAACTAACTTACGCTAAGGACAACACAAACACACCCACGCCCGAGAGAGGACTCGAACCACCGGTGGCGGGGCGGGGGGGGGGGGGGGGGGGGGGGCGAACCGTGGCCAGGCGCCCATGACCGCGTGGCTAACCAGCGCGGGTTCTTGACCGGGATTTTGTAAACAATAAACACAGTAGTAACCATCATTACTCTTACTCTTGTAATATTGTCTTAAATATTGGCTGTATTTCTAAAATATTTTTATATATCTGTTGTAAAACTGACGATGCAATTTAATTTGTAAACCGGGACAAGTAATGGCTTAGAATTGTACAACAAAAATGTTAGGAACACATAGCCCTACAACATTCTTTGAAAACAGAAGTAAAGGATTTTGTTATACATCTCAGACGATCTTCCATTGTTGATGATGAAAAAGTTGTAACCAACCCCTTACCTCTTTGAATTAATTTGAGGCGATCGGACATGGGTGGAAATGCTTAACATAGAGAACTCCCTTCGTCGCAAAATATATTTGACCATGTTGACTAATGGGAAAGACGTGTCATTTTACTTTACGTCTAACCTCAAATGTAGGTGGAAAAATGTTGCTTTGAAAGGATCATAGAACAGATTACTTTAATTCATTTACTGATATGTTGCGCGTAACGTTCTTTTAGTTTTACCTCTGCTGTACTGGTTTTCCGCATAGATCTTTCGCATTATAGCTGTCCACGGTAGCCTTTTTTGTAACTGTACACATAATAACATGTTTCGCCAACGGAAAGTACCGACAAAGAATGACAATAGTGTCTCTTTCACTACTTCATAAATAATTACATGCACTTATTGCAAATAAACCGAATCATTAATCACAAGTACGAGCACTATTCTAAATTTAGCTTTTGGCATTAGGGCGCAGTTGTCTAAACAATGAGATCCACTTTTGGAATAACTAATAAATCACGCAGTGGAGCTGTAAGTGTACTGGCGAACATAGTATTTTTTAATAATGTTTTGTTCTATTTTATGTTGGAAAATAATGAGCAGTTCTACTCATCGTCATTAGAATTTATCGAAATAAAGACATATTTTTATCTAAAGTTGGGTAATAGAGGGTTTTCAGCAATAAAGGTACATTTCCCCATGTTCTGGCTGTGTTCCGGAACCGATTGCCATATTTCCGAATGCTTAGGCTAACTGTCAGGCAGTAATTGTAGTTTAGACGATCGGGAGGTGGAGCTCATGCAAATCTATTCATTCACACTGCGGAACTGTAATCTTAGAATAAGTTTTATCCACGTATACAGTATCATATTTCCTTTCGAAATTACTCTAGAATTATTTTGTAGGATCATTAGTAAGTGGTCTAATAACTGATGGAGAATTAAAAGAGAAAAGTTAAAATGAACGTCATGTTTCTCTTCGGTACAATGCACTTTGATGAAAATGTCGCCTGCACACAGTTTTCATTGTATGGAATGGCGGATGGTTTTTAAAGGATCAGACTGTGTTTCAGACGGAGCCGCCATTGTTTGCCGAGATGAAGAAACCCGAGTGGCTGCGGGCGTCTTCCCTTTCATCCCGCAGCTCAAGCTCCATTTCCCACAGGACTTCTCACGACAAAGGGAAATTGTTTAGGTAATTGCTTTTTCTCATTTTTACGGAATTTTGGAATTGTGATTTGCTTCCGACAGACGTTGTACACAGGACAATAAGGCAGTAAGCACAGAACTAAAATGTCTTGTTTTTAACCCCTAATCGGGAAATAAACGGGCGAATTTGCTTTCAAAGGGCGTGTTTCGCGATATTCCGGACTCCTGCATCCGAAATGCAACTCTCCCGCTTCCTTAGAGTGAGGAGGAAATGGTCTCTAAAAACGTTTACGAACATTAATCGTGTTATAATTATATTACGTAGTTGGTTTATTTCTTTCGTTTATGAAATATCGAGTGCCTTCTGAGCTCCGAAGAAACTAGGCTGTGTGTTACCACGTAATAAGGGCCGCGGCTGGAGAAAGAGTGGAAGTTTGTCAGGCAGATAGTAGCCGGGCTTCTTTGAATAGCGGCCCCCATGAAGGCCTGAGGCGAGGGCTGTACTACAAGCTCATTATACGGCCTATAAAGTCAACAGGGGGCAATGATGAACGGTCCACCGTCGCTATCTGCGCTCACGTACTTCCCTGACAGTCAGCTTTAAGGAAGGTCATATGAAACGGGGAAGGAGGTTAACAAGATGATCCAGAGATAGCTGCGGGTTCCAGCGACCTCGGTAAGCTACACCCTGTTTCTTCAAAAAGATGTTTCTCTCTCCTTCCACCCCCAGGGAAGTACACATTGAGCCACGGTGGAATTTTCCTGGTGCCGGTCGTAACGGGAAATAAAAATGCCCACTGCTATACCAGCATTTCTGATTTATTAATGTGTACAAATCACAAAAATACAGATTAATTTCTAACATATAATAGAAACTACGTTTAATTGATACTAATGCCGCACTGTGAGATGTAGAAGCCAAATTTTAAACAGCATAAGATTCCTAGCAGCAGATTTTCACTCTGGCTATAGTTTATTAGCTATGAAATGCGGATTAAAACTGAAGAAGCTACAGATAGGTGTGTAATTAAGGAGACTGCGCCTGGATAATTTGAAAGAACCGGATTTGACTGTTAGATCGAAAGAGAGCGTTACCAGATGACTAACAATAATAGGCGAATAAAAAATACAAGCAGACGAATCGGTAGCTTAAGGAGATGAACAGTGAAGGAAGCAGAAGAACAACCAGGAAAAATGGTCCAGTAGAAACCCATAGATAACGTACGATGTATTAAATTTAATTGATGGCAGGAAAATGTACAAATATGCCGGAAATAAAGCAGGCAAGACGGAAAACAGACGTCTGAAAATGTGAGTATAGGTAGGTGTAAAATGGAAAAACAGGGAAGGCTAAAGGAGAAACGCGAAACTACAGAATCAAGAATGAGTTCAGGCAATGTATATGCAACTTGTAGGACAATTAAAGAGAAATTCGGAGTGAATAGAGACAGCTGTATGATTATCAAGAGCTCAGACGGCAAGCAAGTATAAGCAAAGATGGGCATAGTGAATGCTGAAGGAATATACAGAATGGCAATATAAATGAAAGAAATTGGAGGAGAATGTATTGGAAATTGAGGGGGAAATGGATGAAGCTGAAATGGGAGATGAGATACTGAGAGACGGATTCGACAAAGCTCTTACGTACCTAAGTTGAAACTGCGCACCTGGGGTTGACGGCTTTCTCTCTGAATTATTAATAACTGCGGGAGAATCAACCATGATTAAACTGTTCTACAGTATATGCAGAATATGTGAGACAGGGGGTAACACCCTCATACTTCAAGAACAATGTAATAATCACGTTACCTACGAAGGTAAGTGCCGACAGCTGTAAATATTAAAGAACAATCACTTTAATCAGTTATCGTCGCAAATTACTAACATGAGATACTTATGGAAGAATGGAACGACTATTAAAGCCAACGTAGGGGGAGGATGGTTTTGTAGTAACACGAGAGGCAACATTGATCCAACGACTTATCTTGCAAATTTGATGTAAGGAAGGCAGACCTATATATAAAGAATTTTTAGATTTATAAAAGTCGTTTGACGATACTCGGTGGAATACATCATTTTGAATTATGGTATTATCAGGGATAAAATAGAAGGAGCGACAACCTACCTGTAGCTTGCGTCAAAACCAGACTGTGTTTTTAACAGTCGAAGGACATGAAAGTCAGACAATAATTGAAAAGGAAGTGACACAGGGCTGCAGTCAGGCATCCATATTACTCAGTCTGTGCATCGAACAAGCTAAAAAAGGAAACTAATCAAAAATTTGTACATCTAATTGAAGTTCAGAAGAAGAAATCAACTCTTTAAGTTTTGCTGATAATTATGTCATTCTATTAGAGGCAGCAGGGGAGGTAGAAGATCAGGTGAGTGGATACTGTCTTGAAAAGTGGTAGTAAGATGAATATCAACAAAACTAAAAGTAGGTGAATGGAGGGTAGTCGAATTAAAGTAGATGATTCTGATGGTATTATATTACGAAATGATACACCAGATTGAGTGATGAGCTTTTGAGTTTTGCGTGGTGAAATAACTAACGATGTACAAGTAAGGAGAATATAAAATGCACTCTGGAAACACCAATGAAACATTAGCTTGATAAGACAAAAATGTTGAGATTAAATGTAAACTTAAGTGCTAGAAATCCTGTTCTGGAAATACGAGGGATATTCCGAAAGTAAGTTCCGATTGGTCAAGAAATGCAAAACACTTTGAAATTTTAATAGCCTTGCACTTATGTGTTTGACTATGTACTGGTATCCCTGTCAGTTGCATCACTTCGCTCTTTTTAGTCCGTATGGTGGGCACATTGCTGCGCTAGTGTCGGTTCTAGTCGAAGGAAAGGGAAATTTTATCAAAATTCAATGGAGGCGCGGTTGGGCGATGAAATATGGGGCCGCTGGCAGAGTGTGATAACAATCGACAGCCAGCGGGCCAGGCAAGGTAAACATGGCACTCGCGGGCACGGAGCTGCGATACCGGTATTGCACACACGATTTGTTTTGAGTGGAGCAACAACAAGGTAGGAAACTGCAGCATTGCTTTAAGTTATTGTGATGTATGAGGCGGGGCAATAGGCCAGAGCCAAGAGTGGCGTTTTTAAAATGGCTGACGTGTGGGAATTTCCAAAAAATGGTTCAAATGGCTCTGAGCACTATGGGACTTAACTTCTGAGGTCATTAGTCCCCTAGAACTTAGAACTACTTAAACCTAACTAACCTAAGGACATCACACACATCCATGCCCGAGGCAGGATTCGTACCTGCGGTCACGCGGTTCCACACTGTAGCGCCTAGAACCGCTCGGCCACACAGGCCGGCTATGGGAATTTATCTCGGCCATAGTTCCTGTCTCTCTCTGACACTACATCAGAAGCGAGGGAGAATCCATTGTAAATAGATAGGCAATTTTAGCTTGAGACTAAGTGTGCCAGGTAAGTCGACTGTCGGGACGGACCTGTGCTAGTCCTCGCTTATAGGGGCCAGTCCGGCAGCAATGCTATAAGTATTCTGTATAAACTTGTATTCTGTTTTCTATGTACTTGTTGGGCTATATTCTGCTCCGGGTACACAACATCGTGACGGGACGGAACGGCAGCCTGGGACTTGGAGATGGCATGGTCTGCCTGAAAGAGGGCAGTGTGTCCACGAGGGGCTCGGTTTCATTTGAGTCTACGGGCCGGTTTCGCTTCCCACCTTGAGTACCGGGGTCCGGGCGAGGCGTACGCTGCGGGAGGCACAGCAGTGCTGCAACACCGCCAGAGACGGCGGCGGGTGTTACCATCCGGGAAGCACCACTAGCGGCAAGTGGCGGCACAGCGTCCAGGAGGGCGCGGGTTCGAGTCCAGTCCTGTCCTGGGAGAAGTGGTGGCCAGAGGGCCACGTGTGACCAGTACACCCACCTTCGTCCCATGGTCAGACAGAGCAGGCCAAACGGGGCAGAGGGCGGCGACGACCAGGGACTGTAGCAGTCTCCGGAACCGCGGGCAGTAGCGTGACGCATGTCACAACGCATCGGTGGGCGGCGACCAGGAGAGCGCGGCCGACTTCCAGCAGGGTGGCCTTGATGATGACAGCAGTGGTGTCGGCATACCAGGAGTCTGCTGAGCCGGCTGGACTTGTGGGACAGTGAGAGGATGCGACGCAGACACTACGCTTCACCCATCGAGTACTGTAAATTATCGGAATAAACAAATGTTACCGAATACCGCTGTACCTCTCTGCACTGCCCGTTTATGCTCTTGAACTTGCTCGGCCTCGTGACAAAATATGGTGCGCTGGGTCCCGGCTTCAGCTCTGACATCAGGAGTCCCAGGTTCGACCCCACTCCTACATCTTCCGTCTAGCAAGTAGCATTGAGGTGTGCCTGTGTAGTGGGGTAGTTGAGGTGTTTGGTTGCATTCGTGACGGGTGGTCGTGCACTTATTTTTGCGTCTTTTACGTTCTTGGAACCGTTGCATTCGTTTATTAATGCAAGGGAAGGATAAAAAAAATGGTTCAAATGGCTCTGAGCACTATGGGACTTAACATCCATGGTTATCAGTCCCCTACAACTTAGAACTACTTAAACCTAACTAACCTAAGGACAGCACAGAACACCCAGTCATCACGAGGCAGCGAAAATCCCTGAGCCCGCCGGGAATCGAACCCGGGAACCCGGGCGTGGGAAGCGAGAACGCTACCGCACGACCACGAGCTGCGGACTATGGGAAGGATCTATCATGGTTAATAAAGTATTGGAACACGTTCGAACGTTACAACGGCATTGGAGCAAAAGGATAATGAGAGTGAGCATTTCAGCCACGGAGTGTGCCGTTCTTCTACTTTTCTTGAGTATGGCTTTTTGGAGAATGTCTAAACATGCACCAGTGGTAGAGGCGCCACTACATCAGTTGCCTACAGCATGAGTAACCAGTGTAAACAGTGCATAGGTGTAGAGTTAATGTTTTGATGTTCTCGTTAGTTTTAGTCTGTAGAATGTAAGTTTTGTGAACAAGGTATGTTTATGCAGCCACAGGCTGAGTCTGTTTTACCGATTCAGGACGAATCTTGTTGAAAGGAGAGAGGTCCTAGTCGACGGAAATGGAAATTTTATGAATATTCAATGAAGGTGCGGTTGGGAGATGAAATCTGCGGCCACTGACAGAGGAGTGTGGTAACAGTCGACAGCCAGCGGACCAGGTAAGGTAACCATGGAACCTTCGGGGATGGAGATGCGATGGCGGTATTGTACGGACGATTTGTTTTGAGTGGAGCAACAACAAGGTAGGAAAATGGAGCATTGCTTTAAGTTATTGCGGTGTATGAGGCGGGGCACTGGGCCACAGCCTGGAGTGGTGATTTGTAAATGGCTGACGTGTGGGAATTCATCCCTGCCATATTTTCTGTCTCTCTTTGACACTACATCAGAAGCGAGGGAGAAACCAGTATAAATAGACAGGCAATTTTAGCGTGGGTCATAGTGTGCCAGGTCAGTCGACCGTCGGGACGGACCTGTGCTGATCTTCACTAATAGGTGCCAGTCTGGCAGCGTTGTTATAAGTATTCTGTATAAACTTGTATTCTGTTTTCTATGTACTCTTTCGGGATATATCCTGTCTCTGGGGACACAGCACCAGGGCGGGACAGAACTGCAGCCTGTAACTTGGAGATTGCACAGTCAGCCTGAAAGAGGGCAGCGACAGCGGTCTGCAGCGGGTCCAGGAGGGCCTCGGGTCCAGTAGAGTAAACGGGCCACGTTCGATTCCCACCTGAGTACCGGGATCCGGGTGAGGCATACACTGTGGGAGGCGCAGCAGCGCTGCAACACCACCTGAGACGGCGGCAGGTGTTGTCATCCGGCAGGCTACACTAGCAGCAAGTTGTGGCACAGCGTCCAGGAGGGTGCGGGTTCCACTCTGGTCCTGTCCTGGGAACAGCTGTGGCGAGAGGGCCATGGGTGACCAGTTCACCCACCTTCGTCTCATCGTCGGACAGAGCAGGCCAAACAGGGCATGCAGCAGCGTGGCGCAAGTCGCAACACATCGGCGGGCAGGAACCAGGAGAGAGCGGTCGGCTTCCAGCAGGGCAGCCTTGATGACGGCGGCAGCAGCGATAGAATACCAGGAGTCTGCTGAGCTGACTAGACTCACGGGATAGCGCACGGATGGCATGCTGACACTCTGCTTCACCCACTGAGCGCTGTAAATTATCAGAATAAACAAATGTTACCGAGTACCGCTGTATCTCTCTGCACTGCCTCTTGACGCTCTTCAACTTGCTCGGCCTCCTGATAAAATATGGCACTGTGGGTCCCAGCCTCACCTCTGCCATCTGGAGTCCCGGGTTCAAACCCCCGACCCTGCGACAACATAAGGATGCGCAGAAAATCGTGTCTCCCGTCAAGTATGAGGTCCCGGTGAGAGATTTCACCTGATGCAGCAGCCCACATTACAGAACTGTCATACAGTTCCTACTTTATGACAATTCTCAAAATGGTTCAAATGGCTCTGAGCACTATGGGACTTAACTTCTGAGGTCATCAGTTCCCTAGAACTTAGAACTACTTAAACCTAACCAACCTAAGGACATCACAAACATCCATGCCCGTGGCAGGATTCGAACCTGCGACCGTAGCGGTCGCGTGGTTCCAGACTGTAGCGCCTCGGCCGGTAATAATTCTCAGTCACAGTCTGCAGGGACAAAGAAAATGCTCCTGCAGCGTTTTCGATTGGAAGTGTTTGATTACCCGCACTGCAGCTGATAATTAGCTCTCTCTGTGTCTCATCTCTGCTCACATTAACTACTGGCCATGAAGACAACATGTTTGCACAGACAGCGAGCTGTAGATGAGCGTAGAGTATCGGCAGGATGCACAGGTGGCTGCCTTCTTTGACGAGGGTATTGGAAAGTTGGTATATCGGTGTGACAAATGTCCTAGCTGGAGCGGCAACTATGTAGAGAAGTTGCTGGAAGGTGGAGCCATCTGTCGCAAATAAAACATTTCTGATTTTCAATGTAGTTTCCATTTCGCGACTGATCGGAACTTACTTTCTGGACAAGCCTTGTATTTGTCTAGAGTGTATCCATATGCGGAAGTTAAACTTGCACTATGAACAGTACAGGCAAGAAGCGAATATAGGCTTATGGAATGTGAAGTTGCACAATAGTGTTGTAGGCTATAGGGTGAATAGGATATCCAATGAAGAGGTACAGAATCGATTCCGAAAGGAACCGTCGTAATAATTAATTAGCAAATTGAGGGAAAGTTCGGGTTGGGAGGGGGGCGGTTGAAGGGTCAAAAATTGTAAAGAAAACCGAAAGTTCGAGTACAGTGGTGAGGCTGAAATAGGTCTAGCCTCCAACAGCAATGCAATCTTCTGGCTAAAGACCATAACTGCAACAGAGGTTCCTTTATCAACAGCAGAATAGACTGTCCACAGAACATGAATGCTCCATTTCACTGCAGACCACGAGATTTTCGCTTAACTTCTGAGGTCATCAGTTCCCTAGAACTTAGAACTACTTAAACCTAACCAACCTAAGGACATCACAAACATCCATGCCCGTGGCAGGATTCGAACCTGCGATTCGTCATTTCATTCAATACATGGGAAGTACAGTACTTCTCTGAAAATTTCAGTTCACTATATGGTGGAAGCACTGTGGGCTTTGTTACTAGATCCTTGGACTAATATTTATAGTAATGATATTGAAACACTAATATTTGGAGTTCATCGAAGTTTCTGCTACTTTTGGCCCTCAATAATGCTATAAATATGAACATTTAACTATGGTTCCCTATGTTTGTCATTACCATAGTTCATTTATTCAGTTGAAATATAACAAGATCGATACTCGACAATGGACCTTGTAAGAACGTTGTAACTGTACAGGTGTAATGTTTACGAAATTGGGAAATGCGGGCAAGTCCTTTTTCTTGGCTGTGAAAACTTTTCCGTTCCGGTGCAATCCAGAGGTATTCTAGCACCAGCGGTTTGTCGCTTCTTTTTTATTTATGCTTTGCTCTGTCTCGTTGAACTACCTTGTCTTGAAGGGATATTCGAATGAAATAATACTGCGAACAACTGCGAGCGTTACATCTTGTCGATTCATAGTCTCCCCAGTTATGTTGATAGCTTATGACGTACCATTGTGTTAACCTTGCAATCAATTTGACTGGATAAATTCCGTTTGCATGCCACATTCTTCTCCATCTCTGGATTAGACATTCCTCACAGAGTGGTTTTATTATTTTCGAATATTGTATCGGAGATTTCCTTTATTTTATATTTTATCCTCATTTGCTTAACTGTCTATACTCAGTGACATAGTTCCCATGTCATACGGAGATACAGCTAGTATACAAATAGCAGACGTCTGTTTTGAGGAGTACGTTATTTTAGGGGTAGGGCTGAGAGACTATTGCTCATCCTTTATGGCTCCTATTTACATCTTCTGTCATGTTTGTTTGTGAATGAAGCTAATTCAATAAAAACACTAAACTTTACGATCAAATTTTGACCTTAAATTCATCACCCTAATTTTTTAATATTTACTTCTCTACATGTGACTCAGGCCAGTTACTTTTTAGCACTATAATCGGTAAGAGGCTCCCTGCGATCAAGAGAATCCCCTTTCTTAGACTAACGGATTAAAAATTTTTCCCTATTAGGTCAAATACTACACAAACAGTTCCATCCCGTGTCCAGAGAACATTCTGCATCAGACACGTAAATCGCTTAGGATGCTGAAAATTTCTTTGGAAAGCTTATTTGTAATTTAACACATCACTAACAAATAAAATGAGCATAATTTGTTTCCTAAGAAGCAGTTTTTCACAAGCTGTAGCATCACTAGAAGTAATGGAACGATCATAACATATGACGATAGGTAAGTGATTCATACAGAATGCGTATTTTTCCGGGGGCTGCTTAGCGTTTTATGTTAGCTGTACAGTGTGTTATCAAAGACAGAGCGTTTTGGCAGTGGACGAGATCACAACTGAATTATTAATTTATGCTACCTTCCCGGACAAATAAGTCATTATTATTTTTATATTAACGAAATTCAGACCTCTCTGCTGGGATCTTCTTCGGGGTCTTCTGATTTCCTTAGTTAGCTGGTAACTGTCAAAGACCAGTCTCTTTACAGCTTATAAGAGATAGCTTTGGCGCACCTGTTCTGGAGAAGCTGGAAAGTTAAAGATGAACCAGACGACGTCTAACAGTCTACAAGAATTACCTTCAGTAACAACGACCGTGAAATGACGGTAGACCTAAATAAACCATTATAATTTTTTAATGTAGGGCTCCATAAGGTTCCCTTTCTGCGCAGCTACCGTGGAATATAAAAGTATAAGGAATGTAGAAACCAGTAGCGGAAAGTAATTTATTTACCTTGTTGCAAATCGATTTCGACTGATATCAGTCTTCATCGGTGCTAAAACAAATACAAGAGACAGGGCATAAACAACAACTGCTTTTACAAACGAAAAAATTGACAATAAAACATAGTTACATCAATTACAACATACAGGGTGATTCAAAAAGAATACCACAACTTTAGGAATTTTAGTCTGCAACGACAAAAGGCAGAGCTAAGCACTATCTGTCGGCGAATTAAGGGAGCTATAAAGTTTCATTTAGATGTACATTTGTTCGCTTGAGGCGCTGCTGAATAGGCGTCAGCGTCAGTTGATGCTAAGATGGCGACCGCTCAGCAGAAAGCTTTTTGTGTTATTGAGTACGGCAGAAGTGAATCGACGACAGTTGTTCAGCGTGCATTTCGAACGAATCCGCGGGAAACAACTCAGTATGAACGTGACTCGTCTAAGGTGAACGTTTTCTGTGCCATTTCAGCCAATAAAGTTTTGGTCCCCTCTTCTTCGAAGGTGCTACTGTAACTGGACTACAGTATCTGGAGATGTTCGAGAATTGGCTGTTCCCTCAGCTCGAACAAGAAGCACAACAATTCATATTTCAGCAGGATGGAGCGCCACCACATTGGCACTTATCTGTCCGTAACTACCTGAACGTCAACTACCCGAGGCGATGGATCGGTCGCCAGGCAGCCCGTGACAGAGCACTTCATCACTGGCCTCCAAGAAGCCCTGATCTTACCCCCTGCGATGTTTTCTTATGGGGGTATGTTAAGGATATGGTGTTTCGGCCACCTCTCCCAGCCACCATTGATTATTTGAAACGAGAAATAACAGCAGCTATCCAAACTGTTACGCCTGATATGCTACAGAGAGTGTGGAAGGAGTTGCAGTATCGGGTTGATATTGCTCGAGTGTGTGGAGGGGGCCATATTGAATATCTCTGAACTTGTTTTTGAGTGAAGAAAAACCTTTTTGAGTACTTTTTGTAATAATGTATAACAGAAGGTTATATTATGTTTCTTTCATTAAATACACATTTTTAAAGTTGTGGTATTCTTTTTGAATCACCCTGTATACTGATGTCTGAAATTAAAACTCAGTCATAACGTACCATTTTTCTACACGATACATGCCATAAGTAGAAGTACGATCCTGGGCAGATTTCTGTTATGAAGTGACACATCATAGGTCAACACTATAACAAGGCAACATGAGGTGGCGCCACGTTGCAATAAGCGCCATCTATGTAAAATACAAAAGTAATGCAAAATAAAAGCAGTAAGGAATATATCACACTACAAAAAATTATATAGTGAAGGTAACTGACACTACCAATTTGAATAATTACAAGAAGTGAAAATGTCTGAAACGTTGTTTGTCAGATGATAAAAATAAATTAAATATATACGTCAAAATTACGATCGTCAAAATTTTAAGAGGAGATAAACTCGCTAAAAATATGATTTCTTTCACACAAATTTAGGAAATGAAACTTGTCATAATGACTAAACAGAATAGTGGAATCGATGGTCATCTGCCGTTCTACATACGAACTACAAGTGCATCAAAAGGTACATTTTTGTTACTTCTAATAGATGACGCTACATTACTGAATGCACAAATCCAAAATTGACAGAGTTGAGGAAAAATTACAGCATGAGATAAACAATTGTATTACTTAAATAATGCGATTAATAAAGTGTTGCGCATTTATGTGGATGCGAACTACAGCCTCATGAACAAGTGTACTATGCGCCCTTATATTTCTCATGGGTATGGTGGTAACAGAAACAAGGATTGCTGTGTGACTGCCAACCACCGGCAATAAAATAGGTGCTCAAAAGTCAACAACAAGAGCAGCCCGCTCAAAATATATAAAACCAACTCTAAACACCGAAAACCATTTACCATCTAACAACCAATTTTTTGAATAACAATGGCTCAGTTTATGTGCGAAAATTGGCAGTTGCATCAGCTTTCACAAAATACATATTTTCTTTAAAAGTTAGTACATATAAGGAGATACAAAACCATTTATAAAGCCAAAAGTTAAAATTGTCGAATAAATAGACGTCACTCGATGTAAGATGACATAAATAATCAGCAGGAATAGAACAACACAACATACTGTTTTATATCGTTCTAGTGTGAACAGGTGTGAACAATCTTGTGATCACAGATCATCTGCTCAGTGCAGCAAACTTATATTCTAACGGTCTAAAGTATTCGTTGAAACAACGATTAGCTACGTAAATTTGCCTGAAAAATATAAAGGCCGCCATATATCGAGTAAGGTGATACTGATGAAAACATGTCAACCATTAGAAAATGGAAAAACTGTAACGACATAATCTGTTAATCTACTCCTTCAGCGAGCTAAATCGAACCACTGAGGCCACCTACAGGGAAAAAAGCATAGTTATTGAAGAACACACATCATTTCCATAAGGGCGGATGGCGCTGCAAGGGAATAGAACTACGAAGTACAGTAGCATATTTTACCTAGCTAAGTCGATGAAAAGCTATTATTTTTCATTGCTGGTAGAATGGGTAAAATCATGCCCGATTACAAACGCTCGATAAGCGGAAAAACGCCCCTATTTATGAAGAAACAGCGAAAAGGAACCCGGGATGTACGGAGTAGATGTCAAGGTTAAATGGTTGGAGGATGTCACAAATGTTATTCTTCATATGTATTTTATTAGCACCATCAACCCTTTGTTTTATGTTTCAAGTTCCACGATTTTCCGTAATCTTACCATTTAAGTCACTGATTTTATATTATTTATTATCTTCATCTTTTAAAACAAATGCTGTAGCCTCAAGAGCGGCGTACTAAGCTGCTGCCAGCCCGCCCCCTTCGGGGGGGAATCGAAACTCAATAAAGGGAAAAAAAAAGGTTGTTCGTATTGCAAACCCGCAGCGGTCCCCTTCCCCCCCCCCCCCCTCCACCACCACTCCCCTTCCTCGGACAAGCAAATGTTCGGAGAACAGTTCCCAGAAATGAACGCCTCTCACCGTCACCTGCTCGTTGAGAAGGCAAACATCAGGCGATCTGAGATGTCATAGAGCCGAAAAGAGAGGTTTTCTTGATTTGCTTGAGGATATGGAGATTTTTTGCCATGGGACTTTGCACAGTGCAATGGACTAGTATAAATAATTTCAGAGTACAGTTAATTTGTGCTCATTCTTTTAATACTCCTATGAATCATATACACAAGTTTTCGCTTCTCAAGGTGCAGTATGAAAAGGCCGCAAAGTTTCCTCGTACTTCCATTAGAAAATAAAAATCTGTTATAATGAACGTTTAATGATAATCCTTAATATGAATGAGCAGAGAGTTTTAATAATTTGGTGTAATTCATTATTTTTTATCTCACGTAGAATACTGTTTTATATCTTATTTCCTCGTATGTTCAGCGTGTGGTATTAACTATTCGACAACGCACAGAGTGACAGTCGAATCGGGATGAGGGCAACGCTCTACATACCTCAGGAGAAATGTAAAACGAAATGCTGAAGTGGTGAATAGATCGATTGACTTTTATCGAAGGGTTAACAATTTTTCCTCTACTTCCAGTTTAAATGATTGGCTCTTGAAGAATTTTTCGCATTATAAAACATATTGAATTCTTAGGTATTATTCTAATTGTATCTGCTTCATCGCTGTCAGAGATCTGGCAGAGGAAGTCAAACAAGTTTGTATTAATATAAGGCAATTCACGTAACAACGAAACCGATAAAAATAACATAGAGGCATGCTTTGAGAGAAATGAAGTATATAAAAAGTGTTGGATATTAACAGGAGCTGTCTAACACTGATAACAAAGAGTTAGAACGCCTTCTGATGCCGCATCCCTAACCAACTTTATTGTGTGTGACGGTGTTCACTTTGAATGTATTACCATTTACCCTCTTTCTTGTTCTATTCGGGAATGGTGAGAGGGGAAAACGCAACTGATAGTTTTCGAGACATAATTTAAGCAGTCCATTATCGATTATCGGAGCAAAGTCGACCTGGGCACCGTGCAACAGACACTTTGACACTAACCTAAACTGGTATATCATAAACTCTATATTTGTTATTCGTAAGACATATTTTTTTTTTTTTGCTTTCTCATTCCGCAGAAAATATACAACCCTTTCGAAATCGTATTCTCACATCTCAGTAAGAAATCCGTATTTCGAGTGTTATAACCAGATGAATTTATTACCACATAATTTGCGGCCATGGAATGAGGATCTACAACAACTAAAGATCGCGGTAGGATTATTAGTTTCATGGGGGGAATGCTCTTTTGGCAAGCTACAAAACTGTATCTCGTAATGACAAAGGATCGCCTCATACAATATCGGAATTGAAGTATACAATGTTTTCAAAAGTAAAGTTCATTCAATTAAGGTTACAAGACAAAACGTTATCTCCTACAGATAAAACTGGAACCCAAATATATCAGGTGAATTAATATTACTGAAATATTAGTTTCAGTATTAATTTCCCGATAAATCTGAGAATATTACAGGCTCATAAAATATAAGATCAGTTTTGTAACCAGTACAACAGTTTCTTTAAAATGAGACATTTTACACGTCATTTCATAGTCACTCTAAAGTTCATAAGGATTACTTTTATTTTACTTTGCTAATATGGCACAACGAGTCGTGGAAGGAAGAAGTAACTCAAATATTGTTGCTACAGCACTTCCATACATTCCGACTGATTTATGACACAAATTACAAACGTCTTTTATGGTAAAAGTAAAATTAAAACAGTACTCGTCGCTGGGGAGTTTAATTCTTCGATGAAATGCATATTTATACAGGGTGGTCCATTGATCGTGACCGGGTAAAATATCTCACAAAATAAGCGTCAAACGAAAAAACTACAAAGAACGAAACTTGTCTAGTTTGAAGGGGGAAACCAGATGGCGCTATGGTTGGCCCGCTAGATGGCGCTGGCATGGGTCAAACGGATACCAACTGCGTTTTTTTAAAATAGGAACCCCCATTTTTATTACATATTCGTGTAGTACGTAAAGAAATATGAATGTTTTAGTTGGACCACATTTTCCGCATTGTGATAGATGGCGCTGTAATAATCACAAACATATGGCTCACAATCTTAGACGAACAGTTGGTGACAGGTAGGTTTTTTAAATTAAAACACAGAACGTAGGTACGTTTGAACATTTTATTTCGGTTATTCCAATATGATACATGTGCCTTTGTGAACTTATCATTTCTGAGAACTCATGTTGTTACAGCGTAGTTACCTGTAAATACCATACTAATGCAATAAATGCTCAAAATGATGTCCGTCAACCTCAATGCATTTGGCAATACGTGTAACGACATTCCTCTCAACAGCGAGTAGCTCGCCTTCCGTAATGTTCGCACATGCATTGACAATGCGTGTCAGGCGTTGTCGGTGGATCACGATAGCAAATATCCTTCAACTTTTCCCACGGAAAGAAATCCGGTGACGTCAGATCCGGTGAACGTGCGGGCCGTGGTATGGTGCTTCGACGACCATTTCACCTGTCATGAAATATACTATTCAATACCGCTTCAACCGCACGCGAGCTATGTACCGGACATCCACAATGTTGGACGTACATCGCCATTCTGTCATGCAGTGAAACATCTTGTAGTAACATCGGTAGAACATTACGTAGGAAATCAGCATACGTTGCACCATTTAGATTGCCATCGATAAAATGGGGACTACTTATCATTCCTCCCATAATGCGGCACCATACATTAACCCGCCAAGGTCGCTGATGTTCCACTTGTGGCAGCCATTGTGCATTTTCCGTTGCCCAATACTGCATATCATGCCGGTTTTTGTTACCGCTGTTGGAGAATGACGCTTCGTCGCTAATTTGAACGCGTGCAAAAAATCTGTCATCGTCCCGTAATTTCTCTTATGCCTAGTGGAAGAACTGTACACGACCTTCAAAGTCGTCGCCATTTGTTGCAGGTCGTGGCTGACGCTTCACATGTGGCTGAACACTTCCTGTTTCCTTAAATAACGTAACTATCCGGTGAACGGTGCGGACACTTGGATGATGTCCAGGGGACCGAGAAGCATACATAGCACACGCCCGTTGGGCACTTTGATCACAATAGCCATACATCAACACGATGTCTACCTTTTCCGCAGTTGGTAAACGGTTCAGTTTAACACGCGTAGTGCATCACGAAGCAAATACCGTCCGCACTGGCTGAATGTTACGTGATACCACGTACTTATACGTTTGTGACTATTACAGCGCCATCTATCACTAAGCGCAAAAAGTGGTCCAACTAAAACATTCATATTTCTTTGCGTAATACTCGAATATGTAACAAAAATGATGGTTCCTATTTTTAAAAAACGCAGTTGATATCCGTTTGACCTATGGCAGCGCCATCTAGCGGGCCAACCATAGCGCCCTCTGGTTTGCCCCTTCAAGCTAGATGAGTCTCGTTCTTTGTAGTTTTTTCGTTTGATGCTTATTTCGTGAGATACTTGGCCCGGTCACTATCAATGGACCACCTTGTAGTTCAGTTCTGTTACTCCACAACCATTAATCAGGTGAGGACAGGCATGTATACTATAGATAATTGAGGGATACGACAGGCATTTCTAACTGAGTCGATGTTGATGTAGGTTGTTACGTCCTCCAGTACCTTATTTCTGTGAATGCCTGCCGAAATTAAGTTGGCACCAGTGAAAAAACTTGACCAATGGATGTTATTGTCAACTGTGAACTCTGCGATTTGTGTTTACTAATAATGCATGTATTTCGAATAGGTGTTTTGACTTATTACTTTATTTGTGGAACACGCACCTGTAGAAGAAGTGAACTCTAGAATCAGTCTTCTGTAATGGACTGCTGCCAGTTTAATTTTTTATCTTTATGGATGAAATTCATAATAGATACTTCTGGTGCAATTTTTGGTGGCTCAGAATTTAACTGATTTTAGAAATCAAGTGATAGTGTGATGTGTTGGTTGAGAAATTCAACAATCCCTGAGAAGCTACAGTTTCTATCTCTGGTGACCTACAGTGGTGGAAAAGTCCCCATAAGATCGTGCGAACTGAAAGAGAACAAGTTCATGCTACGGATAATTGTTTATGTAATGGGATATTGATAATGGGATTTATCAAAGTGTGAAAGGAAACTATGAGTCACAATTACTATCCGATCTATTGCTATAAGACATCAAAAATATTTTATCCACTGAAACAAGAATACAACCAGTTACTAAGCGAATAACGGATTGAAAATAATAAAATAATAAAACAATAACCTTGGTACAGGTAGGTGGCCACATGGTAAAAACAGTGCAAACCTGTGTCACGAACACGACCAACGATGGCGGAAAACGTTATTGAGTTAATGCCACATTCGCAATCAAGATGATCAAAATTTCGATTTTTTTATTGCATTTTTCCAAAAGTATATGTGTCTGGAGTGCTGGGACAAAAAAGTCTTTTAATCCGTGAGTTACAAAAGTTCTTACAGCCCATTGTTCGAAGCAGTGTCACGGCCACTGTGGGGTGCTCTCAGCTGGAGACCCGCGGTTCAAGTAGAAAACTTGTGCCGCAATACACGTTCACAAAATGATTTACATTGCAGTATGCATGCAAAAATATTCGCCGAAAAAGCTGACGAACAACATGTGCAGGCTGCCGAACGCATCATATCCAGCTCAGCTAGATCAGCTTTTCTCGCCAAGAAATAATTCCAGGAACAATTCCAGTTAGAGGAAGGGTTGATATACGAACCTGGAATTGCAGAGTAAACGTAACAAAAACAATTGTTTTTTCGTCAAATTTTGGTCAAAACTAATCAAAACATACATTTCGGTCCGCCACAGTGGATTACCCATTTTGAATTTTGAAAGTCTAATTTCAGATTTGTGTTCAGAGATATCAAAAATGTATAACAATATACAACTTTTATGGCAATTGAACTAATAGTATATATAAAAGTTTTTCATAAACTTTAGAAAGGTATTTCTGGAGAAACGATTTTCCAAAACTGTTTCCAGCATAAAATAAAAACGGTTCTACCTATTAACTTTTACCTTTGACCCCCGAAGTGTATACACTTTTATTGAGAGCTTATATCTGTAATATATGAAATTCGTCAATATTAACCGTTTTTCGTGCAGCCATTAGTGAAAGAAACTCACAAAAATAGAGCTCAAAGTTCGAGTTAGCATCAGATCGTTAAATTTAAGGTTATTTCATTATGGTTAGATGTAAACTCCCACAAATTTGATGTAGTATCAACTGATGTTATCCATTTTTCATTTCAGAAAACACCTGAGGGGCTACACAGCATGCAGTCTGCGTACCTCAAACTCGCATGTCCTCGATCAAACCGTAATTACGGGCGTAACTCTTTTGTATTGAAAATCTGAAATAAAGTTCAAAGTATGATCAAACATAATCGTGCAACAGATCTTTTGTATGTATTTTTATTGTCTCTAAAAAATTTCATGTTTTTGCTCATTAGAATGAGAACGTTATCTTAGATAATGGTCCCGGCAAAGCACGCACAAACACTACTCTCACCTTAGCATTGGTGCGTGCACCTAGCTGCTGTGAAAATTAAATCAGCAAAACGAAACCCTAATGCAAAATAAATATCTCCGCACTCATCTTGTCTCAGTAGAAGCAAATACGTTCCAATCTTAGAACTCTAATTATGTATGACAGCAGAAAATGGCTGCAGCATTGCCTGAGTATTCTCAGTTGTGACCGACATCTTTGCTCTTCTCTGAGTTCGAAAAATCTCCCTCTGCTGCTCTCTACGATGATCTACAGAGAAATGTCTCCCAGCATGTCCCTGGGGCAAATGCGTTATTATTCTCCTCTACAGAACTTAGCTGGTTATGCCAGACTAGGAAACGCCCAAGCCAACTGCAGCAAACCTTGCAAGTTCCCACAAATAATTTAATAAATATGCAAAGCCAATTTACTGCTCATAGAGATTTTGACGTGTTTAACCAATGAAGTATACGAATTAGTTCTGTCTCCTCTCCGAATTGTTCTTGGATCACTGAACGTTAAGGAATACTCAGTAATCAGTAGAATATTGCTTTAGTATTCAATTTACCTTTTGGCTAGACTACACTGTATATTCTTATTATACTTTAAACGAAACTCAGATTGTTGTGTGTCTTCCCAAAATCTAGTTTAACTTTGTCATTGCACTTTAAATCGCTTTCAGATATTTACTGATTATGACTTCTTCCTGTGGCACACAAGCGATAGTTTCATCCAACACTAAAGAATTTATCAGTCTATTTCTGTACAATTAGTTGCATTTGTTTCTTTTAGAGCAGACTGGCAGTCCCCGTACTGTGGGAATGAAGAAAGTTCAGGCTATAAATCCTCGTCGACGACGAATTAGAAACAGTACACAAGCTTGGAATGGGGAAGGATGGGAAAGACTACCGGTCGTGTCCTATCCAAAGGAATTTCCTCGTCATTCGTCTTAGGCAATTTATAAAAGCCATGGACAGCCTAAATCGGAGAGAAACTCGAAGCCCGTACTTTTCCAACGGGACTGTAGTGTCATAATTACTGCACCACCTCGTTAGGTGCCAGGCTTAAGAATTCAAAAGAGAAAACGTTGATACTTCGCTGACCAAATGTTAAGGATTAATATTAGTTCAGCAGCATAATTCAAATGTGATAACAGCAGGTCAGGTGTGTCGCTGATGCTGCGATTTAACAATATGCATAGTACACTCGATCCCTCTTCCAGGAAGTGTGTTTGGGAGACGGGGGTGGTCGTATGGTTCACATTCCTGTGAAATGTATTAGTAAATTATACAGAGAATTAGTAGACAGTATGATGGTTGAAATTTTGTTTTTGTATATAATTTTATTTACGCTTTATTGCCTTCATCAGTATATGTCCTGACGTTGTAGACGGACAAGTGTCAGTTTCGAGTAAACTGTAACTGCTGTCCGTAGTTGTTGGATGTAATGGTTTTTCAGCAACTATTTAGCGTTTACTCAAAGTTGACATTTGTTCATCTACAACGTCAGGACATGTACCGATGAAGGCAGAAAAGCCGAAATAAGCTTATGTAAAAAATAAAATACCAACCAGCACACTGTTTACTAATTCTCTGCGAAACGCCCTGAAATGACATAATGTCTGCAGGTCCCATAATAAAGAAACTGTAACGTATCTTATATACAACTAAGACAGCGTTGTTTCACTCGGTCACAGCACTCAGTGTGGTTTGAAAAAATTATTTTTATAGTAACAGCATTCAGTTTTTTTTTACCTCTGTCTCGTTGGATGGGTCTATACGAGAAATGTCATCAGCGCGTTTATCTGAAGTTAAGAGCTAAAAAATGAGAGTTGGATGTATTTTAAATAACAGCTTCTTTATTACGACGCACCCTTCTCGTAGGAAGCTAAAGAGAACTCATTTCTTTTGTTCCTTCGTTCTGGTAAATTTTGGTAGTTTCCGTCAGACAATTATCTTTCTTTCCTTACTTAGGAACTACCGTGACAATCCGCCTACAAAATAGGTGTTAAACAGTGCACGACGGAGCTGTACAACTAGGACAGATTGGGAATCAGAAACGAATCCCTAATCACTGCTCCGTCCCGCCTTCCGCTTCCAAGCGTGTGAGGGGTTCCGCCAGAGCACAAATCATGGCGACCGGCGACACCATAATCATCTCGCATGTCAGGCCGCGGCTGCCACAAATAAAAAAGCGAGCCTCCTCTGTTGCGCAGCTGTCGGGGATAAGTAGTGCTAGCTGGGAGCTTCCTGCCAGCCTCCCGGGACAAATTGGGACGCGCGCCGCAGCCTCCCCCACCCGCCGTCCTGTCGTCGTACTTCAAAAGGCGCCGGCCAGTATTACACACTGTGTTTATTCCTCAGCAGAAAGCGGAAACCCCGCAGCAACTTAGTATACGACAGGCAGATCCGGTAGCTGAACTTACCAAAAGGAAGTAAGCTACTGTTTGTGAAATATGCGACACCCTCAAATACTGATGATGGGAGACTAAGATCTGTTTTACGAGTTTCTTCCGACGCTTATTTTCGACCCACACGAGATTCTACATAAAGGAAACTGCATCTGTCTCCACGCACGTCCTCTTTCAGTGTGTGGCGGATGACACATTGTGTACCAGTATCGTCTTCACCTATTTCCGTTTCATTTTCGAAAGGTACGCGAGGAAAACGACTGTCAGACCCCTCAATTAATTTTTTATTTTTTATTTTTACGTAGTGGTAATTGAAAGACTTGTAGACAGTAGAAAGTATTACATAGTCTGACTTTTTCGGGACGTAAGCCCTTGGAGTTTTATCAGCAGTTCTCTCTATGATGCACAACGCCTCGCTTGTATGGATGTGCCACCGGAGTTTGATGAATACTCCAGTCACAATCTCTCACTTAAAAAGCAAACGTGAGTCAAAAGGATTATCTCTGCCTTCGTTATTAAGCCTGTAAGTGTATACCAGGATAAGTCTGATTGTGGAATTTTTTGTTAATTACTGTGCACGTGCCGCTGTATATACACAGTCCGCTGCCACCAATTAAAATCCAGCGTTGGATGGGATCAAGTAGATGACTGAAGTTGTGAAACATTGTTGTTCAAATAATATGACAAAAATTTTGTGAATGGTCACTATGACCCTGATGTAAACATTGTGTAGATATTCTGTCGACGAGTGTGAAGTTCATATATGTAAAAACGGAAGGTAGGAACGACATTTTACGAACGAAAGATATTATACGGGAAGCATTGTTAGAAGAACTCAGTCGTAAAAATGAAATAAGCGACTTTCGCATTGAAAGTGATTCTGAAGCTGATGATCTTGTAGCAGTTACGGACAATGGCGAAAGTGAGCAGACTGCCGAATTTCAGACAGCGATGAACAAAATACAGTCGTCCACGGCAAGAATGGTCATTGTTGGAACACAACTGTTCGTAATAGAGCCTAAGACATAGTTGTCCATATTCCAAGAGTGTGGAAATAATAAATGAAACGATTAATGAATAGTTGAGAACATCTCAAAATATCTGTGTACTATGTCCATTTTATTAAATGGTTAACATCTACACCTGATTAACTGCCATATAGTATATGAGTCCAATTTCATTATAAAATATTCTATATTTAGCCAGTTTCTCGAACAAATAATTGATGGTCACTGTGACCCTGGTGTGCAATTTGTGTGACAGTTTCAGAGGAGTACACTGTTTGGGTTAATCGTATCCGGAAAAGGCCCAGATTCACGACTTACTCTCGAGAATGTCACAGTGGAGGAAAAGAAGGTGGAAAGCAGCTTTTCCTGAGAGCTGACAGCTGATCAGTGTTTCGAGGCAATTTTTTCAGTGTTCTAAGAATAATACAGTTATCATTCTACCATATTTTGAGGAGTTCCAGATGGGTAACTATCGCATTTCACATACCGGATGACAATTCCAGATTGATTACTTCAAAATAAAGTAGAGAAACTACAGACCGAGGAAGGGACGAAAATAAACAGAAATCTTACCTATAGAACGGTTTCAAATGCATCAGAATTCTCTTCAGCATATATGCCAGGCAGTGCGTAATGGACACATCACTCAACAAACTGCGGTAATAGTTGTGACACTCCTGCATTATCATCTGTTTCTTACAAGTATTGAGCATTTGCTTTAGTTTTCCAGCTACTATCGAATGCTTATCGTGTACATATTGGGAACAGTCATACTTTCCTAATGCCGTTCTTTTTCTATTTAAGGTCAGTGCACTAAAGTCTCCTTTGAACTCAGTGTTATTCGTCATCCATATAATGAAACCAGCTCTTAAGTTAAGAGATTGAAAGCTGCTACTATCTGTTTCTTGGCTTAAGCTCAACTAGCCAACTGTTATGACTCCGGCACTAATATTCCCCTTCTTCTGCGAAATTTTGACCTATGAATGAGTAACAACGCGCTCGGACTTCTATTCATGAAATATTAAGTACTAGGCACATTTTTATAGCTCCAAGTAACGCAGGACAGGGTCTTTAACATGTGTTAAAGCAATGCAATATTATGACCAAGACATTCAAACATTCTAACACAAACTAAAGGTGTAGCAGCGTTTTCTTTTGGAGAGCAAACGCATGCAGTGCTGATGTATTCTCCACCTTGTATTGCCAAACACCTGGCAACAAGAATTGTGAATAACAAAAGAACCATCTCTAGACGTATTCAGCACTGTAAACCGTGTCTCGAAGTTCTCTCCAGTTATAACGGACTTTCATTGGCTTAAATTTACATTCAAAGGAGCGAAATGTTCCGTCAACCAAAACAATATATCGTGGTATTAAGTCCGCGAAAGTCAGTTTGATTTCAGTGAAATGTGATTGCCTAAGCTACGAACGTGGACAAAGGGTAAAGAAGTACAATTGTATTGAGCATAAAATTCATAAAAATTGGAAATATTTACGACAGGAAAAATAATACAGGACAGACTTAAGGTTAATTCCCATTACTATTAATTGCATAACCATGGAAGTCCACAAGCTCTAGATAGTATTTTTCGAGTGTCTTCATATTTTCAAAAACAGAAAAGAATCCCTATTAACGGAAATAGCCGCAACACTATAAAGTGAACGAGAAAGTAAAGTGACATACGACCTAAAGCCACGGATGACATTTTGAAAGACCGATACTTTTCCGTGTATATTGTACAAAACGTCAGTCAGAACAAACAGATCGAACTTCGTGTACAAAGATAACACATTTTCAACGCGGAAAAATCAATATGCCAATACAACGCCAGCAAGTAACGCTCTCCCCGGAAATCCCGAACACTGTAGCAGAGGGATACCCTGCAGATCGTAGACTCGTTCAGAGACAAACTAACTTCATGCGTTCGAAGAAAACACACTCATGTACCAGTGTGTGGAATGTTCACATCTCAGTTTGCAACAAAAAACGTGACTGGGATATTGCGAAAAATGCGTAAAGGTATGAGCTTGCTTTTAAGAAACCGCTGAACGATCTGCTACAATTCACTATAAACTGGAAGTCACTAAGAGTACACAACAGGTGACCACCTATTATCGAAAGTACAAGCCACAACAGATCATTCGTTAATTATCATAGCAAAAGGGGGTTACAGATGCAGATCGCTGTGACAGGTACAAGGCCACCAGAGCGCATTTGTGTTGCTCGTGTTTAGTGCTATCAGAACGCTTAAAAAAAGCAATGAGGGTTCCAACTATATGGCTCTGAGCACTATGGGACTTAACATCTGTGGTCATCAGTCCCATAGAACTTAGAACTACTTAAACCTAACTAACCTAAAGACATCATACACATCCATGCCCGAGGCAGTATTCGAACCAGCGACCGTAGCGGACACACGGTTCCAGACTGAAGCGCACGGCCACACCGGCCGGCTCTAACTATAGACAATGTAACTATACACATGGCTGACTACTAAGTGACTCAACGAGGGACCTCTCGTTACTGAAAGTGAATGCCGTACAAATCATACATTACTTATAGTTAAAAAAGCGATTACAGTTGTAATTCTCTGTGATTGATATGATGGCCATAAGAGTGCATTACTTTTGTTCGCGTTTATTGTTGTTATCAAGCCTGTAGGGTATACGAGGGTGGTTTGAAAAGTTCTCGGACTCACCACTAGAGGTCAGCGCTAGCACAACGAGATGTTCACATGATATTCACATTGGACTGATGCCTGTAAACACGTGCCACGTCTGTGCTCTTAGATGAGAACTGTGGCGGTGATGTGGCTTTGTTGTTTCCTCGTAGTGATTTGCGAAGATGGAAAAACTCGAGATTCGACTAGTGATTAAGTAAAGAAAGGTATAAACGCAAAGGATATTCATGCCGATTCCCATAATACACTGGGGGACTCTGGTTCCTTAAATGAATTTAAATGCGGTCGGGAGAGCTTAGATGATGATTCGCGCAGTGGTCGATCAAGATGTGTCACTACTCCAGGTATCATTGCAAAAGTGCACAAAATGGTCATGGAGGATCACCTATTGGAAGTGCGTGAAATTGCTGACGCTTGTCAGATGTCATCTGAAAGGGTAGATCACATTTTAACTGAAGAATTAGAAATGAAAAAAATTATCTGCAAGATAGGTGCCACGACTCTTGACGCTGGATCAAAAACGCAATACAATGGACACATCGGAACAATGTTTGGTCCGTTTTAGGAGAAACGAACAAGATTTTTCTGCATCGATTCGTGACCAGAGATGAAATTTGGGTGCACTACTATACCCCAGATACAAAACAACAGCCAAAGCAGTCGAAACATACTGATACTCCGTCACCTAAGAAAGCAAAGACAGTTCCTTGGTCGGGAAAGATCATGGCAACATTGTTCTGGGATGCGAAGAGGATTCTGTTTCTAGACTGTCTCCCAACTGGGCAAAAAATTACTGTAAAATACAGTATTATGCTACCCTCCTGGACAAATTTCAATATAAGTTACGGGGAAAAAGGTCAGGTTTAGCAAGGAAGAAAGTCATCTCCCATCAACATAATGCGTGCCCGCACACATGTGCCGTCGCCAAGGCAAAATCGCACAAACTAAGGCATGAATTGTAGCCACAGCCGCCATATTCACTTGATATGGTTCCGTCAGACTTCCATCTCTTCCCAAAACTGAAAACTTTTCTTGGTGGATGAAAATTCACGTCAATCGAAGAATTGATAGCCAGAGTTGACAATTATTTTGCAGGCCTGGAGGAAATTCATTTTCGAGATGGGATCAAGGCACTGGAACATCGTTGGACCAAGTGCATTAATCTACAAGGAGACTACAATGGAAAATAAAAAAGTTTCAGTGATGCAAGTACTTTTTTTCTATTCCGTTCCGAATACTTTTCAAACCACCCTCGTATAAGATATTGAGTGAAGGACATGGAGGTGCCCTGGACACTTGCGATACAGCGTTCCCAGCAGCTGACAGTGTCTGAAATAGACCTCACTGTGGTCTCAATTTGAACGGCTGGTCGAATCGTGCAATATTCAGCGGATATGACAGAGGCCCAATGTTGGATTGCATGGGAATTTGAGAGCAGGCACACTCGTCGTCAAGGTTCCGGTCAACCACGTCTGGCCATCACAAGTGAGGATCGCCTTATTGGGCACCAAGCACATCGTAACGCCTTCACGTCTGCAGCTGCCATTTAAGAACAAATAATAGACTACCTGCAGAACCCTGTGCCAACTCGCACCAATGATCGGAGACCAGCAGCTGCCGAACTAGGGAATAACAGTACCGTGTTAAGGCTGCTGTTAACACAACAACACAAACGGCTGTGTTTGGAGTGACGCCACGTTCGGGATGCATCAACTGCTTATGAACAGCTTCCCACCGTGTACAGCGATGTATCGCGGTTCCGTACTTCGCCGGATTACCATCATCAGTGAGTGTGGCGGCGACCTGGGGAGAGGTCCCATTCTTCAAATTTGTTGGAAAAGCGTAGCGCTGTCATTCCGCTCCGTTCCATTGTGGGGGACCATAGGTTATGACTTCAGGTCGCGGCTGGCAGTGAGGAAACTCTGACGGATACCACAGCTTTATGAAGCCCTTCCCAACGGGATTGGCGTATTTGTCTAGGCCAGAGGGGCACAGCGTTATGCTGATACGTGGGCTCGGACTGCAACGTCGTTTGTAACTTTGAGTAGCTTTTGTGATCACTGAATCGTCATCACATACCCTCTGAACCTGCGGAGTTTCATTTTGTTTTCTCCCTCGCTACTGGGACCTTCCAATTTTACACATGAAGCTGCACTTATTCCATTCTAAAATGCTATACTCTAATTTCTATAGATTTTCAATAACATTCGGAAACTTACCAGTACTTCAGGCTAGACAATTCTGAAAACATGTCCGAAAAAATTGAATTTTAAATTGGAATTTTCAGGAACTTGCGGAGATCTACAGCCTCTCTCCTTATTGTACAACGAGTGAAGCAAGCCTGAGGTCTTAGGGCTCTAAATTTAGGTACACTCTGAGCAGAACACATCGCACGATTAAACTACGTCTTTTAAAATTAAGCAGAAACTGACAAGATCACTTTCACCCTTACAAAACAGATAGGGAAGCCACCTACACCTAACTATGTTACACACTCGCAGAGAACACAATCAGTAAGATTTTCAACAACTGACAAGCATGCCATGGAATACTAATCATTATTATCAGTACAAGTGCACTCTTTCGGCGAGCTCACTTCGCTATATCCGAAACCAAGACACATGGCACGGGAGCTCGTTCAGGTTTTGTAAGTGAATGGGAAACGGCAGATAGTGGGTTTTTGCTTTAGGGTGGTTTTCTCTCTTCCCTACCGGTTTCCGGAAGCTCTCAGTTGGGCTAAGAATCCGCTGCGATATGAGTTAAAGGTCTGTATGTTCATGTCAGAACTTCTTTCGTAATCTAATTCTTAACGTTTCATATATTGTACGGGCAAAAACGTATATTCCTCTTGGCTTCTTGTCTTGTACATCAGGTGAGTTCGATCAGAAGTGGTGCATTTCTCTTTGAGGGAGATCGACTACCTTCAATTACGTAAATTTTGTATATTTACTCATAATACGTTCTCAGAAAAGTGTCTTACACAGATAAAATGCTTTCATGAGCATGTATTAGGAGAAGAACTCAGGCACTTTGCCTAACTTGCCTGGTACCCTTGGCACTTGAGATATTACAGATCTCAGACACTGATGTCGCTTTGTAACGATCTGTGCTTGAACGTAGGTAAAGTACCCACTGCAGTTTGTTACTGTTTATTCACTGTGCACAGTGTTAGCCTTAATACGTCTCTTGGATACATAGTCACATCCGGTAATGCGACGACTGATTTATAAGAACACATATATGTTAATTCGACAATGATATATCACATAGGTACGTTGGAAATTTTGTGACGTAAGTAACGATCTTCACTTATATAATGACGTCTTGTTATTCATAGTGCGCCCATTACTATGTGATATGAACATTTTATTAGTTTTCAGGTCAACCTGCACTTGAAAACGATTATAAAGCAGAGACCATAATTGTATGAAATAAATGAGTAGCGATTTACAGTTAAATGGCGAAAATCTCCTCCGAAAAATGTAAAACAAGTACCCCACTAAATTTTTCATGCTTAAACACATGAGCTCTGCTAAACAGCAACGTAAACTTCCTATGCATTACGAGAAATAATGTAAAACATATTCTCCATAAATAGCTAAACACCATCTTTTGCTCATACAATGTAAATAACGAATTAATAATACATAGTTGTCAAACATGAGTTCTACTTTAAATACTGTTCCACAAAATCTCAAAAACAAGAAATAAAATCAACTGTGTTTTAGGTTCCTGCTGTTTGTCATCACCAACAGGTGGTGAATATCATACTTCGATCTGCCTACCATGCTTGGTTTAAGAGACAACATTTGGCATTGTACTTTGAGTGCTGTATGTTAAAGCGGCTGTGGAATGCCCCGCTGTATGTGGAGCAACTTGGTAACTATATCTTTCAACAGTACGATGAAGTTCACTCACTTGTAATGTTAATCATTGGAGTTTGTGACGACGCAAGATGGAATAATTTTAATTCCCCTCTTGTTTTGCCATCTGCCTCTTTTAAATTCGACTTGTTACTTTTTACAATTTACCATTAACATACGTGAATACAATCTGCATTTCCATAAAAGAGAAAGATGGCCATCAGTTTTAAAGTAAATAACATCAGATCTAATTTTGTGTTTAGTTTTATGTATGTAATTGATTTTCTAATTTATTTTGACTATTAATAGTTAGTATCTATTGTTATAGGGCAAAATTAGTGACTGTTTCCTAACTGTTGAGGAATAAACAAATATACATTTTGTAATAATTGGAAACATTTAGAAGACGAAATGCTAGTATTCTTAAAGTATATATTTGGCTCTATTCGAAAACTTGTTAGCAAAACCAGCTCGGAATTAATTCCAAGGCAATTAAGAGTTTTATCAAAAGTATTGTTGGCGTAACTACACTCCTGGAAATTGAAATAAGAACACCGTGAATTCATTGTCCCAGGAAGGAGAAACTTTATTGACACATTCCTGGGGTCAGATACATCACATGATCACACTGACAGAACCACAGGCACATAGACACAGGCAACAGAGCATGCACAATGTCGGCACTAGTACATTGTATGTCCACCTTTCGCAGCAATGCAGGCTGCTATTCTCGCATGGAGACGATCGTAGAGATGCTGGATGTAGTCCCGTGGAACGGCTTGCCATGCCATTTCCACCTGGCGCCTCAGTTGGACCAGCGTTCGTGCTGGACGTGCAGACCGCGTGACACGACGCTTCATCCAGTCCCAAACATGCTCAGTGGGGGACAGATCCGGAGATCTTGCTGGCCAGGGTAGTTGACTTACACCTTCTAGAGCACGTTGGGTGGCACGGAATACATGCGGACGTGCATTGTCCTGTTGGAACAGCAAGTTCCCTTGCCAGTCTACGAATGGTAAAACGATGGGTTCGATGACGGTTTGGATGTACCGTGCACTATTCAGTGTCCCCTCGACGATCACCAGTGGTGTACGGTCAGTGTAGGAGATCGCTCCCCACACCATGATGCCGGTTGTTGGCCCTGTGTGCCTCGGTCGTATGCAGTCCTGATTGTGGCGCTCACCTGCACGGCGCCAAACACGCATACGACCATCATTGGCACCAAGGCAGAAGCGACTCTCATCGCTGAAGACGACACGTCTCCATTCGTCCCTCCATTCACGCCTGTCGCGACATCACTGGAGGCGGGCTGCACTATGTTGGGGCGTGAGCGGAAGACGGCCTAACGGTGTGCGGGACCGTAACCCAGCTTCATGGAGACGGTTGCGAATGGTCCTCGGCGATACCCCAGGAGCAACAGTGTCCCTAATTTGCTGGGAAGTGGCGGTGCGGTCCCCTATGGCACTGCGTAGGATCCTACGGTCTTGGCGTGCATCCGTGCGTCGCTGCGGTCCGGTCCCAGGTCGACGGGCACGTGCACCTTCCGCCGACCACTGGCGACAACATCGATATACTGTGGAGACCTCACGCCCCACGTGTTGAGCAATTCGGCGGTACGTCCACCCGGCCTCCCGCATGCCCACTATACGCTCTCTCTCAAAGTCCGTCAACTGCACATACGGTTCACGTCCACGCTGTCGCGGCATGCTACCAGTGTTAAAGACTGCGATGGAGCTCCGTATGCCACGGCAAACTGGCTGACACTGACGGCGGCGGTGCACAAATGCTGCGCAGCTAGCGCCATTCGACGGCCAACACCGGGGTTCCTGGTGTGTCCGCTGTGCCGTGCGTGTGATCATTGCTTGTACAGCCCTCTCGCAGTGTCCGGAGCAAGTATGGTGGGTCTGACACACCGGTGTCAATGTGTTCTATTTTCCATTTCCAGGAGTGTATATATGTTAATTTCATGATTTAAACAAATAATTCGGCCTAACTCTTTCAGTCGACGGGACTGTTAAAAATACGAAATTTTTCGATGTAATCAGTTAATTTAATGAGCTAAGTTTTAATTGTAATTTCTGTAAATTTAACTTTAAACAATGTGTAGTTTCAGCACCTATTATTGTGACGATATATAAGGGCCCGATTTTTGGTCACGAGTCAGACAGTCCACTGCGAGTTTCGGACGAGTAACCTGTGCTGCTTAGAACAACAACAATGCTTCAAATTCACTGTGAAATAAGTTTCAACAATTAGGCCGTGTGTAAAAACCAGTGACAGCGTCTGCTCCATACTTACCTGATGTTCAAGAGCTGTGAACTTTGTGGTTAGGTTTTACTGCCCGTAGATGTTCAACAAGGAACTATTGTAGCAGTATGTGGAGTTTCACCTGCAATCTACTAACGAGGCTTATCGACTTTTAAACAATAGAGCACTGGCCATATAACTGCGTATTATTAGGGGGTTGTGAACAGTGAAATTAAAGTAATGAAAAACATAATTGTGCATCTGTCGGCTACATGATTTACAGTAGCGTGTGTCGGATTCCATAGCCCATTTTTCAGCCAGTGTAGCACTTCGACACCGAGGACAATCGACAAACGAAAGAATTCAAAGACGTCGCAACCGCAACAGTGCTGTATATTAAAGCGGCTAGTGAATGCCCCGTTGAATCATGGAGCAACTTGGTAATTATGTCTTCCAACTGTAGTATGAAGTTCACTCACTTGTAATGTTATTCATTGGAGCTGTGTCTGGGTAACTGTCCTTCTTCTAAGAAACGCTGATATACAGGGCTACCTGCAGCGTTGTAGAATCTATTCCTGTGCTCTGTGAGCTTTCACTGACGAATCTCGCCAGTTCATGAGCAGAAGGGGAAGAGGGGACCAATGTCTGATAGCACAGCCTTAGGATTACCAAGTTCTTTCACATAACGCCTCATACACATGAGTAGAACTATAGTGGACATTGCGCAAATTGGGTACATGTTTTTAAAAACACCAACGACTGGGAGGAGGAATTGAATACCATAGTGGCCCACGGGGAGACTTCCCATGATATCTACCGATATTAACTCGAGCGGAGCAGATCCAGACACATGTTGCATATTTCTACTAAACTTCTCCCTTGCGAGGTCCACTTTCTGACATAGGACGTACCATGCTAGCTCCTAAAAATGTAATTTGTTCCGTATTTTTAAACTACAAGTCTCTCTTCATGAGCCGTAAATATTTTGCCATCCCATAGTGTCCAAACAGCAGGTGCGTCGATTTAATCAACTTTGCCTGCATCTGCATATGTATACAAAACTTCTCTTCCTCTCTGTCCCTGTGCGTTTGGACTAACAAAACCCCATCCTTGATCTTGTAGTAAGTCCACAAGGTTTCGTTTTCTTTATCTTCAAGGAGACTATCTCGAATATGGAACATCACAGAATCCTTCATCTGGACTGAGACAATACCTCTGCCTTCGTCTTCATCACTGATGACAAGGAGCACTCTTAATCAATATCACATGAAACCCTATGCTTTCTGGCTGGTGTAGATCATCAATCAGAATATGGGATAATGTATCTGGCACAGCATTTCCTATGATGAATACGTATAGGGTGGTATATTCTGTTTCTTGCAATGCAAGTGCCTACCATAGTTTCCTGGCATTTAGATGTCAGCAGCTGGTTAAGAACATTAGCGCACAGTGGCCGGTAACTACTGATACCTGATTACCAAGCAGCTACTGTCAGAAACCATGTAAGCTCCAGGCGATTGCTGACATTGTCTTCTCTATTACTTCATAGAGTTGCTTGTACTCGCTCACTGTGCAGGTGACGAAATAATTGACTTGGTGTTTCTTGTTCTCTCCTTCGCTATTTTGTTGGTAGGTTTCGTACCCAGTCACAAAAATTGACTGTTCATCGTGAAGAATAACAGTTTACTGAAATCAGGATGGAGGGTAAAATTCGAGGGTAGCTGTTCCTCATTATTATGGATCTCGAATTTGTAAAGCTCAAACCAACGAATTCCTCTATTCTTATTTAGTAACTGAGTCGGTTGGATACTGTTTCCCACATAATCAAGCACACATTTCGAGAAAAATTCCCTCAGTGATAGGAGTGCTCCCAGTTGTCGCTGGCATTTGGGTGTATTGAAGTGTTCGATGACTTCCAGTTTCTCTTCTCCATCACGCATACTGGTCGAACTCTGTACATTACCAAGGAATGCTACTTTGCAACTCTTGTTCTTACCCGTTCATTTGGTTCGGATAATGCTACATGAACGGGTTTCACTCTTTCTGAGCAAGTTTGCTTCTAATTTCTGATTATTGTTAACTTATAGTAATTAAGATATCCTCTTACGGCTTGCTAGTGCTCTTGATACCAAGGTATTTTATTAAATTTGACCCGATTTTAACAAATTAATTAGTGATAGAAATGAGTTACACACTCCCAGTTATTTAAATATGCTAAGGATAATGAACCTTGACGTTGAGGGGGTAGAGATTCGTGCTAACCACTAGCAGCTTATGTCCCATTATTACTCTCAATTAGGTTTCTCTAACTTTTTAATTTATTCACTTCCCTCAACAATTATTGTTTTCTGAAAATTTAGTCATTGGCTGGAGAGACGGGGCGATTATTTTACCATTTCAATAGCCTCACTTGGTTCCCTAGCCACACAAATATTTTATTATCCCATTATCAATTTCTGTATCAGGTTCATTTACATTTCATGATGAGTCATATAAAACTGCATAGCTACCAGTACTCCTTCTCAGATGATATTACTTTTAGTTTCTTACGGATTTAATAAAATTGTGTCATACTGTAAAGTAGCGGGAAGATTTTATTTCACGCGATTTCGTATCGACGAACAACATCGAGTTCACACTGGGATGGCAAAATACACACTCAACACCGTAACTACTGCACTCAATGAATTTACCATCACATATGGTAGTGAAACAAAGCTTAATAGAGATAAACAAGCGATTGTTTCAACTACGCACTGATTAGTGTCTAACGAAGGCTTTACTATACTCGACAACTACAGTACCACTTATTATTCAGATAAAGAACGGGTGAGAGTCGTCAGTCAATTGAACACTTTTCACGTGGGTGTAAAGGCAACTGAATGAATGTAGGTTCCGGAAAACACGTGAAACAAGTCATTTAAATATGGATAATGGCTGTAAGATCAGTCAGTCTCATGGGGTATGTTCATTTGCTTACAACTGTATCCTGAAATTACCAAAATTATAACGTCGAATGTGGCTGATGGCCGTTGAGAATTTTCTGTGGCGCTCTGCAAAATTAATTAGCACAAAATCGTGTTTCGGTTCAAATTAGATAATTTGTCATCACATCATCAAGGTTTTAAGGAGATCCAAAGCAATTAAAGTGAAAGAAAATATCTCATACAAAAACGATTTCGTAGGCCACCATACAGTTCAAAAATTCGTTGAGTCAATTTACCACATTCTAAAGCCTTTCAGGGATGTAGAAGGAAATCATATTCACGCATGGTAGGTAATATGGCTCCACCATCAATCACAAAGAAATCAACTAAAATATTCTTTATAAATCAATCAAACCATGTTCACTTAGCTTCTGTTTCGCTTGGCAATTGTTTAACTTTAAGGATGCACACACGAAACCCTGATTACTAATCGCTACTTGCTACTCCCGAAAACTGGCGCGAAACGTTTACTCACAAATAAAGCACAAAGAAACCGTGACCAAATACACAAAATATCACAGGAAAATATTACTTTAACCTTGTCTATATTCCCTATAGAAAAGATCCAAGAATAATAAACCCACGTAATATCACGAATTTCTGGAAGTTAAATCTCACTTATGCAACTGGCGCGAACTTGTGCTCATCATCAAATCAGAAAGAACACCGAAAAGCTCCGAAAATGATCCTATGAAACACACTAACCAACTTTCTATTATTTGTAGCAACCACTGAACATGAAAAACATTTGCGAGGCTTTTAACTTCACTTGCATAAGGCTCAGTTACACCTTTGAACGAAAATGTGCTCAGCACCGATACACAAAGAGGTTACCATTAAATTTGAATAAAATTCACGAAAACCGTACACAGAAATTCGTTACGTCGTCCTTTGTCTCAACTGAGCAGGTCAGCTACCAGTATTCACAAGTACAGATGCTAAGCGGGTGGCCACCACCAATGTTTAACGGTTGTAACCACATTTCCTGTCCGGGTCCTCCTGCGAAGAGTGCCTAAATATGGCGCACACAGGCCAGTGTCTCCCAGTTTATACTACTGGAGGCTGGAGGAAGTTGCCCACAGATTCCTTTTAACAAAAGCATAACGTTCCACCAATCTGTGATTAGTTCAATCCTTCTATCACCCAAACATTCATACTTTGTTGACTCGAACTCCCACGGAGGGGTAAAGAGAGGATGTAGGATATGTGACAAATAAAAGTAAAACACGGGTGTATGCATTCTCAGATGCTGTGGCCGTTGTATCTTGTGCTTGTGCTTCTCTAAACCCCGATCAACGACACAGTGATACTCTCATGATGTTGGTCAGCGAACCTTAAGTGGATCGTACTAACATTACCTCTTCAACTTCTTTACAAGCAAAGTGGCATTTCCTAAGGGAGAGAGCCATGGCAGCAGTAGACATCGACTGTAATATCTGACCTAGAGTATCACAGTGCTCTGCGAAACTTCAACGTTTTATTACGATGTGTTCAACATAAGTGACTCATCTATCAAGGTCCGGAACCAGGCCAGAATCTACTGCAAGGATGAAGATCACAGCACTTACATTTAAACGAAAGGAAGTACAGTGTACTCGCAGCTGCAGCCATTTGCTAGGAAATCTGTTTACTTCCAAAAATTTTCCGAAAATGGAATCTGCTATTAAGCAACAGTCACTTCCACAGTAGTAAATCACCGTCAAAGTTACCCAAAAGCTCATCTACTTACTCTCTCTTATCCTGTTCGGTAACAGGTACCTGACTGAGGTGGCAGCCATTCATCGCCAACAGTATCCCTTCCTCTAGTTTTTTAACTATGAGTACAGCATTAATTTAGGTACTGTCAGAAAGGATGATAGTGCCCCATTCGAACATCCTATATATTTCCTCCTTCATTGCCTTCTGATTCCATAATGAGTCGCAATAAGTTGCGGTATAAGTTTTCTCCCCATGTCTTAATTGTAAATGATAGATGTATTACAATTATCTATCAGTCCAGCTTTGGAAAAAGCGATGTGTGTGGTGGTATGAATTTGAATAAATCTTCCTCATCTTCAGGAGCAAGACAGCTGTTGTCTGTAAAGGGCTTCAGCAGCGCCAGCGCCTCACATTGTGCCACTCTGCTGTCCTTCACGTAAGCAAGTTGAATTTCGATGTCTCTCCATCCACTATCCATCTGGACGTGGGTGTGCACACGAAGGCGTTCAGCGACCTCTGAAAAAAAATGCTCAAATGTGTGTGAAAGCTTATGGCACTTAACTGCTAAGGTCATCAGTCCCTAAGCTTACACACTACTTAACCTAAATTATCCTAAGGACAAACACACACACCCATGTCCGAGGAAGGACTCGAACCTCCGCCGGGACCTCAGCGACCTCTGACCTGGCGGGCTCAGCAGTACGAGGAGGTATTCACAAATACAAAGCATTAGCCATTGCTCATCCACATTTACGGTAACAAAGTGCTCTTCACAGTCTGTCACCGCTTCTGCATTTTCAAGCCATCTGACCAGAGAGGAACTTGACAGATTTGGCAACTCTGGAGTGGCACGAAAGAAGATAGTCCCTCTCGCTGTTTAAAGAGAACTTGCTACTTCTGCAGTTTTGACCTACCGACAGTAGCAAAGCGAGTACGGAAAGCGGTCATGGGGAATGCATCCAAGCAAATTCTCTTGGTTGACAACAAGAAAAATGTGTACGATATCGGTGACATATTTGAACTCTTATCTGAGAGAAATTTTGCTTTAACATCGTTACATTGTAATGCTACTTGTGGGCTCTGGTAGATACGCCTGTAGGATCTGTGTTTCTGTGATAGAAAGTGTAGTAATAGATACTGCAGACTTCTCATCGGCCTTCCTGTCTTGTCTGACGCATTAAGGAGGTGTACCTGAAAGCGGCCAATCCATTTCCCGCACGGTTGGCAGCATTTTGCTCCACCAAAATAATAAGTTCCACAATTCTTGGCGGCCGAGTGCCGTTATTATTCTGAGGCCATTCCTTTTACTTTGTGGGGCCTGTAATACCATTACGTGATACTCCTGTCATTCCTGCATGCAACTTCCAGCTGTAGATTGTTTTGACTAGGTCGTCTGTTAGTATGGCCAGGGTGGTTAACATTTGGGCAGTTTTTGCCCGAAAAACATCCATGCAATACACGTGATCCAGCTACCAATGAATGCCTTCCGTCCCTATCTACTTCGTGCTCGCCTAAAGAAGAGAGAATTTTGAGAGAGTTCTCAGTGGAAACCCGCACCATCGGTAATTTTCTTCTAGCCCACTCGGGCATTATATGGTATATCAGAAGGATTCATTGCTCCGGTCCCATTGGTAGTTGTAGGTGGCGAGCACTTAAATCTTAGTGTAAGGTAAAGTCACGAAACGTGCACCGCTGGGATTATAAGTGCCACCCATGACGAGAATTTTTCTCACTCACTGGTGCTGAGCACAACTCCAGTATTGAGGCAGGAATTCCCTACTTTACTTGAGAATACCTGACTGTCACGCACGAGAGGTACGTCTTTGATGCGAGGAGGCGGCCAAACAGGTTAATTTTCTCCTCGAAACTTCGATACAAAATCCACTGGCTAAATGTTGGAGTTTAGTCCTTCGAACTTCTCACAAGGAGAAATCAGCAAATGGATAGGAATCTTACCTTGGAGGTGTCGTTTTGACCATAGAAAACTGGGATGTCTCGCATTGACTTGAAGAGTGTCTGAACCATTGTGAACGATGATCAGAGTGGGAACGGTTCCCTTGTCACCTGCGTGACCACCTCATCCTGCACCGGCACTGTACACAGGACTGAATTCACCTGCCCGACTGTGTCTATAACGCCAAGTGCGGGAGGAAAAAAAAATGGTTCAAATGGCTCTGAGCACTATGCGACTCAACTGCTGTGGTCATAAGTCCCCTAGAACTTAGAACTACTTAAACCTAACTAACCTAAGGACAGCACACAACACCCAGCCATCACGAGGCAGAGAAAATCCCTGACCCCCCCGGGAATCGAACCCGGGAACCCGGGCGTAGGAAGCGAGAACGCTACCGCACGACCACGAGATGCGGGCTGCGGGAGGAGATGGTTCACCGAAGCACATGTGTTGACATAGGCTACAACTCTCCTTGGCGTGCAATACAAAGTTCCCGTGTCTCCCGACTGAGATGGAACAGCATCAGTTGCAGGGTTACTGTTGTCCATCGCAGCATGTAAGTTTAATACCTCTCAAGTAACTGCAATCCGACACGATCGGGAGACGCAGGACGAAAGGCCGAGGGCGTCGACAGTGAGTCGCCAAAACCCGCAGAAAAACAGTAATAGACAACAACGAAGAAGACAACAGCAGCTACGAATGAATACGACAGTATACAAGTCCAAAGAGTATATCGAGAGCCTAGAGGTAGCGAGATCAGGAACCGAGAATGATGCGTTGCCTAGAGGTAGCGAGATCAGGAACCGAGAATGATGCGTACCGTGAATAACACAAAGGCGCAGTCGGAACACGAATGACTTCTGAGGCTTCTTTTTTTCCTTTATTGAATTTCAATGCCCCATATGGGGTGGGCTGGTAGCAGCACAGGCGCTGCTCTTCAGCCGAGAGACAGTACATAACAGAGAGACATTAAAAACAACATAATGGAGGAAATATAGCAAAACAGACATATAAAAGGGGAAACATAATGGGAGAGAGGGTAAAAAGGGGTGACTGTAAAAACGGCGATAAAAATCTAAAAAGAGTACACAAAAAACCACACACTGTGATGATTAAAAGAAACACAAGGCGAAGTATGGGCGGAACATAAAAATTGTGATGGGCGGTGTAGCACATAACAATCACAGACGGCAACACTATGTACAAGTCCAGCATATGATTAATAAAATCACATCTCTTGACATCACTGGAGAAAAGCATCAAACACTGATAGCGCACCGACAATGATGAACAAACTGAAAGTATCTGCCCGAGGTACAGAGACGAGAGAGAAGGGAAGAAAGAGGGAATGGGTGGTTCTAGAGAGGAGAAGAGAGGGGGAGACGGTTGGGGGGCGCGCCAAAGGGGGCCAGTGAGAGAACGATGGGGGAGTGGAGGAGGGAAACAGCCGAGGAGAGGATGCAGAGACTCCTCAGGGGGGCAAGGAGGAATAACCTCTCTGGGGGAAGGAGGGGAGAGGAAAAAGGGTGCCCGGGGGACTGGAACAAGGCCAGGCAACAGTTGGTAGGGAGGGTAGATGTCACAGTGTCACAGGGAAGTTCATTATCAGGGAGTAGGAGGTGCTGGAAATTGTCCTGATGAAAGAGATGGAGGATGTGGAAATGGAGAGAGGGAGGGATACAGCGATAGAGGCACAGCAATGGGCAGGGGGTGGAGAGGAAGGAGGACACCAAGGGGTGGGGGATCAAGCCTGCAGACAGTGTAAAGGACGCAGATATGTTGGAAGAAAAGGAGGGGATGTGGGCAGGGGATGAGGTCATACTGGAGTCGTGTGGGGGATGGAAGGTGGATACTGAAGGGAGGGCAGAGCACTTGGCATTTGAGGTTTCGGAGGGGCTGATAAAAGTGGCGGTGGGGCGTGGAAATCCTGGCAACACTGGCATAACACAGGATAGGACGGATGAGGGATTTGTAGGTGTGGAGGATGGTGGAAGGATGCAATCCCCATGTCTGGCCAGACAGGATTTTCAGGAGGCGGAGGCGAGAATGGGCTTTCTGCTGGATGGTGAGGAGCAGGGGTCTAGGTGAGGTGACGGTCGATGGTTAGGCCAAGGTATCTTAGGGTGGGGGTGAGCTGGATGGGACGACCATAAGTGGTTAAGTAGAAATCATACAGACGGAAGGAGCAGGTGGTGCTGTCTATGATGATTGCCTGGGTCTTGGGGGTTGATACGAAGGAACCACTGGTTACACCAAGTGATAAGCTAGTCAAGGTGAGTTTGGAGGGAGCATTGGGACCGTTTAAGGGTAGGATAGAAAGCCAGGAAGCCGGTGTAATCAGCATATTGGAGGAGGTGTACACTTCTGAGACCCTGCTGTGCCAGCCTTATAGGGCCCTCGTGAGTGCTGACAGACTGCCGCGGCAGGCGTGGCTCGAGCACAGCGCTCTCTCTCGTAAATTCTGTAGTCACAGCGCATGGGCGCGATCCAACTGAAGATTAATATTGTGTCACCGAGGCTACGTGCCTCATTTTTTACACAGGGTCGGAGTTCTAACTGAATCGTTTCAGCATTGGGTGGTAAACTTTGCCCCTCTTCATCTGGTCGGTGATAGGGTGACTGTCTATGCCTAGGGTGTTCCTGAAACAGATCCTGTGAATGGACGCCACGGTAGTGGCTACATCACCCGACTGTCTTGCATTGTTATTGTAGAGTGAGGTCACGAAAGTCGTGGGATACCCCCTAATATTGTGACGGACTTCCTTTTGCCTGGCATGTCATGAAACTCGACGTGGCATGGACTCAACAAGTGGTTGTAAGTCCCCTGCAATAGTACTGAGCAATTCTGGCATCTATAGCCGTCCATAAGAGCGAAAGTGTTGCCCGAGCAATATTTTGTGCACGAACTGAGCTCTCTGTTATGTCCCATATGTATTTGATGTTTTTCATGTCGGATGGTCTGGCCGGGCAAATCATTCGCTCGAACTGTTGAGAGCTTTCTTCAAATCAATTGCCAACAATTCTCGCCCGGTGACACAGCGCTTTGTCGTCCGTAAATATTCCGTCACTGGATGGCTCCAAATTGTCTTCAAGTAGCCGAAAATAGCCATTTCAAGCCAGTGATCGGTTACGTTTGAGCAGAGGACCCACTCCATTTCATTTAAACACAACACACACCATTATGCGGTCATCACCAGCTTGTACAGGGCCTTGTTGACAAGCCGTGTCCATGACTTCATGGGGTCTGCGCCGCACACGAACCCTACGATCAGCTCTTACCAACTGAAATTGGACCTTATCTGATTAGGGCACAGTTCCCGAACCGTCTAGTGTGTAACTG
This sequence comes from Schistocerca piceifrons, assembly GCF_021461385.2. NCBI lineage: Eukaryota > Metazoa > Arthropoda > Insecta > Orthoptera > Acrididae > Schistocerca > Schistocerca piceifrons. The sequence continues at coordinate 558,415,352 of NC_060149.1, forward strand.
ATATGGTCACGAACCCAGGAGAGGCGCTGCAGGGGCTGTCGTGTTGTTAGCAAAGGCACTAGAGTCAACAGTCTGCTGTCATAGTCCACTAACGCCCCATCTTGCCGAACTGTCCTAACGGATACGTTCGTTGTGCGTTCGACATTGATATCTGTGGTCATTTCCCGCATTGTTGCCTGTCTGTTATCATCGGCGACTCTACGCAAACCCCACTGCTTTCGATCGTTGAGTGAAGATCGTCGTCCACTGCGTTTTCTGTGCTGAGAGGTATTCTCGGCACACTCTTGACACTGTGGATCTCGGAATATTGTATTCCCTAACGATTTCCGAAATTGAATGTCCCATGTGTCTAGCTCCAACTACCTTTCCACTTTCAGAGTCTGTTAATTCCCATCGCGCTGCCATAATCATATCGGAAAGTTTTTCGCGGTGATCACCTGAATACAAAAGAAAGCAACGCCGATGCACTGCACTTTTATACTTTGTGTACGCGATACAAATACCATCTGTATATGTGCATTTCACTATCCCATCACTTTTGCCACCTCAGTGTTATTACCTTCACCGAAAATGAAAGGAGCTTGCCACAGTTTATGGGCGTGTTAAATGTTGACAGACTCTTAGGAATTTAAATTGATTTCCTATGCAATATTCAACTGTGTAAGACGTTGACAACGTTCCTACAAGCAGGGGATTGCTGATTCTTCTGCATACGCGGAAAGGTGGGGGCATACCACAGCTCCAATAAGAAAGAAGTAAAGTATACCAAAAATATTGATATATTCTGAAACTAGGACCCACCAAACACAACATTTTGCCGAGGGCAGACCTCACTGACGTTACTCGATGGTAAACGTCGCGGAGCACATGTATTGAAACCATAGCCAGGTACATAGAACTATGATGATACTGAAGAGAGAGAGGCAGAATCCTGGAACAAGAGACCAGGAAAAGGTGACGAAGGATGAGATTCAGGCGTTCTTGAACATGACTAGCGCAACTAGGTTGGTCGTAGCAGGAAGTACTTGCTCTCGCCGAGCGAACGAACCAGCGAGCGTACATGACTGCCGTCGCTGCGTTCTTTTCAAGGTAATCAACAGCTGAACTGCTGCTACCAGCATGGCGGTAAATGCCTTAGCAAGATGGGTGCCAAATTGAATAGGCAGGGCGTGACGTCAGACATCTTATGACTTGGATGCCGTTACACTCCTGTAAATTTCCCACTTAAAAATCGTTGTCATTTACATGGAAGCACAGGGACCAAGGCCTACCTACTGAGACATAGGACCTGACAAAGTGTTTTTGCTGACAGAAGTTACGTATTCTGACTTAGTTCCAACTGTCGGAAAGAAGTTTCTCTCTATATCCCTCCACATCCACTCATCAGAAAAACCATCGTTGAAAGCTTGAGTAGTTTACGAAGCTTGCCTCCACTTTTTAATAAATTATCAACTCCTCTCAAAATGTTGGAAGCCGAAATCTGTTTCCAAATTTTAGTTCCTCAGTATGTCAGGAATTATTTTCAAGAATTTTTTTCTGTCTCGGAGTTTTCGTTAATGGATTAAACCGAGGTGTAAATGTCAAGGAAATCGATAGGGAAAGTGGAAATTGTGGTATACTTGTCACCAGAGGATCCTGAATCTGTCATCTGACCGATTATTATTAATTCATAATTTTGTCTTTCTTTGCTAGCGGCCTTGTGCCGCCGCCCACGCATTTGTCTCGTCACTTGTCTGTTCCGGGAAATTTCATTATGTCACACTATGTCTGTTTTCCTTACCAGTCCTGGACTTATATCATATGTAAAAACGCCCTATTTTTATGCGAAGTTTTGATTGATGTATTTTTCCTGGTGATAACTAAGCACGTGGCCAATGCTAAGGGTTGTGCGTAACTCAGATTATATTCTGCATAAATCACCATATACATAGCGCTGACACATCTGGAAGCCTTTCCTTTCATCTTCGTTGCCAAATCCTTGTTAATATATGTTAATCTATTGACCCTCCCTGTTCTACGTCGAAATCACTTACGTCCGTTATCGATTATAGTCCTTAATAGGTCGTAATAAACGATCTATTTGTAATAAGCATCGAAATGATCGTTTTCCCCCTTAAGTGAAAATTTATTTAAAGTTACGTGAAGAACATAGCGTTTCATCAAAAGCACTATGCAGTCCGTAATTAAATAGACCACAAGTCGTACATTCAGTCAATAATTAAGTAGAAACATTCCTATTTCAGCCTAAGAAGGCCCGCAGGCGAAAATGAAAGGGTCCCATAGCAGGAACAGTTTCTGAATTCATCTTTAAAAACAATCATAGTGGTATTTTACGAGATTTGAATTCGACTGCTGTCGAACATGTATCCAGTCGTTTTCATTGCATCACACCGCTTGGATTTTCGTCATGCATGCGTGTTTAATAATCAACCAAACAGCCGCTTAAAAAGAAAATATAACAAGGAATGTAAAGATAAATTCATTAAAAAAATCTGAAATGAGTCTTCAAATATAACAACGAAACTTTATTCCGAGGGCGAGGCTTCTTGTTCTCGGAGCTTGGAGGTGCTATAAGGCAGGAGAACCCTCTGATCTCGCCCGGAGGCGGAAGGCTGTCTGAGAGCTGCAAAGGAGCCGCGGATAAAACTTTGTTACCGTCTCTCTGTTTTTCAAGGAAGCGGAATTTTGAGAGAACGGTGCAGAGAAGCTTTTGAGCACGCACTCTCTGCCCTTTCTCTGAACAGCCGGAACATTCCCTTCCGGGACGCATTACGACTGACTTCCAGGGAGACGGCTCAGTTACGAAAGCCTCCTACAGGATATGAGAAACTCAGCGATCGCTGAGTTTCTTAATTCAGTAATATCGAACGATGATACTTGCTATGTAGGGTAGGGTAAAAATTTTGATTTATACGTAAATGTTGTAAAATAATATACTTAACCAAGATACACAGTATCTTGCGCTGCGTTGATCGAGAAAACAGTGACGCACTTCGTTGACGTTCTCTAGCAAGTCTTCCTCCACAGGGTATGTAAAATCCGTCAAGACTCTCATTTGAAGATAATAATGATCCACGTTCTATTTCTCAGTCCTCCTAGCGTGAATGAACACTTTTTTTCAAAAAAATGAGGGATGTTCCAGGCACTTTTTGATGTCCTTAAATAGATGTGTAAGTTCTGTGAACTTGTGACTTGCTGCTGCTGATGGGTTTTTCTTGTGTGATGCGCCAATCTGACCTTCGCTGACCTTCAAAGACCTTACTGTTGCACATCACTGGATTCGTCTCGATAGCCGCTATCAGAAAATAGGTACCAAACTACAGCATCCCACGTAAAAAAACAAAGTTGACCTTCATATCTCTGAAGGAGCCCACCTAGCAACAAAAAACCAATGTCATATTATGGTCCCCGTTGTCGCATGCAACTTTTGTCCCACCTTCAAAGACCTTACTGTTGCCCATCACTGGATTCGTCTCGATAGCCGCTATCAGAAAATAAGTACCAAAGTAAATAACAAAACAAAGTTGACCTTCATATCTCTGAAGCGAGCCCACCTAGCAACAAAAAACCAATGTCATATTATGGTCCCCGTTGTCGCATGCAACTTTTGTCCCACAAACTTTTCAGGTCCTGTCACACTTTTGCAGTTATTCTTGGTGGCTATAGTTACTGACTCACCCTGTATAAGAAAGTACGGTGATGCTTAAAAAAGTCGTACTGCTCTTTATGATTTCGTAACTAACATAGACAGAACAGAAGGAGTCATGTTGATTAATGTCTCCTGATAACTAAATAACGTTTGTTTGGTACATTTTTATTTTTATTCTGGACAAAAATGTATTTGTTGTGGTGAAGATATATGGGACACTTTGTAGAAATACAGTACGTGTTTTAACATAATCTGGAATTGTCCACTGGTCGATAACAGTTACGAGAAGATTGCGCAACATAAATGCGTTCTAGGCATGCATTATACGAAAGAATGTTACAGCGTTTTCAGTGGTTCAAATGGCTCTGAGCACTATGGGACTTAACATTTGTGGTCATCAGTCCCCTAGAACTTAGAACTACTTAAACCTAACTAACCTAAGGACATCACACACATCCATGCCCGAGGCAGAATTCGAATCAGCGACCGTAGCGGTCACGCGGTTCCAGACTGAAGCGCCTAGAACCGCACGGCCACACGGGCCGGCCCGTTTATTGTGTTTTGATTTGATTACTTTTGATCGTTTATTATGACGCCATTATATATTCAATCAAACTTACATTGATGCGACAAAAGTCGTATCGTATTATCGTGTCGTTCCTCCTACTGTCCGGTGTACTGCTGCGACTCGACATGGCTTCTTCGACTTAGCAGGTCGTTGGAAGTCCCCTGCAGAAATACTGAGCCATGCTGCCTCTATAGCCGTCCATAATTAAGGAAGTGTTGCCGGTGCAGGATTTTGTGCATGAACTGATCTCTCGATTATGTCCCATAATGTTCGGCAGCTCTTAGTGGCCACGCGGTTTGAGGCGTCATGTCACGGACTGCGTGGCCCCTCCCGCTGGAGGTTCGAGTCATCCCTCGGGCGTGGGTGTGTGTGTTGTTCTTAGCATAAGTTACTTTAGGTAGTGTGTAAGTCTACAGACCTATGACCTAAGCTGCTTGGTCCCTTAGGAATTCACACACACATAATGTTCGATGGGTGACCAAGTCAATCGCTCGAAGTGTCCAGAACATTCTTCAAACCAATCGCGAACAATTGTGGCCCGGTGACTTGGCACATTGTCATCTATATACAAATTCCATCGTTGTTTGGGAACATGAAACTTATGAGTGACTGCAAATGATCTCCAAGTAGCAGAATAGAACCATTTCCAGTCACGAGTGGTGCAGTTGGATCACAGGACCCAGTCCAGTCAATGAAAACACATCTCACATCATTACAGAGCCAAGACCAACTTGCATAGTCCCTGGTTCATAATGAATGCCGGAAGCGATATTTTTATTGCCTGTCTTCTCTTGATTCATAAGCACTATAGTTCTCATCAGCAGATTTTTTGCCCATTCCAATTACTACCAATCTTTGCAATCTCACAGTAAATATCTTACAATGGTATTAACTTTATTTTATGTTCAGTACTACATGTGAACATCACATACGAATATGAAAGCTTGTTACTGCTGTGTGTCCTTTCTACCATTGCTAATGATAGGTACAAGTGCTAAACGCACAGATTTGGTGACAGCACTGTATGAGAACGATGCAAATTATTACTCCCTGCTCCCAATTATGAGGCAGAATGTGCTCTTCTCTTACTCCTTGATTGCCTGGATCAAGCAAAGATAGACGTTCTGTAAAAGTAACCTACACTCAGCACAAAAATCACACAAATTAATGCGCTGGTATTTAACGGAAAATGGTCCTTGTTACTTGAAACGTTTAGTAGTCATTTCACACCATTCTTGTCAGATCTTGCTCAGAAATACTTAATACGTCAATACTCTTCTGTTTCGTCCAAAAGACTAGCTTCCTTAGAAAATCTGGTTGTGCTAAAGAACAGAATGTGACTGATACGGCCACAGGCTCGAATCCTTCCTCGGGCATGGATGTGTGTGATGTCCTTAGGTTAGTTAGGTTTAAGTAGTTCTAAGTTCTAGCGGACTGACAACCTCAGATGTTAAGTCCCATGGTGCTCAGAGCCATCTGAATCATTTGAAATAACAGAAGCATATTGACATGGGAACATAGAAACCAAAGAGTTCTATTAGTGTGTATCGGTGATGATTATTGATTTCATTAATTAGTTTTTCTGTGAATAGGGGATTTTATAATACACTGTACGTCTTTTATTGTTTAACGTTGGCTGTAATAAAGTACTTGTCAATTTTTAAATAATTGTTAATCATTTCTGTGACTTCAATCAACTTTATTTAATTACTATAAAATCTGAAAATAACGGCCTGTATTTCGATTTATCAAAATTTTTGCCTCGATTTTATCGACGTCTTCCATAAATATTGTTGCAATATATTTCTTAGGAGAGTAGAAACTTCTTAGCCAAGATTGCAATAAAACACTGTATTGTGGGTGACCCGTTTCGGTAAAACCATGCTACCATCACCAGATCTTCGTACGGGTTATTAAAAGCATATGTACGAAGATCTGATGGTAGTAACATAGTTTTACCGAAACCGATCATCCACAATACAGTGTTTTATTGCGACCTTGGCTAAGAAGTATTTCTTCTCCTAGGAAAGTAAATGCAGATCGTCCCTTCATGCTCAGTATGAGTAAACTGATAGAATATCTATCTATATTTTTAGGAATTTGCCCATCCGTAACTCGAGCCCTACCATCAGCTCTTAGCAACAGCAATCAGGACTCATCTGATCAGGTCAAGGTTTTCCAGTCGTCTGAGGACCAAGCGATAAGGCGATCCCAAGAGACTCGCTGCAGGCGATATCGTCGTATTAGCAAAGGCACACGCGTCGGTCGTCTGCTTCTATAGCTCATTAACGTCAAATTTTACCGCACTGTCCTGACGGATACATTCTGACTTCTGCGGCTGTTTCACACGTTGTTGCTTGTTTATGAACACCGATAACTGTACACAAACGCCGCTGCTCTCGGTCGTTAAGTGACGACTGTGGGCACCTGCGTTGTCTGTGGTGTGAGGTAATGGCTTGAAACTGGTATTCTCGGCACACTCTTGATTTCGGAATATTGAATTTCCTAACGATATCCAAATGGAAATCCCACGTGCCTAGCTTCAACTACCATTCCACGTTCAAAGTCAGTTAATTTCCGTTGTGCGGCCGTAATCACGTCGTAAACCCTTTCACATGAATCGACTCAGTCGAAACGACAGCTCCACCAATGCACTGCCTTTTTATACGTTGTGTACGCGACACTACCGCCATCTGTATATATGCATATCGCTATCCCACGATTCTGTCACCTCATTTTGGTCCTCCAGTTCTTCAGCAAGTCTTCTCACATGTGGAAAAACCCTCAATTTCTACAGATTTGTCAAAGGTAATAGAAATGTATATCTCCCTCTGTGCTGACTGTTCAGCGCAACTGCCTGCCAGGTGGAGGGTGCGGGTTCACTTCCTGTAACTGGCAGGAATTTTCCTTGGTGGGAGGACTAAATGGTTCAAATGGCTCTGAGCACTATGGGACTCAACTGCTGAGGTCATTAGTCCCCTAGAACTTAGAACTAGTTAAACCTAACTAACCTAAGGACATCACAAACATCCATGCCCGAGGCAGGATTCGAACCTGCGACCGCAGCGGTCTTGCGGTTCCAGACTACAGCGCCGTTAACCGCACGGCCACTTCGGCCGGCGAGGGAGGACTGGAAAGGGTTTCACTCGCCCTAGAGATGTCAACTAAGAAACTATTTGAGTGATAAGTAACAACCCCATGTTCTGGAAATCCGACAAGTGCTGGAAGAGCGGTGCGCTGTCCGTATGCCATTCCATATAGTATCCAAAAGACGCCACATGTCAGAGGATGACGCTGCACCAAATAGGACCGCGCTGCCTTCTGAGCCTGCTCACAGAGTTAAGGTTTTCAGTTTTTGTATAGAAGTATACTTCCTGGCTGAGGTAGAACCAATGATTTACAGGGGGACTTCCGCATTATATCGACTAACGTCTCAATATTTTCTACACATGGATAGATCCACAAAGAAGGTAATAAATAGTGTTTCTTTGGAAAAATGACACTCCGAATTCACAAACTGCGAAGAGACACGTAAAGAAAACTTGAAGAAATTACCAGTAACTACAAAAATATGTTGGACATTAGTGGTGTTATTTTAAGCAAACCGTCGGTCACGTATAGTAAACTGAATTTTAATTAAATATTAGTCACGAATCGTTTAACTGGAGTTCCAATTCGCAGTACACATTTATTGACTACTGGGTGGCTATATGACACTAAGGATACATACGGATAGGGAATTATTTTAGTGCCTGTTGTAAACGTTTATTCTGTACCATTTCTCGCATTGTTAGAAGTTTTCATCTTTGCTAAAAGGCAGCTTTAGGTCTCATCTCTGACCAATTACATTGTACTGTCCATTTCAACATCAACTAAATATACACCTCTACTTAATTCACAAGGAGGTGGTCCAACCCGAGATGTCGATATCCATCCTGAAATTTTTTTATGGCGTGAAGAATACAACGAAAGATATGCACAGACAAAATTTTAGCTGCTACGAAGTACCACAAGCAGTTTTTTTTTTTAAATTGGTATCACTCGTTTTCGTCACATGTAGAACCGCTTACGACAGCGGTCTGTACAGCCCTTCCACGACAAAAGAAGGTAGCGCCGCGTAGCGTTAATATCCGGAGTGACACAAGCGAATCTGAAGCACCTAAATAATAAAAAAATTTTCATGTATCATTGATGTTTTGAATAAGAGGCAATTTGTATCATCAGGCAGCGTCTGATGTTTCAATTTATTGAAATTAAATATTTCTTACACATAGGATACACTACGTGATCAACAGTATCCGGGCACCCGGCTGAAAATGACTTACAAGCTCGTAGCGCCCTAGGTCAGTAATGCTGGAAATCAATATGGTGTTGGCCCATTCTTAGCCTTAATGACAGCTTCCACTCTCGCAGGCATACGACAAATCAGGTGCTCGAAGATTCCTTGCGGAATGGCAGCCCATTCTTCACGGAGAGCTGCACTCAGGAGAGATGACGTCAGTCGGTGAAGCCTGGCACGAAGACGATGTTTCAGGTATTATATAGGATTCAGGTCAGGACTCAATGCCGGCCAGTCCTTTACAGGGATGTTATTGCCGTGTAACCACTCTGCCACAGGCCGTGCGTTAAGAACAGGTGCTCGATCGTGTTGAAAGTTGCAATCGCCATCCCCGAACTGCTCGTAAACAGTGGGAGGCAAAAAGGTGCTTAAAACATTAATGTAGACCTATGCTGTGATAGTGCCACGCAAAACAAGAAGTACAAGCCCCCTTCACGAAAAACACGAACACACCTTAACACCACCGCCATAGAATTTTACTGTTGACACTACATACGCTGGCAGATGACGTTCACCGGACTTTCGCCATACCCACACCTTGCCATCGGATCGCCACATCGTGTACCGTGATTCTTCACTCCACACAACGTTTCTTTTACTGTTCAGTCGTCCAATGTTTACGCTCCTTACACCAAGCGAGGCGCCGCTTGACATTTACTGGTGTGATGTGTGGCTTATGAGCAGCCGCTCGACCATGAAATCCTAGTTATCTCACCTCCCGCCTAATTGTCATAGTGCTTTCAGTGGATCCTGATGCAGTTTGGACTTCCTGTGTGATGGTCTGGATAGATGTGTAGCTATTACACATTACGGCCCCTCTTCAACTGTCGTCGGTCTCTGTCATTCAAGAGACGAGGTCGGCCTGTACACTTTTGTGCCGTGCGTGTCCCTTCACGTTTCCACTTCACTACCACATCGGAGACAATGGACCTAGGAATGTTTAGGAGTGTGTAAATCTCGCGTACAGACGTGTGACACAAGTGACACCCAATTACATGACCACATTCGAAGTCTGTGATTTCCGCGGAGCGCCCCATTCTGCTCTCTCACAATGCCTTATGACTACTGAGGTTGCTGATATGGAGTACCTGGCAGTAGGTGGCAGCGCAATGCACCTAATGTGAAAAACGTATGTTTTTGGGGGTGTCTGAATACTTTTGATCACACAGTGTACTTAAAAATAATTTCTGTAACAAATTTCTTATAATAACTTTTGAATAAAGTATATTTTAGTAACAATGAAACAGTTCCTCGTTTATTTCACATAGTCACAATAAATTGAAGTGTCATGCGAATGATGAAAACATGTATTTTCCTTACCGTACCTAACGAAAGAGAATTAATGCATTCGGGCACGTCACAGTATTTACTAGTTATATTTGTACAGAACTGCGATTTAGTAACAAATGGTCCTTTCCAGTGCTCTGTTTACTGTGCTTCATACTGGGCATGCTTAAACCAATACTTAAAACGTGTCGATACAAACTGATAACGCACAAATGACTGAAACTTTACAGTACTGTTCTCATGATGAACCTCAAACGACATGGAGCTATCGGAAATTATATTGTCTGAGAATTGCCTTAAAACTACCTTCCAAGGTCGAGAAAATACTTTATCGAGAGTAACATTGGTTTTTCCTGGTGTAATCTGAATTATATCAAGAGCCTTTTAGTCGTCAACCTGAAAGAGAGCGGTGTCGTTATGTTCAGGCCAAAATTCCAATAAAAGCAATGAATTATTTCTGCAACTGCTTAGAAACCGTCTCGAACGAAATGTTAAAAATTATTCTTTCCTTTTTTTAAGATATTGATAGGACTAAACAGTCCTTTTTTAGGGTTGCGTAATGCAGTCAAAAAATGGAGCCCTTATCGGATCAAATCGCTGTCCGTCTATCTGTGTGCCTGTCTGCCTGTTAAAATTCTTTTCCTCAGTCACGGATAGATATATCAAGTTGAAATTTATGTCATAAACCAAGGTCTGTGGTCCTTGCTGATGTAAAAAGTTAAGCGTCCAATTCACTGCAGCCAGAAGATACGGCCATTTACGTCACATATTTTGATACTCGCAACTTCCACACTAAAACCTATAGGCTACTTCTCGTAGACCTAGAATCATGAAATTTGACCAGATGCAAGGTTTCATAGTATATGTAAAGGAAAAAAATCAGATTTTTTTCTTTTTTCGTTTTGTTATCCGACTTCAGATTTAGAATTAAAACATTCTCGAAAGTCTTGGCATTCACTGAACCGATACCTTGCCAGTATCAATGTCGGTAACAGGACATACCTCGTCAAGATTCTCGACTCCTGGAATGGATAAACTGTCTAAATACATTAAATACATAATGAAGTTTGTATGGAGCCCTTAGAGCGCGATTTCTACTCTCATCTGTCGATTTTTTTTTTTTTTACATTTGTTGCTAATATGCCATGAGATCCCTGAAAACAGATATAAAACTGCGGAAACAGTAATGCACTCATACTTATCACTGGAATTGTTATATACGAATGTGTCATACCACTAGCCGACTGCAGAACAGACACTGTCTGTTTTCACCTTAAGATGCACTTTAGTGCGGTTTCCTCGCAGTTCTCCCACGAAACCTGATCGTTCGGCGTTAGACGCAACGGATAACTGCAAGCTTCGTCTTCGCGTCAGTTTAATCCTACATTTGAAATAAATTTTGTTGATTAGCAACTTCTATATTGTATGATTTCTTGATTTTGATAAACCGAGCCGTAGAAGGCTTGAAGTCGTCAATGTTCATCTCAATGGCGAGTCGGAGGGCCAAGACTCGAAGATGTTCATCGGCAGCGGTGTATGAAAATGAGCAGCTCTACATGGTTTATATCTCAAGAAAACTCCTCCAAAGAACGGCTGTCCATGTTATTTAATCTTATTTAGCGATTGTGATGGTTATTAATGGTGGTTAATGGATTGTTAGTGGCCACCCTGTATCTAGCGTACAACTTCCCATAGTTTTTCTGCCTCGCTTTCACGAGTTTCATTTTGGCGCAGTTTGTTACTTCGTGTAAGTCTTTCTTCCATTTATACAGTTCACGGTCAGATGTTACGCAGCAAAACCTCGTCTGCACACTGCTTAACATTAAGCATTAAACACAATGAATATTAATTCCGTTTTTATCTCCATTGTTATCACTTACACTACCGCAAAAGCAACTGGTAATTATTGTGAATATTAAATGAGTTGCAGATTTGCGTGAACAGTAAGTACGGAGAGCTATTTCAGAAAAACCAACAACGGAAACTGAAATTTTCTTTTCAATTTACAACAGCTCCAACTGGTGTTACGTATTTTCAGATGCTCCGTTGAACAAGTGCAGTCCGCTTCAGTTCCAGTAGGGGTTTACAATTCTCCAGGCGCCTGGAGGGCTACGAATTTCCAATTATCAAAATTTTTAAAAATATGTTAAGTGTGTCTTAGCAGCTAAAATTTTGAGAGGGTCTCTGTTTCGGTGTAATATTCGTGTATAAAAAGTTTCAGGACACGTTTCGGCACGTCGGATTAGACCATTCCCTTGCCAGTCTTATCGGATGTTTCCTGAGTTGGCCGTAGTAGCAGCGTTGTTGCGCATTAGTTGCGGCACTGGGTGTGGTCTTTAGAGTGCCATTCTCTTTGTCACTTTGAGTATTTGTGATTAAACATGTTCTTTGTCTTTACTTATCGCGAAATCTCACGATGATATACAAATCTTCGTACTTTTCTTTCCAAATTTACAAGTTAAAATTTTAATAAGTTGTCGAGACACTAACCGGGGACTCAGAGCTCAGCCGCAGATATAATACATACATACCTCTTTTAAACAAATCTTGGTTCATTCTAATCTGATTGTAAATGTCTGAGTTATGATAAGACTTATGGACATTTGTCGAATCCGTAAAAGCTAAAATTATGGTTACTCTTTTTAGATGCACAGCCAGCCATATCTGGCCATAGCAAATTTAATAGGGATGCTTAGAAAAACTACGATTCGTCATCTATAAAACGAGACTGCGAAGGAGGTCTGTTTTAGCCAAGTTATTTGAGTTTGAAACTATTTCGACAAAATTCGTGTTATATTCGTGTGCGTATGTATTCCCACATCTACATCATACATTCAAGAGAAGAAGAACAGTCTGTTCTGTGCATTCTCAAGTCCCTAATGCAGTCATATACGTCCGCCTGTACGTCGCATGCATGATGTGACGACCTGTCAGTACCATATGTGGAAAAGCACATTAACTTGTCATAAATTTCGTTAAAAAATAAATAAATAAAAGCAAAGAAAGAGAAAGGAGAATAAGATACCATGCATCAAGGGGAAATAGTCGAAAGCCCTTGAAACTTTGTTGCACACATATATCGTCTATAAAATTAAGTTCTTACAATGTAACAGTAAAACAACAATTACGATACATTCATACATTCGAGCCGATGCTACAGAACACTGCGGAACTGACTCTGCACTGACTACAGAAGGTGATGAGGGTACGCATGGGATCTTAGATGTTTCTTTCAAAGGCCTGCAGCCTATCAAGCCAGAGACCCGGCAATAGAATCTCTTGCCCTTGAATACAAAGAGAACTCATTTACAAAATAAAAATTCCTGCAGTTGCTATTAATTTTCTAAATTTATTCTACGACCACTTTCCATGCTTAAAGGTTCATCTTCAGATGCCACCAAATAATTATGAAAACATAAAATTGTGGCTAGTCAATTCCGCGTCGTTGTGTCCAGGCGGCCGCTGTGTTTACTGCTCCTGCACTTCCATGCGTTTGTTTGACTTGGATGTAGTTCTCAGTGACTGACTGGCCCGTCCGCCACAAATTTTATTTTCATAATTGTTTGGTGGCATATGAAGATGAAGCTTTACGTTTCGAAAACGGTCGTGAAATAAATTTACAAAGTTACTAGCAACTGCAGGGGACTTTCATTCTATAAATATTTTCATCAGTTACGGATGTTAACCTGATCGTATGTCTTGAATGAGAAGCCAGTCTATCTGGCAGGCTGTTTAAAGCGGCGCATTGCCCTGTTGAACATACGTTCATTTTCATGGTGTCCCCTTTATTTATTTAACCAGATGTACTTAGGTCAAAGAGGCTGTCTACTACACCAAACCAGGCCTTCACACATTCTGCAGCTAAACATACCTCAGTATCTTTAGCAGCAACACATAGAACCACAAGATTTCGTATGCATCTGTAATGTTACTGTACCTTGTATAGATGAAAGACGCAACAAAATGTCGTACACAGTACCCACTCAGACCGCGATCTCAGTCAAGGATACAGAGCATCGTGCGATGTGAAACACACGAAACACTTGGAATTGTTGCCCACAGGCACTGAAGCCTTGATGCGTGTTGACAGCAGCTTCAAATGGTTCAAATAGCTTTGAGTACTATGGGACTTAACAAATGGTTCAAATGGCTCAGAGCACTAGGGGACTTAACATCTATGGTCATCAGTCCCCTAGAACTTAGAACTACTTAAACCTAACTAACCTAAGGACATCACACACATCCATGCCCGAGGCAGGATTCGAACCTGCGAACGTAGCGGTCACGTGGTTCCAGCCTGAAGCGCCTAGAACCACACGGACACACCGGCCGGCTTGACAGCAGGTGCTAATATGTCACGATAAAGTAGACTGATGCGCAAGAGCTCATTGCTGAAGCAGAGCAATCCCTCTTTCGGTGATCTTGCGGAAGTTCCTCGGAAATGGTCTTCTGTACATACACTCCTGGACATGGAAAAAAGAACACATTGAAACCGGTGTGTCAGACCCACCATACTTGCTCCGGACACTGCGAGAGGGCTGTACAAGCAATGATCACACGCACGGCACAGCGGACACACCAGGAACCGCGGTGTTGGCCGTCGAATGGCGCTAGCTGCGCAGCATTTGTGCACCGCCACCGTCAGTGTCAGCCAGTTTGCCGTGGCATACGGAGCTCCATCGCAGTCTTTAACACTGGTAGAATGCCGCGACAGCGTGGACGTGAACCGTATGTGCAGTTGACGGACTTTGCGCGACGGCGTATAGTGTGCATGCGGGAGGCCGGGTGGACGTACCGCCGAATTGCTCAACACGTGGGGCGTGAGGTCTCCACAGTACATCGATGTTGTCGCCAGTGGTCGGCGGAAGGTGCAAGTGCCCGTCGACCTGGGACCGGACCGCGGCGACGCACGGATGAACGCCAAGACCGTAGGATCCTGTGCAGTGCCGTAGGGGACCGCACCGCCACTTCCCAGCAAATTAGGGACACTGTTGCTCCTGGGGTATCGGCGAGGACCATTCGCAACCGTCTCCATGAAGCTGGGCTACGGGCCCGCACACCGTTAGGCCGTCTTCCGCTCACGCCCCAACATCGTGCAGCCCGCCTCCAGTGGTGTCGCGACAGGCGTGAATGGAGGGACGAATGGAGACGTGTCGTCTTCAGCGATGAGAGTCGCTTCTGCCTTGGTGCCAATGATGGTCGTATGAGTGTTTGGCGCCGTGCAGGTGAGCGCCACAATCAGGACTGCATACGACCGAGGCACACAGGGCCAACACCCGACATCATGGTGTGGGGAGCGATCTCCTACACTGGTCATACACCACTGGTGATCGTCGAGGGGACACTGAATAGTGCACGGTACATCCAAACCGTCATCGAACCCATCGTTCTACCATTCCTAGACCGGCAAGGGAACTTGCTGTTCCAACAGGACAATGCACGTCCGCATGTATCCCGTGCCACCCAACGTGCTCTAGAAGGTGTAAGTCAACTACCCTGGCCAGCAAGATCTCCGGATCTGTCCCCCATTGAGCGTGTTTGGGACTGGATGAAGCGTCGTCTCACGCGGTCTGCACGTCCAGCACGAACGCTGGTCCAACTGAGGCGCCAGGTGGAAATGGCATGGCAAGCCGTTCCACAGGACTACATCCAGCATCTCTACGATCGTCTCCATGGGAGAATAGCAGCCTGCAATGCTGCGAAGGTGGATATACACTGTACTAGTGCCGACATTGTGCATGCTCTGTTGCCTGTGTCTATGTGCCTGTGGTTCTGTCAGTGTGATCATGTGATGTATCTGACGCCAGGAATGTGTCAATAAAGTTTCCCCTTCCTGGGACAATGAATTCACGGTGTTCTTATTTCAATTTCCAGGAGTGTATTTCCTCCCACTTATACAACCTAAAAATCTCGTCTAACTGTCTTAGATCATAGTCCAGGTGAGGCCTAAACCCACGAGTCTAATAAAATACAATAACGCCCTCCATCACAGACATGCAAGAATAGGGGACTATGATGACTCCATATTTTGTGGAAATTTCGCAGAGACATGCGTCTTTGGTTTTTTTAAAAAAATAGGTTTTTCATAGGGATGAAATTGTGAAAACTGGTAATCGATTCGTTATGTAACTAGTGGTTAAAATTCATTTGATTGTGCGATAATATGTTATTAGTTCTACTTTGCTTATCACAATAAGCCTAAATTTCATTATTCTACAACGTTAACAAAATCTTATATTATAGTTCATACATTTCGCAAGTGTTCGGGTGAAACTTGCCGCAAAAAATTGTATGAAAGAGCCATATGTTGCAACCCGCAGTGGTGGTTCTACCACCTGAAATGAATAAAAATATTAAGAAAATCGGATAACCTTCCTGAAGAAGCGGTCTTCAATTGGAGTGCGCAGATTCAGAATATGACGTCCTTACTACTCATATACGCAACCAAGTCTGCATGTGGCCTTAGACATGATGCTTTGGAAGCAGAGAAAACTTCTATATTGATTTACAGAGAACTTCTATTTTGATTTCTTCAACAATTATACACTAAAACAACAGGCTACTTTTTCTTAATAAATGACCGACGTTTGAGCGGAATTTTGCCTCATTGTTGTTAGTTGAATAGAGTAAAATACTCCGTTTGTCAAAAAGAGGTACACTACGCATTTAACGGCTCGCCATAGCGGAACAAAGCATCGGCGTACACCAGCTACTGTTGTGAGCTTTCTTCTGGCTCATGAGTGGCTGCGTTTCCACTGCCTCTGTAGGTGGGTACATGCAACTTCCCGTGGTACATAGTCTGATATGTAATGTAATCGAATTCGTACTAGGATCACATTTGGGCTTGAAAAGCCAATATTAAAACCTTGGCATACCTGTACTCGTATCCACATGACCACACATATATGCAGAATGTTCACAGACACTTGTCACAACGGGGTCTATCGAAAAAAAAAAGGTCCAAATGGCTCTGAGCACTATGGGACTTAACATCTGAGATCATCAACCCCCTAGAACTTAGAACTACTTAAACCGAACTAACATAATGACTTTACACCCATCCATGCCCGAGGCAGGATTCGAACCTGCGACCATAGCAGCAGCGTGGTTCCGGACTGAAGCGCCTAGAACCGCTCGGCTACAACGGCCGGCTGTCTATCTCAGGAAAAAGCTATTTGGTTCTCGAAGACCAACACTACTAAAATACGTTCAGTATGACAGCCAGGCAACTAATCGATATCCTACGAATATGACAAATTATAAAATCTAACCCGCACGGCATAGTCAAAATGCTAATAGAAAACTAATATTATTAGTGACTTCTCTACTTGGACTATATGTGTATTTCCTGAAGAGAATTCCAATTACTATCAACTTCACGTACAAGTCGCGCACGCCACATGTAACACGAAAACTCGACACTGAAACGTGTACAAGTGGCGTACTGATATGACAATGGACTTGCTTTTTGGAGGATGGCTGTTCCGATCCCGGATGAGTGTCCATATTTAGATTTTGCGAAGTTTCCCTACATCGTTTAAGGCAAATACCACGAAGGTTCGTTTAAGAAGGACAAACCGGATTTCTTTTTCGATCTATCAGCCGTTCTATCTATTGCTCTAAATCTGATTGCTTCATCATAGATGGAACGTTAAACCTGTTGGGATGCAAGGGCCAGACAGTAGATGTATACGAGAGGCCGTTGAACGTGACAGACCAGATGACTGCCTCAGCAGCCAGGACCTGTTTGATTCTAGGAGCCAGAGGTTGTGAACGGCGTACCAGCCTCTGTTATATGTTGCGGCAGGGATCGATCAGATTTGAACCCAATGAGTATGATTTGGGTGATGTGAAAGCAGGCAGTTGCAGAAGTAAAGGTGCTTTCCGGATCCAGAGACTAGAAAACGACATCCGCAGGTATTGGAGAAAATACATGTTGCCGTAACAGAAGAATGACTTTCGAGAATATATTTAGTGCTTAGTCCGTGTGGCCATTTTAACGCTGGCAATGGATGTTTTGTACAGCAGTAATGAAAGAAAAGAATTCCATGCTATCGATGGATGCGTGCTGCGGCAAGTCATCAGCTCTCTGTCACGCGCCGAGTCTAACAACATGCACTTAAGCAGTCCACCTGCCAATATTCCACCTAACTTTGTGTAACATTTATAAAAACCCTAGTAACTATCCTGAGAATTTCATTAATATAACGTGCGTATTATGGTTTTATCATTTTCATCTTGGAGGTGGGAAAACGTTATTTTGTAGAAGTGATGCGTAAAAGTTAATCTAAGTAAACAGCTGTGATGCAAACAGATTTCATGAATCATGAATGTTTGTAACGTAAGTTACTTAGGTTCCTGTAGCTGGAGCAATTAATACTTTTCTACATTATTAATTTTCCTAGGCTTTAGTCAAGTAAAGTTACATTATAGTTAAATAATTTGACACTGATTAAACAAAACATTAGATCACAAAAAAGAAAAAGTCTCTCCTTTCCGACTAAAGCTCCATGGAATTCATTTCAGTGACAGTGTCACGTGAAAGAGTAATATTTAGATGAGAAATGAGTTTGACTGCCCGTATTACTCAATAAAATTTGTCATGGGGAATTAGTACATTACTGTCTATGGACCGTGGACTATGCTGCTCATTGAGGGGTATACTGTATAAACAAAACCGGTGAACACATTCAAAGACTAATTTAATCCGAACGTGTCCTTGTGCTCCAACGGGAAATGTCATGTAGGGGATGTACACAAGATTAAATAAAAATAATGAACCCTGCAAATGTGTGTGCTTTCCAGATATGTTAAATTATTGAGCAACGCGTTTTATGTCAAAATAGCACTTGCTGGTTACATGGGTCCTTAGAGTACAAGATTTTTTTTCCAAACTCTTTAGGGTCAAAATGTTGTAAGTAAATTTAAGAATATCACTGAGGATGAAGAAATGGCTTCTTTAGTAACAGGTTAAAAGTACAGTTCATAACCGGTGTAATATTCATAGACGGACATTACTACCTTGATATATACCTGGTGATCAAAAAGTCAGTTGTTGTTGTTGTGGTCTTCAGTCCTGAGACTGGCTTGATGCAGCTCTCCATGCTACTATATCCCGTGCAAGCTTCTTCATCTCCCAGTACCTACTGCAGCCTACATCCCTCTGAATCTGCTTAGTGTATTCATCTCTTGGTCCCCCTCTACGATTTTTACCCTCCACGCTGCCCTCCAATACTAAATTGGTGATCCCTCGATGTCTGAGATCATGTCCTGCCAACCGATCCCTAGACAAGTTGTGCCACAAGCTCCTCTTCTCACCAATTCTATTCAATACCTCCTCATTAGTTATGTGATCTACCCAGCTAATCTTCAGCATTATTCTGTAGCACCACATTTCGAAAGCTTCTACTCTCTTCTTGTCTAAACTATTTATCGTCCACGTTTCACTTCCATACATGGCTACACTCCATACAAATACTTTAAGAAACGACTTCCTGACAATTAAATCTATACTCGAAGTTAACAAATTTTTTTTCTTCAGAAACGCTTTCCTTGCCATTGCCGGTCTACATTTTATATCCTCTCTATTTCGACCCTCGTCAGTTATTTTGCTCCCCAAATAGCAAAACTCCTTTACTACTTTAAGTGTCTCATTTCCTAATCTAATTCCCTCAGCATCACCCGACTTAATTCGAATACATTCCATTATCCTCGTTTTGCTTTTGTTGATGTTCATCTTGTACCCTCCTTTCAAGACACTGTCCATTCCATTCAGCTGCTCTTCCAAGTCTTTTGCTGTCTCTGACAGAATTACAATGTGATCGTCAAACCTCCAATTTTTTATTTCTTCTCCATGGATTTTAATACCTACTCCGAACTTTTTCCGGAGATCCGAATGGAAGACTATTTTACCTCCGGAATATTTTACCCAAGAGGACGTCATCATCATTTAATCATACAGTAAAGCTGCATGCCCTCGGGAAAAATTACGGCTGTAGTTTCCCCTTTCTTTCAGCCGATCGCAGTACCAGAACAGCAAGACCTTTTTGGTTAGTGTTACAAGGCCAGATCAGTCAATCATCCAGACTGTTGCCCCTGCAACTACTGAAAAGGTTGCTGCCCCTATTCAGGAGCCGGCCGCGTTGGTCTAGCGGTTCTAGGCGCTCAGTCCGGAACCGCGCGACTGCTACGGTCGCAGGTTCGAATCCTGCCGCGGGCATGGATGTTTGTGATGTCCTTAGGTTAGTTAGGTTTAAGTAGTTCTAAGTTCTAGGGGACTGATGACCACAGATGTTAAGTCCCATAGTGCTCAGAGCCATTGAACCTCTTCAGGAACCACACGTTTGTCTGGTCTCTCGGCAGATACCCCTCCGTTGTGGTTGCACGTACGGTACGCCTGTCTGTATCGCTGAGGCACGCAAGCCTCCCCACCAACAGCAAGGTCCATGGTTCATGGTAAATTTGAAAAATGAATAACTCACGGAATAATGTAGATAGAGAGGTACAAATTAACACACATACTTGGAATGACATGGAGTTTGGTTAGAACCGAAAAAATACAAAAGTTCCAAAAAGTCCGACAGATGGCGCTTCATCTGATCAGAATAGCAATAATTAGCACAACAAAGTAAGACAAAGCAAAGATGATGTTCTTTACAGGGAATGCTCAATATGTCCACCATCATTCCTCAACGATAGCTGTAGTCGAGGAATAATCTTGTGAACAGCACTGTACAGCATGTCCGCAGTTATGGTGAGGCATTGGCGTCGGATGTTGTCTTTTAGCATCCCTAGAGATGTCGGTCGATCACGATACACTTGCGACTTCAGGTAACCCCAAAGCAAATAATCGCACGGACTGAGGTCTGGGGACCTGGGAGGCCAATCATGACGAAAGTGGCGGCTGAGCACACGATCACCACCAAACGACGCGCGCGGGAGATCTGTCGGACATTTTGTGACTTTTTTTTTGTTCTAATAAAACCCCATGTCATTCCAAACATGTGTGTCAACTTTTATCTCTCTATCTACATCATTCCGTGGTTTATTAAGTTTTCAAATTTATACTGACTTTTTTATCACCCGGTATATTACCAACAACGTGAATATAAAATATTAGTTGCGACGCAGTGAAAAAGTTTCTTTTAGTTTTGTCAATGTAGAGACGTGAAAATTACTGTTCAGATGTTCAACCCTTTGTTATGTCTACCACAAAAGATAATGTTGCAAATATCATCTGTCGTTCTGTTTTATTACCGTGAGAGCAATATTGGTTGTTCAGACTTACAGGCTGTAAAGGTGACTATTATCCAGCTTCCCTTACTGCAGTTATAAAGGCACACCTTTCCGGGAACTGTAGTACTAGAGACACATGGACACAACAGATTTGCACTTGCAAAATAACCCGTAGCTACGATTCTACTATTCTGCGCTCACAATAAACATATCACCGTACTACAGAATGATTCATGAATGCTAAACTAGACCTGACCGTTTGTCCAAATTCGTGTCAGTTTATACTCACCCACAGTATTTCTAATTTCTTCAAACAAACAGTCATCAGTTTTAGGAAACAAATGAGTACATTATCTTTCATCTCGCTTTACGGATTTTAATATAAACAGTTTTCGGTCAGGCCATCAGGGAGGGAATAAAAACTAATTTAATTTTTATGAGAATTAATAGCAACGTTCTACATTATAGCATTTATACATTGGAGGACAATTCTTTTGGGAAATTAAAAGGGAAGCGTTATTACAGGTAACTCCAGCCTCCGAATCAGGAGGGAAATTACGCTGGATCAATTACGTGAGGAATCTCTCTCCTGCTGTCGACAGCTGTAAATTAGAGATACGTGAGAAGAGCGGTAACTGCGTTATTGCTTTATTCTCTTATTTATTGCCCGCGTAATCTGAGAGACTGCTATAAGAGTAAACAACGAGGAAAGAAAGCTACTCATTACAGTTCTCTTTCACATATTGTCAGGAAACACCGTTATTTCGGAATGTCTCCAGACATAACTGCATTTAGGTGGTAATAAACTCTACATTAGTGATCAGATTTTTTATGTAGGAACACACGTCTACGAAGGATTTCATAATCGTCACGTGCTAGTCAGGACCACATAAATATATGCCTTAGTAGTATACCTTAAAAGCTGTATAAGTTATGCCGGCTTTTGCAACTCTAATAAACGTCTTAATACGACCAAACGCGTTTCGTTTTACTTTACAGCGTCTTCAGTGGTCACTATTACAATATAGCTTCTCTTATATTTTGCTTAGTAGGGACATGAAAAGTTCTTATGCTTTCACTTACGTATGTTCATGAACATTTGTCATGCTTTCTCATACTACTATAAAAAGTGATAAATCATCGTTGTTACTCACTGTTTTTTTCCGTTTCTTACGACATTATTCACTTCCTTCTATACACATGTGGTATATTTTAGCAGACAGCCTTTCACTAACACTAAATACACTCACGTTCCTTTGTTGTGAAGCTCCACTGCTATCTGGCCATTTCCTTTACTTTGTTTTAATATAGTAAGACGCTTACTTATCTTTTGTTTTGACAATATCAGGAGCATCTGTGCGCGCGTGTGTTTATACAAATTTTATTAAGGAAATGGTATGACCTTGTTTGTTGTGTTTGTGTGTGTGTGTGTGTGTGTGTGTGTGTGTGTGAGAGAGAGAGAGAGAGAGAGAGAGAGAGAGAGAGAGAGAGAGAGAGGGAGTGTTAAGAGCTAATACGTCGCAACTTTTGTGTGCATAAACTATTGCTTTACTATGGTACAGTGCTGTATGATCTAGGGTAGGTGTGTTACTTTGTTTATGTGAATCTATTCTTGTGGCATTTCGGGTGGTTGTTCTTTGTTGGTTTAAATAAGGTTTGGTTGCTATTGATTGTTTGGTCATTTATTTTGTGTTTCTTTTCTATTATTGCCTCTTCGATTTGGATGTTCTTTTGTAGGGTCAGGAGATGTTCCATGTCCCTGAATCTGACTATTTTAATGTCTGTTACTACTGAAGTTGGGTGGTGGTTTCTTGTAAGAGGTTTTCTGCATTTGTTGAACGGGTAGTGCCATTTTCTCATTTTCTGCTATGTTCTTTATACCTTATTTCAAATATTCTGCTGGTCTGCCTTAAATATAGAGCTTCATACTTAATACAGTGCCAGATTTTGTTATACAGGGTAAAGACAAACTGTTGGGAAAGCTTGTAAAAGGGTGCAGGGTAGGTTTTTCTGAGAGATAATTGTTAAGAAAAACTTACGGTACGTTACGCCGTTTCCGACTTAATCAGCACTGAAATAAGGCAGTCAGGTCGTTGTCCGCACAAATTCAAGCGGCCTGCCAGAGGCGATCTCACCTATGTTTTCTTCATTTGGTATCCTGAAACTGAACAAGACAGCAATACAGAAACTGCAAATGGGACAGTAGTAAGGACTAAGACAGAGCCAGTGGCTAGACAGTAGGGTCAGCCTGGATCTACGATATTTGCAACCGGGGAAAAAGCTAGACAGTGCTGCCTCCTCCCTCTCACAATCGAGCGTTTGTGGTAGAACGTCAAAATTAAAAAGAAAAAAATAGTATTTTTCTAAAATAAGTTCAGTTTGTAGCGCACATCTTCCTGAAGAGTTTTATATATAAAACCCACATGTTGGAGGAAAAGTAAGACATATTATTTGGTCTTACCGGTGCCAAAGTGCAGTGCCACGCCTCTTGACGCAGCATCTTTGTGTCACACGTCACTGTATTTCGGTCTGTGGAATTCAAATGCGAATATCTTGTAGTGGAAGCCATGAACCTAGATTCAGGACAGTGAAAATTAAAATTTTCTATGGTGGCTCTCCTACACCCACACTCAACCTGTACGACGTCCTGCCCCCCTCCCCCCCCCCTCACACCCGTTAAAAATCTCTCAATCAATAATGAGTAGGATTATTTGTGACTGGGAGAATAATAACTCTTCATAAAATGTGCTATCTTTATTGCCCATTAGCTAATAACTTTCTATTTGTGTGACACAAAATCAAATATAGGAAACATAAAACCAGTAGACAAGAGACAACCAAGACAGTATAGATTTCTTCCATCCTTAGGTTCTAGTAAATTTTTCTCTCTAACCTTGCTACATGTTTACATGGCGTAATTTCCTTTCCACGAAAGAATCTATTACCTCATCAAAGTTTGTCAAGCGTTTTGCTACATGAAAAGTCAAAATGGCCGGCCGCTATGGACGAGCGATTCTAGGTGCTTAAGTCCGGAACCGCGCTGCTGCTACGGTCGCTGCTTCGAATCCTACCTCGGGCATGGCTGTGTGGGATGTTCTTAGGTTAGCTATGTTTAATTAGTTCTACGTCTAGGGGACTGATGACCTCAGATGTTAAGCCCCATAGTGCTTAGAGCTATTTGAACCACTATTGAAATCAAGATGTCGTTGTCTAGTACTGACAAAGCGCTTCATACGAATAGTGCCCAAGAGTGGTGTGGTTTCTCGATTTAATTACGTCTATTTTGTAACTGAATGCTAGATAAAATGAAATAGGCCTTTCTATAATTGTAGCAATCATAGCACACGCCATTAAAAGAGACTATTTTGGCACAAATGGTCTTTTTTTATGTACCTCATTTACATAGACAACACGACAGAATATAATTCACGAAGTACCGACATCAAATGCCTATTCAGCCAATTGCAAAAAATGTTTTAGGTTAGGAAATAGTTTCACATTTATTTCATATGCTCCAGTTTCTCAAGCATGAGACTGGAAAGTAGTAGTAGTAGTAGTACGAAATTTTTATATAAATTTCCAATTGTCATATTCTTCCGTACTATTTGTGTCATGTCCCCGTTTCTTCTCCTTATTCTTCCTAAAAAACAATCTTATCATCACTAATACTGTAACTATTTCTGTGACTGTATAATTAATCACCCTGTTATAAAGTTACCCTTTTTCTTATAGAGATAACCGATACATTGTATACTACCGATTCTTGCATAGGTTAAAATTATCGGTGCTGTTTCATTCAAAGAATTCATTAGATTTTGTATACGATGTATTATATTACAGGCTAAAATTTACAAAAAAGAAATTAATGTGTTACAATGGATATGTACAAACAGTTAAAATTGCTCTTCTTTCAAAAATATTTGAAATTACGAAATTTCTGGTATAATTATAATGCATATTATTAATTGTACAGTCTAACTCTAATTATTAAATTTATTTCTGGATTTATTTATGAAATAATGCTATAATTTGGTGAAGATTCTTCTATGGTAAAGAAAGTTTGTAAACTCTTTTGCTTTTTAAACTCCTTGGAATAATGTGAGTACCACAAAATGTAAGTAGTGGTTGGCATGCCTCTGATGGAAGTAGACGTTATCTAAGTTTGTCACCAACTCTGTAATTACTGTTTCTTTTTAATGTGGAAAATGTAAATAGGGTGTGATGGTGAAAGATGTGACAAAGAACAAACTTCAAGAATAACACAGGCAAATCTTCATCAGTTATTTAGCCATCATCATCAGTGTTCTCCCAAAAGGCAGATTTTCACATGGTAGTTCTCCAGGCTGTCGGGTCTTCTGCCATCCTCTTCAGGTCTGCATAGTTTCCTCTTCCCTTTATGTCGTCTATCATCTTGTATCTCCTTCTTCCAATCAGTCTTCTCCCACAAACAAATCCTTCCAAAGCATCTGCTAGCGAGCACTCCCTTTCTCTTACAACCTTCAGCAGACATCTTCTCTCACCAACCCTTTCCAATACTCTTTCATTACTCCCTCTATCCATCCAGCTTATACTCTCCATTCTCCTCCACATCCACATCTCAAATGCTTCTAACATTTTTTCATCCTCTCGTCTCAGCGTCCATGTTTATGTCCCATATAGTGCCGCACTCCAGACAAAACATTTGCCAAGCCTTTTCCTTAGTCCATTATCTAATTTTCCACATAAGAGTGTCCTCTTTCTGTTGAATGCCTCCTTGGCTATGGCATTTCGAGTTTTCACGTCCTGGTGAATCTCAAGTCTTCAGTTATTGTGCTTCCAAGATATTTAAATGAACTTACTTGGCCAATGGTAGATTGTCCTATTATAATATTAGACAGTCTGCGTCTTGTACTGATGACCATACTATTTGTTTTTGCTGTGTTTATTTGCATCGCATATTCCACACAAGCTTCATTCAGATCTTTCAGCATGTTATTCACTGTCCGCTCACTTTCTGCCACTTTTAATACCATGTCATCAGCAAATCTTATACATTCTGTTCTCTTTCCACCAATATATATTCCTCTTTTCCCATCTAAGCCTTTCGTAATAATCTCTTCAAGGTATACGTTAAACAACAGTGGGGAAAGGCAACAACCATGCATAACACCTCGTCCAACGCTGCTTCCTTCTGACATTTCATTTCCTATCCTTATCCTTACTTTCTGGTGTAAATATAAATTATGTATCAGTCGTCTCTCTTTCCAATCTACTCCTTCCCTCTTCAAAATATCCATCAGCTTCTTCCACTAACCTTTGTCAAAAGCCTTTTCTAAATATATAAAAACAGCAAAGATTTTTCTACCTTTTTCCATATACCTTTCCCTTATAGTTCTTAACAGGCCAATAGCATATATTGTTCCTTTTCCTCTGATGGTCCGGTGCTCTTCACATTTTTTAATGTTTCTCTTTTTCTCTATTGGTATCATAACTGTTGCAAGGGAGTCCTCAAGCCATTCCCCTTTGTCATATATCTCGTTACTAAGGTAGACTATTTCTTTTCTTGCCATGTTTCCCAGACTCTTCAACAGTTCTGCTGGCAAATGATCAATTCCACATGCCTTCCTATTCTTCATCTCCTTCAGCGCCTTTTCTGCTTCTTCTTCCAAGATGGAGAAACCCTTTCCATCTTCCGGCACATATTGCTCCTCTTCAACCTTAATTTCGCTTTGCATTTCATCTCCCTTACAAAGACATTCAATATATTCTTGCTCTCCGCCACGCACCGTATGGTGGATTACGGAGTATGTATGTAGAAGAAGATGTAGATCTGTTCAAAACCTCCTATGGTTCTTCTGCTAGAGTACCATCCTCTCTTTCTATTTCCAGGTTATTCCTCTTTCTTTTACGTTCAAAAATTATCTCACTAGACAGTCTATACATCATTTCATACTTCCCCTCTTTCTCCATATTCTCTATTTCGTCGCATGTCTGTTTCATCCATTTTTCCCTTGCTTCTTCTGTTTCTCTTCTTAATTCATTATTCAGTTTCCTGTATCTCTTTTTGCCTTCTTCAGTTCCTACATTTTTCCACTTTTTCCGCTTTTCCATCCTCTTCAACATGTTTTCTGTTATCCATTTTTTCCTGGTGCTTTGAGATACTCTCATTCCTAGTACTTCTTTGGCAGATTCCATGAGTCCTTCCCTTAGTCATCAAGAACATACAAAATCGAAATTTCAGCTGCAATAATGTACCCCTAGACAAGACTTTGAGCCATCGACAGCAACAACGAAATAATGAAGATAAGTAAAAAGTAATACTTTAGCATATCTTACGCCTCTCAAAGCTTTCAAATTTTGTGCAAAGAATGAGATTTTTAATAGTGATGGGTGGGAGGGTAAGATTAGAAGTGTTACAATTTATTCTTCGGTTAACTTCACTAAAACTGCCAGAATCACCAGTTTTGTTATCCCGCGTTTATTCTCCGATTAGGAGTAAATACATATATGTACAACGCGTTTTTCGCACCATTCCGAGAATAGAACTCTGCTAACTAGAGGCTGTACAACTGGCCCTTGGTAGTGTAACGATCCTGCAAAAATTGTCTGTCATAATTTCATTTTCTTCGACACACCGAGAAAATAATATGTAATCTTTCTTACCTGTTGTTCCTGTTAGTCATTCATTTCTACTCTGGTAGTCTAAATCTGTGGATTTCGCTAGTAATTATAACAACGCTTGTCACTCACACACTCAATCCACAACGTAAGAAACAGCGATTGGTATTCACCCGTTTGGATTCACTCGGATCAGCTTGTATGGTCCCGTCCCGTTTTGTCTGCGGAAAAGCTTTTTATTTCTCGATGCGACGGGTATTCCAATGGCAGAGGCATCAAGTACACTACGTACCAATTCAAAAATCAAGTTTCAAAATC
Organism: Schistocerca piceifrons; assembly: GCF_021461385.2. Taxonomy (NCBI): domain Eukaryota; kingdom Metazoa; phylum Arthropoda; class Insecta; order Orthoptera; family Acrididae; genus Schistocerca; species Schistocerca piceifrons. Next base: position 558,443,345 of record NC_060149.1, read on the forward strand.
ATATGAATAAATCGATTGGCAAACTTGCGTTATATGCAAGGCGCTATGTGAAACATAGTTTTTTTCTTGATATGAATTTGGCGCCTACTCAAATTGCCGTTCGGGTCAGATACCCCGTTTGTTACCCTCCCAACACCCCCCCCCCCCCCCTTGTTCCCCTTGATCTAGGCCTGAGTATCGTGCGCTATCATCTACGCTATGATACCCTATGAGAGCAACTGACACTGATTGTATGTGGCTGGCTGCTTGACTCTGAGCGCGAAATGGCCTGACTGGATAACTTCAATGCCAATTAACTCGGAAACGGCGCAAGGTACCGATTCTTTTTTAATAATTATTTATTAGCACAGCCTATCCTGCAATACCCTTACAAGCTCTTCAGACTGTGTCTGACCACCCAATACGTCAGTACCATCTTCCTCCTTTACACAAGCCCGCTGTTGTGGCCGAGCGGTTCTAGGCGCTTCAGTGCGGAAATGCGCTGCTGCTACGGTCGCAGGTTTAAAACCTGCCTCGGTCATGGATGTGTGTGATGTCCTTAGGTTAGTTAGGTTTCAATAGTTCTAAGTCTAGGGGACAGATGACCTCAGATGTTAAGGCCATTAGTGGTTAGAGACATTTGAACCATTTCTTTACACATTTCTATAATGGTTCATTGCTGTGGTACGCTGTTTCTATTCCTTGTTTCTTGAGAATTTTCCCTGTTCTGTGTGCCGGTCCATAAACTTATATCTGTGTGCACCAGCTCGTCTGTTGAGTGTCTATGTTATGTCCTTGTTCGTAGTGGTGTTGGTGTATGTGTTTGCAGTGGATGTTGTGGGTCTCTGGATTTGTGAGGTGTAGAATTCTCTTCACCGATGAGTTCCGCTGCGTGCCGTTTCTGCTCATAGGAGGATCCCCTTGGCCGTTATCCGCGGCAAACTTGCTTACAGCAGTACGTCGACGACATTCTACGCCCCATCCAGTTTCCCTTCATGGCAAGCCATCCTGGTCTTACGTTTCACGAAGGCAATGCGCGCCCGTACTCAGAGAGCGTTTCTACTGCATGTCTTCGTGCTTACCAAACCCTACCTTCACAAACAGGGTCACCAAATCTCTCCCCAGCTGAGAACGTTTGGAAAATTATGGGCCGGGCCCGCCAACGAGCTCGGGATTGTGACAATCTAATGCGCCAATTGAACAGAATATGGTACGACATCTCTCAGGAAGGCATCCAGTAACACTTATAATCAATCCCGATCCGAATAATTACTTGCACAAGAGCCAGAGGTAGACCAACGCATTACGGACTACCTTAATTTGTGAAACTCTTTATCTTGAATAAATCATCCAATTTTTCTGAAAATGTAATCAATTGTTTGTCTGCACATGTACATCGCATCAACAAATTTCCCTCCTAGTCGGATAATTCTCGCATGTTGCGTCGTTTCTCTTTGTGTTAGATTGTATTTAGCGTTAGGAAAGCGCTATGTGTTATAATTTATCGTTTTTTGCAGAGGAACGTGAAAAATCATGTTGCAAACAAAAAAAATTGAATAACGATGATACTTTAATACTGTATGTGAAATCATGCGAACTCTTCATGATCCTAACAAACAACACTGTAATAAAATGGTATTGCCACAGTGATCATTGAAGATATTTTAAAATAAAGAAAAACGTGTTTGGGTTAATAAGAGTTTTATTAAAGTTCCAAAAGACGGTACAACATATAAAGCTTGTAATACTCCGACTGTACAAAAAAAGTGGCCGTCAAACAAAGAGGACAACATGTGGCTTCAGCCACAAAGGGTGCAGGCCGAACACAGAAAGAACGTAGATACAGGAACCATCGGTGTAACAGTTGTAAACTGTCGTAGCTGTGTTGAGAAAGTACCAGAGCTTCAAGCGCTAATAGAAAGCACTGATGCTCAAATCGTTATAGGCACTGAAAGCTGACTAAGGCCGGAGATAAGCTCAGAAGAAATATTTGCGAAGAACCTAACGTTGTTCCGCAAGGATAGGCTATACACGGTTGGCGGTGGCGTGTTTGTTGCTGTCAGAAGTAGTTTACCTTGTAGCAAAATTGCAGTACATATTTCCTGTCAGTTAGTATGGGCAGAGCTCATTGTTGGAAACCGGAATAAAACAATAATTAGATCCTTTTACCGACCTCGCAATGCAGATGATACAGTTGAAGAAAGGTTCAAAGCAAACTTGAGTTTGATTTAAAACACGTACCCGACTCATACGATTATAGTTGGTGGTGACTTTAATTTACCCTCGATATGTTGGCAAAAATACATGTTTAATTCCGGAGGTACGCGTTTTCTGAAAACTATTTCGAGCAGTTAGTTCATGAGCCCATGCGAAAAGTAAACACTTGACCTCTTAGAAACAAATAATCCTGAGTTAATGACGAGCATCAAAACGGATACAGGGATTAGTGAAAACAGGGTTCTCGTAGCGAGATTGAATATTGTAGCGAGACTGAATATTGTAAACCCCAAATCCTCCAAAATAAACTAAAAATATACCTGCTGAAAAAAGCCGACCAAAATTCACTTGACGCCTTCCTGAGATACAATATCCACTCCTTCCAAACTAATGATATGAGTGTAGACCAGATGTGGCTTTAATTCAGAGAAAAAGAATCGGCAGTAATTCAGAGTTTTATACCAAATAAATTAACAAACGACGGAGCTGATCCTACTTGGTACACAAAACAGGTCAGAAGACTTGCAGAAACAACGAAACAAACATACCAAATTTAAAGAGACGCAAAATCCCTAAGATTGGCGATCTTTTACAGAAGCTCGAAATTTAGCTGGTCTTCAATGCGAGATGCTTACAACAGTTTTCACAACGAAACTTTGTCTCGAAGCCTGGCTGATAAAGCAAAGAGATTCTGGCCGTATGTGAAGTATTTTAGTGGCAAGAAACAATCAATGCCTTCTCTGCTCGATAGCAATGGAGATACTAACGAAAACAGTGCTGCCAAAGCAGAGTTACTAAACACAGCCTCCTGAAATGCCTTCACAAAAGAAGACGAAGTAAATATTCCAGATATAGAATCAAGAACAGTTGCCAACATGAGTAACGTAGAAGTAAATGTCCCCGGAGTAGTGAAGCAACATAAATCACTCAATAAAAGCAAGTCTTCTGGTCCACACTGTATACGAATTAGGTTCCTTTCAGAGGATGCTGATGCAGTAGCTCCATACTTGACAACCATATACAACCGTTCGCTCGACGAAAGATCCGTACCCAAAGACTCGAAAGCTGCACAGGTCACACCAATATTCAAGAAAGATAGTAGGAGTAATCCATTTAATTACAGTCCATATCATCAGCGTCGATGTGCAACAGGATTCTGGAATATATATTGAGTTCGAACATTGTGAATTACCTCGAAGAAAACGGTCTATTGACACACAGTCAACATGGGTTTAGAAAACATCGTTCTTGTGAAACACAACTAGCCGGCCGGTGTGGCCGAGCGGTTCTAGGCACTTCAATCTGGAACCACGCGACCGCTACGGTCGCAGGTTCGAATCCTGCCTCGGGAATTGATGTGTATGATGTCCTTAGGTTAGTTCGGTTTAAGTAGTTCTAAGTTCTAGGGGACTGATGACCTCAGATGTTAAGTCCCATAGTGCTCAGAGCCATTTTTGAAACACAACTACCTCTTTATTCTCATAAAGTGTTGAGTGCTATTGACAAGAGATTTTAGATCGATTCCGTATTTCTGGATTTCCAAAACTCTTTCGACAGTGCACCACGCAAGCGGTTTATAGTAAAATTGCGTTCTTATGGAATATCGTGTCAGTGATGTGACTGGATTTGTGACTTCCTGTCTGAGAGGTCACAGTTCGTAGTAACTGATGGAAAGTCATCGAGTAAAACAGAAGTGATTTCTGGCGTTCCCCAAGGCAGTGTTATGGGCCCTTTATTGTCCCTTATCTATACATACGATTTGGGAGACAAACTGAGCAGACGTCTTAGGTTGTTTGCAGATGACATTGTCGTTTATCGACTTAAAAAGTTATCATAAGATCAAATGAAAGTGCAGAACGATTTAGGAAAGATATCTGAATAATGCGAAAATTGGCAGTTGACCCTTAATAACGTCAAGTGTGAGGTCATCCACATGAGTGCAAAAGGAATCCCTTAAACTTCGGTTACACGATAAATAAGTCAAATCTAAAGGGCGTAAATTCAACTAAATAGCTGAGAATTACAATTATGAACAACTTAATTTGGAAGGAACACATAGAAAATGTTGTGGGTAACGCTAACCAAAGACTGCGTTTTATTGGCAGGACACTTAGAAAATGTAACAGATGTACTAAGGAGACTGCCTACACTACACCTGTCCGTCCTCTTTTACAATACTGCTGCACTGTGTGGGATCCTTACCACATAGGACTCACGGAGTACATCGAAAAAGTTCAGAGAAGGGCAGAACGTTTTCCATTATCGCGAAATATGGGACAGAGTATTACTGAAATTATACAGGATTTGGGCTGGACATCTTTAAAAGAAAGGCGTTTTTCGTTGCGGCGGAATCTTCTCACGAAATTCCAACCACCTACTTTCTCCTCTGAATGCGAAAATATTTTATTGACACTGACCTACATAGGGAGAAACGATCACCACGACAAAATAAGGCAAATCAGAGCTCGTACGGAATGATATAGGCGTTCGTTCTTTCCGCACGCTAAACGAGATTGGAATAAGAGAGAACCGTGAAGGCTGTTCGGTAAACCCTCTGCCAGGCACTTAAATGTGATTTGCAGAGTATCTATGTAGATGTAGATGTATTTGAAGCTCAGTTAGTCATTTCCAGGAGGCCTTGAGCTGAAACATCAAAGTATCAACGTCAGGCTTCATCTGACGATTCAAAACATCAATGTTTAATAAATACAGTAAATTTAACAGTCATATATAGTTCACACGCAGTTCTAAAAGCAAAGCCATTACCTCACTGTGGGCTTGCCATTGAAATTAGAAGTTTGTGCACACAACAAACGCGAACTTCAATACGTATTGTATGAAATACACTTGCACTTAGCTAACATCGTGCTGACAACACACTTCGCTGTTATATACCTGACAAAGTTGAAGAATACACCTGAAACGCATTACAACAATTATAAAAAGAGAAAATAAGGAGCTAAAGACACTTTTGGGCATGCAGATTCGGTCGACATCCGAGACAGAGACACACATCAGTACTACCGAAACCACGTAAACATCATAGACACCAAACTTAAGGATGAAGGAACATAGCTACTACAGAAAGGGTTAAATCAGAATGTCTAGACAAAAGTAAAGGAGCATTTCACTGAAAATTTGATCGTGGACTCTGAGAAAATGCTGCCTCAAGAACGGAAGGAAAATACAAACAAAATTACACATAGGACTAACAGGAGAACTGAGTGGCAAAGAAAACAAAAACGTCAGAGCTACAAGATCTATACACAATAAAACAAGAGAGAAAACCCCAGAAACAAAAACTTTGAAAACCCTTACAGAGAAATCACACATAGGAAACATAACCATAGACAATGCAAATAAGGATAACACAGTGGTTCTCGTGGATAAACAGGAATACAGTAGTAGGACACAAGAATACATTTTGCAGAATAAAATCACAAAACTAAAATCAGACACAACAAACACATTTCACATAAAAATGAAAATGCACTAAACGGTATAGAACACGCACTCGATGAAATACAAAAATTCATATGACATGTGTGAAACCTAATGCTGTAAACCTCTGAAGCCAACCCAAAGTTCATAAAGTAAATACATCCATGAGCCCAGCGGTAAAATACAAAATTCCCACATACTCCCGCATCAGACATTTGTTAAATGGATCCACACAGCAATATAAATGCACTAAATGACAAAACTGTGAAAAACACAGATTAACTAATAAACCATATGAAATGTTGTTACAGTCTAAATACAGTTATTGGGTCTCATTTGATGAAGAAAACATGTACTCCACAATTCCAGCCAAAAAACAGTCAAAGTAGTAGAAGAAGGCCAGCACAATTTCAATCACTAACTACAGGAATACATAACAATGATAAACACGCTCCTTCACATCATTACTGAACAAAACTACTTTGTATTCAATAAAGAATTTGTCTTACAAGAAGGATTGCCGATGGGATCCTCCACTTCACTGAAGTTCGCAAATAGCTTCATGAACAAGAGAGAAGAAATGATATTGCAGAAAACAGGACCAGGGAAATAGAGTATACTGTAGTGGTGGAGATACGTGGATCACATTCTCTGCTTGGTAGGCAAACCAGAAAGCAAGACAGTAGAACTGGACACAGAGATACACAACAAACAAAAACATAAAATTAACTTTACACAAAGAACAAATAAGCCAAATAAAGATGTAACCATCGCAAAAAAATATAACCAACACTCATTCAGCATCTACAGGGTAAGCACGATAATAAACATAATACTGCACCAATCATTTAATCACCCCCAGTCACAGTTCAGTGATCTATGCTGAAAAAAACAACTAAGAAAACGTAATAATAACAAGGTGACATAATAATTTAACTAGAAAAAAATGGATACTAAGGAGCTGTAGTTACAAACCTGAGTAAGAAATTCCAGATACACAAAAATAACAAAGAAAGTAACACAGCACCACAAAGAACCAGACACCCACAACACCAACCACAGAACCACACATCATTAACACCACCAATACACAGCAAGGAGACGAAACACACACTCAACACACGAACTAACACGCACTCACACAGAAACAAACTCGCACACGAAACTGGGAAAACCTCAAGAAACAAGGAATAAAAGCAGCATATCAGAACAATAACTCAGTACACTAAGGTCTAAAGAACATACACCCAAAATTTGGTATTTACCAACTCCAGTATAATAGTTGTGATTCTCTTTACTTTGGGCAGAGCAGTAGAATATTTGAATTTAAGAACGAAGTACATAAAATAGCATGGAGATATGGTATCACCCATTCAACATATGCAGAACACCTCCTACAAGAAAACTGTCACCCTACAACAGTATGGAAGATAGTCGCTCCTGGGCTGGAAACTCAACTTTTGTCAGGATAAAGGCCGAGGGACTTGTGTGGTGCTGTGAGACTCAATATAAATGATTAAAAATTTATTCATTTATTTCTCTGAAGACATCTCGTCGCCATATCTTTGGGAGTGGCTGGTGGCTTAGGAAGCCGGTGAGGAACCTACTGAACTCAGTGACTGGCTCAGGCAGACTTATCTCGCTGCATCATCCCTGAGCTTAGGGCGTGACTTCCAAAAGCTGGTTGTCACCGCGGTGTGCAAGACGCGCCCTGTAGGAAGCTCTGCACGGAGATGGCGGTGGCCGCGGCGATATCGGATGCCGCACCCCCTCAGACGGACCACGATGTCCCATGCCGTAAGGTGGTGCTGAATTTTGATCCTGGCCAACCAGTTCGGTAGGCCATCTGACGCAACCGATGCCGGAGTTTAGAGCAGTTTGTGCCCCAGACGAACGATGTTGGGATGCCCCTGGACAGCCCATCAGTGGCCGCTGACGCTGGAGACTGTTTTCGGACATCCATGGCTGTGGATCAGTTGTCGTCTCATAACCCAGAAAACGCAGCAGGAGTACGACAGTCACAGGAAAAATCTCATACACAAGATGTTACAATAATCAGAAAATCGGGTGCTAACGACTTGTACGCCATCGATGGAACTGATCGACTATGTCTCTCCTATGGAAGTGGTGAGTTTATGAGGTTGAGGAGAGACTCTGCTTTTTTCATCATGACCGAAACAATTCTGCTACATCTGCTTAACCACAGGGTCTTAAGCCCTTTGTCAAACCCTTGGTGGGTGTTGTTGTGTGCTCCTTAGCGTTTCTTACATAATGTTACGAGTATAACGGTGGCTTGTTGGTCTGCACTCGTCTGACCGTTTTCCGTTGAGCTTTCTCGCACTCACACTCGAAAGTGTTGATGGAACACTCTTGGTGACTGACGAACCGTGTCACAATGTTTATACGTAGAGGTTGGCTCGTGTTGACGCCTCTGTGCGCTTGAGCATTCTGTACGGACTCTGAAAATTTCACTTACCCTTTCCCTCACTTTGTTGATACATAACACTCGCCTCCACTTTAATAAAATTCGTCTCGACTTTTATTTTTTTCTTAATCTACTAGTGAATCAACTTGCATATTTAGATATGCTCTCAACCTTTGGTTTCCTTAACCACAAAAAGGCTTATCCTAGTTTAACATTATTTTCCTGGTTTGCTTCTTCATACATCGTGTCTCCTAAAATCTCTTATTCACGTGTACGAATTCGCTCCATAGGAATTTCGTGTAAAGTTGCTTATTTTGCACTTATAATTTTTCTTCTCACGTGAAAATGAACTGCACAAGGAAATTCTAGTATCCCAATATCACTAGTGGTTGGTGCGCATATCGTAATGATATTATGTCAACGTTTCTGTTGATATTTCCATTCACGCTGTTACATTTGATCTACCGAAATTTGTTCTTCCTCTGAAATAATTAATTCGTCTATTGCCTGTAGTAAAGTGATGTCCAAGGTACGTCCCAAGATGGTTATGTTTTTTACGTGTAACAGACTTAAACGTTTCTCTGGTCAATATAACACTGGCCAAATTCCTATAATTATCTTGGTACCTGTAGTTGTAACATGAAGTTGAAACTTAGTTCCAGCTCTGTCACATTTGGTTCCATTAACTAATAAACCACTCTATCTTAACTTTATTTTCGTCATACCTGTAAATATTTTATTGTTGTAGCAAATTTTCTCTTACTGTCTAAGATGAGAACACCGAATGGATCCAGTGTTTGCAAAGCCGCTGAAAGTGAGGTTATGGCATTGATACCACCTTCTTACACGCTAATGCTTCCATATTTCCTAGGAATAACTGCATTTCACACTACTTGTTATCGGTACGTACTACCTGAGATGAATAAACGGTGATTCCCTGATACAGTTGCTAAGATCCTTTACTGGCATAGCAACATGAGTGTCCCTTTGTTTCGAAACACGTAACACATCACTAGTTTCATCCTGAAAGCTTTATCGATAAACTCCCATTTGATTGGAAACTGTATATTAATGTATACGCTAGTCTGATCTGAATAAACTTAAACTATAGAAACATGAGAGGATAAGGCTATATTACTTTTTACCGTAGCAACAACTTGTAGTAACCCTGTCGAAATTCTTTCTCTGCTCGCTGTAGTCCTAATAGAAATGGCTACGGTGTAAACAATGTTATACTTAACTGTCCATGTGTGGTATGATTCTTTAACCCTGTCTACTTCCAGTCTGGTGTCTCCCAAGCTATCAGCTAGCTCCCGCAGCATCTGGTTACAAATAACTTCTCATTTAGTGTTCTCAAATGATTTTGGATCTCTTTAAAATCTTTATTTAGCATTACTATCGTTCCTTCACTATATAACTGCAACTCGGTTGTCATTTTGTCCGTAATTTCCATTAATTTCAACATCCCATGTTTCATATTTGTGCTCTGTTTTGTATGCCAACTCGCATTTTTGTATGCCAACTTGCATATTTTTCGCCATTTCAGTGCTTTCCCTGTCATACTATTTAAATTTGTGGTGTTCTCATTATCTGCTGTCCCCAATATCGTTTTTTACAGTTTTCAACCAACATCTAGCCGACCTCTCTTTTTCGCACTAGCGTTTCTGGAATTATCCATGTCAGTTGCTGTAACTGACCCATAAGTTTTTCGTACGAAGGCTTCAACTCTAGATACTCGTTCCTCATATCTGTTAGCATCTCCCAATGGGCTGCAATAGTAGACGCGTCTATGAATATATCCTGTAACAGTAGAACATTTCTTTCCTCGCAGGTGTGAGATTTAGCGACCACTCGTGGTTTGTGAGAAGCACGTCTGGCTGCCATGAGAATGAGATTCCATTTACCAATGGCTGCAACTTAATTACATCTACTTCACACCCGTGTAAAACGGTATATATTTCGCCACCACCTTCGACACCATCTAGGAGAAAGGAGTTATCATGAACCCCTTCTTCCTCAGAATGAGTGGCTATATCACCGAAAACTACACATTACTACAGAAAACTAAATACACTCCTGGAAATTGAAATAAGAACACCGTGAATTCATTGTCCCAGGAAGGGGAAACTTTATTGACACATTCCTGGCGTCACATACATCACATGATCACACTGACAGAACCACAGGCACATAGACACAGGCAACAGAGCATGCACAATGTCGGCACTAGTACAGTGTATATCCACCTTTCGCAGCAATGCAGGCTACTATTCTCCCATGGAGACGATCGTAGAGATGCTGGATGTAGTCCTGTGGAACGGCTTGCCATGCCATTTCCACCTGGCGCCTCAGTTGGACCATCGTTTGTGCTGGACGTGCAGACCGCGTGAGACGACGCTTCATCCAGTCCCAAACATGCTCAATGGGGGACAGATCCGGAGATCTTGCTGGCCAGGGCAGTTGACTTACACCTTCTAGAGCACGTTGGGTGGCACGGGATACATGCGGACGTGCATTGTCCTGTTGGAACAGCAAGTTCCCTTGCCGGTCTAGGAATGGTAGAACGATGGGTTCGATGACGGTTTGGATGTACCGTGCACTATTCAGTGTCCCCTCGACGATCACCAGTGGTGTACGGCCAGTGTAGGAGATCGCTCCCCACACCATGATGCCGGGTGTTGGCCCTGTGTGCCTCGGTCGTATGCAGTCCTGATTGTGGCGCTCACCTGCACGGCGCCAAACACGCATACGACCATCATTGGCACCAAGGCAGAAGCGACTCTCATCGCTGAAGACGACACGTCTCCATTCGTCCCTCCATTCACGCCTGTCGCGACACCACTGGAGGCGGGCTGCACGATGTTGGGGCGTGAGCGGAAGACGGCCTAACGGTGTGCGGGACCGTAGCCCAGCTTCGTGGAGACGGTTGCGAATGGTCCTCGCCAATACCCCAGGAGCAACAGTGTCCCTAATTTGCTGGGAAGTGGCGGTGCGGTCCCCTACGGCACTGCGTAGGATCCTACGGTCTTGGCGTGCATCTGTGCGTCGCTGCGGTCCGGTCCCAGGTCGACGGGCACGTGCACCTTCCGCCGACCACTGGCGACAACATCGATGTACTGTGGAGACCTCACGCCCCACGTGTTGAGCAATTCGGCGGTACGTCCACCCGGCCTCCCGCATGCCCACTATACGCCCTCGCTCAAAGTCCGTCAACTGCACATACGGTTCACGTCCACGCTGTCGCGGTATGCTACCAGTGTTAAAGACTGCGATGGAGCTCCGTATGCCACGGCAAACTGGCTGACACTGACGGCGGCGGTGCACAAATGCTGCGCAGCTAGCGCCATTCGACGGCAAACACCGTGGTTCCTGGTGTGTCCGCTGTGCCGTGCGTGTGATCATTGCTTGTACAGCCCTCTCGCAGTGTCCGGAGCAAGTATGGTGGGTCTGACACACCGGTATCAATGTGTTCTTTTTTCCATTTCCAGGAGTGTACAATGACATTAACCTACGTAACTCAGTATAACATCAAAGACATTATGCTGCTTATCCCTGGACCTAAGTCCATATGATACATACTGTGATACTTTTGTTCCGTGTGGTAACTTCTTCTTTTGCCATAATGGTGAGGATACTTGCGGCATCGCATCAACGATACCCTTAAATGGTTTTATCCGACCAACATACAGTAGCGATGTTTTGATCAGTAAGTGCTATTGGACATTGCCCGTTGAAATCATCTCCATTAACCTGATAAGATCCTTGAAACATTTCGAGAATTTCTTAGTTTTACTGTTTGGCGTATCAGGAATGGCCAGTAGGACCCACGGTCCTGCTCTGTAATGGGGTAATTCACTCAAAACGTGCCCAACACGTTCTTGATGCTTCAGCGCTTTCGTATTAGTATTACTCGTTTCCATACTTCTTTTAATGTTTCCGCGAATTTTCTTACATGTTCGCCCTGTGTATCCATATTAGACCGCTTCACATCAACAGGAGACGTCACCTTTCACTTACACACTACTTCGTACGGCAAAAGACCTGTTCCTATGTGGATCTGATTGTTGTACGCACTCACCACGTAACTTAAATACATATCCCAGTCTAAGTGTTGGCTACTCACGCAGTGACTTAACATTTTCGCTACGGCACGGTGAACTCGATCTGTACGACCATTTTCTTGTGGGTGGAACGAACTGGTACGCAGTTTCTTCACTTACTATAGGCGACATAACTACGTCATCAGATCAGACATAAAATTAGATTCTTGATCTTTGCCTATATGTTCCGGTACTACAAATTTAAGTACCTAACTGTTAGCATTGGCTGAATGACACCTAGCAAACTTCTCTCTCGAACGAATTTTGGTTCCTACAAGCTCGGTATTCAGGACTGGTGTATTTACATGTCAATGTCCAGCACATAGACACCTACTGTATTCCTTAGTATCACTACATCGTCTTAGCCATTGTTTCGCGCTGCTCTCAGGAATGCCACATCGTGCCCCACCTACAGATTTTGCCAAACTCCTTCCCTCCACGAGAGCGATGATGTGGTCGTAAAGATCCTGTTGAAAAGTAGGCAACGCTTATGAATATAGTGGCTGAACTCAAAGCATGGTGATTCAGGTATCTGACCTAAAATCGGAACTGTGTGAATGACTGGTGACAGTAAGCACGAATAACCTTATGCCTCGTATTACTCCTGTCAAAACAGTCATCACTGTACACCGCTTTCATTTTTCTATGGATTTCAATTGGAGGCACATTATCTGCGGTTAGAAACTCTGTTACAGCACTCTGTTTCTCACTTACCGACAAAGTTAGATTTAACACCGTCATGTTACACCCTACAAATTGGAGCCCTCTAGCTATAGAGGGTTGCAACTGCGCCAACTTGAGATCACAATAAAAAACTACCATTCGTTACGTTTCAGGATGCTCTCGTACAATGGTGTGTCAGACTTAAGAACGAGTATAACTTTCTCATTATGCCAGGTAACATAGACCGATGAAACTTGGACCATACGTATGATAAACAGCTACAGTAATGTAAAGAACAGAAATGACTCGTATACTCAAAGACAATTATTACACTGAAGATATCGCGGTTTATGTTAGTCTCTTGAACATTAAAGAAAATAGGACATGGTTCTCAGTAGGGTGTGTGATCACTACCGATGACAATGCCGTCTCTGCAACGTCCTGCCATCCTGAGCTCAAAGTTGGTAAGGAGTTCTTGTCGGGGGCTTTCCGTCCCCTCACCAGTGCAGCTGCAGATAGCTCGGTAGACGTCTCCCCGACGCATTCCACACATGCTACATAGGACTGAAGTCGGGGGAACAGATCGGCCAGTCCACTCCCCGAGTATCGTGCAGTTTCCAGAGCTCGTCCAGGTGCACAGTTCGATGCAGCTGCGCACTGTCATCCATGAAAATGAAGTCGGGGTAGACAACACCCGTCAAAAGACGCACTTTGGGAAGGAGTACAGTGTGACAATTGTGGTGTCCTGTGAGAATTTCTTGTTCAAAGCTTTGAAGGTCAGTACGCCCAGGCAACACTATGCCTGCCAGCACCCTAACACCTGGACCACCAAAACGATCATGTCCGACAATGACGGAAATGTCCTCACGTGGCGGAATGGGGCAGCGCAGTTAATGCAACCAAGAACGTTGTCGAACATGATGATTTGGTGGTCCAGGTGTTATGGTGTGGGAGGCATGAAGTTTCATAGGCGTATTGACCTCCAAATCGTCAAACACGATACACTTCATAATCAACGTTACTGTGAAACTGTACCCCTTCCTCATGTGCGTCCTTTTAGGCATGCATTCGGACCTGACCTTATTTTATGGATGGTAGTGTGCGACGGCCTCGAACTGCGTAAGTGGAGGTGCTATTGTAACGAGAGGATATTCGGAGAATGGACTGGTCTATCAGTTCCCGCGACTAAAATCCAGTCGCGCACATGCGTGAAACGTTGGGGAGACGTATTGCAATACGTCCACATGCACGAACTATCACATAGCAGTTGTCAGTCCCGCTGGTGGAGGAATGGAACGCCCCATCACAAGAACTCTTTACCAACCACGGGGTCAGCAGGGAAGCACGTCACAGTGAATAAAAGTGTTATTTTCGATCGCATCACTGCGTATTTATTCCTTTCACCTTCTATGTTCTACTGTAGCAGTTCTTTCTGTGTATCGTCCAAGTTTCATCGAACTGGCGGTGGCACATAAAGGGAAAGCTACTTTCCTTCTTAAGTTTCACACATCAGGATTACTACTTCATAAACCCAAAGAATTATTTATGTCACGAAAAACTATCGTTGGGATCTGAATATTACTTAAAACTTTAGCTTTATCTTATTTTTTGATTAAAACAACTAACTTAATGCGAATAGTTAATTAGTCTCTACGTTCGTCAAAGCTACAGCCGACATTTCTTGAGACAGTACTGAAATCGTCATTGCAGAGTCATTGATTCTGAAGGATAATTCCAGTTTCACTATTAATTCGTGAAACGACTGTACAATGGTAGGAAAATAATTAACGTATTCACTTTCATCTTATGATAAATCTATAAAAATTGTAATGAATGTTCCTTTCAGTTGCCGTATTCTAACAAGAGGGTGAGTCCCAAACTTTCTTTAGCGTTTCTGAATGTATTTATAAATAAAATAAGCAAACACTGCTTGATTTCTTACGCTTACGTCCATAGTAGTCCTGCACGATTGTCCCTGGGATTTATAACCATGTTTACTCAACCGATTTCTGACGTTGTGGCTGCTAATCGCCCGCATGCATCGATCCTAGGAAAGCGAAGAAAATGTTTGACTTGAAGGCAGTAATTACAATTCAAGTTGAAATATGCTGTTATTTGTGAACCGTATAACCAAGCTGGTTGCCTTATTTGCAGGCGGAACTATTCCAGCAATGTGGCGTCTCATTCTCCCTAGGAGAAGCTGGAACTGTGCAGGTGAGTCGTTAGCGCCGTGTTTCCGTCACGTGTGAAGAACTCCGGTCGCGATAAAATCGTAGGCGTCCCGTAATGAACCGGAGAGCCTGCGTCGGCGAGGCGCACATGGAAGCCGGCGAAGAATGTCCGGGCGCAGGGTTCGCTGGCGACACTTCTAAATATATCGCCTTAAGGCTTCCAGCTATATATAAGCGCGTGGCGCGCCTGCCGACAAATTGTATCATTAGCCGAACGGCCACAAAAAGCGCCTGACATGTCCTCTCCCCCACGCAGGCAGCTTTTTACCGTAACATTCGTTTCTCTTCCATCTTGACGCCACATTGCCACCTCGGTCTTTCATATGCGCTTCACAGTCGATAATTCCTAATCTGCCAAAACATTTTCGTCATTCCTTTTTAAGGATTTATTTCTCATGAACTTCCTTTGTCTGGGTTTAGGATATTCTAACAACTAAAAGCAGCTGTGGTAGTAATGAAAATTTTCTTTATCTTTTTATAACATCTGAAACGTAGTACATCATTCAGCTATCAGTATAAATCAAGTCACAACGAAACTAACGAAAAAAATGGAAGTAAGCTGGGGGTAAATCTGTCATCAGCCTGAAGCCTCCGAGCCACATTATTTTTTAAATTAAACAATTGAAATATTGTGTTATTTCCCAAAAAAATCTCTCCTGTTGACTCAGATAAGGAACTTACGGGTATGAGCATAGGCACCTTATTGCTTTCCGCATTACGTAGTCGGAGTCATGGTCTCAACAGTGGTTATTTGGATAACCTCACAAGGGCAAAACATTGTTCCACGATAATCATCTGGTCTGAAGTATTCAACATCTATATACAATTATCATCCTATTTCAAAGTACAAAATATTACTTATAACTGCATATGATGAATATAAGGCATTTACTGAAGATTCTTTACACACAGATAACACACGTTACTTCTACAGTAACAAAATCAATATTTTCTTCGTAGTTTTTGTAGCTTTAACTCTTAACATATTGTCAGAAGTGATTAAATGTTGCTCTTTGCACACTGATTGTCACAAACATCCCCAGCCAACCGTATTTTTTTGCCTCCTTTTAATGTATGATATTTGACGTCTCGCCAGCTGCATAGTTGCTACTGACCTACACTTTATCTAGTGATGTTGACGTTTACGACGCATATAGGTGCTTGTTTTCATGTTTCCACACAGTGGCGCAAGAGAGGGTGTTGCTGAGCCATAGTGTAGAATTACTCCCTCCTGCAGTAATCACTCATCTAAGATACTGTAATCCTCACTTCATACAAATTCAGCTTTATTCCGATTATTATTCCTGGGGTTGCAACTTTCAAAAAAGTTCCCATTCACAAACCATTAAAGACAGATTTTGAACCGGCAACTTTCTAATAGAACTTTCAGGACAAAATTAAATGATTTGTGTGCTAAAACACAGCCTAATGTCATTATCATGATTAAGATTGCTGGAGGGACACACACGCAAAGTGTTGGCCTCAAAAAGTGTTATAGTACTATTCTGAGTTCATTCGGAAAGTGGTGTAACAGCACATACGTGGAGATGAATTACATTTTGTGGGGGCTCTGTGGGCTGTGATGTGTGGACTCGGGGCAACTGGCACAGCTTGGAGAAACTGCAATATCTTCATGTGTTGTAATCTTTGCTCGCAGATAAATGGTCAGTGCTGGCGAGATTAATAAATTTAGCGAGTTCTTCATCATCTGACTCTGCATGCGCAGTGGTCGCCGCGGGCTTCTAGCCCTCAATGATAAAAATCACTGAGAACTTTTGCAACTACAACAGCAGGGACAATGACACAGTCTCTGAATCGTTGCTCAAGCAGTGAATCCTCTACGCGTACTCATTAAAGAATCGTCATGACTGGACGATTCTGATTTTTGTGAACTGCTTTCTAGAAGCTACGGTGCTAATAGAGAAATCAGAAAACGTGCTAATGAGATCCCTTTGACAGAAGCCACTGACGATCCACGTCTTCAGTTCGTTTCCTGACGTCTACCACTTCACCGAGCAAGGCGTTCAGTGTGAAGACAATTAATTCACGTTAGGGAGGACGACGGTTCAAATTACTGTCAGGTCGTTCACAGTTAAAATTGCAGCACCATGTAGGCACCAATTAGGCATGAAGTTTACTCGTACTTGCCTATGCAAGTGACTATTATGTGTGACTTGAAAGTATTCTGTGGTTTACTACTGTTGATAAAATCAACGATTTAGCTATGACGTTCCTCGTAAAATTCACTTACGGGAGATGGATTAATTTCAGTGCGCTTCTAGACAGAGGGTACTGTCATTTACTGTATCAGTTCGTCATCCAGCGCTACGACCCAGTAACATACGGCGTTAGTGCAGAACGGTACCCCACGTTTTAACATGAACTCTTTTAGCTCATTTACATCGAAAAAGTTCAAAGAAGAGCGTCTCGTTTTGTACGACCGCGAAATAGGGGAGATAGTGCCACAGACATGATACATGAATTGGAGTGGCAATCATTAAAACAACGGCGTTTTTCGTTGCGACGGAACCTTCTCATGAAATTTAAATCGCCGGTTTTCTCCTCCGATTGCGAAAACATTCTGTTGGCACCCACCTACATAGGGAGAAAGGATCATCACGATAAAATAAGAGAAATCAAGGCTCGCACAGAAAAATTTAAGTGCTTGTTTTTCCCGGGCGCCATTCGAGAGTGGAACGGTAGAGAGACAGCTTGAAGGTGGTTCACTGAACCCTCTGCCAGGCACTTTATTGTGAATAGCAGAGTAATCACGTAGATGTAGATACGTACACACGGTTTCTTTAACGTTATTGGGCATGTAATTTCTCTGTCTTCCTCATGCAACTGCAATAAAAACTTATTTTTTTTTATAGATTACATGTTTAAAAATGAAATCTTCCACGGCATAGAAGGAGTTGTGCACAACAAATTATTTTATGTTCGCTCGAAAACTTGCTTTACTTCCTTTCAGACACTTTTGTTATTGTGAAAATGGCAAACCGTTTCTGTTAATGCCGTTGATTACCTGAAGAACGGAGAATAAAGATTAGCTTTTCTTGTATTGTGGTAAACATGAACATTATTACTCTTCTCAAATTGTGATGGTGCACTTAAAGGGCCTAAGCCCATGACGTGGTATCTACAGGGTAACTGCGGGCGACACATTACATGCTCTTACTACTGCTCGCTCTGCTGCTATTGAATGATATTCCATAAAATAGTTTCGTAAGACGCTATTGAATGAAAATATACAAAATATATTGGGAGATTGATTCGTTTATTTCCAAGACTAGCAATGACAGTAACAGCAAAAGTATCAGAATTTAGCTGTTTGTGCAGCTCAGTAACGCGGTTCTTCCATTTCGTGTTTCCGTGAGTATGTACACTAAAATACAGAATATGGAAGCATGCACTCTGTTTACCGATAACAGTTCAAGTGCCACATCATTTGTGGGTACGGTACTAATTGTTGTACGGAACTGAAGATGGTGTGTGTTCCTAAAATTAAGGGAGAGTCCGTTTTCACAAAACCAGTTAACCACTTGACTGCGCAGTTTATTGCGCTGGTAAGCAGCCAGTGCCGGGCTAGTGGCGTCATCTACCGCGCTGCTGATGCGTGGAGTTCCGCACGCCGATACCTGTTACCGCGTCGGTAATTATTTCCGAGCCTCGCGCTACTAGCTTGTGGTGCACCACAACCTTGCCTCTTTGCCACGAGTTTTTCAAACCAAGTCACTGTTGCGACTATTAGATAACGATTCGAAGCTTTTTGCAATAACAATGTTTTTGTAAAAACAAAATTATTTTATATTTGTTTAGACATTTTGAGGAAGTATTTTAGTGGTGAAGCCAATGCATGCACAGTTTTTTCGAACAAATTTATTAGAACTTAGTTGTATGTTACAATTCAAAAAATGGTATTGCACGTAGTCCCACATCGCTCTCTTCACAGATGTGTTTCTCTTCTTTCTTTTTTCCCGTTGGCGCTCGTTTTGCTGCAATTCACTCGGAATGCTTGTCTGTATACGATGGAAAGCGCTCCTGAAAATGTCCCCCTTCAAATGTCTTGGGCTGATGCCTGTCAAGACCTTCCAGATTTTCTATGCTGGGAGGATGAGTTGACATCTACACTGTATTTTTAGAACAAATTTTCAATGAGATTAATTTGGAGGTCAATGTTCCCGAATTTTCCACAAGGTTCCTAGCATAACAGGTACGAATTCAGAGCTGCTACATTCATGACATGGAAAAACTGTTTCATACAATATCTTCGAAGACGTTTTCTTGTGGCCGATTAACTTGTCACGTATTGATCAGCTAAATCAACGCCACCTATCTTATCATTGTATTTCAGTATTGTTTCAGTTTTCTTTTTCACTGATGTCCTCTCCTCAGTCTGCTGCAGCTCAACGCTGTAAACTGAAAATGTTGTACGCGTCTTACTTATCTCGCCATCTCATTCCCATCAATTTCTCGCTGTAAAATGTCATAATATTACCTTTCTCGAGTTTTGACTCCTTCAGAGATGCTGGCATTCCTTTCCTGTTAATCATAACACTACCAAGGCAGTCAGTGCTTTTAGAAATGAATAAATCGAACAGCTGAATATTAGTATAAAACCTGTCGGTAAACACAGTATGTCCCTTGCTAAAATATCCATAAAGCAAAGGCGAGTTAACTTTAGACGCTATGTTATGGATCAAATACTGTGCCTTTCCCACTGTAAATTATAGAATGATATTAACACGCTACACTTGCTTCACACAATTACAGTGATCTAATACCAAAGCGAGCACGTTTCATGGGTATGTACTGCTTGATAGAGAGCCGTCATTTCCACAGCAACAGCGATTCATCAATGGATAATTTACACTCGGGTGTATAAGCCTCCTCAGTTTGTTTCTGTAGATAATCAGATGACCAATGACAGGTTTTAATTTATACAGTTTAATAGGAATACCAAAGTCTTTTGAATGAGCTCTGTTTGCAATAAAATGAAAGAACTCCAAGAGGAGACTAAATCTGCTTTATGATATAACTTTACAGAAAATTTGTTTCTAGAACTTCTTTCCCAAATAATACATTTTATAGTCTGGTTTTTGAATAATCCTTTGGAGAAATAACGTGTCGAATAAAGAATATAATTCTCTATTGTTTGTTTCTATTCAGTGGTGGACAAGTGATCGCTGTTTCAGTTTGCCAGCATGCGCATTTTTGAACTGTTCAGCATGTTTGTTCGACTCGCTCGTTGTCTTTGTTGGCCAGCTATCATAAAAAATGAATATATTAAGTGGATTTGGATGATCTCCAAAACAAAGTTTTACACGTCGAATTCCCGTGATTGGGAATTGACTCCTATCAGCACTACAGGTACCTGACCACGATCTTATACAACCAGAACCGTTGTCAGCAGTCATCACTTCTTCTTTGACGTCCCCTTCACGACGTGATGTTTCTTGAGTCACTGTCATTGTAGTTATCACCACCGTCCTCTTCAGTACTACTCGAATCACTGTCGTTAGACCACTCATAATCAGTTCCGCTTAGTAATCTCTCAATATCGTCACACACAGAGATGAAGAGGATACACGCTTAGACAAGTTTACGCTTTTGTGTCTACTGCCAAACTAAATAACTGTTTCACACAACAGACCACCAGCAACATATGATGGGAGACTTATCAACTAGGTTAGGCCACCCTTGCGGCTGATATAGACGTCTAAACGCATTTCGTAGAGGACGGCGTGTACAGCCGACTGCGTGCTCTGGCGCCGCTCGTCGACCACGCTGCGCTGCCCGGCCAAGCCGGTTGGATTCAGTTCGAAAAGCACGCACGGTGAGGCGACATGGCCACCCGATCCCAGTTCGTCGAGCGCGGGGCCAGTGCCGAAATGGATGCCGAGCTCAGCTCGTCAGAATGGTTGAGGGGCTAGTAATGACCCTTCACCGCAGATTTACAGGACGGTTATAATAAACTTTCGCTACTTGAGAGGGCCTCCATGAAAAAAGAGATACCGGAGGACAATGAAACTAAATGGAAACATTTCTAAGGACATACGGAAGAGAAACAACGAAACAAATGAATTTTAATTTCCACGGGAGAAGGCAACAATACTAAATGTGACGACCATTTGTTTTCACAAAAGCCTGGAGACGTACTAGAGATATCATTTTACAACTGTTCACAGAATTTTTCGAACGGTGCACCATGAAACGTTCAGGGTCGTGACAGACCTCTTGCCCTGTCTGAAGATCTCACGTTGCGTCTAGCGTCCTCAGCCATGGCAACAGTAAATTCTTCAATAGTTTGTGGCTAAACTGACCGTCGTCTTCTCCCAGGAGCAATTCCCAAATCGCCAGTTAATTCGAACTTCCGAGTCGTGATCTTTAATCCCGGTGCGGAAAGAGTAACTCTCATTATTCCTATAATGCTTCGATACTCGCGAAGATCAGCAGCACTATTACTGTCCATCTGATAAAACAGCTTTGCGATTAAAGCCTCTCTCACTTGTACAGACCCATCCTGATTATCTGCCACTGTAGTGCAATATGATGCTTGTGTTTCAACCCACTCTCGTCGTGTCGGTACCAGCGCGTAACGGCAAATCGTGACACTGACATGACTAAAATTGCAAATCCTGCAGTGCACACTCTAAACATCATTTCTGTAAGGTTGGGTACCCATACTGTCAATAGTTTTCCGTCTACAACGGCTCAAGTACAGAAAGTGTAATTACACCCACCCTGTAACTCAACGAGGCAAGTGGTTTGTATGTTCCAGTCCATTGTATGGAATCAGTACAGTGATACGGTTCCACATGGAAGTGTGTCTAAACGGATAAAACGAGCTCCTGTGGACGGAATGTCTAGCACCACACCAGGAACGAAGTAATCCGATTTGCTTGTAGCTGACTGTCAATAACGGGTACAAGGAATGTTTAACTACTCGGAGTCACGTAACACGGCGTAGAAAGACTGTTGGTAATAAGTGTCAGACCTTAATCATTTCAAAGTCAGATTCAATCGCGCCAGAAACTGCTGCTGTTAGTGAACGCATGTTCATCTTAACCAGTTACCGATCAAATATTGTGAAGGCAACTGCATTTAGTGGACATTTGGAGTCGGATATATTGCATACGTCCATTGCTCGCAGCAGCACATTAAGCTCTACCTCTTCAGTGGGAAATACAACACACAAATTTGACTGTAGCCTCTTATCAAATGACCTGAGGTGTCGAGGGCACCGATGGCCCAATGAGGCATTTAATCTGAAGTGTGTGAAGCGTGTAGTTGAGGCGTAAGCTGGTTCTGTGATGTTCCTGAGATGTTTCTCATACCACGACTCGGCCCACTCATTCCAGTTACCGTGAACATGAACTAGGATGTTTATTTCAAAGTTCATGGTGATCAAGCGCTGCTCTTTCTTCTACATCCTGATGAGAGTGCTGTGGACGCTCCCGTCTTCCAAAATGACAACTGCCGTATTCACAGGTTCAAAAATGGCTCTGAGCACTATGGGACTTAACAGCTGTGGCCATCAGTCCCCTAGAACTTAGAACTACTTAAACCTAACTAACCTAAGGACATCACACACATACATGCCCGAGGCAGGATTCGAACCTCCGACCGTAGCAGTCGCGTGGTTCCGGAATGCGCGCCTAGAACCGCGAGACCATCGCGGCAGGCTCTTATTCACAGGACTTCACAAATACGTTCCTAGTTTGATGATCACTCAGGCATCCTCTCGTACCTCGAATGGCTAACTGTACCATTCGATCTTAATCCCGCAGATAATATCCTTGACTGTTTGGAAAAGCGGGCGAAACATAGCACTCAACATCCCAGTAATTTGGTAGCTCTACAACCAACGAGTGCCTTCAGCTGTATATGGCATTCCCGAACAAACTTGTGGACCTAATTTGTCGCCAATTTAATACCAATATCCAGACTGGTGTTACACAGCGTTAGAGCGAAGTCTTCTGCTGTGACAAATTTTTGTCCGGTGAGCTTATTTACGCACTGTAATTAGCTGCCTAATATAATTCTTTTGCCACAGGAGTTACAATCTTTGGGAAACAGTTTCTTTGATAGGTGGTGGTTACTCTTCAACTGCTGGAATAATTGCCTCTCTAATAACTGTCAACTGATTATTCTTTGCAGTCCAGTAGAAACATGAGAATAATTTGTCTCTGAGCATCCCAATCCCACTTTTTTGATACAAGCAAGGGAAAAGACACATAAAAATTTAAATTTGAGGCCCCAAAGATAAATTTATGGACTTATGGTTTATACCATTTTTGTTCACTATAGTTATTTAGTTTTCACTGAAATGGGAGAGGATGGTGAGAATACATCATCTGTCTTCAGCTGGAGTCTTCTACTACGATGGAATCAAAGATGTATTCTTTTATATTGCTCCTCCAATCGTACATTCGCCTGAGTTCGATTGAACAAATGGTGGAGACTTAGCAATATTGTGGTTGACAGTTTCGTGCTAACAGTAGTATATGCGATTTATAACCAATGATGTGTTGTACACTAGTGTCAAATCCAATACAGTACCTGATCAAAAGTATCTGGACACCTAGTAGTTGATATCAATATGGCGTGTGCTCACTCTTTTCATTTATTATAGCTTGAACTCTGCTGAATGCCGTTTCAGTTACCTGCCTTATGTATGTAGTGGAATGACAGCTCATTTTTCCTGAGCAGTCCAAACTAGAGAAGGTAGGGATGTCGTACGCAGTGGCCAGTAAGGATGTCGACGTTCTAACTCATCCCAAATGTGTTCCATAAGCATCATGGACGGACTCTCGGTAAACCAGTGTGTACTGAAATTTTGTTGTCTATGAACAACTGAAATGAAATGTGAGTGTGGCTAGGGCCTTCCAACAGGTGGACCGGTGGTCTTTTTAGTTGGCACCTCTTCGGCGACTTGCGTGTGAGTGAGGATGAAATGATGATGAAGACAACACAACACCCAGTCCACGAGCGGAGAAAATTTCCGACCTGGCCAGAAATCGAACCCCAGCCCCTACCGTGGCATTCTGCTGGGGTGATCATTCAGCTAAGAAGGCGGGCTGCAATATATTGAATCACAGGTGTTGCGTTATGACTTGGTACACTGTCATGCTGATGCAAACAGTCATCATCTGCGAACTGCTCCTCTACTGTACGAAATACACAATGCTGTAAAATGTGTTCATATTCTTCCGCATTTAGCATTTTCTTAAACATAAAAAAGGGACCTAATCCTAACATCCTAGCCACGATAAACATCACTAATTCGTAACACCATCTCCTCCGTACCTCACTATTGACAATACACATGATACTAGATAACATTTTAAGGCACTCGCCAAACACAAACCCTAATATCCAATTACCACAGGGTGCAACGTGATTTATAAAAGCAAATCACTCGTTTCTAGTCATCCACTGTCCAGTGGCCTCGCTCTTTAAACCACCTCAAGCATCGTTAACCCCTGACTGCTGGAATGTGTGGATTATGACGAGCTGCTCGATCGTAGTACCTCATTCTTTCTAACGCCTTCGCACAGTCATTGTGCTAGCTGGAATACTGTTAGCACTTTGAAAATCACAAGTGATTGCTTCCGCTGATATGTGATTTTTTACAACTATCCTCCGCAATGCTGGACGGTTGCTGTCCCTCAGTACATTAGGTATGCTTAGTCTTGGTTTAGCTGTGGTTTTCCCTTCGCGTTTCCACTTCACAAGCAGATCACCAAGAGTCAATCTATGCAACTTTAGAAGGGCTAAATGGCCCTGACGAATTTTTTACTCAGGTGACATCCAATGACTAATCCACGTTCGAAGTCACAGAGCTTTCCTGAACGAGCCATTCTGCTGTTACTGCATTGCTACAAACTTTCATAGCAGAAGATCCATTTCTCATGAAATCTAGTGGTCAGTTCTGCATTAAATTGGAATATCCGGATTCTTCTGATCATATAGTGCACGTGTAGTTTTATAATGGTCAAATACACAATATCTACCCTGTTTTAGAGTTCATAAAAGGCCGTATTTCTAGGGAAACTTAAAGATGAAAGTTTCGCTAGATTTACTTTTTAATCTGTTTTCCATATTGCTAGAATAATGGTTCAGATGGCTCAGAGCACTATGGAACTTAACATCTGAAGCCATCAGTCCCCTAGAACTTAGAACTACTTAAACCAAACTAACCTAAGGACATCACACACATCCATGCCCGTGGCAGGATTCGAACCTGCGACCGTAGTGGTCGTGCGGTTCCAGACTGAAGCTGCTAGAATAATATTTCATTGATTAGAGCTATACATATCGTAGGTATGTATACTTGGTGTTCTCTTTTGTGTATTATATCGCTGGATCGGGAGCTGAAGCATTGCCAAGCGTTTCGTGCATTCGTTGTTTCAGCCCACTAGAGTGCCGTCAAGACGGCATGTCAAATTCTCCGCAATCCAGTCTCTCGGGTATTCTGGCCCGAAGTATTGTGGGAGAGGCTCTGCGGAAGATTCAGGGGAAGTAATGGGAGGCTATTGTACTGTGTAGCCTCGCGAGGAGTGTTACCTTTACCGCGCAACCGGCGAAAGGCAGATATCACAAACCGCGATCCAGTACCAACTGATCACCAATATTCATCGCTGAAGATCTTGGCATAGTGTTGCAACTTACACTCGCAAAGAAAAGCCAGTCACGTTTGAGCTCCGTCTATGCTGTGTTCGTAAAAGCACAACATTAGCGGGCACTTGATCCCTGACAAACGTGCATGGATAGAGTATTCGTCCATTTCCGGTAAACCGACACTAATATTTTTCAAGTAGCTGTATACATGTCTGAAATTCTCTACGCAACATCATGAGACCTAAATCATTTATGTCAAGTGATACGCAAAATCATTTTGGAATAATACACTACTGGTCATTAAAATTGCTACCCCAAGAAGAAATGCAGATGATAAACGGGTATTCATTGGACAAATATATTATACTAGAACTGATATGTGATTACATTTTCACGCAATTTGAGTGCATAGATCCTGAGAAATCAGTACCCAGAACAACCACCTCTGGCCATAATAACGCCCTTGATGCGCCTGGGCATTGAGTCAAACAGAGCTTGGATGGCGTGTACAGGTACAGCTGCCCATGCAGCTTCAACATGATACCACAGTTCATCAAGAGTAGTGACTGGCGTATTGTGACGAGCCAGTCACTCGGCCACCATTGACCAGACGTTTTCAGTTGGTGAGAGATCTGGAGAATGTGCTGGGTTGGGCAGCAGTCGAACATTTTCTGTGTCCAGAAAGGACCATACAGGACCTGCAACAATCTGTCGTGTATGGTTTCGCAGGGATCGAATGAAGGGTAGAGCTACGGGTAGTAACACATCTGAAATGTAACGTCCACTGTTCAAAGTGCCGTCAATACCAACAAGAGGTGACCGAGACGTGTAACCAGTGGCACCCCAAACCATCACGTCGGGTGATACGCCAGTATGGCCATCACGAATACACGCTTCCAGTGTGCACTCACCACGATGTCGCCAAACACGGATGCGACTACCATGATGCTGTAAACAAAACCTGGATTCATCCGAAAAAATGACGTTTTGCCATTCTTGCAGCCAGGTTCGTCGTTGAGTACACCATCGCAGGCGCTCCTGTCTGTGATGCAGCGTCAAGGGTAACCGCAGCCATGATCTCCGAGCTGATAGTCCATGCTGCTGCAAACGTCGTCGAACTGTTCGTGCAGATGGTTGTTGTCTTGCAAACGTCCCCATCTGTTGACTCAGGGATCGAGACGTGGCTGCACGATCCGTTACAGCCATGCGGATTTCATGCCTGTCATCTAGACTGCTGGTGATACGAGGCCGTTGGGATCCAGCACGCCGTTCCGTATTACCCTCCTGAACACACCGATTGCATATTCTGCTAACAGTCATTGGATCTCGACCAACACGAGCAGCAATGTCGCGATACGATAAACCGCATTCGCGATAGGCTACAATCCAACCTTTATCAAAGTCCGAAACGTTATGGTACGCATATCTCCTCCTTACAGGAACATCACGTTTCACCAGTCAACGCCGGGAAATTGCTGTTTGTGTATGAGAAATCGGTTGGAAACTTTCCTCGTGTCAGCACGTTGTAGGTGTCGCCACCGGTGCCAACCTTGTGTGAATGCTCTGAAAAGCTAATCATTTGCATATCACAGAATCTTCTTCCTGTCGGTTAAATTTCGCGGCTGTAGCACATCATCTTCGTGGTTTAGCAATTTTAATGGCCAGTAGGGAAGTTACTTGACATGTTCGTACTTGGTGCCAGAATCCGTTACAGCTCGTGAAATCCTAACCTTTGATTTGTTCTACCACTCGCCGTAGATGCGCGGGAGGTGGAGATGAGGAAAAACGGGAAATGGGGCAAAAGAATGCCCTATTTTTCAGGTGTTTTGCATGCACGTCGATGCAAATGACTATGTATTCTGTATTACTAACAGCCATTAATATTTCATTTCCCCTGCCAAACGTTCTCATCGAGTATTTTATTGCCTGTGTAGCGGCACAAATACATTCGTATCTTTTATAATGGAAAACCAGCGAACAGAATACATAATGTCCCCTCATGTTAGTGATAGAACTAACATATCTAAACTGAAATGTTACCTGTAAATAGAAATCTGTAGCTTTAACCGATTGTATAATGTGCTATATGAGTCCCTCATTTTAAATTCCGACACTGAATTACTTTCTACAGAGCACTGGCTGAATGGCAGTTGACAATCTTCCAAAGTATTCGTTTACGAAACGAACAATGAAAATTGTCACGAAAAGGGAAATCTAAATACGCAGTAACATTTCTCTAACAGAACTAAGAGTATTGGCACCATATTTTTCATCACATTACTGTCGTTTAATTCGGAGATATACGTCCTCCGTATACGCAAAGTCTGTCATGGTCCCAATTAGTTGAATAACATTCAACGTAAAACGAAAGAACGAACGTTCAGAGTGTAACAATAGCGAAGGCACAACTTTAGAGAGATGTATATTACGACACCAAGAATTACATCAAATTATTACTCAAAGAAAATAATGGAACAGTGCAGAAAATAAGAGAATGGATTCTCTAACGAGGGTTTGATGTCCGAAGTGACATCATTGTGTGTATCATGAGCACAATACATAACCACGGCGTACAGAAATAGAAGGCGATATTAAAAAATAATTTAATAGACGTATTTGTCAGAAGGTTGTAATTACAGCAGACAACTGAAGTAAATAATATTTGTAAAGATACAGAGTACGTACCATGAAAAATCTTGCAGGATATCTAGTTTTGATTATAGTTCCTTATCTGCCAGGAAAAAAATTACCAGAAGTAATTCGAACCACTGCTGATCATCCAGTCGATACCTATTTCAAATGATAGAAACGGAATTAGCGTATGCAGTTCTTACTGTACTATTATGCGGGGTAAATATGTTCGAAAATAAACGAGGCAGACATTGAGGTGGAATAGTGACATCACAGTAATTTTGTTAGCTGAATCATATATCTCTACATCCACATCCGCAGTAGGTACGCTGGACACATTATGTAACAAAATATGCCACTGATGACGTCATTGATGAGTCATGGGGTCCCCAAACCTTCTCCCTCATCCTGTGACAAAGGCCACTTGTCCAATTTATAAATAGGCCGGAAGTTCAAATTTTGACGATAAATACAAATTTTGGCGTGTTTCTCCTCTACTTGTATGAAAGTAGGGCTGTTGTCCTAAGTATAAAGTTGTGGAAATGCTACTTGGCGATAGAAGATAGAGTCCAGGGCATATTGCTTCTATGACACCAGAATCCGATCCTAGAATAGTGACCCTGGTTCTATGATGTCTGTATGCAAGACCTGTGATAGTGACACAGCCTTACTATGATGTCTTAATCCAAGATGGCTCACCTGGGAAACAAGATAGGGATTGAACATGGCGACATGCTGGTGCAGGTCTATTACTTAAGAATCAGAGACGATGGGTCGGGAATACTGCCGCAGCCTTAGTATGACATCAGAATCCAAGATAACTGACCTGGAATACGAGATGGGGATTGAACATGGCAATCAGGGCATACTGGCGCAGCTCTATTACGTCAGAAGGCGAGACGATGGATCAGGGATACTGCTGCAGCCTTAGTACGACACTGGAATCCAAGTGTATGCCCTGGAATGCTGGCACAGGTCTATGAAGTCAAAATCCCAGTAACTTGCCTGTAGGGATGTTCGAAGTGTGCAATTCCATTACACCTGTCACAAGTTAAACAATCCCATTCTGGTGTCACCATTTCAACAGTCGTCAGAATGCCCAACGCACAGAACACACAGCACTGAGTTACTTCAGTTCAAAAAATTATATGTTTAAAATGGCCAACACATGTGACATACTACATCATGTTATTTCAACTCAACAATTGGGAGTTCACATTTCCCCACCAAACAATTATCCCAGACACCAGTTCCCATACTTCTGCAGTCATAGACTTCATAAATTCGGTAAGTTTGCTATTGAGTCGTAAATAGTGTTGGACTCTGAGTAATCGAGTTCCACAACTGTCCACAAGCCCTCACCGGGACTGCCTAGGCTGCACGCCGACGAGGGGCGCAGGCCGGCTCAAGCACACTGCCTTCCCAGTGCTGCATCATGCTCCTCGCCGCCACGGGAAGAAATCCACTGCCTCAAAATTTCAGTTACACTGACCACTAGACCCTCCAGCAGGTCATATGGTCCCGTATACAACACCGCTTTCACCTCCCAAGTACGAGTTGTGAAGTAGAAGGTGACCCGTCAAAAAGTGAGAAATGCAAGCGGACGGCTCTCGCCATGCGCATATGGCAGGCTCTGTCTCCCACCACAATTGGGCACTGCAGATGACTGACCAGGAATACTGGCTCAGCTCCACTACGTTTGAATCTGATACCTGAGATACTGCCGCAGTTTTAGTATGATGTCAGAATGAAAGATGGCTGACTTGAAATAATGGCACAGAACTATGATGACAGTATTTGAAATGCTAGGACAAGGGGAAGTAACATAGCTGTAGGGTTATTCTAAGCATGTAATCCGTATTCAAATGTTCAAATGTGTGTGAAATCTTATAAGATTTAACTGCTAAGGTCATCAGTCCCTAAGCTTACACACTACTTAACCTAAATTATCCTAAGGACAAATACACACACCCATGCCCGAGGGAGGACACTAACCTCCGCCGGGACCAGCCGCCCAGTCCATGACTGCAGAGCCTTATAATCCGTATTAAAGTTACATGTCAGTTTGGTTTTGAAATAGCCAATACTGTACGTAAATCAATAAAATTTACACCTCTCCAGCTCTATTCTTGTGCTTCATACAATGCATGTTGCACCAACAACATTTATTCTTACTCTGAAATCGGTGACTTTACCACAAATGTCATTTTTCCATATAAATCGGAGAATTTCCATGTGAAATCCACCCTCCCCTACAGTTGGACATATACATCTAAGAATCAAAGGTAATTACCCACTCAGAAAACAACACATGACAGCAGCCATGTAACATACCTAATAGTCCGATCTCACTACGTATTTTAAGTTCATTCTTAACTTAAGATGTTTCCATAGGAATTTTAAATTAAGACGGGTGACATACATACTGGAAATGATTGAGTTTCAGGTCCATTTTATGATGAAATTAATGAATAACGTATCGAAATCAATGAAGTTTCACCTAAATAAGTGTTTAGCCCCTTTCCAGGAGACATCTTGGAACTTTATTTAACACTGACCAGAAGTTCCAACACAAACTGATTACCAGAATGAGATTTTCACTCTGCAGCGGAGTGTGCGCTGATATGAAACCTCCTGGAAGATTAAAACTGTGTGCCGGACCGAGACTCGAACTCGAGACCTTTGCCTTTCGCGGGCAAGTTTGGAAGGTAGGAGACGAGGTACTGGCAGAAGTACAGCTGTGAGGACGGGGCGTGAGTCGTGCTTGGGTAGCTCAGTTGGTAGAGCACTTGCCCGCGAAAGGCAAAGGTTCCGAGTTCGAGTCTCGGTCGACACACAGTTTTAATCTTCCAGGAAGTTACAAACTGATTACATAATCAGAGAGTAGTTTAAGATATGTTCACCATTCCCATTTCTACTACAGATTCATAACTGCCGCAATTCCCATTTCTGCTACAGATCCAAACCACAACAACATCCGCATCTCCTGTAATTTAGGAAGCTATGGGCGAATCAGCTGTAACTGAGAAAGGTTCTCATGGCTGTAATCGTAACAGTCTGACGTATGTGAGGCACTTTTACATGTTTTGTGGTACTTCATCTCTCAAGTACATGATTTTTACACATTTTAGCTGTTGAAAAACTCAAGTGCCTTCAACACAGAGAGCAGCGCCATCTGACAGCAGATGACTGTAGCTGTTGCCACCGGCAAACAAATAACCCATCTACTGACTGCCCAATCCGTCTATAAACGTTTCCAAGTATGCGGCAGTCACCGCTCATGGCTCCTACCGCCTGTCAGCCGCACATGGCTGGCTCTAGGTCAGATATCCCCCCTCCCTTATCACCCCCCCACCCAATCCCATGAGGTTCACATGTCCTACAGTAGTAGACTAGGACAGAATACTATTAACATTCCAATGTAGGAAATCTATTTCCAGTGCCCGATATAAGCTGAGCTAGTAAGTTCCACATACTATGGTCTCAGACATTACACAGGCTCAAGAACGATTCACACCTCACATAAGAACCTCGAAGACAGGAGATATCACAACTCGTATTTACATGCGTTTCCCCATTGTTGCTTGACTCTCTGATATTTTTTTTTGCAAAGTGTGATGGCACAACGTTTTTAGACACCGACAGTATTGGTGGAGGCATGGGATCTAATACGATAGATCTGTATGCTGTAGGATAGAGTAGGACAGGAAAGTTTATTTATATAAACTA
Source organism: Schistocerca piceifrons (assembly GCF_021461385.2). Lineage (NCBI taxonomy): Eukaryota > Metazoa > Arthropoda > Insecta > Orthoptera > Acrididae > Schistocerca > Schistocerca piceifrons. Next base: position 558,475,384 of record NC_060149.1, read on the forward strand.
CCACTACGTATTGAGATAGCTGCACCATCCACACCAACCGATGCACAGTTCTACATCACATCCAAAGTTGTTGTGTCATGTGTATTTACACATATTTAAACAGCTGTACGGGGCTTAAGGAGACCGCAGCATCGATGACGCGCATCCGCGAGATCACCGCGATCGGCGGCTGAATGATTGCAGTCGTAACAAAGCTGACTTGGAGTGACTGCCGCTGCCGGCTACACATCCTCTGCTAGCACAAGAAACACAGGCATACATCACTCTCTGCACCAGATACTTGTGCATCAATGCAATTAAGGCAGACTCCTTTACAGAAATAACCGTGTTCAGGACAGCTGCGTTTGTCGTCCAGACTTAAACAGCATGCTGCAATAGCGTCGGAAACGAGAACAGAACAGATAGCAAGATCACTAAAACTCTCTCTCACACACACACACCGTAACTGTCAAGCGAGTGATCAGAGAAACGTATGCGCAGAGCTGAGAGAACCTAACCAAGACTAAGTGTTTTACGTTCTACATAGGGCAAAAAATACATATGCAACGGGTTTCTTATGGGACATGTCTCACATGCGACCTTACTGATAATGATTTAACACCATCGAACAGACGTTAGGTCCACATTTTAAAGTAAAATCAATAGAACAGTACTGAAATGGTCTGCAGGACAATTAAACTACAGTCAGTCCTCCTACAACTTTGACACAATTTTTCTGCAGTAGAGCATTCTCTGCAAGCGGACCGTGATTTCATCACTATAAATCCGCAGTGCTGACGTGCCAGTCACACAGATGTGGGACTGCTAATACCCGCCTCCCAGCCGAAGCAGTGCAGACAGCTCCATCAAACAACTTTCTTTGAAAGTTTCACTCAGTGAATCGGAAAGCAGCGGTATTTGATCACTCGTCAGTCATTCGTAGGAATTGTATTTGTCATTTACAGTCTTCTGACTCTGTTAATTTTTTTTCTGTATAGAGGCAAACGCTTTAGTTAGAAATAGCACTCTAATGCCATCCCCTTCTTTAGTCATGCACTTCATAAATTCAGTAAGTTACCTATCCGACTTCTGCACCACTTGTTAGCAGCAGAAAGAGTGGCTGCGCCAAAGACTGAGACGGCGTGGAGTTTTACAATTATTTGTTGAACTTTCTTTACAATTTCTCCCTTGTCGTCGCTGCCCAGCCCTGCGGATCCCTCCGCCTGGCTGCTGCTGTGTAGATTCTCCGACAATGCGCGCAATGCGCGCCGCTGATCGCACTCGGGAGCCTCAGGCCACCATTGCTCCGCTGAAGTCCGGATGCCCTGTGGTTGAGATGAACTCGTCGCCGCTCGGGCACCGGTGGCTAGGAAGCCGTCAGTTGCGATGGCTGCGAGGTCCCGTCATGGATGGATCACGCGCCGTGGGGCCGGGTTGCCGTGAAGTCCGGGCGTCAGTCCCTGGTGGCGCCTGTGACAAAGACCGCGCTGCGGCCGGTCCTGCTCGAAGATCTCGCTGTAGTTAGTCAGCCATGGTGCCGACCGAACTTGGGCCGACCTCCAGAGCTGAAGTTGACATCTGGTGGCGAACGGATGACTCCTGCGAGCTGGAACAGACTTCCGGATTCGTCACCTACGAAGATTGAACACTCAAACGGACCGTGTCCGTCCTCAGATCGGAACTGCTTCCTAATGGCTTCTGTCTGTTGCTGCCTGCGCTCCACTATTTATATCCGGCAGGAGGACGTTTTTTTACACTCGGTGGTAGCTTTTTGTTATTACTCCTGCAGTATATTGCAGCGTAACTTAGCCTGCTGGCCTCACTTCCCCTTACTCAGCACTCTCCAGGCTTCGCTCGGCGCTCAGTCTGTGTGCGTCCTTGCGTCACTCTGTTGGTAGACTGCTGCTGTCAGCAAGGCTATCAGTGTGTGCTTACTTCGCAACGCCTCAGTCGCCGGCGTGCCCCTGTTTTGCCATACTCCACTGTGTGAAGCAACGCTTACTAAACGTGACCGCAACATACCTATAGAGTAGTATGTAGTGTTGGGGTCCATGGAATATGTTTGCACATAGTCTGCATGTAAGATAACCACCATTGGAAACGAACTGCTGTTACACTTAGTTATTCCATCAATTTCAAAAATTCGACATACTGTTTCCCAGCTACTAGATGCACAACGTGGTCTTGTTATAGCCCAGTGGTCATTTCACATAACTACTTACACAGTCTACATCAAGCAGAAGCATATGACACAGGCTGCACTGCCAATGTGGGTTCTTATGGTGGAAAATACTCAGGAGTACCGTGGAGCTGTAAACAGTGCCTTAATAATATGTTCCCTTAGTCGTGGTACTTTATAAACTCATGTACAAACCACGACCTCAATGCAGAAATCAGGCCACAACAGAGACGCAGAACTTTTGATTATCGTGGCTTTACCTGTCTGGTTTGAGCTTATCAGAAAACAGACAAGTTTTAATAAGTAATGATAATAGTATGTGATCAGTTTATACAAACTTTGCGCGCTAGACAATGGCTTTCTGCGCAAGGTCCGTTTATTGTACCTCTGACCGTTAATTTTTTTTAAAATATTCGACTGAATAATTCCCAAGCTTTGGTTCGTACTGGACCTTTAATATAATTTGTAACACGGAATCATTACACTCGCCCAGATCCCGTTTAAATGAAACAATAGCTTGCAACATAAATGAAACACAAAATTAAATAATACCACTGTATTCACAAAATATTATACTAAATTAAACGACATAGACACATTAATTCTGTTGCTGTGTGCAACTACGAGTACGCCTAGTGAGATTGCATCTCAATATATATATATATATATATATATATATATATATATATATATATATATATATAGTAATGACGGTGTGCCAGATAATTATCTGCAGCTATGGCGGATATGCGTCCGATCAGGACGGCTTCCTGAACAAAAAAGGTGCCGTCTTTTCGGCAAGACAATTGAACTGCGTAATTATTCTAATATTTCAGCGGTTGCACGCCACAATCTATACAACCGCTTTTACTAGTCAATATCTTATGCAATTCTTTATTTATATTCTGAACTTACATCTACGTTTTTGCTATATATCCACGCCAATCCTGCAAATATGGCTTTAAAAACTTGTAACGCTCCTCTGTACTGGAAGTAATATGATCGAACTGTTGTTGGGACTGTTTCCAGCAATACACTTCCGACTAACGCTATTTATAGTGCACATGTTTTACATTGTCTTGAACATATTACCTGCTTTCAGGTTTCGAATGCTACTCTCTATGAATACTAACACTCATTGCCGTACAAGTATATAAAACAGAATCTTGCCAGATGAACCTTACATAAGGCTGAAAAAATCTTATTGTATGGTCTGAAACACCTAAATGGAAATGACCTTTGCTGTGCGGCTTACCTAAGGAGTATGAGGAATTCCAAATTCATCCTATTTTCAATATTTTACGTCTTCGGTATAGGGGCATTTAATAGGACACAGTGCATGATGTTGGATGGCAAATGTCACACGTCTCAATATACAGAAACGATTTATCAGAGAGGACCAACAGCACTGAAAGACTGATCAGTGACAATGCTGTTGAGTAGAGGGAAGTATAAGCGTTGGGAGATCATAAGGTATTGCAGAAAACTAAGGATATATTTTATGATAATGGTATAACTGCGCCTATACGGAAGTGTGACTTATATGCAAATGGAATTCCATGGAGCAACGACAAGTAGTTTCGTATATGTCTCCTGGAAACTACAGAGCTTGCAGCTAGGCGTGTCAGAAGACAAGGTCATTCCATACTGGTAAAAGCGGTTGATGGGGACTACTTCTATCTCTGGAAGATGTAGCCGTATTTTAGACGCGACAACAGTTGTCATACACGCCAGCAACATAAATCGTAAGCGGACAAGTCTTACATAAGGAAGAAAGAAATCTTTGGGTGTGATGTGCAACACCCAAATGCTTTCTCTATATAGTTGCTCAAAATGTAGTAACCAGCATGGGCATGTCTAAAACAGAAGCATATTCCATTATCTATTTATAGCAATCCTACTCCCACCGCAATACCATGTCAAGTCTACAAACAAGTTTTTTACTCGCCTGGAATGTAACACAGTAGACCACACAGGAAAGTAACGGTATTTCTATGGCGTCGTTGCACTACAGGTACTAACCTGCAAGGAATCTGTCTCACAGAAGGATCTTATAGCTCCTCCTACAAGGACAGCATTAATCTATCACTGACAAGTACAATTTATCTTGTGAGGTAGATCAGTAGTGCTCCCATTTGTGCCTTGTAATTTTGGGAAATAGATATTCAAGTATTATCATGAACAACATCTTAAACAGTCACGGCATATCTATTTTCATGAAACGAAAGGTCAAAGAGATAGATTTCCTGGTAACGTTTCTCCCAGTTTCTTACAACATATGATCACTACCGCGTATCTTCCTATCAAATTCATACAGTGGTGAGAAGAGTCTGCAACACATTGTTTTGATGGGAAATGAAAAGGGAGTCAACAGTTGTGACTGACGAGACTACTGCATAGGCTTTACAAAGAACCCAAACTGACGGGAACTGAAAATCGTTCTCACTTGCGTGCCAGCCCTACACAGGGATATTGCAGTGAAGAAGAAAACGTCACAGTCACTAAAATTATGTAAATAATGAAAAGTAGATTAGTGCACGACATACTCACTGGGAATATTGTAAATAATTTTAATGAGGAACAAAATGAGACTACCTGCTGTTGGTCTTCCTTGGGAACGACAAAAATTCGGCTAAATGTCTCCTGCAATTTGAAAAATATTCGCTAATGAAGACCGACAGAACCATCTTAAAGGCCATGTCTTTTCTAAGGAATCATAGCGACATTCCCCCTGAGGGTTTCTTATAATCCAAATCTGTATGGATGGACACAGAATACATAATCCTTGCAGCGGAAACGTAGGCAGATTACATGAGACTACATCTGTTCATTCTCCCTCCGTCTAAGGACGTGTCGCAGACTACGGCACTACACTGCCGGACTTGTTAGTGTACCTGTACATGTGAAAAGCCGAAAAGCCATTTATCCCAGCAAGAGCCCCCGGTTCGGTACCAGCGTCACTCCGTAGAAGTGTCTATCCGTATAAGTGTTCAAACCCCTCATGAAGGAGCAGACGCTAAGCAAACCGGTCTCCCAGCCGCCGTCTGCTTTCTAAGCCTTGGAGCCACAATTTCTCTCCCAAATAATTCTTCTGTCGCCCTCAGGGGCTTGAGTGAGCCCCGTTGCAGTCCTCCCACCAAACAAAAGTCCGTTTCATTACTATGAACTGAAAGTGGATCCTCCACATGAAAGTCATACAAACTTAAATTTCAGCACTGTAATATTTGGAAATACTGAAGTTCATGTTTTTTTTTTTACTTTTTGCCTGAAATTTAGGGATATTTGTCAGTTTGTCTCCATCTTCAAACGTAGAAAAATTACTAAAGTATCACACTACTAAACGTACGTCCTCCTGCGACTTTCGTTGAGTGTAACGCGACAGGGCACTTCGACTTTCATTCTATTCTCTTTGTTGCGTTCAGTAGTACGCATGTAGCGGAAGGTATGCGACATGAAAATGAAAGAATCAAAATGCAGACGAAAAAGGGGCACGGCAGATGTGTTCTCCAGAGCAATCACGAGAGAGATTTTGGCTGCGGTATGGGAATCATTCATCGAGCTGATACCGCAAACGTCAATACCTCACGGGAGAGATGCTCCATACAAAATGGGAAAGCATTTGCACCATTTTCCCTCACTTATTTCGGACTATCCCCTTCTTCTACCCCCCACCCCCACCCCCGCCCCCACCACATTGTTTTCTGCTTCGACGTCGTAGGTCACAGTAATTAATCCTATATGTGTAATTTTTCTACATTGATTGAAACGTTTCCAGCATAAGCCGGAGTGATGCGGAAGAATTTACGGTATAAGTGGTGACTGGGAAGTTACAAATAGTGGCTACAACTTCACGCCTAGGCACTTCCGCCCAATTTGTTGTGCCAGCCTCTTCATAGCAACTGCAACTTCAATAAGTATGAAGCTTTTTTTTTCTCTACAGCCTACAGACCTTTTTTTCAAAAACGGAAGAAGAAAAGAAACAAGAAAAACAGGCGATAAAACGGTGACTTTAAGTGTAAAATGGCGAAAAAATGCGGAAAGTTAAAACAGAAAACAAAAGGGGTTAGCAATGTTAATAAAAGACACAGGAATCAGACAAGTAACATAGTACACACGCAATTAAAAAACATGACGACAGTCTGGTTTCTGTTCGCAAGAGATAAAGCACACCCAGCGACAATATGATGGCCGTTCACAACACTTCCCAAAAAACACAACACAGAACACTCACTGTAAAACACTGCACGAAAATGACGGCACAGAGACGACACTCCAGAGCCAAAGGAAGATGGGGGGGGGGGACCTGGAGGAGGGGAAAGAACAAGGAGGGAGGAAGGAAGAAACGAAAAAGGGGGGGAAACCATGGAGGGAGAGGACTCATAAAGGGGGAGAGGGGCAGAGCAGACGCGAGAGGGAATGAGAAGAGGCAGAGGAGGGAAATGCAAATGGACTCGGGGGAGAGAAGGTGGCAGAGAGAGGGGAGGTGTGGAAAAAAGAGGATGGAAGGGAGGGAGAGGGAGCCCGGGAAAAGGACAGAGGAAAGGAGGGGGAGTGAGGATCAGAGTTGATAGGAGGGATAAATGGAGGGAGAGAGGGCATCATCCGGGAGGGGGAGTTGATGGAAGCCACCTTGGGAAAGGAGATAAAGGGTGTAGAGATGGAGGCTAGGGGGGACACAACAGTGAAGACGTGGCAGGGGGCAGGGATGGGAGAGGAGAGGAGTAACCAGGGGGTGAGGGGGATCAAGACGGCGGGAGGTGTAGAGGATGTGGGTCTGTTCGAGGAATAGGAGCAGATGGGGGACAGGAATGAGATCATAGAAGATCCACATGGGGGACGGGAGGCGTATACGGAAGGCGAGGCGGAGTGCATGATGCTCAAGGATCTGGAGGGACTTATAGAATTAGGAATTTGGGGGGGGGGGCAGATATCCAGGCAGGACTGGCATAACAGAGGATGGGACGGATTAAGGCTTTGTAGGTGTGGAGGATGGTAGAGGGGTGCAAACCCCATGTCCGGCCAGAGAGGAGTTTGAGGAGTCGGAGGCGGTTGTGGGCTTTGGATTGGATGGAGCGGAGATGAGGGATCCAGGTGAGGTGACGGTCAATGATGAGGCCAAGGTAGGTGAGGGTGGGGGTGAGACAGACAGGACAGGCGCAGACAGTAAGGGAGAAATCCAGGAGCCGGAAAGAGTGAGTGGTACGACCTACAATGATTGCCTGGGTCTTGGAAGGATTGATTTTCAGGAGCCACTGGTTACACCATGCAGCAAAAAGGTCAAGGTGATTCTGGAAAAGGCATTGGGACCGTTGAAGGGTAGGAGCGAGGGCGAGGAATGAGGTGTCATCAGCACATTGCAAGAGGTGTACTGGAGGGGGGGGGGGTGTTGGGGCATATGTGCCATGTACAGGAAGTAGAGGAGAGGGGAGAGGACAGAGCCCTGGGGCACACCTGCAGAGGGGTAGAAGGTGTGGGAATTGGCATTATGGATGGTAACATAGGAGGGGCGGTGGGAGAGGAAGGAGGCCATCAGACGGATGTAGTTGATAGGAAGGGTGTAGGTTTGGAGTTTAAACAGGAGACCGGGACGCCAGACACGGTCGTAGGCCTTTTCGAGATCAAGGGAGACAAAAATGGCGGAGCGACGGGAGTTAAGCTGGAGGGAGAGGAGATGAGTAAGGCGGAGGAGTTGGTCATCAGCAGAGAAGGAGGGTCGAAAGCCACATAGGGTGTTGGGGAGGAGGTGGTTTCAGCAGAGGTGGTGATGGATGCGCTGGGAAAGGATGGATTCCAAGAGCTTGCTGAACACTGATGTGAGACAGATAGGATGATAGGAAGAGGCATCAGATGGAGGCTTGTTGGGTTTGGAGAAAATCAGGATACGGGAGGTTTTCCACAGGTCGGGATAGAAGCCATGGGCAAGGATGACATTGTAGAGGGTGGCAAGGACTAAAAGGATGGAGGGAGGGCAGTGTTTGAGGTGGCAGTAGGTAATGCAGTCGTGGCTGGGAGCAGTGTTGCGTTTAGTGCAGAGTGTGAAGCTGATGTCTTGTGTAGTGATGGGAGTGTTAAGTGCAGATGGTGGTGTGTGGCCAAAGTACTGGAAGCTAGGAGCAAGGGGAGGAACAGAGGTATTCGTACGGCCCATGCCGTCAGGGAAGAGGGAATAATCAAAGTGGAGATCATCTGGGATGGAAGAAACATCGGAGAGGTGAGAGGCAAAGTGGTTGGCCTTACTGAGGTGGTCAGGAAGGGGACAGTCATTAAGGAAGAGCGGCTACTGGGGGGTGGGGCGGTTCCCAGTAAGGCGGTGGAAAGCAGACCAATACTTGGCAGTGTTTATGGGGACTGTGGTGTTGAGATGTGTACACGTCTGGGGCCAGGCATGGCGTTTCTTCACGGTAAGCAGGTTGCGGATGTGTCGTTGTAATTGCCGGTGACAGGTAAGTGTATCCTGGTCATGAGTGCGGAGAAAAGAGCGGTAGAGGCGGCGGGACTCTCAAAGGACAAGGATTGCCTGTGGAGGCAAGGTGGGGCGGTGAGGGTGGATGTCTTTGGTGGGGATATGGGTGGCGACGGCGTCAGACAAGGTCTGGTGCAGGAAGGCAGCAGTGCGAGAGATGTCATCAGGAGATTGGAGTGTAAGGTCGTGGCCGTCAACCTGGGAGTGAATGGAGTCCCGGTAGGCATCCCAGATGGCTCGGGAGTAATCAAGGACAAGTTTAGGAGGGATTAGGAGGGACGTCGGGGCGAGGAGCGTTGCGGGGATGGCGATCATTAAAGACAGTGAGGAGAACAGGAGCATGGTCACTGCCAATTAGGTCAACGACATCTGCGATGATGCGCCCAAGGAGGTTGGGAGAGGCAAGGACCACATTGGGAGCGGTGTTGGGTTCGGGTCGGGTGTGCTGAGGCAGGGGAACCATGTCTCCCTGGAGGGTGGTGATAAACTGATACCACCACTAGAGGTCGGCAGGATCACGGCTGTAGATATTGAGGTCAGCGGCAATCATGTAGGTGGGGAAGGTGCGGTTAGTGTGGGCCAGGAAATCGTACGGGATGGGGGTGCGAGGGCAGACATAAATGGTGGCACAGGTTATGGTAAGGGTAGGGAAGAAGAGGTTGAGGGTGAGATGCTCGGCAGGATGGTTAAGGAGAGGTTGGGGCCGGACAGGGAGGTGCTTGAGGTGGCCTATAGCAACTCCGACATGTGCCAGAGGGTAGGGTTATTGGTGCAGTGAAGGGTGTAAGGAGCCATGGAGATACAGGGTGGAAGGAAGGTTTCATTTAGGACGAAGGCATCCACGTGGTGCTGACGGAGGGTGTGGAGGAAGAGGAGTTCGTGGGTGGGCAGGGAGCGAATGTTGTGATACAGGATATTGTAGGGTTGTTGTACCACGGGAGGGGAGAGTTAGATGAGGGTGGTGAGGGGGATGAAGGTGAAGTGGGCCTGGTTGTGGGAGTATGTGGCATAGGTGGTAAGATCGAAGATGGAACCTGCAGAGAGGGCGATTTGGGAAGGGTGTGGGAGCGCTGGAAGGGGTGGACGTTTTGGACCACAATGGTGATGAAACGGATGATGTCCTCTGCAGTAGGTGGAGGGCAGAGCGAGTTGTTTGGGTGGATGGGGTCATCGAGAGGATGGACAGGGACGAAGAGTTCAGGGGTGGCTGGAGGAGGTTTCGCTTTACACTTTGAGGAGTAGGTAGGATGTGGTTCGTTACAGGTGTTGCAGGAGGGGGAAGAGGTGAGTTTGGGGCAATTTTTGAAGAAGTGTGAAGCTTTGCAGTGGGGACAAGTAGGGGGGTTCTTGCAGGCTGAGGTAGCATGGTCGTTGTATGTGAGACAGCGTTGGCAGCAGTAGGATTTGACTGGGGAACGGGATGGGTCCACCTTATGACGGCGATTGTAGATGAGGGCTCCCTCGGTGAGGAGGCGGTCAATGGAGGAGGAGGATTCGGTGAATATCTGCACGAGAAAAGTCGGCCTGGCATCATTGAAGATGCGATGGGCCGAGCGGATTCCAATGTCGGGCCAGGAGTCGAGTTCCACCAACACCTCAGCCTCCGTGACCACGGGGCTAAGCTTCGTGATCACAGCGGTGAAGGTTGGCGGATGTCGGGGAGGTTGAGGCAGACGGGGAGAGGACGGGGTGTGGTAGGCGGTGAGGGTTGCACGTCGGCAAAATTGGATACGGGGGATGCGGGAGAGGAGATTGGTGTGGAAGGAAGCATTGGGGGATATAATGAGGACTGAGTCCTTGCGAGGAATCAGAAGCGAGATGGGGGTATTGGGGATAGTATTTCCGGATGGCGAGGGTGAGGCAGTGGGCATCAAGGAATTGAGGGTCAGAATTGAAGAGGACAAAGGTGTGGGTGGCAGGCGTGGTGGGGGCGGGGATCGGGGTCGCCTCCACGGGGGTGGGTGGGTCAAGGGGATCGGGGGTTTTCTTGGAGGAGATTTCGGGGGTAGGGACAACATTCGGGCGCTTTGAATGTTTCGTGGTCACGACAGGGTGGAGAGGGGGTTGGGGGATGGGTTGCAGAGGGAGATGGCGGGGGGCAGTACAACCCTGAGCAGCGGATGACGCAGAGGGAGAGGGCGTGGGTGTCACAGAGACTGTGGAACGTCTAGCCGAAATCGTGCCGGCTTGGAGCCTGTTGGAGGCGGTGCGGGGAGTGGCGGAAAGTCAGTAGCTGTCGATGGGGTGACAGTGATAGGGGAGGGGGAGTTGGGTGTGGTTACAGCCGAAAGTGACGCAGGGGTGGGGTGGACAGGGAGAGAAGGAAGGATAGGAAGGGGGTGGAGGATGAGCTCCATGTAATGGTGGTTGGAGCAGCGGAGGGAGAGGTGAAAATTATAGTGGTGGTGAGTTGGGACATGGTGGCGGCGCGGGAGAAGGGCGGCGGCGGCGGCGGCGGCAGATGGCGGCGGCGGCGGCGGCGAGCACCGGCAGGTGGCGACCGAGCGGCGGCGGCGGCGGCGGCGGCAGACGGCGGCGGCGGCGGCGAGCACCGGCTGGCGGCGACCCAGCGGTGGCGGCGGAGCTGCGGCAGGCGGCGACGGATGCGACCAGGCGGCGGCAGCAAGCAGCAACCAAGCGGCGGCGGCGGCGGCGAGCACTGGCATGCGGCGGCGGCGGCGGCGAGGAGGACCGGATGGCGAGCAGTAGTGACGGTGAGCAGACGACACGGCAAGGAAATGGTGGGGCTCTTCCACGTCAAAGATACACCCTGAGAGTAGCCCAGGCAATGCAAGTCCTCGATGAAGAAGTCAGGGAATTCAACCCTCAAATAAAGTACGAAGCATGCAGAGTCTGTTAAATATACAGATTTGTTGAAGTACTCCCATTAACGGGACATTCTGTTGCTGACTTCGTCAACTTGGAAGGCAAAAGTTCTAGACGTCAACTTAGTAGGATGTCTTCGTGGAGAAAAATGATGTTAAAATCCTGCCTGCTCCAAAACATTTAGGTTTCTGGCTTTTTTCTAAAACACTGATACAAACTTCGTAGCTGTACCCCTATCCTTATCCAATGCCATCTGGCGGTCTATCTCGTTATAAAAGTCCGAATGATTTAGACAAAGAGCTCGCGTTGGTGAGGAGAAAGGCTCATATCCCCCTCTGTCTGTCCACATTTAGATTTCTTGATTTCCTTAAATTTCTAAAGGCAATTGCTAGGATGGTATATGTGACATAGTTATAGTCCGTTTCTCTCCACATGTATCCCCAATCTGAGTTTCCGATCTGTTGTGTACATACACTCCTGGAAATTGAAATAAGAACACCGTGAATTCATTGTCCCAGGAAGGGGAAACTTTACTGACACATTCCTGGGGTCAGATACATCACATCATCACACTGACAGAACCACAGGCACATAGACACAGGCAACAGAGCATGCACAATGTCGGCACTAGTACAGTGTATATCCACCTTTCGCAGCAATGCAGGCTGCTATTCTCCCATGGAGACGATCGTAGAGATGCTGGATGTAGTCCTGTGGAACGGCTTGCCATGCCATTTCCACCTGGCGCCTCAGTTGGACCAGCGTTCGTGCTGGACGTGCAGACCGCATGAGACGACGCTTCATCCAGTCCCAAACATGCTCAATGGGGGACAGATCCGGAGATCTTGCTGGCCAGGGTAGTTGACTTACACCTTCTAGAGCACGTTGGGTGGCACGGGATACATGCGGACGTGCATTGTCCTGTTGGAACAGCAAGTTCCCTTGCCGGTCTAGGAATGGTAGAACGATGGGTTCGATGACGGTTTGGATGTACCGTGCACTATTCAGTGTCCCCTCGACGATCACCAGTGGTGTACGGCCAGTGTAGGAGATCGCTCCCCACACCATGATGCCGGGTGTTGGCCCTGTGTGCCTCGGTCGTATGCAGTCCTGATTGTGGCGCTCACCTGCACGGCGCCAAACACGCATACGACCATCATTGGCACCAAGGCAGAAGCGACTCTCATCGCTGAAGACGACACGTCTCCATTCGTCCCTCCATTCACGCCTGTCGCGACACCACTGGAGGCGGGCTGCACGATGTTGGGGCGTGAGCGGAAGACGGCCTAACGGTGTGCGGGCCCATAACCCAGCTTCATGGAGACGGTTGCGAATGGTCCTCGCCGATACCCCAGGAGCAACAGTGTCCCTGATTTGCTGGGAAGTGGCGGTGCGGTCCCCTACGGCACTGCGTAGGATCCTACGGTCTTGGCGTGCATCCGTGCGTCGCTGCGGTCCGGTCCCAGGTCGACGGGCGCGTGCACCTTCCGCCGACCACTGGCGACAACATCGATGTACTGTGGAGACCTCACGCCCCACGTGTTGAGCAATTCGGCGGTACGTCCACCCGGCCTCCCGCATGCCCACTATACGCCCTCGCTCAAAGTCCGTCAACTGCACATACGGTTCACGTCCACGCTGTCGTGGCATGCTACCAGTGTTAAAGACTGCGATGGAGCTCCGTATGCCACGGCAAACTGGCTGACACTGACGGCGGCGGTGCACAAATGCTGCGCAGCTAGCGCCATTCGATGGCCAACACCGCGGTTCCTGGTGCGTCCGCTGTGCCGTGCGTGTGATCATTGCTTGTACAGCCCTCTCGCAGTGTCCGGAGCAAGTATGGTGGGTCTGACACACCGGTGTCAATGTGTTCTTTTTTCCATTTCGAGGAGTGTAGTTCCGCGTAGTCAGCGAGTACACAACTTTCCCACTAGAGTGCGCCCCGCTAAGCACAACAGCGCAGGCGCAGCGCTCGTCCATCTCAGAACTACGAGATGGCGCTGTCTTAGAGACACCAAATTCTGCTTCCGCCGATCCACGTATTAATATGTCACGCAGCCAATGAGATTGCTTCTAACGTAGAACCTTTTCTCCTCGCGGATCACACTCGCGCAATGATACCTGAACGCTCGAGGTATTATAACGAGTGTACAGACCTCCAGTTAGTCAGTCTGCATCAGTCTCCATTAGTCTGTACCAGTCTATAGTCAAGTTTCAGTCTGCGCCTAATAAGATTACCATATTCCTGTACATAGCCATGAAGAGAAATGTATGGACACTTTGTCAAGTATCAGAGATATGTGAGAATAAGATTAACGTACCAAGACCAAAGGAACTTCAGATTGTCAGTTGTGAACAGCATCCAGAATCAAGTTATGTAATGTCTATATTTTTTTTATTATTTTAATAAATGTGTGTGAAAATTAATCAAGTTCTTTATAAAGTTGGTCATCGTCAATCTGCTACTCTAAGCGTGCAAGTAGCATTTCTATCGTCTGACCTAACGGCAGAAGATAAACACGCCACGATAAGACCATGAGACATATTGCTGACAGTCGCCTACTTCGTTAGAGCGACTAGTCAAATAATCTAATGGTTTGTGTACCGAAGGTCTTACAGTACGCACACCACACGATCTGTCTATAAAATCCTCGTTTTCGGCGGAAAGTTCAGCCTCAAATTTCCTTACATCATTCGTTTTGTGTGTCCCAGCCCGTAGTGGCCTCCTAGCTAACATATTTATGAGCAACCTGGAGAACATGATCTCCAGACACATTATAAAACAAAAAATCCACGAAGCTATATACTGGTACCCTTATGTCGATGACATAATATGCCTGATTGATGAAACACATACACACATAGAGCAGCTACACAATTAAATTAACAACTTACACCCAAAAATTAAGTTCAAATTAGAAACAGAATTTAACAACCGACTGCATTTTCTAGATCTCACCATGCATAAAACAAACAATACATACAACTTCACAGTATTCAGGAAACCGACAACCACAAGCACCACCATTCACCACCTATCGAACCATCCAGTGACAGATAAGCAAGCAAACTTCAGATTCATGCGCCATAGATTAAACAGAACACCCATGAACAAACAGAGCTACACACAAGAAGTAAACACAACAAACCAAATAGCAGTAGAAAATGGTTACATTACCCATATGGTAGACAAGTTAAATCAAAAAATATGTACACTGCACAAAAATAAACATACCACACACATACAAATCCTCACCCAACACAGAATAACACAAAACACAAACAATGACCACACACACGACACAACAGAGCAACAAAACACACACATAACGAAACGGTACATACTCACATACAATAACAAGATTGTTCAGACAATAGGCAACATATTAAAGAAACAGAGACTCCAAATGGGATACAGGACAAAGAACACAACACAGAAAAGGATCAGAACACAAGAAACACCCACGGATAAATTTAACAGATCAGGAATATTCGAAATCACATGCAACACTTGGCAGTCAGTGTACATAGGAAAACATGCAGTAACTTCACAACCAGATATTCAGGACATTTTAGAGCTTTAAAAGGCAACAACTCCCATGGCATATTAGCTGACCACCTTATAAACCCACAATCACCACCCATCTACAATAGAAACAGACTTAAGAATACTAAAACCCAGCCACAGCCTATACAGCGAACTGACCATCGAGGAAAACTTCCACATACAGAAGGCAATAGCAGAAGGAAAACAGGTCATAAATGAATACACTATACTCTGGAAGCGAACACTATTTAACTCATTAAAGGAACTTTATAAAACAGACAACACAAACAGATAAAGTCTACCCACACACACAGACTCACACACCCACATACATACACACACACACACACACACACACACGAAAAATGGATACACTACACTCTGCAAAGACTCACCATTATACACATAAAAAGGAGACCATGTAAAAGACAACACAAAACCCAAGCAAAGAAACGTACAGAAAAGACACACACACGCAAAGATAAAATGCAATCAAAATTCAAATTTGGCGTCGAACTCACTGATGAACAAATGAACACTGACTGGCCGGGGACACACAACAATCACAATTATACTGTGTGTTGGTGAAGTACAACACCTGGTTTAAAAATCATAAGAATCATGGACGACCTTATTCTTAAAAATACGTGTTATATTTACGTGTGCATCATGACACCTCACCATGATGCTGAGGATAAGAGGGCTTGCCACACGAAAACGTAAGATAAAACGAATACAGGCGCGGAATATCAAGACAAACTAAATTACGTTTAGATGATAGATTAACTCCCAACAAAATTTCTCATCAACATTGTTTGGTTGCAGATGACAAGCTACCTGTAGTAAATAATACACAAGTGGTCCTGAAAAATCATACACACCAAGTGTAAAGGCATTAACAAAAAGAAACGAATTATGGTTTGAACTAAATAGTCACATAATTTTGCAATCATTTAGTACAAATGTTCACATTACAGATTAAATAAAAGGGAAACCAACAGATGATGGCATAGTGGTGCTGAAAAATCTAAGGGAACTTGGTAAAAACCGTGTTTTACATAAATTGCGGACCTTACATCCTACAACTTCTATGTAGTGCTAACTACGTTACAGAGTCGTAGTAGAAGGGCTATCCTATTTCTTTAACGAAATTTGATGAAATTTTAATATTTGTTTCTTTTGCACGCTTTTTGCGCTTAAAACATTTTTTCGCACTTAATTTTCTGCTTTATCTGGAACAAAAACATGGCTACCTTCGCCTAAAACTGATACTTTTAGTTGTAGCATTTCTTTGCATTTGTTCTTCATAACGTTTACTGAACGCCAGTAAGTAACGTCTTCTTTGTTGGTATAGTCCACCATATAATGGTGACCGTTGTTTATCAATAAAAGCTTCCCTTTGGTGGTCTTGGTGAACTCCATCTTCACAACACTTAGAACACGGAACACTACTTGACAGTCAGAGATCAGCTACAGTATTGAACTTGGTGAGAAAGCCACGCACCGCAGCCGTCTGCCAGTGAAATTGTGTGCGGATAGGGTTCTTAAAGCAGAAAGTGACTTTTTCCAGGAGTTAGTCGCAATCAATGATGGACAGGGTGGTGTATCCTAATTCTGCCAGTTCCGAGGTCCACTACCTGAATTGTCTTGGGTTCTATAGAAATGTCAACACATTCTAACTTTGCATAAGTGTCGCTCCGTACAAGCGTTAAAATCTCCTCCATACTGCATCGAAAACACGCCATTTGCAGGGAATAACACGGAAGCTGATTAGAATCGCTTGGTCTACCAATCTTGATACCGGACTTCCATAATATTACGAACAATAAAGAAAGTTTTGAACGATATTACCTCCTCAACACGCTCACAAATATAACGAATGTTGAGATTTACGGTACTTATCTTTACATGGTTTAGTGCGACCCCCCTCCCCCCCAACACATGAACTTTACCGTTGGTGGAGAGGCTTGTACCTCAGTGATGCGGACAGCTACACCGGGGCCGCAACGACAACGGAGGGGTATCTGTTGAGAGGCCAGACAAACGTCTGGTTTCTCTAGATTTAATAGTCATGAGCAACGGAAATTCGATAGTAGGATAAGGGAGAGAAGGAAAACTAGTAGGTGCATTGGGATTGGGGCAAGGGAATGAAAGAGGAAGCGGCCTGGTAGAATTTTACATAGAGCGTAATTTAATCGTAGCTAACACCTGGTTTAAAAATCATAAGAATCATGGACGAAAGTTAATGCGTGGAAGACTCCATGAGATACCGAAAGGTGTCAGACTGATTATGTAATGGCAAGACAGACATTAAGAAACCAAATTTAAAACTTTAAAAGATTTCCAGTGGCAGATGTGGATTCTGACCACAACCCAGTGATTTTCAACTGTATTTTAAAACTGAAGAACTGCATAAAGATAGGAATTTAAGGAGATGAGACCTAGATAAACTGAAAGAACCAGAGGTTACAGAGAGTTTCAGAGGGAGCATTAGGGAACGATTAGAAAGAACAAGGGAAGCGTATACAGCTGGCGAAGAGTTCTCGGGCTTCCAGCCGGGTGGCGGTGTCTTCAAACAGCGACGTTTCGACGAGTGACATACTCATCATCTTCTGGCGAAGTGCCGAGACTTTGCGGATGCCGGTCCCTTTATACCTGCGGTGTGCCCCCCACCACCTGGCCGCGGGAGGCTGGGTCCAGAGGAGCCGGCGGGCGAGGTGGAGGGGGAAGCGGGTGCGCCGTTCGTGTCTCCGTCAGAGCATTCTGATTGCGTCTCGTGAGCTGGACGGTTCTTGTTGCGTTCCTGGCGTATTGCGGCTAATGCTGGATTCCAGGCCGCGCTCAGTTGATAGCCTTCGTCCCTGTTCACAAGGTTCTCGTGGACCCGTATTTCTATTGCTTCTTTAATGACGCTATCCCAATAGCTCCCGGCTCGGCATAGCACCCTGGTGTTTTCGAAGTCAACCGTCCAGCTCACGAGACGCAATCAGAATGCTCTGACGGAGACACGAACGGCGCACCCGCTTCCCCCTCCACCTCGCCCGCCGGCTCCTCTGGACCCAGCCTCCCGCGGCCAGGTGGTGGGGGGCACACCGCAGGTATAAAGGGACCGGCATCCGCAAAGTCTCGGCACTTCGCCAGAGGATGATGAGTATGTCACTCGTAGAAACGTCGCTGTTTGAAGACACCGCCACCCGGCTGGAAGCCCGAGAACTCTTCGCCAGCTGTATACGCCGGGAAAGCATACACTCACATTTGGAAGCGTATACAGTTAAAAAATAATTTGTAGTTCTGTGAGATGAAATAGTGAAGGCAACAGAGGATGAACTAGGTAAAAAGATGAGGGCTAGTAGAAATCCTTGTGTAACACAAGAGATATTGAATTTAACTGAAGAATGAGAGAATATAAAAATGCACTAAATGAAGCAGGCAAAAGCGAATGCAAATGTCTAAAAAATGAGATTGACAGGAATTGCAAAATGGCTAAGCAGGTATGGCCAGAGGTCAAATGTAAGGATTTAAAAGCAGGTTTCGCCATGCGAGAGATAGATGTCACCTACAGGAAAATTAAGGAAACCTTTGGAGAAAAGAGAACCAGCTATATGAATATCAGCAGTTCAGATTGAAAACCAGTATTAAGCAAAGAAGGGAAAGCTGAAAGGTGGAAGGAGTATGTAGAGGGTCTCTACATGGGAGATGTGCTTCAGCGAAACAAAGCCGTGGGAATAGTCTACATTCCGTTTGAACTGATTACAGCCTTGAGAGAGCCAGCCATGACAGAACTCTTCCATCTGGTGAGGAAGATGTATGAGACTGGCGAAACATCCTCAGACTTCAAGGGGAATGTAATAATTCCAAATCCAAAGAAAACAGGTGAGAAAAATAATGAACTATCTGTTTAATAAGCCACGGTTGCAAAATGCTAACACGAATGCTTTACAGAAGAACGGAAAAACTGGCAGAAGCCGATCCTGAGGAAGATGGTTTTGGATTCCAGAGAAATGTAGGAACACGTGAGGCAGTAATGATCCTATGACCTCTCATAGGAGATAGGTTACGGCAAGTCAAACCTAATTTCATAGAATTTGTAGACTTAGAGAAAGCTTTTGACAATGTTGACTGGAATACTATCTTTCAAATGCTAAAGGTGGAAGGGGTAAAATGTGGGAAACAAAAAGCTATTTACAGTTTGTACAGAAACTAGAAGGCAGCTATCAGAGTCGAGGGGCATGAAAGGGAAGCAGTGCGACAGGATTGTACCCTATCCCCGCTGTTATTCAATCTGTCTACTGGGCACGCATAAAAGGAAACCAGTGAAAGTTTTGAGTAGGAATTAAAGTCCAGGGAGAAAATATAAAAACCTGAGTTTTGCCGAAGACGTTGTAATTCTGTCGGAGACAGCAAACGACTTGGAAGAGCAGTTGAACGGAATGGACAGTGTCTTGAAAGGAGGATGTAAGATGAACAGCAACAAAGGCAGAACGAAGATTATCAGCACATTCTCCACACGACACAGTCACAAATTCCACTTTCTTGGGCTACCAAATTTAGTCGCACCCCTAGCACCTGCCACCTCCCCCTCCTTCCCACCGCACCCTTACTGCTATTCTCCTATCACTGCATCAGTGACAAGAAACCACTGACTGATAGGCATTTTCAGAATTAAGACTAAGTGGTTTTCGAAGCGGATCATTTCCTCTACAACTAAACTGCAGGATTTTACAGCCAAGATCTCCACCGGGTCATCGATCGTTGGGATTAATGTATCGCACTGAAGGATGCATATTCAGAGAAGGACTCACTATCATCAAGATTCACTTTGACTGTTTCATTTCTTTCTAAGATGTAATTAAATATTTATGAATACCTCTCGCACAGTATCTAGTTTATTTGCATATTTGTAAATAAATGACAGACATGGAAATTCTGCTTTATGACGTTTATGAAGACTTTTGCCATGCATTTGACGTTAGTTACACATCACTTTTCCTTATCAAAATTCACATTATACTACCCCTCAAGAATACAGCTACTGTGTGAAAACTTATGATTTATGATATAGAGCGAAAAAAAGTCATAGTAATACTTCTGTAACTCTCAGACAAGTAAGACGAAATTCGGAAAAAAATCATTATAAAATATACACTGGTCTGCATTGGTGAAAATAGGACATTTAAAACGGAAAGAAAACATATTTCAGTCAGACATAAAGAAAGGAAGATTAAAATTAAACGTCACGTAGACATCGCGCGCGTTAGAAATGGAACACAAACTCAGACGATCATAGATGGGTAGGAACTCATTTCTCGGTCTTACGAAGGAAACATCACAGGATATACTTGAAATAATTTAGGGAACAATTCCTTTAGCATCTATGTAGTCGATTTGTATTCGGGACGTCAATGGTTCGAATGCTCGGCTGCAAATTACGACTTAGTTTTGCCGTTTATCCCTAATAGCTTAAGGAAAATGCTAGAACATTTTTTTTTAAAAAATAAACTGTCGATTTTCCTCCAAGACCCGACCTTGTGCTTCCTAGTCGTCGATGGGAGTTTATACCCTAACCTTCTTGCCCTTTTTATGGTAGCTATTTCGGTCTGTGTTTGAAAATGAAGAACTGTTTTGGAAACTCATCTTCGTGGAGGCAGTGACATTAAAGGGTTCTACAATCGTATCTACGACAATAGATACCTGTGTTGTCGACTGAAATTAATTAGAATTAGACCCTCCTCTCCACAACAGAATACAGAAACCATTTTAGCGAATCTATCAATAAATTTTACGGGCCGTGGTAAGGCAATGATTAAGACTGTGGAATAATGTTATGGAGCATAAGTGTTCAAATACTCGTCCGACTGTCATAATTTAGATTTTTAGTAGTTTCGATAAATCAGACTTAGTGACAACCAAATCGTTCCTTCAGACACATCATTGATGATCTCGATGTCAACGTGAATTCGAACTGTATCTTTTCTTTAATAACTCATGTATAACTTAGTGTGTCTTTTTCACGCTATTGAAATTCCTTTGACGAGATGTCACCATCCCATTTAACTGTTTGAGTGGGATGTTCTTGATAAGTACATCCTCTTTAGAATATTTCTGTAACAATATAATGAAGAGTAAATGTATTTCAATAAATTTTGGAAACTGTTTTAATCATGATAGTTACAGAAATCTGTATACAGACCGACTTGTAATTAATAAGAGATTTCATGTCCTGCATGGGTAACAAAGTTCAGTGTTCGGTATATTGTAGACTGGGTCCCACTCTTCATGTGGGCCTTCACCTCCACCTCATAATTTGCAGGCCTCTCGATATAGCGACAGGAAGCACATGTAGATGATTTTTAATATAAGAAATAAATTTTCCTAGACTTCCGATAGGTCATGCAGGGCAGCTCGACGATTCATAATACGTCACTGATGATAGTCACACGTTTGGCAAAAACACCTAGGAAATGCTTAAATATGAGGACGAAATCAATCAGTACTGCGTAGTTTCAGCGAATTTTCTCACTAAACAGGCCTCAAAAGGCGGAGGCCGCAGATTAGGTTTGAACATTGATATGCGTGTAAAGGTACAGCTAACGGGTATGTATTATAATACAGGAAAATAAAAAGCATAGAAAATGGTAGATACTAGCGTAATGTGTAACACTGCAGTACCGCGAATTACTAATAACAAGGACGACACGTCCCGGAGTTAACTCCACAATACATGCAAGCCTGAGGCAGTCACTCTGATCCACAGCGCGTTGAGATTGGTAGGAGCTCCGTTCATGGTCCGCTTATTTTTCCCTATGATACTGCAGGTGCGCTCAACACAAATTACGGGTAGTACCCGTACCCTATACACAACCAGCAGTAAGCTTGCGGAGTTTCTCATTACATTCCGACACAATCAGAAAACGGGTGGATATTGCATTGCCTTGCTGGAGCTACAAGTTACACGAAGGCTATTGAAGGCGAGCAAACTAATTTGCGTGATCGGGAGGTAGTGCACATTTCGGAAGTGATAGAAGGCCACAGAGCTCTGAAAGGACCCGATTTCATCCCAGGTAAATGCCCCCGAGGCAAGAGCGCATCCGTCTTTTGTCTGAATGGCAAGTGTAATGTTTTGCCTGATGTTGCTTTCGAAGTTCTCGGAACCAACCATCGGCGCGTAGATACGTTCACAGCGACTCATCAGGCTAAGCGACCTTTGAGCTCCCCTGTGGGTCCGTCGACACTGTTTCTGTAACCACACTAATCTCTTAGCCCTGTGAAATGCTGTAGTCAGACGTACCCATTGAGGCTGTCTCTTGTAAACCGACGCTGTGGTGCTTCTGGACGGTGTGCCCGCTGTCCAATAGTTGCTATTCAGTACTGAATCACCGAGTGTCTTAGAGCACTGTTACCCGCCTGTAAACAGTGATGCCGACATTTGTCACTAGTACTACAGTTGACTGTGACGGTGGCGATTTTTGCACGACTTCGAAGACAGAGAGAGCCATGCGTCGAACACCAGTGATGTGGCGGTGATGAAATGGTCTTACATCGTGCATCTTGCCCATCCATCATACCGTCGGGCTGTAAAAAGTCTGAGTACATCACTCCCATCCGGTGATGCACACAACTGTTCCATTCTTCATGACGACAGGTGTGCTGTCTCCTACGTTGGAGCTAGTTCTAGTTATCTTATTTTCATCAATATTTCGGCATTTGTTGCGGTTATTAATCATTCAACCAAGTTCTGGTCTCTTCACTGTTCTGTTAACTGCCAAATTGCCATAAGTCTTGCTTTGATGTCTTCTACCGTCTATCAAGTATTATAGCGTTACAAACGGCATGCTGTACAATACCTTCCTGACGTAATAATCGTAATTACGGCCGTATGCCACAAGGTACATGAATTAACAATTTGCAAAACGCAGATTTTGTGGCACTTATTCATGAACGTTTGTAGTCCATTTAAATGTCTTTCTCGCTGTGAAGTGAGTGGCAAAGGATACCTTTTACTGTACCATATAGCAGGTTTCCTTCTCGTACTACTCATGGATGGGGCGTGGCAAGAGTAACAGTTTATACGCCGCCATGCAAGCTGTTATTTTCCAAATTTTATCTGCGTAGTCTCTGAGTGTCGCATACGTAGGGAGCTGGAGAATATTTGTAGGGAAACACTTATTGAAGTTATAGAAGCAGGTTCTCACGAGATGTACGACGTTTTTTTTCAGAATGTCTGTCGTTTACGACTATTCAATAAATTTGTTACCCTCCAGCTAGTCAAACAAGAACCTGACCATTCGCATCGCTCGTTCTTATACTCCCCTTCTTCCCGTTTACTTTGATCTAATATGGAGTCCGTACGTTTCAGCATAGGCAAAAAGCTGAAGACCATTAGAAGTTCTTGGATAACGCACGAGATAACGAATTTAATTGACGATAGGACAGGACGTAAAAATTAAGCACGCGAAACAAGCAGTAAGCATACAGACGTCTAAAAGTGAAGTTGATAGGAAGCAAACGGCAAAGCTGAAATGAGCGGACGAGAAGTGTAAGGCTCCTTGACTGGAGCAAAGAGAGATGCTGCCTCCAGTTCACCGCGTGCCAGTCAACCGCGCGAACAACTCAGCTATGCAAGGAGCCTCAAAAAGAATATGATACTATAATCCCAATTCCAAAGAAGACATGGTTCCAAAATAATTAAAAAATGATTACAAAATAATGAAAACACTAACAGAAACCGACCTTTGTGAAGACCAGTTTCAGGAGAAATGTAGGAACATGGATGCAATACTAACCGTACAACATGTCTTGGAAGATGACATAAGTTAAAAATGGAAAACCTTCATTTATTGCTTTTCTAAATTGAGAAAGCTTTTGACAATGTTTACAGGAATACGCTTTTTCAAAATTCTGAAGTTAACAGAGGTAAAATACAGTGAGCGAAAAGTTGACAAAGAACACGACTTCACTTACAAAGAGACTAAATAGGTGAAGTGGAAGCACAAACTGAAAATTGAGTGAGAGCATGGTTATATCCTTTCGCCAATGTTACTCAATCTGCACATTGAGCAAGCAATAAAAGAAGCCAAGGAGGAATGGGAAAGCGAATAAGAGTTCAGGAAAGAGAATTTATAAAATTAAAGTTTGTGGAATACATAGTAGGCCTAATGCTATCGTAGACCAGAAAGAACTTCGAAGAGTAGTTGAAAAGAAAGCATACCTTCTTGGAGCTACGTAATAAGATAAACTTCAACAAAAGTAAAACAAGTGTAGTGGAACATAGTCGTACTAAATCGGGTGAAGCTGAGGAAATAATGATTGGAAATGAGACACTAAAAGGAAGCATATCTTAAAAAGAAAAATATATTAATATCAGTTTTAGAATGCATTTCCTAGTATTTGGATCTAACCAGAGGAAGGTACTGACTCGAATAGGAAAGAAAAGAACTTGACTAAAAGCAGGGATCAGTTAGTAACACACATTCTGAGACCTCAAAAGAATCTTCAGTTTGGTGGCGAAAAGTTACATGTGTGGAAAAAATTGTGGAGGGTCAAAAAGGCTTAACTGTAACGAGCAGCTTAAACGGATGCAGAGATGAAAAGCCGTCCTCAGGATAGACTAAGGGGAGGAGCTGCATCAGATCAGTCTTCGGACTGAATACCACCACCACAACAATACCATAAACACACATGAGCAATATTCAAGTGTAGGCCGTGCATGTGTTTCGTGTGCATTGTACGGAGCATGAAAAGTAATGGCTATGAATTTTTTACTCTGTTCTCAATATCGGTTGAGGTATTGCATACCACATATGATACTCCGCCAACTTTTCCTCTTCGCTGGCGGAAGTTTCAACCCTCTGTCGGTACAGGGCTACGAACTGGCGTGTAACATGGCAGTGTGTAGCGCAACTATGTTGGTGCGTGAGAAGCAGTGTACTGCAGTCGAGTTTCTAACTTCTGAAAACGTGCCTCCACAGGCGGAGCACCCTTCCCATAAGTAAGACAATGCTAGACCACAAACGAGCGCTACGACATCTGCAACAATACGACATCGTGGATTTACTGTCGTCGATCATCCTCTATGCAGTCCCGACTTGGCCTTATCCGACTGTCATCTATTTCGTAAAGTTAAAGAACACCTTTAAGGACTTGACTTTCCTAGTGATGAAGCGGTGCAAGCAGAGTTCAGGCCGTGACTCCGTCAACAAAGTCAAGCATTCTTCAGTGATATCATAAACAAAGTGGTATCGCGTTGGGAGATGTGTGTTCGCTGTCAGGGTGACCACGTTGAGAAATAAATATGTGGACATGAACAATAAACATGTAAAATGTTAATATAATTTATTTTACATAAAAAAACTCGGAGAGTTTCCACATAATAAAGTCTGGGGCATTACTTTTCAACAACCCCTTTTATATACAAAACAAAATACAATTTCGCGGTATCCTACCTACAAATAGTAGACTGTCTTGGCCTAAAGCTGAGACTATATGGTCGTTCAACTTTATCCCTGTACCTGTTGTTACTTATAGATATTCGTATGCCATGACAGACTCTAGTTACGTCTCATTAAAACTCTTATCAAATTTTAGCACGCTATTACGTGTCATGTAGTGTACAACTTTGCTTTTTTCGATATTAAGCCCTATTTTCTAGTATCAGGCTGACGCTTGTCGAGATTTCAGTAGGTAATACTGGAAATTTTACGACATTTAATTTACCCTCCCATAACTGCACCATTTGTAAGAGCTAGATATTGCAGTTAAAGTACATACTGAAGAACCATTGTTCTATTACACCCCGATGAAGCACATCAGATGTCTCTTCACCATCTGCAGATGGCTATTCATCTAAAATAACTTGCTGCTTGCTGACTGATAGCTAATTTTCGATCAAATCGAAAACTTGGTTGTGTATCTCACAGTAAATCATTTTTGTTAGAAGACGTCAATGCGGTGCTGAATCACAAGCTTGTAGTAAGCGAAGAAGCACTGAATCAACTTCATTTTCTGTGTCCACAGTATATCTAAAAATTCCATCAAAACATTTCTATATCTCACCCGCAGATGGGCCCTTCATCAGTAATATATTAACCAAAACTCGTAAAAACATAAAAATGTTATTACAGTTGTAAACAACATCCTGCAATAAAAGACATAGCCGCAGTGACAAACTAATGCAATCGTAGCTTTGAGCTCGCTTTTGCACGTCCTTGCCTTTACTACTCACTCGTCCTTCAACTCACCTGTAAATATTGCTTGCTTCAAAGTAATCTAAACCAAATCATTAGTGGGTTGTCTTCCACATTTCTAAATGAATTTCAGATACTGGTATATGTTGGCTTTATTTTATAAATAGTGTAGCGATTCGAAGCGTGCTTCGGTTCCCAGTAAGAGTGTAAAGTTAAACGCTTAATTAACGTCCACCCTCTCGTGGGAACTATGGCTCATTGACAAGGTATGAATAAAGGCAGAGGGTGCTAGGTGCCAATTTTCGTAATAGGATAATAACTTTCGCTGTGCCTCCTAGTTATCCCACAATTATCCAACAGCACTAATTTCCTGGTATCAGAGAGCTATGATTGCTCTCTACGATCAAAGAACTGTCACTGACTCCACTTAGCTCAGTCACACGATGACCACAGAGATAATAAGAGGATTCTGGGTTCAAAAATTTAGGATGTACTGTATTTTGGGATGAATGATACTTAATATTGAAATGTCCCCTTAGAAAAATTATGAATGACTGTGCTGATAAACCCCTTCCGTTACTAGATTTTTAAACAGCTGAGCAGAACTGAACGTACTCAGACATTTCGCTCTTTACTTATTCTGATGAACACTAAACTGACACACAATATTTTTAGCGCAACGCAATCTGACTTTCAACAATCCCTACAAAAGAATGGCCCTGACTAACAATAACCTATACCTTTCATGAATCACTTACCTCACAAAAATCTTCGTTACTCAAACTACTGCAATACAGCAAGCGCCAATACTGCCAGTTAAATAAAAGATTCTAACTACTGAAGGCACTAACTACTGATAGGCATACTTAGCAAATGAAAGATTTCATAGACAGCAATGTATTTTCCTTAATAGTGTTCAAAAGTCTTAACATATATATATATCAGTTCATGACATCCAGTCTTACAAATTTACTGTCTGTGTTGGACACACGTCCAGATCATCCGCTCTCAAAACTCCGCCATCTCTCTCCCCACATCCATCACTACTGGCGGCTCACCTCCAACTTCGCAACGCTACGCGCTCTTAACAGCCAACTGCCCAACACTACAATGGCGAATTCCAACAATGCAAACCAGCCACAGACTGCACACAGTACAGTCAGTGATTTTCATATAGAGCGCTACATGGTGTAACCAATATAAAAACCTGAACAACCTACTTACATAGCCCCCATGCTCCCCACAAAAAAACTTTTACAAATTGTTTTGGGCAGTGGCAAAAACAGATTTGAAAAAAAAACTCATAATTACAGTAACAAAGAAATCAAATGCACACACTTAGTGATAAAATGTTGGTCAGAAGCTAAAATTTTCTCACAGTCCATAAAGACAGTCCTGTTCATTCATCAAGGTAAAATCGCAGTGTTTTTTTTCTCAAAGTCTGAGCAGTAAAAGAAAATGCACACGGAAGTAGGGGATTTCCATGCAGTCTTGAAGAAGTAGTGTTGTCTTTCCAACGGGAAGACAGTGCTGACTCTTGACATGCAGACAGGTAATGGGCCACAACAGAGGAAACCCACAACAGAGTCAGTCGAAGTTTTGAAGAATATTGGTAGATAGGTAATCAAAGAGCAGACCCAGTGTACTCCTGGAAGAGATTATTGTATTGGTGGGCCACCAAAGGTGCAGACCCACCGTAGTCCTTGTAGAAATAATGGTGTTGGTGGGCCATCAAACATGCAGACCCACTGTAGTCCTTGTAGAGACGTCCAGCAGTCATCTGTTGTGACTGTGCAGGTGCACAATCACCATCAAAGAATCTTGTGGACAATATAGCAAGTCCATAAACCACCACTTATGCACTCACAAAGATTTAGGAATTGTCCTTAGAACCAGCAATGCTGTTAACCAGTCCCTTGCTGAATAATCAACACATGTGCAAACACTAACAGTCCCAACTTCTTATCTATTTTGCATATACTATGACCAATATAAACGTGTGCAGTGAAATGTAACTTAATTTGAAGAACTGGTGTCTATACAATTATAAATTTACAACATAAGAATACAATTACAAAGGTACAAATTACATCATTAAAGAACATAACAATACAGATAACATTTGTAGTAATACAGCCTTTACAAAAGAATAGAAATAAACATATACATCAGTGTTACAGGAATTATGACATAAGTAAATACATAAAAGATCAGAATAGATTTCGAAAATCATGTCTAAACATCTTTACAAAGTAAATAACATAGTGTTAGAAAAATTCTACAACATAACTCTCATCAGATAAACACATAAAGACAGGAAGAACACAAATACACAAGGGTACACAAACACATAGTGGAATAACACAAAAGGAAACGACAAGGTTTGTTTTACTGCAGTATTTTGCAAACTAAATTTTTTTTAATTCTTGGAGATCTCCCATCGTTCTTCATTATTTCCAAAAAGTCCTATCTATACCTGCTTTCTGTACTTTTTTCGTATAACTTCTCAATGCATTACTTCCAGTTCATCGCAACTCATTCTCTTATATAGCCTGCCCCCTCTTAAGCTAACATAAATCTACTGAGCTCAGATGCTAAACTAAGGGACGAGGCAATGCAGCAGCACAAAACAATTAACACAAACAGTAATGACAAAAAATGCAAATTGGCAAAGCTAACAGCAGTAAATTTGAATTAGCAAAGCAAATGCAACATTACTGCTAATAAGAGCCAATGTGCAGCAACAAGAAAAATAAATCAGTAGTAAAACTGGCTTAACAGAGTAATAGAAAGTGAAATTCAGTAGCACTATGCCTGGCAATCAGCAGCAGCAAATGCAATAACTTATACCTAAACATGACACAGTTCTAGCAGAAAAAACATTACAGTAAAGATAGGAAATGGCTAATAACTACTTCACATCATAACACTAGAGTGATGCAACACCTTGACTTACTCTACGAAACAAGTTACCCAGTCATTGACAAAAATTATGTATGCAATTCCTGTGAAGGGCAATATCTTTTTTTGCTCCCTCGTTTTTTTGGAAGTAGATCATAAAATTTTTATTTACTGTATCTGTAGGCACAAAATATCTGTATTGGTACATCTATTAAATTTTATTTTAACCAATGCTGCAGTGCAGCTAGAAACTAGTTTCTCTTTCCACTCGCGTTCCTCTCTCGGATTCGTTGCAGCTAATTGAGGTTAAGTTTCATGTCGAGTTAACAAATTTGTTTCGACATGTGCTGACTTCCACTTACTTTTTATTCAATGGTCAGTACTACAAACAAACTGATGGAGTTGCGATAGGAAACCCGCTGTCACCTATTGTGGCTAATTTCTTTATGGAGGACTTTGAGGAACGTGCATTGGAGTCAGCGACTTTGAAACCTGCGTGTTTTTTTTCAGATATGTAGACGATACGTTTGTTGTTTGGCCTCATGGTAGTGAGAATTTAAATCGGTTTATGGAACACCTGAATTCATTCGACCCTAATATTCAGTTCACTATGGAGGTGGAAAAGAATGGATGCCTTCCCCTCCTTGATGTGTTGGTCAAAAGGAAGTCTGATGGTACGTTGGGACATTCTGTTTATAGGAAGCCTACTCACACTGACTTGTATCTGCGAGCTGATAGTTGTCACCATCCAGCTCAGCGTGAAGGAGTACTTCGTACCTTGGTTCACAGGGCCCACGTTATCTCAGACCCTGACAGCTTGCCAGCTGAGCTATCACATCTTGAAGTCACCTTTCGTCAGAATGGTTATAGTGAGAGGCAGATCAAACGTGCGTTGCGCTATCAGCCTTCTGTGAAACGGGTGAGTGAAGATAGCAACGAAGTGGCACCTAAATCTACGGCCTTTTTGCCTTACGCAGGAAGCATTTCCCACAGGATTGTCCGTATTTTGCGGAAATGTGATGTGAAATGTGTTTTTCGACCACCTTCTAAGATTAAGGCCCTGTTGGCGTCCGTAAAAGGTGATCTTGGTTTGTGTAAGGTTGGGGTCTATCGTATTCCTTGCAGTTGTGGTATGTCATATATTGGTCAGAAAATCAGGACTGTGGAAGACCGGTGTATTGAACATAAGCATCACACACGCTTACAACAGCCGAGCAAATCCGCTATTGCAGAACACTGCCTTGACACCAGTCATCCTATGGAATACAACAACACGGAGATTCTGGCTTTCACGTCCTGCTACTGGGATAGTGTTATTAAGAAAGCTGTTGAAATCAAACTATCAAGCAACCTTATTAATAGAGATGGTGGATTTTGTTTAAATGCTGCTTGGAATCCGGCTCTGTCTCTCATCAAAAAACAGAGGGACAGAATTAGTGTTACCTCACCTGTTGATTAGTCACTATCGATATTTCTGGTGTTGGTCACCGTTGTTTGTGTTGAAACTTGTTCTGTGTGTGGTATCTTCCCGTTTCTCCTCTGTGAACCGAGGTATTAAATTTCCTTGTACATTTCTTCCTCCTTGCATTTGTGCCTTGAGAGTGGCAGGGTGTGCTCCTGTCGAAATATCAGCGATGGTCGACGACGTCACCCGGCAGCAAACCCATAAGTTGTTCGAACACTCAATTCGCCGGGAAAAGTTAAGGTCTCACATAAAAAGATCATTCAATAGCCATGTGGCATTTCATAAGTCAGTATAAATTCTCTCAACTCTCGTAGAAAGACTCTTGTCATAATCAGGTGTGCAGATGTAAGAATATTTCCCATTAAGTCATAAGTATTCAGTAAGTAGCACAAAGTATGATATGTTTCCAAGTAATGAGCATGTCGTATTTGCGCTGCTTTCTACAAAGGAATGTCAATAGCGTGGTTAATGGCCTCTTTTTTCTCCACCTAATGGCTTTTTCTCCAGGCAGGTGGCACAGCTGGGCGCCCACAAGACATTACGTGAAGGTCACTTAACTTTCTTACCGAAATATTTATGACAGCAGTGACAGTCTCATATAAAAAATTTCACAGGTTGAGAATTTGCATTACAAATGTGTAGAAACAAAATACTGTAAATATAACAGTGTCCAAAAAAATTTTGCCACCATTGTGATACATTCACACATGTACACACATTTCATAACTCTTAAAGTACGATTCTTGGTTTCCAACATCCTTTTTTACAAACCAGAGTCCCTAACCACTACTCATTATTCCTTACTTTATTACACATATACATATTTGTAGACACTTCCTCAATATTTCGTCATAATAAATACATAGCATAATCAATTTCGTCATATAGCATCAGCTTATTGATCATAAACATACCTCAACAGCATAACACACATTGTAATCGTAATAATATCATAAAAACTCAGCCAAATCTCAAAAACGTCATAGCTTTCTGCAATAATTTCAAAACCTAAAAAAATTCTCTGCTCATTTAAATATGTCATCTACCTCAAACTTATTTTAAAAACCGTGATCCCATACCAAATACATAATACAAAGCTCTCACAGTATCACAATGGGTCCGAAAAAATATGGTTCACAAAGTACAGACAGAATACAATTCCATAAGTGAGAAGTCATCCAACTGTGTAATAACGTAAACATGTGTCCCTGACGTAGTAAAAAAAAATGTTTCTTTTTCTGTTAAATAATCAGATATCTGTGTAATTCTGCGTCAGAGAAATATGTTACCGATGTGTAAAGTTGTATAAGCAAACACCATATTAGCTAGGGCTCCTTGTGCTTGCCAAACACATGGTACACAAAGGAGGCGTGTACCCCCTGAGGATTAATGTAATTATACCCTCAGGTGTTACAGATTTCAGCAATGGAAAGAAATGTATCACGGAAAACCTTTGTATCATTGTAATTCAAAAATCTTTAAAAATAAATGTTTTAAGTACAAAATTAATCACTCAAATACGTGTCCTTTAGCGCTAAATGTGCGTCTTGCTGTAAGATAATTCTGTGGAAGTGTTGTAGCTATTGTCCTCCGAAAGCTAAGTTCTTCAGAAGTCAATGTACTTATCTCATCTTAAACAAAAGTGAAATGCTTTGCGTATATACACTCCTGGAAATGGAAAAAAGAACACATTGACACCGGTGTGTCAGACCCACCATACTTGCTCCGGACACTGCGAGAGGGCTGTACAAGCAATGATCACACGCACGGCACAGCGGACACACCAGGAACCGCGGTGTTGGCCGTCGAATGGCGCTAGCTGCGCAGCATTTGTGCACCGCCGCCGTCAGTGTCAGCCAGTTTGCCGTGGCATACGGAGCTCCATCGCAGTCTTTAACACTGGTAGCATGCCGCGACAGCGTGGACGTGAACCATATGTGCAGTTGACGGACTTTGAGCGAGGGCGTATAGTGGGCATGCGGGAGGCCGGGTGGACGTACCGCCGAATTGCTCAACACGTGGGGCGTGAGGTCTCCACAGTACATCGATGTTGTCGCCAGTGGTCGGCGGAAGGTGCACGTGCCCGTCGACCTGGGACCGGACCGCAGCGACGCACGGATGCACGCCAAGAGCGTAGGATCCTACGCAGTGCCATAGGGGACCGCACCGCCACTTCCCAGCAAATTAGGGACACTGTTGCTCCTGGGGTATCGGCGAGGACCATTCGCAACCGTCTCCATGAAGCTGGGCTACGGTCCCGCACACCGTTAGGCCGTCTTCCGCTCACGCCCCAACATCGTGCAGCCCGCCTCCAGTGGTGTCGCGACAGGCGTGAATGGAGGGACGAATGGAGACGTGTCGTCTTCAGCGATGAGAGTCGCTTCTGCCTTGGTGCCAATGATGGTCGTATGCGTGTTTGGCGCCGTGCAGGTGAGCGCCACAATCAGGACTGCATACGACCGAGGCACACAGGGCCAACACCCGGCATCATGGTGTGGGGAGCGATCTCCTACACTGGCCGTACACCACTGGTGATCGTCGAGGGGACACTGAATAGTGCACGGTACATCCAAACCGTCATCGAACCCATCGTTCTACCATTCCTAGACCGGCAAGGGAACTTGCTGTTCCAACAGGACAATGCACGTCCGCATGTATCCCGTGCCACCCAACGTGCTCTAGAAGGTGTAAGTCAACTACCCTGGCCAGCAAGATCTCCGGATCTGTCCCCCATTGAGCATGTTTGGGACTGGATGAAGCGTCGTCTCACGCGGTCTGCACGTCCAGCACGAACGCTGGTCCAACTGAGGCGCCAGGTGGAAATGGCATGGCAAGCCGTTCCACAGGACTACATCCAGCATCTCTACGATCGTCTCCATGGGAGAATAGCAGCCTGCATTGCTACGAAAGGTGGATATACACTGTACTAGTGCCGACATTGTGCATGCTCTGTTGCCTGTGTCTATGTGCCTGTGGTTCTGTCAGTGTGATGATGTGATGTATCTGACCCCAGAAATGTGTCAATAAAGTTTCCCCTTCCTGGGACAATGAATTCACGGTGTTCTTATTTCAATTTCCAGGAGTGTATATCGTAGTTATTACGCTTATTACCGTGATGAAGAAAGCACTGTACTGTGACGTATTGTTGTGCTACGGAAAAGGCTGTCTCATTGTAGTTATACCACAAAAGTCACTACTAAAACATGTTTTACTTTCCAGAATAATAGAGAAAATTTGTGTGTAGATATAAAACAGATACACCGCAAAAGCAATAATATAAATTGGGTCACTCATTAGTAGTGTCGTGATATAATCGTGTAGCTGTGAAATAAACTAACCACTGTGTCATCTGGTATCTCTCAGAATGTACTTTAAATCCAGAATGTATTTTCATGTAAACAAAAATGTTGCATTAAAATCTCATTAGCAGTACTGGTATATGTTCCGAGTGTGTGAGCCTTATAGTCGTTACGTAATCGTGCAACTAACAAGCAAGAATGTACACACACAATAACACTGTGTCGTCTGTTCACTATAACAATGCATTCGTAATTACTGACTAAATATGTTCCCTAGGTTCTAGTTAACTTCAAACCATTGTTGCATATTAACAGGTTCTAAGTGTGATAGAGTACTAGTAAGGTGAAGTGAAATATTTTATAGCAAAGACTAAGTTAAAAAACAGATTATCTCTCAATAATCGGTTTTACATGTGAAGTGTGGTGTAATCCTTTACCTTTCCTTAGTACGCAGCATATCAACTTGAACGCAATTATCATGCAGTATATGTCGGTAAAGGATGCTAAAATTTTTCTCAAGGTTAGCGTCTATGTTGTTTTTCTCTGAGCCAGCCGGTGCAAGTGGCTGCCTGCGGTTCGAGTCATTGTCTATCTCTTTGTTGGTGCACGTCGTTATTAGGATTAGGAGATCTAACTTCTACAAATTCCCCTTGTCGAGAGGGCCCTGCCCTGTTTGAATCTCGCCAGTTCTGACGAAATTCAGGTCTGTCGTTATGATTGTATCGTCTGTCGTCATGTCGGTAGTTGCTGTAATTTTGTTTTGTCAGTCACGTGGTGGAGAACTTCTCCCTGAATCGTAACTGTGCGGTGGACCGTTGTGTCTGAAGTTATTCTATCTCCATTGATAATAATTGTTTTGGTTCCCATATTGTCTGTTTCTATGGTTGTCTCTGTCACATTCATTACTACGGAAATGTGATCTTTCTCTGTAATTACTACTACTCTTCCTACGGTTGTCACACGGGTGGTGTCTGTTTTGGTCACGATTTACGTTGTAAGAACAGCCTTGTCGTGTCCAGTTATTATTTCTGTCATCGCGGAATTGTGATGGATGTGACCTGTAATTGTTCTGCTCCTGTTTTCGCGTTCCGCGATTGTCAGTGTCAATTTCCAATTCTTGTAACAGTCCCTGAAAAGCTTCAATGTCGTCTTTGCAACATCCTGCCAAAATAATACGTCGTAAGTGTTCAGGCAATTTGATTAAGCAAATGCGGATGAGCTCTGATGGGCTGTATGGGTTTGAAAGATACTGATTCTTATGTAACATTTCTTCGAAATATTTGACAAGACTGGAAAATTCAGATTGTTCGAAATGTTTCATCATTATGATGCTATGTTTTACTCGGTCTTGAGTAGCTTGAGACCAATATGCTGGGAGGAAGGCATGATAAAGTTCTCCTTCACTGTGACAATCGTGAATGACCGATCGCATTCTTACAGCTGGTTCATTCTCTAAGTAGCCACACATAAATTCTAACCTGTGCTCCAATGACCAGTAGGGAGGAAAACAATGAGAGAATTGATGAAGCCATGCTGGTGGATGAATGTCGTTGCCAGAATTCTTAAATGTTTTGAATTTACGTGTATTAACGAGCAGCTTATAGTCAAAATCATCATGTCGACGAGTCGCATATCGTTCATTGTTACTTCGTTTCGGCGGTTCCATCTCAAAATTCGGTGTACCTGGCCAACTTCTTTTATAATTTCCGAAGTGCTCTGTATTATTATTTTGCGGCTGTTCCATATTTCTATGTCCCTCTTCCCCTATTGGAGCGCGAGAGTCCTTTGAAATATGTAATTATTTTATTACCTGCGTCAACTGATCTTGTACTTCCAGGATTCGTCTTTTGTACTGTGTATTGATTTCGTTTTGATTTAGTTTGAATTTTCTAATTTGTTCATACTCTTCTGTGTCAGTGAAGGCTACGGGTCTTGTGTCATTCAGATCATCTACCTTTGCAGATAAGTTAGTGAACTGATCTGAAAGTTCGGCTACTTTCTCCGATAGTGAACTGATTTCCTCAGTGTGTTTTTCTGAACCAAGTTTCAGAGTGTCCATTTGTGTTGAAATCGTATCTACTGTGTTCTTTAAGTTTTCCTGAGTTTTTGTAGGTTGCGTAACCGAATCGGTAGATGCAACTGAGTCAGTTTTAGCTTGCAAGGTGTCGTGATTTTCATGAACAATAGTTTGCAGTTCTTTTATAGCTGCTTCGTGATTTTGTAATGCATTTTCATGACGCGAAAAAATAGGTTGAAAATGCTCACAAATTTGTGTTTTTACGCCATTACACACTTTTTGACATTTCGATTCGATCTTAAGTAACTCAGTAGTTAAACCTTCATGTGTTTGTTCAAGCGCTTGTTCCACTGAGTCTAACGTTTGAAGCTGTTACTGTGTTTGTCTCTGATTTTATTCCATTGTGTCTAACTTTTGAAGATTTTGTTAAATCGTGTCTAACTTTTGAAGCATTTGTCCCATTTGTTGCACTAATTGTAATAACAATGCACTAGTGTCCGAAAAATGTTCCTCAGTGTTATTCGGCAGTGCATTTGAACCGACAACATTCGCATTTTGAAAAGCAGAAAATGTGTCTTGACTTATTTGAGAAAACAGTGAGGTCGCAAAACCTAAATCTACAATCTTTGCATGATTGTGTCCTGTCAGTTCGGGTTCCTGAGGCGAGCTGTGGCCGACCGATCGATCGATAATGCTTCCCTGTTCACTAATTGTTTCACTGTCTACACCATTATTTTCCGCCCGCCCCATTTCCCTGTGCACAATTACCACACTACTACTTTGAATGTCTGTTAATTCATTACACGGTGGTGCTGATATACTACGCTCGTCGTCAGTATCATTTCTCAATTTACTTTGGAGCCTAGTGTTACGTTTTACACACGCCATAATTATCACGTATTTCACACGATAACAAGAAAATCAGAATTTGAAGAGTAAAAATAAGAAAACACATTAAAATAGCACTGAAAATAGTATCTAGTTAATTGCAAGTGCAGCTGCGAAATAGTTGGTGCAAACCTACATGGATGTCACAACTGTTTTACTGTACAACAATGAAATACTACAACTACAAAGGAAATTCTCTCTATAATTATGCGCAACCAATAAACAATAGCTACACTAATTACACAAACTACAAGAAAAAATTAGAACATTCCAGTGAGGTATCCTCGTCTAAGGGTCGACATATGAAACGTCCCGTTAGAAAAATTATGAATGACTGTGCTGATAAACCCTTACGTAATTTGATTTTTAAACAGCTGAGCAGAACTGAACGTACTCAGACATTTCGCTCTTTACTTATTCTGATCAACACTAACTGACAAACAATATTTTTAGCACAACGCAGTCTGACTTTCAATAATTCCTACAAAAGAATGGCCCTGACTAACAATAACCTATACCTTTCATGAATCACTTACCTCACAAAAATCTTCGTTACTCAAACTACTGCAATACAGCGAGCGCCAATACTGCCAGTTAAATAAAAGATTCTAACTACTGATTCACTAACTACTGATAGGCATACTTAGCAAATGAAAGATTTGATAGAGAACAATGTATTTACTTTAATTGTGTTCAGAAGTCTTTATATATATATATATATATATATATATATATATATATATCAGTTCATGACATCCAGTCTTACAAATTTACTGTCTGTGTTGGACACACGTCCAGATCATCCGCTCTCAAAACCCCGCCATCTCCCTCCCCACATCCACCACTGCTGGCGGCTCACCTCCAACTGCGCAACGCTACGCGCTGTTAACAGCCAACTGCCCAACTCTACAATGGTGAATTCCAACAATGCAAACCAGCCACAGACTGCACACAGCACAGTCACTGATTTTCATACAGACATGGCGTTATTAACATAAAAACATGAACAGCCTACTTACAATATAAGGTATTTAATACGTGTAAACTTCTTTAAACGTGATGATTTTATACACTAGTGGCCATTAAAATTGCTACACCACGAAGATGACGTGCTACAGACGCGACATTTAACCGAAAGGAAGAAGATGCTGTGATATGCAAATGCGGTTGATCGCATCGTGACATTGTTGCTCGCATTGGTCGAGATCCAATGGCTGTTAGCAGAATATGCAATCGGTGTGTTCAGGAGGGTAATACGGAACGCCGTGCTGGATCCCAACGGCCTCGTATCACTAGCAGTCGATATGACAGGCCTTTTATCTGCATGGTTGTAACGGATCGTGCAGCCACGTCTCGATCCCTGAGTCAACAGATGGGGACGTTTGCAAGACAACAACCATCTGCACGAACAGTTCGACAATGTTTGCAGCAGCACGGACTATCAGCTTGGACACTATGGCTGCGGTTACCCTTGACGCTGCATCACAGACAGGAGCGCCTGCGATGGTGTACTCAACGACGAACCTGTGTGCGCGAATGGCAAAACGTCATTTTTTCGGATGAATCCAGGTTCTGTTTTCACTCTGCAGCGGAGTGTGCGCTGACATGAAACTTTCTGGCAGATTAAATCTGTGTGCAGGACCGAGACTCGAGCTTTGGACCTTTGACGTGCGGACTGAGCTACCCACGCACGTCTCGCGACCCGTCCTGAGAGCTTTACTTTTCTGTTAGCATTTAAAATAGATTCAACATAGCTCATGTTTACACTACCAACGGAATCCGATTCCCGCACAGTAAACAACGAACCATAAATACAAAGTGCCGTTTGTGGAAATGATTAAACTCAAGTAGTAATGTCTATCAAAATGATCACCTGACTAGGATACAAACGAGGTTCTGAGATCCGTAAGAGCCTAAAGCACATCGCCGTCGATCCCACATGTAAGTGAATATCAGAGAGACCAGTGATACAGATTTTCGTTAATTTTCTTATATACAATGTGGGCCTACAACACAGATATACCTGACACACCATAAGAATGAACCACAATCGATGGTGATGTGTTTTAGGCCCTTATGATTCTCAGCACCTCAGACGAATTACCGTATGACAAGATTCATAACTGAATATATTATTACTCATTCAGAAACTCACAAAAAAGGTTTATTATCAGTACAACTTTAACATATACTGACGTACGATCTAATTTTACTACAGTATATAGTGAGTGAATTACCATATCTGATGAGTCTGCAATTATCTATAAGGATATATGCGGAGACGATGGGGATAAAATTCTGCAGCAACAAATGGTTGCACTGACGTAAACTTGTAACTGAATGGCCAGGGCTAGCTGCGCACATCGTAAACCGTGCAAGTTGTTTCTCAAATCTGTATGTATTTGGCCCATAAGGCAATTACGTCACGCGTGTTGCACATGCGCAATTGCTCCTTAAAACGTGCACAACTGAAGGTGTGCTCGTGACCCTGATGCCAAGTTTCACGGAGTCTAGAGGAGCAGTCGCACAGTAGATTTAAATGCCGTATTTTTCAGACAGCAGCATCTATGTTACGTTTTACACTGTTCAAAGAAAAATAGTCAATAGATCCGCATTGTGTCGAAAGTTAGGCTGTTCATGTCCTCTTGTGCTCTTACACAGCAGACGCCACAGATTTCCATTTGTAATAAAAAAAAAAAAAAAAAAACGATTGAATTATTCACCTATGAAACTGAAGTGGTGTCATGTGACGCCCGCCCAGACCAAATGACGAGAAAAAAGACGAACAGAATTAAGGGAATAAGAAACATAGCCGAACGTATTGAAGCACCGCTTTCGGCCCGGGGAGGGGCCTTAGCCACAGATCAAGTCCGCCCGACGCATTAACGACGTCGCTCCGTATGCTGGCTAGCCTGGATGTAATTTCTATGGCGTCACGCCACACTATTCGCAAACATTAGGAACACTTTCACTCACTTTCGCATGAATAGCACCACGCGCAGACACTAGGGATATACATTTTCCGTGCCGGGAGGTAACGGGTTGGTGACAGGAAGGGCATCTGGACACACCTTACATAAGCTATGCCTAATCCTTTAATAACCATGCCGACCCTGTACCGATGCGGGAAGAAGGCACAAAAAAAAGAAAAGAGTGCAAAGTTTCGACTGAGCAGTCATTTCCAAATGTTCGCAAAGAAAAACCCGTCGTAATGTCCACACCTGGGGTGTGACTCAAAAGTCTCGTTAAATCATGGAAATAATACTGTAAACGCCGGAGGTTGGCCATATTAGCGGCCTTCACAATGAAAGGTGTGGCAACAAGTGTCTCTACAACAATAGTGATGCACTAATGGAAACAAAATAAATGGATGTTACAGTTCATTCAGTGATATTCAGCTCGGGAATATGTCATCATTAAGACAATGTGTGATGGTTGAGACAGTGTGGCAACCAATATAACTAAAACCAAAAAGTTGATACGCAATTTTTTGGTTAAACCCGAAAAGCACATTTGATATAACATAAAAATACGTGTACATCATTACGTATTAATTCATATCCTGTCCAACTGTAAATTGTTTATTGCTGATTTTTCAGTTGTTTCCTGGGCCGGGATTCGAGCCTGCAATCTTTCATTTCAATTTCCCTATCCACTGACCTCAATGCCACTGCCGACTAACGTTAAACGAAAACCGAAAATGGTGATTATTTCAAGACAAGGTTGTATAAAGCTGATGTTTTCGTCGAATACTGAAACTTCATACAAACACAGAACCGGGATGCTAATTTCGTTGGAGGCTGATACGTTACTAAAGTTCGATGTCAACTTGTTATCCACGTCCACAATTTAGGTATCGTCGCCTTGCGAAAGGTGTTACCTGTGCTCGACATGGCTTTTCCATTAGTTGCTACCTCAGGCATTCATGTTGCTACGTCGCGGTGAGAATTCGCAGAATATATCGGGGCATCTCTGGCGATACGTCGCAATTTCCCAACTGACGCACGGTTTGTGGCGTTGTCCGTCGCTGGTAATTGCCTTACGGGGCACGTTTCGCCGCAAGGGACCACGTACTGAGGAGTCCGCGATTTGTCACTCGAGCTGACTACACGCAGGAAATCCTTGACCGTTCTGCGCACGACAATAAACCGCACTGCAGGTGATTTGAATATTCGTGACTTGGCACACTGGCCGTGGAACGTAAGCGGCCAGTTGTGCCATTCAGAGGGGAACAGTCGCTGGAAATTCTTGCCGAGATTGTGCGTCACAGTCTGTTGTGTCCCGGACACCCGTGGTTGCTGTGTGGCGGCGTGATCTTCCCGTCAGCGGCAGTCTGTCACAGCTGTAAGCCACGTAGCATGTCCCACTACTGCCCTGAACCCCTCTTAGTTACGACTTGCATTGTACTCTTTGACTCGTCAACATGGCCTGGGAGCGTTCGAGTACGTCTGTCTTTCTTCCCACTAACAAAAAATGGTTCAAATGGCTCTGAGCACTATGGGACTTAACATCTGTGGTCATCAGTCCCCTAGAACGTAGAACTACTTAAACCCAACTAACCCAAGGACATCACACACATCCATGCCCGAGGCAAGATTCGAACCTGCGACCGTAGCAGTCGCGCGGTTCCAGACTGAGCGCCGAGAACCGCTAGACCACCGCGGCCGGCTCTTCCCACTAACAAGTGGACCTCCCATCACCCATTTGATTCATGTTGACAATGTATGTACGGCACGACTAGGACTTCAACGTACATGAACAGGAAGACGCAACTCGCAAACGTTTCTGATAACGTCCATTTTGAATATTGTGGGCGCGCTTATATCTTTTGTTTGGTTGCAAATATTGAAGCAGTCCGCAGCTGAGTGAGGAAGCGAATAGTTCCACAGGCGCAAGGTCTCTACATCTAATCTCACTGTTAATACTTTTTTCATTCCCATGTAATTCTAACGAGAGATTTATTATGACATGAAAATTATTTAGTGATTTATTATTTACGTAATATTTATACTGAAAGAAGTGGAAAAACCTTTTTTGATAAGGAGACTGGAAATAAAAAACGAACACGAGTATTTTCACTCAAATTACTGTAGACATTTCATGTATATTATTCCATCTACATTTTCGAAAAAAATTTAGATAATCTACGGAGCACTGAACGAATCAGGATGACACTGATGTTGGAAATCTGTAAAGTAATAATGATTATGACATGCAGCACGTAAATGAACCCCGAGTCATCACATGTGCATGATTTTGCGTTGTGTCTATTGTAAAACAGTTTTGGTGCACCTTCGTAAACGTTTCTCGGTGTAGCACGCATATCGAGGCGTATTATTAGTACAGAGGACAGATGGGGTACGGCTGACTAAATTTCTATGCAGTCTTTCTCAGAAGAATTTCATAGTCGTTTTATAACGTTATTCACATGCATGTAGAAATAAACGTCGCAAGACTGCACCAGCGGAAAACA
This sequence comes from Schistocerca piceifrons, assembly GCF_021461385.2. Lineage (NCBI taxonomy): Eukaryota > Metazoa > Arthropoda > Insecta > Orthoptera > Acrididae > Schistocerca > Schistocerca piceifrons. The sequence continues at coordinate 558,517,604 of NC_060149.1, forward strand.
TTTGACAACGATAACTTTAACACTGCAGGTTGGCAGAATAAGACGGAGATGAAGGATATACCGGCACGCATGTTCGATTCATGGACCTCACACTTAGAAATGTAACCACTTACTGGCTCTGCAGCACACTCCTTCACTGCTTGGGGCAATACAAAGTGTGTAAGAAGGGATAAAACATCCAGACTCAATTTTTCTGAAAAACCGTTGAGGTTGCGTCTTTCTGTTTACATTGGTTGAAGTGCTCGTGCGCACCCTACACACACTGTCAGTACCAATCAAATCGGTGAGGGGAAGTTCGTACGGTCCCTTGTATGTACCACATCAACGTTTTATTTCCAGATAAACAAATACACTTTTGCTGACCGCAATTTTTGGATCGAGCGAAGTAAGGCAGTTATGAGATACAAGAGTACCGGTGTACGCCGATTCAAAATATACGTCCGCACTTGCAGATTTAGGTTTTGCGCTGTACAATGTAAATTTTGTATTTTGTATTGTTCCTTTGAAAAGATCAAGGCGGATTTTCTTCTCCATTTCGAGGTTGTTTCTTCTCTAACAACCTTGTGTTCATCTGGACGTCCGCAGCTCGTGGTCGTGCGGTAGCGTTCTCGCTTCCCACGACCGGGTTCCCGGATTCAATTCTCGGCGGGGTCAGGGATTTTATCTGCCTCGTCATGACTGGGTGTTGTGTGCTATCCTTAGGTTAGTTAGGTTTAAGTAGTTCTAAGGTCTAGGGGACTGATGACCATAGATGTTAAGTCCCATAGTGCTCAGAGCCATTTGAACCATTTTTTTCAACTGGACGTTAAATCCTTTCTGTTTTCTGTTACCTGCAGTGCCAATATAAGTGTATAGATAAGTTACGTTCGTTATCTATGGAATTATGCAACTACACAGTAGTATGTAAAATCAAGACAAATATCATACTTACGTAAATCAAAGGACACAGTGATATTTTATTTGTGGAAATCAACAGCCTGATCAGTTGTGTGAGCAAGTGAATACAAGTTAACCTAAAAGACGTTAGGAATGTTATAATTTGACTTTCCGTCGACGATGATGTCGTAAGCTCTGGGGAACGAAATTATCCGCGTTCTGTTCAAAGGAACAATACCGGTTTTAATCGTAAGCGTCTTAGGAAGACCGATTTAAACCTCAATGTGGTTGACCGAATGGGGATTTGAAGCGCCGTCCTTCCAGAGTCTTACCACTCCACCACCTAGCTCGTTGTCATTCAGAAGTGTCGCACACGGAGCTCCTACAACAATTTACGCTGAGGTGACAAGTCATGTGATACCTCCCATTCGTGTCGGACTTCTTTTGCCCGGCGTAGTGCAGCGACTCGACGTGGCATGGAATCAACAAGTCGTTGGAAGTGCCCTGCAGAAATGTTTAGCCATAATGCCGTCTCTCGAATTGCAAGTCTTCTACGTAAAGTTACCTTTCAGTGTCATAGTGAACGGCCGTGTGAAGTTTTGAACGGAGCCACTTTGTAACGGACAGGTAAGCGAACATAATAATAATAATAATAACACGCCGTCGCCATTGATCTGTTTCCTTTGAAACGCTACAATACGCATTGTGATAAATACATCTGGTGCAATTGTAATACGAATTTATGAAAATTTGTAAGTAATTTTCTTTTCTGTATGGGTAGCAAAAATGGTTATCAACGCATGTATGTTGTCATTGTCAACAGACAGTACTCAAAGGTGTTAATACTTATAAACAGCGAAGGCTGAATCACCATGAACCCGAAAATCGTATGAAAAATTGCTGACCTACAAGCCTACGTATCTGATGTTGCAAGGTGATATTTGTTTGGTATGGTTCGCTTAGAAGGTTGTTGTTTCAAGTCCTCATGCAAAAATGCAGCTTTAAAACAGTGTTTGGAAGTCTAGACCATAATGAGACGAAACATTACCTCTGATGGATATAAACTGGGAGGAAAAACATCTTTGGGTTTTCTGAAGGAAGTACCACTGTATTAAACTAAAACAATTTTGGAAAACACGGAGAGCTCTAATCAAGATGGCTTAATTTCTGTCTGTAAAAGTACGAGTCTAGGATCCTCATTGCTGCACCTTCTTACTCGGTAACAAGATTTTGTCAGCAAGCGTTTACACGATCAGCAAACTGTGCTTGAATGTGACGTGGTAAATTCAAAATCTAGGAGCGTTGTCTTATGGAATTAACGTGTGTGAGAGTTCTGATGTTGAACTATACGTCGCAGGTGACAATTAGTATCTCTGTGCTATTTTCGAGGTGTAGGCCATGTCCCGGCAATTGCTTTCACCTTCTTCCTTCCTTTTATTTTTATATCACTCATTACAATGTAATCTGAGTACTATACTGTAAAAAGACCCATCATAGTCTGTTACAAAACAAACATGCATCATTTTCGCACTTAGGCAAAAAAAGTGACTACAAAAATTAGCCTTAGCGGTCAGATAACAATAAATGACAAAACTATGGCATAAATCTAACGCTCTAATGTAGCAAAAGAAACAAAATTCGCATGTATTACGAATTAAATATATTACATAAGCTTATAGTGTAGAATGCCTAAGCAGCAGTCAGCATCTGTGTCTCCTCCGCGAATATTTCGATCTGCGGATGTACATATTTACTGGTAATACTAATATTTGTTTTATGTAAAAAATGGTGATAATGGTGTGAGTATGCTGGACATACGAGTATTCTGGTGCTGTAATGTATTGTAAAATTGCAACTTCATGTTATTTCGTAAGGCAGATAATTACTATATGATAATAATTACTCTTTATTCGTCTGAGTACAACTGAATTAAATGAATGTTTCCTGACATATGCGTTTCGCCTCTGTTGTTTTCAAGGCATTTTCGGTGGCCGAATTTAGATTCAAAAAATATGGCCGCTATACAGGGTTGGTTCTGGAATGCTTACTACCTTACGATTGGTTCCCGTCTTTTATAGGTACAATGGGGAACTAACGAATGGGAGCACAGTTCCCGCTTAGAAATTTGCCGAGACAGTCGTGTTCTGATGTTACGCCTCGGTATGCATTTTGTGTAAAGTACTGTGAATTATTATTGGGCCGAAAGTTACGAAAATGCAGTCGCACTATTACTAAGATATCAAAGCAGTGTGGAGCATGGTAACAGCAAAATAGGATTGAAAGGCTTGGCACTAATGTAAGTATGAAACCCACAAGCAGTAAATCCATTATCAAGATCAGTGTATATTATTTGACTGGTTTTTGGTTGCAATAACACCTAATCTGAGACTGAAGTTATTGCTTTTATCATCTTCTCTAAGATGAAGTTGTGCTTGAGACTACGTAATCCTACGTTCTGCAGATGACCTACAGAAAACTTTTACACGTGACTACTCATTTCTTAAATAGTTTTTAGCTATTTGAGGACATAAATATATAGATGGAAGGATTTTAGCGCCAGGTTCCGTATACTGCCTTGGCCAGCCAAACTTCATTTTTTGCTGAATAAAAATAATTACTGCGCCACATTTATTTCCTAGTGCAGAGAAATGAAACACGGCAGGTAGATTCAAACAAATCTGGCTTTCAGACAAACGTTTTTTAGGAAGAGAAATTAAAAGAAGAAAAAAAGGTGTCAGATAGGCGAACGGAATAAATCTCTTGCTTTGTCGAGCTGTTTGCTGATAATTCAGAAAAAATAACATAAAATTTTCACTTCATCATAGACTGTCGTAGTTACAATGTAAATTATGATTTAATTGCATTCAACATATCGGATGTTTCTGAAAAACCTGCAACTGTGTCATTAGTGATTTAAATAATGAAAACTGCACCAGTTACTTATTTTTTGCTGCTTAGTACAGCACGTTAAGATAATTTATTCTAATTTTCAAGTGTATTTGTGCATTTTTCTACATGAATATGTTTGGTGATGTCTGCATGTGTGATTTTTTGCCTCTCTTCTGTCTTTTAGGAGTTAGACCGCAATCGGAAAGTCGGGAAAAATGAATTCATAAGGGTTATTTAAGGCTAATGTTAGAAATGGCATGATAGTTTTTTTACTTACAAGTATCGAGTCCCCTCCGTTATACGGAATGTCACACACACGCAAATCATCACTTACAATGTTTGTTTAGAAAACATGCTACAAAGATATAATGGCACTATCCCATCACATAGAATTAGTACACAGCCAGAGTTGTTACAGTTTTTGGGTTACAGTATATATTGTAAGGTGGCAGCTTGAATTAATGTTAATTTCGCACGTTACATGAGATTTTACACATTGTAATAAGTAGATGAATATGTAACCTGACATACTTCGGTGGTAGTGAGCAGATTTTCCTATCAAAACGTATAGTACGTAATGCCAGAATGTATAATACTCAATTCGACAGTATTAACGCACTGAATCCAAATCCTGCATGTCAATGAGCAAAAGGTGAAAAAAGCTGCTGGAAGAAACGTTTTAGTTTGGGGGGGCAGAAGCGATTTTCGCCATCAAAGCCCGCATACAACGGAAGGATTCTAACAAGAGTTGGTGACCTGCAGCGAGAGAGACAACAAACACGCTGGACGATACAGCGAGTGGAGAAGGTAGCTGCCCAGCGCTGCTTGTGACAGAGAAATTCCCTAGAAAACTGCGTTGGGGAATTTCCAAAAGGATACAAACAGACCAGAGGCGCAGTGGATCAAGTAAAAGGCCCGTGGTATGCTCGTGATGTACGCATCTAACTTTCAGACTTCAGGAGCAGGCACAAAATGTCTGGCTGACATAAACTCGGAAGGAGAAAAAGGAGCGATGTTGCAATGAAGTTTAAAGGTAGGCCCCTTGCGATTGGCAGGGGTAGTTTCCACAAGATGAAAGGAACGCTCCCATTGGTCTGGAAAAGCTGTGATGTGAAGCTCGAAAGGACACAGGTGGGGGACAGTTTGCTACGAAAGACGCAATACTGAAAACTTCGGGGACTCTCTTCTGTACCAGCCTCAAGTGTAGAACAGGGCGCATCACGCTCTGAGCCCAAAAGGGGTATTTCTGTGTGAACACTGCGTTCACTTTGGCTGGCATTTAGCTAGAAATTAGCTCAAGAGTTGTTGACCTCCGATAGCGGAGAAACGAAACAGCCACGTAGATAATTGTTCCAGCGAGAACTGAGAGGGCGTTGAAGCAAACACGCTGCTCCAGCTATGCACTTGTATATCGCCATATTTTCCAAACTATGTATGAGTGCCTACTTTCTCGCCTAACGAGAAACATAAGACAGTTTCAGCTGATAAAATCAGTAAATATTTTGATTGGCTTTTTATAGGATTTTCAGAGGGTGAGAGCAGCCATGCAGCCAACAGCACGTCGCAGCTAAAGGTAAATGCTGTTCGCAGAGGCGTAAAATTGTTGTATCACCAGCTTGCGTCCACTGTGAACTCGAGCAACCTTGAGTAACCTTTTGCTCATCTTGTTACAAAAACTAACCATCCTCCATAGACTTGATTGTCATCCTAAATAATACCGAACTTAGAGACAGAATCCGATGATTTGTCGTAATATTGGCCAACTTCACTGGCCAGAGGTAAGAAAAATCTAGTAGAGAACCTTCTATTTAAATCTAACATTATTGTGTTCAGTGACATTTCTGCTAAACAGGATGAAATGCGTTATATTAACAACTCTACTGAAATTGTATTTTCACAATCTATGTAAACTCGTGTGCTTCTTTGACAGTAATAGAGAAATTAAGCCAATTTTACAGCTAAACACCAATGTGCTCTGTCAGAGAATAAGGGCCCACTCCTAACCCAAAAGAGTTATTCTAGTGACGCTAACGCATTCACAGGGTGTTTTTGCTGATGCCTGACGAACGTGCAAAGGAGTGGAGTGTCAGAATATCGCCGGCCGCTGTGGCCGAGCGTTTCTAGGCGCTTCAGTCCGGAACCGCACTGCTTCTACGGTCGCAGGTTCGAATCCTGCCTCGGGGATGGATATGTGTGTTACCCTTAAGTTAGTTAGCCTTAAGTAGTTCTAAGTCTAGGGGACCGATGACCTCAGATGTTAAGTCCCATAGTGCTTAGAGCCATTTGAACCATTTGTCAGAATATGTAACACCTGCCTAATAACGTGGAGGCACCCCTGGAGCACGCATAAGTGTCGCAACACGACGTGGCATGGGCTTGACTAATGTCTGAAGTAGTGCTGAAGGGAACTGACACCATGAATCCTGCACAGCTGCCATAAAGCCGTAAGAGTACGTGGGCGTGGAGATCTCTTCTGAACAGCACGTTGCAAGGCATACAACATATGCTCAATAATGTTCATGTCGGGAGTTTGGTGGCCAGCGCAAGTGTTTAAACTCAGAAGACTGTTTCTGGAGCCACTCTGCAGAAATTCTGGACGTGTGAGGAGTCGCATAGTCCTGCCGGATGATAATACGGCAGCTTTCCGCAACGTGTGGGAGCCATTCATAAACAACTGCTGATGACGGTTTCATCCAAGAGAGAACTCCACAACTGACGAGCAGCTAATGTCTTTCAGAGAGCGTAGCAGATTTCTCCAATTCACTCCAAGCAAGCCGGAAACTATGGAATAAAGATATTCTGACTCTGCGGCTCTTTGACATCATACGCTATAAAAGGGCTAGTGTGCTTAGGAAAAAATCCAGATCATCCTTGTCAAGTTAATGTTGCAGCTCATTTGGTGAAGGCCATGGTAAAGACGCTTACAGGAAGCTCAACTAATATCGCAGTGGACAAATACTTTACTAGTGTTTCCCTGTTTCAAGATTTATTGAATGTTAAAATTATAGCAGTCGATACTATTCGGTTTAACAAACCACGAATTCCACCTGAAGTGACACACGGGAGATTTCATCTTCAACATTTTGATTCAGAAACGATTTGACTATTGTGAATTATGTACAAAAGAAAAATAAGAACGTGGTGCTACTAAATTCCTTGCATTACGACGTCACAGGTAATGAGGCTCACAGAAAGATGAAATCAGAAACAATTTTATTTTACAAGAAAACAAAATCAGGTGTAGTTTCACTTAACCTAAATGAACGTACTTACATCTGCAAAAGACAGACAATGACTAACGTAGTGGATGTTGCAGCTATAAATGGTTTCTCTTTATTCACAACTCAACATTCAGAATGTCACAATGGAAAAGGAGGATTTTCTTGGAAGACTTGGCCCTGGAAATTATTCGTCCACATATGAAGTCCAGATCAAAAACTCTAAATTTGCAAGGAAATGTCCCACATGCATTGGCTACATGTGGCGTATAAAGCGGTGTGGAGATGGATATCATCCATCAAAAGAAAATGTCCTGGGGCTGATGCTTTTTGTTTCACATAAACTGGAAAGGAAAATTGCTCGGTGTTGTTCAAAATATTCTAATATCGTATGCAATGAACACAGTGTGCTTCTTTGTGAAGACTGTTTCCAGTAATGTGTGGACCTTTGTGACAGGCAGTCTAATCTTCTTTTAGATAAAATTCTGTGTAGCTTAATTTTTGCTGTGCCTACGTAATGTGCAACTTACCGCTTTTCTTCCTTTCTATTTTGTATTTGGATTTTTCTTGCATATCAATTTGCATTGTGCCTTATGAATGTGCACTTCCAAGTTTATATAAATGCGAGTATAAGTTATTACATGCTAAAGTAATACAATTAATAAATATTAAATTGAAATTCATTCCATTGAAATTAATGTCCAAAACCGATTGAATATACTCATTTATAAAAGTAAGTCTTTATAACAGATGTAACAAGACCGAAATTAACGATATTTACAGAAATCTCAATGGGTGCTTCTGAGGTCCCCAGCATGCATTAACGTAAGTCCGAACACAAATGCATTCAAAGGTTAACTGTTGGGAACTTCTAGAGAACGTGCTTATAGCTTTTTGTGCACTGGGTTGCTATATAGGCGTCGAAGCGCATTACCTGAAAGGTTATCTGGATCGATTTCCAAAATCTCCTGGTGATGTAATCGACGAACAGGGTGAGTGTTTTCACGAGAGGATTAGTACAAGCGAAGAACGGTAAGGTGGACGATGGGATACGTATATGATGGTGGACTACAACTGGAGCGTCCATTGCGAATGTCTGGGAACACTTCAGTGGCGGAAATCACAGGAACAAAGTTTCAATGAGCAGATGGAAAATTTCTAATGACATAACACTAGTTAATAAATTTTAACTTCTTTCTGCATCTGATTTGTAAACGGGTAGATTTACCTTATTTTGGGGTGCCGAGTGACTTCACATTTCCTAGATACACAGCAGAATAAAAAACGGTAATAGCGAAAATTGACACAATTAAGTCAAACAATAATACACATTCAGAACGTTTGAAATTAATACTATTTTGTATATGCGTATGGTCATGACGCCAATAGAAGGTCCAAATTAGTTCAGAAGATATTTTCACCTTCAATCGTCTTTGATTTTAGAAAAATGCGACGACGGAGCTCTTCTTTTGTTTGCCGTTTCATCACTCTCCCTAACAAGACCCCAGCAGTAGTCACCGATTATCGAAGGGTTCCAATGGCCTTGGTAACTGTGTTCCATGGTAATGTCTTGGTGAAAGCGTTCACCATGCTCATCGCTTACGGCTCCCAAATTTTCCAGGAATAAATTGAAGTGAGAATGTAAAAAGTGAATTTTAAGCGAAATTCTACACCCCATGTTCTTATAATTGTCAAACAGGTCATTCACAATGGTAACACAGTTCTTGTGTTTTCTGTTACACAAAAGGCCCTTCACAATTGCTCTAAAGAAGACTAATTGGATATCTGTGAGGTTGGTATCAAAGGTTGGATCTTTCACCAATCCTGTTATTTGTGGTTCAACAAATATACCCTCTTTCAGCTTTACCTCACTTAATTTGGGAAACTTTTCTTTTAAGTGACAGAAGGTTCACCTGCTTTATCCAGAGCTTTTACAAAGTTCTTGATAAGGCCCAACTTGATATGAATGGTAGGCAAAACGATTTTATCGAGCTCAACCAATGGGGTATTGTTCACACCTACGTTTCCAGGAACATATGACTTCCTTATAGACCATTCCTTGACTATATAGTGGTTCTTGGTGTCACGGCTGTCCCAAAAGCACAAAAAGTAACAGCATTTACAGTATTTCGTGAATCCAGGGTGTAAACATGTAAGGAGGGCAACAACTTTTAAATCACAGCAAAGCTACCATTCATGATCCTTATATTTGATTGCCTCTAGCAGCAAAGCCATGATTTCAAATGTTTCTTTCGTGTCTACTCCCTAAGCCAAAGGTACCGATGGAAATGCATTGCCATTACGCAGTAGTACTGCTTTCAAGCTGGTTTTACTGGAGTCGATAAATAGTCGCCACTCCTGTGGATTATGTTGTACACCCAGCTGCATCATCAGACTATTGATATCTCTACGTACACGCACTGAATTCTGCATATTGAAATACTGAGCGAAGGAAGCACCTCTTGATCTGAAACAGGAAATTTTTGTCCCTGGAGCTAGAAGGTTCCGTAGTTGCAGTCTCTACCCGAAGAGTTGTGCCTGCTGTTTCGAAAGTTTTAGATCACGAACTAAATCGTTCATTTCCATCGATTAAAGAGCTGAGGCGTAGTGTCATGAAACTGAGGGCAGTACTATTCTATATGTTCAATACTTTCTGATTTATTTAACATGGTGTCTGTTTCCGTGGATTTCAAGCTACAGACAGGAAACATGCAACCCCTCATCATGGGGCACAGGCAAATGCACTGAAGATACATTTGGATACTTTATGTCTATTTTTGCTTGGATGTCCCGAAATATTTGTAAGACAGAAGTAACAGTGTGAACAATGGTCATTAGGCTCACACCGCACCATCGGAACAGCGAATGGCATGGGTCGGCGTTTCCCTTTCATCACTCGGTTAAGGTTGTAGCACGGGTTATGCATGCAATACGAGGTGCTAAATTTTTATTTACATCACCAACAGGACAATCAAAATACAATTTATATGCCTTCTTAACCAAATCAATGATTGTTTTTCTTTGAGCTAATGGAGTGAATTTCCCACACACGTAAGAAAAGTTGTCGGACTGGATTAGACTGCAACGAGGTTTATTAGTCGCCATTTTTCTTAGTGTAACTTTTAAACACAAAAAGTTAGCACTATTTTTCACAGGAAACACTCACCACTGGATTACCAAACCAACCATTTACTGATGATTTGTAGATCTTGTAGCTCTCCTCTGCAAATAAAAAACAAACAATTAAATATCAAAAGAGAAGAAGAGTAAAATGTGAAAAACTGCATACAAAAAATAAAAAAAACCTTAAAAACTCCAAAATGGTACGTGCTAGAACATTTTGATATGTATATTCGGATTTTGCACACCAAAATACATACTAGTTGATACATCACATCCCAGATGCAAAATGGCTGTTGAGTAGTTTAATCAGAAACTTCAAAAGCAAAATATTCTGGAAGTGTGGATATTAAATTTCTGTACTAGAATTTTTAAGTTATTGCATGACTGACTTCCTTATTTGTAAATGAAATAATGGTTATAGGTGGTAATAAGCTGATTTAGAATTGTGTAATCATTTGAAATATCATGTGTTTATTGTAGTAGAAACATTTTTATTATATTGTCACATTACTCATTTTAAATAAAACAACTTCATACTAAATTACTGAGTGACTACTAGTCTGAGCAGAATATATTTAGTCAGATATGAATGCAGATTGTCAAAAGCCAAACTTGATAGATTGTTCATTTCACGAATTAAGCACCCACACATAATCAAAACCAACTGGGAAGGGTACAGTTAATTTCAAAACATTACTGCACTTTCATTTCGCCTCTGTAAATTTTGAAAGCACAGTTTTATCATCAGTATCTTCATTGCGATGTCAACACAACGAAAACACGTACTTGCTTCTTTATGGTGCCTTTTTTACTTGCATTTTGAGAATTTTTTTGTATTATGTATCTGACATCTCAATGAAGCAACTCAGACATGTTCAACATACGCAGTACTCAAATATGACGCTAACTGGTTTCAAAGGTTTTCAGAAATAGAAATAATCAGTCGTTAGCGGCGCATATGTTTACTATATTAGCTTCTTGACTAGTTTCGGCAGATTGATTTATTATCTTCAGAATATTATACAATTAAGCTCACATCATAAGTCACTCGTTAAGCAACCTCTGGACGTTAGTGTCCTACAAAAGATAGGTACAAAGTAAGAATTTAGTGGTTACCAGAGTTAAATCGCCATTAACAGCAGATTAATAACGATCAGCGTACAGTGATAAACAGATTATGAACGCACTTTTGTTAAATTTTTTTACAACGTATAGTCAAGCAGTTAAAAAGTACCGTAAAAAAGGCGAAGAGATGGTAATCAAAAAACTTCTAATCATTAATACAATATTAAAAAACCGCTAGACGTATGATGATTAGCACCAAGAGAGTGATGGTTTGAATATAAAAGTTTTCACTTATATAAGAAGCAACGAGTGCTTTTGTGCCTTAAAGTTTACGAAGACTAAGCACAATGAGTGTGCTTGTGTCCATAACGTAAGTCAAACGAAACTTATCATCACTGTTAAAGAAATGATACTTCATAAAGACTTTATGCTACGTGTTAATAAAGCTTATAAATTTTTTGCACAAAAATAACATGTTACATAATACGTAAATCTTGCACATACTGGATAATGGGTGCAAACTGAATCTTTTAGAAGAGAGAGAAATTTATAGCATTCCCATAAGGGGCTCCGGAAAGGCTCAAAATCATGAAAAGTTCAATTTTTACTTTTTTGCGTTTTCTGAATCTGCAGACTATTACCATTTAATAGCTATATAATTTATTCAATTCCGAAGACTACAACTATTTTTAAATTTTTTTTGAAATGTGTTCTACATGAGCGTGACCCACTGTGGCGCTGTTAAACTGCTGTCAAATGGTGTTATTATTAACGTCCGTGTTCATCAGGTACATTTTAGTGATGTGAGATAAAGTATGTGTTGTGGCTAACCTGTGATGGTTCAATATATATCGCTGGTGTGATTGTCGATTGTTTCATGTTTATTTACTCTGTCGTTATCTCGAAAATATTCGTAATTAATTCTGTTTCTTGAGTCTCTGTTTTGTTGAAGTATAATAATGAGTAAAAGTAAAGTTATTAGATATCCTCTGAAGGCTTTTAAGAAAAGGAGAAATGTTGGAAAGCCAAAGGTATGTGTTATTACTGTAAACAATAAAGACGATAACCAGGTGAGTGAACCTAACCTCTCAAGTACACCTGCCCATAGCAGTCAAAGTGGGAAGGAAAATACTTCACAGAAGAAGCTTGGTTCAATGAGTGAAAACTATGAATGTTTTATGGACGAATCGGATGTGAATGAACTATTTGACATGTCGGTTCTCAAAGGAATTTTTTCAAACTGTGTAAGATGTATTCATTGTAGTGAAGTTGGTCTGGAACTCTCCATAATAAAGCACGTAGGACTTGCTAGTGAAATACGGCTGAAATGTGATAAGTGTTCATACATAACCACCTTTTGGAACAGTGTTACAGTAACTGCAACTGAAGAAAATGGTAGCAGAATCTACGAACACAACAACGAGCGATGCCTGCTTTAGACAAGGAACGCCTTCGGGCTGCAGACAGGGTTGTAAAGAGTCTAGAAATACAAGCAAGAGTAAACAGGAGGAGAAACAAGAGGAAGCTGGAGGAGGAGTTTGCAGAGGATAAAGATAATCCATCCTATGGACCCGGAATGCACTAAAAAGTTAATCCAATCTTTGTCGCTCGATTCCCAAAACTTTTATTTTCTCATACTAATTACATGTTTTCTAAGGATCTTCCAAACATATTTGTTTCAAACTTACAGTAAATATTACACAGTACCTTCTGCATAATTTAACACAGCCTTTTTCCAAAAAACTGTATATTTTTGAATATATAAATAAAAAATTGCAAAAAAATGTTGTGAATTTTCATTACAATTGAAAAAAAATCATCTTTAATCACTGAACTAAAATTTTGTAAAATCCCTGTGTTACGTTGTAGCCCATATTCAAATAAATAATCTGTAAAAAGTTCAACTTCCTACCTCAAATACTTTGTGAGAAAAGATGTAATTTATAAGCGTTATTTTAACACTGCAAGTATAGGGCGTTCCGGAGCCCCTTAAGTGCTTCAAAGTCCTGCTCAATGATCAGTTCTCGGGTAGAAACAGGTTGTTTTCTGACTGTATTTTCTTTCTTTTCAAATGATTTGTTAACTTCCTGTTTGCTTGACCTATGGTTTATCTCACATAGTAAAAACGACCATTAGAACCTGTCGATTCTAATCACTTTTAACCCCCCAATTTGCTTAATGCTTTTTACTGCATATTAAGAACGACCATTTGCATCTGTTGTTAGCTCACTTTGCCTTCAACTTTGTTATCTAGTCAAGATGTCTCAGTGATTTTTCACGTAATTTATTTTTTATTTTTTGAGATAGTTTAACTGTGATGTCTAGGATTTACAGTGGTCTGTGTGCATAATACATTTTCCTATGTTACGCCGGTATCTGGCTAAGGTTTTATGTCTTTAACGTAGAAGTGCTGTGCTGTGCTGCAGCTAGTAGTTATAAGACCCGTAGGAAGAGGTCCTAAACGGAAAGACATCTTGTAGACATGTAGTGGGACCTCACGCTCGTCATCGAGTAGGATGTCTTGGCCGGGACGGGCCAACGTAATTGCTTTGCTTAAAACTCGTATCCAGAGATCGGCTTCTACGTCAAGACATTGGAAATTTCGTGTAGCGTCGCTTCTCCATAGGCCCATATCGTCACCATCAGCTGACTGTTAAATAATAGCTGATCATTGTACCCATTCCACAGCCCTTTTTGTAAGATATATCATTTTTGGGCAAAACAAATTATTCTTGATTAGCACGTGACATAAGATCTTTATGGTGTAACGTTTCTTTAAGACATATTCGGTTTCGTTTGAATTATATTACAAACACGAGTGCCCTCACTGCGTTTAGTCTTCGTAAGCTTTTGGGCACACTAGCTCTCGTTGCCTCTTATTTAAGTGAAATCTTTTATATTGAAACTATCAGTCTCTTGGTGCTAATCGTCATATGTCTCGTGGTTTTTTTATATTCTACTAATGATGCGAAGTTTTTTGGCCAACATATCTTCACATTTTTACGGTAATTCTTAACTGCTAGACAGTACTACGTACAAAATGTTAACGAAGATATGTTTACAATCTGTTTATCACTGTACACTGATTGTTATTAATCTGTTGTTAATTGTGATACAAACCTAGTAATCACTAAATTCCTGTTCTATACACTTTATTTGTAGTATTCTATCGTCCAGATTTTCTTGACGATTGCTTTCTGATGCAAGCTTAATTTATGACCTTCTGAAGATTGCAAATTAATTTGCCGAAACTAGTCAGAAATTTAATTTAGTAAAAGTTTGTGCAGCTGACGATTGAGAATTTCTATGCTTAAAACGTGCTTCACAGCTGCTGATTGACATCCATGAGTACAATTTTTATTTTTCAAAGAACATGACGGCTTGCCTAGCTACTCCAGCAAAACAAAAATAATAAATAACTAACATATTACACAACACAACTTAATCTTTAAACGATTTAGTATTTGCATATTATACAGAAAAAATAATAAGATCGTCTGTTTTCGTCAGTGGCTGAAACTGACCTAGGACATTAGAATTGCAGTTTAAAAAACAAAATTGCTTTATCTAACATACTTGAATAGCAAAAGAGTTTTATTTAACAATCATGTAGCTTTCACCCTGAAATAAATAGGCTACTAGTAAACGGTAAAGGGAATAATTATACAAAAGCCTTTTATACTATATTCAATAACAGTTAATTAATATCACAAATTAACACAGTTCATCGCCAGCGAATTCACGCTGTAACTATATTGAGTAGTACGAACGGTAGTGACTGATAAGAAAGTGTAAAAATTTGAAGAGAAAAAGTATGTGTGTGTGTATGTGCGTGTATGTGTTTAAATGTCGAAAAATGTACTGAATTTTGATAGCCAAAAAAGCATTAATGACGTACACTGGTATAACAAAAGTGTTATATGTCCGCATCTTACCTTGGAAATATCTTACAGTTTAAACTCTGGTTTCTAAAGCTCTGTCTTACCGTTGTATAACCAATCTGAAACCTTCCAGTCTCACTAGGTCTCAGGAGGTCTATGGAAATTTCTACTAGGCACATTCCAGTTTCATTTCTTTCTCCCAGTGCATGTTCTCCTAGTATTTTTCCATCTCTTTCTGGTTTTACTACTAAATTCCAGTCACCCATCGCAATTAAATTCTGTTTCCCTTAATTGACTGAATATTTTCTTTTATCTCATCTTCCATTCTCTCAACCTCTTCATCAGCTGTGTACCTTTTTGGGGTATAAATTTCTACTATTGTTGCCTGTCTTGGCTACAATATTGCCTTCGCTGTGTTGTTCATAGTACCTTATCTACATTCCAGTATCCTTATTCATTATCAGAGCTACTCCTGCATTACACGTATTTTAATGATTATAAACAATCCGCCTCGACTGCCGAAACCGGATGTTGACTAGGTTTTGGCGTGGATAACCACGCCTTCTTCGGAACACACTGAAACTACTAACTGCCTAAAGAGGCATGGTCCAACATTAATAGAGGACGCCCAAAAGGGCAAAAGACTCTCATAAAACGTAAAATAAACAGTACGTGTGTACCATGTCAATAGCTGTACTTAGCTCAAACGTCAGAGGCGTGCTTCCTCACCTTAGCCAACGTTCGGTGGACCGCGGGCTCGCAGGTAAACTGAGGTGGCGCCGGCAGCTAGGCCGTGACCAACCTCTCCTCACGCTTCTTGGATCCTGTTAGAAGCCCAAAACACAGTTTATCCCTTAGAACGGTTCTTCTGCATTTAGATATGGCACAAATATTCTAAGTTGTTGTTAACCCACGTTTATAACAATAAACATTAATTTTATACCACTGAAATTATTTTTAATAGTTAGTACTTCTTTCATAACCTACAATGCGGAAACTATTAGCCGTAGAGAAAAAATGAACGGAGCATTTGTTGCAGGAAATTTAATGTAGTTTAATTATGTACTACGAACCATTTTTGCTAGAACTCGCGGACTTCGAAATAGTCTAGAAACACGTAAAAAAGTGCCGTTTAAACGCAAGCGTACCCCCACGCTTAATCCCCACTCATGAAATTTGTATATGTTCTTCATTTGACTCCTGCTTACCACTGTACAACAATTCGTGATCAAACGAATTTTTCCCCTCATTTCCGTTCGTTCACTGAACTCTGCAAGTTTCGGCTGAATTAGTCATTGTTCAAAATAATGACAGATCGCTTCCCGCGCCCGGGTTCCCGGGTTCGATTCCCAGCGGCGTCAGGGATTTTCTCTGCCTCGTGATGACTGGGTGTTGTGTGCTGTCCTTAGGTTAGTTAGGTTTAAGTAGTTCTAAGTTCTAGGGGACTGATGACCATAGATGTTAAGTCCCATAGTGCTCAGAGCCATTTGAACCATTTTTGAACTTACAAGTGTTCGTAGCACACGAAAGAGAATCAGTAGTTGAGAAGTTACTATTCAGTCTGTATGTTAAGCAAGCAGTAACAGAAAGCAAAAGAACAAGTTATTATTAGGAATTTGTTTTGTTTGCGTTTGTAGGAGGTGGATACGAAGCAGACCTTTTATAAGTCAAACATAAAGGAGTACCGTTGCGTGAATACGATTTACTCGCTTTTGTTTACACCAGTTAGAGGTATCCAAGCTGGATAAAACAATAACAGATATTCCATATTTTTCTCTGGCGATATGAAAAGTGTTCGTCTAACTGAATATTGTCCTTAGTTCACTGATTCGTAGCTTCGTGTAAACCGGAGATTATGGGACAGGGATGGATTCGCTAACTCGATGGGACTTGGGTTGCAGTCTTGCTATGTTTGTTGTGTCTTCTCCCCCTGGGTCTCCTCTGCGCCGACTTATGAGGAGGCG
Source organism: Schistocerca piceifrons (assembly GCF_021461385.2). NCBI lineage: Eukaryota > Metazoa > Arthropoda > Insecta > Orthoptera > Acrididae > Schistocerca > Schistocerca piceifrons. The sequence continues at coordinate 558,534,620 of NC_060149.1, forward strand.
CCGCGGAATACAGTTAGCTACGTTGGCGGTGTGGCCATTAAAGGCGACCTCTATTTGCATGTGTAACGCCACCCGCCGGTCCCGCAGCGACTGACGGAGGATCCGGAGCGAGCGACGCGCCTACTGGCAGCCAATCTGGAGTTACTATACTCGGCTGACTTCGAAGTTGAGCGATGACAACGAATGGAGAGTGCGATCGGCCTGAACACTGACAGCCCTGTAGCATTACTGTTCAGGCAGAAAAATAAAAGTTTGAGGTTTGCCGATGACATATAACCCTGTCAAAGTCAGCGAAGGTCCTAGAATAGCAGTTAAACAGGATGGATTATGTCTTGAAAGGAATCAGGTGTGTTTTGATATTTGGGCATCAAAATAACTGATGTTGTGCAAAGTAGAGAGAATATAAAAAGTAGACCGGAAAAAAGAGAGAGAGAGAGAGAATTGTTAACGTTCCATATAACTTTAATCATTAGAACGTCTGAATATCGCAACAACCACAAGGACAAATGTAATTTCTGGTACGTCAGGCACTTAAATCAGGCAGTACCGTCATAAGAACTTTTAACATTTGCTTGCAGGTCATTAAGATATGTTACATTATAATTCGAGTTACAAGAGTCCGTTTCTCTGTGACATTTATGCTTGATTTGCTTAAATTGATTAAAGGTAATGCAGGATAGGTTCATTCGAAAAAGATACAATCGATTACTTCTCCACCCCGATTAGATCAAAGTTGTGGGCCTGTAGAATGGCAAAGGACAGTGTGAACAACGAACATGAAGCCTTACCATGAACTATAATAAACAGCATGTGACAACTTTTCCAAGGATAAGAAGCAAAGGACACGGGAGCACTATGTATTGAAGGAAGAAAATGACAATACGCCAATAAGATGAGGCTACACTAAAAGATCGTAGTCCTTGTTGCTCAATAGGAACTGAAAGAAAGAAAAAAAAGCACATAATACCTGAGAGACGTGGAGCAGCATCAAGTTTCCAATTCGAATCCCATGTCGAAAAAAAATAAATTCCGTAGAGGATAACACTTTTGGATATTAGAACGATCTACATTCTCCTGCTTGTGTATCTCTCAGTTGGTACCAATCGTCAGCATTATCGAAGCCTAGTGTCCTATTAAAGCCATGAGTTGCTATACCGATGGAAGAAAAATCTCAGCACCAAGAAGGAGTTGTGCGACATAGACGAAAGTTGATAGTCGTATTTCTACGTCTAAGATAGGATGTCTTTTCAAATTTCGCTACTATGAAGTTACAAATTAGGTTTGTTTTAAACACACTGTGTAACGGTCGTGAGCGTTAGTTACCTTTGACACTGAACGTGGTGACTTGATGTCAGACAAGAACACCTTTAAGGAGACAAAGGCGCTATTATCAACAACTCATGCAGTTCGAACGAGGTCATGTAACGAGTAGCTAAATGTTCCTTCTGTGATACTGTAGAAAGACTTGTAGCCACTGTACGCGATAACTGGCAGAGGTGGTCATGAGCATCTACAGTCGCAAGAAGACCGGGCTCCACGAGGCCACGTGGCACTACCAAGAGGGAAGACCATCGTATTCGCCGCATCATACTGTATCTGCAGGAGCAGTTGCAACCACAGTGACGCAACGAAGAGATACAAATCGGTTACTTCAAGAAAAGCTCCGAATCCGACGCACTACAGTGTGCAATCCACTGACCCCAAACCACGACCATTTGCGCCTTCAGTGGTGTCAAGCGAGAGCTCGTTGGAAGGCAGGTTGGAGGTCTGTTGTGTTTTCTGATGAAATCAGGTTCTGCATCGGTGCCAGTGATGGCCATGTGTTGTTTGGAAAGATGTCAGATGCGGGGCCTGCAATCGACCTGTCTGGACCTACTACACCTGGAATTATGGTGTGGGGTGTGATTTCATATCACAGCAGGAGCACTCTAATGGTTATCCCACGCACCCTGACTGCAGACCTATACGTGAATCTGGTGATTCGACCTGCTGTGCTGCCAATCATGAACAGTATTCCAGGGGTTGTTTTCCAACAAGATAACGCTTGTCGACATACAGCTGTTGTAGAAAGTGTCGATATGTTGCCTTTGCCTGCTCGAGCACCACATCGGTCTCCAATTGAAAACATGTGGGACATCAACTCTAGCGTCATCCACATACATTATGAACCGTCATTCTATTGCCCGACAGAGTGCAACAGGCATATAACTCCTTCCCACAATTTGATGGCCGGCACCTGTTCGACACAATGCATGCACGTTTGCATGTCTACATTCTTGCATTCAGCATTGTGGCTGTTACATAGATTGTTAATGTTCCAAATTGTCAATGGTTTATCCCACGCTTACATTATCCTGTGGTCTTGTAATGTTAATAACTTAACTACGCTACCTGGACAAATGTAGTCACGAAATTTCATTACTCTACGTTAATTCTTTTTTAGTGCTGCGATTTTGTTCCTCTGAGTATAAACAAAGTAGAGCTACTGCCGCAGACGGAGACAGATTCCATGCAAACTTCGTTCACATCAAAGTCAGTATTCTCACGGAAGCAAACGGCTGCCGTAGTATACTAGTGATTAACAATATTGAGCCCGGACGCCAAGTAAAATCATTAGGTGGTCCAAAATACTTACTGATCGTCAACGTCCTAGATAAATCGTTAATTTCTGTACAGTACACAACGACGTCAAATGATCTGAGTCAACCTTCGACCGCAGAAAGTGCAAAGTTTAAGTTGTAATTGTGACATAAAGTCACACACTAAGAACGCGACGAAAAAACAAGTCAATAGGAGTAGTGCTAATTTGCTCTATTATTCACTAAATAATAAGACTCTGCTAATAAACCAATGACTTAATTTGGCGCGCTTCGAATAAAGTCCATTCTCAGCTTGTCATGAAGATCTTGGTGCTCAGAAAAGTACGTAACAAACAAAGCTGTCACGGCAGAAAGGAAGCGTAGTGTTCTACGCTCCGTTTACTAGAGGGCAATTAAAGTCGGAGGAAAAGCTCGAAGAGGACATACTTAGAGAAGGAAATCGGCTGTATCCTTTTCAAACGAACCTTTCAGAACCAAAAAATTTATAGAATGGATGCAGAACGTAATTCTCAATAGCCGGATAGTGATCTGAACCCACTTTGGCTGGACCACTCACTTGACAGAGCACACTCGAAAACTCAGTATTGTTGGTTCAAATCCTTGAATGGTATACAGACATAATCTCAGAAGACGATGTATTCAGAGCACAGAGCACAGCTGAATGATTGTCTCAATATAGTAGAACAATTCTAATTGTGCGTTGATCATTGAATTTTGAAGTTAAACTCTGAAGTGCGTTCATGTCTTCCGATTGAATTATTCCACGTATGAGAGCTAGCTTTGGCCACTTCTCTTAATTCGGATATGTATATATACATTTATACTACAGAAACAAACGTATGGTAAGTGATAGAGAGTATGTTGTTATGTGGTATCAGCGTTCTTCATCTCTCTTCTCATTCCATTTGCTACAAATTTCTTGTATTGACGCTAACGTTCCATTTTTATCACTGAGATCCTTGAGCGGTACTAGTATATAGTTTTCAAATTCCCCGAGAATTTCGGAATGTTACAAATGGCCTTTTACATTACAAGCATTATAACATAACAGTTCAAATTGGACCAAACATTTTCTAAGATTTTTCAATTAAATTGGAAGTATAAAAAGAATACATAGAAGCATCGATGTTCTCAAATTACGTTAAAAGTATTGATTTGTTCTAATAATGTTAAATGTCTTCGACAATCTGTTAAAAGTAAATGGAGTGACAGATATTGTCTAAATAAAGCAAAATCATGATAATAAATGTTTTGTGCAATTATAACAACTATAGTATTCATACTTTACTTGAATATGTAAAATACTTTTGACAAAGCAAGTTAGAAATTCGGTAATCTACTTCTGGCTTTAAACCTGCGGTTGTGTAGAAGATATTGGCACTAAGTGGCTTGGTAAGGACGAAATGAGTGAAAAGACAGCAGTTGTAAGCAGAGTAGCCTGGTGTGTGTAGGTAGCTGTGAGTGCTGAATCTCTGCATAATCGAGTGAAAGTCGGTGTGGCAGTGATATTTGTGTCGTAATGTCGTCTCCAGAAACTGTAGTTTATGGAAATCAGGAATATCCAAAATTAATCTACGATGGAATTTATTGCTGAAGTTTCTTCAAGTATAATGCCACCGCTTATGGTTGCAATAAATTGATTCCATGTTCCTGGAGACATGAGGAGCCTCGCCAGTTATCATTCTGCAGTCTTCAACTACAGCACCACAACAACTGCTATAAACGAAGTAGACCTAAAACTTTTTGTTAAATCTAAGCAATCAGAATTGTAATGAATATTACAGTCACAAACGTCATAACTGTTTATGAACTGATACAGTTAATTGAAAGTGTCTGTTAAAACCATTATCATAGATTCACAATCTGTATTCTAATTTCCTTGCTATAGTTTTCTAAAGTAATTTTGAGTAAATATAACTCATATAATATGAGTAAAAACAAGTAAATAAAAGATCGTATAAAATATTTTCAGTATCATGACAATGAAGACGGTTGTATGCGTATTTAGCAGGAAAAGACAGCTGTAAATCTATTTTTGTGGATTCAAAACTATCTAGCCACATGGCTAATTCACTGAATCCTTGAGATTTTAAGATCAGTTTCACTTAACTTCAGTTATTCGATTTTAGTTAATATGTAACTGCAAATTTTAAATGTGATGGCCATTAAACTGCATCAGAATCCCATAGCTTACACCCACCTCGATTCGAAGTAGACTACTGAAAATTAATTGTCATGTGCCTAAATGGTTGCAAATCAAGTCCCGTTATCCTCATCGTGCTTTGAAGAGAGGTCCTAGAGAAAGATAGCTTCCTAAAATCAATAATATTCCGTCAGGTTACATGTGGTCAGTTCAGCAATTAATTTTTGACATAAATTCCACAAAGATCATCAAATTAGCAGCAGTCTTATACTGTAGATTAAATGCCAAACCTCGGCGCAGCGAACGTAGGCTTTCGTTTTCTGAGAACGGAGAGAGAGTGGCGAGAAAAACGGCTTTTTGTGATGACATGGGAGGCAGTGACTCGCATATCTTTCAAGACTTGAACGGTTAGATATCGAAACTTTTAAAGTAGCTTAGATATTCCGTTATAAAAGGGCCTCTTATAGTTTAGTAGTGGCCAAGACCGAATCGTGCGAATGTCTTGTAAGCTATTTCTTTCATTCAGAGGTTGCACCTACCCAGAATACGTCGCAGTAAACAGCAGATTGGCATACGTCTTCCTTTCACGAAGACTGCCGCAGTCTCAACATATTAGTCACCCAAATAACAACACATCACTCTCGACCTAAGAAGTTGCATTTCGTTGTCTTCCCTCTTTCATGTGTCTCATGGTTTTTGTCACGCAGTGTTTATAACGCCACTTATCCCTGAATGTGGTAAGAAATATATATTCAACGAACGAGCCATAAACTAACTGTAATGTGCGGATGATGCAGGTAACTACGTACACTACAATATTGTTAATGACACAATACTGAATACTTGTTCTGCAGCCTCACATCCTTTCCCCTTAACCACACTATGCCTTTATATCGAATCAGGGAATGGAAAGTTCTTTCCTACAATTTAACTGGATGTTTTCTGATGTGTACCAATCAAGATTAGCGAAGCTGCTATGTGTACGTTAAGCCAGTTATTTCCCTCATCAGAACGGCTTTTGTGTGGCACCCTTAATTGTTTATAAAAAGCGTTTTTAATGTAATATTTTTCCCTTGATGACCGTACTGTTGTTGATGTTAGTCCCATTTTAATATCAAGGCTTCAGCTTCAGTTCATTTTCGTTCTCTACAAACCACTGAGATACGATTTTCAGGAATACAGTTGGGCTAGCGGTGGAGACATCGTCAACCACAGAGGAGAGTTCCTTTAATATTTACCTAGACCACAGAAGTCAGCAATAGATCCGTGAAGAGCGTAATAACATTCCGTCGTAGATGTACTGAGTGGACACTATATTGCACGATGTATCTCCAGACGATTATCAACCTCTTGTCAAAGAAACCGTTATTAATTTCTCCAGGCAATGCATTGGTTTTTTTTTTTTGTTCAGACATAATATTGACATGGCTACCGAATAACAAATATTTACTCTTAGGAGTCCCTCAGAGTTTGTTCTTCATCTGTTGCTTTCATCTCTGTTAATCAAAGTTATTTATGTCGCATTCCAGTAAGTATCATTTGTATGGAAATTACATCAAGTTCTCTTTAAATGTCAGATTCAGGACTCTTGAGTCTTGCCTTTGCCTTGCCGGGCACTTCGTTCGGTATGCAGGCAAGCACACTTGAGTCTCAAACTGAATCCTAAAAAGTAATACTGTTGCAACTAAAGTTCATTCGCGAGCATTTTCGTGATGCTGTTTCTTCTATATTCATTGATGGTATCCGTTCATACATTGTATTCAGGAACCACTTTGTGTTCCCTATGTGTAATTCCAGACAGTAGAACCATTTTTTCATCTAAAATAAAATAAAAAGTTACAGACATTTATGAAAAATGTAATCAAAATCAGACACGATGTGGAAGGGGAGAGTTGTATTCTATGGACACGTCTAGATGAAGAGAGGGTAACAAAGAGTATTTTTTTAACTTTTTTGACAGAAACCCAAACACATCAATGACATGGATCAGAGAAGTTAAATCTGATCTGACAGGAACATAAATAACAGAGGAAGAAACAGGACAAAATGAAAAGTTCAGATCAAAGGTAAGGATTTACAAGTGCTTCCAGGAGAAAATAAAGGAAAAGACAGCTGCATTATGGACAGAAGAAAGAAGAGCGAAACACAGGGAAAGAATTACAACTAACTGCAAATGAAGAAAGAAGAAAGTAAAAAATAAGTAAAAAAACTGGTCCGCTGGTGAAACTACCACTGCTACATAGTTCACCGTGTTACGAACACAGAAAATTTTTGACGACTCGACCTAGCCACCAATGCATGCGCGGAAATGTGTGTAACGTTCGCTTGTTTCATCGTGTAACGTAAGTCTCACAGTAACGGTCGAGGCACTGGGAAAGATTTCCATCACTTTAAGTGCCTTCCAACGCCATTGTTTCTGAGGCCACTAGGCCAAGCGTAGATTCTCAATGAGAGACATATTCACCCAGTGGGGGCTCCTCTTCATGTCGATACTGGAAGGGAGCAAGGATATTTACGTTAAATATCAACGGGACAGTCACAATGGCCCTAAGAAGCAGTGCAAAACCTTGATTTGGACATGAATGGGGCAATAAATCGGTGTGCTCTCTTAGAATGCCACTGAAGTGAAGAAATAGGAAAGTTGTCACAATAAAATCAGGTACAGAAGGTCATTTCGTTCTATCGTTGACTAATTTCTTCGTGTCCACGTGTATCTCCTACTAACAAAGAGGGCACTAAGCGACTCATTATTCTGCTGGATAAGGATTAACCACCCACACTAGCCATGTACCACGGAAAGAATCATAAGTATGTCACTTGAAGTGGGACTATATATATATATATAAGCCGCTCTAGAGAATCTTGAAAGTTACACTAGATTAAGTAACTTTCGCAGGTGCAGATACGAGCCCAATAGCAGGACATGAGCATTTGTGGAATCATGATTCTTAGTCTGGCGTTAACGTGCAGAAATCATTTCCATCTGCTATGTGTTCGGAAGTGATGCTGGAAGCTCAAGTAGACGACAACGCGTTGTTCGACCATGCGCTGAATGACAAGGGGGACTTCACCGTCTTGTTGACTACACGAAGTAAGGTACCGTGGAGCGCAACTGACGGCGAAATACGTCGTTGAAGAAAGCTCAAATGTTTCCGAGCACATCATTGGTTCAGATAGAGATTAGTGCCACATACCATTATGCGTCCTTTCATGACCCAAAGGCATCCATCGTTAGTCACTTTCTTCGTCATATTCGTGCTTTTACTTTACATGCACAGAGCAGGGCCAAAAGCCTGCAACTTACCAGCTAGCCTTAGAGAATCTCCTTACAGTTAACACACACACACATATATGCGTCGACAACGACCAGTACATAGTATCTTTATAATTTTATCAGCAACAGTTATAATAATGAACACGTTTATAGCACTGAAAGCAATTATTGTAAGAATGCAGTCATATTAACACCGCGGTAGGCAAACTGATTAGAATCTAAAGTGTCTGTAAAATGGGTGTAGTAACGTACCGACGGAAATTAAGCACAGCCGTACTGAATAGATAAACATGTAGAAAAGTTCATTACTCTGTAGAACAATGGCAAATGTTAGTGCAAATTTAGCAGAAGGGATAATGAAGGTAAAAGCAGTCGACGGAAATGAAACAGAAAGAGACAGGGATGAAGAAATCTGGGAGAGAACCGAAAGTAGGGCGTGAATAACGGATCGTTTTTATGCAATATGAGGGCCAGACAGCTACGCCAGTGATAAAAGGCAATGCTTTACCTCTAGCCAATGAAACGTTGTCTCATATTACGTGCAGCTTACTAGCTAATTGTTTCACGGACGATTGACTGACCTGGCGAAGGAGACAGAAATATATTCAGGCGTAGATAACAATACTTGTCTTGCAGTTGTGAAATAGATTACATGCTTGTCCTGAAAGGAGAGGTATTGATAAGTTAAGTGATTAAGAAACTAACACAGCGATTGTGAAAATCACGTCCCCTTTTCGGGAGCATCTAACAATACTGTGAGTAATAAATTACACGATGAATCAACCGAAAGTTACACACAATTTCGGGGAAGTATTGATGGCTAGTTAGATGATTATTGGCCTCTTCGTTACTTAGAGATAAATATGGACTCGTGGACGTAAAAAAACTGGTTCACTATAGAACCAAGTTACCATCTGTACCTGAATTCATTCTGATAAATGTACAAATTTTTCACGTCAGCGGCGTCCTAGTATAGCACGACCCGTTTATTGCCCCATCTGTGTCCAAACAGAGCTTATGCACGTCTCGACGAGACTCGACGTGACAGTCACGTGACATTTAATGTAAATACTCTGCTCCGTTCCAATATCGATATGAAGAGGAGCTCCCACTGAGTGGAAGTATCTATTAGTGAATCTGAACTTGTTCTACTGCGCTCAGAAACAATGACATTGGAAGGCACTTAAAGTGTTGAAAATATTTGGTAGGTATTTCAGATTATTCGTACATTGATCGTGCATGGATACCTTCTTGTCTTTAAAGGCTCCATTGCTGTTTGGAGAAAAATGTTTTCAACGTACACTCTCAACTAGGAGATAGCAATAGTGTAAGTGTTTGTTCTGCTCTCGGGTCTCCATCTGGTTGCAGTCGCTTTCAAACCAAGAAAGATGCCAGGGACACAGAAGGCACACTGAACTGAAGCACCCGACAAATTCTGCGGTTGCGGAACATTACATGGATACTATGGAGTACGCGAAAACGGAAGTTTTACGGCAGGCCTCGTCTTTTTGGGACTGTGTTCTGAAGGATGCGATTGAAATACGTGTAGCTGATGGGCTGATCAACAGAGACGCCGGGTTCAACCGCAGCAAAGCCTGGGACCCAGCACTCAGCCAGCTAAAAGCACAGCGCCGACCCAAAGCGACTTCCGCGCCCGACGAAGGCCACAGGACATGTGATGGTCCACAGTTCACATCCCGAAGCCAGCAGCCCGCCCCTCCCCTCCCCCTCCACCCCTCCACGCAGCGCCGGGTGCGGCAGGTCGCGGGGGAAGGCGTGGGGAGCGATCAGAGTATAAAGAAGAGGAGAGTCAGCGGAGACGCTCAGTCTGCAGGCATCACCTGAAGATGACGGCAAGGAATGCTGTCGAAATATCGTGGTTTGAAAACGACTGCACCCGGCTGGAGACCCGAGCACAGTACAAACAGTTAATTCGCCGGGAAAGCATAAGATCACGCAATACTGAATGTCATACGTTTTCCTCCATAGGCACTGGTGGCCAAGCTCATTTGGATACCACTCGTACGTGATAAATCATCATATGGAACGGTATCCACCGTTTTGCTGCCGCCATTTGGAATAAGCTTCTAACAGAAACGGAAAATGAGACTGATAAAGCTCTACATTTCCAAATCGAAGATGTTGGGCTTTCTTGTAACGTATAGCTGAGCTATCCAGCACTTCCTCTACCATGTGGAACCCGTAGTGATCCATAAAGTAATTTGGCTAATGATGAGAGTATAGGTGAACACGATCACAACTATAACAACGCGAAGAGCCCAAATATTACTCAGCTACTGAACTATATTTTGCAGCAGTGACCTACTTGTAAGTAGGGTATCAATGACAGTCCTGGCTCAGAAATCGCTGATGTCGTCATCAGAATTCCTGGAAATCGCTGATCTCATCATCAGCTTTCCTGGGATCACAATACTAATGGCATTACGCGTGTGCCCCGCCGCCATTGTGATGCCTGAGAATCACTGGGAGGGCCAGGGCCACTTACGTTTCAAACAATGGCATGCAAGCCCAAGGCCTACACCTCAGGCAATTTTTATTTTTTCAATTTTGTACTGTGAACATTTTAATATGTTGAATGTCTAGTAGATCTAGTTCTCATGTGCTCAATTGATGAGAGTCTCGTATTGAGCAAAGAAGACTTTAACAAGTCAATTTGTTGTAAACATGCATCAGAAAATTGTATGCACAGCTTTCTGTATCACGAATGGAAAGGAATGATAATGGAGGAGCATATGATAACAGTCAAGAGGTATATTATTCAGCAAACAGTCGCAATTCAACTGAATGGGAGGAAGATTCAGTACCTGATTGGTACTCCAGCACAACCTACTGCGACTGCTAGAATTCTGTTCCCTTTTTAAAATACCAATCCAGTCTCCTGTCATACAAGAAGCGGTTGTGAGTTGTGCAGCAATGCAAGAATATTGTTATTGCCTGAATGGATCCAGCAAATACCTGTCGATACTACTCGTCCATCTCAAATGATTGCTTTTTATTGTAATTATAATTACTGTTATCAATATGTGTATATGCTGTTACACTTAGGGCATTGTTATTATTACAGTACTAACCGAACTACAATTTGCTGAACCCTCACAACAGCTGCAGCAGTCCACAACGCAACAGAGACACAGAGGTATTCCACACAAAAATGTACACGTCGCAATATTGATCAGCCAGAACATTATGACCACCGACCCACTATCGATATAAACCCGTCCAGGCGATAGCAGCATCACGTGGCGAGGAATGATTGGTAGTCAGACACGAGCATGGTGCATGTAGTATCAGTGAGTGTCCTGTCCGTGTGTAGAATGGGGAAGGCGCGTAATCTATCTGAATATGACCAAGAGTAGATTGTGATGGCCCAGAGGCTTCCCAGAAGCATATCGAAAACTGTACGACTCGTCAGGTATTCAGGGAGTGCTGTGGCGAGCGTCATCCATATGTGGTGAAACCAAAGGCAAGATGAAAGCACGCCCAGACGTCGCGTGATTGGGCAGCCATGTCGGACGTCGTAGACTGGGCAGACTGGTAAAACAGGATAGGTGGCGAACATTAGCGCAGTGGCAGAGTGTTTCAGTGTCTGATGAATGCCGGTATCTTCTTCATCATGCAGATGGGAGGGCGCGAACCGTCGTCTTCCAGGGGAACAACTCCTGGATACTGCTACTGCGGGATTGAGACAAGCTTGTAGCTGCTCCATTATGACCTGGGGAACATTCACCTCGACATCAATCGGTCCAGTGGAGCTCGTACAGGGCACCATGACGGCCAAGGAGTTTCCTACACTGGTTGTAAACCACATACACCTCTTCATGATGGTCATGTTTCCTGTCAGCAGTGGTATATTTAAACAAGATAATGCGCCATGTAACAAGGCCAGGAGTGTGATGGAGAGGTTGAGGAACAAATATGGGATGTGATTGAAAATGGAGTCATAGATCGTCGCCCCCCGCCCCCCCCCCCCCTCTATCATAGGACTTCGCGAGAATTAGGTGCAATGTATCTGATGATGTGGTTCCAACTCCAAATTCCCTCCAGCGACCTACGATGACCTCATTACTTCCCTGCCATGACGCATCGCCGCTGTTATCCGTTCCAAAAGTGGACATACCGGACATTATGTAGTGGTCATAGTGTTCTGGCTGATAGGTGTATGTAGCAACGTTCAACGTTTAAATCACCTAAACTTTCTCATATTGTTTTCTGATTGCATTTTCTATACTCACACCGTGGATTTCTTGCATCAGGGAGTCTTGAGAGCAGGTAAAGCACATCGACTGTTTGGTAAGTAGAAAAAGTTGTTTTCTTCTCTTTGTAGAGCACATTATAGTTCCAAAAATTGTGGAGGCAATGCTCCAATCGTGTTAAGGGCAGCCATGCTGTTGTTCAAAAGAGGTTGTTGAATTAATGTGTTATTTTAACTGCAGGTACAAACCTGAATTTTCTGGCCTATTCTACCAATGTTTACGAGGAATTTTATTCTGTTCAGCCAAAGCATTGAATTGTAATTAAGTTCCATGACACATATTAATGAACCACGAGAATTTCTCTCACTGTAACTTAGGAGTTCCCAACCGATGATCTCTCTCTAAAAATCATAAGCTTGACTCTGTATCAAGGCGATACAGCTTAAAATCTGTGTTTTACCACCAGCACACACCGACAGTTAGAAGACTATACTGCTGCTCAGTCTCAAGAATTTTTACAAATTCAACTAGCTATTACTGCTAGCACATAAACAAAACGTTTTGACCACTTGCTTAGTAGCTTGTTTGGCCGTCTTTTGAACGAAATACATAACTGATTCTGCGTATCAAGAAACCGACAGTTCTTTGGTAGGTTTGTGGATGTATGTGGCATTAGATGTCTACGCTCAGTTCACGTAAGTTGTGCAAATAACGGGTCGCTGATTTGCGTACGCGGTGGTCGCACCCATATAGCGACCCAGATGGGTTCCATAGGATTTACATCAGGCGAATTTTGTCGCTGACACCTCAATGTGAGTTCATTGTAATTCATCTCAAACCACTGTAGCACGGTTCTGGCACCGAGACATTGACAGTTACATTGCCGAATGATAGCATCGCCGTAGGGAAAGACATCAAGCATGAAGGTATGCAGGTGGTTCGCAGCTGTCAGCGTGTCTTCAGTTACTACCACAGGTTCCATGCTAACGCAGGAGAATGTCTCCCGTAGCATAACACTGCTCCCACCAGCCTGCGTCCGTGGCTCACTGCACGTTTTGAGCTGCCGTTAACCTCGATGACGACGTTTGTGGAGATGGCCATCGACCCAGTGTAGCAAAAATGTGACTCACTCTAAGAGCCGACGCGTTTACATTGACCGACGGTCGAATCATGATGGACTGTGGCCACAGCAATTGTAATCGACGATGTCGTTGGGTCAACATGTGATCACATTGGGGTGGTTTGCTGCGTAGCTTCATGTTCAACAATGTACGACAAACAGTGTGCTCCGAAGCACTTGTGCGTGCACCAGCAGTGTGTTCTTTCAGCAGAGATGCCATAGTTCAGTAGCTATCCTACTTTACAGAGCAGACAAGTCCCCGTACTCCACGTTCGGTGAAGAGTCGTGGACGTCCAACCATTTAGCGCCTAGTGGTAGTTTCATTGCCTTACATCTTTACGCAGATGCTCACGACAGTAGCACGTGAACATCTGACCAGCTTCGCCGTTTTTAAGATACTCGTTCACTTGCGATTCGTAATAATAATTACCTTTGTCAAAGTCGTTTAATTCAATGGATTTTCCCATCCCAGCGCGTCTCTTCGATAGGGTGATCACCGTGCGTGTCTGCTCCACTTACATGCTTTTGTTACCGCGTCACGTGCCCGCAACGCTACCAAGCGGCATCCAACGTCGCGGTGGGCAGAGGTCATAATTATTTGGTTTATCAGGGTGTTACAGTCCTTTTCCATTCTGCTGTATGGGTTGGAGAACAAAGCAAATATGAGTTTCAGAAAAAGTTTATGGTTGGGTACTATATACATGTTTTGAATGTGTTGCACCGTAATCACTTTAGAAGGAGAAATTAAGACATTTATTTTAACGCAGTACGAGCGTTACTAGCCTTTTGCTTAACGCCTCTGGTGACACTTGTCTCTGTTATCCTCATCTGAGATGACGTGTCAGCCACCCATCCGCTTCTTCACTTGCAGGTCAACATTTTATCAGATTCAGGTAACGGGAATCAAAGGGGTTGTGGTAATAAAGCATCGCAGCTATGTTACTCGAAAAGCAGAAAAGACAGCTGATATTTTGGCAGAGAAGATAGGAACACCATTACAATGTTTCAACAAACGTCCGAATTAACATGATGGTTAAGTTGAAAAATAGCCACATGTACATAGCACAAGTACACATTTCTTAATATATAGTTTAATTTAATTTTGGGCGTAGCCGAAATTTTGAAAAAACGTTGTTACTGATGTATAATAACCTAAGTACGCTATGTGATCAAAAGTATCCGAACACCGGGCTGAAAATGACTTACAAGTTCGTGGCGCCCTCCATCGGTAATGCTGAAATTCAACATGATGTTGGCCCACTCTTAGCCTTGGCGACAGCTTCCATTCTTGCAGGCATATGTTCAATCAGATGCTTGGCGAATGGCAGCCCATTCTTCACGGGGTGCTGCACTGAAGAGAGGTAACGATGTAGGTCGGTGATGCCTGGCACTTAGTCTGCGTTCCAAAACATCCCAAAGGTGTTCTGTAAGATTCAGGTCAGGACTCTGTGCAGGCCAGTCCATTACAGGGATGTTACTGTCGTGTAACCACTCCGCCAAAGGCCGTGCATTGTGAATAGGTACTTGATCGTGTTGAAAGATGCAATCCCCATCAGCCGGCCGGGGTGGCCGAGCGGTTCTAGGCGCTTCAGTCTGGAACCGCGTGACCACTACGGTCGCAGGTTCGAATCCTGTCTCGGGCATGAATGTGTGTGATGTCCTTAGGTTAGTTAGGTTTAAGTAGTTCTAAGTTCTAGGGGACTGACGACCTCAGATGTTAAGTCCCATAGTGCTTAGAGCCATTTTTTTTTTTTTTTTTGCAATCCCCATCCCCCAATTGCTCTTCAACAGTGGGAAGCATGAAGGTGCGTAAAACATCAATGTAGGCCTCTGCTGTGATAGTGCTACGCAAAACAACAAGGGGTGCAAGCCCCCTCCATGAAAAACACGGCCACACCATGACACCACCGACTCCGAATTTTACTGTTGGGACTATCCACGCTGACAGATAAAGTTCACCGAGCATTCGCCATGCCCACAGCCTGCCATCGGATCGCCACATTGTGTGCCGTGATTCGTCACACCACGCGATGTTTTTTATCTGTTCAATCGTCCAATGTTTAAGCTCCTTACACCAAGCGAGCGTCGTTTAGCATTTACCAGCGTGTTGTGTGGCTTATGACTAGCCGCTCGACCATGATATCGAAGTTTTCTCACCTCCTGCCTAACTGTCATAGTACTTGCAGTGGATCCTGATGCAGTTTGGAATTCCTTTCTGATGGTCAGGATAGATGTCTGCCTATTACACATTACGACCGTCTTCAATTGTCGGCGGTCTCAGTCAGTCAACAGACGGGGTCAGCCCGTACGCTTCAGTGCTGTACGTGTCCCTTCACGTTTCCACTTCACTATCACATCGGAAACAGTGGCCCTAGTGATGTTTAGGAGTGTGGAAATCTCGCCTACAGACGTATGCCACATGTGACACCTAGCCACCTGGCCACGTTCGAAGTCCGTGAGTTTCGCGAGTGCCCTATTCTGCAGCCGGCTTTGTGGCCGAGCGGTTCTAGGCGCTTCAGTCTGTAACTGCGCGACCGCTACGGTTGCACGTTCGAATCTTGCCTCGGGCGTGGATGTGTGTGATGTCCTTAGGTTAGTTAGGTTTAAGGAGTTCTGTGTTCTAGGGGACTGATGACCTCAGATGCTACGTCCCATAGTGCTCAGGGCCTTTTGATCCATTTTTGAACCCTATTCTGGTGTGAGGACATCTAACGACTAGTGAGGTCGCTAATATGGAGAACCAGGCAAGAGGTGGCAGCACAGTGCACCCAATATGAAAAACGTATATTTTGGGGGTGTCCGGATACTTTTGATCACGTAGTGTATACCTTTGTACAGTTTCTAGTGGAAAAGTGCACAGTCTCCCTGAGTGTCAGCTTCATAGGAGGTAGATCCACTATCTTTATTCTCCTGATTTTCACAACCACTGTGCATTTGTTAATGCAACTATAAAACATAATTTTATCAACGTGAAGGTCACTAACGACGGAGCACTAGCTATTTTCGACAGTAAAAATGAAAAACAGCCGCGGTGGCGTATTTCAAGAAGCATCTGACTCTCGTCTGCGGTACTTCGGGAAAACATGAACCAGCATTGCCTGAATGAGATGCAAGTCCCATTCTTGTCCAATACTAGTGAACTGTCTCAATCACTGGAGCCACATTATTCGCTCTTTCACATGCATCGTGTATTTTATCTTGTGAGATACTACCCTTTGTTAATAGGTCCAGAACATCTACCAAACATATACGGTTAATTTTCGTGATTAATAAGTTATTTACTATTTGTATGGTTTTCGCTCCCCCTCTGTTCGTCTTTTACTGTCTGTTATTGTAGGTGCTACTACCAGAAAGTACCCTAACCTGAATTAAGAGTATTTCCCTTCCCTTATCGGAAGGAATGAGTATTTTCTTGTCACTCGAAGACCCACATCCAGCCTATTAAATAGCCGAAGAAGTATTTTAGTACATTAAATGGAAGTGGCTACAACGTGGTAGCAATAAGTTCAGATAGGAGTCGTTAGAAGTATACAGAAACGTTTTATTTTGACCTAGGCGGCATACATAGGAGCCCCGATAAAGGCGCTTTCTATTCAGATCTTGGAAAAGTACCTAAAGTTTTTGAGGTTACTTCCCTTGTAAGTGCCTCTAAGCAGCTTCAGTATTGTAAATGCTCCATCAAATGGAGTATTTTAGTAAGGGGTTAAATTAGTTCACTTAAGTTAATAGTAAAAACCTAATTCATTTAACGATTACTCTAGACTGTGTATATATTTTTATCAGATGAAAGCGATTCAGTACTCGTAGTCTACAGAAATTCACATGTCCATCACGTTAAAATTTTAAAGCCTGTGTGAAAAAAAGTCCTATTGAAAGCTTTCCTTTGGTGAAGCACTCCAATCAGGAAACGGGAGATCATCTTTAGTGGAAAGTATATACCATAGCTCAGAACAATATGAGGGAAAATTTTCAAATATCAAAATTCTGATACTGTGTTCCTAGCTGCAAAAGCAGTAAAAATAAATTTCAACCAGTGAAAAAGCTGATCTTTGATTATTAAAATATTTCAAGTGAATATTTATGTGGAAACATGAACGTCACGTTTTTAATTCTTAATAACAAATATCGGTATAATCTCTTCAATGAGTCTTATAACGTAATGACCTCTTCGTCATTTTTCAAAAGGAGTTGTAAGAGGGAAAGTATGATGATTAGTTACCTCTAAAGAAGGGTGGCATCATTTAATTATCAAATTCCCTTTTTGCTATTTACAAACTGCGTTTTTTAGCAACAGAATTAATTACAAAATAAACTTCCAAGTCACATTTGTAATTACTATCTTTAGATGTGCACAGAATCTACTGGCGAGATGTTGCGCCTAAGCAGGCCCAAAACATCGCCTTTCTCAAACAAGTTACGAGCAATAACTGCGACGCTTTTCAAAACTTTGTTTTTTGCTTACGTTTTCTGTCCTCGTTAGTAGTTACTTTGCTTCAAAGCACTTATTTTATGGCATCTTTTCTATGATAAAGTTGGGAGACTGGTGCAGGGGAACAGGGCGGCAATTTCTCTGCAGGATCCGGCAAGGCGTCCGAGGGGTGGACCGGCAGGGGCTACTACGTCTTGTTGTGCTAACAAGAAGACGCAGATTACTGCCTTGACACAGGAGATTCCAACCCAAGACGTACAGTGAATCTCCTTTGAGGCGCTCTAAGTAATATGAAGATTCCTGGCATTCCAAAGGGAGGTCAAGAGGAGCGGGGGTACGCTGCCCCGCGCACAAGACTCCCTCCCTCTATTTATTTATAGCGTATAAAGTCTCGCATGTAGTCTATAGGAAACGGTCAATTAGGCGTCCTTTATA
Source organism: Schistocerca piceifrons (assembly GCF_021461385.2). Lineage (NCBI taxonomy): Eukaryota > Metazoa > Arthropoda > Insecta > Orthoptera > Acrididae > Schistocerca > Schistocerca piceifrons. Next base: position 558,552,835 of record NC_060149.1, read on the forward strand.
TTGTTATATGAATAAAATCATTTAGCAATAGCAGCTAAATAATTCACGAAAAATACTATACGGAAGAAAGCAGACAAAAGGAACATGAAGTGGATGTACACAATACTTTCACGAAATTAGGAAGCAATATTATTTAAATATATTGACCATACTGGATTCGTTTGACATTTGTGTGGTGAAAATTCATGAATGAACACAGTGAGCATCAAAAATTACTTTCTAAATCGAAACAGGGATTACTAGCGGGATGTTACAAATCTTTTTATTATTATTATTACAGGCTGCATTTCCGGGCTCCAAATAGTAACTAGTTAAACTTTTACATGCGCCTTAGTTTACCAAGCACCGACCGAGGATTTCATTAACCATGCAAACATAAAATTATAACAGCTCAACAAACAGTAGATCCGTTGCTGTGGGCAACATTTGAAGACAATTGCTAGACATAAAGGGAACGTGTAAAATGTGCTTTGCAGAATACTTTAAATTTCTTTCAGAAAAGTCCTTTTAGCACTCCAGAATATTACTCCTTTCAGCGTTAGATCCTCTGTGATTAAAAACCGCCGTTGGAAAGAATACAAAGGTCTCTTTTTAACTAATTACACTTTTAGGGTATTTGGATACATACGTAAATAAACAATTGCAAACATGTTACAACGAACACCGCATATTCATTCTTGAGCGCTCGTAAGATACCCATTTATTTCTTTGGATAACGGTCGTCTAAATTACGTAACATAAATTCTGATAGAAGTTGCTGTTGTTAACTGTTGATGGTGTTATCCTGGACGAATCTTCATCCACAGACACAGCAAAAATGCCAAATGTGACCGTGGAATCATGAGAGAACCACTAACGTTAAGCTGCACGTTAACGAACGTATTAGACTGCAAAACCGTTTTCGCACATTACACTGCTATACACTTAGAAAATGGTACACAGGAAAACTACACAGACGAGGAGTCATATCCTCACTCGTAATGTATATGTTGGCATTTAATTATCAGGAATTGTTGCGTTCTGCGCTTCAGGAAACTGAAAATGTCTAACTATTGACTAACTGAGTAATAATTAAGAGCTAGTATTTGTCACGCCATCCAAGTTTAGGTACGTACGTGCGAAATCAAGCGATCACATTGTTTCGATTGCGAATGAAGTAGTCTTCGGACATTGGTACATGAGTAGGAAGCCGGACAGTCGTAGCTCGAATGTATGGCATTAATATCCGTTTGAATTCACCAGAGAGAGGGGAACTCAGAGAGACCCAGATATTTATAATTCGGTGCGTTTTTATATTAACACACTAAGGCAATATAGCTGTTGTCTATCTCATATGATAATTAATGCAGTTGTCTCTCAAAATTAATTGTCGCTACATTCAAACGAAAGAGATCTTTGCTGGTCATCACAGTCCAGAGCGGAACGGGACTCATCACTGAACACAGTTCTACTCCAGTCGATGAGATTCCAGGCGGAAGACGTCTCTGGAGACGCCCCGGACAGCGGTGGGATACCAACCTATCGGCCGCCGTACGGCCCGACAACTAGGACCGATGCTCTGAGATGTCATTTCTTCTCATAGGAGGACCCTTTGATGCTCATTCGCGGTACCCTCACACCACAGTCGTGCGTCGACTACGTTCTATGCCCCATTTTGTTCCCTTCAATGGAAGCCATCCTGGGATTACATTTCGGCAAGATATTGTCTGCCTGCACACGGTGAGAGTTTCTGTTACTTGTCTTCGTGCTTGCAAAACGCTGTCTGGGCCAGCAATGATCTCTCAGTAATTGAGAACGTTTAGAGTACTAGGGGCAGGGCCCTCATACGAATTCGGGATGTTGACGATCCAAAGCGCTAGTTTGACAGAATCTGGCACGACATACATGAGGAGGGCCTCCAATAACTCAGATAGTTCAAATGGCTCTAAGCACTATTGGACTTAACATCTGAGGTCATCAGTCCCCTAGACTTGCGTGTGGGTCAGAGGTGGACCAACGCGTTATTGACTGGGTCAATTTGTGAAACCTTTGAATAAATCATAAAAATTTTTCGGCAATTGTAATCATTTCTTCATCTGTACATGTACATCACATCTATCGATTTCCGTCCCATTCGGATAATTCCCTCGTGGTGTGTCGTTTTCTGTGTTTGAGTGTATTATCTCATAGAAATAAAAGTTTGAAACACTTTCCGTGGAATCAAGGCATATTGTCAAAGTTAATGCAAATATTTCGGGGTATTGCTCTCGATAACCAAGTCTGAAGCTCAAAAACCCTATTAGTTGGCAAGCAGTTTCCTTAGATATAACGATACCATTGGCATCGATGATGTAATAGTTTACACGGAGCTTCTAACTTTCGGTCTCAGCGGCCATTGAAGTATACAGTTATTAATCTATCCGTCATCACATTCGGCTGACAGCGTTAACGGTAACACCTAAAAACGACCACGTGGATTGTTAACGCTTGTAGACGTATCTAATCCGCATTTGATAACTCACCACAGCCCGGCAAATATGACACTTGAAACCTAGAATTATATAAATTGGACAGCGTTCGCTATTCGCCAAACTGTCATGATAGAAATTTGCATATGTAGAAGACACTTGGAGACTCTGGAAGAATTCAGATTGATCATTTAATGCGAAGACAGAAATTCCGAAACCAGTTTTAAATATAGACACATTTCTAGAAGCTGATAGTTTATCGATTATGGGATGCAGTTTAAAACGGAGGAATTTGCTAAATGGTAGAAAATTAAGGTCTGGATGATTTTAAACAACCAGAGATTGTTGGGTGTGCCAAATTAGGCTACTGTTGACTGAAAAAGAGGAGAGAAACACAACAGAAGACTAACTATAGCTTTGAGAGGTGACTTACTGAAGGCAGCAGAGGAACAATCAGGCAAAAGGTAAAGCCCACTTTAAAGTTTTGGATGCCACACCAGGTGTTAAATTTAAGTGACCAAACGAGAGGCTACAATAATACAATATTGCGGTAGCCAAAAGGAAGAACAAATTTCTAAGAAACGAGATTGTCAGGAAGGAAAATATGGTACAGAAGGCATAGCTGTGGAAGAATTGCCGAACCCTAAAAATATGCACGAATATGGAACAAATGGACACAGCTACTGGCAAATTGCATAAGACTTTGCAGAAAAACTAAGTAACTGTATTAAATCAAGAGCTCACAGGACCAGAGGGTACCAAACAAGAACGGGAAGGTTGTGAGCTTGAAGGAATACATAGGGATGGATATACAAAGGTGTCGAACTTGAAGATACTTTCATGGAAGGAAAGCTGTCGTAGATGGAGATTAGTTGATAGATGTGATACTGCGAGAAGAATGTGACAGACCATTGATAGGCAGAATTCGAATACTGTGCCTAGAGTAGACCCCAGAAGTATTTAAATCGTTGGGACAACCAACTATGACAGAACTATTCCACCTAGAATGCAGGGTTTAAGAGATAGGCTAAATATCTTCAGACTTTAAGAAGAATGTAATAACCTCAATTTCGAGCAATGTCAGTCTTTTCAGGTGTTAATATTACTGAAGCGTTAAGTTTAGAAAGTCATGGTGGTGCAGTACCAATACGAGTTATTGGCAGACGCATTTAAAGAGTGACAAAAGTCAACATGGAGGATGGTCAATTTTGTTTTCTGTAGAAATGTATGTTCACGCTAGATAACACTGACACAATGATTTATCTTAGACGATCGTTTGAAAATAGGCAAAAATACTCTTACAGCATTTGTAATTTCCAAGTAAGCTTTTGAAAATACTAAATAGAATACAATCTTTTAAATACTGAAGGTAGCACAGATAAAATACTGGGAGCGAAAGATTTCTCCAAAATATACAGGAACCAAACTACAGTTGTAAGTGTCGAGGGACGTGAAAGACAGACATTTATTAAGAAGAAAGACAGCAAGTGCCTTGGAAAATCAACTGGTTAGCATCTTAGGAAGTGGTGATTAGGAAAACTAAAACAGTAAAACAATGGAATGTCGTCGAAATAAATCGGTTATTTTCAGGGACATTCTTAATCTAGTATACAGGTTTTGATATTTGGGGAGCAAAACAATTGAAGATGGCCAGATGTAAGATATAATTGAAAAGAAGCAGAGAACATATAAAAATGAATGCTGTAACGGTAAAAAAAAGCTTTTCTGAAAAAGAGAAAAATATTCACAAGTAATTTAAATTTAAGTGACCGGATGTACTGCATTTCCTGAAAGTATTTGTGTGGAGTGTAGCTTCATACTCAAGTGAGGCGCGGAAAAGGAACAGTATGGACAAGAAAAGAACAGAACCTTTCGAACTGTCGTGCTATACAAAAAAGTGGACGGTTAAAAGGGTAGATCGTTAACTATTCTACGGCTACTGAATCGAATAAGGGAGAAAAGAAGTTAATGACACAGCTTCACTAATAGAAAGGATCACTTGATAGGACACATGGAATCAATCATCACTTTTTTAACGGAGTGAAATGTTGAGAGTAGTGAGGAACTGTAGAGGCAGATCAAGACTTACTTTCAGTAAGCAAATTGAAATGATTGTAGGCTGGAGTAGTTGTTTAGAGATGGAGCGGCTTACACAGGATAGAGTAGCATGGAGAGAGGTAACAGGCCCGTCTTCGGACTGAAACGACAACAACAACAATTTCCCGCTCATTCTGTCTTCAACAAAACCAGTTTTACGTTATATCGTATAAGCACTCAGTGCAGTCATCTATACCAAAACGTCACAATCAAGTAACATTTCGCATTAGAAAGATCACCAATGTGTGTACGTAAATTAAATATCACCATTTAGGGACCTAAACCTCTGGGGGCCAGTCAGCAATCTACGAAACACCATACATACCTTTATTCGATCTGATGTCAATTTTTTCTCACATTATAGAGCCTTAGACAGGTTCATCAGAAATATACGTGAACCGAACTCACTATGACAACACCACTGTGGAATAATTTCACTTCCTCCCCCTCTCTTTCTCCGTCTTCACCTCCCTCACTTATGAGCAGTAAACAAATGACCAAGGAAAAAAGAAATAGGGTAGAAGTGTGACAGAAAATGTGCACAAAGATGTGAGAAAAGTCATGGGTTGTTGTTGTTGTTGTGGTCTTCAGTCCTGAGACTGGTTGTATGCAGTTCTCCATGCTACTCTGTCCTGTGCAAGCTTCTTCATGTCCCAGTACCTACTGCAGCCTACATCCTTCTGAATCTGCTTAGTGCATTCATCTCTTGGTCTCCCTCTACAATATTTACCCTCCACGCTGCCCTCCAATACTAAATTGGTGATCTCTCGATGTCTCAGAACATGTCCTACCAAACGATTCCTTCTTATAGTCAAGTTGTGCCACAAGCTCCTCTTCACCCCAATTCTATTCAATACCTCCTCATTAGTTATCTGATCTACCCATCTAATCTTCAGCATTCATCAGTAGCACCACATTTCGAAAGCTTCTATTCTCTTCTTGTCTAAGCTATTTATCGTCCACGTTTCACTTCCATACATGGCTACACTCCATACCAATACTTTCAGAAACGACTTCCTGACATTTAAATCTATACTCGATGTTAACAAATTTTTCTTCTTCAGAAACGCTTTCCTTGCCATTGCCAGTCTACATTTTATATCCTCTCTATTTCGACAATCGTCAGTTATTTTGCTCCCCAAACAGCAAAACTCCTTTACTACTTTAAGTGTCTCATTTCCTAATCTAATATCCTCAGCATCACCAGACTTAATTCGACTACATTCCATTATCCTCGTTTTGGTTTTGTTGATGTTCATCTTATACGCTCCTTTCAAGACATTGTCCATTCCGTTCAACTGCTCTTCTTTTGTTTCCTTTATTGCTTGCTCAATATACAAATTGAATAACAGGCTACAACCCTGTCTCACTCCCTTCCCAACCACTGCTTCACTTTCATACCCCTCGAATCATATAACTGCCATCTGCTTTCTGTACATATTGTAAATAGCCTTTCGCTCTCTGTGTTTTACCCTACCACTTTCAGAATTTGAAAGAGAGTATTCCAATCAACATTGTCAAAAGCTTTCTCTAAGTCTACAAATGCTAGAAACGTAGGTTTACCTTTCCTTAATCTTTTTCTAAGATAAGTCGAAGAGTCAGTATTGCCTCAGGAGTTCCAACATTTCTACGGAATCAAAACCGATCTTCCACGAGGTCGGCTTCTATCAATTTTTTCATTCGTCTGTAAAGAATTCGCGTTAGTATTTTGCAGCTGTGACTTATTAAACTGATAGTTCGGTAATTTTCACATCTGTCAACACCTGCTTGCTTTGGGATTGGAATTATTAAATTCTTCCTGAAGTCTGAGGATATTTCGCCTGTCTCATACATCATTCTCACCAGATGGTAGAGTTTTGTCAGAACTGGCTCTCCCAAGGCTGTCAGTAGTTCTAATGGAATGTTGTCTACTCCGGGGGCCTTGTTTCGACTCAGGTCTTTCAGTGCTCTGTCAAAGTCTTCACGCAATATCATATCTCCCATTTCATCTTCATCTACATCCTCTTCCATTTCCATAATACTGTCCTCAAGTACATCGCCCTTGTATAGACCCTCTATATACTCCTTCCACTTTTCTGCTTTCCCTTCTTTGCCTAGAACTGGGTTTCCATCAAAGCTCTTGATATTCATGCAAGTGGTTCTCCTTTCTCCAAAGGTCTTTTTAATTTTCCTGTAGGCAGTATCTATCTTACCCCTAGTGAGACAAGCCTCTAAATCCTTACATTTGTCCTCCAGCCAGCCCTGCTCAGCCATCATCATTTAATCATACAGTAAAGCTGCATGCCCTCGGGAAAAATTACGGCTGTAGTTTCCCCTTTCTTTCAGCCGTTCGCAGTACAAGAACAGCAAGACCATTTTGGTTAGCGTTACAAGGCCAGATCAGTCAATCATCCAGACTGTTGCCCCTGCAACTACTGAGAAGGCTGCTGCCCCTCTTCAGGAACCACACGTTTGTCTGGCCTCTCAACAGATACCTCTCCGTTGTAGTTGCACCTACGGTACGGCTATCTGTATCGTTGAGCCACGCAAGCCTCCCCACCAACGGCAAGGTCTGTGGCTCATGGGGGGGGGGGGGGGGGATATATACTGAAAAGCCAAAAAAACTGGTAGACCTGCCAAATATAGTGTATGGCCCCTGCGTGTACGCAGAAGGACTCGTCTAATGTCTAAAGTACTGTAGGAGGGAACTGATACCATGAATCCAGTAGGGCTGTCCATAAATCCGTAATAGCTCGAGGGGGTGGATATCTCCTCTGAACAGCACGTTCCAAGGGATCCCAGATATGCTCAATAATGTTCATGGCTGGGGAGTTTGGTGGCCAGCAGAAGAGTTTAAATTCAAAAGAGTGTTCCTGGAGCCACTCTGTGGCAATTCTGCACTTGTGAGGTGTCGCAGTGTCCTGCTGGAATTGCTCAAGTCCGTCGGAATGCACAATTCACATAAACTGATGCAGCTGATCAGACAGAATGATTATGTACGTGTCAGATGTCAGTCTCGTATCTAGACGTACACTATGTTTTCAAAAGTATTCGGACATCCCCAAAAACATACATGTTTCATGTTAGGTCCATTGTACTGCCGCCTACTGCCAGGTACTCCATATCAGCGTTCTCAGTAGTCATTAGACGTCGTGAGAGAGCAGAATGGGGCTCTCCGCGGAACTCACGGACTTCGAACGTGGTCAGGTGATTGGGTGTCACTTGTGTCATATGTATGTACGCAAGATTTCCAAACTCCTTAACATCCCTAGGTCCACTGTTTCCTATGTGATAGTGAGGTGGAAACTTGAAGGGAGAAGTACAGCACTAAAGCGTATGGGCCGACGTCGTCTATTGACTGACAGAGACCGCCGACAGTTGAAGAGGGTCGTAATGTGTAATAGGCCGACATCTACCCAGACCATCACACAGGAATTCCAAACTGCCTCAGGGTCCACTGGAAGTGCTATGAAAGCTAGGCGGGAGGTGAGAAAACTTGGATTTCATGGTCGAGCGGCTGCTCATAAGGCGCACATCACGCTGGTAAGTGCCAAACGGTGCCTTGCTTGGTGTAAGGAGCGTAAACATTGGACGACTGAACAGAGGAAAAACGTTGTGGTGTGGAGTGACGAATCAAGGTACACAATGTGCAGGATGTGGGTATGTCGAATGCCCAGTGAACTTCGTCTGCCAGCGTGTGTAGGCCCAATAGTAAAATTCGGAGTCAGTGGTGTTATGGTGGGGTCGTGTTGTTCATGGATAGAGGGTTGCACCCCTTGTTTTTTTGCGTAGCACGATATCAGCAGAGGCACATATTGATGGTTTAAGCAACTTCTTGCTTCCCACCGTTGAAGAGCAATTCGGGGATGGCGACTGCATCTTTCAGCATGGTCGAGCATCTTTTCATAATGCACGGCCTATGGCAGAGTGGTTGCACGACAGTAACATCCCTGTATTGTACTGGCCTTCACAGAGTCCTGACCTGAATCCTGTATAGTACCTTTCGGATGTTTTTGGAACGTCGACTTCTTGCCAGGCCTCGTCATCGATACCTCTCCTCAGTGCAGCATGCCGTGAAGAATGGGCTACCATTCTGCAAGAAACCTACCAGCATCTAATTGAACGTATGCCTGCGAGAGTGAAAGCTGTCATCAAGGCTAAGGTTCGGACAACACCATATTGAATTTCAGCATTTCCGATGGAGGGCGCCACGAACTTGTAAGTCATTTTCAGCAAGGTGTCCAGATACTTCTAATCGCATAGTGTATCAGAGGTCCAATATCATTGCAACTGCACACGCCCCACACCATGGCGGAGCAGTTACTTTTTATTTGTACTGAGATGATTCATCTGACATAGTTTCCGACGTGATTATTGCCGCAAGACGGAAATTAACAGAATTTGCCTTGAACGCGGAATTGTAGTTCGAGCCAGATGCATGGAACATTCCATTTGGAAAATCGTCATATTACTAGATTCACAGTGTCAGAAGTGTGCCGAGAATATCAAATTTCAGGCACTATCTCTCACCGTAGACAACGAACGCAGTGGCCGACGGTTTTCACTTAACGATCGAGACTTGCGGCGTTTTCAGTGCTAACAGACAAGCAACAGTGCGTGAAATAAGCGCAAAAATTGATGTGGGGCGTAGGACGAACGTATTTGTTAGGACAAATCGAGGAAATTGGTGTTATTGGCTATGGCAGCAGACAACTGACGCGAGTGCTTTTGATAACAGTACGTCATCACCTGTAGCACGTCTCCTGGGCTCGTGACCGTATGGGTTGGACACTAGACGACTGGAAAACCGTGGGCCGGTCAGATGAGTCCAGATTTCAGTTGGTAAGAGTTGATGGCAGGGTTCGAGTGCGGTGCAGACCTCTCGAAGCCATGTACCCTAATTGTCAACAAGGCTCTATGCAATTTTGTGGTGGCTCCAGAACTGTGTGGGCTGTGTTTACATGGAAATTACTCGGTCCTCTGATCCAACTGAACCGATCATTAAGTGGAAGCGTTCATGTTCGGCAACTTGGAGACCATTTCAGCCATCCGTGGACTTCATGTTACCAACCGACGATGGAATTTGTATGGATAACAATGCGCCTTGTCACCGGCCGCAGTTGTTTGCGACCGTTTTGAAGAACGTTACGGACAATTCTTGCTAATAACCTGGTCACACAGATCGCCCTGCTTGAATCGAACATTTATGGGACATAATCGAGTTGTCAGTTCGTGGCTCAGTGTTTCTGCAGGAGATTTCCAACGACTTTTGCGTCCATACACGTCGAGTTACTGCGCTACGCCGGCCAAGAGGAGATCCGACACGATTTTAAGGGATATCCCATGACCTTTGACGCCTCAGTGTATACTCTTATTAGCTTTAGACATAAGCTAAAATCATTTCAATTTGTTTCTTAGAGAGAAAGAAAAATTTACGTGTCAGTAAATGAGAAGAAAGGAGAAGCTACACTGTTGGTAGCAGGATGTAATTGATTTGGTAAGGGAGGCCGGCAGTAAAAATTCCAGATCTTGGATAGACTACAGTAAGGACGTTACATTTATGTATGTTGTAGTGCATGTGGAGATACAAAAATATTTTTACAGAATAGACTAACGTCAAGAGTTACATTAAACTGGCCTTCAGATTGAAAATGATAACAAAATCAATACCAAATGAGATCAGAAATTCGTTTCTAGTGTTGTATATTTTATCTTAAAATTCTATTGTCGTAGCATGCTGAACGAAACCTCCTGTTCGAGTAACCATTCTTTCGAGGAATAGGTAGGAGTTCATCCCTTCACACATGATCTCTTTCGTCGTGGCAAGAAGTGCTCCGAAGGTGAGATTGCGGTGCCCCGATGGTGGGCAGTTGGTACCGTGTCCAATCTGTAAATGGCGTGTGGCGGTGCTGCTGTCGACGCAGCAACGAAATCACTTCTCTCAGTTGGCAGCGGCCTGCTTTGGGGAGAAAGTCAGCTAAGATCTATATTGAGAATCAGTGGGTCGGCGTGCTCTGCGCTAAACAATGGGAAAGTGGGCAGTCGCATTAATTGAAAGAGAACCAGTTCTACACCTGCTGAGCGTGAAATGCCCGGGCCGCGGCCCTCATTATACGAGTCGTGATAAGACGACGGCCGCTCCTCCCACTAGCAACGGTACAAGCCCTCCAGTCTGATTCCTGTTCCCTTTAAATATCATTTACTTCCATTTTACAGAGGTGATAATTTTCAGCAGGATCCGAGAAGAGCACGGATAATTAAATAACACATGCTGTCGAAACCAAGCAGACCTGGGGAAGATATATTCTAAAAATAAATAAATAAATTACAGTCTGTTTAGCAATCCTGACAAACACTACAGACATAGCGCACATGCAGGCATACATACTTTGACAATCAACAGTGAAAACAGGATTATAGAACCCCTTCGAAAAACAAGAAATAACGAGGAACAGGAGGACTTCGGTATCAAAATAAAGCACAAAGTATCACAATAGCTACTGAAGGTATTTCAGAGTCGTTTGTGCAACTACAAGGAAATGCGTGCTTTTGTCGCCCAACGCATTTTGTTTTAATGAAGTAAAATGATCTGTTATAAAACGTATTTATAATTTCCCTTGCTCTCTATAACTAAAAACAATGAAAAATTGTTGATTTTACTTACGGTATTTTATTTCCGATATTCACTAACATCAGGAAGTGTCCTCTGGTTACACGTTTTTGAAGCATTTCCTCGTTTGCGACTGCTATTTTTTACCTAATCCGACACTGCTTTGAAGCACTAAACATTTCCTGAAATGAAACACGGCGCCACATAGTATTACTGCTGTTTGTTTCCACACCTCTCGATGAATGTGACTCTGTGTGTTCTTCTGCAAGTAGTGGGATAAGCTTAAACGCTAATTTTGTTTTTTATTTGTTCTAAAAATGTTCTATTCATCTGAAGTTTATCATATGTCTATTATGTCGTTTCATTACGTTGCTATGTATTCATTTACTTTGTAGGTAAAATTATGGAGTAAGGATGGAGCTGGAGATCTAAAAGGCATGTGGTGGGGGTTAAATATGAGTCAAATTTCTAAACAGTGAATGGCACGTAATGGAAGGATGAGTGAGTTGGTAATGAGGAGAAAAAAACAAAACATATAAACAAACAAACAAAAAAACAGAGGAAAGGTAGAACTGCAATGGAGGGGAGGGTGGCAGAGATAGACTGCGATACAGAGAGTCTGTGGTGCGATTAGGAAGGGAGGGGCGGAGAGAGAGAGAGACAAGGGTTTTTAAAATTTTTTTAGTGCGACTTGTTCAGTGATGCTGTATAACGTCTGGTTTCCAGTATCAACCTGCTAATTAAGCAGTTATTTATTTTGTCTTAGTGATTTGAGTACTGGGTGACTACATTGGAAAGCAAGTAGGTGTATGATTTTATTGATTTTTATGATGCTTACAAAATTTTTCCATTGTAAAAGACATAACTGACATGGCAAACAATAGATGTAGAGAACAATTTTAGATCAAGTGGAAACCAAAACTAGCTGTTAAGTTCGCAGCATTACTCATACAAAAAATGCAGGGACACGTTTGGGCAGAAGTATGTAGTGAAACAGTATTAATGCTACATTTTGTCGAGTTTCACACAGAGAAATATGTAGCGCTGGGAAGTAATGGGGAATTATTTAAAATCAACAGTGCCAAAGGAAGGAATACCTGAATAACGTTCAAGCCCACGACACTTCCTAATGCGACAAAAAATCGGACATAAAATACCGTAAGGAAAAAATCAACATCTTTTTACAGTAAACTGTCCTTAGGCCTTGAAAGCAATCTAAATGATAAATAGGTTTCAATAGATTTGATGATGTTTTATATCAATTAAACGAAATGTTTTTGGTGGTACAAAAGCGCTCTTTCATGCGGTTTCAGCCGCGCCGGATTAGCAGAGCGGTCTAGGGCGATCCAGTCATGGACTGTGCTGGTGGTCCCGGCCGAGGTTCGAGTCCTCCCTCGGGCATGGGTGTGTGTGTTTGTCCTTAGGATAATTTAGGTGAAGTAGTGTGTGAGCTTAGGGACTGATGACCTTAGCAGTTAAGTCCAATAAGATTTCACACACACACGCACACACACACATACAAACACATGTAGTTTCACAGATGGATTTAAATTACTTTCAGTCGTTATAAAGCAACTAAAGACACCATGGCCACAGAAATGAAGGATTTTATGAAACTGTCGGAAGAACAAACAAATAAAACTGTATAGCATAAATCATCAGGGACTGAGCTATCAGAAGACTATTACGAAAGATGCATTTAGGATTCCACATCACGTGCGATATTTGTAACAAAAAAGAAAAAAAAAAACTGTCAGCAATGAATCATTACAACTCTTCAGAAACACACATTTTGGGATAAGTAGAAAAATTAGTATGAAAATACAGACATATACTAATGCATAGAAAAAAATTTGAGATAAAATTAGGATAAGAAGATTCATGTTCTTCGAGCAAGTCCAAAGAGTGCTTCAGTGGTGACAGAAATGAGAAGTTCTGTAATATTTTGAAGAATTCAAGAGACTTAGGAAAGCAACTGCTGTTACAAGAAACTGGAGTAAATATCTAAGAACTAGAAGACAAAACGAAACACAGATGCAAATTAAGACATAGGAAGCTTTCTAAGACAACATAGTTCCAAAAAGGCAGAGAAGGACAGCAGAAGAGGGGAAAGAAAATACTTAATACACGAAGGAATATTAGAGAACCGATACAGTTAACTTATCCGATCTGTATGACCTACTCCGGGGAAAGACGATTCTAGATCCAGAATGAGATTTTCACTCTGCAGCGAAGTGAGTGCTGATACGAAAATTCCTGGCAGATTAGAACTGTGTGCCGGACCGAGCCTCGAATTCGGCACCTATGCCTTTCGTGGGCAAGTGCTCTACCAACTGAGCTACCCAAGCACGACTCACGCCCATTTCTCACAGCTTCACTTCTGCCAGCAAAAGGTAAAGGTCTCGAGTTCGAGTCTCGGTCGGCACACAGTTTTAATCTGCCACGAAGTTTCATGATTATAGTTGTAGCACGATTTCAGTAATGATGCGGAAGAGATCGGGCGTGAGTTTACTGAAGAAACCACCCCGTGTTTCACCTCGAACGATTCGGGAAAGCTGAGAATCTTCTAAGACCTGAGGATCAGCTTTCCTACCGAATACGATTTCAGTGTATTTCCTCCGAGCCACGTTACTGAGTATGCTGGTCGATAAAAGTCTCACGAGAAACTGACTAATTAACTTAGATGATGATGACTGCCAAGTTTTGTTTCTGTGACAGTATCTGCACTCAAATGTCACAATACATTATCGTTACCCCTATCAGCACTCCGTTCACTATTTTCATCTCCGGTGCAAATATTTTAAATTATTTAGTGCCACTTTTAAAACATCCCACCTTATTAAATAGCTATTCTATACTCGTTGTGACGTCAAAATTTTCTCCTTTTAGTTTATAGAGCTCAGTTGAAAATTACCACCCTCTTTACTCGGTATATTCTCCACTCGGTTGATTAGATGTGCTCTATAAACTACTCTGTGGTTAATAGGTGTTAACTTCTATAACACCATTTCTAAATATTTGCAAGACACTTTTTAGTTAGTCTTCATTATTAAAAAGGCAACCAATCAGTGTGCCTGTAAACCATTCGCTTTGCTGAATTTCCTCGATAGCGAGATAACCGGGCACTAATAGTCTGGCCGTTGAGCGTCTGTAAACCCCAAACAAATATACCCACCTACACATGCATACATACATACACACACACACACACACACACACACACACATACACACACACACACACACACACACACACACACACACAGGAGGTAAACGATCTGCCTCGTTTACCTACTTTCAGTTACTTCCTTTCTAGTCTAGCTGTGCTTATCGTGGTAGAGTTCATACTGTGAGAAGACGTGCATCGCACAAAAAGTACCTTAGAAGAACATAAATTGCAATTCTTGTCAATGATGAAACTATGTTTTGTGTTAAGAATAGGTACAAACGTTACACAACGTCTTGTCTATATAGAATAGTACAGACGTATACATTAACATACCATTTATGTCTAAAAATATGTGGCATTTGGCAGTCCAAATGTTTATTAGAGAAGCGTCTAAAAAACTGAAGTAAATCGGTCAAGAGCTTTTCGAAATATTTGCTTACAACGATATTAAAATATATAGCCTCCTTCCGTACAATACATTTGCTTGAACTAAATCGGTCAAGAACTTTTCGAGATTTTTGCTATTAACAGTTCCTCTTTACTTAGTATGAATATATTTGTATACCTCGTACATTAAAAATATATATAACGTTTTTCTTTGCAAACATTTATTAGAGGGTCACGAAAAAAGAAGTCAGTCAGGTAATTTCCAAAATTATATTTGAATTTCAAAACAGACTTTTCTTTGAAAGAACGCGAATACTTGCATCGACTTATTGAAACTCTGTGATCGCAGAAGCAGTTGAAGTGAGACTTTGTAAAAACTACTTCAATAGAGACACCGCTATGCACTGCGTAATGCATGCAAGCGTGCACTTAAAAAGAAAGAACACAGAGGAAAAATTCTCGTAGTTTATCACCTGATGCGAGGGATGGCGCTGCGTAGAGAGCTGTACGTTAAGGACATCGACTTTATGCATAAGAGCTCTCAGACAACTCCTCAAAAGTAAAACTCCCGTAATAACAAAAAGTATTTCCATTTTTCTGTCAAACAATTATACGCTGTCATGGTCACAATATAAGGGCAAAGACGTATGTGACACAGCCTAAAATTAACGAATCTCTTATGAACTAAGCTACAATCCTAAGGGTATATCATGAGATATGACATGATCTTATGTTTCATTCGTAAGTGATACTAACGCATTCATTTTATAAAACTATTTTAGACACTTGAAAATTCCTATGGCAAAAATTGTACTGTCATACAGCAAATAAAAAAAAGTCAGCTGAAGTCATTACAAAATCATTTAAAGAATGTCAGGCTGGTAGCTGCTCCCCGTCTCAGTTACGTGATTCTCAAACATTTCGAAAGGTTCCCACACTTTCACCTGGGATGACGCTAGACGCGATGCAATGGGGTACACAAATTCCCTTTCGGCCATCCGGCAAGGGGGGGGGGGGGGTTAAGGAGAAGTTGGGGGAGGGGTGGTGAGAGGAAGGACATCCATACACATACACTCTCTACCATTAACAATACAAAATCCAGAATGACGTGCTGACCCCATGAAGACACGGGGTAAGATCACGAAAACAAAGAACTGGCCGGCCGGTGTGGCCGTGCGGTTTAGACGCTTCAGTCTGGAACCGCGTGACCGCTACGGTCGCAGGTTCGAATCCTGCCTCGGGCATGGATGTGTGTGATGTCCTTAGGTTAGTTAGGTTTAATTAGTTCTAAGTTCTAGGCGACTGATGACCTCAGAAGTTAAGTCGCATAGTGCTCAGAACCATTTGAACCAAAGAACTGGTTTACCTAAAACCCTCAAGGCAAATGTCGGGACGGTTCCTTTGAAAAGGAAACTTCCGTTTATTTTCACATCCACGCCTAATCCTAGACTGTGCTTCGAATCTAATAACGTCGGTCTGGAAGGTACGTTAGAACATAATGTGGCTTCGCCTTTGGTGACAACCAGCGTGAAGCCTTGTAATGGAAAAGAAATTCGTAACTAATATTTTATAGACCAGTTGAAGAGGAGAAGCAGTGGTGTACAGTTCATAATCAATCAGCTGTGCGTTATATCTAATGCATTACGGATATGCGAGAGCGTTGATGGTGATCCGACCGTCGGAGTGGGCTGCTGAGCTTGCTGGCCTTATCGGTGAGACCAGCAAGCAGTGTACCTGCACCGTATTAAACGCTCTCCCTTCACTATTTCTCATCGAAGTCAACAACATAAACGTTAAACTCTCCACGAAAAAAAAAATGTCATTGGAGACAAGGAAAGCGTGCGCTTAGAATTGGGGCAGAATAACCTTTCGGGGACCTCTCTGCTAACAAAACCATACGACATAATATTTGCACTTACTCTGTGGTTGACGCCTTTGTTGTATACACTTCTTCTTCTTCTTTTTCTTTTCTACAGTGTTAACCCCGTCTGTTGGGGGCTACGCAGTACTCAGGATTTAGCAAATTACTTTCTTTAACTTCCCTGTCTACGTGTAAGATCGAATTTTAAATGCTTGAGTATCATATGTTCTGAAGAGGAAATCGGGGACTTGCCCCGTATTTGCCTTAACGAGTGTGGTAAACCACCTGAAAACCACATTCAGGAAGGATTCGATCCGGGTCTCGTTCACCTTCAGGTCTCGGCAGATTTCGTGGTATGCGTGACGCTATCCAAGCTCGTTTCCACGTAATATACATCGACGATTTTAAACGCAGTCGAGGTTATGCCTTTTGTGTTCTGGGCTAGCACAATCTGAAGTGTAGAGATATTTCAGCTCCCTTCACTTATCACGATTATGAAATCTGGGCTTGCAGCGTTTCTATAGACATTCAAATACAGTAACAAAAAAGAAACAGAATATAACATCGTTCCCTGATAGGATTGTTTACTGTTGTAATCATTAAACTGTGTCCGATATATTGCGATTCTTACCAAAATCTATGACGAAAATGCGGAATGTATTACCTGGTTTGGATCAAATATTATTGTTGCTTTTCAGACAACATAATAGTAAATACAATGGCGAACATTCAGTTAGCGTTGGAACAATAATTGACAAAAGTAATCCATTGATCCTCACGTATTCATGTAATTCTGAGATGCAACTGAAGGATGCATATTCATCTAGTGTCAACTTCATCCTCGGAGATGATGACTAGCGTGTGTCGCGATGTATTCCCCACTGCCGGTAGCTCGCTTTCATAACGATTATCAGTTCTCATCATGGTTTTAGGGCATTTATCCAACCACTTTAATCTATAAAATGTGTTTTAAAATGCACTTTCATTGTGTTTGAGGTTCACTATTATATAAGCAGGTGTTCATACACTGATCAGCCAAAACATTACGACAACCTACGTAATAACTGGTAAGTCCACCTTTGGCATGGATAACAGCGGCGATGCATTGTGGCACGGAAGCAACGAGTCACTGATAGGTCGCTGGAGGGATTTGGCACCATATCAGCACACACATTTCACCTACTTCCTATAAATTCCGGGGAAGGGTGTGATGAGTTCTAACGCAACGTTCAAGCACATCAGAGATAAGGTACAGATTTGGTGACTTGGGTGACCAGCACATCAATTGAAAGTCGCCATTGTTTTCTTCGAACCACCTCATAATACTCCCAGTCTTGTCACATGGCGCATTACCTTGCTAAAAAATGCCACTATCATCGGTAGCCGCCGGCCGAGGTGGCCGAGCGGTTCTAGGCGCTACAGTCCTGAACCGCGTGACCGCTCCGGTCGCCGGTTCGAATCCTGCCGCGGGCTTGTTCAAAAATGTTCAAATGTGTGTGAAATCCTATGGGACTCAACTGCTAAGGTCATCAGTCCCTAAGCTTACACACTACTTAACTTAAATTACCCTAAGGACAAACACACACACCCATGCCCGACGGAGGACTCGAACCTCCGCCGGGACCAGCCGCAAAATACGTGACTGCAGTGCCTCAGACCGCTCGACTAATCCCGAGCGGCCCTCGGGCTTGGATGTGTGTGATGTCCTTAAGTTAGTTAGGTTTAAGTAGTTCTAAGTTCTAGGGGACTGACCACCTCAGAAGTTAAGTCCCATAGTGCTCAGAGCCATTTGAACCATTTTTGTCATCGGTAAACATCATCCTAATGAAGGGGTGTACGTGGTCCGCAAGTACTGTATGATACTCCTTGGTTTTCACGGTGTCTTGCATGAGCTCCACTAGACCCATGGATGCGTGCGTGAATGTCCCCGGTGCATAACTAAGCAGCCGCCAGGTTGTCTGCGTTCCTCAGTGCAGGTGTCAAGGGACTGTTCTGGAAGACGACGAACTCGAGCCCTCCCATCCGCAAGATGATGAAGGTATCGGGATTCATTAGACCATGCAATGCACTGCCACTGCGCCAACATCCAGTGCCGATGTTCACGTGCCCATTTCAGGCGTAGTTGACGACATCATGGTGTTCACATTGGCATATGCATGAGTCGTGGGCTGCGGAGGCCCATCGTTGGGAGTGTGGTCAGAAACACTTGTACTCTGCCTAGCATTAAAGTCTGATGTTAGTTTCGCCACGCCTCGCCACCTGTCCTATTTTACCAGTCTGCCCAGCCTACGACGTTCGACATCTGTAACCAGAGGTGGCCGCCCAACCCCACGATGTCTGGGTGTGATTTCATCTTGGTCCTCCACGTGTTGAAGACACTCACCACAGAATTGCTCTAACACTCGAAAAGTCGTGCAGCTTCCGAAATGCTCGTTTCGAGCGTCTGGGCCATCACAATCTGCCCTCTGTCGAACTCAGGTAGATCGCGCTCCTACCCATTCTACACACGTATAGCACGATCGCTAATACTACATGCACTGTGCGTGTGTGTGACTGGCAGTTATTTCTAGCCAGGTGATGTTGCCATCGCCTGGACGGGTTTTTATCGACAGTAGGTCGGGGGTCATAATGTTCTGGCTTATCAGTGTATATCATGCTTGTTATGTTGTTATCACAACATGATTAAATTTTTTATCGGGTAATACACATTTCGTGGTAAAATCATCCATCTACAGCGTACATAATAAACTACGAATCATTTTAAATAATGGACGAAATAATCTGAGAGCCTTAGCAAGGCTCCACAAATGTGAAGAGGAAGATGGTGGGAGGGGGGCGGCGTGTAACATGTAGCAGTCTATAAGGGCCCTAGCTCAGATGCCACTCAAGGAAAAGGAAAGAAAAAGTAACCGAAGTGCATTAATATGGCTTTGTTGTAGGTGTAAAATACGTCAAGCACAAATTATTTTCCATTTAGCGATTACGGAGATACTCTAATAGTCACGAAGCAATTTTAAAAGAAAAGCTTCTATCAGATCTTCCTTCGTCTGATTTGAGAGACATTCATCTGGCACCATGCAGATGTATCTTTTACATCTATTACTTACATCAGTTAGGGGTTTTGAAATGTGCGTGCAACCATAAGCGTGCGGCATATAAAAAATTAACTCCTTTGTGAATGCCGAAAGCATTCCGTTTGCTATTGCGATAAAACCAGAGGGTAATGTCCAAAATTCTGTATAATCACATGTTGATGACAACTAACAAAATAAAGACAACTTCAACCAACTGACAAAATTAGGGAAAGAGTGTAGTACAGCGGAAGATTTAAAACAAGATTCTCGCATGTATAACTGCTTGGCGTGCTTCGAGAGCATAATGACAGTGTACCGGTACCACCAAAATTTCTTCACTGTTAACTGCCATCGTAATTACACCGCTTGTGTAACGGCAAACAGAGCATTTAACGCTTACCACCCCAGCGACCGTTCTGGCAGGCATTGGCTTT
Source organism: Schistocerca piceifrons (assembly GCF_021461385.2). Taxonomy (NCBI): domain Eukaryota; kingdom Metazoa; phylum Arthropoda; class Insecta; order Orthoptera; family Acrididae; genus Schistocerca; species Schistocerca piceifrons. The sequence goes on from NC_060149.1 coordinate 558,572,892, forward strand.
TTAAGTTAGTTGCCATCCCTTAGCGCCACGACAGGGGTGACGCGTATCAAGCGATAAAATGGAGCTTGGGCGATTGTGAATTAGGAGTAATTAACGGCGCTAATCAGCGATAAGTAGGGGGAAGGGACTTCAGCTAGGGTGTGGAGCTGATTGAGATGCACTGCGCGGAGGGGAGGAATGAATCACCGACCACCCCAGACGCGACAGAAAATGTGCTCAGTCCCAGAGCACTATCACCTAACTTATGGTTTCTGTCATCATGTTGGAAGTTGTCATTTATCTCGCAGACCACAATAGTAAACTAAATTATGAATTTCCATTTCAATTACGAGAAACTGACTTGCCTAACTCTGCCCGGAATTTTATCAAGCAGATACTGGCAGCAGTTTCTCCAGCGAATATTTCCCCATCTACTTTCAATCGTTTGTGTTAATCTTTTGCATCGATAGTAGGATTCTTGCAGAGTTTTCAGGAATATCACGCTACATGGCCTATGGATTAACGTAGAAGAAGTAATACAATTATGCGGAAGCTACTGACTAGGAAAAGTAATTGTTAAGAAAAAGAGAGATCGTATACCCACCTCAGGTTTTTTTATGACTTTGTTCATTTAATTTACTAGAACTAAATTGTGTCGGAGATGGTCTGTATGCTTAATGTTTTAATGTGTTGTAGTTAATAGTGTCAGACCCTATCAAATTTCGAAATAATTAGTGATTTTAACTCAGGTCGTTCATATTTCACTCTAAATACTGGGACTACAGGTACCACGCAATCTTTATAGCCGCATCCTTCATACATGTGACAGTTCTCATCATAACATATTTTATTGTTTCAGACATGCTTTTAAAATACATGCAGTTGTCGCAAGGTTGTCTTCCAGTAGACACTTGTATGAGATCATGTTTCTGGTAGACTTCTTATCTCTTTGCATCATATTAAAAACATATATAAACAACGGTTTGATGTACAGAAATGTTCCAGCTCTAAATTTTATTTCTATCCCCCTATTATGTTTGCACTTAGAGTGAAAATCGTGAGTATTACAAAAAGGGATGACGTGCAGAAATCTAAGACGCTGAATGACCACGGTATTATATTGGTTTCTTATATGATACTGAAGGTAGACATTTAACATTTCCTGAAAAAAATCACAGATTTTAGATGTGGCAGCGAAAATGATTGTACTTGAAAAATAAATTATTATCCTGGGGTTTGGAGTTGGTATCTTAGAAAGTGGACGACAATAGAACAACTAATAAAAACGGTGTATGTAGCGACAGAAATATCGTATCACAAACTGGCGTCGTGTCAGTAAAGCAGGAGATGAACAAACGCTCATAAACGCAGTTCAGTAGAGTGGTATATACAATCTTATACGAAAATAGGAATAGGTCTGAATTATTAGATAGAAACTGCTGACTAAAGAGAAGAAATGTACTATTAAGCGTAAACCAGTACAGAACAACATATAGAGGGACTGAAAAGAATTCCGAATTAGATAAAGAACTTTGTGGGTGTAGTTCGTAGCTGTATACAACACGTAAATAAGTATTTGCTAAAGGAAGTTCCGAATAAAATTAATATAGATGAAAAGTAACAAATGTGGAAGAGGATAAAGAGAAATCCTGACGACTCAGTAATTCTTTATATTGTATTCAATAATGTTTTGAATATAGTATACGCCGACCGGAGTGGCCGTGCGGTTCTAGGCGCTACAGCCTGGAACCGAGCCACCGCTACGGTCGCTGGTTCGAATCCTGCCTCGGGAATGGATGTGTGTGATGTCCTTAGGTTAGTTAGGTTTAATTAGTTCTAAGTTCTGGAGAGAGAGAGATAGAGGTGGAGTGGTGGAATGGGTAGGGAGATTTATCTGTGAATACAGGCTTACATCAGCAACCCGAGACTCACTTATATCCATATGTATGGAAGAGTTAGAATTTTAAGGTTGAAAACTACTTATTTACAACTTGTAGAAAATTGGTACATGTTTCTAAGTTTTACTGTTCTTCCGACTAGTCACCACTATTGAGTATAGCTGGTTGCCACCGATGTGGAAGCGGTACGATACCCTTAGCAGCGCCAGTTGAGTTGATGACCTCAGAAGTTAAGTCGCATAGTGCTCAGAGCCATTTGAACCAATATACGAAAATATCCCACATTAAACTGGCAGTAGAAAAAAATCTGTTGAACTGAAGATAGAGGAACTAAATCATTATGTGTAACAGAATCTTACAAGCTATGGAAGTTTGACTCAATTAACATTACTTATGTATGTAACGGCTTTATAAACCAAGGCTTAAATGATTTTTTATGATATTAACTCCTCTGGTTACCAATGTACTGAAACAGAAAGCAGTAAAACCAAATAACTTATAATATAAATTTACACTCTCTCTTAATGTATTAGGAAAGCGAAACAGACGCAGAAGCAGAAAACACTTAAATGAGGTAGTTCCTTAAGATAGATTGTTGATAACAAATACAAGGAGTGACAGAACTGGAGTATATCAACAGTTTTACCCGTATTCTACACAATATAAGGAATTTTAATTACTAAATAATAATCCAAAGTATTTGAGGACTCTAGAGTTTGACATATTGGCATGTTCTATTCATATCCGTGCACCAAATAGCTGCAAATTAAACGAACAACGGTTCGTGAAAGACAATGGAATTATAAATAAACACGCTAATATAACATGGATCTACGTTCCAATACAATCTAAAAAAAATTTAATCATGTTGCCAGAAGCCTCAAAGGAGGTCCAAAGAAACGTATACGCAGGCAATGTGTGTATCTATACTGATGTTCAATCTAAAAGGAAGCTCCTGGTTTTGGAAACTTTCGAGATGAACGGAATTTGAAGATTGATAGAGGCTCAGAACGCATGTTGAACAGCCAGTATGATTTTTGGTTACTGCGTTTTGGTACAACAGAGAGGTAATAACATCACTTTCCATTTGTATGTGAGCGTGCAATAAATTTCACCGTTTCATCGATACCCTCTCAGTGCAATCCGCTAGCAGATCATTTTGGGAGAATTATTATTGTGCTAATAAATTTGTACAATATAATTAATACTACAATAATCTTTTATTTGAAAGTGATGTTAGGGAGAGAGAGAGAGAGAGAGAGAGAGAGAGAGAGAGAGAGAGAGGTGGAGTGGTGGAATGGGTAGGGGGATTTATCTGTGAACACAGGCTTACATCAGCAACCCGAGACTCACTTATATCCATATGTATGGAAGAGTTAGAATTTTAAGGTTGAAAACTACTTATTTACAACTTATAGAAAATAGGTACATGTTTCTAAGTTTTACTGTTCTTCCGACTAGTCACCACTATTGAGTATAACTGGTTGCCACCGATGTGGAAGCGGTACGATACCCTTAGCAGCGCCAGTTGAGCTGATAGCTTGCGCCATATGTGCCAGATCACAGTCTTGCAAAATGATGGGTGTATCCTGCTGAAAGTGTCGCCCCTTCTTACTTTGAGCTATTCATTTTTGGTACACAGCCTGTGACCAGCTTAGTGAAACAATCGACGATACTTTCTGTAGCATCTGACAATCATTTTGCAGGATGATGATCGGCTGCATACGGCACAAGTTCTACTTGAATTGTTCGTTCGGTGGGCTGAGAAGTGATGTACCACCCAACACGTTCCCCGGCCTTAGGTCTTTGTGACTTCAACTTGACTAACTTGATGGAAGCACTTCGCCACATTCGGTTCAGAACTGTTACAGATATTCGTCGGGCAATACACCGCTCTGCTTCAACTGTCTACACAACTGGCGCTGTTAAGGGTATCGCTGGCAACGGGTCACACACAATGCTGGTGACTAGTTTGAAGGACAGTAAATATCTGTAACATCTATTAATTTTGTATAAGCTATAAATAAGCAACCTCCAGTTTTACAGTTCCAACCATCGTATTTAACGCTGTTCACTTCAGTCGAGTTCCTCTTTTACGCGTACATGTAAGTACGAAACACAAATTGTTTTCCATGAAATGAGAATGGAACTTCATGCTAATCCCAAACACATTATAGAATTTCAAAATAGTAGGCATGCCACAAACAGTATTTTCGTTGCTCCCGATTATTCATCCATATTATTCCGTGCCTACACTAATTCAGAAGTTGTAAGAGAGCCAGTTTTTTACGTTCTGTTGACATCGAGATGTTTGATGGACAAGGATGGCTAACAGTAAGTTCCGCGACGTTGTCTAAGCTAATATTCCACTGCATACTTTTCTGGATAAGACCCTTGACAACATAGCGTATTATAATTAAATGGTGCAATCATTTCTTGTACTTCACTGTCCCCCTTTCTTCCCTCCCCTCTTCTCCACCGAAGAGTAACAAAGAATACTTACTAACATGTCAATGTGTAGTTTCACAAGGGCAAGTGCATTTCAAAACTTCTTTCATCTCTGAGACAAAATTTTTATGCAGGACTGTTTACTTCAGTGGCTTTCTTTTAGGCCTCTTACCACATGATATAGGCCTAAAACGTATTTTCATTTAAAACAGAATAATTAAGTCTTGTTTGCGAAATACAAATATTTGCTTAGGTGTAACTTTCAAGTGAAAAGTAATGTTGAGATGAAACGTGATTAATGGGGCATAATGATTGCATCATCACAGATGCACAGAACGTGATTGTGTGACTTGATCGTGCTCACAAGATGATAGTTGAACACTTTTCTTCGCAAGTACGAATCCCTTGTTTTAGACGCTGGAGGGAGAGAGAGCTGTACAAGCTTCAGCGTTGATTATGCCGCTTTCTGGCGTGTGTAATAATACATCTCTCAGACAAATTGCGTGTGACTTAATGAAGTAAGCTAGCGCTTATTTGCTTTCTTATTGTCAGCACAGAAGCAACATAAAAGGGACGACTCGAATTAAACAGGCTGCGCTTCTTCGCAACCAATTAAACAGGAATACTGCAAATAACATAGAACTTGGGCACAGCATAAAAGCGAGCGTTAGAACCGTTTCCTTTCTCGGTCTGTAATACCAGAGTCAACAGTCTACGCTTTAAACTCTGCCGAGCCGAAGGAAATGGAATAATAATAAGCAGTCACTGCGGCTTTTGTCTGTGGGACTTCTGTTCAACACATCTGTCCTCTGTTTCAACAAACTGCCACTTCCTTCTCGAGCAGACAGCAAATATTGGCAATTTGTTCAGGTGAAAGTAATCATGTTCCCGTCTCCATTGTTTTCACAGAAAATACGGCAGCTTGGCTGTTGGCGATGGCCACAGCCAGGCGCCACCTAACAAATGAGCGCAGCTGCCAAGTTTTTGTCCACCCTGTTTCTTTGCCTAACCTATGTTAACACAACATAGCCTCAGGTAGGAGCGCCGTCGCAAATGCCCTTAACACTCTCGAGGTTGTTTAAACGGACGGTGTTGTTCTAACGCCAGGACAGAAGCTTTCTTTCTGTTTTCTTCCGTCTATGAAAAAGAAGCCGTATTCTGTCTCCATCGTATGGTGCCTGCGAACGATTTTTGTGCAGGCACGCGTTGAAATCAGTTTTCTTCTGGTATGTCTTATAACATTAACAAAGTAATCTCTTGATAGAAGCCATGTAAGTGAAGAAAGCAAATAAGAGACGTAGTTTAATCATTACATTTATTTTAATTTTCACTGTTTCTCTACCTCTCTCTTCCTCAATCTCATTCCCTTTCTCTCTGACGATATTACACACAAACACATACACACACACACACACACACACACACACACATGTGCGCACGAACACACACAGACTCACACACAACATGTATTTTAGGAAGAAAAACTAAATGTGTGCGTGTGCGTGTTTGTATTATTGCACATGAAAATACCACATGATGAGTAGATACATGTTTAGTGATATTTCAGAACTAATAAGTATGATGTTAAGAAGATTTCGCTAACAGCTAGTAAAATTCTTGTTTTACTGAATCATTACCGGTTTCGCGGCCAACAACCCCATCAGTAGCTGCAATAGTGTTGAAAGTTCATAGGTTTGCACTTCTCTCCTAGTTAAAACGTATTATTCAGTGAATACTGTCCGCCAAATATTGGCGAACGAAGGGTGGCGAAGACATGATCCATTAATTTCGTAAATATTGCTGGTGGGTGCACACGTAGTTATAGACGCTTGTTTCAAAATTTGCGCCCAACGGTGAGAGGCAACCCGATGTTGGGAAGGGTAGAAGCGGCCCGAACAAACAACTACGAGGGACTAACAGACTATTAGCGCTACTAGTCCTGTCAGTCTCCCTTAGTCGCTTGTTCGGGCCGCTTCTACACTTCCCAACATCGGGTTGAGCTGCCATCACACCGATGCTGTCAAATTTTGATACTAGCGTCTATAGCTACATGATCAACCAACCAGCATTTATTACGTGAATAGTGGATCACGTATTTGTCACCATTGTTCACCAATATGAAGTAGACAGTATTCTCTGAATAATATGTCTTGATCACGAGCGAAGGGTAGACCTATGACCTTTTAACACTGTTGCATCTGCTGATGCGGCTTTAGGCCACGAAACCGAAAGTAATTCAATAATAAAAGAATTTCAACAACTGTCATCGGAATTCCTCTAAACATCATGCTTTTCAACAGCTGCGGATGCCCAGAAAACAATATAGTTTGGTGACATAGGTGTAAGCCCTTGTAAAGAAATTCGAATAAGAACCGTTTCTCAAGTACTTGTCGACGTTGATGGTTGGGCAGCCGATGACAGCCAGTGCGGATGAATGTTACCATGCAGACAACATACAGCCTCATTAAAACCGTCGTGGTAGCGTTGTGAACTGAAATGATTGCATGGTTTGCGATGACAGGTTAAGGAGATATGGGCCTAAAGAATTTAACCAGTATGTCAAACTCTGCGTCATATTACTTTCTTTATTTTCATTTCATTTCATTCAAGGACTAGCTTTACAGAAGTGCAAATATTATTTGCTTTAAGTTTCGTATAATTACATTATGGCAAACACTTATTTACTGCTGTAAACTGATTTCACATCATTGACAACCGCGAGGTGACAATTCTCAATTCATATTTCGCAACAGGTGCTTGAAATTATGACGTACAAGGCAAACAAAGACACTAAATACGAGGATCTGTAACTTCATTTCAGATATCCTTGGAGCGATTTCAATCTCATCAACACGGCCCTAATCTATGTCGAAATATCCTGCGTCATCTTTGTTATTTAGGCACCTTCCTGAGAAATAAATGACAGAGAAGGAACAATTGGTTCATCATAATGAATATTCGATTGCGAAGTCATTATGGGCAGAGCACTAACTAAATTAGTGAAGGGTTTAGCACGACACCGGCGTTAATTGTAGCACACATTCACCTAAATGTAGAAATAAAGCTACAACCGGATGCCGCCGAATTTGAGTGCAGTGCCGTAGTTACCTCGTCAACACGCCCATCAAATATTCAGGAAGATAGCCGGCCGGGCTGGCCGAGAGGTTCTGGGCGCTACAGTCTGAAACCGCGCGACCGCTACGGTCGCAGGTTCGAATTCTGCCTCGGGCATGGACGTGTGTGGTGTCCTTAAGTTAGTTAGGTTTAAGTAGTTCTAAGTTCTAGGGGACTGATGACCTCAGAAGTTAAGTCCCATAGCGCTCAGAGCCATTTGAACCATTTAACCAGGAAGGTAGGAGTCGAGTAATCTTTAGTAGCAGAGAACAGAATTTTCTGTGCAGATCCAGATAACAGAAAATGCAGCATTCAGATGGTTTTAGCCATCCACAATGAACTTACGCTTGTTCAACGCATTTATCCTCCTCACACACAACGGTAGGAGGGGGGGGGGCACCCTACAGTAATGCAAGCCAATTGTTTTGTCATGTGCCGGAATAAGTTTACTGTCAGCTCTGAAAATGGGCTGTGTAATACTGTTGGCAGTATGCAATACACGCAGGTCAGTTTCAGGTATACGTTTTCAATGTTTTTGTAGATGACACGTCGCATTAAAGTATCTCATATTCTGTATTTAAATTTTGTATACTTCTTCGGAACCACATGGTAATGGATATGGAATTGTAAGGATGTATAGAAATACGAAAAGGAATCTGTACTAGGAAAATTCATATCCATAGAACATGAAACTGTGTTGATGTTACAAATAGAAAAGCAGCAATTTCTGCATAAAACTTTCAGCTACGGCAACTAATTTATTTGGAACTGTCAAATTCCATCTGAAAGCATCTACTGCACCGTTCTACAGCCCAGGTATCAGAAAAATCTATCAGCTAACACTGAATGCCAGAATGAAATTCAACAGAAACAATGATGCTACTCTCATACACAAAGTCTGTTCTTAGATATACTTTCTGATTAAGATAGGTGACCAAACTAACAAATATATCAATAGTATGCAATAACTTGTCATCTGAAATGATGGATGAGTAGCAATTACCTGACACAAAAATATGTGCTACCATATGTTTACGAAAATTACCTGTAAGTAAAATAAATAAAGTCGTCTTGCATGACTGGCTGGGAGCACCTGAAAGAAAAATTAAAGTTCTTGGAGTGTGTTTAATCCGCTGCAATTTTTATTTATTATGTACTTATTAGTGTTAAGTGATCCCTTCTATGGGAACATGATATCAGTATTATGGCTAAAACCGTTTCGGCACGGTTAAATTATAGTTACACTATTTCATTGATGAAAATGTGCAGTATTTCTTTTCATTTCGTCTCTACTATTTTGTAAACTTTTCATATTTTCTTCGATATCATTCTTACACGTTTCTATTGACAAATTGCCTTTTTGGAACTAACGCTATCCTGAGTTATTACAATTTTTTTCGAGTGGATTAAGGGATTAAGGTTCAGATACTTTTGTGTCTGGGTGAATGTAGCTAGAGTATTTTCACCTAAATATCTAGGGATTACAGCTATGAACAACTTCATCAGGAACGGTCATATAGAAAACGCAGCAGGACAGGTAAACCAAAGACTGAGTTCCATTGGCAGAGTAATTACAAGGTGCGACAATCCCACTAGACGAACTGTTTACGTTAAGGTTGTCTGTCTTATACATAAAAGTTTCGTTTTATCGGAATCTTACCAGACAGCACTGAATAACGGTTATCTGGAATGACAGTCAACAAAACAATTCTTTTTATATCCCATCCAAATCTTTCATAATCCCTAGTCAATAATATCCTTCTCCGAACACCGAAATATTTTGTTGCCTCACGCGCTCATAGGGGGGAGGGGATAACCATAGCGGTAATATAAGGGAAACTAGAATTCCACGGAAAAACTTTCGTGGTCGTTTACCCCACGTGCTCTCCGAGAGTGTAACGGTAGAGGTACGATTTAAAAGTGGTCCTGCCGCTCTGTCAGACAATTAAGTGTGAGTTGCAGAGTGATTTTGTAACTGTACATTACACAAGATAACAACGGGGAACGTAGTTAGGTTAAAGAAAAACGTTCGTAGGATACGAAAGAAATTGTAACGTCACCAAGCTATAACCTGAGTCGAAAGGAAACATATTACACATAAATCTATAATCGGCAAGTTTGTGTCAAAGAGTGCAATTGATACTACTATGAATTTGCTCCTTTTCTGTTTAACTGTGAACGTTGCGCGGGAAGGACAACTGTCAGTGCTACTTCTTATGAGCTCTAAGTTCCCTGATGTCCTTGTAACTATTTTGTGAAACTTATGTGGAAAGAAAAAATATGATGTTTCACCTTTCTTGGAAAAAATGCTCCCGGAACTTTACTTGTAATCCTTTCCAATAAAATCAACGGATCTCTTGAAACGCCTGCCACTGGAGTTTCAAGAGAATCTTCGTAATGCTCTCACGTTTACTAATCCATCCCTTGAAGACACGTGCCTATCTTCGAAATATCTCATCCAGTACTCCTACTGGACAGGGTAGACTGACGAGAAGTACTCAAGAATAGGCCCAATAATTGTTTTATAAGTCACTTCTTTCGTAAATAAATTTAATTTAGTCAAGATTCACGCGCGCGGGGTAGCCCGCGGTCTTAGGCGCCTTGTCACGCTCCATACGGATCCCTTCGGCGGAGGTTCGAGACCTTCCTCGGGCTTGGGTGTGTGTGTGGTCCATAGGGAAAGTTAATTTAAGTTAGATTAAGTAGTGTGTAGGCTTAGGGACCTATGACTTCAGCAATTTTGTCCCATAAAACCTTACCACAAACTTCAACCTTTTTTGAAGATTCTTCCAATGAATTCTACTCTCGTTTCTAATTTTTCTTCAGGTTTTTGTGTTATTATTCTACTTTAAAGTGCACCGACCAGTTACTCCTGCGTTTTTTTTACTGTTAATTTTTCGGTGCTTTATCGCCAATAGTTCAAATGGCTCTGAGCACTATAGGACTTAACATCTGAGGTCATCAGTCCCCTAGAACTTAGACCTACTTAAACCTAACTAACCTAAGGACGTCACACACATGCATGCCCGAGGCAGGATTCGAACCTGCGACCGTAGCGGTCGCGCGGTTCCAGGCTGTAGCGCCTAGAGCCGCTCGGCCACACCGGCCGGCTCACCTGATGTCTTGCGTCTGTTTGTACGCAATACGTTTAAAGGCATCTGCCAATTGCTGCAGCCGCTGTTGATTCGTTGCAAGTCTTCAACTCTTCGCTGCAGTATACTGACGCAGCAGCTATCCTTTAGACAGCAGCGTCGTCTGAGAAATACCTCACATAGCTTCCGACGCCATATGTGACATCATTTACATACATAGTCATGGTGCTGTAACATATCGTTGGGGTACTGCTGAACTCAGCTTAATATTTTGGAATGTAGGCGTTCACGGCCGGTATTTGCGTTGATGCTGATATTTGTTTTATGGCCAGAAGGCTACAGTCGAAGGCATAATTCCCTGCCCAACGTTTCGTCGTTCAATAGTAGAGACATCATCAGAGGCTTCAACAAGTCCGAAAGTAATTACACTCTCATACAAACTTAGCAAGCCGAACTGTTTAAATTCTTCCACACAATTGTCGGATGTTATTTTCCTTCCACTTGTAAAAATTGCCACCGGTAACTTTAACATAGTATTCAGAAATCACGTGCTGATACAGTGTTTAAATCAACTAGGAAGCTCTGCGAATATTGGAACACTGCAAAGGGCGATTACCCCCCCGCTTGCCGCAGCAGAAGTATATGAAATCCATCGCACTAGCGGTCAAGTGTACATAGGAACTACAAAGGAAGCATTAACACCCTCCAGGAAGACCACAGGACTAACTACCGCCAGGACAAGACGGATAAATTATCAGTAGCAGATCATACACTGGGACCATGGAAGCATCAGATTCGTTTCTCTGACACTGTGCTTCTAGCAAGAGCTAATCATCACTAAACCTGGATGTTCAGATACGCCACAGAAACTCAAAAGCATTAAAACAGCTTTACCAGGGCAGAAGAAGAAGGAATGAAGTAAGAAAAGCTGTGAGCCTTATTGTTAAATAAACAAATGCAAAAACAGCGCTAACTCTTCTTTATTCCTCTTTAGTAAAAAATAAATGACAAAAAGCAGCGCTAACTCTTCCCTACCACAAGCTCCATAACATACATATGCGCAATTTCGCAAACTTAGGCATCAGTATGATGACATTACGAACCGACGGTGCCTGGTACATACAAACTGTGGTGTCACCGCCAGACACCACACTTGCTAGGTGGTAGCCTTTAAATCGGCCGCGGTCCGGTAGTATACGTCGGACCCGCGTGTCGCCAATGTCAGTGATTGCAGACCGAGCGCCGCCACACGGCAGGTCTAGAGAGACGTCCTAGCACTCGCCCCAGTTGTACAGCCGACTTTGCTAGCGATGGTTCACTGACAAATTACGCTCTCATTTGCCGAGACGATAGTTAGCATAGCCTTCAGCTACGTCATTTGCTACGACCTAGCAAGGCGCCATTATCAATTGCTATTTATCTTGTGATGCATGTACCGTCAGACCGATGTTCACCAATTATGGATTAAAGTTAAGTATTCCAACAGCTACGTACTTTATTTGCCAGACTCAAATCCCTTAACTGTTCCAGACCTCACGCCAGCCGGCGTGAGCTTAAACGCGTGCCTTTCGGCTTCACCTGCTAGTGGCTTGGCTGTCTTGCCAAGTCACAACACAAACAGTTCGGTTTGCTGAGCTAGTTTGAATCTGTAACTGCTCCCTTTGCCGTTAAAGTCACCGATGATTTCACAAGCACCGAAAAGCAAGAGTTAGGAGGAGAATTAGGCCTTGGACCATGGCCTTATGCACGTAAAACAATTATCAGACAATTTATATCTGTCAATTTAGTTCCGTTGAGAACAACGTATTTAGCCACTTTCGCGATTATAGAGTCTCGATGTAGAGTGACTGCGTCCGCTTGTGTGTACATTAGACCGAAGTACAGCAGCTACACCAGATGGAGAGCTGCGGGGCTGTAGCCGCAGAACAGAACGCCCCCGGAATGCATGCGGACACAAGCGAATTTGCTCTAAGTGAGCCCCGAGGCTATGTAGCCTGCTGGCACGGATGGAAAACGCCGGCAGGCACAGCAGAGAATCTCCGGTGATGTGATATTATCTTCGTATAACTGCAAACTTGTAACGATCACTAATGATGTCAGATATGAGTAGTTCCAAGCCATTTTTTTTCCACACGCACACTGTATTAGTAGCATCTCCGACAGGAAACGAAAGCTTGGAAATGTGTATCTAAATTTCTAAGCGCTTGGCTTAAACTGACAGCTAAAGAGGGCAGTGTCAGTACGGGGACATGTAAAGATCGGACGACGTATCACATCCGGTGAACACCATTTATAAAACACCTCGACAGCCGTAGACAAATGTTGCAGGATTTCAGTAGCCCACAGCCACGTTATCAATTCTGGTTTGTGTTATCATAAGCTGGATATGATAAGTTGTAGAAAAGCAGTGTATATTCTAGACATGGTAATTGATGCTTATCACGTGACATAAAAATGGTGGTAACTCCCTCTTGCATAATGCTAGCACAATAAAATAGCGGGAAACAAAGTCGACCAATAGCAATCGAGTTCTCCCATCATTCCCACCCTCTTTCTTCCTCTCACCATCTTCATCTTTTATAGCTGGGACACCAGGGGGGGGGGGGGGGGAGGGCAGTGTTCACTCAGGAATTGGCAAACATACAAGAGAGGTTCACCTGTGTGTGTCTGTTAATAAAAAATACGTTAAGTCACGTAACTTGAGTTAATATTACGTCATTCGGAGCACCAGCAGAGATCACTCCCTGACAGATACGTTGTTGTTGTTGTTGTTGTGGTCTTCAGTCCAGAGACTGGTTTGATGCAGTTCTCTGTGCTACTCTATCCTGTGCTAGCTTCTTCATCTCCCAGTACCAACTGCAACCTACATCCATCTGAACCTCCTTAGTGTATTCATCTCATGGTCTCCCTCTACGATTTTTACCCTCCACGCTGCCCTCCAACACTAAATTGATGATCCCTTGAAGCCACAGAACACGTCCTACCAACCGATCCCTTCTTCTAGTCAAGGTGTGCCACAAATTTCTCTTCTCCCTAATGCTATTCAATACCTCCTCATTAGTTATGTGATCTACCCATCTAATCTTCACCATTCTTTTGTAGCACCACATTTCGAAAGTTTCTGTTCTCCTCTTGTCCAAAGTATTTATCGTCAACGTTTCATTTCCATACATGGCCACACTCCATACAAATACTTTCAGAAACGACTTCCTGACAATTAAATCTAAACTTGATGTTAACAAATTTCTCCTTTTCAGTAACGCTTTCCTTGTCATCACAGTCTACATTTTATATCCTCTCTACTTCGACCATCATCAGTTATTCTTCTCCCCAAATAGCAAAACTCATTTACTATTTAAACGTCTCATTTCCTAATTTAATACCCTCAGAATCACCCGATTTAATTCGACTACATTCCATTACCCTCGTATTGCTTTTGTTGATGTTCATCTTATATCCTCCTTTCAAGACACTGTCCATTCCGTTCAGCTGCTCTTCCAGGTCACATGCTGTCTCTGACAGAATTACAATGTCATCGGCGAACCTCAAAGTTTTTATTTCTTCTCCATGGATTTTAATTCGTACTCCGAATTTTTATTTTGTTTTCTTTACTGCTTGCTCAATATACAGACTGTATAACATCGGGGATAGGCTACAACCCTGTCTCACTCCCTTCCCAAACACTGATCTCCTTTCATGCCCCTCAACTCTTACAACTGTCATCTGGTTTCTGTACAAATTGTAAAAAGCCTTTTGCTCCCTGTGTTTTAACCCTGCCACCTTCAGAATTTGAAAGAGAGTATTCCATTCAACATTGTCAAAAGCTTTCTCTAAGTCTACAAGTGCTAGAAACGTAGGTTTGCCTTTCCTTAATCTATTTTCTAAGATAACTCGTAGGATCAGTATTGCCTCAGGTGTTCCCACATTTCTATGGAATCCAAACTGATTTTCCCCGAGGTCGACTTCTACCAGTTTTTCCATTCGTCTGTAAAGAATTCGTGTTAGTATTTTGCAGGCGTGTCTTATTAAACTGATAGTTCGGTAATTTTCACATCTGTCAACACCTTCTTCCTTTGTGATTGGAATTGTTATATTCTTCTTGAAGTCTGAGGGTATTTCTCCTGTCTCATACATCTTACTCACCAGATGGTAGAGTTTTGCCAGAGCTGGCTTTCCTAAGGCTATCAATAGTTCTAATGGAATGTTGTCTACTCCCAGGGCCATGTTTCGACTTAGGTCTTTCAGTGCTCTGACAAACTCTTCACGCAGTATCATATCCCCCATTTCATCTTTATCTACGTCCTCTTCCATTTCCATAAAATTGTCCTCAAGAACATTATCCTTGTATAGACCCTCTATACACTCCTTCCATCTATCCTTATATAGACCCTCTATACACTCCTTCCACCTTTCTGTTCTCTTCTTTGCTTAGAACTGGGTTTCCATCTGAGATCTTGATATTCATACAAGTGTTTCTCTTTTCTCCAAAGGTCTCTTTAATTTTCCTGTTGGCAGTATCTATCTTACACCTAATGATATATGCCTCTACATCCTTACAATTTTCCTCTAGCCATCTCTGCTTAGCCATTTTGCACTTCCTGTCGATCTCATTTTTGAGTCGTTTGTATTCCTTTTTGTCTGCTTCATTTACTGCATTTTTATATTTTCTCCTTTAATCAATTAAATTCAATATATCTTCTGTTACCCAAAGATTTCTACTAGCCGTCGTCTTTTTACCTACTTGATCCTCTGATGCCTTCACTATTTCATCCCTCAAAGCTACCTATTCTTCTTCTACTGTATTTCTTTTCCCCATTCCTATCAATCTCCCTGAAACTCTCTACAACCTCTGGTTCTTTGAGTTTACGCAGATCCCATTTCCTTAAAGTCCCACCTTTTTGCAGTTTCTTCAGTTTTAGTCTACAGTTCATAACCAATAGATAGTGATCAGAGACCGCATCTGCCCCTGTAAATGTCTAACACTTTAAAACCTGATTCCTATAGCTCTGTCTTACCATAATATAATTTATCTGAAATCTTCCAGTATCGCCAAACCTCTTGCATGTATACAACCGTCTTTTATGATTCTTGAACCAAGTGTTAGCTATGATTAAGTTATGTTCTGTGCAAAATTCTAACAGGCGGCTTCCTCTTTCATTTCTTAATCCCATATCATATTCACCTATTACGTTCCCTTCTCTTCCTTTTCCTACTACCGAATTCGAATCACCCATGACTATTAAATTTTCGTCTCCCTTCACTATCTAAATAATTTCTTTTATCTCATTATACATTTCATCAACCTCTTCGTCATCTGCGGAGCTAGTTGGCATATAAACTTGTACTACTGTGGTAGGCCTGGGCGTCGTGTCTGTCTTGGCCACAATAATGCGTTCACTATGCTGTTTGTAGTAGCTTACCCGCACTCCTATTTTTTTATTCTCTATTATACCTACTCCTGTATTACCCCTATTTGATCTTGTATTTATAGCCCTGTATTCACCTGACCAGAAGTCTTGTTCCTCCAGCCACCGAACTTCACTAATTCCCGCTATATCTAACTTAAACCTATCCATTTACGTTTTTACATTTTCTAATCTACCTGCCCGATTGAGGGATCTGACATTCCACGATCCGATCCGTAGAACACCAGTTTTTTTTCTCCTGATAACGGTGTTCTCCTGAGCAGTCCCCGCCCGAAGATCCGAATGGGGGACCATTTTACATCCGAAATATTTTACCCAAGAGGACGCCATTATCATTTATCCATACAGTAAAGCTGCATGCCCTCGGGAAAAATTACGGCTGTAGTTTCCCCTTGCTTTCAGCGCAGAAAGGCCGTCTCGGTTAGTGTTACATGGCCAGATCAGTCAATCATCCAGACTGTTGTAGCTGCAACTACTGAAAAGGCTACTGCCCCTGTTCAGGAACCACACGTTTGTCTGGCCTCTCAACAGGTATCCCTCCGTTGTGGTTGCACCTACGGTACGGCTATCTGTATCGCTGAGGCACGCAAGCCTCCCCACCAACTGCAAGGTCCATGGTTCATTGAGGAGAGGGGGGGGGGGGGAGGGGGGTTACAGATATGTAAGTATACTAAAATTTTACGTATTTGTCAATATTTTCCTTGATTTTTATATTTTCTTTTATTTTAGGTATTTTTCACCCAGTTTCGTATTTATTACCTGGTTTTCACGCACGTGCGAGGTACAGTTGATCAAGATTCCAGTATCGAAATCGCTAATATTTACCATTTTCATTTATTGGATCACCACATTACAAGCACGAAGAAACACAAGATACCATGGCTTACGTACGCAAATATTGACTTCCACATATGTTTTAACTTTCGCATAACCCTGAGTGAAAGGAAACTATAAGGGTACAACTGTCAGATCGATATGATATTGTGTTTTAGTTTTTCACCTGTAACTCTACAGATATATGGGGTAAATAATTGAAGAGCAAGTATTTGTTAACATCAGTTGCTATTCACATTCACAGGCCTATTTGTTAAAATACTTGGACCCTAACGTTCTCACCTTTTTTGCCGAACTTCCAAATAAAAACAATGATTCCTTATTATTCGATATTTTTTTAAAATATGAGCTGCAGTAATGAACCTTCACCTTGCATGAAATTTGGCAGGTATTCTAAAAGTATCCTTGGTCATTTATACCAGCCACACACATCGATGATGGGTTTCCAACCCACCGTCGCGGGAGTCCTGATCATGGAGAGTAGAGTGCTACATTGAATACAATGCATGTTTACTAAGAAGTTTTAACGCAAATATAAATGTGGAATTCTGCAATTTCATCGAATCTATCAAATATATTTGTTAATATATTAGTAATTCTCTTGATTCAGCAACATTTTCTGTCAAAAAGGATGTAGATGGGATAATAAATTATTTCAGTGGTCTCCTGAAGTGAGCTGGTCTTGTTTTTCTTTAAAATCCGTGAATGATATCCTGCTCTGGTACACTTAGCTGTTCATCTAGAAATAAAAAAAACCGTATCTGTTTTACTGAGGAAATTATTCATGATGTTGTTCAGGACCCATTACTAGCTACTGTTGCTGCTTTTGTCCATCTCTGTCAAACGGACGAGTTTGCTGAGAAACTGTTGTATCCTGAGGTGTTCCTGGCTGTTATACACAGAGAAATAAGTTCTCCTATAGAAAACAAGCCTTAGATGCTGAAGGTATCCCTGGAATTAGAACAATGATACAGCTCATGGTAAGATTTATACAATTTCATCCAAGTCAAAATGAATTTTTCCATTTAGGTATCGTTTTACATCAGGTTGGTGAACCTTCCTCATTTGACAAACGGAACACTGTTGGTGGAGTTGCTTATTCAACGTTCCTCGTAGTTTGCAGTACATTAGGTCTCATGTGAGAAGATGACCTGTGGACTGGTACTCTAGCAGATGTAGCAGTTTCACAGATTCCGTCAAAATTCAGAGATTTATTTGCCATCATTTTAGTCTTTTCTCTTTCGCCTCAACCAGTTGCTTTATTTGAGTCATTCATAGTATATTTTAGTGAGGATTTAGTTTCTGAAGCTAGATGTCGCAATAATGGTATTGGCATTAATTATTTGTGAGATATTTTTAATAAGACTCTTATTGAAACTCAAGACAAAGTTGTACGTCTTGATGAAAAGTATTAATGTGATTTTGGAATACCAATGCAAGTCGGTGATGACCAACCTAATGGAAATCTCTATGTGACGTGCTCGCAGAGCATACCAGTACCAACCTTCCCAAATTCCTTGCAGAAGAACGCAAAGGACGTGGATGTATCACACAAAAAGCACACAGTCTTCAAAAAAATATATTACTCAGATTTTCCCGGAGGCACTAGTAAACAGTTTTTGCTTAATCCACTTCTGGCGTATGTTCTACCGAAAAGTTGTTTAGCTATCGGTGTAACATCATCTGACATCGCTACTGTACTTCTAAGTGGTGGTAAAACTGCTCATTCTACTTTCAGATTACCCTTAAATGTATCCTGTGATCAATAGAAAGTATGTTCTTTTCAGAAAAGAAACAGCCCTCTTGGAAAGCTTTTCCAAGATGCAAAACTAATCGTTTGGAATGAATGGACAAACATACGTCCAGATCATGTTGACGCTATAAATCATACTCTTAGAGACCTTGGATCTTGCGATGAACTGATCGGTGGCTTATCTTTGGTATTTTCTGATTATTTTCAGCAAACGTGTTATGTCGTAACTTAAGGGGCAAGGCCTGACTTGTCTTAAATCATTGCCTATATGGTCATCTGGTACTAAGTTGAATTTAAGAACTAACATGAGAGTACAGCTTGAAGGCAGTGATATTAGTTGCCACCACAGCATCTCATTGATGGAAGTGGAACAATAGCACATCTGCACAGCTATATGTCTGTCGATGAGAAACATGGCATAATTGTGACAACTGATTATCTAATTAGTAACGTTTATACTAACGACAGCAGTCGCTTACAGAGTGCATATCATTGGCTTAACTAAAGAGCAATCATTTCACCGCGAAACATTTTTGCATCTGAATTAAACAATATTTCTTTGGAAAAAGTAATAGGAGAACATAAGGAATACCAGTGAATCGACACTGTAGTCAACAATGAGGATTCAGCTCACCAGCCACAAGAGCTGCTAAATTTACTGAATCGAGCTGGCTCTACGCCACAGAGTCGGCGTTCCTTCAATACTGCTAAGCAGTGAGAAACCTCCGAAACTTAGAAATGGTGTCAACTTACAGAATAAAGTCTTGAGAAGTAGTTTCATTGAAGCTACCACCTCATCCGATCTACAAATTAATTTTAAGTGACTTCATTTCCCAATCAAGGTTTAGGTTGCAATAACAATAAGCAAGAATCAAGGTCATACGTTGAAGTATGTTGGAACTGATGCACGTTCACAGTGTTTTTTCACATTGTCAGTTGTATAGGGTGTTTCAGAAGTGATGGTCAATATTCAGGGATATGACAGGAATAATCATTCAAAACAAACTGTCGAGTAAACATGGGGCCTAAGATGCATAACTTAAGAGTTATGAGCAGTTGTTCATCATCGCTATTTTGAAATACAACTCTTCTAATAAACAAGTGCTGATAACTTTTAAAGTATACATTTTCGAGCACATGTTTGCTGGACTTTTTTTCTTGTTTAGGACCATACTACCTCTTCCAAAATTATGGAAAGCAAAGAGCTTGCTGTAGAAGAGATTTGTTTCACAGTATCGACGATCAAGAATTGCCCGTAACTCATAAGGTATGCGTTTTAGACCCCATGTTTACCTGACCTGTTTGTTTCCAATGATCATTCCTGTTATATCCCTGAATATTGACCACCACTTCTGAAACACCTTGTATAACGCCCTTTCACGAACTTTAAGTTCAGAAAACCAGTTCATACTGTTATCACACAACATGAAAAAAAAAACGAAAAATGTTGTATATGCTGAAGTTTTTAGAAATTTAAGTGAAAACATAAAACAATAAGCACCGAGAAGAAAAAAAGGAGTATTTTCATTCATATTCTGTTCAATGTATTATTATTTCGGGTTCCATACCTTCAAAGTGCACGAAGTCACAACGAGGACCTGTTATTTGCGTCCTGACACAAGTCCCAGGAATACCGTAGATAATCATGTATACCCTGTTCCATATATATTTAACAGTAGGGAAGTAATGCTGAATTCTAACATAAATTAAAATGTTATGAAGACTTTTCTGAAATTATTTCTGTGGAGTGTGCCCTTGAATGGATACTAGGTAGATAAGTTCACATAACGAATAGAAGCTTTTAAAGTGAGGTATTATGGAAGTGTGCTGAGGATTTCATGGGCAGATCAAATAACTAATGAGCAGCTGATGAATCGAATTAGGGAAAATAGAGATCCACTGCACAGCTTGACTAAACTGATCAATTGACAGGATGCTTCATGAGTCATCAGGGACTAGTCAATTTGGTAATGGCGTGAGCTGCGTGTGCTAAACATCTTAGAGGGAGACTTGGGCCGGAATACAGCGAACAGATTTTTTCCAAATTCTTGGATTTAGAGAGCCAGTGTCCATGCGGCCATCTCAATAGTAATGTCAATTACGACAATACGAATGTAAGGGAAACACCACACCCAATTTCCGGTCGAACGAAAACTTCAACAAGACCATGAATCGGAGCCGGACCCTTTCGCTTATCAGTAAGCCGCGGTGACCGTGCAGCTACCAAGGCATACAGAGAAAACAGCTTGATACGTATATAAGTTCAAGATAGTTATTTAGATATCAAGAGAATTGCACAGAAAAACCTAGCTAATACTGTGAATTTTACCGGTATAACTTTTGCTTCCGCAATACTTTCCGTATAGTAACGTGGATGACTCCGAGTTTCACGTGTATGTGATCGTGTACTAATACAGTACCTCATCCACGCAATAAATCACTTTCTTTTTTCATATCAGGAGTTAATACACTTTGTTGCCGATTTCAGTGGGCACTGTCCTCTTTCCCTTAACCGTTGATGATGATGTTTGGTTTGTGGGGCGCTCAACTGCGCGGTCATCACCCGTAGTAAGTCCCAATTTTTATACGTCCAAATTTTACACAATCCAATCTAGCCACTGTCAAGAATGATAATGACGATGATGTAATGATGACAACACAAAAACCCAGTTCCCGGGCAGAGAAAATCCCCAACCCGGCCGGGAATCGAATCCAGGACCCTGGAAACCAGAAGCAGCAGGGCTTGCCACTTTATTTTTTTTGCATTTTATTAGATGTTGTCCGTTGTATTTGGTCGTAACGGACGTCACATAACATCCGTTGAAGTTCGTTGTTGATCCTTTCACTCAGTTTTTTTATTATTATTATTACAGAGGCTAGCTAGCTCTGACCGAACACGCTGAGTTACCGCGCCGGCGCCACTAAAAATGGTTCAAATGACTCTAAGCACTATGGGACTCAACATCTGAGGTCATCAGTCCCCTAGACTTAGAACTACTTAAACCTAACTAACCTAAGAACATCACATACTTCCATGCCCGAGTCATGATTCGAATGTGCGATCATAGCAGCAGCGCGGTTCCGGACTGAAGCGCCTAGAACCGCTCGGCCACAGCGGCCGACCCAGCGCCACTAGACCGCGAGCTGCGGACGTTCTCTTAACCGTTGAACGCCTCGGGATCATGGTGTGCGTCTGACGTTTCCTATTTCGGTAAGCGTCTGATTAAACCTGCCAGTATTTGTACCTATAAATCATGAGTATTCATTCTATAATGGGCCAAAACACCATTACGCTGTAGCTGATCGACTATAATTATGCCTCCAACATTTCGTTCCTACTAGCGTGGAAGAAAACGTTACGTTGTGCCTTCCTTTCTTGTTTGGAAAAAAAGTTCACGGAAAGAAATATGTGATTAATGAAAAATAGACAATGGCCCTGGTCTACGTGAGCAAAAACAACGCTCCGCCGTGCATTGTGCAGGTGTGTCCACAGGGCAGCTCGAGGCATACGACATTCCTGCACGGGGACACCGGACGCTTATTCAGTACAAATATTGACCAGGTGCTGGGGAGCACGTCCACAACATCGTCCGTCAATTAACGCTAACGGCTTGCGGCCGGCCCCTCTCTGCCGCATCAAACTCGTATGCATGCGCCTCTACTCCGCGCAGGTGCTATCTCACATTAGCCCTCACCCACAAATGAGTCGCAAATTGCCCCGAGACAATGGAGAACGCTTAATACCGAATTGCAGGAGACCTCAACCGACAATACTCACATTCTGCTGACGTTTAGAATCCACAAATTGTTTTATCAAGGCCAAACGATGCTAATACGTTTGGAAGCTCGTGATCCAGATGTGTGATTATGCGCATAAGCTCAAATATTCATGAGCCGTTGAAGTTAATCTTATTATTCCAAGAGTCTAGAACTTGTCTTTTCCACATTTTTGCGTCATTAATTTCTGTGTGAAAGTGAGAGAGTTTGTACATATTGCAGAAGAAAAATGAGATCGTCATTTCAACTAACAAGGGAACCTCCCCATCGCACCCCCCTCAGATTTAGTTATATGTTGGCACAGTGGATAGGCCTTGAAAAACTGAACACAGATCAATCGAGAAAACAGGAAGAAGTTGTGTGGAACTATGAAAAAAAAGCAAAATATACAAACTGAGTAATCCATGTGCAACATAAGCAATACAAGGGTAATATTAGATCAGGAATGCCGTGGTCCCGTGGTTAGCGTGAACAGCTGCGGAACGAGAGGTTCTTGGTTCAAGTCTTCCCTCGAGTGATAATTTTATTTTCGCAAAGTTGTGATCTGTCCGTTCGTTCATTGACGTCTCTGTTCACTGTAATAAGTTTAGTGTCTGTGTTTTGCGACTGCACTGCAAAACCGTGCGATTAGTAGACGAAAGGACGTGCTTCTCCAATGGGAACCGAAAACATTTGATCGCAAGTTCATAGGTCAACCGATTCCTCCACAGGAAAACACGTCTGATATATTCTATACGACACTGGGGACGGCATGTGCGTCACATGACAGGAATATGTTGTCGACCCACCTAACTTGTACACTTGACGAATGGGTAAAAAGATTCTTCTACCTTGCCCGATTTAGGTTTTCTTGTCGATGTGATAACCACTCCCAAAAAAGTGATCGCATCGGACGGACGGACAGATAATAATTGTCTGAAAATAAAAAATTAAAACTTTTCGCTCGATGGAAAACTTGAACCAAGGACCTTTCGTTCCACAGCTGCTCACGCTAACCACGGGACCACGGTGTTCCTGACCTTACATCGCCATTGACGTTGCCTGTCTTCTCGTGGACTACTCAGTTTGTATATTTTGCTTATTTTTTCCATAGTTCCACACAACTTCTTCCTGTTTTCTCGATTGATCTGTGTTCAGTTTTTCAAGGCCTGTCCACTGTGCCCACTTATAACTAAATCTGAGGTTCCCTTGTAAGACCTATTTTGGCCTCATGTAACAAGTACATAGACAACTCGTCAAAATTCATTATAGAAAATGAAACAAGTGCAGATTAATCTAAAGTAACACTTTTCAACATCATTCTGTCTGTAAATAAAGAAAGAAATTCAGTAAATCAGAATGGCTTGCATAGGTGAATAATTATACAGAATACGTAAAAAAAATAATACACACTTCGAATTGCGAAGAACATATATTTTGCTTCCTACATAGTTAAATTACTTGGAAAAAATGTTATCGTTTCTTCAGCATACAGCAGTGCAAAGGATGATGTAGCTGCAAACCTCACAGTGGGAGGCCACCTACGGCAGATAAAAGAGTTACGTAAGAGATACGTAGAACTTCTCTGGCGATTTTCTCGGAATTGCCAGAGTAGTGCACCTTAATACTTCTACATTACGTTGTCTCAATAGTCTACGAAAGATGTACAAAGTTTGAAGTAAATCTATCATCCCAACGTGCACATGGTTAAATAAGATGGAACTTCGTCACGGAACGTGGAGGTCGGAGGTTTGTCCGCTCTGTAACCTATTATTATTATTATTATTATTATTACTATCACTATTCCATTTCAGTTGGCATTAGACCATCAGTACTGGACCGTGGATCGCAACTTGCAAGCTGCCAAGGATGCAGGGCTGTGGGAGAAGGGGAAGGGGACACTATTACGCTAGAAGGGACATTTACGTGGACTTCCATGAGACCTGTTGTGGTAATCGAAAGCACCTTGACAGCGGTGGATTAAATGAACATTCTTGTGCACCATCTGCATACGATAATTATTGATGTCTTCCTCCATAGAGATGACGTTTTTCAATAGGATAGCTGCCCATGTCACAAGGCCAAAATCGTTTTGGTGTGTTTCTAGGAGCATGACAGTGAACTCATGCATTTGTCTTAGCCACCAAATTCGCCTGATATGATGTAGGATGCTATCGGGCGGCAGCTCTACGAGCACAAACCATCGCCTCGTAGCTGAAGGGAATTCCCAGGACTGTGGGTAGAAATCTAGTGGCACACATCTCCAGAAACCTTCTAACAACTTATCGAATCCATCAAATTTAGAATCGTTACTTCATTGCCTTCAAAAAGGGGAACAACGTACTAATAATTAGGTGTTCACAATACATTTGCTTTGTATGTTTTGTTGCATATTATTTACTGCTGCGAAGCATCACTTATTTGGAAGAATTTATCAGTATTACACAGTTTCCCGATGGACATCCGATTATACCGAGTGAATATAATCAAACTTTCCCTGTTTAAGACGTAACATGAAAACTAACTACCGTACGAGTACCAAATTTGGTACCATTATTGTCCAGAGTACGGTGCGAATGATTTCCATGCGTCACAGCGCCACCGTCCAGTTCCAAATATGACCACCAGGTGCCGCAATCAGTTTTCGTGAGGCATTGCCTCACACACGTGACCAGTCGCAGTGGACTCGTTAACGTGTCAACATGAGCTTGAACAAAAGGAGCAGGGCATTATTGGTGAAGCTCTATTATCAAAACAACAATGTTTGGGCGTAACATTGCAGAGCGATATGAAGTGGGACAAGCATGTAATGGCAGTTATGGCGAAGGCGGATAGTCGTCTTCGGTTCATTGTTAGAATTTTGGAAAGATGTGGTTCATGTGTAAAGGAGACCGCTTATAAAACACAAATACGACCTATTCGTGAGTACTACTCGAGCGTTTGGGATCCCTATCAGGTCGGAGGGGACGTAGAAGCAATTCAGAGGCGGGCTGCTATATTTGTTACTGGTAGATTTGATCATCACGCGAGTGTTACGGAAGTGCTTCAGGAACTCGGGTGGGAGTCTCTAGAGGAAAGGAGGCGTTCTTTTCGTGAATCGCTACTGAGAAAATTTAGAGAACCAGCATTTCAGGCTGACTGCAGTACAATTATACTGCCGCCAACTTACATTTCGCGGAAAGACCACAATGATAAGATAACAGAGATTAGGGCTCGTACAGAGGCATATAGGCAGTCATTTTTCCCTCGTTCTGTTTGGGAGTGGAACAGGGAAAGAAGATACTAGTTAAGGTACGAGGTACCCTCCGCCACGCAACGTATGGTGGATTGCGGAGTATGTATATAGATGTAGATGTAGAATGCTGGAGTGCGCTTCGAGAATATCACCGGATGAAAGGATCATGAAAGGATCCTCTTTACCCATCTGCTGTGCGGATCATGGTAGAGAAGTTCGAATCAACTGGAGAACTGGGCGTCGCTCCGGGAAGGGGCCGACGACCGGTTGCACCACAGGTAGTTGATGAAATCGCTGTTGCTATGGTAGATAAAGGTGCGCATAATTATCGATCGTGAGGCATTGCGCATGCTGTGTCATGACAGCTAAATATCCCGTGGTCCACCGTACGGAAGGTCCTTCGAACCATTCTCAAATGGTATCCGTACAAGATACATATCGTACAACAGCTTGCATTACTGGGCGCATAATGTGTTGACTTCGCTCTCCACTTTCTCGCAAGGATCGAAGTTGACAAGGGCTCGCCCTGAACTATCCTATGGACCGACGAAGGTGAGGTGAACACACAAAATTTCAGAGTGTGGTGACCTTCACCTCCAGTCACTGTGCATGAAGTTCTTCTGTGTGGTGAACGTATCACCGTATGGTACGACTTCACGAATACGTTGATCATTGGCCTTTTTTTTTGTTTTGTTTTTGGACAGGTTGGATCTCAAGGACCAAAGACGTGCAGTCTGGCTGGCCAGCGTTGCTGCGATATGCTTCGCCAGCATGTCAATGCGCCCTACAGGAGAGAGACGCATTGAAATCAACAGTTTTCATGCAATATGGGGTCCCACAGCAAATCGCTCGTTTATCTCACCTGCATCTCCGGAACACATTTGGAAACAATCGAATTATCAGCCGATCGTTTCCAAATGGTTGGCCGGCACGATCACCTGATCTCACTCCCTGTGATTTTTGGTTGTGGGGCTACCTGAAGGACAGACTTTACCAGGGGAACATTTACACATGTGTTGATCTGAAGCGCAGCATACCAAGAGAGGTAGCCAGCATACCTACGGAGATGCTTCGTTCTGCTGTGCAGATTGCAATCCTGCGCTTCCAGACTCTTCTGGACACTGATGGGCGCCATAGTGAGACACTTTTGTAGCAGTAATGAATGGTACCGGATAGCAATGGTATGCTGTACCGTTGCAGCACACTAAAAGTATTCCAGTTGAATTAATTTTGCAATTTTTCTCTTCCCCATGACCTTGACATTAATGCTACCAAGTCTGTTACACGTACGGTTATTAGTTTCCGTGTTATAACGTTTTAAATAAGGGGAGTTTAATTATAACGAGCCGGTAGTTTCCACAATCTTCGGGGAGGATCCTTCCATTCTCCAAAAGTGTAAATTCACAGGGTATGTACATATATATGTTCTGTTACACAACACTATAACTATGGTAATAGTAATAATAGCGCATGCTGTAAATACTGCTACTTTGCCTTGTGAGAACTTACAATTCTATTTCTGTCTCCTAGTGGGCCTTTTCGGTTCTTGAGGTATTGTAGCTGGTGAAAATTACCCAACAATGTTTGCTGATCACAGCATCCCGTCCATTCCTGCAATGAAAGGCGATAACAGTGTTCATTGACAACGGTATGGTACCAACATTGTATTATAAGGTTATGCAAGCATACCGGCATCAACGTCTGTAAGACCAATGGCTAAGACGCTGTTACCTGCCAAGTCTTTTGCACTTTCTCGGAAGCTTGAATCGGTAGGATTCTTTCTCAAGGAGCTCAGATAAAAAGTGCAGTGTCATAAACCACGCATCCTGGCACGTTCTGGGAAGAGACTGAAGTGGTGTCCACAGAAATACCACTGGACTCTTTCATAAAAATTACGGAAACTGTCGTGACTCTTACTCAAAAGTAATATGATGCTTAAGTCCAACAATGTTTGCGATCACTTTGTCTCGTCCATTTCTGCCGTGTTAGGTGATAACAGGGTGCCTTAACATTCCATTATAAGGTTATTTTTTAACCATCATATGTGACACATGGTTTAACAAGAAACTACTTATTTAAATTCGACAATACATTTTCTGTGTGTACGCCTTTTACCCAAACATTCATGTACTAGTGCCCAAAAAGGCAGATTATTGTAAATTAAAGTAGCACTTTAATTAATATCATAAAACAGTGACATCAAACAATATCTCAGTACGATGCTCAACGAATGACCAGAAGTTAAACCTAAACGGAATATAAGAAAAAGGAAAGGTCCTAATGTACTAGACAAGAAACACGATAGGTGCATTGAGAAATTCATCTAGATCCACATGCTGTTACAAGCACAGCGGATTTAGTAGTGATACCCGTGCAAGACTCTATCGACAGCAAGGCAAGCAGTATGAGTCCGATCAAAGATGGAACAAAACACGACTTCCAAACGCTACTCGCAAGAATTTGTTAATGAGCACTTGATTCAGTTAATCACGGTTATCCTAACGGGTTAATTCATTAAGCAGTATTTGTAAAATCGCTCGCTATGAGAACGACGGCAAACCAGAAAGCTGGTAATGTTTAATTTCCAATTACTGGTTAGAAGTAGACAAGCGTCATAAGTATACCGCTTCCTTTCTCCGTGTGACGGTTCAGTCAGTGGCTGAGGAAAGGTAAGTCGACTGGTCAACATATGTTTTTTCAGTCCATGTGCAACATAGCAGAAGGATGATCTACCCGCACCACATAGTTTGTCTGAAATTTGCATTTATTTCCTGTAACGGCAAGCGTACGTTTCGCTAACATTTTGAGAAATATCCGAGCAGATTAGAACCATTTAGAATCAAGAAAATATCGAATTATGGTACAGCTTTTGTTGCCCAGCTATTCCTGCAAAATCTCTTATTTACATATAATTTTGTTTTTGATAAGCATGAAGAACTAATTGCGCGGTGTAATGACGGCTATTAGCTTTCTCAGGCACTTCATTCATTGTAAGAAATTCCTGTCACTAACTTTAAGAGTTCGTTTACAGTACACCGAAGTGACTTTACATAAACAGACATTCGAAATATGACGTTCCGCTGAGTATGGATTAGTATCAGAGTTATCACTTGATTCTACTACAATCTGAATGTGGATATTCCTGTTTTATGCAACATCACTTTAAAAATCGATCTAAGTGAAATCTTCACTCCTCTGAAACGTTTAGAATGAGAAATACGCCATGGTATTCTTTGGTTCAATATATTTCTGGAAATCACTGGAATCCAGTACTAAAATTGCTGCACAGTGAGCTGAACACGGGTGCTACGCGGGATCCCATGGCTTAGGAACATTCAGAGTGTACACTACATTCCTTCGAAGAATTTTCTTACTTCCGAGACGGAGAATGATGGATCTAAAACGACGCTGAAACGCACCAGATCTTTTAAATGGGCGACAATTCTTCAAATTATTGTAGAACTTCGGGAGTACAGACAGTCTTGCAAAATCATTCATTCATACACACACACACACACACACACACACACACACACAAACACACGCGCACACACACACACACACACACACACACACACACACACACACACACACACACACAAATCTAACTAAACGTTCCAAGAAATTTACTTCATAGGGTCACAGGTATTATCTCTCTCAGGTACTTCCCCATATCTTAATCATACTACTAAATTGTTTCCTGAAGTTTGTAATATGTTATTTTTTGGTTACATCTGCATCGATTATACATGGGACAGTGCTGCCTGGGGGAAATTTGTAGTATCAGTTTAGGATATTCACGTGACTGTATTCACATGAAAGCTGCATTTTATGGACGATCTTATTTCATTGCGTTCGGATATTTTTGAGCATGTTAGTACCATCTACTTCGGAAGAAGGTGTTCGGAGCATGTTTTGCTGTAGTACAGCTTGTAATAGGACGGAAATTTCAGTATCTCAGTAGAGTTTCATAATAAGATATGCTGATGGTCCCAAGGCGCAGAAAATGTTCGTGTTAAGACAACAACAAAAATGGTTCAAATGGCTCTGAGCACTATGGGACTTAACATCTATGGTCATCAGTCCCCTAGAACTTAGAACTACTTAAACCTAACTAACCTAAGGACATCACACAAATCCATGCCAGAGGCAGGATTCGAACCTGCGACCGTAGCAGTCGCGCGGCTCCGGACTGAGCGCCTAGGTTAAGACAACAGATGGTTGCCTAAGACATAGCTGACATTTGGCACCAACTGAAGAAGATATTAATACTGATAAGGTCATCCCCTCGGTTCGTTCGCCACTGTAGCATCACACCTTAAAGTCCTCAGTTACGAACGTCGTACACTTTACCTCGTTAGAGATTCGTCATATATACACATACAAATTAGTTCTTATCTTCAGATAATTTCTCGCGAGTAATCATGTCGTGCGTTACACTTATTCTCGTGTGTTCAGTTGATGTAACTATGTTTAGTTTAGCTTATTGACAGATTTCTTATACAATGGAACCTCGCCTACTAGCATTAATCGTTTCAGAATCTTACTTGTAGTGTGAAACTCTCGTTAAGCGAAACAATTTATCCCATATAAATTGATGTAAAATACTATAATGCGTTCCATGCAGGAAAAGTACTGAAATTTTTATCATTTATTCAAAGAAAATTATACATACATTATTATGTACTTTATTACTAACGATTCTTTTTTACTAGGAAGCTATCTATAGCCATTTGTTTTCTGCCGACGCCTCGACACTTGGCGAAAATAGGACACAGCACTATCGTCGAATAAACATGTAGCGTACGTAGCCCCTGCTTTATTGGGGTGATGATTTTAAACGTACGACGCAGCCGATTCCCATGTTTTCAGCATTTCTCTTATTGCACTATAAGATCGTTGCTTTTCTGTTACCGCCTCCTCCTCCTCCTCTGAGGAACTGCTCTCCACCACTTCCTTCTGTGAAACGCACTGCAACTGGATAAGCTCTTCGGTGGTCATTTCTTGCCTGTGATCTTCCACAAGCTCATTGATATCGTTATTATCTACTTCTAGTCCCATGATCTTGGCCAAACACACAGCCTCATTGACTGCAGGCTCTACAGGTACTGACTCAAATGCCTCAGAGTCACATTCGACAACGGACTCCGGCCAAAGCTTCTTCCAAGCAGAAGTGACAATTCTCTTGGTAACCCCTTCCCTTGCCTTTTCGATCATCTTGACGCAGGCAACGATGTGGGAGTTTTATTTCCAAAATTCTCTGAGAATAAGGAGATAGCGTTTAAGACTAGAGAATGGGCAGGAGCGTTGTCCATAACAAACAAGATATGGAGTGGCAGCTTATCTCAAACAAATATTTTTTTCACCCAAGGTCTAAATACTTTATTGAACCAGTCACAATAAAGATAAAGTGTAACCCAAGCCTTATTGTTGGATCTTCACTTCACATTTAACCACCTCTTCTGGATTTTACACTTCTTGAAGACTAGTGGAGTTCCTCAATGGTAAACAAGCAGCGGTTTAATTTTCAAATCGCCGTATCCATTGACAGAGAACAGCAGTGTGAGACGGTCTGTCATTGGCTTGTGACCGTGCAGTGCATCCTCCTCTGCTGTTATAAAGGTACGACTCGACATCTTTCTCCCGGATAGAACCGTCTCGTCGCAATTAAAAACCTCTTGCAGCAAATAACCCGCATAATCTACGAGCATCTTGCAGTTTCTGATGAAGTTCTCTGTTGCCTTTCTGTCGGAACCGGTTGCTTCGCCATGCCTCACAACTCTGTGGATGCCGGTTCTTTTCTTAACTTCTCGTACCACCCACGGCTTCCCTTAAACATTCCTTAAACCGCTGATGAGCCTGGAGTGTTCTTAACAAGGTCGATGAAAATCATTCTCGCTTTCTCCCAATGATGTTCTTGTTAATAGTGTCGCTTTGCAATTGTTTTTCATTTATCCATATAAGGAGCAACTTTCGACGTCGTCCAGAATACGAAACCGTTGTTCACATATTTTTGTCCCTTCCGTTGAAGCATCTATTTCCTTAGTCTTGGCCGGCCGCGGTGGTCTAGCGGTTCTAGGCGCGCAGTCCGGAACCGCGTGACTGCTACGGTCGCAGGTTCGAATCCTGCCTCGGGCATGGATGTGTGTAATGTCCTTAGGTTAGTTAGGTTTAAGTAGTTCTACGTTGTAGGGGACTGATGACCACAGTAGTTAAGTCCCATAGTGCTCAGAGCCATTTGAACCTTAGTCTTGTTCTTGCTCTTGAGGATTATGCAAATAGTTTATGTAGACTGATTGAATGTGCGTGCTAAATTAGCAACGCTCACAGCACATTCGCGTTTTTCAGTGATTTTACGCCTCATTTCTAAGGTTATTTTCCTTTTATTGTGGTGGCCTTTTTGCGGCTTTACCTTTGGGGATATTTCTACGAAAGTTATTAAAATTTGCAAACAAAAAAGCACTGTGTGAACACAAGTTTAGAAAAATGTGTGATCACAAACTGCGCTAAAGTGGCAGCAAAAAGAGCGCTAAACCCCGACAGCAGTATGTACTAGAAGCATTGCTCATACGCCACTGCCGACAGTGGAAGGTGTCCATATTGTTGAACGTTTCCACCGCCGTGCCCTAACGTCTGGTGATGTCAGTCTAAATCGTTGACACTCGTGCAAAACATCGCTCGTTAAACGAGTAATTTTTTTTCAACTTGTTTTGCTCCGTTATGCCAATTGCGCGATATGGGAGGTGCTCATTAAGCGAGGTTCCACTGTATAAGTTAATACTCTGACGTTCGAAACTGCCATAAGGAAATCATCTTCACCGTCAGCCACTGTTGGACAAAAGCTTTCTCTACAATTTTCTGTGCGTTACGGTCGATAGCTGAACGCAGCCACGGTGTTCCGACAGTTTCAGTATTAACCACTACTTTCCCATTACGTAGTCATCTCAGTCTTCTTTTATTTACAAATCTTTAACATCATGCAGCGCGTCAGCAACCGTATATGTATAGAACATAAACAATTTTTTTCAGCTTTCACTTGCAACTGAAGGATGAAAAAAATTGTTTATCTTCTTTTATTTCTTTCACTTCACCAAGAACTGATGCGTCTACCATCCTTTAGCCTGGTTACATGTGCCGTCCACTTCCATTCCCTATTTATCACACTCGTATTTACGTTTTGCACTCTGTTCTGTTCTAGAGTCCATTTATTTGTTTCTCTCCCTCTCCTAGCAACGCCTGATATACGGGGCAGAGACTAAAATAAGGCAACAACGCGAAAAATGCGTGATTGCACATAAATGCCGATGCTAGTTTATCCTGCAGGTTGCGCGTAGTATTTGACCACAAACTGTGCATTGCCTGCAGTACGTTGCAAGTGTCAGCCGTGGCATGAACTGAGTTCTACGTAGTTGTTAGTGGATTATATCTGAGCTAAGTGAATTTGAAAATGGTGCAAGTTGTTGGTGATCATTTACTGGGCTTCCGTAAGGAAGGTGGCCAACGTGTATGGTGTTTCATAAGGCATGATATCGAAGATAAGGTAAGCGGAAAAACTTCGTCCGCCAAGTCACAATGCAGACGAAACTGTGTGTTGAATGATCGAGTAAGACAGTCAATGAAGAGGACTGTGACAAAAAAATAAGAGGACAACAGCTGAAAAGGTCGCTGCAGAACTGAATGTAGGATTCCCGGACACTGTCAGAGAATTTTAAAACCACACGTCGAAGAATAAAACGCCCGTAATAGGAAAACATTGTGTCGAAGCCATAAAACCTGGAATATAGAGCAATCGAAGAACGTCATTTGATCGGATGACTCATTTTCACACTGTTTCCAACTTCTGGACGAGCCTACGACACAGACCTCTTGCTGCCACAAGTGAAACGTGGCCGTTGTTGATGATGATTTGGACAGTCATATCGTGGCATTCCGTAGCTCCAAGGTTACAAGGTCGATTTACTGCATCATCAGGTGCATCTTATGGCACAATATTTGCCCCCCAGTGATGATGCTGTGGTCCAAGACGACAGAACCCCTGTTCAAACAACTCGCTCCGTACAGAGCCGGTTGTTCCAGCATGAGAATGAACTGTAGCATCTCCTCTGGCCACTAACGTTACCAGATCTCACTGTCACTGAACCTTTGTGGTCTATTTCGGAGAGATGGGTGCGCGATTACTGATCACCTGCAACGTCTTTTGCTGAACTCGCCACTATTTTCCGAGAAGACTGATTTAAGAATCCCTTAACAGTCATACACGACTTGTATTTCTCCAGTCCGAGACGACTGCAAAATGTTTTGAATTCCTACAGTTTTCCTATATTTACATGGGAATATTTTTTCATTGTTTCCATACTTTTGTCCACCCTCTGTATCTCTTCAGTACTTGCTGGGAATCCCAAACACTATTTGAGTTATTTTCATATTGAAAGCTTAAGTCTGACTGGCGTAAGTCAGAACAGGTCTTACACCCTAAATTTGAACTTCCCGTTTCAGACATATAATCTTCGTTACGAAACTTTATGTAGCTCCACGGCATTTTCACTCTTTTGTTTATTTATTTTTCAATATATCAAGTCGTTGCACTCAACGCTGATAAATACGAAAACTCATCAACTCGTCCTATGACCTTACTGTCAACTGTAACATTTTCTTTTCGACGTGTTAGCTGTAAATTATTTTAATATTAAAAATGTGATTTTATATTGTACTTTAAAACTATTATAAGATCTTCCATTCATCGTTGAAGCTTATAAGATCATCCAGCAGATACTTATTTAAAGAGCTAGGGATCTTCACTGTAGCCTCACAATATATATGAGAAAGTATGATCTCCACTACTCAAGGTCAAATTTAACTTTGGCTCAGAAGGGCGTAAATTATGCTGCCACGAAATTCTTTGGTAACTTACGTAATAGCATCAAAAGTCTGACAGATAGCCATACAGCATTTATAAGGAAATTAAAAGAATCTCTGAATGGCAACTCCTACTCATCAGATGAATTTTTGGGTGTAGTAAGTGGATTATTTCCCCACCCCCCCCACCCCCCAAAAAAATATTAAATGTCATGTAATATTTTGTGTAATGTAATATCTTGTATAGATTAACCTGACACGTTCCACATCATTACGAAGTGTCGTCTTCATGATCTATGGAACAAGTACTAACCTAATCTAATATAATCTAAGCACTAGGAGCAAACAGTAAAATGCCATCCACAGAAGGGAAGTGGTTTAAATGTGATCTATTAACATGTATTTAGCCTCTGAAAACCGTGACATATTCTTCAGTATACTCTCCGTCCGAGGAGGCTTCGGAAAGCCCAACGGTGCCAACCGACCACTGTGTTGTCCTCAGCCGACAGGCGTCACTTGATGCGGATATGGAGAGACATAGGGATCAGCATACCTTTCTATCGGCTGTTGTCAGTTTTCGTGAGTGGCGCCGCTACTTCCGTCACGTAGCTCCTCTATTGGCTTCACAATTGCTCACTTCTTGTCAACAGCGCTCTGCAGACCCAGACGGTCATCCGTCCTAGTGCTAGCAAGCCTTACAGCGTTTAACTGCGGTGATCTGGCGGGAACCGGTGTTACCATTGCGGCAAGGCCGTTGGCTTCAGTATACTAATTAATTATGGCCTTTTTTCTCAATGAATGCTAGTGCTGATTTTTTAAATTCTGAACTCAGAACTTTCTCGATAGCTATGAATATTTCTTCGTTCTATAATTTTATTTATGACTTGAAAACGTCCTATTGCGCTGTATCCTATTTTACGTCTACATCTATATCCATAGTCAGCAAGCCACCTTACGAGAGGTGGCAGACAGTATTTTGTGTACCACTGTCACTTCGTATCTTTTCTGTTCCAACCGCGAATGGCTGACGGGAAGACCGAACGTTGGGAATCCTACCGCGAGAGTCACGTAGGAGGAAGCACTATTTTGGTCGACTCTTTTAGGAACGTACGCTCTCGGAATTTTAACAGTTAGTATATCTTTCAGTCATTATCTCGAAGTCCTTCTCAGTTGCAGGAACCCGACTCTGGAATAACCTCCCGCACCGTATTACTGAACTGAATAACATCTCCAGCTTCAGAAGACAGTTACTGACATATCTACAGTAGCAACAATAGTGACTACCACTACCTCTGAACGCCCTAGTTTCTCTTATTCATCCTTCTTTGCAAAAAGATCTTCCTCACTTCCCAGTATTCTCTGCTGGTGCAGTTTCTTTAAATTTCCTTTCTCTAGAAATTACTGTATCAGGAAACATCTGTTTGTATACCCATAACTTCTTTTTATATCTGCCACTAACATTATTATTGTTATTGTCATAATTGTTCATTATTTGTGTCGAGACCCTGTGAGATCACGCAAGGCATTCTGCCTTATTTTAGCATTCTTTGTGATCCTCCACTATTCTCTCATTTTTTCTCCATAGATTCTCTTTGTATCCTTAGTCCACTTTGTCCCTGGTCTCTTTGGGACTTCATTCTCTGACTTAACATACCACTTGTATATCTTGTCTCCAAATACATTCTGCCTTGAACTTTTATTGGATCGATTTGTGATTTTCTAGGTCACGTTTGACGTATGTAGTTCACGGTATTATTGACCTGACCCCTTTTATGTATGCCAGAATTCTGTTGGTGAAAAATTGGAAATATGTGGTAAGGTCTTAAGGGATGAAACTGGTGAGGTTATCGGTCCCTAAGCTTACGCACTACTTAATCTAACTTAAACTAACTTACGCTAAGGACAACACACACACTCATGCCCGAGGCAGGACTCGAACATCCGACGGCGGAAGCTGCACGGACCGTGACAAGCCGCCTTAGACCCCGCGTCTTCCCCGCGCGTCTTCTGTTGGTGAGTCTTGATGGTGGTAGCCCGCTGATGTGCTCATAGAACTTTAACGTTTTTTTCTGATGTCTGCTGCTAGGCTTGGAATATTCTCTGTGGTTTACCTAGAAAGTAATCAGAATCACTCTTCTGTCAGCTTTGGGCCGAGAATTGTTCCCATGATTTTGCGTTCTCAATATGACTTCCACGTCGCTTTTCGTCTGGAGTGTTAGTGTCTCACTTGCATACAGTATTTCAGAGCTTGATAAATGTGTTGTAGCGTCTGACCTTTGTTTGAATGGACTTGCATTTCTTATTATATATTTCTTACGTTCTGCCAAAAGCTCTCATCATTATTTGTAGTCGAGTCTTGTGTGATATTTTCTCTCCTCCTGTAGGTTCGAGGATTTCACCTAGATATTTGAAATAAGTAACTCTGTTTATCTTGCCGCATTCACCTCCCCACGCCGAGTATCAAAGGTAACTGGCGGTCACGACTCTTAGAGCGTGTTTAAGGCAAACCAGATTTGCATCCTCATAGTGGCTCCCCTATCACCACTCTTACGCGACTGGCGCGAAATTTGACTAGACATCATCTTTAATCTGCAGGAACATACCCACAAACTTTCGTTTATGTCGCACAACATCTTGATATTCTGATTTTTTTTTTTTTTTTTGTACGGAAAACACATGTTGTTTTCTGGGGAAGTTTTTCTCTACTAAACCACGCGAATCACTCTCAAGCAATAGAGTTTCGTTGTTTCACTGAAAGATTATCTGTACACGAAATTCAATTACCGTTGTAACACTAAAAGCACGTCTCGTACAGTAACCATTTAATGAGTCTAAATAAGTAAACACGGAGTAATTCGTTGTGTCTATTTTCAACACGGCTGTCCGTTTTTTTCCCCTTTTGTTTCTGACAGCGGAAGCTCTGGATGAATACGGTGTTTCCGCAGCTGCTGTAAAACACGCCGCTCAGCAGGGCGTTCGTCCTCTGAGCCACGATAAAGTGGGCGGAGCGCTCTAAGAGGATTAACGCAGTGCTGAAATGACAGCGGCGCTCCACAGCCAGTGTATAATGAATGCTGGAGCACACGCGTACAATCCTCGGCTCAAGTACCGGCCGTCTTATTGTGCTGAATATTTTTTTAAATCTCATTGTGAACCGAGAGAGAGCATTTCTTTTGCGAAATGTTCTTTCTTCGAATGCGCAACGAATATTAAGCAAGAAAGTTAAGACCTCAGAAATGCTGCTGCTACCACGTGGAGTAGTTAATGTAGTCTCGTACCTGCTTCCGCGTGCCATGACTCATTATACGTTGCGATAATTGCCAACTGCAGCGGCCTGCATTACGTTCTCAGCTCAGCTGCAAGTTTAACGTAGATTTAGCTGTAACTACTTACCAGAAACTAGAATAAAGGGTTACAAAATAGTCTTCACACTTCTTAGGAATTTACGTTTGAGGAGGGATTTACTGAGGACGGAAAATTGACGACGAGGCATTTTATATTGCCGACGTACAACATCCACATACAAAAAATTGCTACTGTCAGAAAACTTTTGATGATGTCCTCACTTCAATTTATCTAATGAGAATGCATGAAACTGTCGACAGTATCAGGACTTTCTATAAATAGTCATATTATTTACAGCACTATATTATGTTGGGCTCTTACCTAACAATAGGCAGATCAAGCAGGAAGTATTGCAGTTTGGTCGCAAGACGGTTACGCTGTCGGAGGCAAAACGACTTCACACTTAAATTTCTTGTACCGTATGAAATCATCGTCATCATCAGGCACATCATAGGCAGCAGCAGCTGCTGCATTTCACATCCATTAATTGATAAATAAAGGCCTATACTAGAAATTTCTTGTATGGCAGTATGTACCTATATGCATCTATGTAGTTCTTGCATGTTTTGTAATCTCATCTACACATCCACCCCTATCTCCCCTTTCAGTATCGTGTCCGTTTGTTTCTCACTTCTGGGAACCCAGAAACTGGTTTCCTTGCTCCATCTGCCATTAATTCTCCTGTCTACATGACCCGAAAACCTCAGTTCCATTTTCATTATAGTGAGCAGTAGTTCTTCCACTACAATTTCACCCTTAGAAATGCCTAATATTTCAGTCTTTCCACGTTAGAGGTCCATGTATCACTGCCACATATCTAAACTGATAATACGCACTGAGAGTTAGCTCTCCTTTTCAGACACACCGGAAGGTTGGGTTTGGAAACACTATTGGGTTAAGCCGCGCGGGATTAGCCGAGCGGTCTGGGGCGCTGCAGTCATGGACTGTGCGGCTGGTCCCGGCGGAGTTTCGAGTCCTCCCTCGGGCATGGGTGTGTGTGTTTGTCCTTAGGATAATTTAGGTTAAGTAGTGTGTAAGCTTAGGGACTGATGACCTTAGCAGTTAAGTCCCATAAGATTTCACATACATTTTGAACATTTGAACTATTGTGTTAAAAAAAGCATATTATGCGATTTCTACAGTTCTATTTATTTCTGTTGCTGTTCATCCCCTTATTACCTTCAACTACGCTAAATACAAAAATTCGTCATCTACTTCTATGGCTTCATTGTTAATTAGTACTACTTTGTTTTCGATATATTGGCTATTCATCACTTTAGCTTGACTGTAATCAGCTCTCGGTCGTACTCTTTAACTTTCTCTCTCTTCCATTATATACAACTGCACAATGTGGCTTACAACAGACTTACTTCAAAAAATACGTAATGGAAGAAATCCCAATAATTGAAATCGAAGGAAAGATAGAGATGTGAACATTATGGAGAATTTAACAAAGTGCTAGTTATCTCATGTTTGCTTTTTCAGAAAAACGTACTTACCTATAATAAACGAAGGTGAGCTGGAAAGTAATATCTCCGAAATTTTTATTCTGTTCACAATATCAGATGACGTATTACATGCCATGAATATTATCAGGTTGACTTTCCCTATTCACTGACTCATGTTACAACCCTCTGTCGCTACAGGGCTCCGCATGGTAGCGTGTAACATGTCGGTGTGTAACGTAAGTATATCGATATGTGAGAAACAGTATGCTGTAATCGAGTTTCTAACTATATAAATACTGCCTCCTATTGGAATTCTTTTGATGAGTGTATCAACATCAGTAACGTGCGACACTGGGTTATCCGTTCTCGAAACGAAGGAAATGGTGGTGCTAACCTCAGCGTGTGTGACAGAGCTCGTAGTGCACGACCGCGTACGGAAACCGACGAGACTAATCGAAATCAGATTGATAAACTCATTGGAGAAAATCATCGGGTAACACAGACGTAGCTCTCTAGTAAGTGTGGCACATAGCGAGAGCATATACAGGCAATCACTGCAGAACTGCAGAACAGAAAACTATGTGGGTGGTGGGTGCATAGAATGGTCACTCCTCACTTTAAACAGAGAAGACTGAACATCTGTCAAAAATTCCTTTTGCGTTTTGAGGGTGAGAGTGATCGGTTTCTTAGCGGCATTGTGACAACTGATGAATGCTGAGCTCACCATTTTCACCCTGAAAATAAGAGATTATCAATGAAGTTGCGGCACAAAGGACCACCGACGACAAAAAAGTTCAAGACCATCACATCAGTGGGCTAAGTCATGCTCATAGTGCTCTGGGAACTCTGGGAATTCTTGGCTGAAGGAACCACAATAAACTCTGAAACACAGTTCGAGACCCTCAAAAAATTGAAAGCACGAATTTGAAGAGTTCAGTCACACCTTGAGCATCCTCTCCTTCAGCACGACAATGCCAGACCACACATGAGCGCTGCGACACCTCCAAAAATCCGACACCTTGGCTTAACTGTCACTCATCATCCCCTATACAGTCCCGACAATGTCATATCCGACTATCATCTGTTTCCAGAATTTAAAGATCACCTTAGAGAACTTCACTTTGATAATGACGAAGCGGTGCAAGCAGAGTTGAGGTTGTCGCTCCATCAACGTAGTCAAACATTCTGCGGTGACAGTATCAACAAACTGGTCTCTCACTGGAGGGAAATCTGTTTTTCACCATGGTGCCCCTGTTGAGAGATAAATATGTAGAATGTTAACAAGTTTGGTTTATTTAAAAAGCGTCAAAATTTTTCCCACTAATAACACGGAGCCGTTACATTTGAGCATAAGTAAGTAATTTATTATGAAATTAGTTTATCTATATCTAGCACAAACGTCATAAACGAAAAACTGCTCCTCACAGAGACATTTGTGTCTATGAATGCAATTAACTTAAAAATCACTTAATTTGTCTATATTGTGCTACAGGGTGAGACAAATAAAAGTGGCCTGGGAAGCGGAGTTCCA
This sequence comes from Schistocerca piceifrons, assembly GCF_021461385.2. NCBI lineage: Eukaryota > Metazoa > Arthropoda > Insecta > Orthoptera > Acrididae > Schistocerca > Schistocerca piceifrons. Next base: position 558,613,607 of record NC_060149.1, read on the forward strand.
GTGTACAAAGAAACACAGCAGAGGAAAGGAAATACATTGCTGTTCAAAATTAATGCAACAAGCGCAAATTTCGCAAGGTTGCGTTTATTTTGCTACAAAACAGTGTAAACAGGTGATAGTAAAACAGAAACAATGTAAAGAACGCAGAACGTAAACAACGGCAACATACATAACGGTAGAAAAAAATGTTCATCGTTTTTTTCCAATTTAAAGGATCTACAGACACATTCTGACAACTGACTAACGTGCTCAGAGTTGGGTGTTACCACCTCCGGCAGCAATACAGGCCTGACAACGACGCGGCACGCTGTGAATGAGATCATCACTCTCATGTTAAGGAAATAACGCTCACTATTCCTGCAGAGAAGAGTGGAGAGTGGTTGGTGGATGCTGACATGATTCAACCTGTCTCCCTAGCTCATCCTAGACAAGCTATATGGGATTCAAATCGGGACACCGAGCGGACCACGCCATGCATGCAGTATCTTCCGTTTCTAAGAAAACATCAACCACCCATGCTCTATGAGATCGAGCATTGTCGCCCATCAGTATGAAGTTGGGGTCGACACAACCTCGCAACTTCCTCACACGAGGTCGCGATACCTGACAGCAGTTACACCTAGCCGATTCACACGTACAAGTTCATGAAGAGACGTTTGAATGGTCAACATAATCCCTGCCCACACCATTAACGATACTCCTCGATATCGGTCTCTTTCCATAGTGTTTGGATTTCGAAATCGTCTTCCACGTTCCCTCCACATGCGAATGAGTTGAGAATCACTCTCAAGACCAAATCGGGTATCATCTGCGAAAAGAACATAGGCTCACTGTTCGACCGTCCAGGTGGCATGTTGACGACTCCACTCTAGAGGTTCCCCTCTGTGAAAGATGCATCAGAGGTACACATAGAGAAGGTCTCGGACAATAAACGCTACTCCGCCGAAGCCTTCTGTACACAGTCTGTCTCGATACAGCACGTCCAATGGATGCTGCGAACTCAGATGCCAGTTGCCTTGCAGTACTAAGGCGGTATTGTCGTGCCATTACGGCCAAATAATGGTCCTCTCTTGTTGATATCACACGTGGTTGGCCGTGCTCTGGTCTTCGAGATTCTGTTTTGGTCTCTATAAATTGTCGCCACATCCCAGAAACAACAAAACGATTTACATTAAGCATTTGGGTCACATCAGTTTGCGGCTGTACTGCTTTCTTTCCTCTCATGGTCCTCCACCGCAGAGAATCTGGTAGGCGTCTTCTTCGTGCCATACTGCACCGTCTGTGGCTACATACACAGCGAGTGTGGATGTGTGACTACCTAGCTAGCACTACCCCGTTTGATAGGTGCTCTGACGCCATCGTTGACTTGGTTGTCCGTTGACCGGAATGCCATCTTCGGTACGGAACACGACTATACGGACATCTGTTGCCATTTTGAATGATTATACCGGGAATTAGACACAACACTGAGAAATAGCGGTTTGTTTCTTTAATTTTGCATACCAGTGTTCATGACTAATCTGGCTACAGCAGATGTTGAAAGTGACCACCATTCATCTCTTTGCACTTTTCGGTGCTGGTCAGCTAGTTGCTGTAGGCAGATCGAAGCTGGACTGCTGGACTTCCTGCAGTCTGACCCGAAATGTTCTGCTCCAGTTCTTGAAGACTATGCGGTTTGCTGCGATACACCTTAGACTTGAGGGCTTCTCACACCAAGTAATCGTTCACTGACCTATCAGATGACGTGGGTGGCCGGTTGCGGCCGCGAGCTGACTGACCTCTGGTAACAACTCTGTCAGGCGTGAAGACTGTGTAAATGGGCTAGAGCTAGGTTCGACTGGCTGTATGGGCAGTTGATCAATCCTGTTGTAGGTAACCGTAGGTCTTTTCCTCCTCCTTTAATACCCCCACAAATGGTTTCAAAATGTTGAGGATGTAACCCACCGAAGTCAGCGTATGTGAAGGAAGATGGGACCAATAGTGCGGCGTGCAGACACTGCACACCAAACTGCAACCTTCTGATCATGCAATGGTGTTTCGAGGAAGTTATGCATATTCTCCGCTGCCCAGAACTTGTGACTCTGTGAGTTGATGGAACCACTCAGGTGAAACCAGGCTACATCAGACAAAAAGAACAGATCCATGCCGAAGCCATTCATTATTATCCCAGTGAACAGCCACGCACAAAACTGGAGGTGCTGAAAAGCATCTGCTGGTTTTAATGCATGAATAACAGACACTCGGTAGGTGAAGTATTCGTCCATGATCGATGTGACAGCTGTCAGGTTGATTTGGCAGGACTCCAGAGCATTTTCTGGTGAACCGCAACCATATTTTTTGGTGTGCAGGGCACGTTTCGGAAAGTTTTTGAGTTGTTCAGAACAGATCCTGTGTGACGCCATTTTCGGACTAAGTGTTGATGGCATTCTTTGCTGGCACTTTGATACAATTAAATTTCTCAGCAAACAACTGACCACACCGATCCCACGACTTCGTTGTAACGTGACTTTCAACAACGAACACCCGGTGCTCCACTGTGAGTGTCATCGTCCCCCTTCTCACTGCTCCACTCACATTGACATGGGCCTCACTACGCTCTGAACCTGTGTGGATCACTTGGCCGGCGTACACGTGGCTTGCCCGTTACATGATGTGGCTATATGCATATATTTACGACCAATCGTATCCACTCGTCTGGGCCACTATTATTTGCGCAACCTTGTACGTCTTTGTAACAATGCCAGTCGTCAACTATAAAAGTGTGTCTACATTTCACCCTCCACTCTAGTGCAATGTTGTGTTCCAGTACTGTATCCGTTTGAAGACGGTAGTCAGTTAAACTCTGCCGAAACCCGGTTAAAAAAGCAAATTAATGCTGCAGAGCATCCACAGTTCTGTGCTTTTCATTTATAATTATAAAATTACAGATGTTCTCAACCGAAAGTATAACACTACAATAGTCGGTCAGTGTGGCCGAGCAGTTCTAGGCGCTTCAGTCTGGAACCGCGCGACCGCTATGGTCGCAGGTTCGAATCCTGCCTCGGGCATGGGTGATGTCCTTAGGCTAGTTAGGTTTAAGTAGTTCTAAGTTCTAGGGGAGTGACGACCTCAGATGTTAAGTCCCATAGTGTTCAGAGTCATTTGAACACTACAATTCTTCACCAGACATGCTTCTTCCCTTCTTCCGAAAAGTGAGTTGACATATAAAGTAAGCCATAGGAGAACATACAGTTTAAGCTTTACTCCGAATCATTGTGCAGCTTAGCACTGTTTACAGATAGTAGTCATTGTCTGAGGTGAAAGAAGAGGTAAGTGAATTAAAAGATTAATAATTTCGGTAAAATTTCCAAACACAACTCAAGTGCTACGGAGGTGCTCCACCTCGCCGTTTATACTGAATTATAACCTGATAGCGATGCGCTGGCCTGGAACATCGGCGGTCATTTTTGAAAAAGAAGGACGAATTAAGCTTAGTGTAGCTCTTGGACAGCGAATATGTTAACTCCGTGAGCACTGACATACCAAGTCCGCCGTGTACTTGTTTACTCAGACTGCCGGGGATGTAACGCCGGGCTGTGCGAGGGAATGCGAGGGACACGGCTGCGGCCGTGGCCGCGACGTGCGGACCTCTGTACAAGAGCCTGGGACGCGGACAGATATTTAGGGCCGCATTTTTTCGGGCCAGGTAGGAAGGGCGCCTTTGCTGTTCCCGACCCGCCCATGTTCCACGGATCTCTGTCTCATTCCCCCCTGAGTCTCACAACCTGTTCTTTGCTTTTGGAGTTTCTATTTACTTTCACCTTGTGCTCTAAAGAGCTGGACGCTACATTCCACCACGAAACAATTTGAATATAGAAAAGATGAACACAGCACCGGCACGTTTCTGTGGCTCGCGTTTCTTTTTTTGTGTGTCTTTGATCTGTTATTCAATATCCCATGACAAGTCGGTGTAGGTAGCTGGCGGGCTGTGAAACAGACGCTATAAAACACAAATTATCGCTCTCCAGAGTGTCCGGCGCCGGACAGCGATCTCTTGGGTCTTTTGTTAAAAAGCCCTACTCCCACCTAAACACAGTGGCCGTTTCCTCTCTAGTATTTACCGTTCATAAATTAAGCGCCAGGACGTCTTATTACGTAGAACGGAAAAGAAACGAAGGAACTTCAACGCCCAAAAGGCCCGACGATTCTCTGTCTAGTCGTGAAATGAATTTCTATACGAGACGTGTGTTGTGAATGAAAGAAGTTCCCATTCAATTGAGAGTGGTTTACGGCAGCAGTACTCATAAGTTTGACCTACGTAAATTAGCTAACGTATGGTCAACTATGGCCCGAAGTCCTGTGCAGGCGCAGAGAATATTTCCAGTTCACTTAGCTATAGAGGCCGTACAGAAGTTACTTATTCTTGTGAATGTAGTGTCGCGTCGCAGATTTTATCTTACGAAGAGAAGAATTCTTTAAATTGAAGAAATAATGCAATACAGATATAATGTCGTCGCTTCCATTTAATAAATGGTAGCGAGTTTAAGAGGAAGAATATTACTTACGACAGCCTTTCTTGAATGTTATGTCAACTAAATAAATGCAGAGATCTGTTTTTATTTTATTGTTTTTCGATTGGCAGGCTTCATCAGCGAAAAATGACAACTGATATACACTGTACTGAAAAAAGATTTATGAAGAAGAAACTAGAAACACGAAAATGTAGAGCGAAATTAACACTGATAATGATTACCTAACACATAACTTGTTGAAATAATCCAAAAAAGAATAAGAAAAACTGGAACAACGTACATCGTAATTATAGTAGCTCTGATAATGATAGTAGTAGCGATAATAATAGTAATTATTGTTATTATTGTTTTAGCATAGTGAGTTTTATGGACAGTCAACGTAAAATTATTTGACCGATAGAAATTTTTCTCCGGAACTTAAGAATGCAACGATTGTACAGTGCGGTGTGGCAGGCCGACATATTAACCTCACTCCATCTCAGCTCGTAAGAAACTCGTATCTGTAGAGGCAGCCAGAAAAGAAAGCATGTGTGACATGAAGTTAGGTTACGATACGTTCGCTCTGAAGCATGGCACTACTGTGTGATCTCGGCAGATGCTTTAGCTAGCAGGGGATATGAAGTTCATTACGCGAAAGGATGACAGTGTGACATGGTGCTGAACAAAAAATACAACATAAAAGACCTCTCAGTTCTTAACAATTTTTTGATGTTACTACAGTATTCTACAGACGATATACAACCTTGATGACTGCGAAAGATCTGATCGTAACTGAGAACGAGATCAGGCATAACTAAATCTGCGAAAATTGTACGGCACGAAATTTGTACCACACCACCACTTGGTTTCTGACGACAGACAGTAATATAATAACTTCAGATCTTAAAGCATACTAGAAAATTATCAGTTGCGAAAGCATTGGGATCAAACAACATGTTTCGCCACCGTTTCGCTTCTCCCAGCAGAGAAATTCTGTGACTGTCTTTGGCGGAAAAGTGACAACAGATTGATGTAAGAAGTGCACTACATGGACCGGTTAGGTATTTTAGCATAAGATTTTCTAAGCGTAACTTGTAGGAATCGAGATGAACGACATCTATGATGGATTGTGAAACATCTGGCAGTACAAGTAATTCAAAATGGGGGGAGGTGTATGCCAATTACGAATTTAAATGGGCCACCTAGACGTCGGTGCCGGACTCAAATGGCTCTGAGAACTATGGGACGTAACTTCTGAGGTCATCAGTCCCCTAGAACTTAGAACTACTTAATTCTTACTAACCTAAGGACATCACACACATCCATGCTCGAGGCAGGATTCGAACCTGCGACCGCAGCGGTCGCACGGTTCCATTCTGTAGCGCCTAGAACCGCTTGGCCACCCCGGGCGCCGGACTCTGTCTTCACTAGCTGTTGGCCTGTGTTCTGCATTAGGGGCTTTAGAGAGTGTGGCATATAGAGGTTTTAATCGGTCCAGGGGGCGTGTACAGATAACCGAAGTAGTTAAGGTGACCGCTCGCGATAACTGGAAAATCCGGGTTCGAGACCCGACCCGGTACAAATTTTCATGTATCACTAAACAAGGAAAATATTACAGCCGAAGTCAAATTGATTCACAAACTGAGAATCATTTTCGTAATATTTAATACAGCTTTCGATCGTCAGTGATGTCGGAAGCACATTCTCTACAGACACGTTATAGCATAGACATTGCACAATAAGTATTTCATGGATAGATGGGCTAAAAACGACTATAATATATTGCCTCTCCCTGTTGCAGGAATGCGAGTAATGTTGCGAGCATTGGGGGGATATAAGAAAGCCGGCAGTAGTGGCCGAGCGGTTCTAGGCGCTTCAGTCTGGAACCGCGCGACCGCTACGGTCGCAGGTTCGAATCCTGCATGGGGCATGGATGTGTGTGATGTCCTTATGTTAGTTAGGTTTAAGTAGTTCTAAGTTATAGGGAACTGATGACCTTAGATGTTAAGTCCCATAGTGCTCAGAGCCATTTGAACGATTTGTATATACGAAAACTGCACACACTGAAATTTGCACCCAAACAGAAAGCTTTGAAACTGGCAAGAAGTATTCCTGGAAGCTACGTGCCCAAGGACTACCTGCAGCCAGAGAGTCCTCTTCTACCAGACAGGCTTCCTGTGAGACACCCAGAGCGTTCTCGTCTACCAGACAGGCTTCCTATAAGGCACGGTTTACCTGCACTCTGAAATCCCTCGTCCACACCAGCGGCTGATCTCTTGCGCAGTCACTGTTTGTATCTCTCTAACTTCCGTAAAGTTCAGTTTCTGCACCTTGTGTGTTTGTGTGCTTATACACTGAAGCGCCAAAGAAACTAGTATAGGAATGTGTATTGAAACGCAGAGATATGTAAATAGGCAGAATATGGCTCTGCGGTCGGCAATACCTATGTAAGATAACATTTTTAAGTGAGGTTGAACGCGGTGTCATACGAACGTTGGGACACAGCATCGCCGAGGTAGCGATGAAATGGGGATTTTTCCGTACGACCATTTCACGAGTGTACCGTGAATATCAGGAATCCGGTAAGCCATCAGACATCGCTGTGGCTGGAAAAACATCCTGTAAGAACGGGACCATCGACAACTGAAGAGATGTGTTAAACGTGACAGAAGTGCAACCCTGCCGCAATTTCTGCATATTTCAATGCTGGGCCATCAAGAGGCGTCTGCGTGTGAACCATTCAAAGAAATATCATCGATATGGGCTTTCGGAGTCGAAGACCCATTCGTGTACACTTGTACACATCGCCTGGGCCCGTCGACACTAACATTGGAATGTTGATGACTGGAAACACGTTGCGTGGTCGGACGAGTCTCGTTTCCAATTGTATCCAGCAGATGGACGAGTACGGATATGGAGACAACCTGATTATTCTGTGGACCCTGAATGTCAGCAGGGGAATGTTCATGCTGGTGGAGGCTCTGTAATGGTGTGGAGAGTGTGTAGTTGGAGTGATATGGGACCCCTGATACGTCTAGATACGACTCTGATGGGTGACACGTACGTAAGCTTCCTCCCTGATGACTTGTATCCATTCATGTCCATTGTGGATTCCGACGCACTTGGGCCATTCCGGCAGGAAAGTGCGACACCCCACACGTCCAGTATTGCTACAGGGTGGCTCCAGAAACTCTCTTCTGAGTTTAAACACTTCCGCTGGCCACAAGACTCCCAAGACATGAACATTATTGAGCATATATGTGATACCTTGCAGCGTGGTGCTCAGAAGAGGCCTCCACCTCTTCGTACTCTTACGGATTTATGGACAGCCCTGCAGGATTCATAGTGTCACTTCCCTCTAGCACTACTGCAGACGTTCGTCTAGTTCACGCCACATCGTGTTTAATCACTTCTGCATGCTCGCGGGGGCACTACACGATATTAAGCCGGTGTATCAGTTTCTTTGGCTCTTCAGTGTAGGTTCCATACGGGAGTGTCAACGACCATCCTCGGTAAGCTATGTGGCCACTATGAAGATTAACTGTATTTTACGTGAAGCGAATCAAAGCAGATGGGAGTGGGATTGCTGTGTTCAAAACACAGATCACTGTACTTCCTAGGAACGCTTAAGACAGGGTGTAACGTCATTGTCGGCCGGGGTGGCCGAGCGGTTCCAGGCGCTTCAGTCTGGAAACAGGCGACCGCTACGGTCGTAGGTTCGAATCCTGCCTCGTGCATGGATGTGTGTGTTGTCGTTAGGTTAGTTAGGGTTAAGTAGTTCTAAGTTCTAGGGGACTGATGACCTCAGATATTAAGTCCCATAGTGCCCGGAGCCATTTGAACCATTTTTGTAAGATCATTAATTTAAACAAGTATCAGTGTGGGGCACTGGACATTGCTCCCTTGAAAGTACAAAAAACAGTGAGTCAGGCGAAGATGAGATCACGAGAGGAAGAGACTTCGATTTCTAAAATATGTGCCGAGGTGTCAGGTGACCTGCAAAATCAAGGCAATGATTTTGTAACTGAAGTGCCAGAACAGCACGCAACGAAGTGGACAGTATACAACCACCGAGTCAAATCACACAGGAAACAGAAACAACCAGAAACACGAAAAGTAGTTGATCCCCAAGCAATTTTACTAACTACGAATGACGGTACCACTTCCCCTTTATGTGACGATAACTGAGAAGGTAATGTCATACCTTTCAGAAGAAAAACACGAAGAGAGGCTCTAAAGAGTAAACAAAACTTTTTTATGGATGGGACCTGCAAGAGCTGTACCAAGAAATTTTCTCAAATTCAAAAGTTTTTGCAGGCATTCAAATAAATTAATGGTGGCCCTCAACTACGTACCTTCAGCCTCAGAGATGAAATATCTGTCTCGTTTAGTTGTCTAGGGACTGGGATACGTAGTTGCCACATTACAAGCCAAATACTGGAGAGTCTACAGTAAACAATACGAATATACACATGAATCGAATGGCCGAAGATTCCTATCACTCGGCAATTGCGAATTTTGAATGTAACATAGATTTTATAAATGAAAGATTGCAATTAAATAAAATCTGCAGGTACTATTTATAACGACTTTAAATGATGAGCAGAAGTACCTTTAAGAATGCCGTTCATTACTGCAAAACATTTGTTGTTGTGGTCTTCAGTCCAGAGACTGGTTTGATGCAGCTCCCCATGCTACTCTATGCTGTGTAAGCTTCTTTATCTCCCAGTACCTACTGCTACCTACATCCTTCTGAAACTGTTCAGTGTATTCATCTCTTGGTCTCCCTCTACGATTTTTACTCTCCACGCTGCCCTCCAATACTACATTGGTTTTCCCTTGATGCCTCAGAATACGCTCCATCAACCGATCGCTTCTTCTAGTCAAGCTCTGTCACAAATTTCTCTTCTCTCCAATTCTATTCAATACCTCCTCATTAGTTATGTGATCTAGCCAACTAACACACTTATTGGTGTCGATGGTCCTGCAATTAAATAAAGTATAAGTTGAATAACAGGGAAACAGTAGATTTCTACTTCATATAATTAGTTATTAACAACAACATAGCTCGTGAGATATTCACTTCTAAACGTATACTACGTCTTCAGTGTACAAGCCACGGAAATCTCACAAGTGCACAAGTCGGCACAACGAAATATTTCTATCTCCCGCGACCACGCGCAAACTGCTCAATTCTCGCCAAGTATGACCTGCGATCGTCTGTCGTGCCTTCCCATCCAGCACCCCTCGTGTCCTGTGCGACCCGATGCCCCTCCCCCACTTCCCTACAGTCTCTCCATTGACTTCGGTAGTCGCCTACCGTAGTAACGACCGCTGTGATTGGCTAGAGCGCTCCCGCCATGTCTCCAAGCCAACGCACACTCACAAACATATTGAAACACATACGAAATATTGAATTTGCATTTAAATAACTTGAAATTCAATAAACATTCCTACGACTGGACCATAAACACGCTCTAAAACACGTTATTAAATACATAAACAAATTAAATTAGCGTATATGAAAGGAATAGAAACAAAAGTAGGCCAGTAGCCTAATGTACCTGTGCCTTCTAAAACACAGCAAATATTTGACCAATTTCTTCATGAATAGTATATATCGGATATAAACCAAGACATAGACGAATAAAAACATTTATAAGCAAGTGCTACCGTTTTTTCGTGTAACTGTGGGTTACTTACGGCCTGACGCGATCGATAGTAATTAGTCACTTTGACTTCCAATAACTCATGTGCTATTCAAGTTAAATGCCTGTAATTAATACCAAGTTAGGTTTACACTAATAGCTTTCTAAAGACATGTCGATCTAAAAAATCGGATGAACCGTTTACATTTTGGAAATTCATTGCTGGGTGCTACCTGATTAATTTACTGTCAGATACTAAACTTTAAACTAATAAATAGATTGAAAATCTGGTTACGCCATCAGAATCATCGTTCAAATCATGGTAATGCACATGTTTCTTTTTAAGGTATCATGATTATTAATTTCTACGTGAACTGTAAAATGTCTGCCATTATGGTTTCACAAAGTCCACCATCTTTGGCGCTCATGGGATACAAAGCTCGTTCATTGACACAAAGCCCATTCCTCGACACAGTGTCAACATGGAATTGCCAACCACGTGGTCGACCTGCACCACGTGCTGGGGCTACCCCTGTTGCTCCAGCTAATGTTGGGCACCATGCGCTTGCTGACGAGCCCCGGCTTGCCGGCCGGCCTGTGCGGCCACGACTTCTCCGAACGAAGAATATTTTCAGGGCGCCACAACTCGCCCTTTCCTCACAATCACTTTCTTTAGTTCTTCAGTGTAGATTCCATATGAAAATGCCAACCACCATCCTGGATAAGCTATGTGGCCACCATGAAGATTAATCGTATTTTACATGAAGTCAATCAAAGCAGATGGGAGTGTGATTTGGTGTGTTCAAAACACATATAATTGTACTTCCTCAGAACGCTTAAGAAGGGTGTAAGGTCATTAATTTAAACGAGCATTAGTGTGGGGCACTGGACATCACTCCCTTAGATGTACAAAAAATAGAGTGAGGCAAAGACGAGATCATGAGAGGAAGAGACTTTGATTTCTAAGATATGTGATGAGGGGTCAGGAGACCTTCACAATCGAGGGAATGATTTTGTAACTGAAATGCCAGAACAGGGCGCAACGAAGTGGACATTATACAACCACCGAGCAAAATCACACAGGAATCAGAAAGAACCAGAAACACGACAAGTAGTTGATCTCCAAGCAATTTTACTAACAATGAATGATGGTAGCACTTCCCTTTCATGTGACGACAACTGAGAAAGGAACATCATACCTTTTAGTGGGACAACAAGTAGAGAGACTCTAAAGTGTAAACAAGACTTTTTTATGGATGGAACCTCCAAGTGCTGTAACAAGCAATTTTCTCAAATTTACACTTTTCTTGCAGACTGAAATTTCAAAGTATGAAACATCTATCCAGTAACATTTGCATTCTTATCAAACAAAACAAATTAGTCACATATTCGTCTTTTAAGCTTTGTTATGAATAATGTAGGAGAATGGAAACCTAAAAGTCACCGCTGATTTCAAATAAGCTGCGATTTCTTCCCTTACTGCTGTGTTCCCGTCGGCTACAATGAATGGCTGCCATATCTTTACGAACAAATCTCTCTGAAGGATAGTGTGCATCCAGACCTGGGTGGTGCTTTGGCGTTCCTTCGACCTGAATATTTTTGTGATGGTTGGCTAGAGATATATTCATCAGCACTGTATATCGCTCAGCTCTCTCAGTTTTTCGTCTATTTTGTAGATAGATCGTTGGAAAATGAGGAAGTCCGAATAAGTCTTTTCAGCTGCTACAGAGGGCACCGTCATACCACCAATGCCGAATATGGCTGCCTTAATAAAAAGAACACGGCCGGCTGCTGATAGATCCACAGCCATACCCACTTTTGTACTTCCATATCTGACTGAAAACGACGTCCATGTATGTCTTCCTTCAAGTCGCCAAAGACATGAAAATCACCCTGTGAAACATCCGGATTGTACAGTGGATGTCGGAGTATTTCCCAACCAAATAAGAGAAGTGTAGCCTTCTTGCGACTGGCAGTGTGGCGTTGGGCGTTGTCGTGCAACAGGATGAGTCCGTCCGATAGCATTTCGAGATCACGAGGGCAAACGGCGAAGCCAGCAATTGAAACATCCCACATACCCCTCGAAAAACAAATCCAAGACTCTTCACACATGTTTCGGTAAGTTAGTATCGACCTTTCTCTTCGATTGCAGAGGCTCTCAGCTCGATTTCCTGGAGTGTGGAACTACAAACAATGTCCAGCGTTATGAAGACACTCTGAAGAAACTGCGACGCGCCGTAATGTCAAAATGTCCAGTCATCATGTTGCACGAAAACTCCCCCCCCCCCCCCCCCACACACACACACACTAACAGTCGGACGAAGATTACGCTTCAGAGATTTGGTTGGTGAACACAGCAACATCCCCCATACAGCTCGGATCTTCCACCGTGTGATTTTCACCTTTTTGGCGACCTGAAGAAAGTCGTGTGGACGTCGGTTTCAGTCGGATGAGAAGGTGCAAGAGCAGGTGCAGTAGTGGATCCGTCAGAGGCCGATCGCGTTCTATGAAACAGGAATTTATAGTCTCATCTCCCAGCGGGATAAATGTCTTACTGCGTGTGGTGAGTAGTTTTGAATGATGGCAGTCCATAGCCCTTTGTGGTGGGTGTTCGGTTTTCATTTGACTGCCCCTTCTACTAGGGCCAACATATGCCAACCATGGGGCAACTTAGCCCAACAGTAGGGGAAATTTTGCCCTAATGGTTTTATCATTTAATTTGGTTACGACATTAGTTATTTAAGTAAAAATGTATCGACGTTAATATTTACAGTTCATTTTAATACAGATTCCCACAACTTCGTGACAAAACGTACAACGTAATTATATTGCAGTAGCAGTTTGACATGAAAGTATGTCCAAAATTTTCCTCAGTCTTCATCGCAAACCTCGATAGAGTCTTGATAGTTCAGACATTCAACACATGAGAAATTAGTTAAAAGTTTTCATCTTGTGCACTGAATCCTTTCATCACCTAGATTGTTTTGGGAAAATGGGTTAAGACACATCTTTCTCTTCTTCATCTATAAGAACCTTCCTAATAAAACCTACTTTCTTTGTGCGCGTTATCTGAGGAGTTTTATCACGTTAGGTAGTTTGACCACGGCTGTTTACTTATACTTGTTTTAGACAATAAGTTATTATGAAGAATATCCATATTTTTTCTTATCTGTCTGCAAAGGCTTCTTGCTACCGTTTTAACTCATCTTCCATTGGAGTGTTTGTCAAAATTGTTGAAGTTCATTTTCGTTTACTTGCTTTCGTTTTTATAGGTTGAGATTTCTCAAGTAGCCTGAACCGTTCAGGTGTTGGAAAGCTCGATTCTTTGGGTGACGTGACGTTCAACTTAACGAACGTTCTTACTGACAGCATAGGCCTGTCATTGTGTTCTTGAGCAGGTGAAGGGCCACTTTCAGCAGTTATATCACAAGCAACAGCATGAGGGTTAGGTATGTCTGTTACAAAGTTGAAAGCCACTGTCAGTATCACTGTCACATGTCACTTTAATTCTAGCCAATATATTTCTGGGCGTAACTACGTTTGCTAGTTCAGTTTTCACAATGCCTTACGGGTTGTATATTGTCACTAGTCGTTCGCTTGCTGTCATCCACACAGTGCACGTTGAGTTTAGAAACTTGTGCATTTCTTTTCGAAGCTATAATACCGTGCCAAACTAACTGCCGGATGATTTCGAATGGAGAGAGCTGAGTATCGTATCAGAAATTCTGAAAACCAGTCAGGTCCGGCCATTCCAAAGTAGATCTTAGATCAGGGTATCGTATTTGACGTCGACAGGCAAACCGCCTAACTTATTTGGGTGAACGGCCAAAATTTGTCACTAGCTTTAGTAAGGTATTCTTCAACTCCGTTTGTCTGTTTGAGTCGAAATATCTGGAAAATTGAGTTTGTTTCAGATAGTTTTTTTTTAGTAGTCACTGAATAAATAAAAATTCCAGAACGTCGTTAGCGAACTTAGTTTTATATATCACTTCCATTATAATTGGTGTTGCTATTAAAAGAGCAAAATTATTAAGTACAACACTACAAAACAGCGAAGGCGAATCTGTCTCTAAACTTTTTGCTATTTCAGAAGGTTCTAAGTCCTTGAATTTGTCACAGTACCTCTTTCACGTATTTGTAGGTATGTTAAACTCTTTGCTCACTTTCCCAACTGATCTTTCACTCCATTTAACTTCTCTCACTGATAATCTCATAGTTACTTCAGAAACTTAGCCTCTTTAATTTTTGTTCCTATAATTTCAAACCAGCCGAAAAAAAAACGGCAGAAGAACGAACAGTAAAACCGTGATGACATTTGAAGATACACGTAGATTTGAAACTTGAAAATATATGTCCTGTGATGTCACACAAGCAGTAATTTCAAATTTATAACACTCGTTTTAGTTTAGTACCTGAAAGCAAGTTATGGATTTTGGAAGAAAAACGAAACCAAGTAAAACATCACACAGATGTTACCGGTTCAAAATCCGTGGAGGACACGATTTGCTTCGATAGTGTTGCAATGAATATGATATAGACTTTGGCTATTTTGGACCTACTAAAGTTAGTAAGATTGAAAGCGGAGCAGGTTGACCAAGTGAGCCGACGTTTCCCTATGTAAATATGCAACTGTGCCCTTTCGCCATGTCGGAACCGTTACAGTTTGTTTACGAAAACATTTTAAAATTTTTTCACCGTATCGCTTGACAAAATAATCTTTATTCTATAAACTTTAATCGTTACAATTACTTTTTCAGTAAGCGCGTTTTCTAGGAGTACACATCAAAATATATTGAGCAAGCCAAATTTAATTTCACTAACAAGAAAATGTGTCATTCCTTGCTCAACAATGTAACAGCACTGGCGCGTTTATGGAAAGCCGACGGTACTATTACCACCAACCTCCTTGGTCTGTAGCATACTCTAACAGCAGTGTAATGAAATTTCACTTATTGTCCACTGTACCCTGTGGCCGCAGGGCCAGGTCACTCGTACTTGTGTGCACTGCAGCCAGTGCTTACAAGTTACGTGCTATTCCTGATTTCTCACGTAGCGCCTATTACACGGTTATTACGTGGCAAGTAACGGTCTTTACGCTTACCTATCTGTGTGAAAAAGTATGATCAACAATGGAAACCTATACTCGGAAATTCTTGTGAAAGTGGAATTCACCGAGGGCAACGAGAGACCAACAGCTCTCGAAATTCAGAACCGGGTATGTAGTATCCACAGCTACGATGCCACAACGTAGGTGCGCTCTGCTAGGTTGGCACTACGACACCAACACCGACGATAGCGCCCTCTAGCCGGCGCTGTGTAGCTCTACTAGCGCCGCTCCAGATTCAGCCCATTTGATTCCGAGCCGACGACCTAGCAACTTAGCTTCTACTCCATAGGGGGCTAGCCATTACAGACTTTGTTACTTCAGTTACTTCAATGATAGTTTGTCCAACTACTAGTGGCTATTAGCGTTGATGCCTATCCAACTTCGCACCCACGTGCTCTTCAGTGCAACGTTACGTATGTCATTGACTAGTATTCTGTATTAAATGTTCTGTAAAGTTAAACGCAGTACCGAAGCATTTCACCTTTTCCCGCTCCTATTCACTTCCTACATTCGGCTTACCCTTCAGTTTACAGGAGCAGACCCAAGTGCCGCCTTCCAGGCGGCATACAAAAGGGTAACTACCTGATGAAAAATTGTAAGAGATCAGGTAGACAGAATGTAATTTAACACTATCGAGTCGGTCTACTATTTCAAACTTTGCCGTAGCTTAGTGGACGAGCGAGTAACCCGTGAATGTGCTGGTAGCATTCTGTTAACATAAGCAAGAGGCTCTGTCTCTCAGTAAACCATTAACCCAATCGAACGCAAGTTGACAACTGTGCATGTCTTTAACATCCTCATGGAATTTCCAAATGAAGTAAAATAAATCCCCGTTACAGACTTCTTAACGAGGTCTAGGCAGATTTTTATCCGTTTACCATCCCAAATGGAGTAAGATCTATCAAAATGGAAGTTAAAAAAGCGATACCGTCCGTAATGAGTGTTGCGAGCTATTAATCATACATTATGTACCCGAGGAAACTATCAGCATGCTTCATATATAATGAAATAGACCACATTTATCAGATCTTCCCCAGGCGAAAACTCCATATTGAACTCAAAGTAGAGCACAACTTTCTGTCTTCGTAGCAGGAATGAGTAGAGAACCTGATGGAAACGGTGCCACGTCAGAAAAAAGTAATTCAGTTGCGGTTAATGATCCGGACCGAGCGAGGTGGCGCAGTGGTTAGACACTGGACTCGCATTCGGGAGGACGACGGTTCAATCCCGCGTCCGGCCATCCTGATTTAGGTTTTCCGTGATTTCCCTAAATCGCTCCTGGCAAATGCCGGGATGGTTCCTTTCAAAGGGCACGGCCGACTTCCTTCCCCGTCCTTCCCTAATCCGATGAGACCGATGACCTCGCTGTCTGGTCTCCTTCCCCAAACCAACCAACCAACCAACCAACCAATGATCCGGAGATATGCTGGAACACTATAATGATACGTGCCTTTCCGCCTCTAGGCGTACGCTACCTGCCAAAAGTTTAAGATCACAAACGATGAAACGTATATATTTTAATGTACAATCAAATTGTACAAATGAAATAGAACAACAAAACATTCTCTCTTTCTGCCACTAAGTGCAATACAGTTTGGTTTAGATTTAACCTCTTCAAAGTGTAAACCCTTTGCGCACAGAAGAGCTACTCAAATTCTAGGCGTTCTGGAGGTAAGATTTTGCACAGATTTTTGCAGATATTACAATCCAACATATGTGTCAATTACTCCATAGATCTTAAACATTATATGACCTCACGTTTCTAACCTCCCTGTCAAGTAAATCCCTTAAGAATTTAATCTGATTTAAGTCTGGTGACTTACTTGGCCAAAACATATTCTTCAGTTCTCATCAAATCTCTTTTCTATTGTCATAGCTCCTGCACAATTTAGAAACATATATGGAACCATTGAACGCTGCACAACAAGCTCACAACCTATAAGTTTATTGCCAGATTAAACTGCATTGTTGATCACTATCCTGTGATATTCTTCCATCGTTAATGTTCCATTAATTCCTACTAGACCACCGACTTCATCAATCGTGAAACATCTTCACTCCACGACCAATCCTCCACCAAAGTTCACCTTTGGCGTCACACACTGACTCTTCATGCGTTTTCCACGAAGTCGATGAACAAACATTCGACGACGGCTTCCAAATAATTCAATCTTAGATACGTCCGTGAATAACATCTGGGACTACTGATGCGCGCTCCAGATTTTATGTTACTGTACCTACTGCAATCGTTTCACCTGTCTTTTTTTTTTGTGGTCTTCCTGACGCAGAGCTACAAATACAGCATGTTTTTCACTTCCATTCTCCTACTTCCGTCCGATTAGGGAGTAATAGGCTATGAACCTGATTACGTATACGAACACACCCCAGATGCACACAGTGGACATTGAACTAATGCGAATTGATGTCTTAGTTAAAAACACATTAGTGTTGTTGTGGATACTCATCAGCACTCCGCTATGCGAACTACCAACCAAATATACAACAGACGGGCTTAGTCTCTGCATTTTATACTTGTTTTATTACTAGAATGTGGATACGATACAATATTCGGAACGCAATTCCTGTTTTAACCCCAAGTCCATAGCTGTGACAGGTGATCAAAAACTTTTAACGAGCAGTGTAAGTGGAGAGATTGAAACAATTTAGGAACAGGGAATGCTGTGCCACTACCTGATAGTGAAGCTTGGCTAGTAGTGTAGGTGAAGATGATAGCACAGATAATAGAAGCAGTGTCGAAGAAACGAACAGTAAATGACCCGACCGACAAAGTGACATTGCAACTGCATTCGCACGGTTTACATCGGACAACAGTGAAATGTCCACAGTGGAGGTCGTTCAGGGCGATGTGATGGGAAGTACTACGGGGTCAAGACTAAAAGTGCGATTATTGGTACAAACATCGGAGGTATCTGCAGATTCACAATCTGAAACAACAGAACACTCACAGACGGACACGACTGAGTCTGCTGGTGCAAGAAAGCTGAGCAAAATTTCGACTGAAAAGTCCAAAAGTATAAATCCTGCAACGAGTAATGAAGAGGGGCACAATGATGTTAACAAACTGCCCTCAACAACAGCCAATAGTGATCTAGGAGAAAGCGAATTGAATGATACAACAATGTCTTGCGTGGAAGCGATATGCCATGTCGAAGAACAACGGTCTGCAGAAAATCGTATAAGAGGAAATAACGTAGAGGCACTCACCATTGTAGGGTCAAGTAAGAAGAAGCGGAAATACAGACATAGAGAGGCGGAGCCTAATCTCAGTTCTAAATTCAATCGTGTTACAAGATAGAGAACAAGAAGTGTAGATAACATATCCGAAAATATATAATTCACAATCACAAAAGACAGTAATTTCCAATCAAGATTATAGAATGTGTTCTTTAAATATCAAAGAAATATCAGCTAAGCTAAAGCTGACGCGTCTCCAACGGTTCTTATACGCGGCAGGAAGTCGAAAGTAACAATCGAAATGAAATTGCAGGATCAAATGCAATTCTCAGCACATCTGAAATAGTAGGTAGGGCGATATTAACAAAAGACAGTATTCAGATAGCATAAACTGAGACTCTTAAGCGGTAGAGGAGTCTCAGCGAAATTAACTGATATAGTCTTCGTGAATGTATGCCCTTCATCCGAGAGCAGTCGTAGAGAGATGAGGGCTGAGTGATTTAATCAGGAACGTATATGTTTTACGTGGACCACATTTGTTTTATGGTGATTTTATCTCTTGTACTGACAAGAAGACCGAATTCTAAATTATTCATAGAACTCGAATATATGCTCAGAAATTTAAATATAATTGAGAAGTGGGATGCAACAAATGCAGACTAATTAATGTACACCTATTCTACTGGTCATTCAGCGAGCAGAATGGGCCCATTTGCATCTTGCAAGACTTAGTACGTAACTTCACAACATCGGAATTCTACCTTGTAAATTTTTCCGATCATTGTGTTTAAATCAAAGAATCAAACAGAAACAAACCACTTTCATAGGAAAAAGATACTAGAAATTAAATTTAATACTACCTGACTTGGCAATGAGGCCAGCGCCCATGTCGCAGTGGTGACAACGGTTCCCGTCAGATCATCGAAGTTAAGCTATGTCGAGCATCACTTGCAGTTGGACTGGTGACCGTCCGGGTCTGCCGATCGCTGATGGCAAGCGAGGTGCACTCAGCCCCTGTGAGGCCAATTGAGGAGCTACTTGACTGAGAAGTAGCGGCTCCGGTCTTGAAACCTGACTACGACCGGGAGAACGGTATGCTGAACTCGTGGCGTTCCATACCTGCATCGAGTGAATGCTATCGAGTGAGGGTGATACGGTTGTCGGTCGGCCCCTTTGGCCTTCCGACGCCTGTTCAGACGGAGCTTACTTACAGAACAGGAATTTAGAATTGTGGTGCTGGAAACCTTGAAGACTTGCGTCACTAGCGCAAGGAAATAATCGAGCGGATCGAATTTGTCGGTAGAACATAAGACACCTATCTAAGGTAAGGAGGCAGGCTAGACTTGATTATTCAACAACGTTTTCTTTTCTGCTTTGGTTTGAATGATTAAGTACATACACCAAATAACTCACTTTTTACACTAATAGACAAAATAATAGAGTGACACTACAACAAAGGACTGTTATAATAATAATAATAATAATAATAGCACCACCCAACACTCTTTCCACTCACTTTTCCATGAACCTCTCCACAAAACATTTAAACCAAAACAAAACAAATCCGTGGATGTATACTCTCTCTCTCTCTCTCTCTCTCTCTCTCTCTCTCTGTCTCGTTCACACACACACACACGCACACAGAAAGAGAGAGAGAGACAGAGAGAGAGAGATAAATATAACAGCAATGGATAGACTTTAGTTTTCCGCATATACTTCGTTAGGCCTGCAACATACACGTGTATGTAAATAAACCAAATAGGATGAGATACACAGTGAACTCAAAGTAGTCATGTCTATATTACTGTTATGTCTATATTAGTGACGAAAGATTGATAGTGCATCACGACAACGAGGGCAAACAAAATGAAAAATGGGAAGATAAATGTTCGAAACACCAAAACGTACTATGTTTCGTAGAGTGGTAGTGCGGCCTCCATGACACCAGATGAGAAGAAACACCGATACCAACTAAAAACATGGAGAACCGTAAGTAATCACACATTTATGTAAAAACCGAAAGGTGAACTGTTTTATAATCTACGAATAATACATATCAAAACAAAAGTGTCTGGTAATTGTATAATTATAGATCCCGTTGATGTTGCCTTAAAGTGAAAACAGGTGAAACGCTTCTGGGAGAATAAAATACAGTGCAGCAAGAGAAGGGGTTTTTTATTTGCGGCAGAGGATCGTCAGGCAAGTAGACTTGAAATCCATGATGACTTAGGCAAAGTATTACAGCTGGACGGACAGTAATTGTTACCCACAACAATAAATACTCGAGATCTACTGCTAGATCTTGTTTCAGACTAACACAACACCCAGAGAACCAATTGGTGCTCGATTTCGTAAACTGTTAGCGCGAGCATACAGCTACATCCCGAGTGAAGAGTCGATATGATGCAGAAAGGAAAACTAGTGAAAGAGTTTATCTCACCCTAAGTGTACTACGTAGCTTCCGTTTTGCCAGTACCAGTGCCTATAGCGTAATCTCTACGACCAACGACTGGATATTTAGCATTCAGTGGAAATATTTTCGAAGTAAAATACGGCCCACTAATATTACCCTTTGATGAAGGTGGGATCGCGTTAATAGATACTGACGCAAAATTTAACGCATTACAATTACACAATGTTCTCAAAATAACAACATTCAGC
The DNA here is from genome assembly GCF_021461385.2 of Schistocerca piceifrons. Lineage (NCBI taxonomy): Eukaryota > Metazoa > Arthropoda > Insecta > Orthoptera > Acrididae > Schistocerca > Schistocerca piceifrons. The sequence continues at coordinate 558,634,708 of NC_060149.1, forward strand.
CTTACGAACTGGAAAAGTGTACTTATAAAAGCAGTTCAGCCTGAAAGCAAAGAAGGTGGCAAATAGATTCGAAGCTGAACTTCCTCACAACCACAGCAGTCGAGAGCAGATGTAACCCAGGGAGACAAAATGTGATCGCAAAGAATGGTTGAGTCCTAACAGAAAGGAAGCTAAGTAAGCTCATGACAACTGGCCTGAGGTGTGGAAGAACATTCACACCAACCAGTTTTCATCTTATATTAGTACAACATGGTATACAGTCTTCACTGAAACGATTCCAGTATGCACAAATCTACAGTGATCTTGGAAATTTGCCCAATTGCCATAAATATAATAAATGGGTACACTTATGCAGCTATTCACATGTGACAACACTCGTTCGCATCTGGGAAAATGCTCAACAAAACTAGCATTACTACTGAGGACGGCAACACAATATTTTAAGCGACAAGATGTTGTGGGACCAGACCAAAAGGAATGGCCTGACCAGAAAGACAGTATACTAATCTTGCTTTCGGACCAATTCGTACACTATGCCATAACATCAGAAAAACTAAGTTCAACGGAATTTAAGTGTAAACCACATTACACTATAAACTGTAGAAAAAGCGGCATTATCAAAATAATTTTCCAGACTACGCAAAAGGGTGGTATTCCTACATCTTACAAGGGGAAGGCCTCAGACACGGCCAACCGATTGGGTGCAAATTTTGCGGGTCGCTTGTGTACAGCCTAAAACGAAGGACTCTTAGATATTTTGGGTCAACACTCCCGCAATTTTGAGAAAATCGCCCCTAAAGGTTATGACGAGCAATCGACTCAAAATTGGAGGGATCAATAGAAAATTGTAAATAGAGCATTTTTCATCATCAGGTATGGGGTCCGCAAACGCAAACTTTTCCAGAAATCGAGGAAAGAAACTTCTACAACTGCCGCTTCTGTACCCACGTGGTAAACGCTTTTCGCCGGCACTTCGGAAGCAGTGTAGCTGTCAAAAGATTGCATTCATTACATGTTCTTGGTGCCGTGAGTATATTTGTTTCGAATGTTTATATGACAAGTACCACCCATCTAGTTGATCTCAAAGTGAGGACACGTAACAGTGACTGGAAGAATGGTTCAAATGGCTCTGAGCACTATGGGACTTAACTTCTGTGGTTATCAGTCCCCTACAACTTAGAACTACTTAAACCTAACCAACCTATGGACATCACACACATCCTTGCCCGAGGTAGGATTCGAACCTGCGACCGTAGCAGTCGCGCGGTTCCGGACTGCGCGCCGAGAACCGCTAGACCACCGCGGCCGGCTGACTGGAAGAACCATTGTAACGTGACCTGGAGTAACATTTAAGGTGTTGACCATCCCAAGACTGGACTCGCATTCGGAAGGACGACGGTTCAATCCCGCGTCCGGCCATCCTGAGTTAGGTTTTCCGTGATTTCCCTAAATCAATCCAGGCAAATGCCGGGATGGTTCCTTTGAAAGGGCACGGCCGACTTCCTTCCCCATCCTTCCCTATTCCGATGAGACCGATGACCACGCTATCTGGTCTCCTTCCCCAAACCAACAAACCAACCAACCATCCCAAGAGGTTTGAGAAATTTATTTGCGTACCTTATTATTATCATTCCTTATTGATTTACTTACCTTATTAACCCTCCTATCCCTATCAATTGAGATATGGAAAAATACAAACGAAAAGAAGAACATCCGGTAGGTTTCTTTGAGATTTGAGCGCGGGTTCTCCGATTCCCAGCCACTTACCCTGGCCGTTGGGCTATCTTTTTTTCTTTTTTTCTCTTTTTGATCTCATTTTGTTTGCTTTCGTTCGTTGCACCTGCTCGGGGCGGACGTCGTAAGAGATCCATTTAAGTTCGTTGTTGATTGATTAACTCATTTTTTTTTTATTACAGAGGCAGCTAACCCCCTGACCGAACACGCTGAGCTACTGTGCCGGCGATATCGATTCTGTCGATGAGAAGCGGTTACCAAGTGGTTACAGAACGGCAGTTGTAAAAGTTTCTTACCTCGATTTCTGGAAAAGTATGCGTTTGCCGACCCATTACTGGTGATGAAAAATGCTCTATTTACAATTATCTATCGATCCCTCCAATCTTGAGTCGATTGCTCGTCGCAACCTTTAGGAGAGATTTTCTCAAAAACGCGGGGGTGTTGACCCAAAATATCTTATATTCGTTCGTTTTAAGTTGTACACAAGCGACCTGCCAAATCTGAGCCGAATCGGTTGGCCGTGTCTGAGGCCTTTCCGTTGTTAGTCATGAAAGCCAGTGTATAGGTTGCTGAGTCCCTTTAAACATTATTTTGTATTTAAGATTAATAGCTTTTTGCCAATTGCGTTACCTCTATTTTAAATGGAAATTACGCACTCGAGGTAAGATAAAGATGGTGATAATAAAAAATTGCTACAATGAACGAAAAGAATTTTAATGTGATTTATTTTTTTCCCTTGACATAAAACAGAAACATCAGTTTCTAAAGGTGACGAATTGACTGGATTTAGACTACATTTCAGAATTCTTTGCATTTACAAAGAAGCACAAACTGTATTATTAGAACAAAGACTGGTTTCAGAAAGGGTAGAAAATACTTTACATTTCAAGAGCGAATAAATACACAGTCATGAGAATGACTTTTTATTAAGTTCCAGAGAAAAACTTTATTATCGTTTAATTTCAAATTTCAGGTTACGTAAATAAGAAAAAAGAAGTTGTCACACCAAAGGATATAGTTACATCAGTTAATTTCTTTAAGGTTCCGAGAAAACTGTTGTGTTTTGACAAACAAGATAAAAGACACAGAAGCCAGGCAAAGAAGGGCTAATGAACGTGAGCTAATCTACATGATTACTCTGCAATTGACAATTAAGTCCCTGGCAGGGGATTGATTGAGCCACCTGCAAGCTGTTTCTCTACCGTTCCACTTTTGTACGGCGCGCGAGAGAAGCAAGCACTTAAATCTCTATGTCCGAGCTTTGATTTCTCTTACTTTATCATGCTGGTCACTTCTGCCTAAGTAGGTATGCATAAAAATAATATTTTTGCAATCGGAGGATCAATTTGGCGATTGAAATTTCACTAGAAGATCCTGCCGTAAGGAAAAATGCTTCTGTTTTAACGATTGCCACCCCAATTCACGTATGATGTCCGTGGAACTGTCTCTCCTTTTTCGTTATAATACAAAACAAGCTGCCCTTCTTTGAACCTTTTTGATGTACTCCGTCAGTCCCATCTGATGGGGATCCCACACGACACAGCTGTACTCTAGAAGCGGATTGACAAACCTTGTGTAAGCAGTCTCTTTAGCAGACCTGCTACATTTTCTAAGTGTACTGCCAGTAAATCGCAGTTTATAGTTTGCTTTCTCCACAACATGTTATCGTTCCATTTAAAGTTATTCGTGATTGTAATTCCTAAGCATTTAGCTGGATTTATGGCCTTCATATTTGTGTGATTCAAAATGTAACCGAAATTTAACTTATTTCTTTTAGTGCTCATGTAGATGACTTCACACTTTTCATTATATAGAATCTATTGCCACTTTTCGCACCATGCAGATATCTTGGCTAAATCATTTTGCAATTGGTTTTGATCATTTGATATTTTTACAAGATGATAAATGACAGCATCGTTTGTTAACAGTTTAAGACGGCTGTTCAAATTGTCTCCTACGTCCTTTATGTTGATCAGGAACGGCAGAGCGCCAGTAACACTTCCATGGGAATCGTCAGATACTATTTCTGTTTTACTCGATGTCTTTCCGTCAATAACTACGAACTGTACGCTTTCTGACAAGAGCTCACGAATCCAGTCGCCCAACTGAGGTAATACCCCGTAGGCATGTCATTTCATTACAAATCTCTTGTAGGGAACAGTGTAAAAAGCCTTCTGAAAATGAAGAAATGTGTAACCAATTTGACATCCTCTGTCAATAGCACTCATTACTTCGTGAGAATGAAGAGCTAGTTTTGTTTCATAAGAACGATAACGCTGAATCCTTTATATCTGTCCATAAATCGTTTTCTTCGAGGTAATTCATAATGTTCGGACACAGCATATGTTCCAAAATCCTACTACAAATCGATAGTAGTTATATGGGTCTGTAATTTAGAAGATTACTCCTATTTCCTTTCATGGTCATTGGTGTGACTTCTGTAACTTTCAGTATTTAGATACGGATCGTTCGACGAGCGAGCGGTTGTATATGATTCGTAAGTATGGAGCTATTGTATCAGCATACTGTGAAAGCACCCTCACCGACATATAATCTGGACCGGAGACCTTGGCTTTCATAAGTTATTTAAGATGCTCCGTTGCACCAAGGATATTTACTTCGAAGTTACTCATGCTGGCAGTTGTTTTCAATTCTGATTCTGGAATATTTCCTTCGCCTTCTTTAGTGAAGGAGTTCCTGAAAACCGTGTTTAGTAAGTCTGCTTTAGTGGGATCGTCATCAGTGAAATCTCCATTGTTATCGTTCAATGAAGGTATTGATTACGTCTTGCTGTTGGTAAACTTTACATATGGCCAGAATCTCTTAGGGATTACTGCGCGACTTTGATACAGAGTTCTGTTGTGGAAGCTATTAAAAGCATCTCGCATTGAAATTCGCTCTAAATGTCGAGCTTCTGTAACACGTCTGTACTTTAGAAGGCAATAAAGGGGACGTAAGGAGGCCCAAAAAAACTTAAAATATTGAATAAAGACTAACTTTCCTTCTTTTCCAACATCAGTCAGTGAGATTCACGATTAATTCATAATTCGAGATTCACTCTCATTTTCAGTGTAATATTTCTTGTTTCAACTTTTCGTGTTTCTTACCTTTTCTACCAAACTAGGACGGAAATCGTGACTTGAAATTTACATAGTATAACAAAGACGGGGCTTACTTGTTTTATTAGTGCAGCTCACGGTGTAAGCATTGTAAGCCTTGGAGCTGATGTAACCCTCTCAGGAGAGATGCAGTTAGGCTCGTGTCAAAGCCCGAGACCTCAGGAGGACTGAAGGCGCCTGCTTTCAGAGAGGAGCAGGCCAAAAATGCGGCCACCCGCCTCCTTGAATGGATTCCGAGGCGGACGCTCGGGTCAAGGTACACGCTGGCCGTAAGCCAATCCGAGGCTTTCAGCCCTCGAAACGAGACGTACCACCCACCGAGAGCGCATCAAAGCAACAACGAGGCGAGAGGCGCCGCTCTCCAGCTTTGTGCTCACGCGACAGCTCACTCCGCCCTTTCGTCTCCGCCTCGTCCACACTGTGCTGTTCCCAGTGACATTCCCGCTATTATACGCCGCCTACCACTTTTACACTCTTCCTTTGGTGTCTGTCGAAAACAGAGAGGCTAACATATTTTTCCTCAGGCGTGATCAACCTCATAGATTGTCCTGAATCACGGCAAACTCTTTCACGGTGTAACTAAGAAAGCTAGTAGTATTCCATTCGTTCTTGGAAGACACAGCCAAGATGAAATTAAAAACGATAAAACGTTGAAGCTGATACAATAAGCAATACGTAACAAATCACTTAGAAAATAGTACGTAATCAGAAAAAAGGTTTCACAGTTTCCAATATGAATCATGCAGTTTGTGCTGTCGCGTACACTGTAATGAAATCTCCTAACAGAGCAAACGTGAGTGCCAGAGCGGAACTCAAGCTCGCAGTGCGCCTTTCTCTTCCGCAGACAATGATATTACCGAATTACCTGTTCAGTAACAGATCACTACATGCATACAGGTACATATATACTCGGTAAGTCATTGTGCACTCTGTAGATGAGGGCAGTAACTACCAAAATTTACAAATTACTGTCTGATACCATTCGTGTATTGAGTGAGGGAAGGATGACTGCCTACATACCTCCGTACCCACCCTAATCTCTCTTATCTCATTCTCATTGTCCCTATGAAATACACTCCTGGAAATGGAAAAAAGAACACATTGACACCGGTGTGTCAGACCCACCATACTTGCTCCGGACACTGCGAGAGGGCTGTACAAGCAATGATCACACGCACGGCACAGCGGACACACCAGGAACCGCGGTGTTGGCCGTCGAATGGCGCTAGCTGCGCAGCATTTGTGCACCGCCGCCGTCAGTGTCAGCCAGTTTGCCGTGGCATACGGAGCTCCATCGCAGTCTTTAACACTGGTAGCATGCCGCGACAGCGTGGACGTGAACCGTATGTGCAGTTGACGGACTTTGAGCGAGGGCGTATAGTGGGCATGCGGGAGGCCGGGTGGACGTACCGCCGAATTGCTCAACACGTGTGGCGTGAGGTCTCCACAGTACATCGATGTTGTTGCCAGTGGTCGGCGGAAGGTGCACGTGCCCGTCGACCTGGGACCGGACCGCAGCGACGCACGGATGCACGCCAAGACCGTAGGATCCTACGCAGTGCCGTAGGGGACCGCACCGCCACTTCCCAGCAAATTAGGGGCACTGTTGCTCCTGAGGTATCGGCGAGGACCATTCGCAACCGTCTCCATGAAGCTGGGCTACGGTCACGCACACCGTTAGGCCGTCTTCCGCTCACGCCCCAACATCGTGCAGCCCGCCTCCAGTGGTGTCGCGACAGGCGTGAATGGAGGGACGAATGGAGACGTGTCGTCTTCAGCGATGAGAGTCGCTTCTGCCTTGGTGCCAATGATGGTCGTATGCGTGTTTGGCGCCGTGCAGGTGAGCGCCACAATCAGGACTGCATACGACCGAGGCATACAGGGCCAACACCCGGCATCATGGTGTGGGGAGCGATCTCCTACACTGGCCGTACACCACTGGTGATCGTCGAGGGGACACTGAATAGTGCACGGTACATCCAAACCGTCATCGAACCCATCGTTCTACCATTCCTAGACCGGCAAGGGAACTTGCTGTTCCAACAGGACAATGCACGTCCGCATGTATCCCGTGCCACCCAACGTGCTCTAGAAGGTGTAAGTCAACTACCCTGGCCAGCAAGATCTCCGGATCTGTCCCCCATTGAGCATGTTTGGGACTGGATGAAGCGTCGTCTCACGCGGTCTGCACGTCCAGCACGAACGCTGGTCCAACTGAGGCGCCAGGTGGAAATGGCATGGCAAGCCGTTCCACAGGACTACATCCAGCATCTCTACGATCGTCTCCATGGGAGAATAGCAGCCTGCATTGCTGCGAAAGGTGGATATACACTGTACTAGTGCCGACATTGTGCATGCTCTGTTGCCTGTGTCTATGTGCCTGTGGTTCTGTCAGTGTGATCATGTGATGTATCTGACCCCAGGAATGTGTCAATAAAGTTTCCCCTTCCTGGGACAATGAATTCACGGTGTTCTTATTTCAATTTCCAGGAGTGTATATACGAAGGGAACGGCGCGAATGTCGCACAGTCTTTATTGCATTTCGGTTCTCTAATTGTCCCAGTACGATTTCTGCATAACAATGCCATCTTTCTTCCAAAGATTGCCATTTAAGTTCCCTGAGCATCTATGCCACAATTTCACTCTATTTTGATCCTAGTACCGTGTCTCAGATATCGTTCTATGTCTACTATCATGCCTAGTTGATAAAGATACCAGACGTTGATGCAATGCTCTAGAATTTATAAGATACCTTTTCATTATGCATAGCACTAGCGTAGAGCACTTCCGAGAAATCTAGGTCTTCTACCTTCCCTAATACTGATTCTGTGTGCGCATCTCGTTTTATATCAGTTATTGGTTCTGCTCCTAACGTGCTCCGAGTTCCTCACCACTACTCTTGTAATCAGACACTATAGAGTTCTTTCTCTTGCCTTCATACACATTCAAAGGGAACTTCCGTTCATTACATCCAGTATTCAGTTCACCATGGAAAAAGAAAGACAAAATAAATACATTTCTTGGATATAACAATAGAGAGAGACAACAATAAGCACGAACTGAGCGCCGCCAGTCCTATGTCACCGTAAGCAGTGAGCATGCTTCAGCGACCACTATATGGTGCGGTATGGTACGTTGTATGCCACGAGGGTCTTCCCTTGACCTCCCGGATCGTGATGATGGTAAAATCTATATAGAAAAAACCCACAGACCCAAAGCGTTCTGTTCCCAATGAGATGCGTGTCAGTTTAGGTGGAACAGTTGTTAGTGGGCAACGTCTGGGGAAACTGCCGCATCTCAGTTGTAAATTCTTTCCCAGGCCAACGGGACTCTGACAAAACGGGCGCTTACTCCCCTAGCTGCTCGTGGGGCTTCCATGAAGCCTAAATGTCTTTCTTCTACTCCCAGGGGTTCGGGTGGTCCACTGGGTACTAACACCCAACCCTCAGTGAGATCTTGTTGCCCTGAGACGCCTGCGCCTATGAAGGTATCCAGTCTTAGGAACGAATCATATCCTGTGGTTAATAATGTAAGAGGGCCGTTTGATAAGAAATGCAGTACTTTCTTTCTCGGACAGTTTCGTTGAAGAAATGCGCAATTTGTTGTCTGACATAGTGGAATATTTCCGTTTCTGCTCCTACAATGTCATGAAGTTCCGATGTACGTAATGTTCAAAATAGTGTCTGTTGTGGATTGGCAAGAGAGTCAACCCACTATGAGAGGAAGCCGAAAGGCACGCGTTTTAACTCACGCAGGCTGGCGTGGGGTCTGGAACAGGACAAGGAAGTTAGACTTTAGCAAAAATGGACGTAGCTGTTGGAATACTTAACTTTAATCCGTAAATGGTGAACGTCGCTCTTGACGGTACATTATTCACAATCTCAACAGTAACTGGTAATGGCGCCTTGCTAGGTCGTAGCAAATGGCGTAGCTGAAGGCTATGTTAACTATCGTCTCGGCAAATGAGAGCGTAATTTGTCAGTGAACCATCGCTGGCAAAGTCGGCTGTACAACTAGGGCGAGCGCTAGGAAGTCTCTCTAGACCTGCCGTGTGGCGGCGCTCGGTCTGTAATCAGTGATAGTGGCGACACGCGGGTCCGACGTATACTAACGGACCGCGGCCGATTTAAGGGCTACCACCTAGCAAGTGTGGTGTCTGGCGGTGACACCACAGTGTCTGCAACGGAGGTGTGTTCCAAGCGGAGATCTGTCATAGAGTTTCTTTTGGCGAGAAACAAGAAGATCACAGATATTGATAGGTGGTTGCAAAATATCTGCGAAGACCTGGTAGTGAACGAAAGGACGGCGAATCGTTGGCGAGGCGTCTGCAATCATCGCAACAAGGTCGCGCGTGTCGGTCAGGCGCACATAGCTGTGTCTCCTCCAGTGTTGGAACCTGCGGACACTCACTCTGGGTGATCAACGGATGACGAACACCTTGTTGCTCAACGGGACGTCTCTATTGGTAGTGATGCCTCACTCATTCGCCAGATGGAGTACTCAAAAGTGTGTGACCGCTGGGTCCTCGCGACCTATAGGAAGACCACAAAGACCAACGAAGGCTCATGTGTGTGGAACTGTTTGCGAGTTAGGGGAGAATGAGGTAACTGTGAACACTTAAGGGACAACTGAAATAAAACAAAATCGGATAAAGTTACTAATTCTTTTCATTAGCTGAAACTTTACTTAAACGAGGCTGTCTTAAGATCGATTAATCAATGTAGACGAACTCTAACAAGAAAACTAAACTTTTGTGTCCGGTATTACCTCACAGAGCATGGGGTGTACAGAGGATGTTTGGGATAATCACGGACATAGCCTAGTTATCATACACTACTGGCCATTAAAACTGCTACACCAAGAAGAAATGCAGATGATAAATGGGTATTCACTGGACAAATATATTATACTAGAACTGACATGTGATTACATTTTCATGCTATTTGGGTGTATAGATCCTGAGAAATCAGTACCCAGAACAACCACCTCTCGCCGTAACAACGGCCTTGATACGCCTGGGCATTGAGTCAAACAGAGCTTGGATGGCGTGTACAGGTACAGCTGCCCATGCAGCTTCAACACGATACCACAGTTCATCAAGAGTAGTGACTGGCGTATTGTGACGAGCCAGCTGCTCGGCCACCACTGACCAGACGTTTTCAATTGGTGACATATCTGGAGAATGTGATGGCCAGGGCAGCAGTCGAACATTTTCTGTATCTAGAAAGGCCCTACAGGACCTGCAACATGAGGTCGCGCATTATCCTGCTGAAATGTAGGATTTTGCCGGGATCGAATGAAGGGTAGAGACACGGCTTCTAACACATCTGAAATGTAACATCCACTGTTCAAAGTCCCATCAATGGAAACAAGAGGTGACCGAGATGTGTAACCAGTGGCACCCCATACCATCACGCCGGGTGATACGCCAGTATGGCGATGACGAATACACGCTTCCAATGTGCGTTCACCGCGATGTCGCCAAACACGGATGCCACCATGATGATGCTGTAAACAGAACCTGGATTCATCTGCAAAAAGTTACGTTTTGCCATTCGTGCACCCAGGTTCGTTGTTGAGAACGCCATCGCAGGAACTCCCGTCTGTGATGCAGCGTCAAGGGTAACCGCAGCCATGGTCTCCGAGCTGATAGTCCATGCTGCTGCAAACGAACGTCGTCAAACTGTTCGTGCAGATGGTTGTTGTTTTGCGAACGTCCCCATCTGTTGATTCAAGGATCGAGACGTGGCTGCACGATCCGTTACAGCCATGCCTGTCATCTCGACTACTAGTTATATGAAGCCGTTGGGATCCAGCACGGCGTTCCGTATTACCCTCCTGAACCCACCGATTCCATATTCTGCTAACAGTCATTTGATCTCGACCCACGCGAGCAGCAATGTCGCGATACGATAAACCGCAATCGCGATAGGCTACAATCCGACCTTTATCTAAGTCGGAAACGTGATGGTACTCATTTCTCCTCCTTACACGAGGAATCACACCAACGTTTCACCAGGCAACGCCGGTCAACTGCTGTTTGTGTATGAGAAATCGGTTGGAAACTTTCCTCATGTCAGCACATTGTAGGTGTCGCCACCGGCGCCAACCTTGTGTGAATGCTCTGAAAATCTAATCATTTGCATATCACAGCATCTTCTTCCTGACAGTTAAATTTCGCGTCTGTAGTACGTCATCCTCGTGGTGCAGCAATTTTAATGGCCAGTAGTGTATAAGTCACAGATAAATCCTCTTGACGCACTTTCACAACTCGTGCATTTCTCTTCAGTGGGAGGATCTTTATATTTTTCTTCTCTAATCAGGCAATAACATTCATTCTTCATCGCAGCTCCTTACTAACCCTTTTCTTCTTGTGTGGTATGTCTTTTCTTTGAACCTTCAATTAAACGTTATCATCTGCAAGTACTTGAAGGTTCTTCAACTCCTTTCCACCTTTATTGTGGAACGTACAGTCTTTTCACTTTCTTTCATTTGATTCTCATTGTTTGTTTGTATCTTCTGCTTTTCCTAATTTAGGTTTCATAGGAGAAATGGTTATTACAGCTAAATGTCATTTTCTGACTTTTTTTACCTTTAGAATGTGCAGTTTGGGAACATTAGGCCTAAAAATACCTTCAAGTGGAACTGATTTGTCCAAAGCAGTTACGAGGGTCACTGGCCCCTGCAGCACACTTAATGTCGATAATAGGCCTATCTGCCTACCAAGTGTTACTGCTCTTTGCACATTTGATATCACATCTACGAACTGCTCTTAAAATTTATTTGTATCTTGTGGCCAAATACCATCTCCCCGGAATCCGTTTGCCGCTTTCTCTATACCTCTGATTTGTCTGAATGCCTTAGTTAAAAAATTCTAAAACTTCATACTGCGTAATTCATCATTCTACATTTGAAGCTGTGTACAAGTCGCATTCTCTTCTGCATCAAGCCCTGACGGGTCAAAAACATGTAACGTCAAGTGGTTGCATACGATGTGACGTATTTAGTAGAAGGGATAACAATATTATTCCATTCTGGCGAAAAAGTAGAGAACAGGGAAGGCTAACGTGACTTTCATGACTGTCTACAATAAGTAGAACCTTGGAGCAGATTGTCAACTGTCACCTTGCTTGGATCTCACAATCCAGACAGCTCCTTAGTCGCTTTGAGGGTGGTTTTAGGAGATATCGCTCCATTTTTAATAACCAAGCCCTCCTCGAAGCAGCCTTACAAAAGGCTTTCTTGGGCCATCAGGATAATACCTAGCAGTGTATTTCATCAGGCAACTCCGTGAATAGGGCTTTCGAGGATGTCTCCCCGTCCTTCTTCTCACCCTGCTATTTTAGACATCAAGTTGGTGACGTCCTCTCTGACCGCTTTGAGCAGGATAACGGTATCCCTCATGGTAGCGCTTTAGGTATGACTTTCTTTGCCATATATATTAACAGTACCACGTCCATTGTTAAATGTCCCGTCCATTGTCCTTTGTTTTTTGATTTCTCTGACTTCTTTCTCTCCTAGAGTCTTGCAATAACAAATCGTCGCCTTCCGTTGTGGCCGAATGGTTCTAGGCGCTTCAGTCTGGAACTTCGCGACCGCCACGGTCGCAGGTTCGAATCCTGCCTCGGGCATGGATGTGTGTGATGACCTTAGGTTAGTTAGGTTTAAGTAGTTCTAAGTTCTAGGGGACTGATGACCTCAGATGTTAAGTCCCATAGTGCTCAGAGCCATTTGAACCATTTTTTAACAAATAGTCAATAGTAACTGATTCTTCGTCGGCTGGGAGAATTAGAGGAGAAGAAGGGCTTAAAATTCTCTACTGAGAAGCTTGCGTGCATCCTTTCTAGCTCTTCTCGTTCAGTTTTAAACGTTCCTGAGTTGCCGATGAGGGACACTGTTCATTATTTTGAAGACATGGTTAGGTTCCTGGGTGCCACAATTTAGGGACGTGAAAAGACGCTCCCTGAAAGCACGCAGTATTTTAAAGTATCTTAGCTAAAATTCATTGGAAGCAGACTAAACTTGCCTGCTCAGTTTCACAGGACCTTTGTGCGATCTCGGTAGGTTATGGCTGCCATGTGCACGGGTCTGTACGATCGTCTTGGAATGTGACGTCTAATCATTGGCCGACAGGCCTATAAGACACTATCCAGGTCATACACACCTGATCACCAAACCGTTGCTCAGCCACTAACGGGAAGGATCTTTCACTGTCGATGACGAGCAGATATGCCCTCTGGAATTCTCGCGAAGGACTACCTTTCAGAGACGGGTGTGGGTGGTTCTGACGTTTTACACCAAGGTTAGAGCTCATTTCCCCCTTGGTTCCTAGAGAGTCCCGGAATTGTTTTAGCTCTGATGAATTTTAAGAAATTTTGCACTGCAAATCTTACATGCAATCTCTCTATTTTAATATTTTAAAAATGCATCTGGGTTTTGCATCTGTGTTCACAGATGATCAAATGAGACGTCTACAGTGCAAACAACTTCTCTCTGCTCCAATTCCGCCGCGCGGGATTAGCCGAGCGGTCTTGGGCGCTGCGGCCCTGGACTGTGCGGCTGATCCCGGCGGAGGTTCGAGTCCTCCCTCGGGCATGGGTGTGTGTGTTTGTCCTTAGGATAATTTAGGTTAATTAGTGAGTAAGCTTAGGTACTGATAACCTTCGCAGGTAAGTCCCATAAGATTTCACACCCATTTGAACATTTTGATCCGATTCCGTCGTTGCAGGACGTGCATCCAGCAGACAAATTGGTCCAACTCGTTGACGACCAACTTTACTTTCTACAGCAGCGGAGAAGAAGGTGTCATTCTGCTGGGTACCAGTGCATGTGTGGATCTGGAGAAATGAACAGGCGGACAAAGCTGCCAAGGAGGCCTGTACAGAGCACAACGCTAGAGAACGCGCCATTCCACTGCTGGCTTTCATTTCGCTGGTTGGCCGCTCATCCATACAGCTATAGGAGGAGTAGCTTGCAATAACGGAAAATAACCTTCTGTTAGTGAAGCCAACTGTCTGGCTGTGGAGATCCTCACGTCGGTCGCTCTGCCGAGATGAAGTGGGCGTGATACGCCTTGGAGCTGGGCACTGTCCTGTAACACATGGTTTTTTATCGCAGTCAGAAGACCCCCTGTCAGTGATGTCTGTGGATCGCATCCCAAACAGCGTGGAACTGAAGATGAATAGCTTATTCAATCTTAATTCCTGTGGCTCGGGCCAAGGACAAGGCCCGTCAATAAAGCGACAGCGAAGTCAGTTCATTTGAACTGAGTGCATTTTATTTTGTGATAAGTGGGCAGAAATGTATATTGGTGGGGATCTGGCCCCTATTTTATCTGATGACAAGACGAATGTGGTCCAGCTTTTAAAATTTTGTGATATGTTTGGACTGCGGGATAAGATCTTAGGCTCTACCACTTTTTATTCGAGCAATTATACAGCCGCAGGTGTCTGGTTAGCGATTAGCCAGCAGCAAGTGTCTGGTGTCCTTCTTTAATTCTTTCCACGGCTTTTTTCCATTTTTAGCGTGTTTCCAGTTTTTGTAATTTCACTATTGTCCTCTACATTCGTTTCATTACGTTTTCGAGTGGGCACTAAAGACGTTGACGCCGTGCACCCAATATGTCTTTTCATCCTCATCATCATCGAGACGTGACAAAAAAGGCAGAAAGGAGCTATTGAGCGTATGAGAGTGATTATTTTAAAACAACATTTATGTGACAATTGGTAATTGTGTCACCCCAAATGAATGTTAGAAGCAACGATAGTCGATAACAATTTCTGTTATCCTAAATAGTATTGCAAGAACAAATCACACATTGGCATATAGTAGATCAAATAATATGAGATTGGGTGTGGATAATAACTTCAGCGATGAATTTTTAAGAAAATTATTGTTGTGACACAGACTGCTGAAATGCATTGGCAGTTTGGAAGTTTAGTGTTTTGTTTAAATAATATATAATAGTCTATTTCTTTGTTAGTTCCCAGAAAATCTTTTTAGTGACTTGTATGTGACTATGTTTCAGTATTAAATTAAACAGAAAACATAGTATACTTGCAAACCTAATGATGATAATCAGCAAGGAGGATTATTAAACTCTCCTGAAAAAAAGAAAGAAAAGAAAATAATAATAACAATAGCTGAAGGTGTACCGTACCCCTTCTGTGCAATTTGGACATCTCTGGTATGCTGATAGTCGAGCTAATCAGGAGTTGTTATCCTTTGCATTGCCTTAGGGTCTCCATCGGATGATCTTCAACCTACTGTGTTTAGGCTTGGTAACAAGCACCCACAACAGTCTCTGAGGTTACGCACCTACAGCTAATATTAATGATGGAAAGGTCTACAACTGATAACTGTTTTCCAATTGTGTAACTGTATAGCTGAGATGTTTTTGTACTCAGTCTTTTATAGTGTTATGTGATGTGATACATTTAATGTCTATTCACGCAATAGCTACGTTTTGTAATGTTGCACATTTGTTACGTGTGTGTTTCTCTTCTTTGGTGTAGTGGACCCGATGATGATGTGGTCCCAAACGGAAATCGACCATCTTTAATAAAATATACTGATACAGGTGTTTCTTGAGGACTATAGTGGTCTGCACCCATTCTGCAGCTGTGGGTGTAACCTTGGTTTTCCAACGACAAACCACAGAGTGTTGCTTGAAAAGTGGTCAGTTTTTGTATATACTCAGTCTAAAATATGGTAATGGTTTACCCATTATATTTTTGTGGAGCTGCCTTTCGTCTGCGTAATATCGCCATATGATTCTCAGTTTTCTGATCCCTTGTCTCTAGAGCTTTCATTTTCGCAACCGAGTGACGAACATGGTACTAAGTTAGCTGTAATATTCTTCTGTCAAGCAGTTTCAGGAGACGTAAGTTAGTATTCAATCTTCGTTTTATGTTTTCCCATTTTGATGGTTGATTGAGAAGTAATCACTGGGACAGACAACTTTGCTCTGTTGAGTGAAATTAAGAGGAATATGAAAGCCGTACATTTTTTTTGCAGTTTTTCATGTGTCATCTTCCTTTCAAACTGATTGAACTCTTTTTTCATAGATGCTCTTACATTTATTTCCAATTTATTTAGCTTTCGCTTTCCAACCAGATTTCGAATTTCAGTTTTCTATGCATCTCCTTCTGGTTTCATAGTAACTTCCTTCTGTTGTCATTGATCGTTGGTGGGTCTTTCAGGGGTCTCATTATCTGACTGCCAAAGTTTACAGATAACGCGGCCTGCACTATTTCCGAATTTGTGAGACAGATTGTCCCCATTCTGTCACCCTTAGATGAATTATTTGTGTTGGTTGCCAGATATCACCCAATAACTAACTTGACGACGTTTTTAGGTAGAATTATCAATTTATCTTAAAGTTCAACAAGATTGTTCAATAAAGCTACAAGAACCTTATGTTTTCTGATTTCTAACGCTTCATCGACAATTTTGAGCGTGTGTGTTGATTTAGTTGATTATTATTTTCAGAACTAACAATACTGCCAGCAACTGGTGTGGAAAATTAATGAGGAATCAAAGAAATCAATTTGTTATTTCTTCTTAACTTTCTTAAACTACGGATTTAAATATATGTTGTGTGAAAAATTTATCTTTATAGCAGTATTGTAAATGAATTTAAAATATTGAAATGTTTAACTATGCACTCGTAACCACACTCATCTTTTTAGGTATTTGGAAATCCGCCCACTTCAGCGAAATTTTTGTGAGTGTAAAGTGTCCATCCTTCTTACGTCTTTCGCTTACAGTAGCATCTTAGACTGAAGTTTCTGTCTTTGATGACAACTTAGATGCATGTGGTTTATTTACTTTTTGATGATATTAATACATATTAGTACTTACTGAATGAATAACAAATCATTTACTAGGAACTGAACAGTTTTACGTAATGGAAAGTGGGAAAAGTGCCTTTAATTAACGTAGGTGAAATGGAAACTGTTTATATGCAATGAGGTTTCCTATGTAGACAATTTATATTCAGAAACTATCCACTGACCGAACACCAGTACATAATCTATGTCTGAAAGACAGTAGGTGGGAGTAAAACATAAGAAATGAAACCCTTTCACATAAGCACTCATTACCAGGATTTGTTATAAATATAATTAAGCTCACATTCAGGTTTCTTACAAACCCTCATTTACCGAGGAGTGTCTTCATGGGATAGCACAGAATGTGAATGAAGCCCTAAATAATTGACTTCTGTGCATCTTCATGCTGTTGACTTAATGTACTGTATTAAAAATGAATGTCCATGATGTAGTTTAATATTTCATAAGAGAAATAATAGAACTGAAGCAATGAAGAGCAGGTGAAAATACGGGTGTGTTTCCTGCAAAAGCATTGTACACCATCGATCAGAGCAGAATCGTCAAACCCGGCAGAGCACTGTTTGGTGTGCAAATATAAGCCAGACACGTTAGAAGGAGAGAGAAGAGAATCCTGGGGCATAAGAAGTATAAGTATGGAGCATTTTAATACACAGGTAAGCCTATTACATGTTGAAATACATGAACTGAATCTTTAAACTGCATTCCCTCGGTTTAACTTTTTTTTTCTATTATTGGAACCCTTTTCTCAAAAACTTATATGAAAGAATGCTGAGGAATATTCAAAAAATGTTCAAAACAAGTTGTTGTTTCATTGGAACTAAAGTTATATAACATCCTTTAATTAAATTATGAGTCATCAGATTGCATGGTACGCAGGGAAAAGATAATTTTGGTTGCTCAAAATTCAAACTTAGTAAACAAAAATTATAAGCATAAATTAGTGATTGTAGTTCAGTGATTTTACAAATCTCTTGGGACTCTGTAACGAAGTTTTCAAATTAGTTTCGTGATAAGAAATTCATTTATGGCTTTTTATAAAAAGGCATGGAAAGATTAAAAAATTGGAAAAATGGTGTTTTATTGAAAGTACTCACCCTTTATGCTTTAATATATATTTCCATTCAAATACAGATTTTTCCTTTGAACGTGCTTAAGTTCGCCTGTCTACCATACTAACTGCGACTGTAAAGATTTTTTAAAGAAACGTTTACATTTTCGACTACATCCCGCCCTTTTAAAGTCACTGATTGATGAGTATACACCTTATGATTTGATAATTCCGGAGTGACGTTCTCGACGCACGCTGCTTTAACAAAATTTAATACGCACATTATATACACTCCTGGAAATGGAAAAAAGAACACATTGACACCGGTGTGTCAGACCCACCATACTTGCTCCGGACACTGCGAGAGGGCTGTACAAGCAATGATCACACGCACGGCACAGCGGACACACCAGGAACCGCGGTGTTGGCCGTCGAATGGCGCTAGCTGCGCAGCATTTGTGCACCGCCGCCGTCAGTGTCAGCCAGTTTGCCGTGGCATACGGAGCTCCATCGCAGTCTTTAACACTGGTAGCATGCCGCGACAGCGTGGACGTGAACCGTATGTGCAGTTGACGGACTTTGAGCGAGGGCGTATAGTGGGCATGCGGGAGGCCGGGTGGACGTACCGCCGAATTGCTCAACACGTGGGGCGTGAGGTCTCCACAGTACATCGATGTTGTCGCCAGTGGTCGGCGGAAGGTGCACATGCCCGTCGACCTGGGACCGGACCGCAGCGACGCACGGATGCACACCAAGACCGTAGGATCCTACGCAGTGCCGTAGGGGACCGCACCGCCACTTCCCAGCAAATTAAGGACATTGTTGCTCCTGGGGTATCGGCGAGGACCATTAGCAATCGTCTCCATGAAGCTGGGCTACGGTCACGCACACCGTTAGGCCGTCTTCCGCTCACGTCCCAACATGGTGCAGCCCGCCTCCAGTGGTGTCGCGACAGGCGTGAATGGAGGGACGAATGGAGACGTGTCGTCTTCACCGATGAGAGTCGCTTCTGCCTTGGTGCCAATGATGGTCGTATGCGTGTTTGGCGCCGTGCAGGTGAGCGCCACAATCAGGACTGCATACGACCGAGGCACACAGGGCCAACACCCGGCATCATGGTGTGGGGAGCGATCTCCTACACTGGCCGTACACCACTGGTGATCGTCGAGGGGACACTGAATAGTGCACGGTACATCCAAACCGTCATCGAACCCATCGTTCTACCATTCCTAGACCGGCAAGGGAACTTGCTGTTCCAACAGGACAATGCACATCCGCATGTATCCCGTGCCACCCAACGTGCTTTAGAAGGTGTAAGTCAACTACCCTGGCCAGCAAGATCTCCGGATCTGTCCCCCATTGAGCATGTTTGGGACTGGATGAAGCGTCGTCTCACGCGGTCTGCACGTCCAGCACGAACGCTGGTCCAACTGAGGCGCCAGGTGGAAATGGCATGGCAAGCCGTTCCACAGGACTACATCCAGCATCTCTACGATCGTCTCCATGGGAGAATAGCAGCCTGCATTGCTGCGAAAGGTGGATATACACTGTACTAGTGCCGACATTGTGCATGCTCTGTTGCCTGTGTCTATGTGCCTGTGGTTCTGTCAGTGTGATCATGTGATGTATCTGACCCCAGGAATGTGTCAATAAAGTTTCCCCTTCCTGGGACAATGAATTCACGGTGTTCTTATTTCAATTTCCAGGAGTGTATGATTACGTAATTCGACACAGAGTCGACGTAAAACTCTCACACGTGAAACATTGTCGTTTAAAAACATATACGTGTATAAAATAATTATGTACTTTAGATCCAACTTTTATAGATTAGTACCTTCAGAAAAACGCTGTTTGCTGGCGGAAATCATTCTGTGAAAATCTAAAATTTGATTAATTGTTAATATATTTGAGTGCGGTGTTTTAATGACTTGTCACCTCTGTATTCAGGTTTCAGCCAACTGCGTTATTATTATTAACTCGTTAAACGAAATTAGATAGGACTGAATTCACTGTCGCTGATTTTACTTACGAGTGAACGTATAATGTTACAATATAAGTGTTAAACTATACTTTTAAATGACTTTAATGTTTTCAGGGAACAGCAAATGAAAAGATATCAGACTCTGAATAGCTACATACAAGAGTTGAGAAATATGTAATGCCTTCCAGGACAGTCGCGCCATGGAACCGAATATTTTAGTATATGAAACACATAAAGTTTGATCAGAAGATCCACTTTATTTACATGTTTCATTTTTTTTTAGACACACGACAGGTAATCAGATACACTTTCAGCAACGACAAACGAACTCCATGAAACCGTCAAGGAAGAAGTCCACCTTCCTCAACGCCATCTCCATTGGAGTCGTAACTGCATCCATAAAGGCCTTCCTTCCGTTTGGGGAACAGATGAAGTCATAGGGTCCCAGATCTGTGGGGATATTACCGTGAGCTTTACCCTGGAAAGTTTTACCGTGGCGGCAAATGAAATGTGTGGCGCAGCGTTACCCTCTTGCAACTAACTTCGTTTTTTCTTCCCTCACAATTTCCCGACGTATTTGTTGTTGCCATTTAGATTCAAATGGCTCCGAGGACTATGGGACTTAACATCTAAGGTCATCAGTCCCCTAGAACTTAGAACTACTTAAATCTAACTAACCTAAGGACATCACACACATCCATGCCCGAGGCAGGATTCGAACCTGCGATCGTAGCGGTCGCGCGGTTCCAGACTGTAGCGCCTAGAACCGATCGGCCACCCTGGCCGGTTTGCCATTTAGAGACTTTGAGCAACCAAGTGAGGTAATGTTTGAGTCTGATTCCGTGAAACAGACATGGGATACCATATCGGTATCCCAAAACAATTATGCCACCAACTTTCAAACCAAAAGTTGAGGTGTTTTCTGTGGCCCATCGTCGGGAACACAAAATAAAACTTACGTTTTGGTTTGTGTTTACCGTCGTCAATCTAAGTTTCTCTGGGATCACGCTGTTACGCAGAAAAGCTTCACCTTTCTAGACACCCCCCCCCCTCTCCCCCTCCCTCAACAAACACACACACATACACAATTCCATTTCAGAATAAGTGCTGAACGTTCCAATAGCTCGTGATTAACAGTTTTTCCAGCCGGCTCCACGTAAGGTTTTGGAAGCAGTTAGGCGCCAGCGATGCCATGTTTTGTGAAGCATAGCTCTTGGATGTGTTACCTATATTCAACCTTCACGAGTTCTCAGGATCAGAACACCAGCGTGCTACAAAAGTAATTCAGGAAAACGTATTGAATTATATTAAAGTAAGGCAACGAGCTACACGCAGTATCAAAAGGCAAAAGGATTGAGAAGATAGCCGCCGTCCTACTCGCTCGGCCTGACTCGGCGAATATTTACGAGGGCAGCGCGTGTCGTGGCGGAACATTCCCAGCCGGCAGCCGGCAGCGCTCAGTGGAACGCGCCGCACGCAACGCCGCTGAGCGTAAGCGATGTGTGAGGTCCCCCTCGTAAAGCTGCCAGTCCCGAGTTACAGCCCAGAGCGCGGCGCGGAAGGGATCTGCTCGCCCGCTGCCTTCAACTCTCATTACCCAGCGAGCACCCACGAATTCAGCGTGGCCCCTGACATTTCATCAAAATCGAAACCCGAAACCATTACCGATCAAGCATTCGCAATGGACACTTTGTGGAGAACAAACACTTGTTAGTTTTGTTTGAACATCGCCAAGCACATTCGAACGAAACGATGGTTACAATTTAGTCTTGGTAAAATTACAATGTGATGCTACTGTTTTCAGAGTAGAGGGTTTGCCACAGGCAGAACAGAAACCACTCAGCCTATAAACCAACGTAGCTAGGAAGATTTTTGCCACTGAGTTCGTGAACAAACAGTTATCGGTTAACATGTTGCGTTTCATTCCTACAAAATCTCAAGATTTAGGCGATATCCACTGTTGTATTGACAGAATTACGTGTTATTGTCATGCACTTGGCGAGGTTCCCACTTTTACCCTCAGAGGGTGGGATCTAATTGACTACCTTGCGTTATCATAACGTCACGGACAAGGGGAATAAGATGTACTGCAAGATCTGGTAAACTACATGATGTTATTTCTACCGACTTTCTTTGTCAATCGTCTGATTCGATACAATCGCCGTGAATAGTAACTTGCGAGAAATGTGATTGTCGAAGCTACAGGGAGTTCAAGGTCTTAAAAAAAATCACCTAAGAGGTTATGAGAAGTTTCCAGAATGAGATTTTCACTCTCCAGCGGAGTGTGCGTTGATATGAAATTTCCTGGCAGATTAAAACTGTGTGCCGGACCGAGACTCGAACTCGGGACCTTTGCCTTTTACGGGCAAGTGCTCTACCAACTCAGCTACCCTAGCACGACTCAGGCCTCGTCCTCACAGCTTTACTTCTGCCAGTACCTCGTCTCCTACCTTCCAAACTTAACAGAAGCTCTCCTGCGAACCTGCCATATCAGCGCACACTCCGCTGCAGAGTGAAAATCTCATTCTGGAAACATCCCCCAGACTGTGGCTAAGCCATGTCTCTGCAATATCCTTTCTTTCAGGAGTGCTAGTTCTGCAAGGTTCGCAGGAGAGCTTCTGTTAAGTTTGGAAGGTAGCAGACGAGGTACTGGCAGAAGTAAAGCTGTGAGGATGAAACGTGAATCGTGCTTGGGTAGCTCAGTTGGTAGAGCACTTACCCGAGAAAGGCAAAGGTCCCGAGTTCAAGTCTCGGTCCGGCACACAGTTTTAATCTGCCAGGAAGTTTCAGGTTATGAGAAGATGGTACTGGATCATGATGGAGAGTTCCTCTAATAGTCATGTGTCAACTTGACCGCGAATCGCGTACTTCGAAGAATTCAGTGTGAAGAGCACTGCAACAGCATCTGCACACGTATCATAGACAACGTGTACAAGACATGGGGCCAAATGGATTTTCATCTAGAGTTTAATTTTATCAACTGATTATCCAGTGCAGTACTGTAGTACTGAGCCTATTACGGTTTGCGTAGTCAATGGATCATGCCTCTTTCTACTGTGATGGTATTTCCAGCTGTTCCAGTAGTCACGTCTGGAGTGGCGAAAGTCGATAAACTTCTATTATTTCAGAATACCATCGATTATTACATGATGTGAGATTAATGGTTATCAATTGAAACAGTAGCTCTGACAAGGACACGGCACGACCGTGGGATCGGTGATTTGTCCGAAAGTTTGTGTGGTGAAAGAGGACCTCTAACACCTCACGTAGTTAAGGTATTAGGACGCACTACTCGGAAAATCCCAGGAAAAATCGATCCAAAGTTTCTTAGGTGCCATATGAGTATAAAATGTTAATGAATTGCCGAGCCGCCGTCTGTCCTAGATGTTTGGGGTTCGGACTATTACGCCAGAGGTCTCAGGTTAGATTCTTCCTCTGGCAGTTTTTTTTCTCTTGTTTTTCCACCAATTATTCAGAAAGTTCCCCAAATCTACATTATCTTTAACAATTTAGTTACATTATTGTATAAAAATTATTTTCTTCATGTCCAACAACACAATTCATGGCGATGGGTTTTCCATTTTTCATTGCAAAGTATATGAGGAAAAATCATTGGGTTTTTAATCAGAATAACAAAGTCGATTGGGAAACATTCAATTTTTATATATATAATAATTATATACAAGAACCAAAGTGGTATTTATCGTAAAAACAAACAAAGCAACAATTTTTGCGACATCTTGCGCAACATTTAAAAGCGGGTTTTTATACAATTACAGGGCGTTTGCAATAAATCTGTACAAAAACATGCCTCATTAACATTTACGAAAATGTTTTGAGTTTCTGATAATTTTGAGGCAAACCAGGAATATTGAATCATGTCTCGGAATATTGGTGACGGTAATTGATGGTGAATTATAGAATACATCTTTATGCAACCTT
Organism: Schistocerca piceifrons; assembly: GCF_021461385.2. Lineage (NCBI taxonomy): Eukaryota > Metazoa > Arthropoda > Insecta > Orthoptera > Acrididae > Schistocerca > Schistocerca piceifrons. The sequence continues at coordinate 558,658,384 of NC_060149.1, forward strand.
CCCAGGGATTAATTTCACGATTCTCCTGTAACAATAAACTGTAATTTTGCAAGCAACAGAAGGGAAAAAAAAGTGCAGGAGCAGGAATCGAACCCGAGACCTCTTGCGTAACGGTCCCAGCGCTAACCATGCAAGCCAACCGGCGACTCGAGAATGGACTAACATCTTACACTCATACGGCACCTAAGAAACTTTGGATCAATTCTTCTCGGGATTTTCCGCGTAGTGCGTCCTAATATTTTAACCACGTGAGGTGTTAGGGGTCCACTTTCACCACACAAAATTTCGGACAAGTCCCCGACCCCACGGTCGTGCCGTCTCCTTGTGAGTTCAGGTTGTTGTTACTATGTGTGCGTTTTCCGTACCCATAAAAAGCCATCATTCATTTCCGAGCATTAGTTCCTTATCTCAAAATACCCATTTTAATAACCTCCATCACCCATACAATTTTCATGCAAATTCAGGGGACATTCATTATCACTTCTCCCACTCCCTTCTTTTTCATATTCTTTTTGTTCTATTCCAAGAGAACTTGAACAGGCTTATTCATCGTGATAGAACTGTGTGCTAGTGTTTACTTCCTTTACCCGATGTATTTCCTTCTTTCCAGGCATCAAGGTTCCAATATTCCACACAATCCACTACTCAGACCCTACCTGCAAATTCTTGCGAAACTACGTCGACTGTCGTCAAATTGCGGTCATCATCAGTGTCTCCGTCACCACCTCACACCTCCCACGTAAAAGATTCAGTGACATCGATCGAAACCAATATAAAATCAATTTGCCATTTATTATTTTACTAACCATCATTTTGATCATATTGACTGGACTCTCTGTTCTTACATATTGTCTTACTGTTATAATATGAAGGGCTACAGTACTTCTGCTGACAGCTGGGCACCTATTTGGAGAAACTAAAGAACCTACAGAGGAAGGGGCATGAGACAGGTGCATGTTACGAAGTGTAACCACCTGTACGTTGACGTAATGCTATAACTGCCATGAACTTAATATAACAAGTGAATGAAAAATTCCTTGCGAAATGTTACATAATTTTCTTATTATTTTCATTCAGTGTTCTATGGATTAATTATGGACATAAACAATGACCGAGGCACTGAAAAAATGGTCGAGGATTCTAGCTGAATCATGTTGGTGTAATCCTTCCCTTATAAATGAGTACGTCGTTCTGACACAGTATTCACTAGTTTAGATTAGATTAGATTAGATTAGATTAATACTAGTTCCATGGATCATGAATACGATATTTCGCAATGATGTGGAACGAGTCGAATTTTCTAATAGATGACATAATTAGGTTAATTTAACAACATACTTAAGTTAATATAACAACTTTATTTTTTGTGTTTTTTGTTTTTCTTTTTTCTTTTTATTTTTTTATTTTTTAAATATTTTTTTTCTTAATTTATATCTAAAAATTCCTCTATGGAGTAGAAGGAGTTGTCATTCAGAAATTCTTTTAATTTCTTCTTAAATACTTGTTGGTTATTTGTCAGACTTTTGATACTATTTGTTAAGTGACCAAAGACTTTAGTGCCAGTGTAATTCACCCTGTTCTGTGCCAAAGTTAGATTTAATCTTGAATAGTGAAGATCATCCTTTCTCCTAGTATTGTAGTTATGCACACTGCTATTACTTTTGAATTGGGTTTGGTTGTTAATAACAAATTTCATAAGAGAGTATATATACTGAGAAGCTACTGTGAATATCCCTAGATCCTTAAATAAATGTCTGCAGGATGATCTTGGGTGGACTCTAGCTATTATTCTGATTACACACTTTTATGCAATAAATACTTTATTCCTCAGTGATGAATTCCCCCAAAATATCATGCCATATGAAAGCAATGAGTGAAAATAGGCGTAGTAAGCTAATTTACTAAGATGTTTATCACCAAAATTTGCAATGACCCTTATTGCATAAGTAGCTGAACTCAAACGTTTCAACAGATCATCAATGTGTTTCTTCCAATTTAATCTCTCATCAATGGACACACCTAAAATTCTGGAATATTCTACCTTAGCTATATGCTTCTGATTAAGGTCTATATTTATTAATGGCGTCATACGATTCCCTGTACGGAACTGTATGTACTGTGTCTTATCAAAATTCAGTGAGAGTCCGTTTACAAGGAACTACTTAGTAATTTTCTGAAAGACAGTATTGACAATTTCATCAGTTAATTCTTGTTTGTCAGGTGTGATTACTATACTTGTATCGTCAGCAAAGGACAAGAATACAGCTGCATAGAGAAGTAGGTTACCTTTCACAGCATCTGTTATCAGGTAGCCTACTTAGGAAGTGTGACGGACAGATAACTCTCGAGAAGAGTATCAAACCACTCACAGGAAATAGTGATCGTTATTTACCGTATTATGAGCTGTAAACAACTGGTACCGCATGTCACTAGGCCTTTACGGTCCACTGGGGAAACTTCACAAACATAGCAATGGCCCATATTATTGTTGTGGCCTAACGGAGGATGCATCTCCCACTTCAATTGAATCTGAACAGCAAACAGCATCTAATTGATATACAGGAGACGTATCAGTTAGTTCTGGTTATGTCACGTTTGCTTTTGTGGATTCTAGTTTGCTCTGTAACGATTTAGTTGACGCTAAAGTGTCATTAAATGCTTCTGGATGACGTGTGCGTCCCTTATTGTAGATAAAACATTCAACGGAGCAATGTGTTCCTATAATCAAAGGAATGAGGAATCCAGCCCCATTTTCAAAATACAGGTAGGAAACGATCTCCCGAGATGACTTTTCAGTTATTAATATTATAGGCTGTGGGCTGTTTCACTCAAATTACAAGCAACACTTAATCATCTGAGTGATTACTTTGCTGTTAGTTTCCTTAACACTATTTTAAATCCAAGATACTAAAATCTGTTAGTGTTCATATGAGCTCCGTTTTAATGGCAAACAAATTTTGTTCTTTGTTAAAGACTAATATCTACCATCAACAACATAATTAAAAATAGCGTTACTCATACTGAAAGAATACCTGACAAAATAGCAAAAATTGTTTTAAAAATCAGCAGAAGATAGTTCACAATCGTGCATCATTGTTTTCACGTTTTCCTGTGAAGACATAAGTCCTCAACGAAAATTTACGGCAGCTGATAAATGACACCGAATCCGAAAAGGTTTCAGCGATTTGATGAAGCCTGCAGTTGTTATTTTTTCTTTATTAATGTATTAATATACTATTTCGGTCACAGACCACTTTCAAATACCCAAAAAAAATCAGCGTCCGGACATAATGTTGTAGCAGCTTCTGCTCATGTGATATTTGAATAGTTTCCATTGCCATTCTGCTTGTGAGTGCGAATGTCATCATTGTCATAAAATCAGTATCACTAGCATCATTAACGCATTTCCACGTATTAACGATGCTAGCAGTACTGTTTTAATGACAACTACATCTGTGCTCACAAATACAATGACAGTGGATGCTGTCCATATATAACAATTGCACAGGACCAGTGATATAACGAAGGTCTTATAAGGTGAAAATGGAAAATTTTAATCGAAAGTAGAAGAAACACTTAAGAATTGTTCTTCATTAGGAATATTGGAGTGTGATGTCAGAAATGAGGTACAGTATATGGTATATTACAGTAGTTGAGTATTCCAAGAGGAAGAACATGTCTGCCCTTACCACATTCGTTCGAAGGAAAAAATCGAAAACGGATGTAGGAATGACCAAGCGGAACTATAACGGGTTCAAATGGTTCAAATGGCTCTGAGCACTATGGGACTTAACTTCTAAGGTCATCATTCCCCTAGAACTTAGAACTACTTAAACCTAACTAACCTAAGGACTTCACACACATCCATGCCCGAGGCAGGATTCGAACCTGCGACCGTAGCGGTCACGCGGTTCCAGATTGTAGCGCCTTTAACCGCTTGGCCACCCCGGCCGGCAACTATAACGGGAAGTGTTTGTTTTCGTGAAACATTAAGGAAATGATACAGAATGTGTTGGTCCTGAATCAATTTTGAATTTCAAAAGGTCACATGCAAATAAGAACCAGAACAGAAAGTGGTTGAAGGACACAAGGGCGTGAAGCAGCAAAATAGAAATACTTATTATGCCAGTTCATTTAACGACAGAAAGCTGTCTATACCAGATATAATTAAGAGACATGTTCAGTTTGTTATAACATGAGACCGACACAGATGTAAAAGCATGGGACAGTTACTTAATAATGTAGTTAGGTAAACATTAACACATTATGCAATTACGAAGAAGGAAAAAAACTGAAAAATGTCAAAGAACCACATCAGAGTAGGTAAGGGATTGAAACAAATGATAATCGGAACACGACAGGATATGTAGAATCAAACAAAAATATTCGTAAATGTCTTTGTGTGATGTCAGAAGATAGAATCCTGGTTTGATAAAAAAAAAGGAAACATTAAAAATATGAGGGAACGAAACAAAAGCATACATTTTGGAGAAATCACATTTCATCTGTTAGGATGGCATAGAAGAAGCTGTACACATATTTGGTAATTTACTTAAATGTAGATTTAGTCCAATAGAAAAAAATCTGAAACCCTACAGAGATGTGGCACTTCACAATTAACGCCAAATGAAGTGTAAAGAGCCACCAAAGGTATGAAGAAAGGAAACTTGCCTGGAGATTGATATTGTTACAACAGAAATGATTAAGGCTGGCGCACGGTAATGCAAAATCAAATTAAAAAGGGTGAGACACTCCTAAGCAAAAACAATTCTGCAATATTCCCAGTTCACATGAAAAGAGACAGAAAAGATACAAAAGAAAACTATCGACCTATCTGCATCCTGTTTGTAATATATAAGGCAGTCACTAAAATTGTCACCCATCACATATAGATTACAGTACCATTTTCATCTTGTAAAGAAAGTAACAGAATGAATCGATTGTGATAAATTACCAATTTTCTCTATAATTCAAATGTTCTCATAGAACTTTTTACTGTGTTTCAACAGAATCTATACTGGAGGTTATTTCCTCCAAGAATGCAAAAGAGAGAATAGACACAATTAATAACCAGCAGGTTCACCATCATAGCGTTGTTAAAGTTTATAATTTAATTTAGCTAATGCTGAACGCTAGATGTTGGCTATTTTTTGTTGTGGCGAAAGTTCCTTGGAGAGGTGGAGCCCTACAGCAAAAACCCTTGTCATAACTTAATTAGACCTAATAATTAACTGAAACAATGTAAATAACTTTACAGTAGTGGATTAAGCTACTTTTGTGCTATTTATCTCGTTGTGTGTCGTATTTTGATCTGATTACTGTTCCTGAAGAGGGCCACACATGAATAACAAAACAAGACCCAACACTTACCTATAATCTGGGGGGTGAGATAATGGTTCAAATGTCTCTGAGCACTATGGGACTTAACTTCTGAGGTCATCAGTCCCCTAGAACTTAGAACTACTTAAACCTAACTAACCTAAGGACATCACACACATCCATGCCCGAGGCAGGATTCGAGCCTGCGACCGCAGCGGTCGCGCGGTTCCAGACTGAAGCGCCTAGAACCGATCGGCCACTCCGGCCGGCGGGTTGAGATACTAAACTTACCTATTTATTTTGGCTGCTCAGATATTTGTGTATGAAGACATAATACTGACAAAGAATGAGAAAGTCGATGTATTTACAGTACATACACAAATCTTGCAATACAAAGTTCACAAGGGATAACCGTTTCAGTGCATGCAATATACACTCCTGGAAATGGAAAAAAGAACACATTGACACCGGTGTGTCAGACCCACCATACTTGCTCCGGACACTGCGAGAGGGCTGTACAAGCAATGATCACACGCACGGCACAGCGGACACACCAGGAACCAAGATGTTGGCCGTCGAATGGCGCTAGCTGCGCAGCATTTGTGCACCGCCGCCGTCAGTATCAGCCAGTTTGCCGTGGCATACGGAGCTCCATCGCAGTCTTTAACACTGGTAGCATGCCGCGACAGCGTGGACGTGAACCGTATGTGCAGTTGACGGACTTTGAGCGAGGGTGTATAGTGGGCATGCGGGAGGCCGGGTGGACGTACCGCCGAATTGCTCAACACGTGGGGCGTGAGGTCTCCACAGTACATCGATGTTGTCGCCAGTGGTCGGCGGAAGGTGCACATGCCCGTCGACCTGGGACCGGACGCAGCGACGCACGGATGCACGCCAAGACCGTAGGACCCTACGCAGTGCCGTAGGGGACCGCACCGCCACTTCCCAGCAAATTAGGGACACTGTTGCTCCAGGGGTATCGGCGAGGACCATTCGCAACCGTCTCCATGAAGCTGGGCTACAGTCCCGCACACCGTTAGGCCGTCTTCCGCTCACGCTCCAACATCGTGCAGCCCGCCTCCAGTGGTGTCGCGACAGGCGTGAATGGAGGGACGAATGGAGACGTGTCGTCTTCAGCGATGAGAGTCGCTTCTGCCTTGGTGCCAATGATGGTCGTATGCTTGTTTGGCGCCGTGCAGGTGAGCGCCACAATCAGGACTGCATACGACCGAGGCACACAGGGCTAACACCCGACATCATGGTGTGGGGAGCGATCTCCTACACTGGCCGCACACCACAGGTGATCGTCGAGGGGACACTGAATAGTGCACAGTACATCCAAACCGTCATCGAACCCATCGTTCTACCATTCCTAGACCGGCAAGGGAACTTGCTGTTCCAACAGGACAATGCACGTCCGCAAGTATCCCGTGCCACCCAACGTGCTCTAGAAGGTGTAAGTCAACTACCCTGGCCAGCAAGATCTCCGGATCTGTCCCCATTGAGCATGTTTGGGACTGGATGAAGCGTCGTCTCACGCGGTCTGCACGTCCAGCACGAACGCTGGTCCAACTGAGGCGCCAGGTGGAAATGGCATGGCAAGCCGTTCCACAGGACTACATCCAGCATCTCTACGATCGTCTCCATGGGAGAATAGCAGCCTGCATTGCTGCGAAAGGTGGATATACACTGTACTGGTGCCGACATTGTGCATGCTCTGTTGCCTGTGTCTATGTGCCTGTGATTCTGTCAGTGTGATCATGTGATGTATCTGACCCCAGGAATGTGTCAATAAAGTTTCCCCTTCCTGGGACAATGAATTCACGGTGTTCTTATTTCAATTTCCAGGAGTGTATTTTGAAGCAACATTGTTAGTGTTACGATCCAACGGGTCGCCTTCAACTCCAGATGTCTCTCCATGCAGTCATAGACCTTGTTTTGGTCCTTAGATCTTCCAGAGTCATTACAATGCTTTCTTTGGTGTCCTCCACCTACCCTGTCTTTGATTTTTCACTATGTTTTTGGATTCTGTTCTTCAGAGAATCGCAGCTTCTTCTAGTGAGTCTTCTGCTCTCACGATACGGCCAGAGTACTTAATTTCGTATCGAGTATTTTTAAAAGTGAAAATATTTTAGGTTTCTTTCTTCTACAACTGTTTTATTTTTACTTTTTCAGATCATGAAATCTTCATAATCGTTCTCCTAACTTACATTTAATAGGAATCAAATTTTATATAAAAAACTTATTGTGATACTCTTTTTTTCATTGTTCATGACTCACATGTGCACAAAACAAGCGAAAACATAAGGCATTTTCACTTTTGTCGGTTTCATTTCCTTTAACAACTGGCTTCATCTAAGTGTAGCGGCTTTTTCCAACTTGTACTTCTAATTTCCTCAGTGCAGCAGCTGCTTTTTGCTGTCACGGAGACTAAAACAAAAACTATTTATAGAATTCCTCAACGATTTCTCCATAACATTTTCTATAAAATTTTTCTCCACAAAAACTTAGAACAACTTTTTCTTTCTTTCTTCCAGTATATTTTTATTGTCTTCTTCAGTGCCTGCTATAAGTTTTCTGTCATCTGCACATTTTTAGGTGTCAATAAAGTTTCTTAAATTTTAAACTTAGATTTCATATGTGTTGGTCCTACAATTCTCATTACACATTCACAATAAGAACTGAAATAAATAGAGCACATTCCTGTCTGACTCCTTTTCCCATTCTTAAAGTTTCTGTACGTTCTTTCTAATTGTTTACTATTGCTTACTGGATTTTGTACAGACTTCTGATGAACTGTATAAGTTGATCTGATAAAGCCTAGTACTTCCAAACTTCCGACGTTTATGAATGGCTAACCCAGTCAAAAGCTTTGCTGTAGTCTGTGAAACAAACACACAAGCCTTGTCGATATTCTCTGTCTTTTTCCATGACTCATCTTAAGTTTGCTCTTTGGTTGCTGATGTCTCTACCTTTCCTGGTCGATGGTTGTTCCCTTCGCAGCTCCCTGTTCATGTATGGTTCATGCCTCTTCTAGATGAGTTTTTAGAGAATCTTGCTAATGTGTGGTATGAAAGCTACTTTTCTGTAATCTACACTTTTTTTTGTTCCTCTTTCCTCAAATTCTGGTATGTAAACACTTTTAACTATGTGTAGATTATTAACTATATTAAGTAATTAAAAATAATTGCTTAATAGCTTATTACTGAATTAATTATACCTAAAATAACCAAATGAAAGTAAAATAGTTCATCACAACACTACCATAGGAATTGATATTTTGGCAAATACTGACAAAGAAAAAGCAAATCAAAAATAATTATGAGAGATTAATCTTTCTACACACATATTATGGTAGTAGACTTAATGATGACTCACTGAGAATTTACTTCGTAGTAATTGCTTTACAGTATGCTGTATGAGAGACAAGTGATAAAATACAATTTTCCATCCAGACATTATATGAGAGTGGGTGCTAAATTGACATTATGACAGTCTGTTGTCAGTTTCAGTTTAGTTAACTATTAATTTACGACAAATAGGTTACATAAATTGGCAGGCTTGTCTGTTTCAGTGTGATATCTGAGGTTAGGTTAGTGTCTAAATGTTTTAGTGTTAGTGAGAGTACTGCTTATATTTCAATGTAGAAACCAGGTAAAAAAATTCCTGTAGAGAGGCTAAACTGGCTAGCTCATTCTCTTCATTGAAAAGATGATGTGGTGCTATGCTTTCACACACGAATATTTCTATTTCCTTAAATATATTCATGAAGCCATCTTTTTCAGTATGGTGAATTTAATGTAGTGTTCAATGTTTGTTTTTACTCAATACCTGTTAGATGTAGTATGCATGAAAAATGTGGCTTTTTATATGTTATTTGGACATATGGTACTTAAATGTTCTTTGATATTTTGTGGGAAGGGTTATTATTCCTTAAGCCATGACTGGGTTGTTGCTAGATTTTGTTGTTTGTGCCAAAGTTTATATTTATATGTCCATTTTTAAGTTTACTACTTACATAAGTATAGCAGAATAATCTTTCTAAAAAAAAGTAATGGCAGTACCAAACGTAGTACTTTCCACTCTTAGTGATATCTAAATCCAGGAGTGACTGGTGTGAGGTTTTCTGGCCGGCAGAAGTGGCCGTGCAGTTAAAGGCGCTGCAGTCTGGAACCGCAAGACCGCTACGGTCACAGGTTCGAATCCTGCCTCAGGCATGGATGTTTGTGATGTCCTTAGGTTAGTTACGTTTAACTAGTTCTAGGTTCTAGGGGACTAATGACCTCAGCAGGTTGAGTCCCATTGTGCTCAGAGCCATTTTTTTTTTTGAGGTTTTCTGGGTCATATGTTAGTGTTTGATGATAATTAATGGAATGTAGAGGTCCTGTATCCATTATCTCAAATCATGGAGTTGATGGTATTGAGGTCTTTTTATTGTTCAACTGTTTCCTACGGTGTTTTATGCAGTCAACTCAGTGTGGACCTCAAATATGCCCTCCAGCGCTGGTTTAAATGGCAATATTTGCTGCTGATGCACAGATCAATGGCTGTTGGTTTTCTATAAATGAAACAGGAGTTTGTTGTTTTCGCTGAAGACTTTTAAATCTAAGACATGATGTAATATGGCCTTGTGCTCTTGGAGCATTTAATATTTTTAAGTATGCTGCTGACATTTGTTGCTAGTGTATCAGCTTCATTATTTATGGCATTAAGAAGAGTTACTGAGTCATCCACATGACCCGCAAAGGTAGCCGAGAGTGCTAACGCGCTTCTTCCTGGACTCCGGTAGGCGCGCTCGCCCCAAATCGAATCCACCTGGCGGATTAACGACGGGGACCGATGTGCCGCCAGCCTGGATGTGGTTTTTAGGCGGTTTTCCACATCCCACTAGGTGAATACCAGGCTGGTCCCCATGTTCCGCCTCAGTTACATGGCTCGCAGACATCTGAACACTTTCGCACTATTCCATGGATTACACTCGACGCAGACATTTGGGGTATACTAATTCTGTCCTGTGGGGTATGGGGTGGAGGCAGGGAGGGCATCTGCCCACCCCTTAAACATTAACATGCCAAATTCGATTAACGATGACTGACCCTGCGTAACTGCAGTACAAGGCTCAAGTGATAGAATAGATTGAGTCATCCACGTCCCTCTTGTTGTGCGTGATTTTGCTGTTAATATGACTGTTACCTTCGTAGAGTGTTTGTTCTAAATGATTTGTACAAATAACCGAGCTTGGCAGTTGTCCATTGCCAATCCATATTTCTACATATCTTCAGTTTATTGTGTTTACACAGAGTACTTATATTTATGACTTCCTCTCTAGCGATGTCAGTGTAGACATACATGACATCAAGTGATGCAGTGAAGAGCATCAGTGGAATATGAACATCTTTACTTTTGTAGATAGATACAAGTGTGTTCCTTATGGAGGAGTCGTTTTCAGAAGTATAATAAGTGTAGAGAGGAGATAGGAGTTCATTGTTTAATCATAATGAATGACATTTCGTGGAATGTATGGTGGATGAGATGAGACAATTTTCCTTGTGGATCTCTGGTTGTGACGAGGGTTGTGGTGCAATGAAGTTCACAAAGATGCATTCACATGCTTCCCATTTAGTGGAAGAAAGTTACTCTCATTAAGTATTTCTTTTTTATTTTGGCCTAGAAATTAGATGTTGAATAAATGACAATTCAATTCTGGTATTACTAATGAAAAGTTTTATAGTATTATCTATGTAGTCATTGCCCAACATTTTAAAGTCATGCTCATCTTTATCAGATTTCACTATTAGAGCTCTATACTTCCATTCATTCAGAAACGAACCTTCTTTGACAGACTATTTGAGAATATGTATGTCAACGTTACACTTTTGATTATAATTTGGCTGAACAAGGAAAAATTCTGAATTAACAGAAAAATCAGACAAGAAGGTTCTGTAACATCTGAAGTAGTTCCTAAGTCTTAAAATGTGAAAACAATGAATTAATGTGTGTCAACACTTCCATTTCTCTGATGACATTCTGCTGGTTGCCTGTAGTTCATATAAAGTCCAACGAGTACTGAAACTATTTTGAAGAGCAAGTTAGAACCATGGCTTGTAAATCAGTAATAATAAGAATAAACTAATATATAACTAACATATAAACAAATCATATGAATTACCAAGGTGTTCTACCCCCATGAACCATGGACCTTGCCGTTGGTGGGGGAGGCTAGCGTGCCTCAGCGATACAGATGGCCGTACCGTAGGTGAAACCACAACGGAGGGGTATCTGTTGAGAGGCCAGACAAATGTATGGTTCCTGAAGAGGGGCAGCAGCCTTTTCTGTAGTTGCAGGGGCAACAATCTGGATGATTGACTGATCTGGCCTTGCAACACTAATCATAACGGCCTTGCTGTGCTGGTACTGCAAACGGCTGAAAGCTAGGGGAAACTACAGCCGTAATTTTTCCCGAGGGCATGCAGCTTTACTGTATGGTTAAATGATGGTGGCGTACTCTTAGATAAAGTATTCCGGCGGTAAAATAGTACCCCATTCGGATCTCCGGGCGGGGCTACTCAAGAGGATGTCGTTATGAGGAGAAAGACAACTGGCGTTCTACGGATCGGGGCGTGGAATGTCAGATCCCTTAATCGGGCAGGTAGGTTAGAAAATTTAAAAAGGGAAATGGATAGGTTAAAGTTAGATATAGTGGGAATTAGTGAAGTTCGGTGGCAAGAGGAACAAGACTTCGGGTCAGGTGACTACAGGGCTATAAACACAAAATCAAACAGGGGTAATGTAAGAGTAGGTTTAACAATGAATAGGAAAATTGGAATGCGTATAAGCTACTACAAACAGCATAATGAACACATTATTGTGGCCAAGATAGATACGAAGGCCACGCCTACCACAGTAGTACAAGTTTATATGCCAACTAGCTCTGCAGATGACGAAAAAATTGACGAAATGTATGAGATAAAAGAAATTATTCAGATAGTGAAGGGAGACGAAAATGTAATAGTCATGGGTGACTGGAATTCGAGAGTAGGAAAAGGGAGAGAAGGAAACATAGTGGATGAATATGGATTGGGGGAGAGAAATGAAAGAGGAAGCCGTCTGGTAGAATTTTTCACAGAGCATAACTTAATCATAGCTAAGACTTGGTTCAAGAATCATAAAAGAAGTTTGTATACATGGAAGAATCCTGGAGATACTGGAAGGTATGAGATAGATTATATAATGGTAAGACAGAGATTTAGGAACCAGGTTTTAAATTGTAAGACATTTCCAGGAGCAGATGTGGACTCTGGCCACAATCTATTGGTTATGAACTGTAGATTAAAACTGAAGAAACTGCAAAAAGGTGGGAATTTAAGGAGATGGGACCTGGATAAACTGACTAAGCCAGAGGTTGTACAGAGTTTCAGGAAGAGCATAAGGGAACAATTGACAGGAATGGGGGAAAGAAATACAGTAGAAGAAGAATGGGTAGCTCTGAGGGATGAAGTAGTGAAGGCAGCAGAGGATCAACTAGGTAAAAAGACGAGGGCTGGTAGAAATCCTTGGGTAACAGAAGAAATATTGAATTTAATTGATGAAAGGAGAAAATATAAAAACGCAGTAAATGAAGCAGGCAAAAAGGAATACAAACGTCTCAAAAATGAGATCGACAGGAAGTGCAAAATGGCTAAGCAAGGATGGCCAGAGGACATATGCGAGGATGTAGAGGCTTATCTCACTAGGGGTAAGATATATACTGCCTACAGGAAAATTAAAGAGACCTTTGGAGAAAAGAGAGCCACTTGTATCAATATCAAGACTTCAGATGGAAACCCAGTTTTAAACAAAGAAGGGAAAACAGAAAGGTGGAAGGAGTATATAGAGGGTCTATGCCAGGGCGATGTACTTGAGGACAATATTATGGAAATGGAAGAGTATGTAGATGAAGATGAAATGGGAGATACGATACTGCGTGAAGAGTTTGACAGAGCACTGAAAGACCTGAGTCGAAACAAGGCCCCAGGAGTAGACAACATTCCATTGCAACTACTGACAGCCTTGGGAGAGCCAGTCCTGACAAAACTCTACCATCTGGTGAGCAATATGTATGAGACAGGTGAAATCCAATCCCAAAGAAAGCAGGTGTTGACAGATGTGAAAATTACCGAACTATCAGTTTAATAAGTCACAGCTGCAAAATACTAACGCGAATTCTTTACTGACGAATGGAAAAACTGGTAGAAGCCGACCTCTTCGAAAATCAGTTTGGATTTCGCAGAAATGTTGGAACACGTGAGGCAATACTGACCCTACGACTTATCTCAGAAGCTAGATTAAGGAAAGGCAAACCTACGTTTCTAGCATTTGTAGACTTAGAGAAAGCTTTTGACAATGTTGACTGGAATACTCTCTTTCAAATTCTAAAGGTGTCAGGGGTAAAATACAGGGAGCGAAAGGCTATTTACAATTTGTACAGAAACCAGATGGGAGTAATAACAGTCGGGGGGCATGAAAGGGAAGCAGCGGTTGGGAAGGGAGTGAGGCAGGGTAGTAGCCTGTCCCCGATGTTATTCATTCTGTATATTGAGCAAGCAGTAAAGGAAACAAAAGAAAAATTCGGAGTAGGTATTAAATTCCATGGAGAAGAAATAAAAACTTTGATGTACGCCGATGACATTGTAATTCTGTCAGCGACAGCAAAGGACTTGGAAGAACAGTTGAACGGAATGGACAGTGTCTTGAAAGGAGGATATAAGATGAACATCAACAAAAGCAAAACGAGGATAATGGAATGTAGTCGAATTAAGTCGGGTGATGCTGAGGGAATTAGATTAGGAAATGAGACACTTAAAGTAGTAAAGGAGTTTTGCTATTTGGGGAGCAAAATAACTGATGATGGTCGAAATAGAGAGGATATAAAATGTAGACTGGCAATGGCAAGGAAATCGTTTCTGAAAAAGAGAAATTTGTTAACATCGAGCATAGATTTAAGTGTCAGGAAGTCGTTTCTGAAAGTTTTTGTATGGAGTGTAGCCATGTATGGAAGTGAAACATGGACGATAAATAATTTGGACGAGAAGAGAATTGAAGCTTTCGAAATGTGGTGCTACAGAAGAATGCTGAAGATTAGATGGGTAGATCACATAAGTAATGAGGAGGTATTGAATAGAATTGGGGAGAAGAGGAGTTTGTGGCACAACTTGACAAGAAGAAGGGATCAGTTGGTAGGACATGTTCTGAGGCATCATGTAATCACAAATTTAGCATTGGAGGGCAGCGTGGAGGGTAAAAATTGTAGCGGGAGACCAAGAGATGAATGCACTAAGCAGATCCAGAAGGATGTAATTTGCAGTAAGTACTGGGAGATGAAGAAGCTTGCACAGGATAGAGTAGCATGGAGAGCTGCATCAAACCAGTCTCAGGACTGAAAATAACAACAAAAACAACAACAACCAAGGTGTTCCTAGACGCAGTTAATGAAATTCCCTATTTTGAGCAATTGAAGACAACATCACGGTGTGCTAAGTAAGAAATAAGCATAATAGTAAAAATCAATGGGTTCGCCGTTAATACACTAAAATAGGTTTCATAAACTAAAATTCTGATGTATTTCATCAGTTTTGACTTAAAGCCTCAAATATGCCTCTTTAATGCGGAGTGTTGAAAAAATAGGAATTACTCAGCGAGAAATGACAAATGGTCTAAGTGAATTAGTAGAAGAGACAGAGAAACAAATATATTAGGTAAAGCGTTGAGATGGATGACGTAATTATGACTGCAATCATCATTAGACGGTGGCTGTATACTGATGAAGAGGGTAATACATAGAAACCAAAATACTCTACTCTTTTGAGCAGCGAATGTTATGAATCTAACGCCGCCGCCGCCGCCTATGATGATGACGACGATGATGATGATGTGATGATGCTGATGATAAAAATGATGGAAACTATAAACTCATGCACTCTGTCCTCTCCAAATACAGAGATTGTTCAATTGTGGAGTCATTAAATTCTATTTGAGACTTGGTTCTGGAATCAACGAATAGTGTTAGCAAGTATGAAATATTTGGATAATTAATACTGACGAGGTGCGTTCTTAGTGGTTGAAATAATAATCTAAATGTATTTAAAAAGTAAGCTACTGACAAGGAAAGACAGCCGTTCAGTGGTCGAGAATCTTTTTCAGATCAGAAGTGTAACACAATCGTGGCCTCTTTTAGTGAATTTATAACACAGTAAGTACTAACTTATGAACCAATAGGCTTAGTAAAAGCGACAGCTGGGGAAGGGGCAGTAACAGGACCTGGGAAAGAATGGACTTAGGGCGCTCAGAGAGCAGACGTTAGCAACTGGAGTGCGGGTGACTTCAGAGCGCTGTGCCCCAGGCTAATTGCGCGGTGTCCGCTAAGGGGTGCTCACTGGAGCGTTAGCGAGCGCCCACCTGTCACTGACAGCCGATATCGTCTGCGGCCAAGCGACTAATATTGCAGCTGCCCTCGCCGCGCTGCAGCCTGCACTCCCCGTATCCTATCACGGCGGACTGACTCGTAAGACTGCCGTTGTGCTCGTGTTCGTTTATATCGTCCCTCCTCTGATTTTCACCCGGTGACGGTTTTAATTTCCTGTCTCATTCCTGCGAGGCTATATTTCTGACGCAGACAGCAAATAGAAGCTCTCAATGTAACTTGAACTATATACCTTCAATTAAAAAAAGCTATTATTCCTCCTACACATTTACACTAATCAATGTCCTAGAACATTCTGGAGCTGACAATTAAATATTTTGAATTATGAAACAAACATTGACAAACACAAATAAATATTTGGGTGAAATATCAGAATCCTTCTAAATTAAAACAGGAACTAGGCAGTGGGAGAAACTGTCTTCATTATTATTAAATTACGTGTTGGTGAAAGCAGTACGAGAATGGAGAAACAGGAGAGAAGAAGTAGGAATAAATAAAGTGAAACTTCAAAGAAAGAGAGAGAATCTTGAGACTGACTGCCTAGCTACTACTGATGATATAGTAATCTTAGAGAACATACAAGATGCTACGAACAAGATAAACATTTGCCAAGAGGTGGTGGAATGAAATGGTAGGGAATAAATTTTGTACCATAAATTAAAATTTCCTACCGCTTCATTCACTTAATGTCTCCGGTAAAGAAAGACATTTTTAGACTTCTTCCTATTAGTTTAACTTTATTTTGAAGATTTCAACGAAGGTATGGACTCCGGCGACGCCACATGTTATTCAGGCAGCGAAATGGGAATAGGCACGTAATGTGGCAAGAACAAACGATCGCAGACGGATAAAAGCAATCCTCGAGAGGAGCCCGAGAGAGATGAGACATGGGCAGAACACCGAACCACTACGTTGTTGTTTTCGTAGTCGTCTCCAGTTTTCAGGCGGCTTTGACACAATTCTCCTCGCCATTCTATCCTGTGCAAGCCTCTTCGTCATTGAATAACTACTGCAACCTACGTTGATCCTGGTTACGTACTCGTCCTTAGGTCTCCCTCTACAATTTTTACCCCACACACTTCCCTCCATTACCAAATCGACTATTTGTTGGTGTCTCAGGATGACTCTATCAACTGATCCATTCTCCTAGTAAAGTTGTTCCATAATTTTTTTTTATCCTCAATTCGATTTACTAGTTCCTCATTACTTATTAGACTTACCCATACAATCTTTAGCATTCGTCTACAGTCGAGCATACCAAAAACTGATACACTCTTCTTGACTGAAGAGCTTATCGATCTCTTTCTCACTTTTCTACAAGCCTACACTCCGTACAAATACTATCAGGAAAGAACAGAATCAGAATTAGGAAATAAACAGTGAGTACAAATAGCTTACGGAACAAGAAACACACTCCAATCACATTTACAAACAACGGAGAAACCAGATAAATACCAAGGAGCAGGTATGTACCAGGTAGAGTGCCAATAATGTAAATCAGTATATCTGGGAATGACAAGCACGAACTTTAAAACTAGATGTAAAGAACATGTAAGAAGTAGGAAACATGAAAACAGTCATTCTACCTTCGCCGAACACCTGATAAAACATGAACCATCCAACATGGAATGTGACATGACAGTTATCAAAGAGAATAATCACAGAAAAAGCTCCTGACATTGCAAGAAAACTCTCACGTACAAAGAGCCATTGAAATTGAAAAGAAGGCACTCAGTGACCAAATTAATGCGAACAATAACTCCCTGATCATGCTAGCACCAAAACAGTCTCTCTCACCCCCCCCCCCCCCTAAACACACACACACGCACACACACACACACACACACACACACACACACACACACACGCACACACTTACATTTAAATAATAATAATAATACATTTGCACACAGCTACACATAGCGAATTACACACACACATATATATATATATATATATATATATATATATATATATATATATATATATATACTCACATTCATTAAAAAAAAACAGAATACGCACACGCGCTTGCGCTTGCACGAACACACACACATACAACAAATGAAAAACATCAAGCACAACAGAAATAAAAGACAGAAAAACTCAAAACAACAGATGGCAACACTACACACCGAAAACACACATACGTCAATCACCCAATGGAAGTGAAAATGAAACATGTGATGTGACATGTGTGTATGAAACAACCCCAGAAATCGGCCAACTGGAGTATGAAGAACAACAAATACGTCTCCAGGAACAGACAGATGTGTTGGCGGCGCTGGATATCGTAACACCGAACTACACATTCACAATAAGAAACTTGTGCTACGTAAGTTGCTTCGAACCTAAAATTGCAAGAGAAAAACACGAGAAAGTGTAATATATCAGCAAATTATATCCATCACATAATACGTTTATCGTATGTATAAAAAACATGTATTTCAGCTACTGATGATGCTTCCTTAATAAATGAAGCGAAACGCGTATGGCGAGGAACAAACGACCTTCATTTAGTTGCATAGGCGGTACATACCGCGACGAATTTAGAGCATCTAAGGGAAAGACTTAAAACAGATTAAAATTACGATATCAGGAAAGACTTTCTAACATTTTTTAAAAATTTTTATTTTATTTTATATTTATTTTTATTTATTTATTTATATTTTTCAGAAACGCTTTTCTTGATGTTACCAGCTGGAATTTTATATCCGCTCTTCTTCGACCATCATCAGTTACTTTGCTGCCAAATCGCTAAAGTTATCCAATACTTTCATTGTTTCCTTCCTAACCCAACACACTCAGCATCGCTTGATTCAGTTCGATTATATTTCACTAACCTCGTTTTACTTTGGTTGTCGTTCATCGTATAATCTCTTTTCAAGACGCTATCCAGCCCATTTAACTGTTCTTCCAGAAGATTCATTGAGGACTCTGACTGAATTACTGTGCCATCAGCAAGCTTCAAACATTTTCTCTCTCTGGACTTTATTTCCATATCCAAGTTTCTCCTTTATTTCCTTTACTGCCTACTCAATGTACAGACTCAGTAACATCAGGGATAGGCTACGAACTTCTCTCAGTCCTTTCTCATCTTCTGCTTCTCTTTCATGTCTTTTGACTATTTTAATTGCTGTCTGGTTTCCGTGTAAGTTGTAAATTTCTCTCCTTGTATTTTATCCTTGTTACCTTCAAAATTTCCGATAGCGTAGACTAGTAAACAATGTCGAAGGCTCTCTCTAAATTTACAAATGCTATGAATGTACTTCTGCGGTTCTCCAGTCTGTCTTCTAAGGTATGACGTAGCGGCAATGTTGTGTCGCTCATTCCTCTCAAACTGAACTCTCCGGGGGTGGGTTTCTACAAGTTTTCCCAATCCGTTGTAAATAATTTGTGTCAGTATTATGACTTTTTAAACTGCTGTTTCGGTAGCAACAACTTTGGCTAGCCAATGCTGGTACGTTCATCTCCATACTGATGACTAAAGAAACGACGGCCAAGAGTAAAGTCCGATGAATTAAGTGTAGAGGGTGTGCAAAACTTCTGGGTACATAGGAAATTCTAGTAAATATGCTATATTCTATAAATATTAATAAATAAATAATAATATAACCATTCTAATAAATTTTGTTTTTCCAAAACTGAACGATGGCTCTGTCTAAAGAAGAACAATAGGAGTTGGTACTCTAAAGTGGCTGAGAGGGAAGGTCGTATCGCACAATTGCAAAAGAATTTAACCTTCGACACCCTCATCGTCAAACTATTTGTTTTACTGCCGTCCGGAAGTTAATCACCAAACTTAATGAACCAAGCAGTGTGTTGGACAAAACCCGTTCTCGAAGACCAAAGACTTCAGACGAAACGAAAGAGACTGTCATGGCTAAGGTCTATGCTAGCACACAGAAATCGCTTCGTCGGACATCCATGGAAATGGGTGTTCCAAGGTCAACCATCCACATAATCCTGGTAGATGAGGGTTTCATCCGTAAAGATATTGCATCATTTGAATGAAGATGGCCCAGATAGGTGCATCCAGATGTATGAATGGTTTGCAGATATATTGGATGAAAATATCGATTTTACTAAAGACTGTGTATTCAGTGATGAAGCTGTCTTATGTCAAAAATTTTTGTTACTGGTCTCAAAGCAATCCACATTGGATGAGTCCATCCAGACTGCGGGGCTAATCTTAAAAAGCGAATGAAATTATGCATTGAGAAGTACGGAGATCCTGTTGAAAATATTATTTATTACCATTAATGCAACTAAAATGGGCCTTATTACTATTTATTAGAATTCCTTATGTACCCGGACTTCATGGGCACCCTGTACAAAATATAATAGAGGAAAGAAGTTCTCATGGGTTGGAGTCAGAAGTTAATTTAAGGTCCTTAATTTGATCTGGAAATCGACGTAATTAACCAAGTAATGATAGAAAGATAGTGAGAGCAATAAGGCCTCCTGACTGGCCAGTTTGTACCGCTTTCTGGGAAAAAAAGCATATATTTAAGTGGCAGGAGCGACCCCTTTGCTAGCTTGTTTCGAAGGAAGAGGACCTATTTTACATTGAGGATGAAAGAGTAATGTGTAAGCTCTGGCTGCTATCATTTTGGCAGATAAAACTGAATTATTTTCCTATTCACCGGTGGGTACATTAATGTACTTGCCATAGTCATACTTTTAAAAGTGAATATGACTGAATACTTTAGTTGTTTGGTTCAAAAACCTGTTTTCGTTCATCGTAGTCGATGTTTTGGGAATCCTGAAACTGTGTCATTATCTAAATCATCAAGAACCTGTTCTTCTCTACTCATTCCGATTCACTCCATTGTACTGTAACTTATTACAACCAACAATTATTAGTAAGTAAATGTGACTCGATAGCTCAGCTGGTAAGAATGTAGCCGGAAAAGACAAGATATCAGGTGTGAGTCTCGGTCCGGCACAAAATTTTAATCTGTTAGTAAGTTTGAAAACAGCACACACTCCTCTTCACAGTGGAAGGTTCAGCCTGGAAATAGATGTAACATTTGTCGTCAGACGATTTCCTTGTTCTGCGATGCACATCAGTCGTTAACCCGTAAGGACGAGTACCAAGAGACTGGAAGAGGTTCAATCGTTCCCGCTCTCAAGAAAGACCGGCGGACAAATATACACAAATCACGGAACAAAAACTTCGTCTTCAACTCTGTTTTTAGAGAATTATAAATTAAACTGAATTTTCTGAATATTTTGGTGTATTAGACGATGAAGAAACTAGAACATTAATTCTTTCACTAAAAATGTATTAGGAAAAGCGCTAGCACTATCGTCAGGAGCAGCTTTTATTTCAGCTTAATTGTCCTCTGACTAATGGGAACTTATTTGATATTGAGAGGGACAGTAAGGAATAAACGGTTGTTCTCATTTCACCTCTGTCTGATACAAATGACAGTAAACTGTTGGACAGCTGTTTCTGGTGTTTTTGTGTGGCCTTCAGTCCGAAGACTTGTCTGATGCAGCTCTTCGTGCTACTCTATCCTGTGCAAGCTTCTTCATATCCGAGTAGCTACTGCAGCCTACAACCTTCTGAATCTGCTTAGTGTATTCATCCCTTGGTCTCCCTCTACGATTTTTATCCCCTATGCTTCCATCCAGCACCAAACTGGTGATCCTTTGATGCCTCAGAATGTGCCCTACCAACCAATCCCTTCTTCTAGTCAAATTGTGTCACAAATTCCTCTTCCCCCAATTCTATTCAGTATCTCCTCATTAATTACGTGGTCCACTCATTTAATCTTCAGCATTTCACATTTCGAAATCTTCAATTCTCTTCTTGTCTAAATTATTTAATGTCCATGTTTCACTTCTGTACATGGCTACACTCCATATAAGTACTTTCAGAAATGTCTTCCTGACACTTAAATCTATACTCGATGTTAATAAATTTCCTTGCCATAGCCAGTATACATTTTACATCCTCTCTACTTCGACCATCATCAGTAATTTTGCTCCCCAAATAGCAGAACTCATCTACTACTTTAAGTGTCTCATTTCCTAAGCTAAGTCCTTCAGCATCACCTGATTTAATTCGACTATATTCCATTATCCTCGTTCTGCTTTTGTTGATGTTCATCTTATATCCTACTTCCAAGACACGGTTTACTGCTCATATTTTATAGAATAAACATGTAATAATTACAACAAATTTTTATCTTTATAACACAAAAGTGGTGCAGGCTGCTTCCTTTTCTGTTGAAAAAATCGTTACCCTTTCCAGATAGAGGTATTTGTTGTATTTTATGAACTTTGTTTAGTTCTTCTGTTGGTGTGCTGATATTCACATGTTCGTGGTGACAAATGTCAGCCATTGTCCGCCAGTGGCCATGTCCATAGTATCGATTGTCGAGACCTGCTTTTCACCGAGTTTTGGATGTTTCTACGTAATTCTTCTTCTAATCGCACCTCACACTCTTTTGCGCTTCCGGACAAGCCAAAAAGTATCCGCCGCAGGTATTCTAAACTCAGGCAGATCCATAACATTTTTCTACACACCTTGGTTTTCACGGTATTGCTCTCTGCACAGAAGCCGGTTGTTGACTACTGAAAGACCTACGAAGTGCAGTAAACACTGGCAAGACGTAAATCAAATCAGAACGCTGTAACAGAGAACGAATCTGATCTTCTATTGTACCTGAGTATAGCAAAAATAATGTTCATCATAACTTCCCCATAATAAATGTACAAAAAACAGTAACATAGTGAGTACATAACAGTGCCCTTTCGCGGCAAAATTTAAGCAGAAAGTATCTAACTCGCAAAAACGTAGTAGCACAAAGTTAACCCAAAATTCCAATGTATAGGCATTTGGTTACTACACTCCTGGAAATGGAAAAAAGAACACATTGATACTGGTGTGCCAGACCCACCATACTTGCTCAGGACACTGCGAGAGGGCTGTACAAGCAATGATCACACGCACGGCACAGCGGACACACCAGGAACCGCGGTGTTGGCCGTCGAATGGCGCTAGCTGCGCAGCATTTCTGCACCGCCGCCGTCAGTGTCAGCCAGTTTGCTGTGGCATACGGAGCTCCATCGCAGTCTTTAACACTGGTAGCATGCCGCGACAGCGTGGACGTGAACCGTATGTGCAGTTGACGGACTTTGAGCGAGGGCGTATAGTGGGCATGCGGGAGGCCGGGCGGACGTACCGCCGAATTGCTCAACACGTGGGGCGTGAGGTCTCCACAGTACATCGATGTTGTCGCCAGTGGTCGGCGGAAGGTGCACGTGCCCGTCGACCTGGGACCGGACCGCAGCGACGCACGGATGCACGCCAAGACCGTAGGATCCTACGCAGTGCCGTAGGGGACCGCACCGCCACTTCCCAGCAAATTAGGGACACTGTTGCTCCTGGGGTATCGGCGAGGACCATTCGCAACCGTCTCCATGAAGCTGGGCTAAGGTCCCGCACACCGTTAGGCCGTCTTCCGCTCACGCCCCAACATCGTGCAGCCCGCCTCCAGTGGTGTCGCGACAGGCGTGAATGGAGGGACGAATGGAGACGTGTCGTCTTCAGCGATGAGAGTCGCTTCTGCCTTGGTGCCAATGATGGTCGTATGCGTGTTTGGCGCCGTGCAGGTGAGCGCCACAATCAGGACTGCATACGACCGAGGCACACAGGGCCAACACCCGGCATCATGGTGTGGGGATCGATCTCCTACACTGGCCGTACACCACTGGTGATCGTCGAGGGGACACTGAATAGTGCACGGTACATCCAAACCGTCATCGAACCCATCGTTCTACCATTCCTAGACCGGCAAGGGAACTTGCTGTTCCAACAGGACAATGCACGTCCGCATGTATCCCGTGCCACCCAACGTGCTCTAGAAGGTGTAAGTCAACTACCCTGGCCAGCAAGATCTCCGGATCTGTCCCCCATTGAGCATGTTTGGGACTGGATGAAGCGTCGTCTCACGCGGTCTGCACGTCCAGCACGAACGCTGGTCCAACTGAGGCGCCAGGTGGAAATGGCATGGCAAGCCGTTCCACAGGACTACATCCAGCATCTCTACGATCGTCTCCGTGGGAGAATAGCAGCCTGCATTGCTGTGAAAGGTGGATATACACTGTACTAGTGCCGACATTGTGCATGCTCTGTTGCCTGTGTCTATGTGCCTGTGGTTCTGTCAGTGTGATCATGTGATGTATCTGACCCCAGGAATGTGTCACTAAAGTTTCCCCTTCCTGGGACAATGAATTCACGGTGTTCTTATTTCAATTTCCAGGAGTGTAATAACTGATGACAGTTCAGCACCATATATAAGTTTCCAAACAACAATCCCCAGCAGATCGCCGAAAGAACTCAATTTAACGTAATTACGAGCTGCTGACATGTCTTTATACTGACGTAATGACAAAACTCAGTTAAATGTGTCTCGAGCCCGCCCGGCTGGCCGTGCAGTCTAACGCACGGCTTTCCGGGCGGGAAGGAGCGCCGTTCCCCGGCACGAATCCGCCCGTCGGATTTGTGTGGAGATCCGGTGTGCCGGCCAGACTGTGGATAGTAATTTGGTGGTTTTGAATCTGCCTCGGCAAATGCGGGCTGGTTCCCCTTATTCCGCCTCAGCTACACTATGACGGCGATTGATGCGCAAACAAGTTCTCCTCGTACGCGTACACCACCTTTACTCTACCACGCAAACATAGGGGTTACACTCGTCTGGTGTGAGACGTTCCTTGGGGTAGGGGGGGTGGGGGGTTGTCCACCGGGGGCCGAACCGCACAATAACAATTCGGTGTGGGGCGGCGGAGGGGTGGACTGCGGTGGTTGTCGTGGAGTTAAGGACCACTACGGCTACGGCGGGGACGGAGGCTCTCCGTCGTTTCTAGGTCCCCGGTTAACATAAGATAACTGTGTCGCGATCTATTGGCGCTGTGTGACAGTATAATTGACAGACATACTTAGCGTAGAACGTGCACATTCGTTACGGTTCGGTTCGAAGCAACGCAAGGGAGTCAATCCGGTAGACTGAAATAAAAAACGAACCCGCACGATCGTGTTGATCAGGTGGAAAGGGATGAGTAACGGTGATCTGCAATAGTATTTTGGAATACTTTTTATGCCCACTTATTGTGACATTATAGAGAGCGGAAGACTTCTCTTCAGGAGTGAACATGGGTTCCTGAGACCGAGGTCTTGTGAAACTCGTCTCACACTGTTCGTCTGTGACATCTAGAGCGTCGTAGAGAACTGTATCCAAGTGACAGAGTGCCCCTTGATCTTCGCAAGGCATTCTGTACAGTTCCACAGTGTCACTTAGTGAGAAACATACTACGTTAGCTACTATCGGACCGGCTTCCTGACGGAATTCAGTATGTCTTAGCAGACAAAACTCAACACATCTTTCTTAACGAGATGGAATCGTAAGATGTAAATGTCGCTTCGGAAGCACTCCAGATCGACTGCTACAGGGCCATTACTGTACACTGTAAATATTATTGAACTGACTGATAATGTCAGTAACTCTGCAATTCCGTTAGAGGAAGATATTATTGTAAATTTACTTTTGGGTAGGTGCCACCTTGAACAACCACAATTTTTCTTATTTTTATCCAGACATGTTTTGCTGTTTTCTCTCTGTATTAAATTGCAAGAAAATTACTCGTAACTAGCTGCATACACAGAATTTTAGTTTCTTAAGTGAAGTATTCACAGATTTGATAGCAGACAAAATATATATGTCTTGTTAACGCATGCTGTGGTCCATGAGGCTTTAAGTGTTCTGCGTTGTTAGTATTTTTATTTCGCACTTTTCATCTACAACAGTAGAGAAGTTAATGTAGAAACTTATTTACATCGAAAATTAACGACTGACAATGTTAGGCTGTTGTGGTTAACGTTATTTTATTCTATGTGTTAGAAAGACTGTGAGTGGTAGCGCGTGCGTGTGTGTGTATGAAATACTTTTCCACTCACTGTTTCGTGTTTCCCCATTATCCATGCTGTGAAACTGAACTTATATACTTGCATTGTGCAACTGTTTACAAACTACGAAAGCAGGGTGGCGAACAGGTGAACCTGTTCTGAGCGTAAGTTTTAAATCTTGTTTTGGTCTTAGGCTATGAGACGCGTTTGTTGAGAAAACTAAGGACAATCAATACGAACGCCGCTCACAGGACAGGTAACGTACGTGCAAAGCAGAGGCTGAAAGTACATTACAGGACAGATAACTCAATACAGATGATTGTGTGACGCTGATGTCCGGGAGGCTCCTTCGAGGGGAATTCGGCCGCCAGGTACAAATCTCATTTCAAGCGATGCCACATTGTGCGACTTGGTCGTCGGTGATGATGGTGAGGGCAACGCAACACCCAGTCCACGAGCGGAGAAAATCTCTAACTCGGCCGGAAATCGAACGCGGATCCGTTGCAAAGTAGGCAAACACGTTACCACTCAGTTAAGCAGGTGGACACTCAATACAGAGAAAACTAAGGACAATGAACACAAACACAGACAGACAAAACATCTGGTATTTATTAACTGACGTATAAAGCGAACAGTTGAGTTTATGTTGCACAGAAAAGAATAAATTTCAATTTTAGGAACGCAGAACACTGAAGAGACCTACAAAGTAATAGCTTTCATTCCACATCCGTATAAACCCTTATGGATATGGACCACAGCCCAACAGACTTTAACATATTTTCAAATGCACATCCCCACCCCCACCCCCAAAATTACTAAAAATTGAGAAATGGTACTAAATACAGAAAGTTGAAGGGAAAAAATTAGTAGGTCATTACATATAACTCTGTTCTCTACCATCAAAGAACTGTCATACGATCAAACCCATAAACACACACACACGCACACATATTGTCAAAAGGTATACCTCTCATGAGCTAAGACCAATGCAAGATTTAAATCTCATGCTCGGAACACATTCAGCTGTTTACCATCTTATTTTAATAGTAGCAGCTTGTACACAGTGAAACAGCGGAAGTTAAAAAGTTAAACTTCATAGCAAAGATAATGAGGAAACCTGGAAATGTAAGTGGAAACATATTTCATACTCAGACACAAACGCATAAACTTACAGACCCACTTTCTAACATAATAACAACTACAACAGGCTAACATTCCCAGTCCTAAGTTTCCGATGTATATAAGTTTCTACTTAAAGTTCTGTATGGCTGCAGACACCGAAGTGCGGCCGGCCGGTGTGGCCGTGCGGTTAAAGGCGCTTCAGTCTGGAACCGCGTGACCGCTACGGTCGCAGGTTCGAATCCTGCCTCGGGCATGGATGTGTGTGATGTCCTTAGGTTAGTTAGGTTTAATTAGTTCTAAGTTCTAGGCGACTGATGACCTCAGAAGTTAAGTCGCATAGTGCTCAGAGCCATTTGAACCACTTGAACCAAAGTGCGGGAGAAAAACAGCTAGAGCACAAATTAGTTAAAGCCAAACAAACCGCAGCTCATTCTGAAAAGGAGTGTATATTAAACATGTCTGTCATCAAATCTGTGAATACCCTTCTTAAAAACTGAAATTCTGTACGTACAAATAGTAAAGTGCAGTTTTCCTCTTGTTTAATACAAAGATAATACTAAGTCAATCGTTGATGTTGTAACTAAAGAGAAACATGTGTGGGTAAAAAGATGAACGTTAATGTTTGCTCATGGCGGAACCTATACAAAAAAAGAAAGAAAGAAAGAAAGAAAATGGAAACAAAGACGGAGATAAGAATGGGTTTCCACTTGAAGGTGGATACTACTGTATATAGGAAATTTGGATGCCGGATTATGTAGCGAGATGGGGGAAGACCTGCACAGGATTGACTCTTGATGCAGGTACAGGCAGTGGATACTCAGTGTACATAAAAGTAATTAATGGTGCATAAATAAGTGGATTCAAGCGTGAATTATAAGCTTACCTGATAAAACATTCTCACCAGATACTGTGAAACAAGACTCTTACCTTGATAGGGGCCACAGTTCGACGAGGAACAGACTCCGCAAGTTTCTCCAGGCGAGCCATATTTTTCGGAAGTCACTCATTGCTGATTTGTATCCATGAAGCTCGAAAAATGGGGTATCTTGAATGCTACGTTCCATCCAATGTTGCATATCCTCATCCCTTGGCCGGACAGGCCTCGGAAGGCCGAGTGGTACCGACCGACTACCGTGTCATTCTCAGTGGAGACCCTTGACTGGGTGCGAATATCAAGGGACCACGTGCTCAGCACATCGCTCTTCCGGCCGTTGATAGTCTTCGGGATCGGAGCTGCTACTTTTCAGTTACGTAGCTCCTCAGTTTTCCTCACAGGGGCTGAGTGCACCACGCTTGCCAACAGCGGTCGGCCACCCAAGAGCTAGCCAAACCCGACATTGCCGAAGTTCGGTAATATGACGGGAAATGGTGTTGCCACTGCTTCAACCCCGTTGCCTACCGTTCCATATAGCCCCA
Source organism: Schistocerca piceifrons (assembly GCF_021461385.2). Classification (NCBI taxonomy): domain Eukaryota; kingdom Metazoa; phylum Arthropoda; class Insecta; order Orthoptera; family Acrididae; genus Schistocerca; species Schistocerca piceifrons. The sequence continues at coordinate 558,686,616 of NC_060149.1, forward strand.
TAAAATTTTTGTGGGCTTAAAATCAGTCGCCGGCCACCGTGGCTTAGCGGTTCTAGGCGCTGCAGTCCGGAACCGCGAGACTGCTATGGTCGCAGGTTCGAATCCTGGTTCTGGCATGGATGTGTGTGGTGTCCTTAGGTTAGTTAGGTTTAAGTAGTTCTAAGTTCTATGGGACTGATGACCTCAGATGTTAAGTCCCATAGTGCTCAGAGCCATTTGAACCATTTTTAAAATCAGTCGGTTTAGCGGCTAGTTGATGTGCGAGACTGTTACTAAGGGTTCATCAAACCACGAAAGTATGCTCACAGATTTATGAATACGGCTATAGTCATGGAAGACGGGTGTGTCTATAACATACTGATCATGAATATGTAGAAGAAAGGGCCACAGTTGGTCAATGAGAATGTCGAAATTAATATCCTTGTTGTGCTCACAGTGACATGACTATTAGGCGCATGTCATACATCGGAAGAAAGACTAAAACATCGCAGAAGCATCTCCAGCTTAAACTACAACTTTCAAATGCTTATTGTTAGACGCCTCACTGGGCCGTCAGCGCACTCGAATCCTGCCATCCTTTGAAAAAGAACTAAATTACAACTCATCAGACCACACACTACACACCTACAGTCACCTATCCAGTTTCTACGTTGTTTCGACCACTGAGGCCGCGCAGCTTTTCGAGCAACGACCTTTTGGATGGGCCCAACACTGAATGGCGATTTGATACTGTTCGATTCGCAATGTTCACTCGAGGACTGGTTGAGACATACCTGCATTCACTGACAGCAGAAATTTCTATCGGGTTTGAAACCGACCACATGTGAAAAGGAGTGAAAACATCTCCCGTCGCTGTCTGTTAGGATCTTATTACGACCATCATTCTTACGCAGCGCCGCGAATGGTACACCATTCCTTGTAGGCATGTTTAAGAATCCGTGTTAATAATCCAACATACACAGCAACCTGAGATAAGGCGTGGCCATGAGCACATACAACACGATATCTCTTTCTGGCATCACACTGTGCTGATGTCATACTACCGATTAGTTGATATATGTCATTTCACTGCTTAACTTACAGTGGCGTTGGAGACCTCATGACCGTCTGGTACCTCTATCACCTACTGCGCTCCAAAGTGGGCAGTGCTGTTTTTTGAAGGGGTTACCAAATGGTTGAAATGCTTCTGAGCCCTATGGGACTTATCATCTGAGGTCATCAGTCCCCTATAACTTAGAACTACTTAAACCTAACTAACCTAAGGACATCACACATATCCATGCCCAAGGCAGGATTCGAAGCTGTGACCGAAGCAGTTGCACGGTTCCGGACTGAAGCGTCTAAAACCGCTCGGCCACCGCGGCCGGCGAAGGGGTTACCATTCAAATGTGAAACCAGTTTACTAATGGTAATATATGAGTGTCAACAAAGAGGATTTGAGCATCGCTATATGTTTACTCCTAACATGAGGAACGTGTACATTCAATGACAAGCTTGGAAACATATTACTTCCTCTCACATACACGTCACGAAATGACTACGACAGATAAATCAGAGAAATTTGAGCTCTTGTGGAGGCTTACTGACTGTAGTTCTTTTAACATAGTATTCACGAATGGAAAAGGAGAGCAGAGAAAATATTTTGGTAGATGACTTACTTTGCACCACAGACCGTATGTGGTTTCCAGTGTCAACAGGGTGTGTCACCTGCCCCTACGGCTGTCATTTTATGCAAACCGAAATGATTAATTGGCCTTCTTGAACCACGCGCGAGATTTTCATATTATCCCGCTCGCTGCTCACAAACTATAACTTCTACAGAAAAAATAAACAGACATTTCCGTAGGAAATTTAATCTAGTTAAATTTTGCACTGGGATACGTTTTCGCTAGAGGCCGTAGTTTTCGAGTTATTCAAAAGAAGAGTACAAAAGCGACCATCAGAAGCAGCCCCACTCTGACACTCAGCCCCCACCGGTAAGATATGTTGTTCGTGGCATTCCCTGCTACCACTGTAAAAATATTAGTGACTAAGAGTTATTTCCCACAGTCGATCTTTTTTATTCTTCACTGACTGACTTCATTATGCCACCAGCTTAATCGAACACTTAGAAACCGAAAAACTGACGTTTGTGTAAATTTTAACTGACAGTTTCGTGACTTTTAACACCATAAAATAAGTAAATACATCGCTGAATTCGTCTGGCCTTCTGACAACAGAACTACTGTTCTTACAAGCATTGAGTTTGGATCTAATTGTCTATGTAATTAATTGTAGCGTATCGTTCATAAAGTCGGTTTTCTGTCATTACCCTTGTGGGCATGTTTAAATTAATAATGTTAACTAAGTAGCTGAACACGATTCTGGCGTATTGGCCCAATCACTATAGACCAAAAGAATCTGGAATAGTTCTTGTAGTCGAAAATTTTTACACAATGGTAAGAAGGAGTGCCATGAACAACATACTAGAAATTCTGACTAGTGAGGGATGAGTGTCGCGTTGGACGTGCGTTTGAAAGTGATTTTTGTACTAAGGCTCCTAACTTCACAAAATTTACCAATGTAAACGACACTCCGACTGTCTGAGACACATTTTTCTTCCATCTTATATAAAGTAAAAAGTAAAGAAAAGAACCTGTAAATTCAAATTTGAATTCCACGCCTAAGAAACGTATGCCAATCCAACGTGACATGCCTGTATTGTGATATTAGGAAACAAGCAAGCAAAGAACACTATAAGACAAAGTAAAAGACACTGTAAAAGAAAAGTAAAATACAAACCTTTTGCATTCTTCCTCAACCCAAATAATACATAGTACTTTAAGATGATTGTATGCAATTAGGCGGACGGTATGAGTAACGTTACATTGCTTTCACGGCAGTATTCGTGGATTTACTTCCTTAACGATCGTAGATAATTGACAGTCGCGTACATTACTCGTCGCTCGCGTCTGTAATTAATATAAAATCACGAAGAAATATGAAAAGAGAAATCTTGCCAGTGATGTCGTCATACCAGAATGAGGAGAAGGAATCGACCTCTTCCTAGGAAAAAACAGAAACTACAGAACAGACCGAGACAAGTGACCTTGTAACTAAGACATTGGATAAGCGTTCTTGAGTGGCGGGCTTCAAATCCTTGACCGACTATTCACATTTATGTTTTCCATTGTCTTCCTAAACTGCACGAGGTAAGTGCCGGAATGGTTCCTTTGAAAATGACACCACTGGTTTCTATCCTTGTCCCAACGAACTGCTGTTCCGTCTCAAATGACTTCGTCGTCGACGGGACGTTGTAACCTACTATATCTTTCTTCAAAAGTTCACAGAAAACCCATGAGATGAATAAATATGAAGTTTCTTTTTCTTACCGGATCCTTTAAGCAAGTAAGAATTCTGTTCTGTTCTAATAGTGAATGAATAGTTGTGATGTCTTTTCCAAGTCTGCAGTCGTCAAAGGATCAATTATTCTATTCGAATTTGAATCCAGAGAGGTGTTTAATATGCTTTAATAGTAGTTTTCTACTTCAGCGTAGTGACTGTGATTGGCGTAAACTTCAGTAATATTTTCAGAAAATATTCCGAACAGCAAGGGAAAGAGGAAGTCGGCAGCCTTAGAGGAATGAAGGAATTTGCACACATCGAAGAATAGTGTCACACTCGAAAATGCTTTCATGGCAGGATTGACAGACAGTTTCCCATCATAGGTAAATAATTATACTTGCAAACTCAGGAGAGGGTTGTGACTTGCCCCGTATCATGTGCAGACGAATCATAAATACTTGAAATTTATTCGCAGTTCCTAATGCGAACAATCGTCAGCTATATAAGGGAGTGACGACAGTGAAAATATGTGCCGGACTAGGACTCGAACCTTCCCGCTTCGGCTATCTGTGCACGACTATCGACCAGACCCAAACTTCTATATGTCGTCGTTTATGCGTCACTACCTGTACTCGTTCACATTATGTAATTTCCACACAGGGGGAGCACACTTTAATTGAAAGTAATTGCCTGGTATCGGCGGATAAATACGATATTGCACTGCCTGTGCTATAAAGAAGTACAATGCCACGTTTCTTCGGACATGCATGAATTTCCAGCTTAACAACACAGGCACTGCAATATCGTGTAGAATGAATACTGGCCGGTGTGGTCGGCCTTTACGAACGAATTACCGTGCCAAAGACTTACCTTGCCAAACAAGGCTTCCGGTCGCTAAATATTTTCACAGTCATGATCGATAAGGACGCAATTATCCACCGTTAGAGTATCACATGAGTGACGATGAATCCATGATCTCATTAGACACCGAGGAACTTCTGAATAATTAAACAGAAAGAGATATAAGCAAATAAGCACTTATTGAGGCATAAAATCATTCATTTGAGTTCGAAAGAGCACTTTATTCCGTGAGCGAACCACAGGAGCAAACCGCAGACCTGTCTCCACTCAACAACGTAGTGAAAGCCGAGGTAGGGTGGCGCGTTTGCTGCGACACAGGTGCTGGGACGAGGTCAGCCCCGGCTTAACGACAGCCGCGGTGGGTGGTATGCATAAAAACCTTGGCTTTGCCTTCAATAAAAAGCTTAAGCGCGGATCTGGGCTAGCGCGGCCACAAAGCGTGACGTTAGCTGCCCTTTGAGGGCGCGCCGTGTGTCGCTGAAAGGGCTCTCTGCCCGCCAGAATCTGGTCCCGGGCCACGTGATCTTCCCTGCTTTAGGCTCAAAACTTGCCGCGTTCTTGTGCCTCTGTATGCCGGCCACCATCAGTGCGAGGTGTTCTTACTGTAAATGTTCACAAGGGTACGATGATAGCTTTAATACACCAACTTTGTGTATGCAAACAGGTTCTTTATTAAACTCAAGGAAAATAGTCTCTTCAATGTTTACAGGCTTTCTTTTTTTAAACTGTGTTCTGCTACGTAAGTAAACCTTAAGCTTTCCTATCAGAACTGTGTTTAAATATATGCAGACTATCCATAGTTCTAACTTAGTTTTTGTATATGAATATTATTTTCGTATGTACATATTACTCTTTTCGGGGACTTTGGGGACAGAATCATTCTGGGTATACAGAAACGCAACGTTATGGGGATGGGGGTATTAGAGGAGAGTTGACGGTGGGGGTAGTATAACGTAGAGCTAATTCTGACTGGAGATTTTTCATCCATTTTCATAACATTTCTAGTTTCTTTTACTTTTCCGTTAGAGATCAGTTACCTACACCTTTCTTCGAGTCTTCTTTTTTGAGCAGTGTTCAATTGCCTATAGGCATCTCATTTCTCCTGTTTGGTTTTGGATGCATCTCTCCGCTACAAACCTATGTCTGGCTCTTACGGAACGGAGCTGTGACGATAATTTTTTCGCAGGATTTTACTTGTGTTATCTTCTGCACTGTCTTTGTAGCGCCCTAAGCGACACATTTTATAACACAACGTAATGTTATTTGAAACGTCCTGGCCATATCTGTATTGATATTAGAGCCAATGTCGTAGTAGAATAAGACCCACTGTAATATAGTCTTATCGATACGGATTTTCGAGGGAATGCGTTCTTTCTCTCGAAATGCCATGTTGCTAGATTTGCTTGCAAGATCTTGCAGTTATATTTTTCGGATTTTTTTTTTACAACAGATGTGTGAAATTCCAGAGGTTTTTTTCCCGAGCGTGCTAGACTATAAGGGACAGTAAAATGAAAACGAGACATGGAATAATAGCAAAGTGAACTGTTTAATATTTCAAAAGCAATCGCAATAACTGTTAATACATTTATTTCATTGTGAACTGAGAGGGTCAGTGCCTTCACGAAAAAATGTTTGCGGTTTCCAACGGAACCATGACTATATCTAAGGTTACACCTTCTCATCCGATGCTATTCCACAGTCTCCATCTCTACTCACACGATTTCCGTATTACTGGAGCACTACGGAGGACATTCGTGGCCGTCGATTTTCTTCGGGCGAGAAGGTTCATGTCTGGGAACAATCAACGTTCCGTAAGCAACTACAAATATTTTTCCATGAAGGCAATGACCGTCGTGTCTATGAGAGAGATAAATGTATTAACAGTTATGACGATTACTTCTGAAATAATAAACGGTTCAGTAACATATTTCCATTCTGTGTCGTTTTCGTTCGACTGTCCCTTATATCATGTCAGTCTTCTGCTGTCTGAACCGAATACCACTACGTGCTTATGCTTTCTCTGTTCGAACCACATTAAGTGGTCAAACTTGATTGACTGCACTCGTGTCTAAACCATTGGTTTATTAATATGAGCTCATTAACTTTGTCATTATTGCTGTCTGTTAAAATGTGGCCCAGATTTACATGTATTTTAGAACTTGTATGATATGGTTTAGAGTGCCCTTGTCGGAAATTATTTGTTCCTCAATCGAGTGATTTTGTGAATTCTATGAATTTAACGCGCATTTACAAATTATATTCTCGGTTCTGCTACGCTGAATCTCTGCTATGGTGAATACAGCATCGGGTCATGAATGCCTTTGCGAAAAATTTTTAGTCTTCGTTCAAGGAAAGACAAAAAAATGAATTTTCAGCTTCGTATGGACGCAATGGAGTAGCTGTAGCGAAATTGTGTAGTATATTCAATACTGTCCAAGATTTTTTGCAAATTAGTGCTGCTCTAGATACAATGTCGTGCTTATGGTTGTTGAGTCAGGTAATGTGAGAAACGTCCTATGTTTACACTATTATTTGTATCACTGGATGATTTCTTGTGGTCTGACCCAAGTATGGTCACTTGAAAATTGGTTCAAAGATGAAGCTGTGAAAGGAAATAAAGGTATTGTTTAATTCATCCAACCTGCAATATTGACCATGCTAGTAAACCCATAATAATAAAAGAGTAGGTTAGGCCAAACTACAGTTGCCTCCAGTTTTGATACTTTATAGACTGACTATGTGGTTCGAACATACAAAGAAGAGTACATAGCAAACAAAAGGTATATTTAAGTCAGGAGAGAAAACGAGAGATGAACATCAGATTAATGAAAAGTTAAAACAGACACAATGGATATCAGATTATCGAGTTTTATTAACACGTAGTTTGACATAAAATTACTTGCACCCAGAAGGAGCCGAATGGAAGAATTTTAAAACTCACGAGTGCAATAGATGCTCCTATGAGTCTAAAGTGTATTCATAAACAACTCTTGCTTATTACATGTCGGTGCTCTTTGAACAAATTGTTTTCATTCAGTTGCTAATAAGACAGCGGTTGAGTTGCCACAACTTGATACACTGGGTTTCTCCCTAAACAGCTGACTGCATATGGTCCAAACGTATACAGTTTATTATATAACTTTACCGTCTTCGGCATAAACGCTTAATAACACTGATAAATGATTTATAATTACGTAGAAACTCGTTATGTGACTAAAATTACAATACAATTGGTCACTACAGCGTTTGATATCAGTCACACCATACATTATACTTTGGTCCATTATTCGTTAGAGCAGAAGCTTTGCAAATATAAATTGCCTCACATCTTCGCACTTCATGAAAGAAACTCGGTACTTGTTATCCACATTGTATCCTAGAATTATTTGAAAACAATCGAACTTTTGGGCGCATCATGGGACGTGTATGTTTTGCATTTTACAGGCATTACAATCTGCTGGGAGCAGTAATGAGGGAAGATGTCTACCATTGTTAAGAAGACTAACAGAGATTACGTCCCGATAAAACTGCCTATGAATGATACAGGGAGAAGGTAGCAGACTCGTGGTAAGCCGTCCCAAGTTATACCCAACAGTGCTGTCGTCTTCATGAAGATGAATTACGACTTCCCTAAGGCACGACTTCCCTAAGGCACAGTGAGACATACACGTAGGATGGAATGGATCTCTTCACGGCAACAGGAGATGGTGCAGAAAAACCTCGGCTGACACACTTACTTAACTGTAATGAATGCGAGGAGCATTATCTGTAGCTGTGAAGTAGAACGCTGTACTTCTGGGTCACTATTATGTAAGACTTTGGAAATCAACCATCAGCGTGTGTTAGACCTTAGATGCTAAACAAAAGGAAATTTACTATCGGCGCTAGAAAAATCATCACAGAAGGAAGAAGAATGCAGAATAAAAATGTTGTGTCGTCGGTTACAAATTATTGTAATTATACTCTATTTACGCTTACGATAAATAAAAGATATCAGAGTTATATGTGCACTTATGCACTCTGCGGTACCTGATGATGACTATTGTTGAAGTCTAGATTTCCTTAGCCGGCCGCTGTGGCCGAGTGGTTCTAGGCGCTTCAGTACGGTACCGCGCGGCTACTACGGTCGCAGGTTCGAATCCTGCCTCGGGCATGGATGTGTGTGATGTCTTTAGGTTAGTTAGGTTTAAGTAGTTCTAAGTTCTAGGGGACAGATAACCTCAGATGTTAAGTCCCATAGTGCTCAGAGCCATTTGAACCATTTAGATTTCCTTACTTTGTTGTAAGGAACAACGTTTGCGTCAAATTTGCACTATGTGACGATATAATGGGCACAAATAAGATGTATGGCTCAACAAAATGAGTAAGGACAAATTAATCAAATCTCGATGTCATTCAAACTTTCAAGATCATTTGAAGCTGACTGAAAATTACACCACCGGTGTCAGTTGCTCAACAACAGCTACAGTGCTTATGACCAATTGCTATACTTTCTGAGTTACAGCTGAATAAAATTTCTGGTGTGTTTATATAAGAATATCGCAAGAGAAAACTGAGAGAAGTGCATAGAAATATTTTGGTGACAGTAAGTGAGGCACTGTTTTTGGTATTGTAATACGCATTCGAAATTTCTGGTAGATAGGCCTAGTACATTAATACCAAAACGTAACAAGCAGAAAACTGTTTACATTTGATTAATTATTAATTACTGGTATACAAATTTATTTCAGTGTAACTAAATCAGTAATATGGAAACAGGAACTATTCCCAGAGACTTCCATAATTAATATGATACTGATGCTAGATACTTTCGTTGGAAGAATGTAATGTTATACGTTATTTGGGAAAAATTTTTGTTTTATGTGAACGTGCTTAAGTTATTGTGAAGAAACTTCTTCAGTTAAAGATTTCTCTTTTTTTAACATTATTGTTACACTGGTTTGAGGTAGCTATTATAACTTTTTGTTGCAACGCAGGTTAGTATCCATGCAGGGTCTAAGACACTTTCATAATCTTTGTAAGTGTTAAATCTTACTTTCCGTGCTTCACTGTGATGCTTTTTTTTTTCTTTCTTGTTGTGCTATTTAGTCGGGAGACTGGTTTAATGCAGCTCTTTGGACTATTCTGTCCTGTGCTAGCCTCTTCATATCTCTTTATAACTACAGCTTCCTACATTCACGGGCATCTGGTTACTGTAGTCTAGACTGGTCTGACTCTACAGTTCTTACCTCCACACCTCTCTTCATTACCAAATAAACTACCCTAAAATTCCTGAGGGGTGCTGCCTGTCAGTCTATTCCTTCTTTTAGTTAAGGTAGGCACAAATTTCTTTTCTTCCCGATTCGATTCAGTACCTCTTCACTAGATGTCTGATCTGTCCATTTAACCTCCAACCTAGCTCTTTAATCATCTCACTTCAAAAGTATCTGTTCTCTTCTCGCCACTACTGTTAATCCTCCGTGTTTCACATAAACACAGGGCTACTTTCGTCACAAATGCTTTAAGAAAAGTCTCATCAATCAATCCAATTAATATTCGTTAAAAAATTTTCAGAAGATCTTTTCTTGTTATAGCTTGTCTGAATTTGACAATCTCTGCACATTTCTTGTCGTCAGTTATTTTGCAACCCTAGCAGTAAAACTAGTATACTAGTTTCAGTGTTTCATTTTCTAATATAAGTCAACTGGTGTCCCCTGACTTAACTCGACTATACTCCATTACTCTTGTTTCTCTTACGTTGACGTTCATTTTATGTTCTCATTTCGGAACGTTATCCATTCAGTTCGAATGATCTTCAAGGCCATGTATCATCTGTGACAGAATGACCAAGTCGTCGGCAAACCTATAGGACTTTATTTATTCCTGAATTGGAATTCCTGCTCCAAATCTGTCATCGGTTTCTTATACTACTTGTCGTATGAATAGATTTAATGAAACTGAGTACAGTATGCAACCCTGTACCCTTCCTTTCTTAATTAAAGCCTCAATTTGATATCCTTCCTCTACCGAAACCTTAGTGCCCTTTAGGTACAAACCGTAGATAACCTTTTGTACTCAGCATTTTGTGCCTGGTAACTTCAGAATTTCATACAGTGTATTTCTATCGCTATTGTTAAAATAAATAAACCTAAAATGATATCGACTTCACTGTGCATGGTGTATGAATAATAAGCAAAATGCTCATGTAAACATACGTATAATAAATTTCTTACACGTGTGTACACTTATAAGAGATAAATATGGTGTTCAGAGAGTTGCTGTCCATTTACAACGCATGTAGAAAAAGACGTCCACGACGTGGTATGCAAGTATGAACCCGCTTAATTTTACTGGAAAAAACTTTCAGCAGATGTGACTGTGTTACGCTTCTCAAGCACGCAGTTATTTCGGTTTTAAAGTCAAAATGCATGCTTGGTCTATTGCTGTACACTACAGATTATGCAGCTCCCCTACGACACACACAAAAGAACTAAAACATTATTAACACTGCCCACTTCAAAATTAAATGCCGACCGGTGGCGCTGAGAGCGAGTGATGCTGTCAGGAGAATATATAACTGGAGCAGAGACGAATGGCGAATCATTCTAGCAACAGTATGGGAAGCAAATAGGCAAATGTAGGGACATAAGCGATTATGGCCCGGCCCTGGAAACAATCATCTCGGAAAGGCCAAAGTTGGTGACAGTTCCCTTGCTGATATCGTGAACATCTATGGAAAGTGGATGAACGCAGGTGAAAGCACGAGAAGGTGACAAGGTGGTGGAAGTCCATGTGTCATCACAGAACGTGGACGTCAATGCCCTGCGTTATCTTAAAGCGGGACAGGCGGCAGTCTGTGGCAGATATGGCGGAAGAGTACAACGCTTGTGCGGGCACAAGTGTTTCTGAGCACACTGTTCGGCGCACACTGTTGAACATGGGGCTCCGTAGCAAACGACTCCTACGTGTTCCCATGTTGACCCAGAATCGTAGTCAGTTAAGACTATAGTGGGCACGGGATCATCGAGATTCGACCGTGAATCGATGGAAACGTATCGTCTGGCCAGATGAACCACTGCTCCTGTTAAATCAGGTCGCCGGACGTCTCCGGATATTGAGTCATCCAGGAGAACGGCTGTTCGAAAAATGCACTTAGCCACGGACGCAGGCTGTTGGGGACAGTATTATGCTATGGAGGACATTCAGCTGGTTTTCCACTTTTCCTGCGGTATGGATGGAAGGCACCAGGACAGCTGTGGAGCACGTGAACATTACAGCGGACCAGCTGTATCCCTTCTTGCTTGAAGTCCTCCCCAACGGCGATGGCACCTTCTAGTAGGACAACTGTCAGTCTCACAAGGCGATAATCATGCTACGGTGGTTTGAGGAGCATTACAGTGAACTCACTTTGATGTCTATGCTACCAACTTCACCAAATTTGAACCTATTTGGGAAGTCATCGGGAACCACCTCCACGCCCACAAAACGCCTGTCCATAATTTACGGGCATTGCGTGACCTGTGCGGAGGCTTTCGGTACCACATACCTTGAGTAACCTACCAAGGACTCGTCGAATCCACTGTGGTCGAGCAGTTCTAGGTGCTTCAGTCTGGAACCGCGCGACCGCTACGGTCGCAGGTTTGAATTCTGCATCGGGCGTGGATGTGTGTGATGTCCGTAGGTTAGTTAGGTTTAAGTAGTTTTAAGTTCTAGGGGACTGATGACCTCAAATGTTAAGTCCCATACTGCTCAGAGCCATTTGAACTTGTCGAATCCAAGTGACGCAAAACAGCTGCTGTATTGCTCATGCGAGAGAAGGAACAATAGGTTTGTGAGATGACATGTTGCCCAAAAAGCCTTTCCAAAAGACGCATAGTGTTGTTAGCTGTGTGCGACGTAGCGCCATGTTGTTGAAACCATGAGTAGTTGATTTCGTCTTTCTTTAGCAGGCTAATGAAATCGTGGATCATTAAAATGTAACTTTCATTTTCTTTCCAGAAGACGCATAGTGTTGTTAGCTGTGTGCGACGTAGCGCCATGTTGTTGAAACCATGAGTAGTTGATTTCGTCTTTCTTTAGCAGGCTAATGAAACCGTGGATCATTAAACTGTAACTTTCATTTTCTTGGTTTCTTCAAAAAATAAATATCCAATAATGAATCATCTGGATATTGCAACCCACACTCCCATTTCCTGATCATGCAACGGCGTTTCAAGCACAGTACGATGATTCTCCGTTGACCGTAATCTTGTATTTTGTGTGCTGACATGAACAGAGAGACAGAACCAGACCTCCTCTGTAAAATGGTATTCCCTCCAATACAAAATCTAAACCACATGAAGTAAGGGACTACCTTTCCATGATCCACATCTTTCAATTCATGCACCTCTGTCACTTAACACAGGCACAACTTCAAAGACTGTGCGGTCGGAAGCCTGATATTCATTTTTTTTTTCAACCCACGTGCATCACTATTTGGCTAGGCTCTGCTGCATGTAGTCAGACATACACAACAACTTCTGCTTGCTTAGCTTAAATGGTCTTCCAGTTTGTTCGGCATCTAACACTGAGCTTATCTATCAACATTTCTCGGATATTCGACGAACGGCATTACGATAACGTACAGCAGTTTCTGACAATTATTCAGCAGATGCCTTCTGCGCTAAATCTACGTCAACATCTACATCCATACTCCACAAGCCACCTGACGGTGTGTGGCGGAGGGTACTTTGAGTACCTCTATCGGTTCTCCCTTCTATTCCAGTTTCGTATTGTTCGTGGAAAGAAAGACTGTCGGTATGCCTCATGGTCTCTTCGCGAGATATACGTAGGAGGGAGCAATTTACTGCTTGACTCTTCGGTGAAGGTATGTTTTCGAAACTTCAACAAAAGCCCGTACAGAGCTACTGAGCGTCTCTCTTACAGAGTGTTCCACTAGATTTTATCTATCATCTCCGTAACGCTTTCGCGATTACTAAATAATCCGATGGATCTTCTCCATCTCTTCTATCAACCCTATCTGGTACGGATCCCACACCGGTGAGCAGTATTCAAGCAGTGGGCGAACAAGTGTACTGTAACCTACTTCCTTTGTTTTGGGACTGCATTTCCTTAAGATTCTTCCAATGAGTTTCAGTGTGGCATCTGCTTTACCGACGATTAATTTTATATGGTAATTCCATTTTAAATCACTCCTAAGGCCTACTCCCAGATAATTTATGGGATTAACTACTTCTAGCTGCTGACCTGCTATATTGTAGCTAAATGATAAAGGAAATCTGTGTATTTATTGCCTTGTCGACACACTCGTTCAACAAGAAAAGCACATTCCTCAGCTGAAATCACCGTAATGTCAAAATAAATTGCACATTTAAACTCAACACATCGCATTCAATAACTTTCATTCAGTGAACCAAACAGTTTAATTTTACGCAACAATAAAACGAATTAAAAATTCTCGCGTGTTACTGTAAAGAGCTCCCATTAGTTTACTACAGTTGTTACCATACCACGGAGAAGATGTGTGTATTTAATTTCAACTATAAAAAATATTGAATAACTGGGAGTAGAATTTTCTCTGCAGTAAACAGTAAACAGTAAACAGGAAAATAACCACACGGTAACTTCAAAGAAAAGTATTTCCTATGAAAGTAAATGGTAGAAAATTACGAAAAAAGTATCCCCTGCTGATGTAAACAGTTTTCACCTACTCCTTCCATGTCTAGCTAAGGTTTTCCATGACAGTTTTAAAAGCCTTACAAATCTTCATGTTGATGGAAGCGTATTAGTCAAGCATAGTTTTATTAAATTACGAAGATTTTACGAAAGCGAATGTTACTTTTTACATTTACACTTCCAAACTTCCCAGATATGTGTTGGTCTTGTCTTTATCAACTTCCAATAGCAAAGGTAATGAATAAGTAACGATTTAACAACCACTTCCCAAATTCCCGCCTACAAATACTTAAAACTTCCCATTTCATAATTCAGTTTCGGGGGAAACTTGAAGACCTTCATCGGCATTAAAAGATAAGGCAACTAATTACAGTACATAATGCAAACAAATATTAATCTGAAGTTACAGCCTGTAATTTTAGCGTTGACGGAAAAGTTAGTATCTGACGGTAAATCATTTGTAAATCTGCAGTTAATGATCAACGAACTCCAGTAAACTCTAAGGGAAGTAAGAAAATTAAGATAAGAAAAATAGTTTGGATGCTAAATTGTTAATGTTATCGTAAATCTGCTCCTCAGCTTGAATACTCCTGTCATTTTCCTATTCCTTTACATTTCATTGCCATAAATGAAAATAGACCATTTTCTCTCTTTCATCCTCTTACGTGGCTATTCACCTTATTATGTGGTTTTATAGAGATGTTTTTAAAGTATAGGTTTTTTGTTTTTTTGTGATTTACGTATGTAACAGGCTCGTCCTTTTCCCCTGGGAGGTTCAGATAGGGACACAACGCTATGTGATCAGAAGGTAAATCTAATCACTTTTACTTTTTACTCCTTTAGTTAGTGACACAGAGTGATAATTTACTTTCGGATGACCTGGTAGTTTGTGGAAACTCAGTTTCATGTACAGTTTTATTTCCGCTGAGTCCACTATTGCCCGCATCTCGTGGTCGTGCGGTAGCGTTCTCGCTTCCCACGCGCGGGTTCCCGGGTTCGATTCCCGGCGGGGTCAGGGATTTTCTCTGCCTCGTGATGGCTGGGTGTTGTGTGCTGTCCTTAGGTTAGTTAGGTTTAAGTAGTTCTAAGTTCTAGGGGACTGATGACCATAGATGTTAAGTCCCATAGTGCTCAGAGCCATTTGAACCAAGTCCACTATTCCAAAATCAAGATCTATTTTCACATACCTAAAATGTTTCTGCGACAGACGTTAGTAAACGTTAGAACTATTCACTCCCTCTGTACCTCTAAACAGCTTCATATCTACTTATAAACGTGTAAATACATATATAAAGCAAATCATTTAGTACGTGTTTCTGTCTGCATCCCCTGCCTTGCAATTAAATTGGTAGCTGTTTTCTAATTTCGAGAGGATGCTAGAAGTTATTTCTTCAAATTTACGATGCGTGGCAGACGATTCGACGGATCTTTCATGAGGGATCAGTAGCAGAAGATTTCAAAATGGCTTCCAGAAGGCTTATTTATTTTCAAATATTCGTTGTACTTAACTGCATATGTGGCAGCCTGTTAAAAGACCCTTGATATTAAAGCTGTTAGTTCCATAGCTACATTCCTTATCGAACTACGTGTTTTCTTTTATTCACATTTCAGTGTATTCTTCATGTGACAGGACATTACTGCAAATACTTTTACCAAATTTGTCATGTAGAGCCTCGACGTTCTAATGAAACAGTAGGAGTCAGAGGAGAATGTGGTACGAATATGTACAACGGTAGTCAGCGAATCTCCTTAACGCCTTTAGTTTCCCATTACCATGTTTATATTTGCCGTATAAGCTCAGCTATTATTGTTAAAAACTACAATAGTCTTGCAGTACTCATGTCAGCAAAGAAAAACTTGTGAAGTGTGTTTTGAACTACTGAGATAGGAAAAATTGCGGAATTAATGAAACTTAACAATGGTGCAGGAAATAATTATTATTAAATCAAGTGGTATCCGTTGAGTGTGACGTTTTCAGTGTTACGTAGTACAAGGAGCAATGAGTCATCTGAGTCATTGCAACTATCGCACGATCTCTTGAACTGTAATTACAGATATTTTCGATGATAAACGTGAAAGGTGGTTTAAGCACAAACGCCTCATATGCAAATTGTTTTTTAACTGTTACAATGTACGATATTTTATATTATAGTGTTATGGCCCACACTTATTTTGTCAAAATATTTTGCTTGCGATTCTAATTTAATTCAGTGCACACTGATACATTAGAACGGTTAATTTGTATTTGATAACTTTATGCTCAGTAGGTTTAATTCATTCACTGAACTGTGCGCAAGGCTGCTTACTGGCAGACATTAAAACATACTACAGTGTAACCTGGGAAGAGATGTTTCATGAAACGATGGTGTATCAGGCAATGATACATTAACGCTGCTAAGTACGTATATTGAAACACTACAATTATGCTGAATATCATGACAATATCCTTACCTTCGAGTGACTAACAGCAAAAACAATATTTCTCGACTGCTCACAGATCAAGACTCTCCCAGGGGCCGCTATATACAAATGTTATGAAGGACGACAAGGGGTTGCGTAGAGCGTGAAGAGGCTTACCAACGCTGATAAGTTCCGCCGTGTCGAGGTGAGCCCCGGGCTCGTGTAATTCTGCTTCTATCTGCGCTCGATCTCGGACCATTGTGATGACCGTGAGGCGATCAGCATCACAGTCTGACAGCGTCAGTCGTTGACAAGGCTGCAAGTACCAGCGGCTGGTCAGGCATTCCCAAGCGCTCTCCTCCAAAGCTTCAACCGAACTCCCATTTTATTAATGATTTTACAATAGCATATTTTACAACGCATAATTTTATGGTGTATAACAGTGTAGTTTCTATTGGAGATCGTATGTTTCATTACATAGTTAATTTTTCAGTAAAATGTGACTTCCTGCATAATGCTTCTTTACTGCAAATAGACTGTTATCCCAATCTCTTATCGTCTAGTTCCTTGAAAGCAACCCTTCCGCGGCCAAAGTGTATCAATCAGGCTTCAAGACGTAAGGAGTTTCAGATAAATAATGTAAAATATAAATTAATAATCTAAAAATATATTATCGTAAAAATAAGTCAGCAAATTAAATAATAAAAAACTTCCATCTTAGAAATTTTTCAATGTAAAAGAATTCTTTTCTAGTCTTTTGGCGTGCAAACGTCTATTCGCTCTTCGATCGAACTTTATTATGCGACTGAATACCTAATCGCTAATAACTACGAGATTAATAATACGTAAACAGAGACTGAGCTCAGGATTGTGTCGGTGCGCGTTTGCCGCGCAGTGTTTGTCTGGCCTGTGACGTCATCGTATCAGTGTAGTCGCATGCATGTACTTGTTACATATTAGCTGTATGTGAAGATGTAAAACTGTGTAGCGCAAGCCGGCCGGAGTGGCCGAGCGGTTCTAGGCGCTACGGTCGCAGGTTCGAATCCTGCTTCGGGCATTGATGTGTGTGATGTCCTTAGGTTAGTTAGGTTTAAGTGGTTCTAAGTTCTAGGGGACTGATGACCGCAGAGCCATGTGTAGCGCAGAAAAGTGTTTATCTAACACATTCGGGTGTCATTTTGAAGACCTTCCGAAGCACTTCTAGGAATCGAAGTGAGACAATAAAAATATTCTCCTGAATACACGTGAAAATTGTTATTGAATTAAAAATTACAAAATAATTGAAAACTTCGTTTCATATGAGTCGTAAATCTCGGAATCATCGAAAACACAGATCATATGAAAACTCTAGTCGAAAGAAATCCACATTGTCTCAAAATTCGAGTTCTGTGTGAATGAGAGAGCAACGGATGCGTCGAAATGAAATGAATAAAGAGCACAAAGCGATTATGTGGCTAGCCCATCAGCGCTAGTCGAAAATTGTGATTTATTTCTTCAGTAGCCAGTATATTACTCTGTGTAACCATTGTATGAAATAGATTAATAATTAAATTACATATTAATACGAAACACTTCTTCTGATTTTGTCCCTATGTTTTCACGAAACACCTATGGCGTGGACCCGAAATCCACACACAACTTCTTTTCTTTTGTTCCCTTCTCGCTGTTGTATTCCACCTTACATGTATGGTCTTCTCAGCCACGCAGGAAGTGGAATCCAGGAGACTGAGAGCAATGTGCAGATGGGCTGAAGTCTGCTTTTACCAAGAATGTGTCGGGTATGGTCTTCTCTTCTTAAATGTTCTGCACGTAGCACCCCAGGGTACGTCTTGCGACCATATCTTTCGAAAACTGTCATGAGAGCATAACCGCAGCTCCATGACGTTTCGTGAGAAGTCCTCACTGCGGAAGTACCATGTGACGACAATTCTCAAGCAGCGTCTTCGTCTACTTGATGTTCTTCTATTGGGTCAACTTGCAGCGCTCATGATAATGTCGCCGTGACCAGCTCCTGCGAGGCGACTGCCTCAGTTTTAGTTGTGGCTGCTCAAACTCTTCTTTCCTACTGATAGATTTCTAATTCGTTCAAGGAAACCTTACATGTTATTTTTTTATGTTTGTGCCAGAGCCCATTTTGTCTCAACTTTACAGAGACTGTATTACTGAGGGAGAAATTCCTGTCACAATTGACTCTTTGTTGCACATGATCGGTACTCCATTTTATAATACCCAAATCTATTACTGTCTTCGGTTTATTCTTTTCAGATAGCTCTAATATATTCCTTTGGCTGCCAGAAGTAAGTTATACCCGTTGAGCGTTCCATATATCTTAAACTACTTCGCGTTTAGGAGCTGGATATAAACAAGTATTACTGTTGTCACTGTGCCTCAGGAATGCTGTCGCCCCTGCAAAATTGTGATTTGATCTCTTGTTTGGTTGTAGCAAATTGTCATATGATTTTTTTCGTCCTTCGGACGTCTCCCTTCAGGCAGCACTCTGTACTCATTTCTTAGACTTCCAGATATGTTGGCTGTTGTCGCACAATAACCAGGACGCCTACAGCTGGTCTAGTCGCTTAAGCTCCTGTGAAACGAAGGGTCGTGCTTCGTTTCATACTTAACAGGATTTTCACTGCTCTCACCATTAGCAGCCTATGGACACACATGCTAGCTTCATAATCTGCAATAGCTACCAGGACAGCCTTTTGATTCATTGTGGCGCTTTGTAACGGGAGTCCAAAGCTATTCTGTTTGACATTCAGTAGTTTGTTCATTACGTTAAGGCCTTTCGGCACACATGACAGATGCAGAAGGAGATATTTGGTTCCTTATCTTAAAACAGCCCCAGAATTAGAGGTGCTCCTGGTCCTCCTGCCTTTGTAGTTATCGTTCATTTATTTTTATTGTAGGGTTTCTGCTTCTTGAGAGCTTTATCTATAAGCACTTGGTAAATTCTCATGTGTGCAGCCGCATGGAGTCTATTGTCCGTTCGCTATTCTTGCAGCGTTTGTAGAAATGTGTTCGCAGTTGTCATGTAGTTTACGTTTTGAATCTCTTTCTGCCACCAGTAGCAGGTCGTCTACTTGCGGAATTCAGCCTTTTCTTCTCTCATGTCTTGTAGGTTTTCCAGCAGGGAGCGAAATACCGGTGTGAGCCCTCAGTTGATCTGCATTAGTTACGCAACGGATCTGACTGAGTCAGTTAACTGAAATGTGTAGCGCCTAGAACAGAATTCCAGGTACCGCTATTTCCGTAATTATCTGTTAACTAACTTCATGAAAGGGGGTTTACTAACTAAAAATCAAGACCTTGACCCAAGTAAATCCCAATATTTGTTACAATTATTAGTTTACGCAATTCTGCAAAAGAAGGCACAAGATTTCTGACGGGCACACAGCAAAATCAACAAAAATGAAACTAAGTTATAACAAGCGACGGTAAGGTTGACAGGGCAACGGCGTTTGTGTAACTTAATTTCCTAACGTATTAAAATCGCGCAACAGAACTGCGAAATGAAACCAGTGATTGAAAAGTCGTGGTGGAAAGGGGCCATGAGATCTGATGAAAACTTACCTCTACGCCCAATCATGAAAATCGTACTTGAACTTACTGAGACGTTGGCAAATATATAACCTATCAAGCCGTTAAGCTTGACGCTTTTCAAGTGAATCGAAGGAAACACCGCAAAAGACAGGATCACAAAAAAATTTGTTCAAATAGCTCTGGGCACTATGGGACTCAACATCTGTGGACATCGCCCGCATCTCGTGGTCGTGCGGTAGCGTTCTCGCTTCCCACGCCCGGGTTCAATTCCTGGCGGGGTCAGGGATTTTCTCTGCCTCGTGATGGCTGGGTGTTCCGTGCTGTCCTTAGGTTAGTTAGGTTTAAGTAGTTCTAAGTTCTAGGGGACTGATGACCATAGATGTTAAGTCCCATAGTGCTCAGAGCCATCTGTGGACATCAGTCCCCTAGACTTAGAACTACTTAAACCTGACTAACATAAGGACATCACACACATCCATGCACGAGGCAGGATACGAACCTGCGACCGTAGCAGCAGCGCGGTTCCGGACTGAAGCGCTTTGAACCGCTCGGCCACCGCGGCCGACACAGGATCACAAACGGAGCATTGTGGTCATGTTTACCAGGCACTTCCCTTTGGCTCTTCTGCCACAAGAGTAATATCTAGACGGTTATAGACATCCGATTTCTTTAGTCCTGAGAATGAGGTGGACAACCACTAATTATCAGTTGCCACCATCCAGATTCCTCTCTACTGCAGGCGATCGGAATTTCCTTGTGTAATTGTCACGTACTTAAGGCTACGGGAAAGTTGTTTCCACCACAGTCACGTTCCAGTCGATTCACATCTTTGGTATAGTTGTCCCGATGATTCACTGTCGTTCTCCATGTTTCTTTTGTCCAAATGTATGACCTAGGGTTTCAGAGCTTGGAGAGCAGTCTGCTGACAAACAGCTGACACAACGTTCTGAGGAAGACGTTTTCTCGTTGCGATGCTATGGCTTCGTATCACACAAACTGCCCTTGTAGAAATAAATTGCATGAAGTGCTCACACCTATGACTGGAATCAAATGGAAATGAGACAGAATCATCCACGTAGTAAATCACCTCACTTCTAGCTTTATCACCACATGAACTCATACATGCGGTGGGAGCGCGGTATTACTACAGTATATCCCTTTTATTTGTCATCCGAACAATTTCCTTAACGATTTGTCACTATATTACATTAAATGACGTATTCCAGTTATTGCATCATCCGTATGCTTTGCTGTCTAAATAGCGATACACATGTAAAGATCGGCCAATGTAAAACGCAAGTATTTCTGCTGTTGTCTTTATACCACGAAAATGTTTCAGAGTACTTGCGTCCACACCAATGGATGAATTATTCTATTGAGCTGAGATTTTGCTCCAGAAATTTCTAAAAAGCGCACATGTTTGGGCTTAAAACTATGACGTAGCATTTTTGAAATTTGTATTAGAAGGTCCCCCACAATTCCGGTTATTGGAAACTATGTAACAGAAATTAAATCTGACAATTTTTATATATTCTATATTCAGGACCAAATACATTAGTTGTCGTCATAAAAGGAATATCTAACAAAATTTCAGCAATGTTAATAAAGGTGTGCTCTCATGAGGATGTAGCACCGTTGCATCATATTTATGTCGTACAAAAAGAAGAATAATTAATTTTAATTACCAAATGCAGTCCATATTTTTAAACTGATATTCTCATGCTCTAGTTTTATGTTACTGCCTGAGCCAAAATTATTTGGTCATTGGAATGTGATATTTTGTGAAAATGTATGGGCATACATAACAGTCGTTGCGTTATCAGACAGAGTATTCAAACAAGAGACTTAGTGCAATGATTCGAAAGGAAGTGTCTCTTGACGGTGTCAGTTGCCGTACGCAACGGATTCAGTGATGAGAAAACTAGCTGCGCTATCGGGTTAGCGGAACCGGGAGGAAACGGCGCCCCCAAGCAACCGCCTATAAATCACAAGCAGCTGGCCATATTAACGCGGTTGCTGTTAACGCCAGATCAGATGATAATGGTAACTTGTTTTGATGTCATACTGCTCGCTATCCACGTAATATCGACCTAAGCCTGCCGATGGACTCAGATTTGGAAAGTGTTCTTTTACATGACGTCTTGTTCATGCCTCGTCTTTACCGTATGGGCTCTGTAAAACGTCTCTATTTACCAGTAGGTGTGCATGTTGGCAATAGATAATATAAAGTGTAGTTTTTAGGAACTACAACACTTGCTTTCTCTTTGAACGGACCAGACTGCTCATACTAGTTTGAGGCTCTGGTCTCTTATTCTGGATATTCAGCTTCCTATATGACCATCTATATTTCGATTTTCGGTAGTTTCTCCAAACCACATCAGATGTATATCCTTCCCCACCCTGGTCCATGCGAGCCCGTCAACAGTCTCTAAAGACCAAGCTGTTGACGAGACACAAAACTCTCTTCCATTCCTTCCAAACTTCCTTCCTTTTTTCTTTATGTTCTTTCCAATAAAATTATTATTTGATGTGTGCATTGCAGTTGACACTTTCATTTTAACTTGCCTCCCTCTAATATGGCACAAACGTCACAACGATTTAGTCTTTTCTTCCAATGAGACATTTGAAGAAACGGTCTTCCAATTTCTTGCATCATAACATTATTTTTTTTTTTTTTTTTTAGTTGAGCGCCGATAATACTTCTGGTTTCCGAGCCCAACGAGTTAGAAAGCCCTCCAGAACGCTTGGACGTAGACGACAGGCGTTAGGCGGCGCTCCTAACATTTGCGATCGCTGCTGTCGCCTCCTCAGCGCTGGGCGCTGGCACCTTCCACGCGCCAGCTAATCGGCAACCGCTGCAGCTCTGTAAAGCTAACAGTGCAGAGGCCCGGAGCTTTCAGGGTCTCTATGACGAAGTGGATGCCCTGCGCGACACCTCACTGGCTTCCAAACCATTCGCACCATGACTCCCCGGCACTGTCACCGCCACCCTGTTTCTCTCACCATAGTTGAGATTTCAGATTCATACCATAGCTAACGATAGCCCTGTTACGGCCATTAATGAACTGTTAGCCTTGATACGACCTTTCAGTATGTGTCGACCATCATACGACCACCAGTACCAGTAACTATGTGGTTGTGTTACCTTATTTTGTTTGCTACCTAGAACTTGCATTGTCGGTACTTCAAGACCCACCGCCACACCTTCAACGTGGACTCCAGTGATATCACTGGAATGGCATCATTGTAGGCCAGAAGAATTTTACCGTTATACCAAGACAGTAGCACCGAGATCTACCGGTGACGCTGTACCTCATCCTAACACGACACAAGAAGCCCGTAGCTCAGTCGTGCTCCGACTGCACTCTCGTAATTTTCACTGTACTAAACGTTGCTTGGTTCTTGACCTGTCACTCTGTCGTGTTGAATTCGATGTTCGTGCATCACTGCTGTTGTCTATCGGTGGTTTTCGGCGACTCGCCGTCAACGCTCTCGGCCTCTCGGTGAGTGCCTTCTGGTCATGTCTGATTCCGGCTACTGCACTACTCTTTAAATATCGTCTGACATGAAACAGAATAAATATTCTATAAAATCTCTTTAGAATTCTTACAGTTTCCTGTAAGATGAATTTCTTGTTACTTTTCTGTTTTTAGATCCTCGTGGAGTAAATATTTTCACAGAATAAAGTCACGGTTCCACATCAGCGTTAATTTATTTTGTCGAAAACTTTCAGCGTTTTCAGACTCGTCTTTTCAGTCTTTCATGTTCACAAAATACTTGTTTCTGGTAAAATAGTATACTGCTGTCACTGTATTTCTATAGGATAAATGATATATGAGCAAGGCCATAAAATTTTTCACTTCTCGGGAAATCTTGTTTCGATACCTCAAACTTTGACCGACGGCCTCGTTCTGTTGTAGACCTACCCACATGCTCCAAGTTTGTTCTGACTACGCTGCACAAATTTCGCTGGAAAGCCCTTTCACATTCTTTACACAGTCCCGATGTCTTCCCATGCGATTTCTATAATTTTGAAGCGGATGAAGAGGTGCACGTCTGCGTACTATCGTTTCTCCGTAGGCAGCCGCAAATATTATTCCGTGAAGGCACTGACTGTCTAGTCTCACAGGGGGATAAACGTAATAACACTTATAGCAATTACTTTTGACATCATAAATAGTACACTTACTCTTTTTCTGTCTGTCTCGTTTTCTATGACTGCCCCTTATGGTATTACAGTATTACAGTACAAATATTAATAACAAAATACCATCAAAAATTAATTTTAATTGCCTTCTGTGGAGGCACTTTTAATGGAGTGTACAGAAGTAGTTGACGACTAGAAATATCATTAATTTAGTCCTAAATTACATCACATTCCTCGCATGGAACTTAATATGCTCTTACATGTTGTTAATTACACATGTGGCCCTGAAAGTGGGCGTGCTGAAAAGTAATGGCTCCGAATTTGTTAGGTGAAAACTCCTACAGGTTTTTAAATAAAACGAACGATATTAACATTCTACATCTTTATTCTTCACGTTTACATATTTATTTTTCAACATAGTCACACTGGCGAGGCCCTTATTTCTCCCCACCAGAGACCAGTTTGTTGATACCGTCACTGTGGATCGTTTAACTTTGTTAACGGAGCCTCAACCGCAGCTCGCACCGCTTCATGACTATCAAAGTGAAGTCCTCCAAGGTGTTCCTTAAGTGTTGGAAACAGGTGAAAGTCAGTTATGTCCAAGTCGGAACTCAATCGAGGGTGTCCGATAATGGTAAAACCAAATCTTTGGGTTGCTGCAGATGTCACTGAGCATGTGTGTAGTCTGGCACTGTAATGCTAAAGGAGAGGGTGCTCCATGGGTTGACGAATTTTTCGAATTCGATAGTCGACTGCAGCACGCTGTTTCTCGGCACTGGCATAGTTACGGTACACACCGCCGTGGTACATGCTACAATTCGGCGCCCTCAAGCGGCAAACAGATGAAAATATGTAGGCGTGAGGAATAAAAATACAGAATGTTAGTAGCGTTCGTTTTATTTAAAAAAGGCTTAAGAATTTACGCGTGAAAAAAATCTAAGGTATTAGTTTTCTGTACACGCTCTTAACAGATTCCGTTCTGTGCTAATGTTAAGGCATGGATCTCATTGTCGTAGTTGATTTTCTTCCTAGTATTGTAATCATGCTTTGAGATATTTTAGTCTCAGATGGCACTAACGCAAAGCGCTCTTGAGAAACAATTGTAAGAATACGAACTTTGTGAAGTGGTCCCTGCAGAATGTTGTAAAAATAACACGAGTTAAGAAACCAAATGTAGGAAAAGAACATTTCAGGCGGTGAAAGGTCACCTATGAGTTATGCGTATGATGCAGACGTCTGTAAGCTGTTTAATTTGTTGCATCGACGTTGGAGGTGCTACCTTGAATGTACAAACAATTGTTAGTGATGTGTCCACGGTAAATGTTTAGTCTTTAGTATTACATGAAGTCGTTCTTGTATGAAAATCGCGTAGGAAGTGCAAAGGAAGCGGTGGTTAGTGACATAGTAGTTTAAAGCACTGTGCAACACATATTAGCGTTATTTCATAGACAGAGACAAATTTAATGTGTGGTTGTTATGTATGTATTAAGACTGGCAGTCATCGTTTTGCTCGGCTGCTACGCACTTAATGTGTTGTAACGACGTACAAATTGTTTTGTGACCAAACAATTAAGTATTCATTTGCCATTGCTAATTCTTTGTCTCAAGAGTTATCAGATTTAAAGACAAAAATTCTCTATTATCAGATGAGGGAGCTAGAGATGTAAGTGCTACTTGCCGGATAACTTCTTTGACATAAAAGTTTCTGTTCCAGTTAAGAGCAAAGTGTAAAAAATAGTCATTCGAGCAACAATGATCTATGACAGTGAGACATGGGCTTCAAAAAAGAGACATGATGAAAAACTGCGGTGAATGTTAGCGATTTTGAATCTCAGTCACCCTTGTGGATAAGATTCACAATGAATGTAAAGTGGTAACTTATAAATAGCCCCCGATCTGATCGTATAACTAAATGCGCAGTACGTCAGCTTGCTGTATAATGAGGTGAGCTAGAGCTGCATCGAATCAGTGCTGTGGATTAACCAACTTTGGAGTGACACACTGACAACATGGCTGAAGTTTTTAGCCTGTTTTCCCTGGTCGATTAGGTGAATTATGACCTAAGCCCCAATCTCTTTGTCCGACAAAAAGGTAAAAAACCAGTTTAAACACGACGTGACGGAGAAAAAAGTTTACCCGATTCACAGACAGATGGCGACACAACTTCCAACCCTTAAAATGACGACTATAGAGGCAAGAAAGGGCGTGCCACCACGAAGTTAAGCAGCATGACGGGATAAGTGCTAGAACAGGGAGAGAGAGCTCAAAAACAGCACCCATTACAGACGGGATTACAGAATAACGATTGAAATAGTACGGCCATATCTTACGCAAAGCACATGAGTACGTCGTGAAGAAAAGCCCTTCCGTCGCTATGACTGACAGATGGACAGGCGGATATTTAGCTATCTGGCTGTCCATAATGAAGTTAATCCAGACTCGATATTACGAAAGCCGACTCCGTGAACTGGAGCTGTGCGTGGAAGGAGAAGAAGAAGAAGGAGCTCCTTGTTTGAAAGTAGTTATTTTAGGGTCGTCAACCACTGGTATAACTTTGATCGTAAGAGTTTGGTGCATCCTAAACAGACTTTACCTACTGTTCCCAGTATGAGACTTTCCTACGAAATTACCTGTTAGAGCGTATTTTCTTACGAGATGATCACATATTTACAGATTTCCCGAATATTTTTGACACCGTTCGTCACAAGAGACTTCTACTGAAATCGCGCACCTGTAGAGTATCGCTTGAGTTGTACGACTGGATCCGTAATTTCCTCTCAGAAAGATCACCGTATGTGGTAACAAACGAAAAATCATCGAGTAAAACAGAAGTGATATCCGGAGTTCCCAGCGTAAGTGTTATAGGCCAAGATAACCTGAGAAATTTTCTTAGGTTATATGTAAATGATGCTTCCATTTACCGTTTAGTAAAGTCATCAGAAGATCAAAACTAATGACAAAATCACTTAGACACGATATCTTAGTTGTGTGAAAATTAGTAATTGTCTCTCAATAATGAAAAGTATGAGATCATCCAGATGAGTACAAAAAGGAAACCGTTAAATTTCGATCACAGAATAAGTCACTCAAATCCAAGGGCTGTCAATGCGACTAAACATCTAGGAATTACAATCAGAAACAACGTAAGTTGGAACTATCACATAGATGATGTTGTGGGGAAGGCAAACCAAAGACTGTGCTGCACTGACTGAACACTTGCAAGATGCTACAGGTCTACTAAACAGACTGACTGCACTACGCTTATTCGTCCTCTACTAGAGTACAGCTGTGCTGTATGGGATCCTTACCATATAGGATTCACGAAGGATATCGAAAAAGTTCAATGAAGGGAAGCTCGTTTTGTGTTATCACGAAACAGGGGAGAGAGTGACACGGATATGACAAGCGAGTTGAGACGGTAATCATTAAAACAAAGGCGTTTTTCGGAGCGGAGATAACTTTTCACGAAATTTCAATTTCCAACTTTATCCTCCGAATGTTAAAATGTTTTATTGTCGTCATCTTACATAGGGAGACATGATCATCATAATACAGTAAGAGGAATCAAGCTCGTACAGTAAGATATAAGTATTCATTTTCCCCATTCGCTGGGAGAAAGTGGAACGGCAGTAAAATATTCTGCAGTTGGTTCGAAGATTGATGTGTACTCTAAAAGACGCCAAGTAAACGCGGCATGGAGCAATGTATACTGGCGCCTTCTGGGCAACGCAAGAGGAGCGGCAAATGGGCGGTCGCGTCGTGTGAAGAGGAACTGCTGGTTCGGGAGCAGCTTTGTCGCCGCTGGGGGGAGCCGGCTGGGACAGAAACCCGATCCGCCGGCGCGGTGCGGGTCGCAGCATCCAGGAATGCCGACTTCCTGTGACAGACGGCGGCTGCGGCTGCGACTTCTCAGCGCGCCAATCCCGGCTGTATCTTCCGTGTAACACTCCGCTGCCTTCGATGACAATCAAAACATCCGCACCGCCTCCCCGCACTCCTTCCGGAGCCTGGAACCACACTTCCACGCCATAAATCCTGCCCACACGGAGCGGGGGCACTGGCCCCCACCAACAGACTCTCGTCACGCGTAATAACTGAAGCGGCACTAAATTCACTAAAACATTATCTCCTCTCATAAGAAAACATGCTAGTGTAAAACGAAAAATTTAGGCCAGGAAGCGTGATAAGCTGTGTTATTTCATTTGAAACCAAATGTGAACCCTGTCGCAGGTTTCCAATCATATGAAGGTTATCCAACATGTTCAGCATTCATCCGTCACAAGTTATTCGGAGAAGAATGGACTCTTCCTGGTAGTAGTGACCTTGAAACTTCTTTATTAAATATTTTACTCAAACTGCTGTGTGAAACTGAATGCAAGTGAACCTACTTTCTCTTTACCTTTTTTTATCGTGTCAACACTGACCCACAATATTTTAGCGCAACGGAATCTGACTGCTACGGGAGTCGACAACGCGCCCCGAGTAATGAGTATAATGGGCGGGGGCACTACGAATGTAGTGCGGGACAATACGTTGAGAATGTGGGTTTCGCGGGAGGCGTGCCAGAGATAAATCCCTGCAGTCGCGCTATCCTCTGTGTCGTCGGTGGCTCAGATGGATAGCAGGAGATCCCGGGTTCGAGTCCCGGTCGGTGCACACATATTCATCTGTCCCCGTTGACGTATGTCAACGCCTGTAAGCAGCTAAGGGTATTCAGTTCATTGTAATAACCTATACATTTCATTAAGCACTTACCTAAAAAAAATCTTCATTACGCGAACTACTGCAATACAACATGTGTCAATACTGGCAGTTAAACAAAAGATTCTAACTACTAATAGGCATGTGGTTAGCAAAGGAAATATTTTGTTGCAAACCAAATAATGTATATTTTTACCTTAATAATGTGACGTCAAGTTCAGACACGACTATAAATCGTCATTGCCATCTAGTATAAAGGTATATATAATCATGAATAATCCAAGTCGAACATGTACTGATCGTTAGCCTACGCTAACACTTAAGACCTCTACCCGCTATCAGTGCTAACTTCTCACATTTAACATCCATCACTGCTGGTGGCTGTTCACCAGAAACTGCCCAAAAGTACTTCCATCACTGCTGGTGACTAACTTCCAACTGCCCAACACTACTGGCGATTAACTTCCAACAATGAGTCCAACCAGCCACAGAGTCTCTTACAAAGTAAGCGGAGTCAGAGATCCAATGCAAAGCGCTACACAGCGCTGCCGACACAGAAACAGCCCACTTACAACCTTCACTTAGTACATGCTCAACTGCAGCAGAATCACACTTCAGCAGCCTAGAATCATGCTCGTGTTCAACCAATTTAGGCACTGTAGCTCTTCATTGTATTTCTTATAGACTATATCCAGTCTGAGGAAGGAACTAAAGTAACATTCTCCAGTTTTCAGGGTTTTATGTGTCCAGGCATAAGT
Organism: Schistocerca piceifrons; assembly: GCF_021461385.2. Lineage (NCBI taxonomy): Eukaryota > Metazoa > Arthropoda > Insecta > Orthoptera > Acrididae > Schistocerca > Schistocerca piceifrons. The sequence goes on from NC_060149.1 coordinate 558,716,004, forward strand.
TTCTTTACTTTGTCGGAGTACAGCCTTCTCTAGCTACACTGTAGTCTTGCAGATGTTGGTAGGGACAGTAACAGACATGTCTTGGAATGTGGTTTTCTATGCTACTTCCACGTGCTCTAATACATTCATGTTCACAGATATACGTCGTGTCATGAAGACCCAATGCGGATAGAACCTCGGTGAGACATCATATATCATTCGCCAGTACACGATACCTTAGTGAGCCTGCAACAGTCCATATCTTTCTAATAGTAGTTTAGGAAGTGTGTTGTGTACGTTTGATACTAATATTCGAATCATAAGGAGTAGGGATGGCGTACCGAAAACTTCAAGAAGATATCACGTGTGGGAATCTTGTGGAGACAGGAGGCTGGCCACAGGCAGTGCGAAATTGGTCGGGTCTTAAGTCGGGGCTTAAATTTCGCGGATGTGGGGAAGAATGCAGAAGGGAGGAAACATTCATCCGCAGTACGGGCAAGGTTTACCATATGCTATAAAATGCCTGCAAGATCTTTATTTTAAATTTCGAATAGGCGTAGCAGCTGCTCTGGCAACAGAACTCCTCTAGTTCTGACGTCTTGTGTCGGAGTGCGTGTTATCGGCTTCTATAGGATCCTCTGTTCGGCGACCGTCCATCCATTCCATTCACACAGAAGCATCGCCTAACACGGCTAATATAGTTTCCCTCTCTTCCTCATTGGACTCAGGAAAACTGTGTGTCCTGTTCATGGATGAGTGACAGTTTATCCTGTACAGTTATTATTGTCTAATTTTCATTTGAAACGACCTTGTGACAAGTTAATCTCGCCAAATGAAAAGTGGAAATATCAAACGTCAGGAAAACTAAGTTTCAAATTTCTCAGGCTAATCAAAAAACAATGTATATCTTTTTGTGTGTAAACTATTTTTATCCCAAAGACTGAGAAGGTATTCTGCTCAGACACCTTATAACTGCAAAAAGTAATGAGACTTATTAAATAAACAAAAGTACGTTCTGGGTGGCAACCAGGAAACTGACTGGCTCTAAAAACCAATAAGGAAGTTTTTTTTAAGTGCCATTAATGCTGAGGCACAACGTTTTACTTGTCGATAATACAAGTACATGGATACAATAGGAATGGTTCAACTAGCATAATTGTAGTCAACAGGAACTATTTCTTGTATCTTTTAAATTTTTTTCTGTTTCTTACACAATTAAACTCTTGGGACCAGACATTACAATATTCACAGTAGAGCTTCCTGTTGATTGGCGACTCCATGTTGTCTTGTGCACTACGACCAGGTAACAGGTATACTTCAAAAAAGAGACAGCATTGGTCGTATATTTTTTACTATTGCAAAATCGATTTTCTGTCACTGAGTGACCATCTTCGGTGCTATATTGTATAACTTAAATTGGGATGCACTGTTGTCACTAAGCTTACGGCAATCACATAGACTCTATGTGATCGCCGTAAGCTTAGTGACAACAGTGCATCCCAATTTAAGTTATACAATATAGCACAGAAGATGGTCACTCAGTGACAGAAAATCGATTTTGCAATAGTTAAAAATATACGACCAATGCTGTCTCTTTTTTGAAGTATAGAGCTTCCTGTGCTGATGAGGAAGCAACAGCCACACCGTCAACAGTTCTTTCTGCTTTGCAAACTGATACACATCGCTGGTGTTTCAGATGAAATATGGCATGTCATATATCAGCCGTGGTCATTCTTCTTTTAAATGCATTGAAATTTACCGTTCTCCTGTTTCAGCGTGTGAATGTTTAATAACTATGGGAGATGGATGAGTACGAGACACTTTGATAACATGGCATTTAGAGACCTTACAAGATTGCAGTGAAAACATCCTTAAAATCAGTGAAGTCAGTGGTATTCATTGGAATTGCAAGGAATGGGTTCGTAGGTTTAGCTACCTCAGCACAAGACTTCGGCGCATGCAACTTGGAACCACAGAGGGAAGCACTGCTTGGCACAAAGACCACGTACCGTCGAAGAACTAATGTCTGAAACATTTGCTCCATGATTTAGCACTTGGAACAAGTCTAGCGATATGTGACAGTACAGAGAACATAGCAGCAGTAAACACGTGCTTAGAACTATTGTCATTTGCTCTCTTCGGATTTTTCTGTATGATGGTGTCAGTCTTGTTGTCTGGGTCGACGTAAGGGTAGTTACATACTCGTTATTGCAAATGTGTCCTGTAAATAAGGTGATGTCTGCAGTCCGTGACGATGACACCTTCAGTGGGACTTCGCCGTTTTCGTGTTGCATATGGACTAAGATTCGGACAAATTGATGTTAATGACCAACCACATTGACCTGAGTAGGTGGCCGACTGCTTGAAACGTGCCAAAATTACATGTCTATATTGACCAGGTCGCTTCCAAGTCTTAAATTCGATACGACATGGATGGATATATCTTTTAGACTGACGAATGGCAGATCTAACACCACCAAATTGGGCAACTGCTGCACTGTATCGGGAAATACGTGGCCAAACATATCATGAATTAAAAAAGAAGTGACTCCACGGTTGCCGGCCGGAGTGGCCGTGCGGTTCTAGGCACTACAGTCTGGAACCGCGAGACCGCTACGGTAGCAGGTTCGAATCCTGCCTCGGGCATGGATGTGTGTGATGTCCTTAGGTTAGTTAGGTTTAAGTAGTTCTATGTTCTAGAGAACTGATAACCTCAGAAGTTGAGTCCCATAGTGCTCAGAGCCATTTGAACCATTTGACTCCAAGGTTACGTCGCACTGGACCAAAATTTGTGTGTGTGTGTGAAAAACAAGAATAATTAAATTACCATTCAGTCGTTACAGTTATTTAATTCAGCTTTTTGAATTTCTGGAACCAGTTACTTCAATCTAAAATGGAAATATAACCACTTCTTATCATAAGTGAGCAAGCAGAAGACTAAGCACTCGCGAAATATCCGTGCATATAATTACTGTCACGCATGTCAATAAATTTCAGCTTCCGCAGAAATACTGAGATATCATTCCGATTTTACTTTCAAGTAAGAGAAGAGCACTGTTTTCTCTCTGTACCAACCTGGTTAGAGCTTTTTTATACTGTATCGTTAATGACAGGTACGGTTACGCCCAACTCACTCTTCTGGTGATGTGTAGGGAAGAGAGGTGACAGATGTATTTCACTTGCTAAAAACATATTTCGCATTTCCGGATGGCATACATTGCCAGTCTGCGTGTCTGCGTAGAACTCATCGTTTCCTACCCGATATTTGCTTGTTTTGCTTGCCAGGCTAACAAAGGACACACTTGAAGAATCATAATTGGATCATATAATGCAGTGACGGCAAATGACTATCTTGTTGATCTACGGTATAGTAACAGACTCAGATGCACGGAATTACTTATCACAAGAAAAACATAGTTAACACCACTGGAGAGGCAGAAGATTTGGATTCTTTTGCCGATAGTACGCACGCTATTTACGGCCCTATAAATGTTGTGACATCGCTATGCTGTGACTATGTGACAAACAACGGTACGTTCCCTAAACATTCATGCACACTTCATCATTACTTTATATATGTTAGCAGATACCGATAAATGGTTGAAAATGTGGGCGGCGGTCTGTGAATCATCTTCTCACAATACACAGAACAACCACCCCGACAACAAAGGCCTGTTCCAGCCTGAGAAAGCTGGGCCACAACGAACCAACCTCTGCATAAAGGAATCGAAAAAGAAATACTGCTACGGTCCTTAAACGGATGACAAGGGCTGAACAGAGGATAAATAGTGACATGACAAATAGTGAGAGAAGGCGAATGATTGTTCTCACCTTAGATGCTACGTTTGAATATGAATCCGTCGCACTTAATGTATATATACTGCCTTTTTATGGCAGAGGCACGTACGCATTCGTTATTACTACTCCCGATGTTTGACTGATTTGTGACCTCATAAATTTCTGCTGTAATCCTATGACTGCTTGGTGGTTGCAATAAAAACCGTTATTCGCGCGGACCCCTTGGACAATCGTTAACGTCAGCCGGTTTAGTGCGAAGCAGACAGGCAGCACTCCTCAAACCTACCACTTTTTTTTCTTTTCACTCAAACATTTACTTGCAGCTTTGTTGGAAATAGATATTTATGCTTCTCAGAACTGTTGATAACCGTAGCGCTAATCTAATGTAGGACATTATCGTATCTGCTACAAGTATAACCAAGTTACATTTGTTATTTATTCTTCCAACATGGATGTTTTTCGATAAATTAAAATCCATTGCTACTCAACAACATGAGGGAAAGGTACGACGGGCGTTGTCAAGAACAAAGCTGTGAAAGTGCTCAGTTGTATCCGAATAACAACGGCTAACTTCAATTAAATATTTGCTTCGCGATCACATATTTATGAAATGTGCAAGAATCGTCTTTCTTAAGAAGGTCCATTTTGTTCAATCACAGACCGACCTCTCTGTAATTGGATGTTGTTGAGTATTTAGCTAACCGGATCTGTGGAACCTGTATTGGTAAACAAATTGCTGAAATAATATTTCCAGACATTAAGTAGAGGTGCTACTGGAGAATGTTATAAAGATTGCTCCGTTATAGCTTGAGTTTTATCTTGTGATTCTGGATTAAAAAAAAAAGAAAACGACCTTTCATTCACAGGAATTTCAGTTCCTGTCATATGACACAAGAGCATACCACAAAATACTTCTTACACTACCTTTCGGTACATGTCTGTTTCCAGAACTATTATTAACTAAGTGTTTATCCTGCTATAGCTTAAGGTATCTCTTCACAATCTTGGAATCTGACGTAAAATACTCTGTAATTGTTTATGGAAAGTGATCTCACTGAAATAGCAATTTATGTAGTCTGTATGCCTTCGTCGAGAAAGAAGCAACGTTTCATTCTTCAGCGTTTAATATTTACGGTTGCCTTCAGTTTTCGTTCAGGTAAGGCAAACAAATAAGCGAATCGCCGGCTTCTAGTTATGAAGTTGACGTAGTTAAGGAATTCTCCTACCTTGGAAGCAATATAACACATCACGGACGAAGCAATGGAGATGTAAAATGTGTACACTCACAGACATAATGGGCATTCCTGGCCAAAACGGCTCTTCTACTATCAAAAAACATCGGTGTTAATTTTGAGGAAGATATTTCTCAGAATGTAAATTTTTAGCATAGCATTGTATGTATGTAAATCATGGACTCGGAAAAACAGGAAAAGAAGAGAATCGAAGCGTTTGATATGTAATGGATTGGAAGTATGCTGAAAATTGGGTGGAGTGATAAGATAAGGAATGGAAAGGTTCTTCGCAGAATGGGTGAGGAAACGCATATATGGATAACACTGACTAGAAGAAGGGGTAGGATGAGAGGCTGTGTGCCCAGACACCCGGAAAAGCTTCCGTGGTACTAGAAGGAGCTGTAACGAGTAAAAACTATAGGGAAAACAGAGACTGAACTACATCGAACAAATAATTGTGGGTGCGTGTACTGCTTTGAGATGAAGAGGTTGGCACAAGAGAGGAATTCTTGGTGGGCTGCATCAAACCAGTCAGAAGTATGGTGAGTAAAAAAACTGAGGAAATCGTCATACTTGCATCTGCTATTAATGGCAGAAAGTAATTACGCTTCTTGTCCTTCCCGGGTGGCCATAGCCACACGGAATTTCCTATACACAGAACTATGGCTGCGTGGATCATATTCATAACTGAGTGAAACGAAATCTTTAAGGGCCAAAGACTGTAACGTTTGACTTTATTGACAGTGTCTGGTCTACACACACATGTAAACGTATAGAAGATTTTGCACGATTCCTGACTAGCGACAAAGTACTATATTATGACTAGTGTTCTACTGATAACTCAATGATTTGATGATGTAGTATTATATGTAAATTAAGAGAGAGGCTAACAACCTTCCTGTCATAAACATGTATTAAGTGAAGAAATGTATTGGTAGGAAAGTATTGGTCCAGAAACTATTTCCATACCATAATGTTAGACGCGAGAAACGTACACGTAACTTTCCTAGAATAATCATGAATATTCTTGGTGTTAAAAACTGTTTCATTCTGAACTGTGTTTCATAAGAGCTTAAAACACTTTTTGAATCGAAAAAAAGGCTACTGACATTTCCGCGTGTTTAAAAGCTACTTAAACTGAGATATCGACATTACTGTGCCATAGACATTACAAATAGCGTGCTGTGTAGTAATTACGTTCCATTTTGTCTGTTGTACTTGCCTGCAAGGTGACCCCTTTGCGCTCTCTATGGTGTTTCCAAAAGTACAACTTCTTGTTATAGTGTTTCGTAGGAACTCTTAATTACCATCGAGATCCAAGAAAGGGGCTATACCGTCCTCATTTGCTCTGAGAAAGTCACACTAAGCTCTAACCAAAGTTGTCATCCCCAGCTACTACCCAGTTATGGAAGATGGAGTGTTACCTTCCTTCTTACGGGTTACGCACATCTGATGAACGGCGTCGTTCTCTGTTATGTTCAAAACTTTCATGATTACCACGCACGAAAGTATGTTTAATCTTAGACTACTCTCGGCAAACTTAGATAGGCTTAACGGTACACATAGGTCGAGAGTGCTGCTCGACGAACATTAATGTCACCTTTATCTATTTTCAGAAAAGATTTCTCACTTCCTTTGTGTTGACTCTCTGTTTAACATTCATCTGTCTGTTGATTAAGACTTTCAAGGTGCATGATTTGCAGACTTATTAGTTTTCCATCAGGTTAAGAGGAGTAGCTATGAAAAACATTCCAGCATTAAAAGCTAAATCACGCTGCGATTTGTCAAACCTTATTCACTATAACACTGTATTAATACTGTATTTCCCAGTACTTAGTGTTACTGAAATCTAATACCCTGTTCATAAGACAGGGCAAGGGTGTGTCGATTAGTGTCTTTCTGTTTGACTGCGTTTCCTCGATATACGATTTTACCAATATTATTTGTTGGAGTGAGAAGGCACAAATACAATTTTCTTTTTTTTCAGGATTCGGTGTTTAATGTAAAGTCTGCCAAACAGTGAACTTCGACAGGGAGGAAAGGAATAGAAATTCTGTTTAGATGTAATATCATCTCGATTTGTTTTTTGATATTTATCGCATAAAACAGATTATCTACTGTTTTCAGCCATTGCATAGCACCTAAGGATAATGGTATTAAAATACATAGGTAACACATTTACATTATAACTGGTTGTGAGAGAAATTATGCTGACAAGCAAAACACAAGACAACAAGTAAAATTGCATTGAAAATGAATCTAAATAGACGAGTGAGTAACAAGAAACATTCGCACCTAATTAGGGAACACGTCTTTTGCTCGTGTTAATACCAGCTCTGTAAAGAAAGGTTATTTCCTTTGTGGGACTTAATAAGGCATCTGCAAACAATGATGTTACGAAATTCAGTTCGCCTTGTTTACCCATGAGATCAAGGTAACAGAAGATGACAGCATCTAGATTAATGGTGTGATTCTTGACTCCTGGAAGCTATTCGATACAATCACGTACCGTCGCCTAGTGAACAAGTTGCAAGATTACTTAATATCAGACCAGCTTTATGACTGCATACAGGACATCTTAACGGATATAAATCAACATGTCTGTCTAAATGAATCGAAATCGTCAGATGTAAAAGTAGCTCCCGCAATGTTTCAAGGGACTGGTAGGGCGCCGCTTCTGTTCACGCTAGACTGTATACGCATTTTGTCGTGGATAGCGTCGAAAGCAACGTGAGGCGACTTCCTGTTGCTGTATATAGAAAAGTCTCAACGACAGAAAATTTTATCGATGCTTGATGCATGCGCTATCAGTTGACCATCATCATAAACAAATCAAACATAAATAAGCGGAAATACCTATTACCTCATTGACGGTAAAACACAGGAAAAATTAGCAGCCGCAAATTATCTAGGAACATCCATCCGGATCGAAGTACAATAGAACGACTTAACCTGAAACGGTCTAACTTCGGAAAAAAAAAGTACACACACACAGTTTGACCAAACGCAGATGGTAGACTGAGATTCATTGGAAAACGTCATGAAAATGTAATGCAACAATGAAAGAAGTTACCTACGCAAACGTCGCTCAATCTCCTCTAGACTACTGGTTGTCAGTGATGAACCCAATACCAGATTTAACAGAGGAGTGGCGTGTTAAAATTTTGAGCGCACTGTTTGGTGGAAATTACTGAAACACATTTATCTGAAGCCTGTAGCTGGGTGCGTGTTTCTACAACGTAAAGGGAGAACGGAGAGAGCGAGAGCTAATGCCCATACATTACAAATTTATCTGTAAGAACAACAAGATTATAAAGTCTGCTTTTCTGCCGTGGAAGTTCTTTATATTCTCTAAGTGCTGTAGCGAAAACCAGTATATTTATCTTCTTCGAAAGGACTTTCTATGTAATTCAGTTAAAGCTGATATAGTACAAACAACTCACAGTATTTCATGCCAATAAGCACTCGATATTAAACAGTAATTAAATACAAACCTTTGTTTGAATCTTAAGATCATCGAAATGTGTCCACAGCACTTCATGAACCCGAAAATAATCACTGGACAACTGAGGACACAATAGTCAGCGCCATGGCTGAAAAACCTAAGGGTGGGTACTACTGCTTCGCTGGATTCTACGTTTGGCTGGTGTGTCGCACATCGAATGTGCACGTCATAGGCGACTTGTTTGTCACAGTTCTCCAACACGCTGATATTTTGTACCCTCGCTTGCAAAACACGTAAAGGGCGGTTACTTAGAGCAATATCGCACCTCTCTGACGCCTCCTAGGACATTTAGAGTTTCTCAATGCAGCATATGACAACTTTGCACAATACTGCATTCTCATAGTTAGAGATCATTTACGGTTCTATTATTGTAAATGTCGAGTGGAATACTCTTTTTGAGATTCTCCCGTCTCTAATGACCACCATGTCGACGGGACATTGAACACTAATCTTCCTTTCTTCCTTTCAATTTCTCCGTGTAGAAGGGATAAAATACAGGGAGCGAAAGGTTATTGACAAGTCGTAGAAAGGCCAAATTTCAGATTTAAGAGCCACAGAATCCCTTAAGGGACCAGTAGTAGAGGAACGAGAGACGTAACATTGTAGACTACCCCTGAAGGTATTCAGCAGGTGGCACAGGAAACTATGGAGGAAATTAGCAAAGAAATTAGAGTTCAGGGAGAAGAAATAAAACAAAAAGAAAGTAGGTTTACGTGGCCATTGCAGTTCTATCAAAGATAGCTACTGACTTGGAATTTCAGATGAGCAGAATGGTCACGGTCTTCAAAAGATATTATAAAATAAAAGTCAAATTGGGGAATTTGTGGTAAGTTCCTATGGGACCAAACTACTGAGGTCATCGGTCTTTAGACTTACGCACTACTTCATCTAACTTAAACTAACTTACGCTGAGGACAACACACACACCCATGCCCGAGGGAGGAGTCGAAACTCCGGTGGGTGGAGCCTCGCGAGCCGTGGCAAGGCGTCGCGCAACAAACTATCAAACAAGGGTAATTGAACGTATTCACATTCCATTAGGCATTGCTGAGGAATCAACGCTAGGAAAACAAGCAGTAAAAGTATGTGATAAGTAGGTATTTTGACAGCGAAATGGCTGACGATGGTCGAAGTAGAGAGGATATAAAATGCAGACTAGCAACAGCCAAGAAAAGGTTTTGTGAAAGTGAAATTTGTAACCGCCTAGTATAAAGATAAGTGTTAGGATGTCATTTCTGCAGGTATTTATCTAGAGTACGGCTTTATGCAGAAGTGAAACGTGGATGAAAAACCGATCATACAATATTTGTAGATGGGTAAGTCAGATAACTAATGATGAATGCTGAGATTAGATGGGGAAGTCAGATAAATAATGAAGAATAGTTGTACCGATAGTCAACACTACTAAAACACATCAGAACCGATATCTGTTACGAGGAGAAATACCTGAAGGTTGTGTGGAACTGTTACGAATGAACATCTGCAGGAAGACATCTGACAAAGTTACGTTGGCACTTAATGCGGGATTGGAGGAATTCGTAGCCGACATGGCCTTACATACTTGAAATACCTTTTTTTTCAAAATATGTTATTACTTCCATTACTACACCGTTATTACTATTTATAAAATCATAATTATTATCATTATTCAAGTAATCTACGAAAAAAAATCCCTGATCTAACGTAAGATAGGTGCCTGAGGGCTATAATATCTTCGGCTGAAACAAATAAATTAACTAAATTAATCTTTTTCTGGTATTTAGTACGTCTGACGATTTCATTATTGTGGTCTCTATTGCGGCAACTATCTTTATCTCGTCCAAGCGACCCGAGTCTGACTCAGCAGCTACGACACGTATCTCTCGTAAGATATGACCGAAGCAAAGAGGCTATGCGTCTAAATATTGTGTGTAAAAGCGAAATTGCCAGACTACATGGACAATCGGAAAACTCCAGGGAAACTTCGGACATCACAACGTTATTCTTGGTAGAGAATCTTTTAAAGTTTTATCATATCTGAACCGTCAGCATATTCGGTGGCAGTAAAAATTATTAAAATATTTTATGCTCACTTTCAATAAGAGGGTTAACTACCTAATGCGGAAACTCCTCATTGGTTTTCAGTACCTTGTTGTGGCAACAATATTGATGTAACGCCTTCAAATGCCACAGTAGGAAAAATATCTGTTAGTGGGTGGATGGCTGTTGACAGTTTACCGCACACGTGCGTTATGTTTTTTTAGACCAGATAGCAAACCAAGTACTATACACAGAACAATTAATGGATGAGGTTATACAAAATTTTCAAAAGACTGCAAGTTTATGACGCTGATATACGTTATTCGGACCACGCAAGAAGATATGTTGCTTCTTGTTTTGGGTACATGTGTATTCTTAGCTCAAGATAGGAGGTTAAAAGGAGGAAAGTAACGAACGTAGAAATTCTAGACACAAGCATTAGTACGAGAAAAGTATTTAAAAGACCCATCTTGCATATATGGCATTAACGGAAGGACAGTTCGAGAACTGATGAAAAGAGCTACAAGATGCAGGTGGAGAGCCAGACAGGAAAGGTCAGTGCTAATTAACTTAATAGTAACCGTAATCTTTTTGTTTGGTTAAATTTTGAAAATAATTCAGAGAACAAGCAATAATTAATGTAAAACTGGCCATAAATTATAATGGAAACACAGAAAACAACTTGAAAAACCCAAAATTTGGACACAGTTTGCAAATTATTGTTAAAGTCGACGTAAAGTAGATTAAACTTCTCCTTGTATCTTTCGCTACATGCACGCTTTCCCTGCACGCCTATACAAAACATGAAAAATCTTCAAATTAGACAATAAATATCATATTGATCATAAAATATTACTGTATTCAAAAAAATTAACCTACTTTTTATTCTACTGTTTCTTTTATTTCTACATGACATAATTTTCTGGCAAACAAGTTAATTTTAATGAAGAGCTGTGAAATGTAATTTAAAAATTTTACCTCATATTTTCCATTGCAGTGTACAACGATGGCCACTGTATCGTCAACAATGATCGTAATTAAAACTGAATTGCTGTAATTATGTGTTAAAGAAATAAAATGAGTTACTTTGTGGAATTCAGTCGCGTTTCACTACTGACAGATTATCATTTTCAGTAAACTCAGTTAATCCTTGCAAAGAGACAGTTTGAATGCTTTCGGGGACGATATGTTGACACTTAGTTATGTCACTGCGTGCTAAAAAACGTCTCCGAAGCTTCGAAGTTTTGTATTTGAAAGAATGTTCCAGTAACTGCTGTATTCGAGACATTGGATAACCACTGTATCAGTCCAAGAATTATGTGTGTCAAATAAGTGCAAGTGACATGACCATGCGTGGTAATCTTTTTGTTACATCCTTTGTTAGATACAGTGTTGTAAATCCTTAATAAAAATGGTGAAAGAGAGAGAGAGAGAGAGAGAGAGAGAGAGAGAGAGAGAGGGAGGGAGAGAGAGAAAGAGGGATAGGGGTCGGGTGGTGGGGGATAGGGAAGGGTGAGGGGGTGGGGGAGAAGGCAGCGGAAAGTGCGGAGTAGAACTTATGTCATTCGTAGACTTGTACAAGCCTTTTCAACTGACGCATTTTATGTAACGTACACCTGAAACACCTGAATTGTAACTGTCTCGTGCAGGTTACTGTGATAGAGTGTGCAGTGTAGTGCAGAATTTGTGTTGTTTATGATTGTGAGAGAGAGGAGAGTGTGAAATTCGGTACCGACACGTACTCCACTTGTCTCGGCTGCCGAACTTAGTGATCCTGCAGGGCGGATGCATGGACTACCGTTCTTACATGCCCTCATTCCATCAGACACTGCGGAGAGGTTTGGAATTTAAACCAAGACATTGCCGCAAAGTTTGGTACAATGGCACGACACCCCGTCTTCACCCTTAGCGACCAAATAGTAGCAGTGAAAATTTCTCCACTTCTAAGATTCGAAACGTCTACCTCCAGATCGAGCGCCATCGCACAACAGTGCGTAAGAGACAAAAGCTACTCAGTCTGGTAACAGGAAGGAGATTTAAGCAATTGCCCAGCCCTCATCGCGAAAGAAACCTTGTTGAGAAAGATCCTCCTGAACGAATCACATGGACATGCACGTAATAACGAAGACAATTTGTATACTGTCTTCTCGAACACGTAAATGTATTGTAAATATTGTATTTCTTAGCTATTTTTTCTCTTGTGAATGACCTTTTTTTCGTTGTGTCAGTGGTATCACGTTCCAGTGCCGCTGTGTGTCGTTAAATTCTCTAGAACGCATACATATGCACCTCAAACCATTTTGGTTGGTCTAGAATACATAACTTTCCTTGATTACTATTGCGGAAATGCTCGTGAATTATTGATCATTTTCAGAAGTACAAAATAACGTGCAGGTTTCTGGAAATAAGCCACACTCTAACAGTGTAAAGTCATATTTACAACGTCTAAAACGTCCCTCGGCCAGTTAGTATACCTCTGAGCCAGTGCTGCTTGTGAGGGACGAAGTTAAAGCGGAGGCGGCCTGCAGAATGCAGCGTGAGAGCAGTGTGGCGACAATGCGTATAATGCGAGAGTCTTATGGCGTGTCTAACAGCCTGCCTTCTAATCCGGAGAACACGTCCCGGAGCACTGAAACCGTCTCTCAGGCAGGGACTGACAGCCAAAGCATTCAATTAGTTAGGCTGCTTGAAAATTTATGACCCTGTTCTTTGGTGAACGGCGGCAGGCGCGAAGCGAATTTGAATCGGTGCCTGCTGTGGAACAGCCGAAGGCCATGCGACTTCATAACCGTTACTTCCCTTCAAATAACTCGAATAACCAGTCTTCTTTGCAACTTGCGTCGATGGTAAATGCCATAAGTACACCTCGAATTAAATTAGAGGTACTCTACAACAATCGAACGCGGTATTGCATTTAATAGCTCCCGGTAAAAGAGGAGAAACCGACCTATCCTTGCACGGGAACTTGCGTCTAATCTGTTAGGACATAAGGTATACACATTTGTGCAACTGACGTAGATTATCCGCAAACTATACTGCATCAGTAGTAGTCGCGAGTTCGCTTTGTTCATTGTCGACCTCGCAGTACAATCCAAGTTTAAGATTTTCATTCACTGTCCGCACCAGGGTTCAACCTAATTTCGTGACGAAATAACAAAAGAGCCTCTCAGTAAGCTGTGCCTTTCTTTTGCACATCCTCTTACTTCCTGTAGATCAGGAATACTAACTCAGCTATTTGCCGATCACACATGCTAAGCTTTGTTAGAACCAGGGAAAATTCCATTTACCTGCTGCTCCAAGTTCACTTATTGCAGAACTTAACCTACGCGTACAATATTTCCAGAAACTAGAATGTCCTGCTGAATCTTTTATGGTTCAAATGGCTCTGAGCACTATGGTACTTAACATCTGAGGTCATCAGTCCCCTAGAACTTAGAATTACTTAAACCTAACTAACCTAAGGACATCACACACATCCATGCCCGAGGCAGGATTAGAACCTGCGACCGTAGCGGTCGCGCTGTTCCAGACTGAAGCGCCTAGAACCGCTCGGCCACTACGGCCGGGAAACGTTTATGTCTCCTAAGTACCTAGGAACCGAGATACGATTTTATGGCCGGCAGCTGTGGCCGAGCGGTTCCAGGCGCTTCAGTCCGGAACCGTGCTGCTGCTACGGTCGCAGGTTCGAAACCTGCCTCAGGCATGGATGTGTGTGATGTCCTTAAGTTAGTTAGGTTTAAGTAGTTCTAAGTCTAGGGGACTGATGACCTTAGATGTTAAGTTCCACAGTGCTTATAGCCATTTTATGTTAATATCCCCCGATGTCAGTATAAAGAGTTTTCTTATTTGCAGATAACGGTTGGTACTGTACATATATGAAACTTCCTGGCGGATTAGAACTGTATGCCGGATCGGGACTAGAATCTGCGACCTTTACGTTTCGTACGAAGTGCTACACCAGCAGAGCAACCTTGGCACGAGTCAAGATCTGTCCTCACAGCTTTACTTCTGCCGGTACCTCATCTCCTAACTCCAAAACTTCACAGAACTTGTCCTACTGAACTTGCGGGACTGGCACGTCTGGAAGAAAGGATATTACGGAGGCATAGCTTAGCCGCAGCCTAGCGAACTGTTTCCGGAATGAGTTTCTCAATCTGCAACGGAATGAGCACTGATGTGAAACCTCATGGCATATTAAAACTGTATTCCAGACTGTCACGTGAGCCCAGGGCCTTTATCTTTCATAGACATGTGTTCCACCAGTAGGTTACCCAAGCACAACTTTCGAATCGTCTTCACAGCTTTACTTCTGCCAGGCTAAGGCTACGCCATGTTCAAAAATGGCTCTGAGCACTATGGGACTTAACTTCTGAGGTCATCAGTCCCCTAGAACTTAGAACTACTTAATCCTAACTAACCTAAAGACATCACACACATCCATGCCCGAGGCAGGATTCGAACCTGCGACCGTAGCCGTCACGCGGTTCCAGACTGAAGCGCCTAGAACCGCTCGACCACTCCGGCCGGCCGCTACGCCATGTGTCCGCAGCATCTTCTCTTCCAGGAATCCTAATTATAATGAAAGTTTCTAAAGAGAAACGTGAAGTTAGGAATGTATGAGATGAAGTGCTGGGGTAATGGGTCGTGCTTGAGTAGATCAACTGGTAGAGCACTTGCTTGAGGAAGGAAAGGTCCCAGGTTCGAGTCCCGGTCTTGCACACAGGTTTAATCTGCCAAGAAGTTTCGTATGAGCAAACAGCCCACCGTAGAGTAAGAATTCGTTCTTGAATACACATATGTTTTGTTGTACATTGAGAATACCCCACCAGGGAAATAAACGAGAATTACATACAGCTGCTACACTGAAGAGTCAAAGAAACTGGTACACCTGCTGAATATCGTGCAGGGCCCCGCAAGAACGCAGAAGTGCTGCAACACGGCGTGTTATGAACTCAACTAATGTCTGAAGTAGTGTTGGAGGGAATTGACACCATGAATCCTTCAGGGCTGTCCGTAAATCTGTAAGAGTACGAGGGTGTGGAGATCTCTTTTGAACAGCACGTTGCAAGGCATCCCAGTTATGCTCAAAAATAGTCATGACAGGGAAGTTTGGTTGCCATCGGAAATGTTTAAACGCAGAAGATTATTCTTGAATCCACTCTGTAGAAATTCTGGACGTTTATGGTGTCGCATTGTCCTGCTGGAATTGCCCAAGGCCGTCGGAATGCCCAATGGACATGAATGGACGCAGGTAATCAGACAGGATGGTTACGTACGTTTCACCTATCAGTGGTACCATATCCTTCCAATTGCACATGCCCCACACCATCACAGAGCCTCCACCAGCTCACAGTCCCCTGCTAACATGCAGGGTACAATGATTCATCAGGCTGTCTCCATACCCGTACACGTCCATCCGCTTCACGCAATTTGAAACGAGACTCGTGCGACCAGGCAACATGTTTCGAGTAATCAACATTCCTATGTTGGTATTGACGGGCCCAGGCGAGGTGTAAGGCTTTGTGTCATGCAGTCATCGAGGGTACACGAGCGGCCCTCCGGCTCCGGAAGCCAATATCAATTATGTTTCTTCGAATGGTTCGTACGCTGACACTTGTTGACAGTCCAGCATTGAAATCTGCAGCAATTTGCTCGTGCGCCGACTATAACACCACGTTCAAACTCACTTGAATCTCGGTAACTTGCCATTCTAGCAGCAGTAACCGATCTAACAACTGCGCCAGCCCCATGTTGTCTTGTACAGGCGTTGTTGATCGGAGCACCGTATTACGCATGTTTACATACCTCTGTATCTGAATATGCATGTCTATACCAGTACCTTTGGCGCTTCAGTGTATATACAACCAAACAAAACGGTGTAAACATGAAAATGAAGGCCGGCCAGTGTGGCCGAGCGGTTCTAGGCGCTACAGTCAGCAACCGCGCGACCGCTACAGTCGCAGGTTCGAATCCTGCTTAGGGCGTGGATGTGTGTGATGCCTTTAGGTTGGTTAGATTTAAGTATTTCTAGGTTCTAGGGGACTGATGACCTCAGAAGTTAAGTCCCATAGTGCTCAGAGCCATTTGTATTTTGAAAATGAATTAACTGCCATTCCCTTGATACAATCGACTCTACTTGTCTGTACATATTATAAATGAAAGACTACAGGCACGTTTATATGTGTATCTGAAGGCTAAGCTCAGGAAATAGTGTAAGAATTTTTATACGGTTTAGTGTAATTGATAGAATGATTCACCCAGAAGGTTTGTGCATATAACTTATAATTATAGTAATGATTTGTGTGTAATATCTGTATTCTTATCTTCCCCTTATATGTAGTAGTTGTTTGGAGTGATATTTCGTGACAATGTCGGAAGCTACGAGGTGGTGAGCTAAAGAGGAGGCAGCATCTGGCGAGAAAGGCCTTAACAGCCACCGCAACTCCAGACAGAAGCGAAGCTCGACCATATTCTGTTTCACTAATATATAGGGTAATTCAGAAGGAACATTTGTGTATATCATTCATCACCCTTGCGCGAGAGAAGTCATCTGGCTGAAGAACTTAGTGCTACCCTTGTGAAGCGGGTGCGGGTCACTAGTTATAACATAAAACCATAGACCAAATAAACTGAAACTATGCACTGAGATTTGTTGCGGGGTTGGGGGTCAAGCCCAGGACTCCAGATGGCAGAGCTAAAGCCGGGACCCACGGCGCCATATTTCATCAGGAGGCCGAGCATGTTCAAGAGCGTCGAGGGGCAGTGCAGAGTGAAACAGCGGTATTCGGTAACATTGCTTTATTCAATAAATTTACAGTATTCGATGGTGAAGCATAGTGTCAGCGTGTCGCCCGCCAATGTCTCGCGAGTCAAGCCAGCTCAGCAGACTCCTCGTATGCCGACGCTGCTGCTGTCGTCATCAAGGCAGCCCGCCGATGGAAGTAAGCCGACGCTCTCCCGGTCGCCGCCCTCCGATGCATTACGACTTGCACCGCACTGCTGCCCGCGATTCCAGAGACTCCTACAGTCCCTAATCCTCGCCACCCTCCGCACCGTTTGGCCTGCCGTTTGGTGGATGTACTGGTCACGCGTGGCTGCTCCCAGGACAGTACCGAACTCGAACCCACGCACTCCTGGAAGCTGTGTGTCAACTTGCCGCAGGTGGAGCTTGCCGGATGGCAGCACCCACCGCCGTCTCTGGCGCTGTCGCAGCGCTGCTGCGCCTCCCGCAGCGTACGCCTCGCCCGGACGCTGGTACGCCAGGTAGGAAGCGAACGTGGACAGTACACTGGAATGGAACCGAGCCCCTCGTGCACTCCCTGCTGGCCGCTGTCACTACCCTCTTTCAGGCAGACTATTTAATCTCAAAGTTCCAGGCTGCTGTTCCATCCCGCCCCGGTGTTGTGTCCCCGGAGGTTAAATATAGCCAAAACAAGTACATAGAAATAAAGTACATGTTTATGCCAAATATTTCTGCCAGACTGGCCCCTATTAGTGTAGACCAGCACAGGTCTGTCCCGACGCTCGACTGACCTAGTACACTCTGTCAAGGTAAAATTGTCCGTCTATTTATGTTGGTTTCTCCCTCGCTTCTGACGTAGTGTCAGAGAGAGAAAGAAATTATGGCAGGGATAAATTCCCACACGTCAGCCATTTACAAATCGCTACCCCTGGCTCTTACTTTGTGCCCCGCCTCATAACTTAAAGCAAAGCTGCAGTTTCCTGCCTCATTGTTGCTCTACTCAAAACAAGGCTGTAATCTGTTACCACACTCTGGCAGCGGCCCCAGGTTTGATCACCCAACCGCGCCTACATTGAATTTTGATAAAATTTCCCTTTCCCTCGACTAGGACTGACACTAGCGCAGCAGATTACCAAAATTCATGGATTTGCATCAGATAGTTCATATTTATCTTTTACCTTTTGTTAGACAGGAGTGAAGTTCTTTATACACTGCAAAGTTTGTCGTTGCTAATAGTGCGGACATAAATGTTGACAACAGATATTTTCTACTCACAACGGTCCTCAGCAACTCTTATGGCAGGTGCCCTTTCTTCCACTTCGCCGCAGTCACAGATAGGTGGATGGCACTGTGCTAATCCTGTATAGTTGCTATGTAAATCAGCAGCTTTTGAACTCCGATTTCGCTGTGGAAACGGCGAGTTGCAGTGGATACGGGAATCCACATTGCCAAGACCTGTCTGATATTTCTGGCGTTATATAAAATATTAACACGGGATGCTAGGACTAGTAACCTATGACATATTTATTCATTCTCATTAATTTGTTTTCGAGATTTCTCAGATTCGTCGTCAGCTCAGGCTTGCAGAAGCTTATATATTCACGTTTGCCATTGTATAGCACATGCAGATTGCTGGCCTGCTGGCGACATTCACTGTTTGCAAATTAATAGTAATAAATGGGGAAGGTTTATAAATGATTTTTATCTCTGTGGCTAATACGCAGTGAAAAAGGAAGATGCCAGGTGGCTGTTAACACCAATAAAACTCGTATTACCTCAAGAAGAAAACTCCACTACCCAGAATAATGCTTTAAACACGAATATATAAAGCTTTTAATGCCTCGTCTAAGGGTAAGCCTGAAAAGATTCGAGAACTAGTCCATGAACATAAAGAAATATTTCATATGTGAATGATCACAGCTGTAATACGTATTTCATTTAATATAAGTTGTCCATTATGGATAGGCTTAATGTGCTGGCGTTGTACAGGGTGTTTCAAAAATGACCGGTATATTTGAAACGGCAATAAAAACTAAACGAGCAGCGATAGAAATACACCGTTTGTTGCAATATGCTTGGGACAACAGTACATTTTCAGGCGGACAAACTTTCGAAATTACAGTAGTTACAATTTTCAACAAAGATGGCGCTGCAAGTGATGTGAAAGATATAGAAGACAACGCAGTCTGTGGGTGCGCCATTCTGTACGTCGTCTTTCTGCTGTAAGCGTGTGCTGTTCACAACGTGCAAGTGTGCTGTAGACAACATGGTTTATTCCTTAGAACAGAGGATTTTTTGGTGTTGGAATTCCACCGCCTAGAACACAGTGTTGTTGCAACAAGACGAAGTTTTTAACGGAGGTTTAATGTAACCAAAGGACCGAAAAGCGATACAATAAAGGATCTGTTTGAAAAATTTCAACGGACTGGGAACGTGACGGATGAACGTGCTGGAAAGGTAGGGCGACCGCGTACGGCAACCACAGAGGGCAACGCGCAGCTAGTGCAGCAGGTGATCCAACAGCGGCCTCGGGTTTCCGTTCGCCGTGTTGCAGCTGCGGTCCAAATGACGCCAACGTCCACGTATCGTCTCATGCGCCAGAGTTTACACCTCTATCCATACAAAATTCAAATGTGGCAACCCCTCAGCGCCGCTACCATTGCTGCACGAGAGACATTCGCTAACGATATAGTGCACAGGATTGATGACGGTGATATGCATGTGGGCAGCATTTGGTTTACTGACGAAGCTTATTTTTACCTGGACGGCTTCGTCAATAAACAGAACTGGCACATATGGGGAACCGAAAAGCCCCATGTTGCAGTCCCATCGTCCCTGCATCCTCAAAAAGTACTGGTCTGGGCCGCCATTTCTTCCTAAGGAATCATTGGCCCATTTTTCAGATCCGAAACGATTACTGCATCACGCTATCTGGACATTCTTCGTGAATTTGTGGCGGTACAAACTGCCTTAGACGACACTGCGAACACCTCGTGGTTTATGCAAGATGGTGCCCGGCCACAACGCACGGCCGACGTCTTTAATTTCCTGAATGAATATTTCGATGATCGTGTGATTGCTTTGGGCTATTCGAAACATACAGGAGGCGGCGTGGATTGGCCTCCCCATTCGCCAGACATGAACCCCTGTGACTTCTTTCTGTGGGGACACTTGAAAGACCAGGTGTACCGCCAGAATCCAGAAACAATTGAACAGCTGAAGCAGTACATCTCATCTGCATGTGAAGCCATTCCGCCAGACACGTTGCCAAAGGTTTCGGATAATTTCATTCAGAGACTACGCCATATTATTACTACGCGTGGTGGATATGTGGAAAATATCGTACTATAGAGTTTCCCAGACCGCAGCGCCATCTGTTGTTGAAAATTGTAACTACTGTAATTTCGAAAGTTTGTCTGCCTGAAAATGTACTGTTGTCGCAAGCGTATTGCAACAAACGGTGTATTTCTATCGCTGCTCGTTTAGTTTTTATTGCCGTTTCAAATATACCGGTCATTTTTGAAACACCCTGTATTTGTCTAATGTTTTCCTCCAATTATCTCCGAGGTTTCCCATTCTTTGCCCTCATCCTGAATCCCCTTCTTGTATTCTGGTAACAGATCCGCCACTGGAACATGTGCATAACCGACTGTACCTAAGATCACCGCTTCCTTTGCAAGAGAGTCACCTACCTCGTTTTCCGGTATGACGTATTGGGGTTTAATACAGTGTCTGGAGACAGTGGAACCATTTACATCCAACTGACGTACGAAAACCGTTGTCTCCTGGGATGTCGTTGTTGTGCTCTTCAGTCCAGAGACTGATTTGAAGCAGCTGTCCACGCTACTCTATCCACTGAAAGCCTCTTCATCTCCGTGTAACTACTACAACCTACATCCTTCTGAATATGCTTAGTGTATTCATTTCATGGCCTCTCTCTGCGATTTTTACACTCCACGCTGCCCTCCAATATTAAATTGGTTATCCGTTGATGCCTAAGGACATGTTCTTTCAACCGATCCCTTCTTCTAGTCAATTTGCGCCACAAATTCCTCTTCTCCTCTATTCTATTCAGTCCCTGCTCATTAGTTACGTGATCTACCCACCTAATCTTCAGCATCGTTCTGTAGTGCCACATTTCGAAAACTTCTATTTTGTTCTTGTCTAAACTGTTTATCTTCCATGTTTCACTTCCATACATGGCTACACTCCGTACAAATACTTTCAGAAAAGACTTCTTAACACTTAATCTATACTCGATGTTAACAAATTTCTCTTCTTCAGAAAAGCTTTCCTTGCCATCGCCAATCTACATTTTATACCCTCTCTACTTCGACCATCATCAGTTATTTTGCAGCCCAAGCCGGCCGGAGTGGCCGAGCGGTTCTGGGCGCTTCAGTCTGGAACTGCTCAACAGCTACGGTTGCAGGTTTGAATGCTGCCATGGATGTGTGTGATGTCCTTAGGTTAGTTAGGTTTAACTTGTTCTAAGTTCTAGGGGACTGATGACCTTAGATGCTTCAAAAATGGTTCAAATGGCTCTGAGCACTATCGGACTTAATATCTGAGGTCATCAGTCCCCTAGAACTTAGAACTACTTAAAACTAACTAGCCTAGGGACATCAGACACATCCATTCCCGAAGCAGGATTCGAACCTGCGACCGTAGCAGCCGCGTGGTTTCGGACTGAAGCGCCTAGAACCGCTTGCCCACCGCGGCAGGCTCAATTTACTACTGTAAGTGTCTCATTTCCTGATCTAATTCTGTCGGCGTTCCATTATCCTTGTTTTGGTGCTGTTGATGTTCGTCTTATATCGTCCTTTCAAGACACTTTCCATTCCCTTCAACTGCTCTTCCCATTCCTTTGCTGTGTCTGATAGCATTACAATGTCATTGGCAGACCTCATTGTTTTTACTTCTTCTCCCTGGATTTTAATTCCTACTCCATTTTTTCTCCTTTAGTGCTTGCTCAGTATACAGACTGAATAACGTCGGGGGGATAGGCTACAACCCTGTCTCACTCCATTCTCAACCACTGCTTCCCTTTCGTGCGCCTCGACCCTTATAGCTGCCATCTGGTTTCTGTACAAATTATAAATAGCCTTTCGCTCCCTGTATTTTATCCCTGCCATCTTCAGAATTTGAAAGAGAGTATCCCAGTTAACATTGTCAAACGCTTTCTCTACGTCTACAAATGCTGCAGTTGGAGGTTAGTCTTTCCTTAACCTCTCTTCCTAGATACGTTGTAGGTCAGTACTGCCTCGCTTGTTCCTACATTTCTACACAATCGAAGCTGATCATACCGTAAGTCGACTCCTACCAGCTTTTCCACTCGAACGTATAGTATTCGCGTTAGTATTTTGGAGTCGTGACTTTTTAAACCGATAGTTCGTTAATTTTCACATCTGTCAGCACCTGCTTTCTTTGGAATTGTAATTACTATATTCTTCGTGAAGTCTGAAGGTATTTCGCCTGTCTCATACATATTTCTCACCAGATGGAAGAGTTTTGTCATGGCTGGCTCTCTTAAGGCTATCATTAGTTCTAACAGAATGTTGTCTACTCCTGGCACCTTGTTTCGGCTTAGGCCTTTCAGTGCTCTGTCAAATTCTTCACGCAGTATTATATCTCCTCGCTCCAAGCAAATGCCGGGATGGTTCCTTTCAAAGGGCGCGGCCGACTTCCTTCCTCGTCGTTCCCTAATCCGATGAGACAGATGACCTCGCTGTCTGGTCTCCTTCCCCAAAAACAACCAACCAACATTATATCTCCCATCTCGTCTTCGTCTACGTCCTTTTCCAGTTCCACAACAGTGCCCTCAATTACATTGCCCTTGTATAGACCTTCTACATACTCCTTCCTCCTTTCAGCTTCCCTTCTTTGCTTAGTACTGGTTTTTCATCTGAGCTCTTGATATTCATACAAGTGGTTCTCTTTTCTCCAGAGGTCTCTTGAATTTTCCTGTAGGCTTCATCTATCTTACCCCTACTGATATATGCTTCTACACCCTTACATTCGTCCTCTTGCCATTCCTGCTTAGTCTTTTTGCACTTGCTGTCGATCTCATTTTTGAGACGTTTGCATTCCTTCTCATTAGCTATCCGGTAGTTGTTGCGCTCACGATGAAAATATTTAAGCTGAGTGAGCACAGATTATTTGTCCGACAAGATGACACTGATTCTCTCCCGTACCGTATAACGAAATCACCGTAAACTCATATGTAGTTACTGTACTTTCTTTTTGTTATTTGTGCGTAAATCCATCTTGCAGACGAAATTTTCAAAAAGAGCGTCTTCCTTCTATGAGTCGCGTGAATTGAGTATCCTTGACTGTGGGTATATTGCTCGTAGATCGCGTAAGACAACACCATTCGATACAGTTGTAACTGGCAGATGACATCTCACACTACGCACAGTTGGCAATACGAGGAGGTTCATTGTGGTATTCCCAAGTAGCCTCTTTGGCCAGATTTCGCCGAGCTGCCTGCTGCAATACCGTAATTTACATACAGTCTTCCTATCTTCCCAGGGTATCCATCCTCTACGCTTCTTTTGTGCACCCAGCGAGATGGCGCGTTGTTCACGGGATTGCACCCACGTTCTGGAGGCCTAGGGTCAAATACCTGCTCTTACGTCGAGATTTATGTTCTCGTGCTTTCCCTAATTGCTTAAGATAAATGCTGGGATAGTTTCTTCGAAAAGAGAACGGCCTATTTCCTTCCCGCATTCGACCTTATTCTGTGTCTCTAATGGTCTCGTCGTCCGCCGAAGTTAAACTATAGTCTCCCTACGTTTATTGGGGCAGTTGCAAGTATAAGGTATTGAAAGGGATTGGTGTTACTTCTTTACTTTATTTAATTATATGTACTGACAAAATTTAATAAATACTGAGTGCTTTTCGTTATGAGATGTACGCTATCTTTTGTAGTGAATTCACTTATCCTGAGGGTGGACATAGTACCTCAAAACTTGTACTATCTCTTAGGTCCTTAAATGTGACGGGGAGCGTTCTATTTACAGCGTGTTCTAGATACACTTTGACTACTGCCCAGCAGTAAGGTCCCTATGTGTAGACATTTTCACTGCATACAGCATACGTTACCCGTGTGAGTCAAATGTAGAGACTGAGATGTTAATGACGTAAATGACAAAAGTTAGATGCGTTACGTTACATGGACATCCTTGTCAAGACGAACCAATAGTGCTAATCGGAAGGGAACTGTTCGTAATCTTGCACCGGATTTCACAAGAAGTGATTTAGAGAAGCCGTGAAAAATATAAACCAGGATCACCGATACAGGTATCGAAAAATGCCCTTTCATTGTCTAAAGAACTACGTCAGCGCGTTCGATGAGATGCACCAAGGGTTTCATCAGGAGACGTGTAGCATGAATACAAAGATTTCAAAATCGCTGACCGGCAATGTGAAGAATGACCCACATGGAAACATCACCAACTCGACCTCATATTTTAATGATAAAAAATCTCACTAGCAAGATATCAGTCCCAGTAATCGATCCTGACCGAAAATTTGGGCCGTAATTCTTTTATGACGCAGTTATGACATTCTGAATGTACAGCTTTTAAACATCACACGCTCAGTTTGTTCCTCACTTTTCCGCCATACTGCAGGAGCCTAATTCCCAAGCGAGAAATACTACACAGCATAGTAAAAGGTTCGTGTATCCTTGAACAAACGAGAGATAGTACTTTGTTCATTGTGTCATACTGCCTGGTTTACAACCTGTAGGTGATGCCAGAGATCTCTTTACTTTGAACACTTTTATGTTGCGATTCACAAATGGCGCCTAAATCAACGGAAGGGATAAGTGCGAAGTGCGACGTTAAGGAATATAGCGTAGTGCCATTTAATTTTTTTTTTCTTTTTTTTTTGCGTCTGAAAAGCAAGGGATGGAGTTTCGTTATTCTTCGTTGTGACTGACACGATTAAATTGTGAATCATTATTACCATTTCTTAATAATTCTTCAGTTGCTTAGGTTATTCATTTTGATTCCCAGGCATAGTACTGAACATATATGTGTCAGAGTTTGGTGTACGTGTGTTTTCGTGCAAAATAAGGTGTTCTCTAACAGGGTTTCAAAACATATTTGTCAGAGCTGACGCCCTCCACTCTTCTCTTCCCTTGCCATCAACATTCCTCAAATACGAGGGCTCTGTTCGTCACTCCGCTGTACAGAGTTTGGCGCTCAGGCATTCGGCGGCTGCTGTGGGGCGGAGTGACGCCAAAGAGATATACCGCCGTGCAACCAACGTGTGAATCATACTAGTCGACTTGTCCGCCACAGTTCGCGAACGCTCGGCTCCGTGCAGGACCCACTGGAAATCAATATTTAATTGAAAAAATACCGATTAAAGCTCTTACTTTGTCTGTCCTATCGAGAATTTGCATGTATTTAAACACGCAGTCCAGAATTTTGGTAGTTGTCAGAAATAGTTTCATGCTTCCTGCCAGAGACATCTTTTGGCACGCGTAAGACCTGCAGTGCCACGAACTGTGACGCACGCGCCACGACGTGTCTTTGTCTTGTGCCTCGGGGGCGGAGCGAATGACTAAAAATCGTCATGAGCGAAGTTTAAAAGCTATACATTCAGGAGGTCAGGCTAGTGTGCTTTTTTTCTCCCTAAAATACGAGATCGAGTTGGTGATGTTTCAATGTCAGTGAGATACCATTCGCGCAGTTTCTGACGTGGAGATCATTCTGGAATGTGATTAAGAGAATACAGAAGACTTACACTTCTGAGTGTCTTTTATTTCACTAAAACGCAATATAAATTTCTGTACCACATCTTACTTGGCTATAAATAGCAATAAAATATTTATTTCAAATAGAAAGAAGTTCTTTTCCCTAAAAAATAGGACTGATCCAGAGTATTTAAAAAACTGCCGAGAAAGATTCAAATGGTTCAAATGGCTCTGAGCACTATGGGACTTAACATCTGAGGTCATCAGTCTCCTAGAACTTAGAACTACGTAAACCTAACAAACCTAAGGGCATCACGTACATCCATGCCCGAGGCAGGATTCGAATGGTTCAAATGGCTCTGAGCACTATGGGACTTAACATATATGGTCATCAGTCCCCTAGAACTGAGAACTACTTAAACCCAACTAACCTAAGGACAGCACACAACACCCAGTCATCACGAGGCAGAGAAAATCCCTGACCCCGCCGGGAATCGAACCCGGGAACCCGGGCGTGGGAAGCGAGAACGCTACCGCACGACCACGAGATGCGGACGCAGGATTCGAACCTGTGACCGTAGCAGTCGCGCGGTTCCGGACTGAAGCGCCTCGAACCGCTCGGCCACGCCGAGGAAGAACGTACCGTATTCGGAGGACATATTAACGGGAGTGTGGAGTTAAAATTTGTAGGGAGGAAATAGCAAGAAAAATATCGAGTCGTAACCAGAACCATACTCCTCTAAAATAGTAACAATATCAATAAAAGTCTCTTCATCCGTATTGATTTCTTTCCGTAGTAATGAAAGCTCGATGATTTAGGACGCTTTTCACGTGATCAGATATTTTATTTTGGTGATCCCCAGCATCAACTTTGTAGATAAAGTTTGTAGATCGATTAAAGGATAAATGGATTTCGCGTTTCACACCGAATACGCAAAGCAAATGAATAACGTATCTACTATTTTTGAAACTTCCTGGCAGGTTAACACTGTGTGTCACATATAAGGGCCTTCAGAGTAAGTAATCCAAGCACCATTCACAAATCCTTTTCACAAGTTCAGCTCTGCAAACAGCTGTCTCCTATTTTCAAACATTATCCTGGACGAACTCATCGACTTTGGCTAAGTTATTTCTCCGCAACAACCTTTCTGCTATAAATAATATTCCCCCCAGGTGTGCAGGAGAGTTTCTGCAAAGACTGGAATGTGGCAGAGAGGTGCTAGCTGACGTGCAGCCTGGTTGGCTAACTCGGTAACAGAGGGTTGCCCCAAAACACAAGGTTTCCGGTACTAGTCCCGTTCAGGTACTTGGATTAATTCTGCCGGGATGTTTCAGAGCAGCGGACACTCCTTTACAGAGAGGAATATTCCTTTACAGACAGGAATACTCTTTCCAATAACACTAGTGTGTTTTCTCGAAATGGGAGAGACAAAAAAAGTTGGCTTCACCATCGAGGTAAACAACGATGATTGTAATGTTGAAAGTAAGAGAGGGTGTTTCACATTTATTGAACTGGTGAAAGAAAGTTTAGAGGTAACATCCTGTTTGTAGAACGATCAACTAACGTTGGAGTAGTTAATAAACTGGATTGGGATTTGGGGGACACTGAAGCAGAAATTACGGCGTTCACGTAAAATGGTTCCGGTAAGTCACAGGAATCTAAATTATGGAGGCCGGATTTCAACCCATCTAAGAAGAACTGGTTTCAAGTGTTATTATGATTAAGTATGAAGATTATATGCTTAGGTGTTTCAGCAGCGATAGCTTCGATTAATCACCGCTAGGAGCTCTACTTTATACAGAACTTGATGCAACGCCCGGTGTGGTGCCTCAGTGACGAAGACACTGGACTCGTGTTCGGCGGAGTAGGGTTCGTATCCCCGCTGGCATATGAAACCTTAGCTGTGTGGTTTCTTTGGGAACAGATTGGTAGATTTGAAACGTCCCCTTAGAACAATTATACATGACTGTCCTTAAACTGACACAATATTTTTAACGCTACGGAATCTGACTTTCAGTAATCCCTACAAAAGAATGGCCCTGACTAACATTAACATATACCTTTCACAAATCGCTTACCTCACAAAAACCTTCGTTACTCGAACTACTGCAATACAGCGAGCGCCACTACTGCCAGCTAAATAAAAGATTCAAACTACGGAAGGCACTAACTACTGATAGGCATAGTTAGCAAATGAAAGCTTTTAATAGAGAACAAACAATGTATTTACCTTAATAGTGTTGAAAAATCATAATATACATAGCAGTTCATGACATCCAGTCTTACAAATTTCCAAACTCCGCCATTTCTCTCCCCACATCCACCACTGCTGGCGGCTCACCTCCAACTGCGCAACGCTACGCTATTTCTCCCCACAAAAAAATTTACAAATTGTTTTGGGCACTGGCGAATACATATTTGTTAAAAATTTTTCACAATTACAATAACAAAGAAATCAAATGCACACACTTATTGATACAATGTTGGTCAAAAGCTAAAAGAAAATGCACATGGAAGTAGTGGATTTCCATGCAGTCTTGACGAAGTAGTGTTGTCCTTCCAACGGAAAGACAGTGCTGACTCTTGACATGCAGACAGGTAATGGGCCACAACAGAGCGAACCGACAGCAGAGTCAGTCGAAGTTTTGAAGAATATTCGTAGGTAGGTCATCACAGAGCAGACCACTGTAGTCTTGTTAGAGATTACGGTATCGGTGGGCCACCAGAGGTGCAGACTCACAGTGGCAGTCCTTGTAGAAATAATGGTATTGGTGGGTCATCAAAAATGCAGACCCACTGTAGTCCTTGTAGAGATGGCCAGCAGCCATCTGTTGTGACTGTGCAAGTGCACAATCACCATTGAAGAGTCTTGCGGATAATATAGCAAGTCCACAACCACCACTTTTGAACTCACAAAGTTTCTGGAATTGTCCGTAGAACCAGCAATGCTGTTATCCAGTCCCTTGCTGAATTATTAATTCTCGTGCAAACACTAACAATCCCTACTTCTCACATATTGTCCATATACTACGACCAACAGAAGCGTGTGCAGTGAAATGGAACTTACAAGTTAATAATATGATGAACTGGTGTCAATTACAATTTTATAACATAAGAATACAATTACAAAGGTACAAAACAATACAGATAACATTTGTAGTACAGGCTTTAAAAAAGAATCGAAATAACATATACATCAGTGTTACAGGAATTATGACATAAGTACATACATAAAAGATCAGAATAACTTTTGAAACATCAACTTCACACATGAGCAACAAAACTGAACAGATAAATAATGTCTAAACATCTTTACAAAGTAAATAACATAGTATTAGAAAAATTCTACAATGTAACTCATATCAGCTAAACACATAAAGACAGGAAAAACACAAATATTCAAGAGTACACAAACACATAGCAGAATAACACAAGAGGAAAGGGCAGGGTTTGTTTTCAGTGTAACATTTGGTACTGCAGTCCAATCTAAAACTTCATTCCATAGATTTTTCGCCTTATTTCAACATTTGTTTCCACCAAAAAATCCTATCCAAGCATGCTTTCTGTATATATATGTTCACATATTTCTTACCTCATTATTTTCCATTATCTTACCTCATCATTTATTTCCAAGAAAATCCTACCTAAACCTGTTGTCCCTAAACCCTACTTTTTTGCTCATATTCTCTTTCAAAACACTTTTTTGGCCAAACCATTTTCTTATAGCTTCTCAATGCATTTCTTCCAATTCATCACAACTCGTTCTCTCATATAGCCTACCCCAACTTAAGGTAACTTAAATCTACTGAGCTCAGATGCTAAACTATGGGACGAGGCAATGCAGCAGCATAAAACAATTAACACAAACAGCAATGACAAAAAAATGGAAATTGGCAAATCAATTGCAATATTACAACTAATATAAAGCACTGCGCAGCAAACAAGAAAAATAAATCAGTAGTGAAACTGGCTTAACAGAGAAATGTAAAGTGAAATTTAGTAGCACTATGCCTGGCAAACAGCAGCAGCAAATGCAATAACTTATATCTAAACATGACATAGCTCAAGCAGAAAAAATAGTACACTAAAGACAACAATGCAGATTAGGCAAATGTATATTCACATCTTAATGTCTATATAATTAAAGTGGTGCACCACAAGAAGTTATTCTACCAAAAAAAATTACCAAGTACTTGAAAAGAAAATTCCGTATGCAATTCCTGTGAAGGGAAATGTCTTTTTATGCTCCTTCGTTTTTTTGAATAGATCATAAAATTATTTACTGGATCTGTAGGCATAAAATATTTATATTAGTACATCTATTAAATTTTATTTTAACCAATGCTGCAGTGCAGCTAGAAACTAGATATTAAACGAAATGAGCAAATATATATATACAAAGCAACATATGAAACGTCATTCACTAGGCAAATGTCGTCTCCAGAGGTAGAAAAAATCTCTCAACTAGAAAGACAATAGATGTAGAATGTTTCTCATCGTGTCATTAGGCATTTTAGTAAATATCATAAATAAGAGCTCCACAGTGTAATCATATGTTTTCAAGTTCAAGCGGGTCGTTTTTGCGATGCTTTCTAGAAAGGAATGTCAATAGCGAGGTTAATGGTCTCTTTTTTTATTTCTCCACCTAATGGCTTTTTCTTCACGCAGGTGGCACAGCTAGGCGCTCACAACGCATTACGTGAGGTCACTTAACTTTCTTACCAAAATATTTACGACAGCAGTGACAGTCTCATATAAAAATTTCACAGCTCCAGAATTTCGTTGCAAATATGTAGAAACAAAATCCTATAAATATAACAGTGTCCAAAAATATTTTCGTTGGCATTGTAATACATTCACAATTTTTCATAATTCTTAAAGTACGATTCTTGCTTTCCAAAATCCTTTTCGACAAATCAGAGTCCCTAACCACTACTCATTATTCCTTACATTATTACACATATACATATTCGTCGACACTTCTTCAATGTTTCCTAATTATATATATGTAGCATAACCGAATTCCTCATATAGCATCAGCTTATTGATCATAAACATACCTCAACAGCATAATACACGTCGTCGTCGTAATAATAACATCATAACACCTCAGTCAAATCTCAAAATCGTCGTAGCTTTCTCAAATAAATTCCAAACCTAAAAAACTCTCTGTTCATTTCAATAGTGTCATCTACCACAGACGTACTTTAAAAATTGTGATCGCATACCAAATATATCATTCAACACTCTCATAGTATCACAATGGTTCCGAAAAAAATATGAACAGTTCACAAAGTACAGACAAAATACAATTTCGTAAGTGTGAAGTTATCCAACGGTGTAATTACGTAAACATCTGTCACTGATGTAGTAAAATAAACGTTTGTCTCTCTCAGTTAAATGATCAGATAGCTGTGTATTTTGTGTTGGAGAAATATGGTACTGATGTGTAAAGTTGTATAAGCAAATACCATATTAGCTAAAGCTCCTTGTGCTTGCCAAACACATGGTACACAAAGTAAATGTGTACCCCCCCCCCCCCGAGGATTAATGTAATTATACCCTCAGGTGTTACAGATTATTGCAACGGAATGAAATGTATCACGGAAAAACTTTGTATCATTGTACTTCAAATATCTTTAAAAATAAATGTATTAAGTACAAAATTAGTCACTCAAATACGTGTACTATAGCGCTAGCGTCTTGTTGTAAGATAATCTCTGTGGAAGTGTCGTAGTTATCGTCCTCCAAAAGCTAAGTTCTGCAGAAGTCAATGTACTTACCTCATGATAAACAAAAGTGAGATGCTTTGCGTATAGATATCGTAGTTATTATGCTTATTGCCGTGATGAAGAAAGTACTATAATGTAACGTATTGTTGTGCTACGAAAAAGGCTGTCTCATTGTAGCTATACCACAAAAGTTACTACTAAAACATGTTTTACTTTCCAGAAGAATTTTGAAAACCTGTGCAGATATAAAACAGATACACCGCAAAAACAACATTGTAAATTGTCACTCAATAGTAGCGTCGTGATAAAATCGTGTAGCTGTCACATAAACTAACCACTGTGTCATCTGGTATCTCACAGAAAGTACTTTAAATCCAGAATGTATTTTCAAGTAAACCAAAATGTTGCATTAAGATCTCATTAGCAGTACCGGTACATGTTCTAAATAAGTCAGCCTTATAGTCATTACGTAATCGTGCAACTAACAAGCAAGAATGTACTCACACAATAACACTGTGTCGTCAGTTCACTATAACAATGCACTCGTAAATACTGTCTAAATATGTTCCCTAGGTTATAGACTGGATAGTTAACTTCAAACATTGTTGCATGATAACAGTTTCTAAGTCTGACAATGCATACTAGAAATGTGAAGTGAAACGTTTTATGGCAAAGACAAAGTTAAAAGCAGATTATCTTTCAACAAACGGTTTTACATGTGAAATGTGGTGTAAACCTTTACTATTCCTAGTACGCAGAGTTTCAGCTTCAGTGGAATTATCATGTGGTATATGGTACATCGGTAAAGAATGTTAAAATTTTTCTCAAGGTTAGCGTCTATGTAATTTTTCCCTGAGCCAGCCAGCGCACGTGGCTGCCTGCGGTGTGAGTCATTGTGTGTCTCTTTGTTGGCGTGCGTCGTTATTGGGATTAGGAGACCTAACTTCTACAAATTCACCTTGTCGAGAGTGCCCTACTCAGTTTGATTTCCGCCAGTTCTGATGCAATTCAGGTCTGTCGTTACAATCATATCGTCTGTCGTCATGTCGGTAGATTGCATAGTTTCTTTCTTGTCGGTTAAGCGGTGGAGAATTTCTCCCTGAATTATCACTGCTCGGTGGACCATTGCGTCTGAAGTTATTCTGTCTCCCGTGATAATAATAGTTCTGTTTGCCATATTGTCTGTTTCTATGGTAATCTCTGTCACATTCATTACTACG
The DNA here is from genome assembly GCF_021461385.2 of Schistocerca piceifrons. Classification (NCBI taxonomy): domain Eukaryota; kingdom Metazoa; phylum Arthropoda; class Insecta; order Orthoptera; family Acrididae; genus Schistocerca; species Schistocerca piceifrons. Next base: position 558,748,936 of record NC_060149.1, read on the forward strand.
GAACTGCGATCTTTCTCTGTAACTATTATTACTCTGCCAACGGTTGTCATATGGGTGGTGTCTGTTTTGGTCACGATTTGTGTTGTGAGAATGGCCTTGTCGTGTCCAGTTATTATTTCTTTCATCGCAGAATTGCAACGGATGTGACCTGTAATTGTTGTGCTCCTGTTTTCGCGTTCCGCGATTATCAGTGTCAATTTCTAATTCTTGTAAGAGTCCCTGAACAGCTTGAGAGGTGGCATTAGCCCCCTCTCATATTTCTATCTTACGATTTTCCTCTCTAATTGCATGCAGTGAAAATTCTCTATTCCTTCACACGCGGACTTCCCATGCAGCGTCTCTTGTCACCCGGGTGGTCCGGTGACAGGCGGGCGCTGCTGATCTAGAAAGGGTTAAGCTGACGGGTGTAAGGAAGTCGAGTGAATGCTTTGCAGACGAGGACATTGTCAAAAGACACGCCCGGAGGGGTCTGAAGTAGCGTCTGGGCTAGAGGTTCCGTTACTTCGCAGAAACTTAGCGAAATCACTTTCTGGTGGGCTACCAGTGAGGCGTGGGAATGACTGTGTACCCAGGCAGTTGTGGCGGGAAAATTCCCGCGCTTTCTGCAAAATAGTGACTGTGATTGGCTTGCTCAGGGCATAGCTCCGTGACGTAGCAAAATCAGTGCAGAAATTGGCGCCAAGAATCTCCATTGGTGGAATGGTAGTGCTCTGGCAATAGAGTGGAATTTTCCGCCGGTTTTCGAGTTGCTGATTGGAACGTCTAACCACGGCCACTGTCGTGGGGGCGGGAATGTTGTGTGTTCGGCCTGTACGGGTGCTCTAGGTAGTCGGCTCTCGCCTTTCAGTCGAGGACGTCGAAGCAACCAGCCATCGCCTCCGGTACGCCAGATCGTGTTCTGGCAGTTAAGAAGACAGTTTGGTAATGTATGTCCGCAGCACCGGCAGATAAGGATTTTCCTAGGTGATAATCAGAGCTCAGCAGAGTGCGCCTGTTCATCTTTTTCTAACTTTGTTCTGTCTTGAGTAGCAGCAATTAATGTTGGGTTAGCTGTGTGCCTCTCTTAAGATTTGAGTGGCAAGGAATTGGCTCCACATACCACTTTGTCTTAAACCTCACAATCTAGTTTAGGGACGACTTCACCTTCCCAGCGTTTGTTTGAGTATCCCATTTGAGCCAATTTGATGTATTATAAATGTTTCATGTGTTTTTGTTTATTATTTTGTGTTTAGTCTTAATAAATCATATTGTTATTTTGGACAGAACTTTCATTCTGTTAATCGGTAGAGCAACCCATTATTTCTCACTACGTTAATGAAACCTTCCTTTATTTAACTTATTTATCAAATTAAATTATCGCAGGAGCCAAACTCTTTTCCACTCCAATTGCAGGGTTGATTACAGTCAGTTCGCGTATATTTTTTAATCCATGTGCAACAGCAAAAGTCGGCGTTAGAATAGGGGGGGGGGGCTTAGAGTATCATCTACATATGTAGATTCTAGAAGAATTTAGCGTTAAATATACTGCTTGCCCCGGCACCTCGGAAGCTTCAATGTTGTCTTTGCAACGTCCTGCCAAAATAATATGTCGTAAATATTCAGGTAATTTGATTAAGCAAATGCGGATGAGTTCTGAGGGGTTGTATGGGTTTGACAGGTACTGATTCTTGTGCAACATGTCCTCAAAATATTTCACAAGACTGGAGAATTCAGATTGTTCGAAATGTTTCATCATTAAGTTGCTATGTTTTACTCGGTCTTGTGTAGCTTGAGACCAATATGCTGAGAGGAAGGCTTGATAAAATTCTCCTTCACTGTGGCAATCGTGAATGGCCGATCGAATTCTTACCGCTGGTTCATTCTCTAGATAGCCACACATAAATTCTAATCTGTGCTCTAATGACCAGTTGGGAGGAAAACAATGAGAGAATTGATGGAGCCACGCTTGTGGATGAATGTCGTTGCCAGAATTCTTAAATATTTTAAATTTACGTGTAGTAATAAACAGCTTATATTCAAAATCATTATGTCGGCGAGTCACATATCGGTCATTGTTACGTCGTTTCGGCGGTTCCATTTCAAAATTCGGTGCACCTTGCCAATTTCTTTGATAATTTCCGAAATGCACTGTTATTATTTTGTGGTTGTTCCGTATTTCTATGTCCCTCTTCCTGTATTGGAGCACGAGTGGCGTCTAAAATATGTGATTCCTGTGTTACCTGAGTCAGCTGATCTTGTACTTCCCGGATTTTTCTTTGGTGTTGCGTATTAATTTGATTCTGATTTTGTTTGAATTTCCTAATTTGTTCGCACTCTTCTGTGTCATTAAAGACTATCGGTTTTGTGTCATTCAGATTATCATCTAACTTCGTAGATAAGTTAGTGAACTGATCCGAAAGTTCGGCTACTTTCTCCGATAGTGAACACATTTCTTCAGTGTGTTTTTCTGAACCAAGTTTGAGTGTCCATTTGTGAGGAAATCGAATCTACTGTGTCTAAGTTTTCCTGAGTTTTGGCAAGTTGCGTAACCGAATCGGTAGATGCAACTGAGTCAATTTAAGCCCACAAGGTCTCATGATTTTCATGAACAATGGTTTGCAGTTCTTTTATGGCTGCTTCGTGATTCTGTAATGCATTTTCATGCCGCGAAAAAATAGGTTGAAAATGCTCACAAATGTATGTTTTTACGTCATTACAGACTTTTTGATATTTCGATTCAATGTTATGTAACTCAGTAGTTAAATCTTCACGTGTTTGTTAAAGTGTGGTGTCTAACTTCCGAAGATTTTGTTCCATTGTGTCTAACTTTTGAAGCTTTTGCTGTGTTTGTCTCTGATTTTGTTCCGTTTGTTGCATTAATTGCAATAATAATGTATTAGTGTCTGGAATTTGTTCCTCTATGCTTTTCGGCAGAGAATTTGCACCGGCAACATTCAAATTTTGACAAGCAGAAAATGTGTCTTTACTTATTTGAGGAAACGGTGAGGACGCAAAACCTGAATCTACAGTATTTGCAAGATTGTGTCCTGTCATTTCGGATTCCTGTGGCGAGCTCTTGCCGACCGATCGATCGATAATGCTTCCCTGTTCACTAATTGTTTCACTGCCTACAGCATTATTTGCAGCCCGCTCCCTTTCCCTATGCACAATTACCAAATTACTACTTTGAACATTAGTTAATTCATTACTCGGCGGCGCTGATAAGCTACGCTCGTCGTCACTATTATTTCTCAGTTTACTTTGGAGCCTAGTGTTACGTTTTTCACACGCCATTATTGTCACAATATTTCACACGACAACACAGAAAAGCACAATTTGAAGAGCAAAAATAAGAGAACACATTAACATAGCACTGAAAATGATATCTAGTTAATTGCAAGCGCAGCTGCAAAATACTTGGTGCAAATCTACATGCGTGCCACACCTGTTTTACTGTACAACAATGAAAGACTGCAACTACAAAGGAGATTCTCTCTACAATTACGCGCTAGCAATAAACAAAATCTATACTAATTACACAAACTACAAGAAAAAATCAGAAGATTCCAGTGAGGTATCCTCGGCTAAGGGTCGACAGATGAAACGTCCCCTTTGAACAATTATACAGGACTGTGCTTAAACTGACACACAATATTTTTAGCGCAACGCAATCTGATTTTCAATATCCCTACAAAAGAATGGCCCTGACTAACATTAACATAACCTTTCACAAATCACTTACCTCACAAAAATCTTCGTTACTCGAACTACTGCAATACAGCGAGCGCCACTACTGCCAGCTAAATAAAAGATTCAAACTATGGAAGGCACTAACTACTGATAGGCATAGTCAGCAAATGAAAGATTTTAATAGAGAACAAACAATGTATTTACCTTAATAGTGTTGAAAAATCATAATATACATAGCAGTTCATGACATCCAGTCTTACAAATTTCCAAACTCCACCATTTCTCTCCCCACATCCACCACTGCTGGCGGCTCACCTCCAACTGCGCAGCGCTAGTCGCTTTTAACAGCCAACTGCCCACTACAATGGCCAATAATCCAACAACAATGCAAACCAGCCACAGACTGCACACAACACAGCCAGTGATTTTCATACAGAGCGCTACGTGGCGTTACCAATATAAAAACCTAAGCAGCCTACTTACTGATTTACTGCGCCATCCTTGTCCAGTATGAGTTCATGACAGTTATCTGATGCCATTGTCGTCGATTGAGGTGATAAATCCTGATTTTACTTTCCTTCCTTCTTGTAGTAACTTTCTGGAGAGTTTACAGTTTCTCCAAGGAACTTGTCAAAACGCTGAGATAAGACTGTGGACCACCAGGGAAGATTTAATCAGTGAAATTCGCCAGTAAATTCTGCATTTGGACCTTCTTCAACTGCAATATCGGGATAGGTATCGGAGCAGAATAAGGTATTTACGTGACATTAGAGAGTTTCTCAATCATACGTGTACCAATGGTTATTGGTCTGGGATCTAATGCTAAGTGATAATGAAGCCAACTGACAATATGTGTGGCAATGAACATCATGAAGTTAGTAACAGTCGAGGAAACGTATAACATTTGTTTTGGCAAGTAGATAACGATTTTAAATACGACGCATAGCGTTCTGCTTTTCAATAATTCCTCTTTCAGAGAAAATCTGAAATCAAGACACCATGCCGGGCCAACAAAGGGCACAAAAGTCTGCAGATATCTCTGTGTCAAAAAAATGGTTCAAATGGCTCTGAGCACTATGGGACTTAACTTCTAAGGTCATCAGTGCCCTAGAACTTAGAAGTAATTAAACCTAACTAACCTAAGGGCATCACACACATCCATGCCCGAGGCAGGATTCGAACCTGCAACAGTAGCAGTCTCGCGGTTCCAGACTGTAGCGCCTAGAACCGCTCGGCCACTCCGGCCGGCTCTCTGTGTCGAATAATAAATAAAAATCGCACAAGACGAGTGCGCTGTCAAGAAGGTTAGAGTGTAACATCTCGGTTCTGTGTAGACAGAGCATTCCGCCAGCTGGTCCATGAAGGGAAACGGACGGAATTGTCTGTAATACTGTTGATGAAACTATCACGGTATTCGCTTAAAGTGATATTAGAAAATCGCAGGAAACCTGAATCCGAACCACTCGGCAGACATTTGAATTCAACACCATAAGAGGATTTACTCTTTTCGCGTGAGCAGTATTGTGATCAGCGAGCGGCTATGTCAGAGAGATTAAACAGGTGAAAACAGTTATGTCTCACTACTGTCATAGTATCCTGAAGTCAAAAAATGCAACAACTTACAAACCGTCTTGGACGTCTTAAGAGATCCCAATCTACATGCATAATTCAGTTAATACCCCGCACATAATATTTTATGTATTTGCACAGAGAACTTCCGTACCACTCCATTAACTGTCAGATATCAGTTGCTGCATCTATGTATTCGTTAATTTTTACTTTATGGAACGCATCATATAACCAGAAGACAAAGTCTCACAAACGTTTCGGAATGGTTTAGGGTATTTCTGCTTCCTTCCCTCGCCAGTTTCGGAGAACTGTAGAAATTACTTTGTACAATACCATAAGCTATTGTTAATTTACTATTAAAAATAATTTAAACAGCAGCTCACGGTATTACATACCGTCATTTTTGAATTTTATCAAAGCTGTGGAACAGAATCGGATTTTTTTTAAAAAGAATAACTGCATTTTTCGCCGTGTACCATAATATGGTAGTTTGAGCTGTTAATAGAGACGTGCTCCACATGTACTCGTATTTTCTTTTTTTTTTTTTTTTTTTTTTTTTTTAACATCAGAAGTACCGTTTACGTAATATGGTGCAGGCTACTTGGTATGTACACACAAATACCAATAAAAATGAAACGACAATAATACAGCCATACTGATAAATAATAACTATAAATCATCAAATGGTTCAAATGGCTCTGAGCACTATGGGGCTTAACATCTGAGGTCATCAGTCCTCTAGAACTTAGAACTACTTAAACCTTTCTAACCTAAGCACATCACACACATCCATGCCCGAGGCAGGATTCAAACCTGCGACCGTAGCAGTCACGCGGTTCCGGACTGAAGCGCCTAGAACCGCACGGCCACCGAGGCTGGCTATAAATCGTCTTCAACCGTAGTAAGTGACCGATAGTTCAAGAACATTTCAGCTACAGACTTTGACTATTTCAAGTCATCGTACGTGTTGATCTTCTGATCTTACTTTCATCTGAGGGCAATGCCCGTTTTGCTTAGAATTTATTGATTTAGCAGTTGAGATTGTTCTCCTCCAGAATTAAAACATCTATATACATACACGGAAGAAGACGCCCTTTTTGTAACAAGCGAGTCACTAAAAATATTCGTCTTTTTAAGAGAACGCTAACAAAAGGGAAGGATTTAGTTGCAACGGACAGCATCATACGTGAGCAACCAGCCCGGTGGCCTACTTCAGTAATTGGATTGTGAGGCCTCAGGGTAGGAAGGGAGTACTAGGAGGAATGAAAGACGGGATGGACTGGCTGGTGAAATGTGTGTACGCTCTTCTTTAAAGAAATAATGAAAGAACTGTTTGAAGGGCGAGGCGCTGGACAGTTGCGCCCCAGGGCGGGACCGCTCTAATCACCGCCGCTGCCGCATTGTTCGCTGCAAAGGCCCGCGGACTTGAGAAAACACGGCCGCCGCTAAGACTGCCCTGCGGGTTAACCGTCCCCTACCTCGCCAAACAGATACAAACCGCCGTGTTTGTGCAACTGCACCACACTCATTGTGTGGCTAAGTTGTAACCTTCCTCCAGCTGCTTGAGATAATATACAGTTTACAGACCTTCTTCTGCAGCAACACACTACCAACGAGATGTCGTATGAAACTACGACACAGGGGCTCGATTCCACAACCCACGGCGTTTCCTCCACATTTTTTTTTTTATACGCGTTTTCTGCTTAGAGAGTTATTCGGCTTCATATTTTTCAAACGGTAACTGATTGATGTGTAACTGACGGAACTGCACTTTTAGAGCAGTGAACTGATGGTTAATCAGATTGTTGGAAGTTTCAGACTCAACATCATCTTGACAACGTTAGCATTAGAAACATACAGGTGTTCGGAGATTCCCGTTACAGACTTCTAGGAGTTGTGGGGGGATGTGAGTAGATAACACTGCGAATAGGAACGTATGTCCGGAAACGTACCGTCTCCGTGCGGCAACCATTTGAAGACATTATGGTAACGCAACCACTTTTACAAGTAATTCATTAGGCGTGATATAGTCCATCACTTGTTTTACAGTTCCACTTCTCAATAGTCAAAGAAATTGCTCCTGTTCTCATTCACGGGTTCTTTTCATCGTGATGCAGTAAGGCCTCTTACAGTTCCGATGACGTCGTCTCCTTAGTGCATCAGTCACGCCTGCTGACGGTGAAAGTACCCTTTACCGAAGCCTTTGCGCAGTTGCGGAGGAGTCGGACATTGTGGAGAACGATCTTGGTAAAGGCGACTAGTAGTTCTTCCATTACCGTGTGCTTAACCATTCAGAATCGGTGTATTCTGCAAACGTGTAGTCAGCCATTTAGCTCTAACACTCACAGACACGTGAATGAGGCTCAAACCGGGTCAGAGAGGTATGACAGACGTCAAATGACATCAGGCGATCCGACCTAACGATCCCCCACCATGACTGTCCTGTTTCATACCTACCTAGCAAACATGTTTTCAAACGGCTGTAGCACGAATACGTTACATTTCCGCACATAAGTTCTTGTTCAAAATATTATGTACTCATTCCCCTCTACAAGCCCTAGAAGTTTGTAACGGGAATTTCCGAACACCCTGTAAAGTTAGATGCGAAATAATGTTCGGTCTGTAGAACGATGTCGGCAGTTAGTTGTCGTGGGCAGGAACAGGCACCTATGCTGGTGCTGCTGCTACTACAGCCGTCATGAAATGCATGCAGTGTATACGCAGTGGCAAATATGGACAACCATCAATTGTATAATAGAATGATGACAATGAAAATTTTTGCTGGACCGGGACACGAACCCGAGTCTCTCGCTTATCGTGAGCGGTCGCCTTACCATTTTTTAATGCTTGTCTTGCTATTCGCTGTCTGCATTTTATACCCACTTTTTGTTAACAGGAATGAACGGACACAGTCAGCTTCAGGCCAGATGGAGATAAGGCCGGCAGGGGTCGAAACCCGAGGCCTGGCCACGATGCCTCCCCCTCGCCTGTCGCAGTGCTGGTCCCTCGCATGGACATAGTTTTTTATTTCACGTTTTTATTTTTATTTTGTTTTTATTTTTTATATTTTCGTAAATTTTGTCTTTATTGTTGCTGTTATTTGTTTTATTACAAGAACGCCTATTAGACAAAAATGCCATAATTCCGGGACTCAAAGGGAAACAAATTTTTTCCCTAAGAAGGACACAATGAGAAAAGACTTCAGAGAAATAAAAAGTCAAAAGAAAAGAACTACCCAATTCCTTGACGATTAAAGACAAGATGCAACATATTTGCAAATAAAACACGATAATGCGGAATCCTTTGCCACTTCAAGTGAGCAGTCACCATATTTTGGCGGAAACGAAGGGGGCAGTATCGTTGTCATACCCGACTAAATAGTGGGAGTAGTGTCCTAGCAGCCATACGATCGAATTAGTCTTGGTTCGAGGGAAAACGGAAAAGTCTGGACAGAGGAAGTTCAACCGAGAAAGCAGCTTCAGCTGATCGGATAAGGAGAGCCAGTTGTTTGCGATTTTTCTCGTCCACAAGCGACGGACCTTTGTGGTAATGTATCAGGTTGATAACATGTGTCGCAAAGACCAGTCGGACTGAGACCTATGCGATGGAGACGTTCGTTGGCCGGGATCAGATTGTGAGTGATCCTATGCCATGAAAAGGCGATTTCCATCGGGAGGGTAGGAAGACTAACGTAAAACCACACTGTTTTCCAGGATACCAATGGCGCGGCCATTTCAACTTGGGACAGGGATGATTGTACTCCCCAACGAGAAAGACAGGATCTGGTGGTAAGGTGTGTCATTGATAAAATATCAGCTCCCAGAAAACATATATTATGTAAAATTCACGTACTGGCCACAATTTAATATTGATCCGACCACGGTCGGTAGGTGGAGTCAGACTGGCCGGTTGAAGAGACATAAATAAGCGAGATGTAATAGAATGAGCAGCTCGAGTACACGTTAAAACAGTACGCCGTATAAACAGTAATGAATCCTTCACTATGATATTGGGAAGTCCCATACCGAAGTAATGTAAGAAAGTTTTAGGCCTGCATCTACTGATTAATAAAACTAAGCAGTTTATTACTTTCAAATGACCGGTAACAGTCCGTGGCTGCCGCGCTCTCAGGTTGAAAACGTTGTTTGTTGTTGCTGTGCGGGAAGGCGACTGTCACATGGGGCAACGTGGGGGGTGGGGGGCCCTGAGGAAATTCAGTGTCAGGTACAAATAATACACGCCACTCTTACACATGTGGGTGGTGCGGTTCGTGAGAATTAACGGAAACGGAAACTGACGGGATGTCTTTTACCGTCACCACAAGTGCCGCTGGCACATTTTGGCTGATCTGGTTTTGACCAGCAGCGGCTTGTGGCATGCTTTCCCCATCCGGGGTCTCATAAGAAAGGAGGGAACACGGTAGAGACTCAGGAATGTCTGGCAAGTCTGTAGATTACTACGGAACTCCGGAACGGGTCCATCTTCTTGTGATTTCGAAGAAGCGGTCTCGGTCTCGGGAGTCAGGTGGCAGAGAATGCTGGACGCTTTTGAATCTTGACCAGCAACCGACATGTTACGATCCGGTCTAAATTGAGAGAAGGGAGAGGCCTCCTGCGGCGGAATCTTTTCAGTAGAGCGGAGAAGCGAAGAGGAAACGTCTGACTCCTCACCATCTTGCATCCGTCTAGGCTTGTTTTGAAGTGAAAGTGGTGGCGGAGCGAAGCTACACAGGCGAAGTCCTTACTCGAGGCTACCGTCGGAAATGCATTAGGACCATAACGTAATGGCTCGCCTTGTCACTCATAAACGTGATTAGACACAATGGCTGTCAGTTAATGAACTAGATCCGCTGAAGTTGGCCTCTTACGTTGTTCATAAGTAGATTTTAAGACCGTGACATGACGCGGGCAATTTGTACGGAGGTGTCCACACTCATTACATATAAAACAGATCTCCTCTTGTCCGGTGTAAACTGTATGTACACGGTATGCGCACACCTGCAGATGAGATAGAATATTCCGTTTGGCCACCATGTTCCAGGATCGAACTCCGCTATAAACTGGTGAACGATATTGAGCGGACCAACGTCCCCGCCGTATATTCCTTATATCTTCAAACAGAAGCAGGACTGTGTTGAGTAAACTGTCATCAGTTTCGGGCGGTTGTCAAACATCCACACATGAGTATATTCTACCTCCGTATTCGCCAGAATAACGAGGCTATTAGAGACATAGCGATGAGCTCAAGGGTCAACCAGATACGGGTCTATAAACGGTCGGTTGTTCTCTGGGAAGGAGACCAGACAGCGAGGTCATCAGTCTCATCGGATTAGGGAAGGATGGGGAAGGAAGTCGGCCGTGCCCTTTCAGAGGAACCATCCCGGCATTTGCCTGGAGTGATTTAGGGAAATCACGGAAAACCTAAATCAGGATGGCCGGACGCGGGATTGAACCGTCGTCCTCCCGAATGCGAGTCCAGTGTCTAATCACTGCGCCACCTCGCTCGGTACGGGTCTATAAACCTGACGTATAACACGCACGATTAAGAGTCGAAGTAAGCCGTGTGAACCTCTGCTAAAGTGACCTTCATAGTATCTACAAGGTTTTTTTTTGAATTTCTAACAATCTCGGCTGCACATGACGCGTGGACTTGTCAATACTAAAACTGACGGTACCTGTGCGTGGAGTGTTCCTCGGAGCCATGGACGGCATCACGGCTCAAGACAACGTCGCGTCAATATGGAATCACAAACACGAGACGAAGAAAGACAAACAACGATGTGACGCTCACAACGAGTCACACGATACCAAGGACAAACAAGGACACCATCGCAGGGCAACGATAGAGGCGGGAACAGGCGGAACCTTCTCGTCCGGCGTGCGAAACGGGAATGCCATTAGGCCTATCCCAGCACGACTCACGACCACTCAAACTTCCATACGCCCTGGTACGGTTGCTCGGCGTGTTCGGTGAGTTAGATGCCCTCAGCAACGAACAATAACGAAAAAAAGCAGATTTAAAAACAAATGAATAAATATACGTCGTCAACCATGTTTCTACAGCCTCTACCCGCACATTGTTTATGTATATTCCCGTACAGGCGACACATTTTAATTGAAATTCGCCTGCCCGCTGTTACTCATGAGTGCATGCATTCATGTCCTAAGGAACACTGCATCGTAATATCGAATAACACAGGCACTGCAATATAGTATTTATCCACCGACAGTGGCCAAGTGACTTTCAAGTAAAATGTCTGCTCTGTACGGGAATATGAATAATGGGTGTACAAGTAGAGATTGTAGACGTACGGTTGACGACGTACGGAAGTTTGTGTCGAGCTGTAAGTCGTGCTCGGATAACCTAATGGTAAGGCAACCGCTTACGATAATCAGGCAATCCGGGGCCGAACCCCGGTCCATCAAAAATTCTCATTATACGCGTGATGGTTATCCATATTCACAACTACAAATATGTTTCATGTATTATATGCAGAGAATAAGTCTTTAAAGATGTGGAACAATTTAATAATTACTTTCATTAGCAGAGTAACACAACGGTTGTCGTTGACGTGTAAATACGAGTATGTCATCAACATCAACAGAATCCATTCGGTATCCACTGCCGGGTAAAGATCACCTTCAGACTTGACTACGTATTACAGTTTTCAGCTATAGATATCTTTGTTGCTGCGTTATGCGCTATAAAGTCGTCTACACCCATTCAGACGAGCACTGTATACAGTACTTTCGAACCTTCTGAATCTCGTAAAATACTTGCATAGAGCACGAACAATCTGTTCGCCTGCCTGAATGACCTACCCAACTCCATTACACTTTCATAAGAGACTAGATTACTTCTTACACTCTATTCTATTTTCTAAACCATTATTTTGTTATCTTGTCTCTCCTAGCAAATCTCAACACTTATCTCTATTTCTCGCTGCACAACATTTGGTTTTTGAACGGCTAACATATTAAACGACCATACATCACTGGCATACGTAACACCTGGTAATACACTGACTGTAATTTTTTATTTTCAGAAACGTCGGAAACTTAGTTTTGAAAACTTTATTTAGTTTACCAAAAGCACTCTAGACCGTTATCACTGATCCTCTCATTTCTTTTGCTAGCAATCCAGTCGTCGTCTTAAACTAATACAAAATCTCATCAACAGTATTTATGAACCATACGTTGTCAAGAATATTTTTCTTTCCAACGTGTTTATTATACATAATTTTAATGTAATTATAACTGTTCATCAGGCTTACTTCAGACTTTACAGTACTGTATTCTTCCATTTTCCGGCACTAGAGTCCACAATAGAGCTCAAGTGGTTCACATGTGTTTCAGTAATATGTATTCCTTTTTCTCTTTTCCAGTTTAGGGTTCTGAAAATTTTCTTTAGACCTGTTGAGAATTGTTTTGGTGATATGTGTCTTCCTGCATAACTCGTGTTTAAGTTCTGAATTTCACTGAAATTTGACGAAGGCTGTTGGAAACGTATATCACAATAAAAAAGTTTTGTAATAGTCTTTTATATGTATAGCTCCTGGTCTACTGTAAGAGCAACCACATTACGGGCAGGAGGCTACATGAAACATTAAATAATGAGCACATGTATAGAATACAGTGAGCGCCTTTAAAATTTTATTCGGATTATTCTTATTCTTAGTAGGTAAACGGAGCAGGTGACTGAGAAAGAAAAGGATATACCATTTACAAAAAGATTCATTAAGAAACGAATTGGAGGTTCTAAACTCTAAATAATGAATATTTTAAAATTTTTGAGAAAACGAACTACTCCGAACCATTTTAATGTCCATAAATGTGATTACCACATCTGTCTACAACAGCAGATGACACGCTACGTAGCACAATACTGCTGCCATATGGTAACAAATGAAACTTTTCTTCTGCTATCTTAACTAGAGAATGGTCACTGATGTACTAAGAGAAAGCAGTTGCGTTCTGGCCGCATATTAGAAGGCGGTGCAGGTAATTATCTCTCAATCGATCGTGGATACTTCACACTGTTGCGTTTAATACCTTTTGCAAGTCACACGTAACAATTATTTATTATATTGTAAATTAAGTACGTCCCATCAGTAGATATAAATTGACCTTCCTGATATCAAAGCCTGTCAAAAGTCCAGTCTGCGATTTGGAGTGTTTATTATTCGTGGGCACTTGGACGAGGATGGAAGAGAAATTGACCACAGCTTCTTTGATGGAAACATTGTGGCATTCGCCTGAAATGATTCTGGAACCTGCGGGAAGCCAAAATCAGTGTTATTCTTTTACTGACTCAAAACCCATCCCCATCCCTATATCGGTTCAAGACAAAGTCAGTTCAGTCTCATTCCGGAGAGTGTGGGAAAATGCCGGCATACTACACTTTCGTCCTGTGGATGGTGACTTGTCATTGCTCTCGTCCACTACATTTTGAGGTGTTATTTGCATATCCAAATAGTGCAGATGACTTCTTGTAGAATATCGTGCTACGCTTATGTATTTATGGGAAACTGAAGAAAGGAAAGAAGGCAGAGACTGAAACATTGTACTGGCACATACGAAACTCCTCTCAAAGAGCACCAGGACTTCCGCCGTGCTTGTTGTCCTCATAGGCAGGACAGAGCATCACCAGCTGTCACAAGCTATTAATCCCACAAGGCATCGCAAAGAGAATCAGAACTTAACGCAGAACATTGTCGCAAAGATTGCTTATCAAGAACATTACACCATCCTCTTTCTTCTCTTAGATAGCAAAATAATAGTACGAAAATCTCTTCCGCAACAAGAGCTTGAACCTGCTCAAGTTCATTGTGATAGCGTGAATTTGTGACTCCTTACACGGAGTAAAGTCATGCAATCAGGGACCGCTGATGTTTTTTCACAATATCCCATGTCCTCCACCATGTTCAGTATTATCTGAACGGTACATGGCTGCGGACCAAGCACCACAACGTCATAGCTGCTGGCATGGCTACATAGGATAGACGCTGGTAATCACATGACAAACAATTTCCGTTCAGCAATTACCGAAATTAATACGACAGAAGAATCTTAGAAGCATAAACGCTGGGATAAAGCGACAGAAGAATCGTAGAATTGCAACCACTAGGCTTGGCTCTGACCTGAGAATATCTCATCAAAGTTTGATCGCAAGACGCGTTCCTAAGGGCATTTCTATGTACATTATATTATGATCAGCATTGAGGTCACGTTATGTAAAGCAGCATGTCGTGACCAGCACGTGACCAGCGGACCGGAACATTTCATGGTGCTTTAGTAAACTTACCTTTCTCTGTTTTCCTAAAGACACTTCGGAAAATGTCAGACATGTTGCCTCAGACAGTACTGAAGCTTTCCTTCCTCATCAACAAATTTTGTGCCATTAAGTTAATGAATACATAGTTGAGGGATCGTAGTCAACAGCACAAGTTACTGCCAGTTTCACTGGAAATAGTAAATCGGTATACAAAATATCAGTCTACATTTAGTATAGAGTGTTTCTTTAACCATCATGCAAACTTTCGGGAGTGTTGGAGAGAAATAGAAGTCTGAATTTGAGGCAGAAACACCCGAGTCTAAAGTTACAAACGCAAGTATGACTTGAAATAACTGTGACAGTTCTGTATCTACAAATAGCTCTTCGTATATTATAATAAATTATTTTATGGTGGCTAACATTGTATGGTAGACAGCTGCAATCACCGTGCAACATACATCTTGAGGAACTGGGACAGCTGGCAGAAATTTTTGGAAGATGTGTTATGTGATCTTCGGGCACGTATCGAACGATGAATAGGAAACGAAAGTTCGGTTTTGGGAATAATTCACACTAACTTTAGACCTAGTGTGTACACAATGACATTGTAATTTAATGAAATAAATAATAAGAGCACGGTGAAAAAGGACTGAATTTAATGAAAAATTAAGTGCTGTTTCCTTAATATATTTTTCTGAACTTTACTATGTAAATGTGTATTCCTTTTTTTTTGATACCGTATCTTCACTTACATACATTCTCATAAAGGTAAGACAACTATGAAATTCTTTCTCCAAATGATCCACATGGTAGTAGTCTGAGATATAGGCGTAAAGAGTGAATAGTTTTCTGATAGGTGGCACGTGCAGTTCAAGATGTGTAGGAATAACGCATACAGACTTTACAACGATTGTATTCGCCTTAGCCGGGAATGGCGTAAGTTTTCAAGAGAGGATCCCATTCATGAGTTTCCTACACAATAAAGAGATTAACATGATTCATATTTATGATCACGTTATAAATATTTCATTGTAAAGTGGAATGAGACCTGACATTCAACAACTTCTTTGTGAAAATTGTCGCTTTATTCGTCCAGTTTCAATTTTTCGCCTTCTTACAAAATGACGTCTCATTCAGAACTTAGTTTACAACTCGTTACAACTTTTCAGTTCTCATGCAGCTAGTAGCTAACTGTATGTATAAACTTTAACATATTTGGTAGAATTCGTGTAAACGCATCCCTATGAAGAAACCAATACAGCTCAGCACTGAAAGCTGCAAGCGAATATTCTCCACCCTTCTTTGTGATGAACGTCTACTTAAACGTTTTGTAATTATTTTAATTCAGCAGAAAATGCTATCAGCAACGTGTAAAAGACCCGTTGGATTATTTCCAATGGCGCGTGACAGCACCTAAATATCTTTGTTATCCAGAATCCTGCCAGGAACTACTTCATCTATACTTAATTTTTGTACGGACTAAGGTGTTTTCGGCGAGATCTTCTTCACAGATACACAAGCAAAGAATATTAGAGTGGGAAGGATCTTGCCTTGCGGCACGAATGATGCATGGAAACACGCACTTCGGGAGACCCTTGTATGATATGAGCCCTCGGGGTATTTAGCTACATCTACATATCCATTATGCAGTCGCAAAGTCTTCTGACTTTCCAATTACAACTATGTTACAAACATTAAAACCTCTGCCATGAAATTGCTTGAGGTCCTAAGCAGTTAAGTCGCTACATTAGGCTGACGAGTTTCCAGCGGTGGAATGAAGTCATTTGTTTTTCTTATTAGGGGGAGTGGCAGCTACAATAAACACACGGACGAAAAACGGACTGAATGTCTCTTCTAAGGTTCATCAAAGCCGCGTTCTCCTATAGCAGCTGGACTTAGTTGGAATTATTGCGCTCTCATTTTCTGTTTACATTAAGTTTTCCATTGAAGTTAATGTGGCAGTTGGTGAGCGAAATATTGCAGTCCGTAAATCGCTGGATTCACATCTGGATGACCAAGACTCTAATCCCCATTGTTACATCCCTAGAATTTAGTGATGATGATGATGGTAATGATGAGGTCCCAAACTCTGAGGAGTGTAGAGGACGATGCGGGAAACCCGTACCGCCGTACTAGGCAAGGTCCTAGCGCAGGTGGTTTGCCATTGCCTTCTTTCGACCGTAATGGGGATGCATGATGATGATGAAGACGACACAAAACACCCAGTCATCTCGAGGCAGTTAGAAACCCTGCCCTCGCCGGGAATCGAACCCGGGAACATGTGCGCGAGAAGCGAGAACGCTACCTCAAGACCACTAGCTGAGAGAATTTAGCATTTTCCTAAAATCATCTTAAGTTAATAGGAAGAATGTTCCGCCCAGAAGACCACGGCACCGACAATGCATTAACCCAGCGCTAGCCAAATGAGTGAGATTTCCTTCTGCAGTGACACTGCTGCTGATAAGGCATCAGATCTTAATCTTCGTTCAGTCGTTACAACCGTTAATCTTTTAGCTGCGTCAGGAAAACTACTGTATGTAATTCGTACTGTTCACATTTTACTTACGATTTACATAGACTGGCTCTACAATACTGCACCAAAATAGTGTATCATTAATATCTAGTCTCTATGAATGGTTTCTTGTAGAATATAAGGAAAATGCTACCATACAAGCTATTCTCAGGTGCCCTTTATTTTCTACAAAATTTTGCGTAAATATCAGGTCTAGTGCCAAAAGTTGATGCAGATCAACTACAAAGAACAACTACAGTTCCCTTATTTCGTCGCAACTGTTACGACGTACAGAAGTACCCTGCCACACAATTCAACGATAAAATACTAGCTTCGTATTTGGAGAACATTATTAGAGTTTCGAATAAGCAGTCTTTTGAAGAAGTCAAAGGTTTACACTCCATTAGGGGTCTGACATTGGCTACAGTGACAACAACTCGAATTCACACTAGTCATTATTTCGGCTCTACAGACCTTAGCTGTTTTTGTAAATGGGGCTAACGGCCCATTCGACCGGTGATCAACTATTTCGCAGTCTATTAAGCCTCAGCGTACCAGGCAGTTCACCTATACCAAATATGTTACTTTCCAAACGGAACAAGTCTCACTAACGATTTTGCGTAACCACCAAAAGTGCACATAGTTTCCATGTCATTTTTAGTATTTGAAAAGAAATTCTTCCTTCAAGTTAAGGATAGTCTCGATAATTACACATAATGTTAATAGGCAATATCTGATGGTAGAAAGAGCAATTCATAGAAGACTGTAGTTAGTGTGCGTTCGCTAAAGATATTTCAGTGTTTTTCATTGGCACTGGCTACTACCCCAAAGTAAAAGATGTATGAGAGGACCGTTCTCGTTAGGTCATGAAGATTGCGATGCGAGTCAAGAACAACATCTAAGAGTATCAAAAGATGACAAGTTAACGTCTCCATTCTCCAAGGTGGGACCATCAGCTAAGCACGTAAGAAGAAGAGGTAAACAGAAGCTTTCTTAGATTACCGTGTTCTCCGGCGGCTTGATTGGAACAAGAGTTTGCTTCATATCCTTCGCGCAACAGTGGCGACTTCTTTGAGTACATAACATGCAGTCAATTCACAAATCTACTATCACTTAACAGAATTTTCACAATAAAAGGTGAAATCTTTACCTTGACCAGCTGTGTCAGAATGTCTCTCGCCTGTGAAGTCCCTTCTACATCATCCTCTTAAAGTATTTCTTTTGCTTAAAGGCCATGTGAACACAGCAGTTCAGTAAACAATAGGAAATCAGTTGTTGCCGATACGACATGATTCTGTCTCAGACGCTTAGCGACATAGTCGTAACACCATGTTTTATTAGCTGTACGTCACCCTTCGGCGCAAGTTATCAGTACAAATGAGTTCTACGTTTTCAAAAGCTTATTGAACAATCTCTTCCGGTGTGTACGTTATATACAGCTGGCAGTGTCTTTTAATTTTGTCTAGTAGCTGGAGTATAACTGAAAAGGAGGTCTGCGCTATCCCATATCGAGTTTCGTGCTGAATGATTTTCTACTCACCAGCACAGACAACACGTGGCAAACACCGAAAAAGTAGTCAATGCTACTGCTATTACATATAAATTTCCTAAAGATAACACAATTTAACGATGCAGTGCACTTTTTCACTCACGTTGCGTTGTTACTAAACGGTTTACAATTGTTGGAGACATGGTTGTTACAGTCACTACTTTGCCCATAATTGCCGGCCGCTGTGGCTGTGCGGTTCTAGGCGCTTCAGTTTGGAACCGCGTGACCGCTACGGTCGCAGGTTCGAATCCTGTCTCGGGCATGGCTGTGTGTGATGTCCTTAGGTTAGTTAGGTTTAAGTAGTTCTAAGTTCTAGGGGACTGATGACCTCAGATGTTGAGTCCCATAGTGCTCAGAGCCATTTGAACCATTTGTTTTGCCTATAATTAATCAGGAATGTGAGATATTGGACTTACTTACACACAATGATACCATATTAAGTCATTAATGGACTTTCTTAACACTGCGCGACAAATCGAGTGAGCTAAATACAGATTTAACCACTCAATCAGCCTGAAGGTGTGGTTGAATAACTCCCAGTCTGAAAAGGTACTGTACGCAAATTGGAAGGAACTTGATTTGATTCCAACAACCTCTCATTGTTGCTAAGTAGAGGGAACTTTGTCAGTGCAGTGATCGATATCAGGAGCGAAAATGTGAATGAGTATTTATGGGAATATGGAAACATTCCTCATTTAAAGGTTGTGCACAACACTAAGTTGGTGGAGAAATTTGCTGTCTCACTCCTGAAGTCGAAGACAGACATTTATATCCTACAGTATAAATTAGGACTGCCGATATTCTTAATATGGTCGGGAATCTAATATACAGATAATTAAAAATGTGTCATTATCGGCCCTCGATATATGGAAAATATTACGATATATCGACGGAAAAGAATATCAACGGAAAAGAATATCGACGTACCCGCCTATAATATATCGGCTGCGCATTGTAAGTATACAGCCTGTTTTAGAGGTTTATTTTTAAGTATTTATTTATTATAGGATATTCTGTACGTCATCAAGCTAGCAGCCTGCCTATCCCCCGTAGAGCAAGAATTGAAACGAAAATGATGCACTTTCACGCTTGGCGATAACCACTTTGCTAACAATGGTAACTGCATGTAAGTTGCACAAACAACAGAAGGTGCCCTATGGGTCCGTTTTACGGTTTCGTCACGTAACGGGTTTGTGCGGAACACTTCATGTCGACTTACCTGTTTTTTTAATTTCTCCCAACGCAAGTGACGTAGCGGTTGTAGTGTCCAAGTTGCGTGGTGTAGTTAAATGTTGCAGTTTCTGTTGGTTGCACAGAGCGCCGTTTGCGTCAGCATTTCCCCTCACTCGTCTCCAATCTTGCCATTTAGATTTTTTTTTGTTTCGTCAATTTCAGCAACTGTTTTCTAAGAATGCTGGCACGTAAAAAATTGTTTTTTAACGCAATTGGTGTGCTATTTCGTCCCATCGGAAATCTTGTTATTCCATTCAGTGCAATCAGACTTCTTCTTTGTGATACCAATACTTGCTTCACACTGTCAAAGAGGAAGACTGGACATGATGAAAGCTCAAAATGTAGTTAATACTCCTTCGCACAGCGATAATAAAATTCTCTTCTACTACAGTTTCAAATATTTATCGAAAATTGCTAAAAATATAATATAAAATAAAAATATCGGCCCTCGATGTAGCTATTTCAATATCGATATTTGAGGTAAATTACGCAGCCGATATATATCGATATTTTTTGACAAATATTGATATATCAGTACATAGATATTTCATCAACAGCCGTAGTAGAAATGTTATGCTAAGCAGCCTCTGCTGTCTCTGAATTAATGATACAAGTTTACGACTCATGGCATGTACCACTGCAGTGTTTATCGCCATCTCCTGTTGGTTTCCTACTTTAGCACTTGTCATTAACCCTCTGTCACCGTCATTTAGACTTCAAGTGTGGCCACAAAGCAAGAAGGTTCAGGGCTCGATATCTCGTCGACGACGGGATATTAGAGACGGAGCACAAATTTGGACTGAGTAGGCACTGGGAAGGAAATTGGATGTGTCATATTAAAAAGAACCGTTTCATTATTGGTGGGAAGCACAAAGATCGTAATTCTGTATGGCCGGATACGGAGATGAAATAAAGTTTTCCATAGAGCGACTGTAGTCTTTTCTTCAGTTTCGCCGGGTTAAATTGGAGTAGAAACTAGAATTTTGGACCAAGTTCACCCTGGCCATTCTCACGAGCAAGCTAGTTAGTTAGTTACATGTCCCATAGTCATTAGAACGATTCTTTTATCGAAATGGCGTATGACGAGGCAGTTTAAAGGATATGTTTACATGAACAGTGTTAACGTTAATAAACACGTTATCATTTTAGCTAGAAGGCAACTACAGTTAAAAACAAGTTGCTTTTTCTTCCCCTATTCTATTTATTTCTTTTACTGGCTTCCAGTTTTTAAGTGGAAATTCATCAATGAAACAGAATTAATGGCCCACTAGAAATAATTTTAAATTATAATCAAATGACTCTGAGCACTATGGGACTTAACTGCTGTGGTCATCAGTCCCCTAGAACTTACAACTACTAAAACCTAACTAACCTAACGACATCACGCACATCCATGCCCGAGGCAGGATTCGAACCTGCGGTCGTGGCGGTCGCGTGGTTCCAGACTGTAGCGCCTAGAACCGCATGGCCACTCAGACCGGCTATTAAATTATATTTAAAATGTGCTTCGCTACCTGTCAGACATATTATGTTATTGTGAAAATGATCAAAAATTTTTATTCCTACATATTGAACTCTTCTGAGCCATTGACAACTTTAACAGTGGGTAATAAAAGCCATTTTCCCTCTAGTGTTGTAGGCAGGCACATCACTGTTCGTCTCAATTGTGATGGTTTATTTATGACGAATTCCTTTAGCGAAAATATGTATTGTGATGGGCAGTTAAAATGCCTAGCTCCTTGAAGAGGTGCGTGCATGACGTCTCTGGGTGAACTCGACATATTATTCTTAAAAAAATGGCTCTGAGCACTATGGGACTCAACTGCTGAGGTCATTAGTCCCCTATAACTTAGAACTAGTTAAACCTAACTAACCTAAGGACATCACAAACATCCATGCCCGAGGCAGGATTCGAACCTGCGACCGTAGCGGTCTTGCGGTTCCAGACTGCAGCGCCTTTAACCGCACGGCCACTTCGGCCGGCTATTATTCTTACTTCTCGCTTTTGTGCAATCAACGCTTTCTTTCTAAGTGACTGCCGCACCCGCTAATGTTGTCTCCTTTTACAGCCAACAGTGAGATTGTAATCGACTGATAAGCTACATCGTGACGTTCTAGGTATGGCATGAAACACAAGTGCGGTTTTTAGAAATAGCTTGATGTATTTCATTCTAACGTATCGGTATCTAGCGTTCACTTTCACGTGTCAGTGGGGGATGTCCAACATGCGGAAGTTCTTAAGCACCTTCCAGTTTGCAGCAGACATTGTAGTGACGGCTGGTCCCGGCGGAGGTTCGAGTCCTCCCTCGGGCATGGGTGTGTGTATTTGTCCTTAGGACAATTTAGGTTAAGTAGTGCGTAAGCTTAGGGACTGATGACCTTAGCTGTTAAGTCTCATAAGAATTCACACACATTTGAACATTTTGAACATTGTAGTAACTCATTTTCAAAATTTCGATCAGTGAAAAAAATATGGCATTAAATTTAATTTTACGTATATCTGTAGGGCGGTGCTTCACCGCATATTTTCCGCAAATTTCAATATTTAATACGACGCACTAAGATGGTACTTACGGAAGTTCCAATATAAATCCACCTCTTCTGCTGAGCTACGTGTAGAAAAGTACCGTTTACGGGGACTATTGCTTATAAATGTGCCAACACGACTTGAAGTATTTTCGATGTCGTCCTTTGATCTGTCTTCTCTCATGAGTGCACGCAACAAACATTACGTTTGCTATTACCCATCCATTCGAGATCAGACGAGAATGAGGGAGTGTTAAATAGGGTTTCGCCATAACTCTCACACTGTATCCACCGGGAGCGGGTGTTCGCGTATTTGCGCATCACTCGACAGTCACTTGTTTGCAGCAGAGGCATATTGTACCAGTGGAATGCGTTTGTGGGCGGGCGCAGGCGATTACTGGCAGCGGGACATCAAAGGGCAGCTGCGGCTGCGGCCGCGGCTGGGGCTGCGGCATGTTGATAGGTGCGCATCCACAAGGAGCGGAAGACGCCAGCGCTAACGGCCCGCGGCCAGCTGCGTTGCCGAAGCGTCTCGGCCCGCGCGCAGCCGCTAATTTCCATGGCTCGCGGCTGTTTGCTCTGCTCGTGGGAAGGCGGACCCTCACCTGCCCCTTCTTAAGCGCATGCAAATGCCGTCCTGCCTCCTCTTTCGAAAACCCTTACACGTACATGCGTCCGCTTTCTACTGCCAGTCCGAATCCGTAGGTAAACGGGAATTGCCTGCTGCTCATCGCGCGTAAATGGTAACTATTAAGCGCTAACAGCGTAAACGATCACATGATTTATACTGCCGGGGCCGTACTCAGCGGGATTTTTCCTCCTAGGTGCTTTGGTAAGCTCAAAATGAGACAAGGTTGCCTAGTTTCGACATCGCTTGTGGTTACCATTTTAAAAGTGTGGTACACATTTCAGTCAATGGAACTGTTAATGATCAGAGAAATATAGTATCAGTCACGCAGATCGGCAGTTTTACCTAACGATGTCGAGGTAGACTACTTTCCAACACTAGTTCTATTACCGAGTTAGGAAGGCTTAAATCAATTCAGCATACAGTTTTCACTTGTCGGATAGGTGTGGGAGGACACTGATGCCTAGACATCATGTCGCTATTATTTCTCGCAATTTTTCTTGGGCCATATAAAGAACATTTTGCTCTCCATGAAAGTTCGTGTTGTGTATCATTTAATGGAAAGGAGAGTAGAAGGTGTTGCTGCGGCCACACGCTGCACGAGCCTGAGACTGTGAACAGGAATGGCCAAAATAGTATTAGCGCGGAAAACGTCTGGAAGTATGAAACGTTTATAAGACTGACATGAAATGAGTAATCCAGGTGAAAGAAGAGTAAAGATGCTCTTTATGCAAGATGCTGGAAATGCCACCATTGAGTCAATGCAGACCTATGAGCAATTTATCAAACTGTAACGAAGACAATACCACAGGAATGGCAGCAGTATCGTCACCCATGTACTGTTACGCGTCCTCAACGCAAAGTAGGCCTATTCGTCATGAATGCTTTGTGCTCCGCAGTTTCCAGATATTTATTGAGGGATATCGTCTGTACACTATTACCCATGCTAGAAATGTTTTATGTGCTAAAACTTTTTTTTTTTTTTTGGCAACAGTGGTATCTGATACAGCTCAACAGGCAACTGCATGGAAATCGATTTTTTCAAAATCATAACTGCACATATAGTAGCAGTAATATGAATCTATTTACGTTATGCACTTCCATACCAATGATTTGCATATCAGTTATTACGTTAGGATCTGAAATCTGTTCTATAGCATACTTAATAGGCTGTTATGTATGTTACAGCTGCCAAATCTTAGGCAGTGACAATTCTGGGTGAAGTTTCAAGTTGTTTTTGTTGTTGTGGTGTTCAGTTCAGAGACTGGTTTGATGCTGCTCTCCATGCTACTCTATCCTGTGCAAGCTTCTTCATCTCCCAGTACCTACTGCAACCTACATCCTTCTTAATCTGCTTAGTGTATTCATCTCTTGGTCTCCCTCTACGATTTTTACCCTCGACACTGCCCTCGAATATTAAACCGGTGATCTCTAGATGCCTCAGAACATATCTTACCAACCGATCCCTTTTCTAGTCAAGTTGTGTCACAAATTTCTCTTCTCCCCTATTCTATTCAATACCTCCTCATAAGTTATGTGATCTACCCATCTAATCTTCAGCATTCTTCTCTAGCACCACATTTCGAAAGCTTCTATTCTCTTCTCGTCCAAACTATTTATCGTCCATGTTTCACTTCCATACATGGCTACACTCCGTACAAATACTTTCAGAAACGTCTTCCTGACACTTAATTCTATACTCGATGTTAACAAATTTCTCTTCTTCAGAAACGCTTTCCTTTCCATTGCCAGTCTACATTGTATTCCCTCTCTACTTCGACCATCATCAGTTATTTTGCTCCCTAGTCATCAAAACACATTTACTACTTTAAGTGTCTCATTTCCTGATCTAATTCCCTCAGCATCACCCGACGTAATTCGACTACATTCCATTATCCTCGTATTGAACTTGTTGATGTTCATCTTACATCCTCATTTCAAGAGAATGTCTATTCCGTTCAACTGCTCTTCCAGGTCGTTTGCTGTCTGTGACAGAATTAGAATGTCATCGGCGAACCTGAAAGTTTTTATTTCTTATTCATGGATTTTAATTCCTACTCTGAATTTTTCGTTTGTTTCCTTTACTGCTTGCTCAATATACAAATTGAATAACATCAAGGATAGGCTACAACCCTGTTTTACTCCCTTCCCAACAACTTCTTCCCTTTCATGCCCCTCGACTCTTATAACTGCCACCTGGTTTCTGTACCAATTGTAAATACCCTTTCGCTCCCTGTATTTTACCATTGCCACCTTTAGAATTAGAAAGAGAGTATTCCAGTCAAGTTTGTCAAAGGCCTTCTCTAAGTCTACAAATGCTAGAAACGTAGGTTTGCGTTTCCTTAATCTATTATCTAAGATAAGTAGTAGTTCAATACTGCTTCACGTGTTCCAGTACTTCTACGGAATCCAACCTGATCTTCCCCGAGGTCGGCTTCTACCAGTCTTTCGATTCGTCTGTAAAGAATTCCCGTTAGTATTTTGCAGCCGTGACTTTTTAAACCGATAGTTCGGTAATTTTCACATCTGTCTACACCTGCTTTCTTTGGGATTGGAATTATCATATTCTTCTTGAAGTCTGAGGGTATTTCGCCTGTCTCATACATCTTCTAACATTGTACATGGTTTCTGTTGTTCTATATCGTGTCTCCCTACCACTTTCGCGCAACGACGCTCTGAGCGTGTTTTTTAGGGAATTGACTGGTTTGAACCTGGGACCTCTTGCTGGTAAGGAGACTTCAGACCACACATGACATGTAGAATTCAGAAGAGTTCAGTGAGACTAGCGATGATATAACCAAATACTTAATAATTTCAGCGTCAGCTCCACTGCACTCCCTGTAAAAGAATCTTAATACTAACTAAATTTAGTGGAAAGGGTTCAAGGCTCTCCTATTTTTAGTTAGCTGGTAAATTAACGTCGAAAAAGCAGTTAAGTTTACCATTGGAAATTTTATTCTACTCACAAAACATTGTTTATAAATTGCACTATTGATAAAAGGAAATGTTTTAATACAGGATGGTAAAAACCAATTGCGTTCAACAAAAATGTGAACGAATATTCCCTGAATGGATTTCCAAGTTCTACAATGGATTGAAGGATGACCTATGCCACATCACATCTATAATCTAGGTTTAAACTAAGTTTCACAAAAGAGAAAACTATCAAAATGGTCTACAGTGACCCTCAATTATCTTTAATTACTTATCTAACTTGTCGTAAATTACAGTGGCTGATGTGGCTTCTCAATAACTATATAACAGAAAAATCATCGCGTTTCAGATTTTTACTTCAAGTGGCAAATGTGAACACCATGAGCTTTAATTGACGATCGACACTAGTATTACACAAAAAGGAGGTGTAACAGATGAGACTTCTGCAGTTCTGAGTAAAGCTTTATGCGCTGTTATGCGGCATCACGTGCGTTCATTACCTTGTCGGTGTTCGTCAGGGGGCGGCGGACAGCACAGCTCCGCTCACTTCGCCGTCTCGGAAGCAACTCTCTCCTATCTTCTCCTTACTACAATTTACCGAAGTTGGTTTAAAAAAATTATCTGGCTGTGTTTTCATCTGACCAATCAGGGTCTCAATGTTAACCTTAAGCTCTGCCTACAAAAATTCTGTCTATCCAATGAGAAACGTTATACTTTTCGTGGTGGGGCAATGTTTTTAACGTTTGCAAAGTAACAGAGACGCGAAAAAGCCTCACGCTAAAACTTGCGACTGGGGTGTGGCCCATTTTGTGTTATCGTAAGATCTATACTGTTCTTCTGGAGGGCTCTAGCTTTGAACATGGGCTGGGAAGGGGGGGGGGGGGGGGTGGTCCTAGCAGTTAACTGGTGACGTAGGTGTCCACCCCTTATCGTAGGGCTTTCCAGCTTAACGCAGTTCTGCTCTCGGCTTCTGTTCTCGTTTCTCCCCTCGGAACTGCGTCTGTCTCATGGTGGGAAGGTATGACATGCATTTAGGCATTCTTGTGTTAGTCTGTGGTATTCCATTTGCTCACTCGTTACTCGTATTACTTTGGTTAATTTAAGGTCACGATTTATTCGGAGCTATGTGACATTCTACTGGATTTGCTTATTATGTCAGGGTTCTCATGGAAGGTATTGGATTTACCTGACACCTTACATATCACCACCCTTCGAAATTAATTTTTGCACTGAAGTTAGGCAATGATTGAATCGTTGTCTAAGTCAGTCAAAAATTATTCTGTTATCTAAATTTTGTTGCCTACTGTTCAGCCACGTTATTCAGTTCTATGCTAGTTTGTATTACTAATTTATGTTTTTATATTCTTCCACATTATTATCAAAAATATGTTTATATTGACAAGGGAAGAATATTTTTATTCTATAATAATTATTAATTTTTAATTATTTTCTTTCTTTATTTAATTGTGAAGTTTGTTTTTTAAGAAGTTTGCTATCAAATGTGAGGAGTCTTTCACATCGATTTTCTTAGAAACATTGTTTTTACAAATGTAGTAATTAAGTAAAATCTATTCCTAACACATTTTCTAAATATCATGTACAAGTAAAATGTTTTTGTTTCTAGACACTCATTTCAACATTGTTACACTAACAAATAAGAATTATTTCGAAGAATTGCTTTGACAAAGAAATATTCATACACAAGTATTGAGATATTTTCCTAACAAATGGTACAATTGTTAAAAAAAGGGAAAACATCCTACAAGATAATTTTTTATTCTTTGTTTTTATAAGGAAAAGGAGAAAATAAGTGGCGTATAGTTTTAGTGTTTATTATGCCTTACTTTTGTTCTTTATATCCTGTCCATTTCAGAACTAATGACTTATTTTTATCGATAGTCTATTTTTTACTTAAGTCCGTAGTCAATAACTTTTATTTTGTCGTTTATTAGCTGTCTGGTGTGCTTAACTTATTTAGTTTTTCACACGTTTCTTTTGCACAATTCCTACATCACATAATTTGATTTCACACATTCACACAATCCTATGAATGTTTAAGCATGAGGTTGGCGAATGTTTTTTGCACGAAGGTTATGGACTTGAGCGAGATGGATGCAGGCAAGTATTTGATGTACAGCTTTGTTCATCGTTCCTTGTTGGCTTTGCAAGTGTGTGTTGCTGTTGTGGAGGTCCCATAATGGAATGGAGCTGTGAGTGCAGAATCTCGTGGTTTACTGGCTCTGTATGCGTGAACGTCATCGTTATGTGTCGCTGAAAGCGTTCGTTTTTCATTGTAATACTTCACAGACGACTAGTTTACAATAGGATAGGGATTTGGGAACGTATGTCGTCTATTCTTCACGCATCTTCTTTCTTGGTCTCAGTCTTGCGAATCTTCAACTTCTGTTCTTCCTGCTTTTTCTCTGCTTCTTACTTGCTTCTTGGGTCCTCTCTGGTCAGGATAGGGAAATATTTATTGATAACTAGTCGCTTTGAAGTTCTCCTCTTAGTAACAGTTTGATAAATAGTTTGGGTGTGTCATTTTTACTTTGTGGAAGTTTTCTTCGGTTTCATGCATCAGCATGCTGTTTACACATATTTTTTGCCAGTGGTGGCTTGCCCAAGTGGTCTTCTCATCAAGCCGATTTTTGCTCACTCCACTGAGTCAGGGCATTCGGAGAGCCTTCTGGCGTTCGGTGTCCTCTCATGTCTCTGCAGGGTTCCGCCACTGTGTGGTTTCCTGTTCTGTCCCAGCAGGGTTCCGCCACCCTGTGGTTCAGCTTGGCAGCAGATTTATTTACTGCCCACTTCAGCTACAAGGGCCTTCTGTTGGTCTCACTGTCCTTTCCCTTCTCTCGACACTTCTGCCTTGTAGGAATCGTGTCTTGCTAATTACGTCCTTTCCTTTCTTGATACTTCTCGCATTGCAACTTGTGGGTCGTTGCATCTCGTCCTTACTGGAATTTTTACAACGGTTCTTACAAAAATTTTTACTTATAATCATCTAACATATGCCTAGTACCTACATTGTTTTATGCCTTCTTAAAAAGCTAAATTTCGGCACCCTTTCCATGTTACAATTCTAAGATATTTTGAGTCTTAACTTCTACAAAAATCCTCAAATTCGTTTTTTTTATTTTTTGTGTAGTGTTGCGGGGTACAGCATTTTCGTATTTCATGCAGTTACACTACCAACGCTTTATCCCTTCACCTTAATCTATGGTACTATTGGTGTTATTTTTGTTTTTGTTTTTATTGAAACTACTTTCTTTTTCCCACATTCCTCCAAACTTTTTAATATGGCTCACATGGTGAAGTCCTAAAGTTTTGCCTGTTTTTGGGTTCATTAGTTCCACAGCATTATCATGAGCAATTCGGCTAATTATGACAGGTCCTTTGTATGCAGCGTAAAACTTATGTATTTTGTGTTTCTGTTTGCTGAAGAGATGGTGTGCTTTTTACAAATACTTTCTGGCCTACTGAGAATGTTCTTTTAATTGCTGTTCTATCTCTCTTTTCTTTTAATGGCTGCCTTTCTGATGTTGGAGAGTGCTGTTGCTATGACTTGTTTGTGCTGTCTACGTGGTACAAGAAGAAATCTAACATTTTCTCTGGTTATGTTTGGGGGTTCAATATTTTTAAGTACAGTAACTGAAGGTAGTAGTGTAGTGCTATGTGGCATTTCATTTATTACTTCTTGAAAATCTTTAAGGTATATATCCCAAGTGTTATGTCTTTTGTCTGCATATAATCGGCATAAAGTGCCTATGTCCTTCATAGATCGTTCTGCTGGATTTATGCTAGGTTTGTACTTAGATATGTAGATGGGTTTTATTTTGTGGTGTTTTAACGTGTTCTGCCATTGCACTGATTTGTATTGTGGGCCATTATCCGAAATTATTCGTTCCACTCGACCTACTTGTCTGAGAAAATCTTGTCTAAATGCTTTACTTATAGTAAGACTTGTTGCCCGTTTCAATGGTGTCAAGGTAACATATTTAGAAGTAAGTTCCAAAACAACAAATATGAAAAAATATCCATTTTTTGTGCGTGGGAGGGGCCCCATCAAATCTGTTGCAGCTATTTGTTTTAATCTTTTAGGGATTATTGGAAACATAGGTGGTTTGGTTTGGAAAGTGACGTGTTTAGCCCTTATACATTTTTTGCATTTGACTAATACTGTTCTAATTCGTCTTTCCATATTAGGAAAATGGCTTGATTGTTTTATTTTTAAAAAGCATTTCTTTGGTCCAAAGTGGCCATTACTTAAATGTGTATACCATATGTACTTATTAATTAGTTCATGTGGGATATAAATTAACCATTCATTCGTTGCAACATTTCGTCTAAAAAATAAAACATTGTTTTTTACGAGATAGTGCTTTCGAACGTCTGGAAAATCCTAACTTCTCCACTTGTGTTTGATTCCTAGTATTTCGGGATCCTTGTCCTGTTCTTTGCCTATGTTTTTCAATGCTGTCGTAATGTAGTTTTCGAAAGGTACTTGTTTCATATAGTACATTGTAAACTGGTCTTCTGCGGCTTCCAAACCTATGTTATTGGATGCACCCTGTGGACATGGCGATAAAGCATCAGCTAATACATTCGCTGGTCCTGGTATGTGTGTAATAGTGAAGTCAAATTCTTGTTGTATTAACATCCATCTGGCTAACCACCTATGAGTTAGTTTGGCGGATAACAGAAATTCTAATGCTTTGTGGTCGGTGTATACTTTTGTTTTTATTCCGAATAGGAAGTATCGAAAACGTTGGAAGCCCCATACAATGGCCAATGCTTCCAGCTCCGTGACTGAATAGTTTTTCTCGCTTTTTGTGAGTACCCGACTGGCAAATGCAATTGTTCTATATGATCTTAGCCCTGCCTGTTAGTATTCTTGGAATAAAACAACTCCTAAACCTGTTTTCGCGCTATCAGTGGCCATACAAAAATATTGTTTTAGATCAGGATGTGCTAAAATCGGTGCTGCTGTTAGTGCGTTTTTCACTTTTAAAAATTCTTCATCCTTTTTATCTCGCGTCATTCTTAATTGTTTGTTTATAACTGGTATTTCTTCTAACTTTAGCTTTTGCTCAAAGAGAAGTGTGACATTCCCGAATGTTACGCTACCTTTCCCCATATCTATTATCGCTCGTCTCTCATTTAAAAAATCTGCACCTATAATCAAATCTACAGTTAGTTTAGGTATAATCACGAAGTTGGCTTCGACCTTTAGACCTTGACACGAAAGAGTTAACCTTGTTTGTCTCGTAACTTCCGCAGCATTGTTTCTAATAGGACCTCTTACTTTAATCTTACGTGTATTCAGAACTGGCAATTTCTCATTGGCATTACACTGCATGAATAAATTTTCTGAGATCGCAGTCAGTTCACTTCCGCTATCAATTACAATATTGACTGGGATTTGCTTTACCATGGCCTTCACATTTGGTTGAATTTGAAAGGGTTGTTTCTGATCTTCTTCTTCTTGCATCAACGAATCCTCCACTGAATCATACATGAGTCTTTTTAGGAATTTCCCTTGTGAATTCGAACTTTCTGCAGGATAAGCTTCGACTGCTAGTTCTCTCTCCTTTATTTCCTCTTCTCTATTTCTTCCTTCATTTACGCTATCTTCAACATTCTCTACTTTTTCCTCATCCTCGTCTATCTTCTCTTTCTTCGTCGCTACTTCCACATAATCACATCTAAATGGTCTAATTATCGCTTCATAGCTTCCTTCATTATATACGTTGGGTTGTGTGCCCACTCGTAACTTATTTTCAACTTCTGTCGACTGCGCGTTATCCGCATTGAATTCGGTTTCCCTGGTTTCCATCTCAAATAGCTCTGCAATACTCATTACTTCGTCCTTTCCTCCTACATTCGTAGTGCGTGCCTCTGGTAATTTATCTTCCTCGTCAGTATTCTCCCAATTAATTTCGTCCCAACACGATATTATTATCTTCTTGTCTTCGTTTTCATCTGGTCCCTGCGGATTTGTTTCTTCCTTCTTCTCTTCTCGTGATAAGATTTTTACTTCTCTGTTCAAGGTGCTGCAATTGTCCTGGGTCGGTGCGTCATTCTCTTTGGCATGGGCGCTTAGCTGTCAGTTCGAACGTTTATCGGGGTTTAGTGGTCTTAACCTCCACCTCTTCTATCTGTATTCTCTTTTCTTGTTCAGCTTGTTGATAGTGGTTTCTTTGTTGATAATTTGTCGGTCTATTGGTTCTCCAGTATCCGTTCCGGTTGTCCTTATTCCCTCTGTAATTGTTGTTGCCGTTTCTGGGTGAATTATAGTTATTGCCATATTTTCTTCTAAATCCATAATGGGTTCTTTGTTGAAATCTATTGTCGTTTCTTGGTGCGAAGTTATCACGTGATTCGTAATTATTGTTTCTTCGTACTGTGTCTTGTGGATTCCACTGCTTTTTTGCTTTCATTTTCACGTGCGCTTCGTCTTTTTCTTGCGTCATCTTCCGAAAATATGAACTCTAGTTCCCTTAGAATACCTTTAAATGCTTCGACGTCATTGCCTCCGCGACCTACTGATGATTGCTGGTATTTCAATGGTAGCTTCATCGCGCATAATTTAATCAACTCTCCGACACTGTATGGTACGTCTAAGCATTGATTTTTATTTGCCATTAATTCGAAGAATTTGACGGGACTCTTCTCTCCAGAATTTTCAAAATATGGGTTCTGTAATAATTCGTACTTCACTCTGTTCTGTGCTCCGCTGGACCAATATCGTGAGAGAAACTTCTCTCTGAAATCTTCGTACGATCGGCATGTCGCTCCAACATTCTGCATGCTTTCTGCGACTGTTCCTGACGTGTGTGCACATGTAAAGTCTAATTTGTGTGCTAGCGTCCAGTGTTCTGGTAATCCTACTCGGAATTGATCAATAAAAGTTCGCGGAAATAATGAGTTTCCTTCTCGAAAGTGTTGTAATTTTCTGACTGTGAGGAAATGATCGTTGTCGTGCATCGTCATAGTTCCATATGAAATTCGCGATTCTCCGCCACTTTTGTTTCTGATCATTTCTCCCGTCGTTCTTTCCGGTTGTGGTAGATCCATTGGATATTGTCCACTGTCACTTTCGCCTACCCTTGCGTAGTATCGTTGGAGTGGTATGCAATAATTTTCTTCCACCGGTTGTGAACGTGTAGCTGAATGCATTGCACTGTACTCTTCGCGACCTGGCTTTCCATTGTCAGGTACTGTTTCGGTATCTTGTCTGGCTAACCTTGCTGCTTCATTGCACAATCCAAACTGCCTTGAAACATACATTTGTGGTTCCGCATGTGTTTGTGATGACGTTTGTTCATCAAGAATTTCGAAACGTGTTTGTTGCTGTGCAGGCTGTCTGATTTCACGTATGTTACTTTCCGCCTGTGATTGGAATCGCAAATGCGTAATATCTTCGTTAATTGCTTGTTTTTCCGGTGCTGTTACAGATACGGATGCGGTTGCAGACTCTGTGCTTGTTCGATCCTGTTCACTACGCTCTTCAACGATTTGCAACAACTCTGTTCGCAATTTCTGAAGTTGTCACTTGGTTTGCGCTTCTATTTTGACTATGGGGTTATCATATCCGTTCAGCGCTGCTTTTGTGATACGTTTGTGTAACACACTGTTTTCAACAACTTCACGCGCTGCACCTGCTGCTTGTCTAGTAATTTCGTTTAACTATTTCTCTAGTTTCTTGACTTCTCCCTGGGTGTTGTTACGTAATGTTTTGATCTCGTCCTGAGTGTCATTACGCAATGTTTGTACTTCCGCTTGTACCTCGTTAACGTCTGTTCTCAATTGATTGTGACGTGTTATTAAGTTTCCTATCACTTCTCGAGATTCTTTTGCCTCGTCTTCAATGTGACTTAAGTGTAACTGAATTTTTTTGTTTTGTTCTTTAATCTCACGCATTTGTCTCGTGGTTTCTGCATTCAGAATTTGAATTTGGTTCGCTATGTCTTTATTTTGCCTTGTCATGGTTTCCGTAATTTGTTGTAATAATTCTGCCAGATTGGTGGGTCCTATTGCGTTTTCTTCCGACGTCCTACGCTCTGTGTTTTCGCCCAAGAGTTGGTTCGCAACCGATTGCATTGAACTGTGCTGTGACACGTTTCTGCTCGCATTCCTTGTACTCTTTGGTGAGGGAGCTCTGATTACTTGTACTATGGGTTCTACGTATTCAAGACGCAAGTTAGAATCTTCATTGGCTGTCTCTCTACTTTCCTGCTCCTCTGTCGTATGCTGACTTATGTTTTCTATGACTTGACGTACATTATCCTCGTTATGGTGCGTTATATGTCCTATTTCTCGCGATACTGCATCGTCTGTTGTACTGTTCTCTATTCTCTGTCGACTTTCATGCTGGGTCTCTACCTCAATTTGGTCAAGGTCTCGATTTGGCATTGCTAATCTTTGCGAATCCCTTATTTTCTGTTTTAAAAGCAATTCACGCGCCCTTCTTCGAGTCAACATGCGCTCATACGACCTCACGCGTTTCATAAACTTTTTGTTCACGCGACTTGACACTTATTATACCCAAGACTGACAATCCATTCACTTACTTGTTGGATAAGAACCAACTTCTCAACGATGTATCCGCCACCTGTGCGCTTGCATTGAGGAGAAAACTTAATTCTAACATTTTTTTAAAAATTCTTAACTTAATTATGCTATTGTCTCTGCTAGAATGTCTCACTATCTATCGCTGCAGCTACTGTTTTCAACTATTTATGCCTTTAAAAAAAATTTATTTATTACGAAAATTTTTTTAACAGGATATTTTTCTGAGCTACTTAGGCATGTGGTCGACCTTCAGTCATGGAACTTTACCATCCTCGCAGGGTCGCCATTCTCTAACATTCTGCGTGATGTCCGTTTGTTCTATATCGTGTCTCCCTTCCACTTTCGCGCAACGACGCTCTGAGCGTGTTTTTTAGGGAATTGACTAGTTTGAACCTGGGACCCGTTGCTGGTAAGGAGACGCCAGACCACACATGACATGTAGAGTTCAGAAGAGTTCAGTGAGACTAGCGATGATATAACCAAATACTTAATGATTTCAGCGTCAGCTCCACTGCACTCCCTGTAAAAGAATCATAATACTAACTAAATTTAGTGGAAGGGGTTCAAGGCTCTCCTATTTTTATTTAGCTGGTAAATTAACGTCGAAAGAGCAATTAAGTTTACCAATGGAAATTTTATTCTACTCACAAAACATTGTTTATAAATTGCACTATTGATAAAAGGAAATGTTTTATTACAGGATGGTAAAAACCAATGCGTTCAACAAAAATGTGAACGAATATTCCCTGAATGGGTTTCCAAGTTCTACAATGGATCTAAGCATGACCTAAGCCATATCACATCTATAATCTAGGTTCAAATTAAGTTTCACAAAAGAGAAAACTATCAAAATGGTCTACAGTGACCCTCAATTATCTTTAATTACTTATCTAACTTGTCGTAAATTACAGTGGCTGATGTGGCTTCTCAATAACTTCAAAGCCCTTACTGTTACACAACATTGGATTCGTCTAGATAGCCGCTGTCAGAAAATAAGTACCAAACTATAGCTTCCCATTT
Organism: Schistocerca piceifrons; assembly: GCF_021461385.2. Classification (NCBI taxonomy): domain Eukaryota; kingdom Metazoa; phylum Arthropoda; class Insecta; order Orthoptera; family Acrididae; genus Schistocerca; species Schistocerca piceifrons. Next base: position 558,784,423 of record NC_060149.1, read on the forward strand.
AAAAAATGCTACTTTTGTCCCACAACATTTTCAGCTCCTATTATACTTTCGGAGCTATTCTTGGTGGCAATAGTTAGTGACTGAGCCTGTATGTGTATGTTTACCTGTTTCTAACAGAAAAGCTCAACACGATACATTCCATTATTCGTTCAAAAACCTTTGGTTTTCATAGAAAACACTCGAGAGAAGAACGTTTCTGGTAACTAAGAGACACAGAAAAATAAATAAGCCTTTTAAATAAGTTTTCAACTATATTAGCGTAATTTATGAAAGAAGAGTAAGATTTACCCGTTGCACTTAGCTCACTAGCGAGTGAGAACTGAAGCATATAGGCCGAGGTGGTAAATTTTTTAGAATATTATTTCCGTTACATATCTACCAGCCTTATTTTTAACTGAATGCTGTAGCTTTATCGTAGATTTCTGTCTGTTTATAGTGTTTACTTAGGTGACATCACAACGATTTTGTTGATAGTCGCCAGAAAAGAGCGGAAGTAGCTGATGGAGTACTTGTATAGTTCAGTATTGTGCGGGTAATAATCTTTGTTGCCCCATTCATTTCTTATTCCAGTCAATTAAGGAAAATTTTTGTACGTTGGTAGGAGGGAGTGTCATGAACAACATACTAAAAATCAGTAATTGGGGGAGGGGAGGGGGGGAAGTTCACTCCATGGAATGCAGATATGTGTTACTAAAACACTAACGCAAGAAATGCATATGAACAGAATGTACGTAATCTTCTCTTGGACTGATTTTGTGCTAGAAGCCGCGGTTTTCGAATTATTCAAGGGAAACATAAAAAAAAATTGGCCTTTAAACGCTCCCTATCTCAGAGGAGGGGATGTTAAGTATGTTGCTGAAGACACTCCACCTTAGCACTGCACAAAAATTTGCAACCAACAAATGTTTCCCCCTATTCGACCTTTTTTTATCTTCGTTGACTGGGCTGTCTCTGATGTTCAAGAGGAACAGCTACTAGCAGCAGTATATGATGGTACACACTTGCTTAAGATTTTGATTTAAATGATTCATTAAAGGAGTATGTTAACAAAAATCTGCACACAAGCGGTAAACTTCTTTATCGTTCTTTTTGTTTATAACTGATTAATTGCACCGAATTGGATCTCCGCAGCAATAAGCTATTACTGAACGTAAGGAGAGTTTATACAGTATATGGCAAACATGAGCAAAAACCATCAGAGTCAGTCGAACTGTAAAGTGCCTCACATGGTAGCTCAATAATGACACGCGCTAGGGATTATCAATTTTACAACTGTAAAATGGCTTTTATAAACAACTTTTGCTTCCTATAAAAGAACTAAATTCCAGAGGAGAGTGTGATCACACTCTCATTAGCTTAATTAGTCATCTTATAAAATATTTCTCAGAATTAATCACAATGGACTGAACAATAACGGTGAAAGAGTTCGTAATTGTGGAAGATTTGTCTTTAGGTAAGGTGGCACACAGAAAATGTTTTCCATGAGGAAAGAGCTCAGATAAATTAACTGTTGACTGAGTAGTTGGACAAGGCTACAGTCTGTCATCCCTGTTGTTGTTCAATATTTAGTTCAGGACAGACATTGACTCTGGAGTCTGGATATATAACATCAGGTGTGTTGATGATGCTGTACCATAGTGTCTTCTAAGCGCTATGGTTGTACTAATAGCGAACAATTCATAATAATTTTAAAAACTTCTGAGTATTGAGGGTATTTGCGAGAATAAATATGCTCGCTATATTAAGTAAAAAAAAACAGAGTTTCCAAGTGTCATCGAAAGCTTTTTACACTTAATGATTTCAATACATTTCAAGTTTAACTGCAGATGTACGAGCTTACGTGTGGAACTTACGCTAAGATATATCTTGGTTCAAATGGCTCTGAGCACTATGGGACTTAACATCTATGATCATCAGTCCCCTAGAACTTAGAACTACTTAAACCTAACTAACCTAAGGTCAGCACACAACACCCAGTCATCACGAGGCAGAGAAAATCCCTGACCCCGCCGGGAATCGAACCCGGGAACCTGGGCGCGGGAAGCAAGAATAAGAAATATCTTGGGCAAAGGTAGTTTGAGAAGAACTTAATAAATCGATTGTCCTTTCGCTGCCATTAATTTTACTTACAGGGTCTCTTTAGCAGATTGTTTCTCAGTTTTGTTCCAGAAACAGCTCCAACATGTACTCAAAATGTTTGGAGAGGCTGTAAGGAGTCTTTCACTGCAGATAAATCTACGAACGACTTCTTTCGGTGGCCACTTACATCCATTAACTTTTACTATTTTATGTTTTACGTTCTGCTACCAAGATATTTTGAACCTGTGTACACAGCTAATCTATGTTCGTTTTCTGTCAATTGACGAATAAAATTACGTGAATTCTGCTATTCAATCATACAAGTTTCGCAAGAAGATTAATCGCCTTGTAGGAAACAGACTGTAGAATTTACAGACTCCTCTGTTTACAATGGCAGACAAAGGAAATGTTGATAGCATACAAGGACACGGAAGCTCCCCTGTCATAGTGTGGTTTAGCATCACTATGAAAGGCTGTGTGTCCTGTCACCAGTACTCAAAGTTCGCAACGAGGCTTGAGTGATAACGCATATATATGATCTTCTTTCTGTAAGAAATTACTGTAAGATTCCGCCAAGATCATTGGTAAGAGAGAATAAGTGGTCAATTTTCTGAGAGACATATTCCAAGATTAGCGAGTTAAGGAACGACTGAAAACCGAAAATAGTTTTGTGAGGCCGGATCTGACAGTAGTGTCTTCCCAGTACAGCTTCAGATTAATTATAATGCCAACTGTCTAATTTTTCGGAACTGCGTAGTTCAGATGCGTTTCTTTTCACGCGGTTTAGAATTTGCCCGGCCATGATAATTGTCTGAAAGACACGACAGATGACAACACACTGAAAACGTGTCAGTCGTTGAGACGTGAGAACACCAGCACTTCTCACAACGGATTTCCGCGCTGTCGCGGGCAGATGACATTCAACAGACTTCTGCTACTGCGAGCAATTTCCTCTTCAATTAGCGTGCCTGCAATCCGACAAAGCTTTGATCCCGAATCTACGCAGAAGGGAACGCGAAACCTAGCTTTCTCCTTTGCTCTCATGCGTCGAACGTTGATAGAGAAAGGCAGAAGTGTGTTCGACATTCGTGTCCTGTTCTAGCTTTGCGAATTGGACACGAAAGCTTGCTCGAAACTTGTCAAGATTAAAGTGTCTGTAAGAGCCACAAAAGTTACCAGAAAGACGTAAATAAATAAGAAAGAGAGAAGAGATGGATGAGATGACAGGTATCACTTCAAAGAGCGTTTACTACAGCTACCTCATCTTTGCTGCGGTGAGTAGAAGAGTGCACTTTTGAAAATAGTTAATATTCCTAACTTTACGGTGAGCAGCAATATGCAAAAAAATATGGTTTCATGGTATCTCTTCTTTATACTGCTCGAGTCAACGATGAGCCGCAAAATGATAGTTGCAGGATGTCACTCGGAAGTAACGAGAAATATAAATCAATAGGCAGTGTATCCCATAGAGGTGACCTGACTGTCTAGAAATTACAAGTATGGCTGCAGAAAATTTAAAACCGCATCTTTAAACAGGGGCTAGTTACAAAAGGATGAAGTAAAGTAGACTGGAGTTCAGTGTCCAGTCGATGACGAATCTGAGTGAACGATCAGAATGGATATCGAGTGGGGTGAATCCTTTCTCTATCGGCAGTTTTATGCAGTTGCTATTCAGTTGTTTCAAACAGTCATCTATACCTGACACTTGCTGTAGAGAAAGTGTACTGTTAAGCAGTGATGCTTAGCTGTGTGTGGTGGAGATAACAGTCTTGATATTTGTTATTGTAAATTTCTATGAAATACAAAATGCACGTATCAAGTAACGCGCGATCGAAAATTATAGGGGGACTAGTAGGGATGAATGGGTTAATTTCAGGTTACATCCCTCCTTTACATATGTAGGCAGCAACTGTCTGCTTCCGTGCTATTTCTAGAGGTGGCTACGACTGCTTGCAGAACCTGTAATTATTCAGTTGATTTCAGCAAAACTTCCAAATCATTCAGCAAGTTTTCACTTTTTCTGCTTTGCTCACTTGGTATTCAAGGAAGTATTTTTATGAAATAAACTAAATTGTGTTTGAAAATACCTCTGCATTCCACGGCAACGATTCCAAATCTTACTCGTAAATTTGTCTTAAACTCATTTCATGTCTCGAAGGTATTCACGACAGACAGTAGCCTTTCTTACGTAACGAAAAAGTAATAAATACGCCACTGCTCCAGAGAAACAATATTATCTTACAGTTATTAGTTAGTTTGTCATATTACGTATAACATAATTGCCAGTAAAATATTGTTTTCAGAAAGTGCGCAGAAATCCTTAATATATGAATTGTAGATATGGCTCATCGAAGCTTCTAGCACACAAAAAAATAATTAATTAAGTAAAATCTCCTAGATTCTCATCGAAGAAATCATTAATTAAATAAAATCTCCTACGATCTCATCGAAGCTTCTAACACACAAGAAAATCATTAGTTAAATACAATCTCCTCCTAAAAATAGCTTGGTCTCTTGCAAACTTGAGGATAGTTAAAACACGTAGGGAAAAGCAAGTTACACATGCCATCTCATGCTAAAACTCCTTTCACAATAAGAGTGGCACATTGTCAGAAGAATATACATGTATCCAGTTTGCTGGAAAAACATTTCTGCTTCGGTATAGATAACAAATGTATCACAGTATGCGACTGATATGGCACGGCAATTAGAAACATTTAGGTACATAGGTGAGCACGAATCTTCTGGATAAAAGTCTAAATTTCACACAGATTAACCGTAAAATTCTGGCTGTATATGAACCAGATACAATATCGTGTCGAGTCGTAGTAAAATCATGCCAACACTTTGACCGAGACTGCACAAACGCGAGTGGTGCTGACTGGAATGTCCAGATTTTCCACACTGATATTTCCATCTTTTCGCAAGCTGAATGCACATGCTGATGCAAAGAGATTTTATAACTACGTGAGTACTGGCATAGCAATAAAGAGATAAGTTTTTGAAACAACAGAACAAATTAATACAATGAAAGACAACAAAACCATCTGCAGAAAATCAAGAACAATGAAACCTAGTTAAACACCATTTAATGGAAAATAAAATGGGCGAATAGCTTTAAATACCATGGCAAATCGACTAGACAAATAGGCGCTGAAAGCACGAGCGAAACAAATGGAAATTTTAACATCTTTAATAATTCTTGCTATTCTGCCGTCCTCATTTGCGTATAATATTATGTTGACAAAGCTCGCGTCAGATCAGTCTATATACAACTGAATAAAACTTATTTTATCATGCCATACGCGCTTAGGCTTTATTCCTAGGATGACGTCGGCAGTGGAAAAGGTATAGTTGCTGCTGTACACGTGTTCTCGTTCTTCTTCTGGTTTTAGAGTTATTGTTCTGTTTCCTGTCATTCGAATTTGCATTAGCCCATCACTATGAATATGAACACTCATGTGATTCATGTTATGTTTTTAAATGAAAACGTTTTCATTAGCACAGCACTAAGAACATGAACGCTCGTTAGCTTCATGTTATGTTTTAAATTCATTTGTATGGCATGACAAAGTTTGTTTCTTTCAGTTGTAGAGACGGGTCTGACGTGAAAAGTACCAACATAAATGGAAAAGCACACGGAACACGTGTAACAAAAGGAGCCTTTCCATAAATCCTAAAATTCCTCGTTACAACTCTGTCATAGAGGACATGCAGAGTGAAGTGACTACACAATATTTTGAATAGGGACTCATATCCGGAGACATAACGAGTCCGACTTGCGGTGGTTCCAATTCAGATGTGTAACGCGTCCGCTGAGGCGAAGAGAAATGTTTCAGAGTTGCTTGTCCTGTATGCAATAAGGCAGTGAGTATTTAACTCCTGTGGACTACTTTCTGTGGGGTCTTATGGAAAGTGTAATTTACGAGAGTCCTATAGAGAGAGGAAGATCTGCTAGCATGAGTTTCGGCTGCTGTACTACAAATTAAAGGGACAATACGTGGTCGACAAATGGAGCCGCTGCCGTGACATATAGTAAGATATGCTGGGTTCTTTTTTTTTTTTGTAATTGTGTTAACACTTAGTGTTGAAGTGCTAATACAAACAAATGCGCTTAGTTGATAAATGAATGTCGCGTTCTGTTTTCTTTCCTATTGTTATCTAATAATTGTACAGCGTCATACCTAACTCAGTTCCTGAAGCAGAAGTGGATAGGTTAAACATCTGAACTGAAACCGACGTAGAACGGAAACGGTATGTTTTCGGACAAGGGTTCCTGTTAAAAATATTATGTTATCACTCCCCTCTTCAAGTCCTAGAAGTTTGTAACGGGAATTTCGGAACACCCTGTGTGGCAAATATATCTACAAGGTGATGTCGAACTCCACTGACCACAGGTCGGAGACTGTGCAGGGATATCTTCTGAGTGTTGTGTTTTAAGAGAACCGTGATTTCCGGTAGCTCGTTATGGAGCAATAATGTAATTATAATTTATTCGGTTTGTTGCTCTGTACTACATTTGTTTCTTAAGAAAAATCCTTACAAAATATGAGGATATGCAAAATTGCCTACCTATACCCCTTAACACTGGTTTGCTGCGGAATTCTTGAACATACCGTGCCGTTTGTTGGGCCGATAAGCGGCGGCCGCTGCCGGGCTAGTGTCGGCGGCTGCTGCGCTGCTAGCATATTGAGCTGCGCGCGCCGCTAGCAGTTGTCGAGTTGGTGATTATTTCCACGCTTCGCGCCGATTGTTTGCCGTGCCGCCCGTTCTTGCTGCTTTGTTGCGAGTTTTTCAAGGCAAGTGACTGTCGTGATTGTAATTTGATATCAATTCGAAGCTTTTTCCAATGACAACGGTTTCCATGAAAATAATATTATTCTGTATTTGTTCTGATATTCTGAGAGGATTTTATTGATGGTGCCATTGCGTAAACGTTTTCTCGAAAATATTTATTAGAAACTAGGTTTTGTATGATGTAACTCCATGTATGGTACTGCGCTAAGTGCAACATCGCACTCTTTACTGTACACTCATCTTTCTCTTCTAACATTTTTGCCGTTGGCATCCCTTTCGTTGTAACACACTCGGAATTTTCGCGTTGGCTCCTGCTTGTTCGCAGAAGGTGGAATGTGTATCGGAAAATGTCGCAACAAACGTGTTGGGGCTGATATCTGGCAGTCGTCTGGCTCTTGTATGCTGAGAGGATGAATTGATAATTGCACTATATTTTTCTAGCAGACTTATCAGTCAGATTAATTTGGAAGTCAAGTCTCACGAATTTTTCACCAAGTTTATTGTACAGCAGGTACAAATTCAGGGCTCCTACATCCAGGAAATGTTGAAACGGTTTCGTATAATATTGTCCAAGAAGCTCTCTTGTGCTGGAATAACTGCTTAGCTATTAGTCAGCTAAATCAACGCCACTCATTTTGTTACTATTTCAGTATCACTTAAGGTTTCATTTCGAATGTTTCTTTTCTTCGCCTCTGTTTCTACAGCTCGTTACTGTAAACATGGGAAAGAGTCTACAAGTCTTTTTTCATCTCGCCGCATTTCCTCAATTCCCACAATAAAAGGTCTTAACATTATCTTTCTTGAGTTTTGCCTCCTTCAAAGCTGTTGCCATTTCATTTCTGTTACTCATAACAGTTCAAGTGCAGTCAGTGATTTTAGAAACAAGGAACTCGAACAGCTGAGAAGTATAAAGCCTGCCGATAACCATGGTATATCACTTGTTAAAATATCTCAGAAGCAAAGACAAAACCACTTTAGACGTTAGAGGATATTCACTTATCGTGACTCAAATACAGCGTCTTTCCCAGTGTAAATTATAAAGCGTCATAAATACTCGCCACTGCTTGAAAGAGAGCCGCCCTTTCCCCAGTAACTCAGTAACTGCCATTCATCAACAGATAATTCATGTTATGATGTATAAAACTTTTTCATGTATAAATTTTTTACTGTAGATGATCACTGACAGGTCTTAATTTATACAATTTAGTGGGAGTACTACACTCTTTTGAATAAGCACATTAGTTACAAAAATGAAGGGCTTATTACTTCTAATAACACATTTAAAAACCCAGTCTTTATATAATCCCTTGGAGGAGTAACACTGGGAATAAGGAATACAGTTCTCCATTCTTTGTTTATATAATCCCTTGGAGGAGTAACACTGGGAAAAAGGAATACAGTTCTCCAGTCTTTGTTAGTCTCGCTCGTCCTCTCTGTTAGCAAAATGTCCCAAAAAAGTGAAAATACTGAGTAGATTTGGAGAATTTCGAAAAGAAATTTTTACACCTGAAGTTCCTGCGTAAAGAAATTTACTTCTAACTGTACTACAGTTCCCAGACCACAATCTTGTAGAGCCAGGATTATTATCAGCAGTTAGCAGTTCTTCTTCGACGTCACCTTCACCACTTGATGTTTCTGAGTCACTGTCATTATTGTTATGACTTTCGTTATCTTCACCATCATTCGAAACACTTACGCTGACCACTCATTATAACTTTCGTTTAACAGTCTCTCAGTGTCGTCATCACACAAAGACCAAGAAGATGCACACTTAGACATGTTCACACATGTGCATCTGCTGCCTAACGAAATAATTATTTCGCACAACAGAACACCAGTAACATCAGCTTGAGGAACTTTAACTCTTAAAAGACATCCTCTATACACCATGAGCTGCACTAGAAATGTTTTATTTGCCAACACCGGTTTTCGGATTTATACCCCATCATCAGTGGCATCTGATACAGAGAATGAAACAACTGTATGTGTATCGATTCCTAGCAAATACCTTTACATATATAATCGTCCATAATGTAAGTAGACTTATGTTACTGTTGTTGTTGTTGTTGTGGTCTTCAGTTCTGAGACTGGTTTGATGCAGCTCTACATGCTACTCTATCCTGTGCAAGCTTCTTCATCTCCCAGTACCTACTGCAACCTACATCCTTCTGAATCTCCTTAGTGTATTCATCTCTTGGTCTCCCTCTACCATTTTTACCCTCCACGCTGCCCTCCAATACTAAATTGGTGATCCCTTGATGCCTCAGAACATGTCCTACCAACCGATCCCTTCTTCTCGTCAAGTTGTGCCACAAACTTCTCTTCTCCCCAATCCTATTCAACACCTCATTAGTTATGTGATCTACCTATCTAATCTTCAGCATTCTTCTGTAGCACCACATTTCGAAAGCTTCTATTCTCTTCTTGTCTAAACTATTTATCGTCCACGTTTCACTTCCATACATGGCTACTCTCCATACAAATACTTTCAGAAACGACTTCCTGACACTTAAATCTATACTCGATGTTAACAATTTCACTTCTTCAGAAACGTTATCATTCCCATTGCCAGTCTATATTTTATATCCTCTCTACTTCGACCATCTTATTTTGCTCCCCAAATAGCAAAACTCCTATACTACTTTAAGTGTCTCATTTCCTAATCTAATACCCTCAGCATCACCCGAGTTAATTCAACTACATTCCATTATCCTCGTTTTGCTTTTGTTGATGTTCATCTTATATCCTCCTTTCAAAACACTATTCATTCCGTTCAACTGCTCTTCCAAGTCCTTTGCTGTCTCTGACAGAAATACAATGTCATCGGCGAACCTGAAATTTTTATTACTTCTCCATGGATTTCAATACCTACTCCGAATTTTTCTTTTGTTTCCTTCACTGCTTGCCCAATCTACAGATTGAATAACATCGGGGAGAGGCTACAACCCTGTCTCACTCCCTTCCCAACCACTGCTTCCCTTTCATGCTCCGCAACTCTTATAACTGCCATTTGGTTTCTATACAAATTGTAAATAGCATTTCGCTCCCTATATTTTACCCCTGCCACCTTCAGAATTTAAAAGAGAGTATTCCAGTCAACATTGTCAAAAGCTTTCTCTATGTCTACGAATGCTAGAAACGTAGGTTTGCCTTTCCTTAATCTAGCTTCTAAGATACGTCGTAGGGTCAGTATTGCCTCACGTGTTCCAATATTTCTACGGAATCCAAACTGATCTTCCCCTAGGTCGGCTTCTACTAGATTTTACATTCGTCTGTAAAGAATTCGTGTTAGTATTTTGCAGCCGTGTCTTATTAAACCGATAGTTCGGTAATTTTCACATCTGTCAACACCTGCTTTCTTTGGGATTGGAATTATTATATTCTTCTTGAAGCCTGAGGGTATTTCGCCTGTCTCATACATCTTGCTCACCAGGTGGTAGAGTTTTGTCAGGACTGGCTCTCCCAAGGCTGTCAGTAGTTCTAATGGTATGTTGTCTACCCCCAGGGCCTTGTTTCGACTCAGGTCTTTCAGTGCTCTGTCAAACTCTTCACGCAGTATCATATATCCCATTTCATCTTCATCTACACCCTCTTCCATTTCCATAATATTGTCCTCAAGTACATCGCCCTTGTATAGACCTCTATTTACTCCTTCCACCTTCCTGCTTTCCCTTCTTTGGTTAGAACTGGGTTTCCATCTGAGCTCTAAATATTCATACAAGTGGTTCCCTTTTCTCCAAAGGACTCTTTAATATTCCTGTAGGCAGTATCTTACCCTTAGTGCGGTAAGCCTCTACATCCTTACATTTATCCTCTAGCCATCCCTACTTAGCCATTTTGCACTTCCTGTCGATCACATTTTTGAGACGTTTGTATTCCTTTTTGCCTGCTTCATTTACTCCATTTTTATATTTTCTCCTACTTGATCCTCTGCTGCCTTCACTACTTCATCCCTCAAAGCTACCCATTCTTCTTCTACTATATTTCTTTCCCCCATTCCTGACATTTGTTCCCTTACGCTCTCCCTGAAACTCTGTACAAACTCTGCTTTAGTCAGTTTATCCAGGTCCCATCTCCTTAAATTCTCACCTTTTTGCAGTTCCTTCAGTTTTAATCTACAGTTCATAAGCAATATATTGTGATCAGAGTCCACATCTGCCCCTGGAAATGTCTTACAATTTAAAATCTAGTTCCTAAATCTCTGTCTTACCATTATATAATCTACCTGAAATCTGTCGGTATCTCCAGGCTTCTTCCATGTATAAAACCTTCTTTTACGATTCTTGAACCAAGTGTTAGCTATTATATGATTAAGTTGTGCTCTGTGCAAAATTCTACCACGCGGCTTCCTCTATCATTTCTTAGCCCCAATCCATATTCACCTACTACGTTTCCTTCTCTCCCTTTTCCTACTACCGAATTCCAGTCACCCATGACTATTAAATTTTCGTCTCCCTTCACTATCTGAATAATTTCTTTTATTTCGTCATACATTTCTTCAATTTCTTCGTCATCTGCAGAGCTAGTTAGCATATAAATTTGTACTACTGTAGTAGGCGTGGGCTTTGTGTCCATCTTGGCCACAATAATGCGTTCACTATGCTGTTTGTAGTAGCTTACCCGCATTCCTCTTTTTTTATTCATTATTAAACCTACTCCTGCATTACCCCTATCTGACTCTGTATTTATAACCCTGTATTCGCCTGACCAAAAGTCTTGTTCCTCCTGCCACCGAACTTCACAAATTCCTACTATAAGTAACATTAACCTATCTATTTCCGTTTTTAAATTTTCTAGCCTACCTGCCCGATTAAGGGATCTGACATTCCACGCTCCGATCCGTAGAACGTCAGTTTTATCACGTACACATAAAGCTGTTTGTTCCCCTGAACCAGATGCCACTGATGATGGGTTACAAACCCGAAAATCGGTTTTCGCAAACAAAACATTTATAGTGAAGCTCTTGGTGTAATAGAATACGTCTTTTAATAAATATCTGAAAGCTGTCGAGCACCAAGCATTCAAGAATTTTACCTTTAAAATAGGTACGGTGACCCTTTCTGCTGATACAGACACTGAAATAGTCCGCAGCTCGTGGTCGTGCGGTAGCGTTCTCGCTTCCCACGCCCGGGTTCCCGGGTTCGATTCCCGGCGGGGTCAGGGATTTTCTCTGCCTCGTGATGACTGGGTGTTGTGTGATGTCCTTAGGTTAGTTAGGTTTAAGTAGTTCTAAGTTCTAGGGTCTGATGACCATAGACGTTAAGTCCCATAGTGCTCAGAGCCATTTGAACCAACCAGACATTGAAATACACTCCTGGAAATGGAAAAAAGAACACATTGACACCGGTGTGTCAGACCCACCATACTTGCTCCAGACACTGCGAGAGGGCTGTACAAGCAATGATCACACGCACGGCACAGCGGACACACCAGGAACCGCGGTGTTGGCCGTCGAATGGCGCTAGCTGCGCAGCATTTGTGCACCGCCGCCGTCAGCGTCAGCCAGTTTGCCGTGGCATAGGGAGCTCCATCGCAGTCTTTAACACTGGTAGCATGCCGCGACAGAGTGGACGTGAACCGTACGTGCAGTTGACGGACTTTGTGCGAGGGCGTATAGTGGGCATGCGGGAGGCCGGGTGGACGTACCGCCGAATTGCTCAACACGTGGGGCGTGAGGTCTCCACAGTACATCGATGTTGTCGCCAGTGGTCGGCGGAAGGTGCACGTGCCCGTCGACCTGGGACCGGACCGCAGCGACGCACGGATGCACGCCAAGACCGTAGGATCCTACGCAGTGCCGTAGGGGACCGCACCGCCACTTCCCAGCAAATTAGGGACACTGTTGCTCCTGGGGTATCGGCGAGGACCATTCGCAACCGTCTCCATGAAGCTGGGCTACGGTCCCGCACACCGTTAGGCCGTCTTCCGCTCACGCCCCAACATCGTGCAGCCCGCCTCCAGTGGTGTCGCGACAGGCGTGAATGGAGGGACGAATGGAGACGTGTCGTCGTCAGCGATGAGAGTCGCTTCTGCCTTGGTGCCAATGATGGTCGTATGCGTGTTTGGCGCCGTGCAGGTGAGCGCCACAATCAGGACTGCATACGACCGAGGCACACAGGGCCAACACCCGGCATCATGGTGTGGGGAGCGATCTCCTACACTGGCCGTACACCACTGGTGATCGTCGAGGGGACACTGAATAGTGCACGGTACATCCAAACCGTCATCGAACCCATCGTTCTACCATTCCTAGACCGGCAAGGGAACTTGCTGTTCCAACAGGACAATGCACGTCCGCATGTATCCCGTGCCACCCAACGTGCTCTAGAAGGTGTAAGTCAACTACCCTGGCCAGCAAGATCTCCGGATCTGTCCCCCATTGAACATGTTTGGGACTGGATGAAGCGTCGTCTCACGCGGTCTGCACGTCCAGCACGAACGCTGGTCCAACTGAGGCGCCAGGTGGAAATGGCATGGCAAGCCGTTCCACAGGACTACATCCAGCATCTCTACGATCGTCTCCATGGGAGAATAGCAGCCTGCATTGCTGCGAAAGGTGGATATACACTGTACTAGTGCCGACATTGTGCATGCTCTGTTGCCTGTGTCTATGTGCCTGTGGTTCTGTCAGTGTGATCATGTGATGTATCTGACCCCAGGAATGTGTCAATAAAGTTTCCCCTTCCTGGGACAATGAATTCACGGTGTTCTTATTTCAATTTCCAGGAGTGTATATTTCGCCGAGCTCGCCAAATGTGAACGACTACGCGCCTGAACGCTGCTCGTCGAGAATGTGGCGAGCGTGGCCGATCGGGCCGCTTTCAGTGCGACAAGCACGCAACTGGCAGCCTGAACCCAGTTAGTTGAGCACTGGGTCTTTGTCAAATTTGATGCCAAGCTCAGGTCGTGGAGTACGCTCGATGGGTTGTACATGCATTAGCAGACATACGTAGACGTGACATTATCGGCATTCAGGACAAGAAAATTGACAATATATCACACGAATACATCGATTACGACGAATCTAAAGAAATATTAGCGATAACGTTTGCACACAGCACCATCTACAACTCGGAATACAGCACGTTTGAATGAATTCAGTTCTACTATTTTTGAGCTTACAGAAAGATATGTGAATGTATAATTATGGAAGAAGTTGTTCAAGTACTCCATTAACCAGCACGCAAGACTTACCCGCGTAGACAGGCTATAAATCGAGGTTCCAGTGACCTATGGCAACCGGACTGTCTGGGAGAACACCCGGCTTAATGAATCTTATTTTCCTAAGACCTACCAGAAAACCTATAAATTATCTAGTTAATGACAGGGAAACATACCAGGAAATACTGCACATGACTGGTGTACATAAGATCACGAAAAGCCTGAGCAACAAGAAATATAAAACTATTATAAAATCAATACTTGAAGGCGAAAACAACAACAGCAGCAGCGGTGATGGTATTGACATTGAACATAAAGCAGTGAAAATCGAATCCCGTAGTATATATATTATGACGACCCCAACGAGCTAATAGATCGACTACGGCTGCTCAGGGCATCAGCTGCTGCAGGTAATGGAGCTGATTCGAATGAAGTTCTTTCAGTAATCTCGGAACTTAGAGAGAAAGATATCATCGAATAAGTATGGAGACAGTACGAGAACTGCTCAAAGGAGCACGCAAAACATATCCTCGTAGGCATGTTATGATTAAAGGGTTGGATGACTTGTGGCAACCTGGTCTTGTAGATATGAGGGGATATTCACATGAGAATAATGGGTTCAAATGTATTTTAATGGTTATTGATGCATTCTCCAAATCAGGCTGGGTATTACCTGTCAAAACAAAAACGGGTAGAAATGTTGCCGATGTTTTTGAACGTTTGCTACAGACAGTGACGAATCGATGCACAGACAACCTCCAAACCCATCACGGTGGGGAGTTCTACAATAGGTATTTCAAGACCGTAATGCAGCGGTACGGAATCCATCACTATTTAACATTCACTCACCTGAAGGCAAGTATCGTGGAGCGTCTGAACAGAACAGTAAAAGGTCGAATGTGGATGCGTTTTAACCTTCGCGGCTCATACAAATGGACAGATATCCTACCAGAAATAATTCCTCATTATAATAGAACCAAACATACCACAATAAAAATGAGACCAATCGATGTTAGTGATAATGAACTCATGGCTACGGTGTACTATCGCATTAAGATGCTAGATCCACGCAAACAGAAATTTAATATAGGTGACTTGGTACATATCTCAAAACAAAAGATGGCAATTGAGAAATCATACCTACCGAACTGGTCAACTGTGATATTTACAGTTTCAGAGGTGCAACGAACGAATCCTAGAACTTATATATTAAAGGAAAGTGAAGGTGAAACTGCAGGCTGATTCTACACCGAGGAGTTGCAGAAAAGCTCTGAACCGGATGTTTTTATCGTCGTGGAAATAAAGTACTAGTCAAACGGCTTGGTTTTCCTGCTACACAAAACAGCTGAACTGATGCCGACGATTTGCTGTATAATGGGCGTGCATAGTCCAAAACCACCACTGTAGCATAACACGCGTGCTAGGAAACGCATTAGAGGAGGTGGTGGTAATCTAGACAAACTGCCAGTGGGATTACACATCCCTGGGTATGACCTGAGACAAAGCTTCAGAAACGCTTGGCGCGAGGTGATAAGGGGGTTAATCTGCTCGACAAAGCGTGTATGGAACACGACATTGCATAAGCTGCAAATAAAGGTCTATCAAGTCGTCGCATTGCAGATAGGATTTTAGCTGATAAGGCTAAGGCGATACGGATAAGAAAGGATATTGGTATGGGTCAACGCTTCGTAGCATTTGTAGTTGATAAAACCATCCGCGGAAAAATTAAGTTGGGTTTAGGAGTGATGAATTTCAAGGTAGTTATGAATGCTGCACGTTGTGCACTAAACAAGAAGAAGTAGGACAAGGGCGGGAAGCAGAGCTGTTTGAAGAACTGTATCCTGACAGTGAGGTATGCAGCTAAAAACGCACTGAAGTAGAAATATGTGGGTAGAAGAAGAAGAAGAAGAGGAGGAGGAGGATCGGTTAAAGCACCTCGAGTTCTACCAATACCCAAGACATCTGGCGGATTTATTTCATTTCTCATCCCAGCCCTCTCCGCGCACTCGGCGGTAGTTTCCCTCTCTGGTGGTGCTGCAGCTATCGCTCGAACGGTCAAGAACGCGCAAAACTCCCAAACACAGTTAGAAGAGGCAAGAAGACATAACCGCATGATGGAAGCTACAGCCATCTATACTTGAAACCGTACAGGAGAGGGCTTGCTCTATTCATAAATGAAAAAAAAGCCCATTAGCGGTCCTACCAGATAGATCACTCAAAAATACAGATCTTCTTAAGTTTGTTAGAGTCAAATTCAAGATACCAAGATACCGTGAGTTTTTATGTTTACCGAAGACTATGTGGAAATCTGGTGGACTCAGCATTGTGAATTTAGATGTTTCTGGAGGCCCCGGCACAAACTGGGTGTCATAAGTTATGAAAAATGCGGATACCATCTACTATTTCGACTTATTTGGTGACGTGCAACCATCAAAGGATTACAACGATACTTTACTCACAGAAGACGTGTGCTCTACAATTATCGACGCTAACAGGACTTCAATACACACCTCTGTCGATGTCTACGCATCATGTTTCTCTTGACCTTCATAAAGAAGAAGAAGAAGAAGCACGCTATATAAGAAGGAGCTTTAAACATTCGTTCATCAGTTGAGGTTTAGATGCAATGTCGTACACTTTGACGTTAAAAGAACGAACATCTGTACTGCGTGCAAATTACTTCCCTCCAGTTGATTTGAGCGTTGGTGAATGGAGTTTGACTGGAAGGGAGACGTACAACAACATCCCAAATATCACTGAGACTGCCAGCCGGGGTGGCCGAGCGGTTCTAGGCGCTTCAGTCCGGAACCGCGCTGCTGCAACGGTCGCAGATTCGAATCCTGCCTCGGGCATGGATGTGTATGATATCCTTAGGTTAGTTAAGTTTAAGTAGTTCTAAGTCCTAGGGGACTGATGACATCAGAAGTTAAGTCCCATAGTGCTCAGAGCCATTTGAACCATTTTGAACCATCACTGAGACTAACAACAAACTGCATCTTGCTATTAATGGTGAAAAAGATTAATGGAAATAGAACCGGGTGCATACGATTTCGACGATTTAAATGAAATCTTAAAATAGTCTTGGAAAGGTACTGAACTCTGTGCAAACATCAATACACTTAAATCTGAAATAAGGACTGTAAATGCAACGATTGACTTTAACCAGAAAGGTTCAATAGGGCGCCTGAAGAGTTTCACAAAAGTGCAGGTTTTGAAGGAGGATCCAAAGTCAGATCAGACTGTGGACATACTCCCTGTCAGCACAATCCGTGTCGAGCGTATATTGCAACAAACTCCTATCTCAACGATAGTCTGATTCGCATTATTTACGGATTCTTCCCCTCAGTGGCAACGGGGTGTAATATTGTTGAGACCCCTGCCAATGCAATATACCTTCCAGTGACAGCTCAGACATTGGACTATTTGGCGCTGCATATTGTGAGCCAAAATAATCAACTTGTTGACTTTCGTGGTGAGGAAATAATGGTACGATTACATCTAAGGCAGGATGGGCGTACTGTATAAAACAAGTGCACGAAATCCACAGCATGCCACTTCGCTACCGACCAGCAAAGTGGTAACACATGCGAACTACGAGTCTCTTAAATCAATGAAGCCGCGCAATGACATCCTCACTCAATATAACCAGTCCAGTAGAATATGATGAGAGAATTATATGTCAGGAATACTTCTCTCATAAACCTTACGCTTCAAACACATTTAACAAGAACGATGAAATCAGGTTTGTCATCCAGCACCAAGACGCACTCACACTTCAATGTAAGAGTTTCATTTATCTACAGGGGTCATTCAAGAAAACTGACGGCATCAATACAGTGGGATCCAAGCTGACACATAGCGCTTTAGCATTCCTATTCCAAGAGATACTCTATGAACTCGATGGCTCTGAGATCGACCGTACACGCAATGTCGGCATAACATTAACTCTTAAAACGTATGTCTTGGCATCACCCACACATTTGCATAGCTTAGAAAATGTGGGAGGGTTCATAGACGATCCAGAGGATAGAACAGTTGCGGAGTACAAGCGATTTACTGCATGCATACCTCTAAAAATGCTTATGGGGTATTTTGAGGACATGAGACAGATTATTATGAACGCTAAACAAGAAGTCATTCTGGTAGAAGAGTGCGACAGACAATAACTCATACACTGAAGAAGCTCAAGAGGAGAATGTGATCACAATCAGCAAGATAATATGGAAAATGCCTCACATCAGTGGATCAGACGAGGAGCACTTGAAGCGTTTAATAGTCCTGAATTTAGATATACACTCCTGGAAATGGAAAAAAAGAACACATTGACACCGGTGTGTCAGACCCACCATACTTGCTCCGGACACTGCGAGAGGGCTGTACAAGCAATGATCACACGCACGGCACAGCGGACACACCAGGAACCGCGGTGTTGGCCGTCGAATGGCGCTAGCTGCGCAGCATTTGTGCACCGCCGCCGTCAGTGTCAGCCAGTTTGCCGTGGCATACGGAGCTCCATCGCAGTCTTTAACACTGGTAGCATGCCGCGACAGCGTGGACGTGAACCGTATGTGCAGTTGACGGACTTTGAGCGAGGGCGTATAGTGGGCATGCGGGAGGCCGGGTGGACGTACCGCCGAATTGCTCAACACGTGGGGCGTGAAGTCTCCACAGTACATCGATGTTGTCGCCAGTGGTCGGCGGAAGGTGCACGTGCCCGTCGACCTGGGACCGGACCGCAGCGACGCACGGATGCACGCCAAGACCGTAGGATCCTACGCAGTGCCGTAGGGGACCGCACCGCCACTTCCCAGCAAATTAGGGACACTGTTGCTCCTGGGGTATCGGCGAGGACCATTCGCAACCGTCTCCATGAAGCTGGGCTACGGTCCCGCACACCGTTAGGCCGTCTTCCGCTCACGCCCCAACATCGTGCAGCCCTCCTCCAGTGGTGTCGCGACAGGCGTGAATGGAGGGACGAATGGAGACGTGTCGTCTTCAGCGATGAGAGTCGCTTCTGCCTTGGTGCCAATGATGGTCGTATGCGTGTTTGGCGCCGTGCAGGTGAGCGCCACAATCAGGACTGCATACGACCGAGGCACACAGGGCCAACACCCGGCATCATGGTGTGGGGAGCGATCTCCTACACTGGCCGTACACCACTGGTGATCGTCGAGGGGACACTGAATAGTGCACGGTACATCCAAACCGTCATCGAACCCATCGTTCTACCATTCCTAGACCGGCAAGGGAACTTGCTGTTCCAACAGGACAATGCACGTCCGCATGTATCCCGTGCCACCCAACGTGCTCTAGAAGGTGTAAGTCAACTACCCTGGCCAGCAAGATCTCCGGATCTGTCCCCCATTGAGCATGTTTGGGACTGGATGACGCGTCGTCTCCCGCGGTCTGCACGTCCAGCACGAACGCTGGTACAACTGAGGCGCCAGGTGGAAATGGCATGGCAAGCCGTTCCACAGGACTACATCCAGCATCTCTACGACCGTCTCCATGGGAGAATAGCAGCCTGCATTGCTGCGAAAGGTGGATATACACTGTACTAGTGCCGACATTGTGCGTGCTCTGTTGCCTGTGTCTATGTGCCTGTGGTTCTGTCAGTGTGATCATGTGATGTATCTGACCCCAGGAATGTGTCAATAAAGTTTCCCCTTCCTGGGACAATGAATTCACGGTGTTCTTATTTCAATTTCCAGGAGTGTATTTCTATCACTGACATTTCACTCTTGGGAGATTTTCGAGTACCCAGTGTTACCGACTCTGAGCAGACAAACAAGGTCTATTAAAACCTCCTCCCATCTAGAGACGCCTAGATTCATCATATTTGCGTTTCAGACTGATAGAAGAGGTAATACAGCAAATGATTCCCCCATGTTCGACAACTGCAACTTAACTAATGACAAAGTCTACCTCAATTCAGAATTCTACACACATAACAATTTACATCTGCAGTGAAATCAAAATGTATACAGTCTAGCATATGGCATGTGTGCAAGGTTACGTGCTTCTTACCATGAAATTGCCGAAGGAGAGGGTGGAGAGTGTCTACTCAGTCTGCGTAAGTTCACGTAAGTTCAAGGAGCTTTCACTGATAATTGTAATAGACTGCTCTAAACAGAATGAGATAATTAAGTCTGGACCTATAGATGTGCGAACTGAATTTGAATCATCGAAAAATTTCCCAGAACTTACTGCCATGTATGCTCTAGTTCTACATGACCGTGTGATGAACTACTGCCTGCTCACCGGTGTTGTGCAACGAGCTGTATAAATGAATAGGTGCTGCAGCATACCTAGAGCATTTCACAATGATGTCTCAAGGTGTCAACATCATTACGGACGCTCAGTGTTCCTATGATAGTGAGCGTAGACAGTTCGTATTTAAATATTCTACAGGTGTCCTCTCCATCGACTCAAGAACATGTACCAAAAAAGTGTTCTTGTATCTGCTTATGAAAATGTAAAATTACTTTTAAATTGGGTTTAGCCGGCAGCAGTGGCCGAGCGGTTCTAGGCACTTCAGTCTGGAACCGCTCGACCGCTACGGTCGGAGGTTCGAGTCCTACCTCGGGCATGGATGTGTATGATGTGCTTAGGTTGGTTAGGTTCAAGTAGTTCTAAGTTCTGGGGGACTGATGACCTCAGATGTTAAGTTCCATAGTGCTCAGAGCCAACTGAACAATTTTTTTAAAACTGGATGAGAAATAAATTATGTTTTTCCTAACAATCCGTGTATACTTTTTTGAGACCTACGCCCCTAGCATGCAAGTCTAGCCATAATACTATACTTGCTTCCATCTATACCTGAATTCCACTGGAACTATGTGATCCATTACCACAGGCTTGTGCTCTGTGAATAAGGGAGTAGCGCTACCTGTGCTATTAATAGGTACGTTTCCACATTCCTTTACTCTCGCCTGCAGTGAATTCTCTGAAAATGTGTGTTAAGCGCGCTACATCTTGTAGAACTTTATGTGCAATGCAGATGTGCCAGCAGAATGTTCACAGATATGTTTTAGCAAAAAAATAAGATAAATAGGTTAATAGGTTAGATTTTTTAAAATAACAACTGTGATGCAAGGTAACGAGTTTTTTTCCTTTATTCAATTCGATTCAGTTCTTTCTTGGGATTAATATTTAGTTAGTAATGTGCAATAAATGAGCAGCTATAAATGTTTTTTTTTTTTTGGACTAGGTGGCTCTAGACATTTTCCACCACAGACAGGTGAAATACTTTAATAATAAAAATTATTTCAGTGGCTCTAACACGTCCAACCCAAACAGCTGTACCAAAGAAAAAAATTATTTGGATGGAAATAAAACTAGTTTGACTGGATGGCTAGTGGTAGGAGAAAATCTTAAAGGCTCTTCTACTAAGAAAAAAAAAAAAAATACCCGCATATGGTGCATAGAAATACGCTCTATGTCAATACTTAAATATATATTTTTTCCGTTTTTCAATATTTTATTGTTTTTTCTTTCTTTCACACACAAACACACACACACACACACACACACACACACACACACACACACACACACACACACATGGTACACATATGCACTCCTGGAAATTGAAATAAGAACACCGTGAATTCATTGTCCCAGGAAGGGGAATTTTTATTGACACATTCCTGGGGTCAGATACATCACATGATCACACTGACAGAACCACAGGCACATAGACACAGGCAACAGAGCATGCACAATGTCGGCACTAGTACAGTGTATATCCACCTTTCGCAGCAATGCAGGCTGTTATTCTCCCATGGAGACGATCGTAGAGATGCTGGATGTAGTCCTGTGGAACGGCTTGCCATGCCATTTCCACCTGGCGCCTCAGTTGGACCAGCGTTCGTGCTGGATGTGCAGACCGCGTGAGACGACGCTTCATCCAGTCCCAAACATGCTCAATGGGGGACAGATCCGGAGATCTTGCTGGCCAGGGTAGTTGACTTACACCTTCTAGAGCACGTTGGGTGGCACGGGATACATGCGGACGTGCATTGTCCTGTTGGAACAGCAAGTTCCCTTGCCGGTCTAGGAGTGGTAGAACGATGGGTTCGATGACGGTTTGGATGTACCGTGCACTATTCAGTGTCCCCTCGACAATCACCAGTGGTGTACGGCCAGTGTAGGAGATCGCTCCCCACACCATGATGCCGGGTGTTGGCCCTGTGTGCCTCGGTCGTATGCAGTCCTGATTGTGGCGCTCACCTGCACGGCGCCAAACACGCATACGACCATCATTGGCACCAAGGCAGAAGCGACTCTCATCGCTGAAGACGACACGTCTCCATTCGTCCCTCCATTCACGCCTGTCGCGACACCACTGGAGGCGGGCTGCACGATGTTGGGGCGTGAGCGGAAGACGGCCTAACGGTGTGCGGGACCGTAGCCCAGCTTCATGGAGACGGTTGCGAATGGTCCTCGCCGATACCCCAGGAGCAACAGTGTCCCTAATTTGCTGGGAAGTGGCGGTGCGGTCCCCTACGGCACTGCGTAGGATCCTACGGTCTTGGCGTGCATCCGTGCGTCGCTGCGGTCCGGTCCCAGGTCGACGGGCACGTGCACCTTCCGCCGACCACTGGCGACAACATCGATGTACTGTGTAGACCTCACGCCCCACGTGTTGAGCAATTCGGCGGTACGTCCACCCGGCCTCCCGCATGCCCACTATACGCCCTCGCTCAAAGTCCGTCAACTGCACATACGGTTCACGTCCACGCTGTCGCGGCATGCTACCAGTGTTAAAGACTGCGATGGAGCTCCGTATGCCACGGCAAACTGGCTGACACTGACGGCGGCGGTGCACAAATGCTGCGCAGCTAGCGCCATTCGACGGCCAACACCGCGGTTCCTGGTGTGTCCGCTGTGCCGTGCGTGTGATCATTGCTTGTACAGCCCTCTCGCAGTGTCCGGAGCAAGTATGGTGGGTCTGACACACCGGTGTCAATGTGTTCTTTTTTCCATTTCCAGGAGTGTATAAACATAAAATTTTTATCCTTTTTTGTGGTTTTGTCCTTTCATTTTGACACATTCTCTCTCTCTTCTCTCTCTCTCTCTCTCATGGTACACAAAAATATTTACACATTTACACGACCTCCCACACTCGCACTCACACACACACGCACACACACACACACACACACACACACACACACACACACACACGCACACACACAAATACACACACACACACACAAACTGTAATGATACTATGATAAAAGAGCCATACCATTTGATACATAAATACACCCCCATCCCAGTCACAGACTCATTCTCTCTCTCTCTATCTCTCTGACAGATTTCCCCACCCCCACTTTCACTTTAAGTAAATAGAGCGAGTATTTCAGGGTTTCCACCCCATCCTCACAAATGAGGAGACAATCCTACTTTCGATTACAGTGCAGTGTACATCTCATGACCTCACGATTGAATACTAATTTGCCAAACGATGTGCAGAGGAGCACCTTGAATGCTGCGACTTTACAGGCACTGCAAATACTCTTCCACTGTGAGGGCGTGAAAAGCAAGTCTAACACCCTCCGCCTGCTTCTGGGCGCCCCCCCCCCCCCATCTATTGTACGATATACATACATTTTGACCTCAATCGCAAAAACTCTACAATCGGTAAACCATTTGCCTCATCTTTCGAAAGACCGGTATCCTTTTTGTTCATAGGAACAATACCGCAAGGATTATCGATCTCATAAGAAGACGTGTCGAATTCTTTACCATGGCACCTAATTACTTCATATGAATCGCAATTCTTTATGCAGTAGATAATGCTGTCTGGTGACTTTGGTTTTACGAAATGAGGTCCCGCAAACTTGTGATGGAAGCAATAGATGTAGAACTGGGAGATATCTAGCATGCACATCCCCAAATAAATAGGTTTCATAAACTCTACTGCAGTCTTCGACGTCTCCAAAGCAACAAAGTTTTCATTGAAGATGGTGGCATGCTTAAAATTTGGCCTGGCGATTCTCTTTCTCACGCCATAATGCCCTCCCCATGCGGCTCTAATCAAAATATCGCATTCGTTTCTTACACTCTACATAGTTTTCCCAAAAATGGAATTGTTCATTAATCTACAAAAATCTTTTTCAAAATCATTACTCGTGACCGCCCTCTTTTTGGTATTTAGTTTAATATACTCCTTCAACCATGGGGATTGCTTGAAGGAGATAGCCTGGGTGATTCTAACAAGTTTCATCCATAAGATGAGGTACTGCCGGAGATTACGATAATGAATAATATACCTCTGCTTATCTCCAACAGTAGCCAACAGTTTAGGGATGGAGCTTCTTCATGGAATTTGTTGCTCTGGACATAATGGAAAGTCGCTTGTCTCTACATGCAAATTAATAAGATATGTGATGTCTGCCTCAAGCACATACCCCACATCAGAATCGGCTGGGAGACCTATTATTTTTCCACATAATCCCTTTAATTCGTCTTCAGGCACCCATCGAATCGCACCAACCAGCACTGGTTGTATCATGGCGTGCCCGTATAAGTTGTTCACATCTAAGTACATAATGTAACTCAAATCAAGGGATGCGTTAAATCCGACACCCATACACGGATTATTTGTCTTGGCATGCCTGTGGACGCATTAGCAAAGTCCCCTACAGATCCCACGCTCAAAAAATAGAAGCAGTGCAGCATCAGTCAAAAGTTCGATGTTGCACCCCATTTTTTTAAGCGTAGCATCCCAGGACAACCCACATGCTGTGTAACAAAGGGCGGGTTCCAGAGAGTATGTGCCCATTCATACACTCCGAAACTTTTCGAAAGCATCTGCAAGCAAACGCTCGTCTTTATCCATGTATGGTCTTGCATATTCCCCCAAACTGGGGGTGTTGAATTCCCACCAGACATTCACAGAATGCTCGTAGTCTGCCGTAGTTACGACATAGCCTGTGAGAGTACTGGTAAATGCAGATATGTTAGGAAGCCTGGTTTCACTGAGTTTTGCCATACTATCGACATACTCGTATGGGAAAACTCCTTACCTAGTCTCAAGTTGGAACTTTTCCTCATCAGGAGATGCAGATCGAGTGATATGCATATCATTCTGAGGTAGTGTTTCAGCGAGTTTCTGGAGTGAAGTCTGCATAAAGCGCAAAGAGTCAAGGAAGTGGAGCGTAATTTTTGGTGTCATTCGTTTTGAGAAAGAGAAGTGTTGTGGATTGGCAAGAGAGCCAACCCACTATGAGAGGAAGCCGAAAGGCACGCGTTTTAGCTCTCGCAGGCTGGCGTGAGGTCTGGAACAGGTCAAGGAAATGAGACTAGCAAAAAAGGACGTAGCTGAGGAATACTTAACTTTAATCCATAATTGGTGAACATCGCTCTTGACGGTACATGTTTTACAGTATCAATAGTAACTGGTAATGGCGCCGTGCTAGGTCGTAGCAAATGACGTAGCTGAAGGCTATGCTAACTATCGTCTTGGCAAATGAGAGCGTATTTTGTCAGTGAACCATCGCTAGCAAAGTCGGCTGTACAACTGGGGCGAGTGCTAGGAAGTCTCTCTAGACCTGCCGTGTGGCGGCGCTAGGTCTGCAATCACTGATAGTGGCGACACGCGGGTCCGACGTCTACTAACGGACCGCGGCCGATTTAAAGGCTACCACCTAGCAAGTGTGGTGTCTGGCGGTGACACCACAAGAAGTACTTCTCAACACTTTCAGACAGGACAATGACCTGATATTTCTTCACACCGAAATTATCCAAGTGCTCAACCAGACAATGAGCATCATACCCACTCAAATTACGAAAAAGGTAGGTATGTGCCATGGTGCATTATACTTCAAATTGCATGTGTTATGAGCTGCACCACGAAATTTTCCCATAAGATGGCAATGGTCTCTATGGGTAGTTTGCGCTTTTCTATCTAACAGCAGCCCACAAATATGACAATTAACCACGTTTTCGTACAATTCATCATCTTCCATTGATTTGGTCATGGGAATGTTAGTGCTGTAGAACTTATCAACTCCCCATGAAAGTTTTTCAAGCTCAGTGAGAAGCCAAACTGTAAGATGGTTCCCAACATAAGACTCATAGCAGTTAAGTTTAGAATCATATCCACATACAACTTGGAATGCTGCTGCATAAGGAACATCGATTAATAGGAGCCAGCAGGCATTCAAAGTCGGCGTACACTACAAAGGGACGTCATTGTTGGTAGTGAGCATTTTTAAATTTAATGAAATTATTTTCGTCTGTGGGCATTATAACATGTACAGGGTCCTTGGAAGCACAACCTAATAGATGTATCACTAATAACTCATCTGATGAAAAATAATTCATGCACCTTAAACAAATATGTTTTGGATGGAATGTAGTTGGGATGAAAGTAGCCAGGACACGTCTTTAATCAAAACATAGTGACAATTATCACCCTGAGTGATGAGCAGCATGTTTACATGCAGCTCATGCTCACCTGCAAATTTTGAGAAATGGATGGGACTGACGACGGTGTGCTTGTCTTGCTCATCTGACTTGCTTTCCTTCTGCAGGCTTAAAAATGAACCAATATGCTGGTATTCTGTGCCTCAAATTTAGGTATGTCCTGGATCTTGACGGGGAACTCTGTACCATCAAAGTTATGAGATATCTTAATATTATGGCCTTTGTAGCTGTTTGGACGCTGAGGATGATCTTTGTAATTCTAATATCTGTCACAAATCTGGATTTACCATGCAAAACAAGCACTGCCATGCCGATTTTCGACATTCACGCACACATTATTCTTCTTAATATTCTCAGGGAGTACGATATTGCTATACACTCTATTCACTAGGTCATAGACATGTATATGGATGTCAAGATGTGATATATTGCTGAGCACTTTAGCGGAACCTCGAATATCCATATCGGAAAACCGGTCCATAGTAGCACTCAGGGTGGATTAATTATACCACTCAGCAATGCAAGTGCTCCGAGAAATAACACCATTAACACCCCATATATAGTGCAGTGTTGTAGCCTCAGAATCACCAGGATGTTTAGATGGGTGATTCAACTCGCAGCAGAGTACTGCGCTGCATTTAATGGCGTTAAATCTCGGATCGTCTAGGACTTTGAGGAGATCAGTATCCAAGACAGGGCGGCAAGCTTCTAAAAACCCGCGATACGTCCCTCCCAGAATCTCAATCCTTGTGAGTGAGATATGCCCGTCAAAATCCCTAGCAACTGCTGAGTAATGTAGAGGGTCATTATACCATTATTCTGATGTCCTTCACTATCAATAGGACAGGGGAGAGCATTACCACTACCCACTGAATAATCAATATAACTACCAATAATGCTACAACTAGGGTTCCATCCTATCGATGACGGGGCTGGTGAAGGTGTGTCTGCTACAGGGAGAGGTATGCGCCATAGTACACACACCTTTCGCTGACGGTGAGGGCATGATGGTTGAGGAGGAGGCGCTGTGGAATAAGACCGCTGCGTGCAGCCTGGTTGCTGCAGCCCCAACCCACTAGCCTGCAGGAGGACATCCCACGGATGCCAGAGTGATGCTGTGGCAGTCGTGGCAGCTGGGACAGGACTCAGGCTACTGGCAGTGGTGGCGGTGGCGGGGGCAGCTGCAGTAGCTGCTTGCCGGTGACAACGGCCCGGGCTTAATGCAGCTGCAGGTGGAGCATTGCATATGACGCTAGCTCTTTGCGGTGGACTTGGCCCACCATCACTTAGCACATAGCCACTTGCAGAGGTGCTTGCAGCCACCGGCAACCACTGGCGAGCAGCAAACAAAGGGATGTGAGCCGGTGACGTGTGATGGCAGGGACCTGTCACTTTCGCAACCCTGCGTGCATCTGGTGAGACTGCAGGAGTACACTCCACACACTGAGAAGGTTGTTCTGTAAAGATCGGACGGAGGCAATAATTAGTAAGGTCTATATTATATTAGGAATAGAACACTTGTTGATATAATAATAATAATTATTATTATCATAATAATGGTAATTACCTAATTCACCGTGCTGCCAGGACTGCATCTCCTCCCTAATATCTGCGTCGAAGAGTATGTCTTGGGCGCAGTCGGGTGTTGTATATCAACGCTCCTTGGCCATTTCATGCACCCACTCGGGCACTGGTGAGAGGGATGGACGTGGCTCTACAGACTCTGTAAGATGAAGCGCATGAATTTCATTAAAAAAACTTGCGATAAAGAATAACTGGGGAGGTTATGCCATCTCTATCAGATGTCTGTACATATAACACAAAGTAGGAAGCATGGACAGAATAACAATATAAGAAGATAAATAAATTCAAACAACAGCAAAACAGGGCACTACAGTGTTGCTTTATGTTATTGCAATGTATGAGGTGAGGCAGTAGGCTAGAGCCAGGAGTGGCTATGTGTAAGTGGCTGATATATGGGATTCACTCCTGCCATAGTTTCTGTCTCTCTCTGGTACTACGTCAGAAGCATGGGGAAAAGCAGTACAAATAGCCAGGCACTTTTAGCTTGAGGGGGTGTGCCAGGTCAGACGAGAGTCGGGTCGGACCTGTGCTCGTCTACGCATATAGGGGCCAGTCTGGCAGCGATGTTGTAAACATTCTGAGTAAACCTTTACTTTCTTTCTATGTACTTGTTTGAGCTGTATTCAGCCTCCAGGAACGCAACACAGGGGCGGGATGGAACGGCAGCCTGTAACTTGGAGATTGCACGGTCTGCCTGAAGGAGGGCAGTGACAGCAGACTGCAGCGGGTCCAGGATGGGCCATGTTTGCTGCTCACTTGGCGTATCGGGGTCAAGGCGAGGCGACGCTACAGGAGGCGCGGCAGTGCTTCAGCAGCGGTGGAGACGGCGATGGGTGTTGCAAGCATCACTAGTGACAAGCTGCGGCACCGCATCCAGGAGGGTGCGGGTTTCGTGTCTGGTACTGTCCTGGAAGCAGCAGCAGCTGAGAGCCACGGGTGACCAGTACAACCACCTTCGTCCTATTGTCAGACAGAGCAGGCGAAACAGGGCGGAGAGTGGTTTCATTAGGGTATATGAAAAGCCTTTCAAGAATATTCTACTTGAGATTTTAAGATGCTTAGAGTTTTTATGGTAGATTATTTGGGAATTCGTGCCTGCAATGTCCAACAGCGGAAAAAAATATTGCCAAAGGGCATCTTCTCGTAATTCTGCTACAGAATAGGAGGCATACATTTCATTAACAGTGTCAACGCCCCCTTTTGTGGCATTATAGTAAATGATGATTTCAGGCTTGTTAGTTTCTTTACTGATATCTCCATTATCATGGATCGTACATAGGACAATCACAGCTTAATCCTTTTTTAGGTACACAGGGCACCAAAGTAATATTTTCTTGGTACCCAAATAACGACGAATTTTGTACTCTATCTTTCTTTGGCAGGAATTCTGGTGGAATCTCACGTTTATTTTTCGTCATTGTTCTTATGCATGTGAGTTTCCTGGTCAGTAAGGAGAGTGCTAATGCGTAACTGGTATAACAGTTATCCATAGTCACATTACTATCTTCCTTCAATATGACTGGTAAGCCTGCTGACCCCATCTGAAGGAGTATTTGAAACAATTTATGACCCTTGAGGTTGCTT
Organism: Schistocerca piceifrons; assembly: GCF_021461385.2. Taxonomy (NCBI): domain Eukaryota; kingdom Metazoa; phylum Arthropoda; class Insecta; order Orthoptera; family Acrididae; genus Schistocerca; species Schistocerca piceifrons. The sequence continues at coordinate 558,814,066 of NC_060149.1, forward strand.
GCCACAGTAGATCTCCAAGTTACTGGCGTAGAAAGTTTTCGCATCGCAGAGAGCAAACATCTTTATTCCAAGCTTCGCTGGTTTATTTGTAATATATTGAGTGAAGCTACAGCGTCCTCTAAATGCTTGATTTGATTGTTTCCAATAAAATCGCCAAAAATTGTTCTAATAGTGGCTAACTTGTTCGTTTCTTGTCTCGCTTGTCGTTTTCTTTTATCATCAAATCTGAAGCAACATTATAGAAACAGAAAAAGCTTGGAGCTCATCACAGCTCTATGTATCTGCTTGCCTGATCCATTGGTCATTCAAAGTTAATTCACATTTGAATGGGTAGCCTTCTTCTTTCCGAAGATGTAGATCAATCCAAACAACGCCATTATTTCATCTCTCGTCGTGTCTTTGGCATCGTTTTCTTTCACATAGTTTACACTAGTCTTTTTATGTTGAATACACATGTTAGTACATTTGAGAACCTCATCGATCATGTCTATGCTGATTTTAGTGAAAGCACTTATATTATCCTTGACATCGCTGTCTATGTCTTTAGGGCCGGGAAGAATCTTGACAATGCTCTTACTTTTTGTCTTTGTTGTGACTGTACTGCAAGATTCCTTCCACTTACACGTTTTATCCCTCCCAATATAATAATTTCCATTTGAAACAGATTCGACATCACTTTATTCGGCTTCAGAGGCACATTCTTGCTCAATTGTTGGATCTTGGTCACCCTGTGTGATCATTTCTTCTTCGTTCTCATCTTCACAATCATGGAACTCCAAATTTGAGACCAAAAAATCTAGATCCTCATTGAGTAGCCACTCAACCTCGGCGTCATTAAGGCATCTTTTAGTCCTATAAAAGCAATAATAATGACAAAATAATTAAAACAATTAAGTACTACAACATTAAGGTTTATTAGAGCACATTAAACGAAAAAAAAATACTTACTGGTATCGGGACATCAGCAGGCGCGCGGCGCACTTTGCGCGCCAATTACACACATGCGGAAGAAATATGAACTAACTCCACTTGTAACAATCACAGATAGAAACGATTGTTCACGACAGAAGTCAAGACAACAATGAAGGAATACACGAGAAAGAAACACAGTGTTACCAATTGACTATATTTCACAGAGATTTTTTAACAAGTGGCGCACTCCATGCGCTAGCGCACCCGCTCGAGAGTTAACGTACAACATACGTGTAATACCTTTGGGGGAGGGGTGGAGGGGTGTGGCGACTGATCTTGAATATAACTAGAATAAATGTGTAACCAGACACTGGAAGTTCTTATCAGTAACCTCCAGATAAGATCAGTGTCTGGACCGGAAGAAACCCTGGATATCTACCGTCCCTTTAAATCACGCTATCACCAGAAGTGTGGGTTCCCTATCCCCCCTGTCCCTGGGCTCGTTGCGACAGTGCAATTTATTATTTTTTCAAAACTAGACAACAGCTAAATTGGACGTACATGCAAATTCCTTAGTACTGACACTTCTGCTTTATCGTCTCGAATTCTGAATTTCAGTAAAATCGTAAAGTAAGACACCCTAATCGTTGTATATGTAGGGAGAAGGAAAGGCCTTTTATTGGATCCGGTTTCCTAAAGCAAAAAAGGGTGGCAAATATCGAGGAGCCTTTCTGTGCGACCAGTTGAATTCCAAATCCGTCCGGAAGGCGGGCGATTGTGAGACTTCTCTGGGTCTTTGTAAAAGGCGTCGACCTTATACCCTTTGATTCTGTCTCGACACCGCCGTCTATTGAACTGCCTCGCACGCGATGCGTGTCGAACGTGAGAACCCCACTGACATAAGTTTTCATTCTCTCTTTCCGAAGCAAAGGGACATGACAACAACGTTTCCTACAGTTATTTCCGGTGATATATTCACGTCATTTTACTTCAGTCTACGAAAGGAGAACACTCGTGCGTTGATGAAAATTGTTACTGCGTACCAAATCTTCTGCGAAATTTTTGGAAAGATTCATTGCTCCACAATTTATATCCTCTATTTTTCTCATTCATCAAACATTTTACAGTAACACCCGTCTATGTGCAGAACGTCTTGCTTATGGAACAAACCTCCAGCGGATTATAATTAAAATATAACGACTATTAATGTGTCCTCGAATAGTTTACATTGTAAAGAACGTTTCAATGATTATGAGGAAAACTTTCAGTTACGATGAATAAAAAAAGTTCGGAGGCAAGTTATCGCAATTTAAAGAAACTCTTTATCTTTTGCAGACTTTCGTTATATGTCGCCACGTTGTTTTCTCCTAGTAGTCGTTACGGAGTGTTTCTGTCTCCAACCAAACGTCACGGTCTATTATGAGCCGTGAAAATTTATTGAATCTTTTTTGGACTGGAGGTTAAGGTCCTCATTAACCCCAGTGAATATTTAGCGTCTTCGCGAATACCAATAGTGAGAATAATTAATCGTTCAGAGAAATTGCACATCCAAGATTAGTTAATTCGTAATGCAGTTTTATATACTGGTTTAGGGGAATAATATGCTTGAGCGGGTCTCGCCGTTAACCAGTTGATCAGTGCAGTGAATTCCAGTTTTTGCGTACTTTACTGTTCTCATGTTTATTTAAACTGAAGATGGGGAGAACATTAGAGTTTAACACCTCGTCGACAGCGAAGTAATTATAGACACAAACTGGGATTACGAAAGGATGGAGAAGAAAATCTGCCGTCTACCTGCAAAGGCACCTTCACGGTATTTAACAGGAGCGCCTTAGGGAAATCACAGAAAAACCAAATATGGGTTATCGGACAGAGATTTGAACTGTCGTCCTCCCAAATGCGAGTCAAATGTGTTCAATGCTGCTTCGTATCGTTCGGTTTGTCCAGAAGATACCACAAGGATAAATGCAGGATGTTTCTGTGATGATAATACCAGTTTCCAGAGATGATAATGAACCGAAAATTTATAACTTTGGTGTAGGAAACTCTGATCCAAAACTGAATGACAAGAAAGTTATAATCGTGACAGCGTGTGAGATCGCTCTCTAAGTTTTTATATATTTTTAGGTTTCAGATACATATTTTAACGGTTTTTGTGATAATATTTACTATATAAGTGACTTATTAGTGGTTTCTTCATTCACCTCTACCTTTCTTGTGTTGTGACCTGATATTTGTGAGTGTTTCGTATCGAGCAACTTAACCTCTTACCTGTGTTTACATGCCGCGCTGACCAGTTGCAGCTGTGGCGGCCCATCGAAAGCTAAGTAATAATTAATTGTTTGTGTATAGTGGTTTATTTAGGAACTTTAGTAGTCTTCAACCGGTGTACTTTGTGTTTTCTGGTGAAATAATTTCAGAAAAACTTTTTGGGAACTGTTTTCAGTTTCGTTACTGTGTCATTAGACGTTTTATTTTCTTTCTGAGTTAGTCATTTGTTATATTCTCATTTGTTGTTGATTAACACTGTTAATAATAGTAGTTACTTCCCTTGTAGAGAAAGTTTGTGATTATTGTAGTCAGTTTTTTAACATCTTCTTATTGTAGCAGCGGAACTTAAATAAAGTAGTTTTCTTGTCCCAATAACTGTAAAATTTTACCATGAGTGAGAAGTGTGGGCTTTGCCGTAGGTTCGTGAGTGGTGGACTGCGGTGTGAGACTTGTTCGAAGTTTTTCCACTGGGGCAATGTAGTGGGGAAGCCACTGGAACTGTAGGTTATGTAGAAAGAGTAAGTTGATAGAGGAGCAGGAGCGTAAGATCTGTGCCCTTCAGGTGCAGTTGAAAAACGCACAGGAGGAGCTAAATAGGATGAGGAGGGAGAAGGGATTTAGGGAATGGGAGCTGGCTGTTGGCAAGAGATCTGCTAGGAGAAGGACATTTTCAGATAGTACTACTATTGGTGTTTGCAATAGATATGACCAATTGTCAGAGTCTAGTGGAGAGGAATCTCTAGTAGCTGTAGATGTAGGAAGTTTGCAGCAAACCTCAGCAGTTACGGTGGCTAGGACAGTTGCAAAGTCGAAGGGAAAGAAGAAGGTTCTGCGGTTAGGTAGTTCTCATGGCAGAGGTGTAGGCCAGCAGTTGCAGGAAGTTCTGGGAAGTGAGTACGAGGTCACCAGCATTGTGAAGCCTAATGCAGGATTGGTTCAGGTGACTGTTAACATAGGGGGTTGTGTAGGGATTTTACTAAAGAGGATCAGGTAGTGATTTGGGGGGGGGGGAGGGAGGCTGGTAATAGTATTGATAGGGATGGGGAGTATGACATAGATGGTGATCTGGGAAAGATAGCCACTCAGACTGGCAACACGAATGTGCATTTCGTGGAACTGTTTCAGCGTCAGGATCGGCCTTATCTTAATACAGCCGTCAGGCGCGATAACATGAGACTTGGGGTGCGCTGATGACAGAAGGCATGGGTCACATTTCAGTGGTGTCGGTGGAGTCTATCAGCAGGACGGGTTTCACTAGACATGGCCTGCTTCTCAACAGGTATGGGAAGGGGAGGTTGGCAAAGCTTATAGGTGACAGGAAAGGTGGGGGTGGTGCGATCATTCATGGGAAAATTCCTGCTGTAGTGGGTTTCAGAGCTGCCCCTTTTTTAAATTGAAGTCAGCTGATAGGTATTCCTGCTTAAGGGAAGTCTCTCCAACAAAGGAACCTATTTCGACAAAGCTTAGGTATCTGAGTAATGAGGGAATTAGAATATTTCATCAAAATATACAAGGTATTAGAGATAAAGTTAGTGAACTGCTTATAGATGTTGACTCTGAAATTATTGGTGTATCTGAACACATCTTAAATAAGGAGATAATTCAGAGGCTTCCTTTACCAGGATACAGGTTGGCTGGCAGCTTTTCTAGGAGCTCTTTGCAGTTGGGGGAGTAGCCATGTATGTGAAAAACGGCATCCAATTTGAGTCAATTGATGTTTCAAAGTACTGCATTGAAAAGGTGTTTGAATGTTGTACAGGTGTGGTTAAATTTAGTGGAGCTAAACTTCTAACTGTTGTTATTTATAGATCCCCAGACTCCGATTTCACAACATTTTTGCTAAAGCTAGAGGAGGTTCTAGGTTCACTTTATAGGAAACACAAAAATTTTGTTACATGTGGTGACTTCAATATTAATTGTATAGGTGATTATGCAAGGAAAAGGATGCTGGTAGACCTCCTTAATTCATATAATCTTATGCAAACCGTATTCTTTCCCACAAGAGTGTAAGGAAACAGTAGAACAACCATAGACAACATTTTTGTTCATTACTCATTACTAGAAGGGTATTCTGTTAGCAAATAGGTGAATGGCCTTTCAGATCATGATGCACAAATTTTAACTCTAAAAGATTTTTGTGCTGCAACACATGTTAAATATAGTTATCAACTGTTTAGGAAAGCTGATCCAAACCTTATCAAGGAACAAGAGTGGCAAGATGTTTATAGTACTGATACAGTAGACGATAAATATAATGCTTTCCTCAAGACTTTACTCTTGTTCTTTGAAAGTTGCTTTCCGTTAGAACGTTCAAACAGGGTACTAGTACAAACAGGCAGCCTGGGTGGCTGACTAGAGGGATAAGAATATCTTGTAGAACAAAGTGGCAATTATATAAAAACGTTAGAAACAGTCAAAATCTAAATGCAGCAGCCCATTACAAACAGCATTGTAAGGTGGTTAAAAATGTTATTAGGAAGGCGAAAAGTATGCAGTATGTAGATCGAATAGCTAAGTCTCAGGATTAAATTAAAACCATATGGTCAGTCGTAAAGGAAGTGGCTGGTCTGCAGAGACAGGTCGAGGATATAGAATCAGTGCGTAGTGGGAATATCCGTGTTACTGGTAAGTCGCATATACGTACAGTATTTAATAGTCACTTTCTGAACATAGCAGGTGAACTAAATAGAAACCTAGTCCCAACAGGGAATCATATAGCGCTCTTAGAAAAATGTGTTCCAAGACTGTTACCTGAAATGCTCCTCCATGATAATGATAAGAGGGAGATTGAGTTAATAATTAAATCACTAAAGACCAACAACTCTCATGGATATGGCGGGGTATCTAGCAGAATACTCAGGTATTGTTTTATGTATGTTAGCCCAGTACTTAGCCATATCTGTAACTTTTCCTTTAGGAGTGGTCGGTTTCCTGACCGATTGATGTACTCGGTAGTGAAGCCACTTTATAAAAAGAGAGACAGGGATAATGTTAACAATTTTAGACCTATTTCTATGCCTTCGGTGTTTGCTAAAGTTATCGAGAAGGTTGTATATACAAGGTTACTGGATCATTTAAATTCACATAATTTGCTGTCAAATGTACAGTTTGGTTTTAGAAATGGTTTAACAACTGAAAATGCTATATTCTCTTTTATTTGTGAGGTTTTGGACGGATTAAATAAAAGGTTGCGAACGCTAGGTGTTTTCTTTGATTTAACTAAGGCTTTTGACTGTGTTGACCACAAAATATTACTGCAGAAGTTGGACCATTATGGAGTAAGGGGAGTAGCTTACAATTGGTTCGCCTCTTACTTTAAGAACAGAAAGCAGAAGGTAATTCTCCGCAGTATTGAGAGTGGTAGTGATGTTTAGTCCCAATGGGGCCCTGTTAAGTGGGGCATTCCCCAAGGTTCGGTGCTGGGGCCACCGATGTTTCTTATTTATATAAATGATATGCCTTCTAGTATGACAGGTGATTCAAAAATATTTCTGTTTGCTGATAACACCATCATGGTAGTGAAGGATCTTGTGTGTAATATTGAAACAGTATCAAATAATGTAGTTCATGAAATTAGTTCGTGGCTTGTGGAAAATAATTTGATGCTAAATCACAGTAAGACTCAGTTTTTACGGTTTCTAACTCACAATTCAACAAGAACCGATATTTTGATCAGACAGAATGGGCATATTATAAGCGAGACGGAACAGTTCAAGTTCCTAGGCGTTCGGATAGATAGTAAGTTGTTGTGGAAAGCCCATGTTCAGGATCTTGTTCAGAAACTAAGTGCTGCTTTATTTCCCATTACAACAGCATCTGAAATAAGTGACAGTTCAACACGAAAAGTAGTCTACTTCGTATATTTTCATACGCTTATATCGTATGGTATTATTTTTTGGGGTAATTCTTCTGATTCAAAAAGGGTATTTTTGGCTCAAAAACGGACTGTTCGAGCTATATGTGGTGTAAGTTCGAGAACCTGTTGTCGACCCCTATTCAATAGTCTGGGAATTCTGACATTGCCCTCACAGTATATATTTTCTTTAATGTCGTTTGTTGTTCGCAGTATTAGTTTATTCCCAAGAGTTAGCAGCTTTCACTCAGTTAGTACTAGGCAGAAATAAAATCTGCATGTGGAATGCACTTCCGTGACTCTTGTGCAGAAAGGAGTGCAGTATTCTGCTGCATTCATTTTCAATAAGCTACCACAAGAACTCAAAAATCTTAGCAGTAGCCCAAACGCTTTTAAGTCTAAACTGAAGAGTTTCCTCATGGCTTACTTCTTCTATTCTGTCGAGGAGTTCCTGGAAGAGCTGAAAAATTAAGCAAATTCCAGTTTTACATTGTTGATTTTCTTTATTCAAACTCACGACTTGTCGCCTGAATATGATTCTTATATTTCATTTTATCTGTTTATACTATCGTGTTATAATTTCACGTATTGACTCGTTCCATGACCATGGAGACTTCTCCTTAATTTGGTCCCACGGAACAATGAATAAATAAATAAAACAAGAAAGAGAAAATTTACAGTTCACCGTTGATATACCAATAACATCTGAAGTTGCAATGGTTTTCGTAATAACTTTATTTAACTGCACGAGTTGCACACGCCTGTATCACCGTGTAAAAAAGGTACTGTAGTGGATACACTGCAGTCCAACTCTTTACTAAAACTACAACGCGTGAATCATTGCAGGTATAGAGTAAACGTGATGGGCAGCGATGATTGTAGGTAAGTAAATGCAGTCTCCCATGGTTTTGGAAGGGAAAATGTACATCTAAATCTACATCTACATGGATACTCTGCAAATCACATTTAAGTGCCTGGCAGAGGGTTCATCGAACCAGCTTCACAATTCTATATTATTCCAATCTCGTATAGCGCGCGGAAAGAATGAACACCTATATATTTCCGTACGAGCTCTGATTTCCCTTATTTCATCGTGGTGATCGTTCCTCCCAATGTAGGCCGGTGTCAACAAAATATTTTCGCATTCGGAGGAGAAAGTTGGTGATTGGAACTTCGTGAGAAGATTCCGTCCCAACGAGAAACGCCTTTCTTTTAATGATTTCCAGCCAAAACCTGTATCATTTCTGTGACACTCTCTCACGCATTTCGCGATAATACAAAACGTGCTGCCTTTCTTTGAACTTTTTCGATGTACTCCGTCAGTCCTGTTTGGTAAGGATCCCACATCGCACGTCAGTATTCTAAAAGAGGACGGACAAGAGTAGTGTAGGCAGTCTCCTTAATAGGTCTGTTACATTTTCTAAGTGTCCTGCCAATGGAACGCAGTCTTTGGTTAGCCTTCCCCACAATGTTTTCTATGTGTTTCTTCCAAATTAAGTAGTTCGTAATTGTAATACCTACGTATTTAGTTAAGTTTAAGGCTTTTAGATTAGACTGATTTATCGTGTAACCGAAGTTTAAAGAGTTCCTTTTAGCACTCATGTGGATGACCTCACACTTTTCGTTATTTAGGGTCACTGCCCCTTTTCGCACCATTAAGATATTTTTTCTAAATCGTTTTGCAGTTCGTTTTGATATTCTGATGTCCTTATTAGTTGATAAACGACAGCGTCATCTGCAAACAAACGAAGACGGCTGCTCAGATTGTCTCCCAATTCGTTTATATAGATAAGGAACAGCGAAGGGCCTATAACATTACCTTTGGTAACAGCAGCAATCACTTCCGTTTTACTCGATGACTTTCCGTCAATTACTACGAACTGTGACCTCTCTGACAGGAAATCACAAATCTAGTCACATAACTGAGACGATTTTCCATAAGCACGCAATTTCACTACGAGCGGCTTGTGTGGTACAGTGTCAAAAGCCTTCTGGAAATCCAGATATACGGAATCGAACTGAAATCCCTTGTCAAAAGCACTCAACACTACGTGTGAATAAAGAGCTAGTTGTGTTTCACAGGAACGATGTTTTCTAAACCCATGTTGACTGTGTGTCAATAGATCGTTTTCTTCGAGGTTATTCATAGTGTTGAAACACAATGTATGTTCTAAAATCCTGCTGCGTATCGACGTTAACGATATGTGCCTGTAATTTAGTTGATTACTCATACTACCTTTCTTGAATATTGGTGTGACTTGTCCAGCTTTCCAGTCTTTGGGTACGAATCTTTCGTCGAGCGAACGGTTTTGTATGATTGTTAAGTATGGGGCTACTGCCACAGCATACTCCAAAAGGAACCTAATTAGTATACAGTGTGGACCAGAAGACTTGCTTTTATTAAGTGATTTGAGTTGCTTCACTATTCCGAGGATATTTACTTCTACGTTACTCATGATGGCAGCTGTTCTCGATTCGAATTCTGGAATATTTACTTCGTCTTCTTTAGTGAAGACATTTCGAAATGCTGTGTTTAGTAACTCTGCTTTGGAAGCACTGTCTTCGATAGTATCTACATTGCTATCGCGCAGAGAAGCTATTGATTGTTTCTTGCCGCTAACATACTTCACATACGACCAGAATCTCTTTGGATCTAATGCCAGGTTTCGAGACAAAGTTTTGTTATGGAAACTGTTATAGGCATCTCGCATTGAAGTCCGCGCTAAATTTCGAGCTTCTGTAAGAGACCGCCAATCTTGGCGATTTTGCGTAATTTTAATCTCTCCTGTAAACTCAAAAATGGTTCAGATGGCTCTGAGCACTATGGGACTTAACATCTGAGGTCATCAGTCCCCTAGACTTAGAAGCACTTAAACCTAACTAACCTAAGGACATCACACACATCCATGCCCAAGGTAGGATTCGAACCTGCGACCGTAGCGGTCGCGCGGTTCCAGACTGAACCGCCTAATTTCTATCACCTAATGAGAGGTAAACATTGCTATTGCTAATCTCTAATACTAGACTTTATTTCTTGCTAAGTAAATCCTAAATTTTGACGAATTCTCATTTCTCTAAAGAACAAGAGACAGATTCTTGCCGAATCCAACAGACGCGACCCCAGAGTTAAAGAAAGTCTAGGTTGTCCAGTATGTCTCAAAATTTGGAAGGAGAACAAATCTTCCACTTTTCTTACGGAAATGCACATTTCAAGATGTTTAATATCAGGATAGCTTGACTCATAGCCCACTTTCGAAGCAAATGAAAACTATTTGCTAGACGAAATAGTTTTTGATCTATTACAGTATCTTTATTAATCCGACACTGTGTTCTAGGACTTGCTTGCATGTAGTGTGGCGGGGCAGGGTTTGTCATCGTTATTACTCGATCGTACAGTATCTAATTAATTGTCCACTTACCTCAGTACGGCTTCCTTACGACGTCCCTTCACTCTGCAGTAGCAGATACTCACTAGGCCGTGTAAAGCAGCGTTGATGAAAACACGACGTAATACCTACCACACAGAGGCCGCGTAACTGAAGTTGCGAATCAGTTCCTGTTAGTTCATTTTAACAAATTTCGGGTGGTGGGTAAATGCAGTTTACCTGCAGTATGCCTTCGGAAATTTTAGTGAACTGGTTTTTATTCTTAAGGAAGCACATAAATTTGTTATCAAGTCCGAATTTACTATTTTTAACTGCTCTACTATTCCCATCTCACAGTCTGTACAAAATGTTCTCACACGAGAAAAGCGGCCAGAATATATACCAGTCCGACCCGATTAATGTTCAATCTGACAGTTACTGACCCACTACCATAGCGAGTTGAAACTTCGGTCGTATCAGTGGTCTTCAAAGTTAGAAGTGCTCACCCAAGTAGTCCATAAAGCATACGGAATATGCCACGCGGAATTTCACTAAGACCCAAATATCACGCGCTCATAACACATCAATTAATTAATCAAATTGTCCTCACAATGTTCGTAACCTAAACTGCCTAAGTCACGACACTTCCTATCAGCAATGAACTCAACAGTTCATTTTACAAGTTATTTTCTCTGCGACATTTAGCATTATGTTACACGTACGAAGGTTGGCGAGCGACTCCATCGATGCCACCTCACTCTGTGCCTATCCAACTTTCCGCACGCGGAAACAGCTTAATTCTGATTGGCTAATGGTTTGAATGACCAATCCGAATGTTCCTTCTAGATCATTCTCGCGGCGAAACGTGCCTGAGCCAATCACTAATCAGAACATCATTTACGTTATTCCAATTCCAATTTCTAATATAATATTTAACAAAACAAGCCGAAATACAAAATAATCTTTAAATTAATTTAGAAACTTATTCCTCTTCCGACTTCTATTCTGGCTGCTTTCTTACAAAAGCAAGCACACATCGCCATACGTCATCAGCTTCGTGGTTGTACCACAATTTTCCCACGATTCAATTTCTTAAATTTTTACAGAAAATAGTATTACGTTTTTACGTATGTCGCACAAACACTCTCTCATTCATTCCCATTTGTTCACACAACAAAATAATAAGCAGATAATAATTTAGATTGATTTTTAGACTACGAAATTCAGAGTAATTAAACTTTGGAAAACAAAAATTCCATTTAAGTGATTTCATTCACTGAGAACGCAGTTTATGACTTTAGAAAATAATAAAAGGCAAACTGCTGTTGTTCCTAACTGAATTTTGAAACGTAAGTGTCGGTTTTTGGACATTTAACTAATTTTCTCGATCTCCGGAACTATAGGAGATAACAGTCTGAAAATTTTACAGGATCAATAATTAATAATAAAAGATGGTATACCAAGTTTGAGCAACATCGGATTATAATCACTATAGTTTATTTAAATTCATAGGGGGTATGAATTTACCTTCCTACTAGACGTTACCTGAGACCTTTCTCATCGATAGTAGCGTCAGCTGCGCTGTGAATCATAGCGAAGACACAATCCTGCAGCCACCGGGCCATAGAGCTGCAAACTTCACTGCACTGAATGTTATCTCGTAATAACTTGCTATGTTACAGTAGGACCAAAGTTTTGCGTTATGTGGGCAATGTACTCTCATGACTGCATTCCTTTGTGTACATTATTTCTCCATTAAATACAGTTCTGTCGGGGGAACAGTTTAAAGTTCAGCACTATAGCGGTACTATGGCAATTTTTGCTAGTCTGTTAATCTTTCCTTCGCTATCTATTCTCTTGCAAATGGCCAATAATATTAAGACCATCGTCGTAGAAAATTTGCTAGACTTTGCACCCTACTGATCGCCGTTTCGATGGTTATGGTGCTGGAGACAGTACCACCATCGGTCTCTGAAATATGGGAGAACGCGCCACATGATGTGACAACCAGATGGGCGTGCATGGACGGGACGGTTTTGTGACTAATGCTCTGCAGCGGAGTCAGTTGTGACCACAATAATATTTGATAAAAGAGATGTAATGACTTGTTTTCATGATTTGTGCTCTAACCACTAGGATTTATCGATACAGAAATGAACTAAAATGTTTCTAAACACGTAACTGACTGTGCTGCTTCTGAACTGATACAGACATTAACATATTTTCTACACAACAGCCAGAAGTCTAGAACTGAACATTTTAAGAGGAATCATTCCGGCATCTGCCTTAAGCAATTTGTTATCCTACATCCAGACGGGAGAGGATAGCTCCATCTTCTCTTGTCAGCGACGTCTATTTTCAGAAGAGAGCATCGTTAACACGTGTTAAGTCACGAACCGCATTTGCTGTGTATGTTACTGCCACTGCGTCAACTATATTTCTATGTATTGTTCTCCTCTGGTCAGCACTGCTCCATCCTTCTTTGCGAGGAAAAGCTTCCAGGCTGCTAGAGCAACGATGGAGTCGAAGAACCTGGAAAAAGCGCTTGACATTCACGTTTCGGGAACGGTAATAGGGCTGAATCAGATGATTATAAGGTTGCGTCGCTGATATCAACCACTTCTGGAATTATGAAATGCGTTTTACGCTTACGTATTATGAACTTTATAAAGATCTGTAAAATCTGTGGATCTTGTCAACCACATCAAATGCCTCCCTATCCCACACAGTGTTACACTAACTCTGTATAAAGAGTTAGAGAGATTCGCTGCGTGGTCTGCGCTCAGTGCACTCTTAGAGGTACTATGCGTGGGCCTTTTCAAAAGCTATTCCTAGGGGAATAACCTCCCTATCTTAGTATTACGTACTGACTTAAACATGCGGACGGTGAACTGTGTGTGTGGACTAGCACCAACAGACAGCTCAGCACATTCCTGGAACATTTAAACTAACTACACGACACGACATAGTTCAGCATGGAGCTTGGTATAAATTCTTTTACTTCTTGAATGTTAACATAGACGTCACTACAGATACACATTGTTTCAAGTTCTACAGACCTACAGCAACACCCCTGTATTATTTTGCTTGCAGCATCCAATAACACACAAACATGCTGCCCTTAATTCCACAGTAAACTTTCTCATATACGTTGATAACATTGTACACTGGAAACAAAGAAGGAAGATCTTTCCCTGCCTTTAAACACCCTGAGCCAGAATCAGCTTTTGTACTATCCAGTATCTGGGAAAGTCATCCAACAAACTAGCCAAAACCCTCAAATCTTGAAGCTGTAATACATCATTTTATGTAAGGGTTCCCATAGCTCGTATCTCATTCGACAACAAGAACTAAACAGATTCATTAGTAATAGTTGTGTTTAGAATATCACTGGCATTGACTGGAACAAACTGTGTATTGATCAAACACGCAGAGCTACAGCAGCTACACAGACTTAGCATGAACGTATCTGGAGATGACACATGTCAGACTTCACTTACGCTGAACATTTGTTGAAGGAAGGTTATCGATACAAAGTCATCAGGGAACTGCTACATATAACCAAACAAAGGGAAAGAAACTTAACATAACAGAAGTAGTTTTAAAGAAGCATTTGGCGTATGACATGCAATAACAAATGTGTGTTAAAATGTGTGTGAAATCTGATGGGACTTGACTGTTACGGTCATCAGTCCCTAAGCTGACACACTACTTAACCTAAATTATCATAAGGACAAACACACACACCCATGCCCGAGGGAGGACTCGAACCCCCGCCGGGACCAGCCGCACAGTCCACGACTGCAGCGCCCTAGACCGCTCGGCTAATCCCGTGCGGCTGCAATAACACAAATTAGTTAGGCAATTCTAATATCATTATAACCCATGGCGTTGCATTCATCCACCTGATATATTTCAGTTATGTGCATTTTCTTTATGTACTTCGTTTGATACTATTCGTGTCTGATGTATAACTGGAGTAAAGAGTGGTCGGTCTCACATTTTTCAGCTAATGTCAGGGCCAAAGATTCTGTATGTGCAGATAGTATCTTTGTATCTAACGTTTTACTTCCTCTTACCCAGTGGTGTCTCTTGTGAAAGCTAGTCTGAAAAGGTTCGAAATAAACAAATCTTATTAGAAGGAAAACAATAATTGTAATCAAACTTAGAACTAGTTGTTCGGAAAGAAGGTACCTGACAATGTCAGCAGGAGAATCCTAAGAAATACAATTCACCCACAAAAGAGCTAGCTTACACAACAGTCATTCCACCAGTTCTCCTATATTGCTGATCTGGGGCACTTACGACGTACGTCTCATCAAACAGCAGGGGCAGACTCTGCAATTTAAGAGTTTTAAATCTCGGAGAAGTTTCCTGCTAAGGGGCCAAGATCGTACGTTCCTGCAAGAATCCCACAACATATTATTTCCTCCCATATACATCATCAAGTGGCCATTATGTGAAAGTCATAGAAATTGGAGATGGTGACATTTCTTAGCCCTCGCCTTTTTTCTACGAAGAAATTGTAGTTGAATCAGGAAAGGAAGTAATTCGTAGTGGTAACGGAAGTTCTCTACAAACCCAGAAAGATGGAATAAAGAATACATATGCAGACAAAACTATTTTACATTTTCATGTAGCTGTGGACAGAGGAGTCTCTAAATTTCGAATCGCTTTCCAAGCGGAATATCACATACGCTTAGATTTGTTTACCTGCAGTTTTTCTTCGAAACTCCTATAAATAATACTCTTGTGTTGTGATCAACTGGGAAGACACATCACCACAAGTGCAAGAGCCAGTTTCAGGATGCGCCGTTGTAGTACAAAGTGAGGTGATAACAAATTTTAAATAAGGTTGTTCTTAGCCTCACGGGAAAAAGTGTGACCTACATGAAGGTTAAATAGCAGCTCGAGTATGAAAAATCTACGTAAACCTTCGGTAGACGACGGTTCATCAGACTGTCCAACGGGCTAGAATCTTTCATTCAGCAGTGAATTGTGGACAGTTTCGAACTCTAAACTGAGGCCGGTACCGAACTCCCGCCCATGCCCCGGCATAGGCCCTGAACACACTTGGGAACAGCAGAGGGTGCACACCAACATCCAGAAGTTGAGTACCAAAGGAAGACAGAGGCTCTCGACGACTGTGGAGGGACCCGAGGCGGTACGTGAGGCAGCCGCCAGGAAGAGGGGTCCACCCGCAGACGACGGTGCCTGTTGACTCGGCGATGACATTGAAAGGGTGTCTACTTCCATCGGCTCCGGGACCGGCGCCAATGGCGTGGGGCCAACGACAGTCGGACGCAGCAGGGGTTCCTTCGCCCAGGCATCCGTGGAATCTGAAAGCACAAAACCTGTGGTAAGATCACGCAATTCACATGGACGAGTTTATTTCTCGTGGAACCTCAGCAACCCTCGAGGTCCCTGAAACGGTGCCTCGCTCCAGGTTCCTCCGACTGCAATACTATTTGCAAAAGACGAAGTTGTTAGTGTGGTACTATGCCTGTCTGGGAGGAGTGGGCGCCGCCTGCCTTGGTGAGTGCAGCAACTGAAGCGAGGTGCGGTTGTGCCGTCCATGTAACAACTCTGCCTGCGCTGGTTCGTCGCGTGGCTGGGAGTGTTAGGAAGACTAGAATAGCAACAGAGCTTGATCCCATGTGTGGGAGCACAAATTTAGTCCATCTGTTGCTTAAATGTGCGTAGAAAACGTTGAGCATCGACATTGGATCATTGGATTTTGAGTGGAGTGGTGCAATCGTGATGCGCTCGATGCCGGAAGAGGTACAAAACTGTTCAATCTCAGCGGAAACACACTGAGGTCTGTTGTCAGCCACAATCACTTCAGTCAATCCCTGGGGCAACGGATCGACGATAAGGTCTGAATGGTGAAACAAGCCATAGCAGAGTGCATAGGAACCACGAAGAGAAATTTGCTGAAAGCGACAACGACGATGAGCCAACGTGTACTCCTGAAAGGACGTGCAAAATCCAACTGCAAACGTTGCCAGGGCGCTTGAGATTTGGGACACGCGAAGAATTACTGAGGTGGACCTGAGTTATGTTCACCACAGGCTTGGCACTAAGATGTCACCTATTCATTTTGGGCATCCAGACAATGTCAAATGCAATTACTTCATGCCAAGTGTTTTGGGCGAACAATGACACATTGACCTTGGTGTAGCAAACGCAACACGTTACGCTGGAGTGCCTGGGGATCCAAAACAACTGACTGGTCATTATCAGTGTGAACTGCGTGCAGACAGGCCAAATATTGGCGAACCAGGAAACTACGAATTTGTCTAGCTGAATGCGGCCAAACAGTGCGGATGTAGTGCAACAGTACTGCAAACCAGGATCTGCTGCAGTGAGCTGGGCAATATTCCGCAGATTAAGTGGAAAGCTATGCAAACGATCTTTATCTTGTGCATCAGTGTATCGACAAGATGCAGAGTACTTACTGAATGTGGAATATGGGAAAACAGGAAGGCGGGACAGTGTGCCCGTGTTCGGCATGCTTGTGAGTAGAACTGATACAAAATCTCATATTGATAACTCGACAAAAGAAACGCCCACCGTTACAGCTTCAGCGCTGTGCGAATTGGTACTGACTGAGAAGGGCTAAACAAAGGTTGTAGAGGTTTATGGCCAGTTACCTAGTAAAATTTTCTGCCAAAAATATATTGGTGAAACTTAGTGACACCATAGACAATATTGAGAGCCACCTTTCAATTTGTGAATCCTTACATTGAGCTCTCTTCAACAACTTCGAAGAAAAGGTAATCGGCTAGTCAAGAGAACGAAATTTATTCGACAAAACATCACCGATGCCGTAAGAGGATTCAACCACAGCCAGTACAACAGGTTTGGCTGCATCAAAATGAACGACGCATCAATCACCAAGCAAAACATCTTTCAACTTCTGGCAAGCAGACCGACACTCTTGCCACCAAACAAAAGGATCATTCTTTCTGCGCAAGCGATACAAGGGAGCTGCAATTTGAGTGGCGTTATGAAGAAATCGAACGTATTATGTGAGCTTCCCTCGCAGAGACTGCGATTCCCATACAGTGTGTGGGGATGGAAGGTAACGGACAACAATTAAATATGATTACAGTGCGTGATCACTCTGGCTATTAATGACATGTCCTATGTACCCAAGTTCAGTGTGAATAAACACACATTTGTCTCTGTTACGTTTGGGAGCAGCTACAGATAGCATTTCAAACCGGGTGACTGCTAATGTGTTCTTCAAGAGAGCAACCTGAGACGACAATGTCATCTAAATAATTGAAGTAAAAAGCAATTTTAGCGGCCACCTAAAGGGGCTGAAATTTGGCGGATGCGCAACCACTCCCAAACGGCAATGTAAAAAATTTGAAGAGACATAGATGAGTGACAATGACAAAAACTTCTTGTTTATGCTCATCCAGAGGAATTTGCAAGAAAGATCGCACTAATCAGTTTTGGAAAATATGACAGCCACCCAATTTCTGCATAAATCCTCCAGGGTGTGGCAAGGGATAACTGTCAGTGACTGTTTGAGGGTTCACAGTTGTTTTAAAATCGGCGCAAAACTGCAGTCTGCCGGACAGCTTATTTAGAACAGCAGGAGCGGACGCCCACTGACTAGCTGCAATGGGTCCTACAACTCCACTGTCTTGCAAAGCAGTAAGTTAGCGAGCCACTTGGTCTCTAAGAGCATGAGGAACAGGACGAGCGTGGAACAAAACACTGTTGCGATGACGACGAACGAGTCATCGCCCATGTCGACTGGTGGCCAATGCTGAATAGAAACAACAGGTTTGTCAGTAACGTCGATAAGGTGCTGGATTCGTGGTCTGGATATATAATTATAAACAGATAGCTATTAAGGCCTCACTAAGGGCATACGTTACTAAGCGCCTTGTTAGAGGTTGCTTCCTATCAGCTGAAGGGTATGCTACTTTACTACTTGACGTCCCGAACAACAGTGGACGAGAGCTCGCTAGAAACTTGACACAAGCCGCGGTGCGGTGCTAGTGGCAAAGGTCGAGACACGCGGGTCCAACGATACTAATACGTACCGGAGCAGATAACAGCAATCCCTAACAAGTGTGGTATAGAAAGTTGATACCACATTCCTCTCCCGCAAATCTGCGGACGGCCATAGAATATGGTTTACGACCGCCGGATAAAGGGCCCCATGCTGACTTAGTCGAGGAGCTGGGGAGCCTGACTGCAGGCGAGGCATGCCCACCCACACCCTGCCGTTTGGACCGAGGGGAGACAGGAAACGCCTGGAAACCTACTCCAAGGTGCATGTCAACATGAGGTGTCTATGCTTCTACAACTATGGGAGGAACCGAAGGGTCGACCTCCATCGGGACGAGGCACACGACCGGCAACAAGGACTGGAAACCAGGAAGTTCAGACTGTTCTACGGCGGTGGATGGCATTGTACAGTTTTTTCACTGTGCCCTATCACAGTTGAAGAGACATGTTCCATATGGTCATCTGGTCGCCGCAGCGATGCTGGCACTGCGGGCGACTCCAGCGTTAGAGATGGCGTCCACGCTAGCGGGTCATCGCGTGGCAAAGGCAAAGCTACGGGGGCTGGCAGCCAGAGGCGTGGAGAGCACGGAAGAGGTCCCCGCGGGTGCAGTCCCGACGGCGCCGACACTGGAAACATACGGAAAGCGGCAGAGACCCCACGACGAAAGAGGTGCATCTGATTCTGATGCCTGCGCACCTCACCAGACGGACTGGAGATGACAAACATAGCGTGTCCAAGATGACGAAGAATGAGCCCTTTCAACCATTGGCGATTGCCACGGAAATGACGAAAATAGACAATATCATCTGGCCAAAGTTGGTGGGTCTGCCGTGACAAAGACACGCGGTGCGGAGAATGCAGCAAATTCATCAGAGTTCTGTGAGGACGACGATGCAACAGTTCAGCCGGCGAAGAACTGTCGCGTGGTCACGATCGGTGCGAAGATAAAAACAAAAAAAGAGCGTCCTTGTGAGTATGAGAGTCGCGCAATTTACACATTCGCGATTTAAATGACCGAACGAATCTATTAGCGGCTCCTTTCGATTGTGGAGAGAACGGTGCTGAAGTTAAATGCTGAATACAATTTGCTTCACAAAAGGATTAGAACTCTACAGGCACAAACTGAGGTCCATTGTCGGTAACAATGACTTGTGGCAATCCTTCTATGCAAAATACAGAATACAAGGCTTTATTGGTAGCAGACGATGTCGTTGATGACATGCGAACAACAAATGGGAAACCGCTAAAAGAATCATCAAGAATTTCCCATCGTGTGTCCCCTGCGAAATCTAAATATAAGCGGTTCAATGAGAAAGTTGCCTTGGGCCATGAGAAATATTTCTGAGGTGATGCGGGTTGGTTTTCTGCACACACAGAACCAGAACAACAAATCTTGGTTATGTCAGCATCAATACTAAACCTGGTACAGTGACGGCGACCTAACTGTTTTGTCCGTACAATACCCCAATGGCTTTGGTGAAGAAGTCGTAGCACAGCAGACTACAAAGAACGTGGAACGACAACACGAGACTGATGGTCTCTATGCGGAGAAAGATGACACCATGTTGGACAAAAAGTCATTGTCTGTGAACAAGAAATGACGAACAAATGGATCAGCAATCCGATTCTTATACAAAGGCTATTGCGTAGTGACATAACGCATAACAACACTTAATACTGGGTCGTTAGTTGTGGCTATACGGCGAAAGTCAACAGGAAAACTGTCCCCAACATCATCATTTTGCACATCTATGGACATACAAAGCATGTTCGGAAGAGTCGAACAGCGTGTCTCGAGCTATTGGCAGTCAGGATAACGCGTCGGCGTTATCGTGCTAGGCAATAGGCAGAGCACACTGGACTCGCATTCGGGAGGACGACGGTTCAATCCCGCGTCCGGCCATCTTGATTTAGGTTTTCCGTGATTTCCCTAAATCGCTCCAGACAAATTCCGGGATGGTTCCTTTGAAAGGGGACGGCCGACTTCCTTCCCCGTCCTTCCCTAATCCGATGAGACCGATGACCTCACTGTTTGGTCTCTTCCCCCAAACAATCCAATCCAAATCCAATAAGCCGATACAAAGTGTAGCCATACTGCGACAAAAATACTGACCAAAGATTAAACTTTTGAGCCGACGAGGAGGCATGGGTTTTGGCGGGTGAAACAAAGACATCAAAGGCATATGATCGGTGAGAACTGTAAACCTGCGACCATATACGAAGTCATGGAATTTCGTGAAAGGGAGAGCCTTCTTCTCGATCTGCGAGTAGTTACGCTGAGCAGAGGAGAGTAGCTTCGATGCAAATGCGAACGAGCGATCGCGCAATCCAATTTTGAGAGCAAGAACAGCTCCGCTCCCGAAATTGGAAGCGTCAAAAATGAGGACAAGAGGTTTTGTAGGATCGAAGGGCTTAAGACAAGTACTGGATAACAACTCAGATTTTAGCTGGTGATAGGCACGTTCGAATTCAGGCGACCAAATGAACAGAACGTTCTTTCGACATAGTCGATGTGACAGTACCGCAAGAGATGATGCGTGAGGCAAAAACTTGTGATAATAACTGAGCTTTCCTCGGACAGATTCAAATTCTTTAACTGTCTTGGGTACTGGTAGCTCTGATATTGCTCTTAAATGATCCGGACTTGCCGGCCGGGGTGGCCGAGCGGTTCTAGGCGCTACGTTCTGGAACCGCCCGACCACAACAGTCGCAGGTTAGAATCCTGCCTCGGGCATGGATGTGTGTGATGTCCTTAGGTTAGTTAGGTTTAAGTAGTTCTAAATTCTAGGGGACTGATGACCACAGAAGTTAAGTCCCATAGCGTTCAGAGCCCTTTTTTTGATCCGTACTTGGATGGATGCCTTGAGAGTTTATTCAGTGTCCTAAGTAGGATAACTGTTCAGAAAAAAATGTACATTTGTCCTTACTGACTTTAAGTCCATTCTCACGTAACACATCAAATAACTGTCTGAAATTATGCAAATGTTCATGCTGCGTAGAACCAGAAACTATGATGTCATATCGGTAATTACACACCGAAGGGATCGACACACAAAGAGTCTGTAAGTACTGCTGAATTAGTGCCAGTGCAGAGGCATATCCGAACGGAAGCCTCTTAAATTTGTAGAGACCTAAATGGGTATTCACGACGATAATCGCCTGGGATTCTTCATCCACAGGAATTTTAAAGATATGCATCTTGCAAATCTAACTTGGAAAAATATTTCCCTGAACACAATTTGTCAAACAAGTATTCTGGACGTGGCAAAGGAAACGTTACAGCAACAAGTTGAGGATTGCAGTTTCTTTTGCCCGCATCTCGTGGTAGTGCGGTAGCGTTCTCGCTTCCCACGCCCGGGTTCCCGGGTTCGATTCCCGGCGGGGTCAGGGATTTTCTCTGCCTCGTGATGGCTGGGTGTTGTGTGATGTCCTTAGGTTAGTTAGGTTTAAGTAGTTCTAAGTTCTAGGGGACTGATGACCGTAGATGTTAAGTCCCATAGTGCTCAGAGCCATTTGCAGTGGCTTTAAAAAATTCCACGCAGAGCCGCAATTTGCCTTATGGTTTCGTTAAGATAACCAACGGTGAAGCCCATAGTGATGCTGTCACTGGTTCAATGACTCCTTGTTCCTCAAGTTCATGCAGTGTTTTAGGATCTTCGTCTAGAAGCGCGTGAGGCACTGAGCGAGCGTGGAAAAATGTAATCTGTGCAATTTTCCTTCAAATTAATATGTGCAAGAAAATTTCTCGCGCAACCTAAACCTGGCGAAGAAATGTCACCAAACTCTTGACATAGTCTGGACACATTGATTGTGGGAACAGTTTAGTGACGACTAGTACGTAATCGCGGACTGTTAAGGAGATACATCAAATGAATCAAGACCAAAAATATAGACAGATGAGGGTGAACACAGAACATGAAAGGAAACCACTTGAGTTATTCCACGGAATTTCGCTGGCAAACAGCACAGTCCTAAAACCTGGATACTTTTACCACTATAGATAGCTAACGTAACATTTGCGTTACAAGCAATTAGTAAGTTTTACGATTCAATAGTGAAACAGATGCTCCAGTGTCCAACTGAAAAGGAATCGTATGATTCTAAATGTGCAAGTCTACAAAAAGTTTGTTCTGCCGTCGGCGAGAAGTGTCATTCTAAGAAGCAATTTTCACTGGCAAATGTTGACGGGCAGATCATGGGTGGCAAGACTTCCTACGTTTGCGTGCACTAGCATCACAAGCATGATTTTCACTCTAGGGTAATGTCAAAGGTACTGGAGGCGAAATTACAACATGTATTTCCATTGCTTGTGGCTCGTTGTGATAGGAAGTCTTACTTCGGGAACGCGATACTGAGCGTCAGATTTTTGTCTTTTGAGGCACACTGCCTGGACATGTCTCTTCTTGTTGCAAAAATGACACACGGCCTTGCGCCATGGGTAGTTTTTGCGCGAGTGCGTTGAATTACATTGCGGGCATGAGCGCGAAGGAGGCGGCTTCTTCCGGCGCATTACAGGTGTCAGCTTCCTGGAAGTGAATTAGGCAGGCGCTCGCCGAGCCGGTACAGCATGTGTGTGTGGTGCGAGCGCAGCTGGCTTGCTAACCTGACAGACAGCAGGAGGCGATTCAAAACAATTTGCAGCAAAGTCCAAAGTGTATTGTCTGTCCAAAATATCCAGCACTTGTTCTAAGGTGCTGGGTACCAGCCCTTGGCTTCACAAACAGAGGGAGTTCCTGCCAGCATGGTTGAGATACGTCGCCTAGAACTACTTGTGCAAAGTTATGACATATTCGTGGTTACCTGTGAATTATTTTAATTTTAATCATCGGGCGTGCCATCTCTAGAGTTTTTTGTGGTGCTTCTCACTGTACAGTGTCTTTTGATCGTCATTACTTAATATCACCGTTCATATTTAAGTCCGTCTTCCTTGTCCTATAGCTCCTTCTTCTAAGCTGCCTTTCTTTTAAGGTCGTCTTCCTCGTTCTGTCTGTTTTAAATTTCGGCTTTGGCTACAAATTCGACGAATTTATTGTAACCTGACTGGGAGTGATGGAACGTCCCATTCGCTGAACTTTCTCCAGTATATAATTTGAAAAAATAAAAAAAAGGTTTCAATTTGCTTTCATCAGTTACACATTTTGTATATCACTTTATACTATCTTCTGCTTTGGTTACTGATCCTTCTATAAAAAATATATTTTCTTAAGTCTCCCATCCGCTTTTCTCTATTTATATGTACATGAAGATATAGCATTAACGTTATGAAACCGGTAGTACTATTAAAGGATCATAGAACAACTGTTTGCGGGTTATTTCCCAAGAATGTATATGCTAGTGTTTCTACTAAACTACGTGGGACTTGTGTAGCAACTAGCTGTTATACTTACTCGGAACGTGCAAATGAACAGAATGTGAATGAAGTAGGAGATATTATCGGGCTGATAGACCGTAGTCCTTCAACAATCACACGCGCACTCGCAGGACTTGGCAAATGTATCGGCGTTGTACATGCAGAAATATGGCTGACATTACGTATGCACGGTCTCAGTCCTTTTCATTTACAGTGAATCAAACACTTTTGAGAAAGAGATGATGGTAGATGAATAGGATGTTGTCGTATGCCAATTGCAAATCGCCGAGTAATGTCATTAATGCTGTTTACTGTCGAAGCCATTTTCACTCGTGATGGCATCAATAACACTCATACCTCACATTGGTGGTCGGACGAAAACCCGCACGCCTTCGTGGAGACATATTTTCAAGAACACTTCTCTGTGAATATTTGGTGTGATATGATACAGGATAAATTGACTGGGGATGTTAAATTACCTCATCGTCGTACACAGACCAGTTATCTAGGCTTTCTGGAAAACGAGCTTCTGGCATATTTGGAGGAGTTCCATTTGGCTACGAGGGTGGATACGTTTCTCAAGCACGACGGGGTACCTGCTCATTCTAGTCGTCAGATGGCGCGTCATCTAAACCCAATATTCCCTGGACGCTAGGTCGACAAGAGCGGTCGCGTTTCTGGTTCACCATGAACTTGGACCTCATTGCTTATATTTTTGCCCGTGGAGCTGATTCAATGATTAAGTATACAAATAAAGAGTAAACATATGTGACTTATTCATAGTTTGAATTATGAATAGTGCTACTTTCATAAAAGAACAAACGACATCAAAAGAGGTTACATTGTGTTGTCAAGACACTTAAAAAGAGAATTGAAGTCTGAGGTGTGATTAATGAAAATTGACTCTGAACGTAATTATTTGCCTTTGCTAAACATCTTTTGTGAATAATAGTTTGGGTTGCATTCTAACGGCCGCATAACAGTCAGAGCATTGTGACAACAGACCTACTATCGACTTAAACTCATCCAGGCGATAGAAGCGTCACCTGGCCAGGAGTGCCTGCAAGTCAGACGCACCCAGGGTCCACGTAGTGTCAGTAAGCGTGCTGTCCGTACGTAAAATCGGCTGGCTCTGAGCACTATGGGACTTAACATCTATGGTCATCAGTCCCCTAGAACTTATAACTACTTAAACCTAACTAACCTAAGGACATCACACAACACCCAGTCATCACGAAGCAGAGAAAATCCCTGACCCCGCCGGGAGTCGAACCCTGGAACCCGTGCGTGGGAAGCTAGAACGCTACCGCACGACCACGAGCTGCGGACTGTAAAATAGGGATGCCGCGCGATCTTTCTAAGTTTGACCGAGGGCAGATTGTGATGGACTGGAGGCTCGTCACAAAGATTTCGGAAACTGCACAATTCGTTGGGTAATTAGAAGAGTGCTGTAGTGACTGTCTCCAATACGTGGCGAAACCAAGGCGAAACCATGTCCACGCGACGTGGAATTGGGCGACCACCCCTCCGTAGAGTTTGTCGGACGCCATAGCCTGGGCAGAGTGGCAGAATAGGACAGGCGACGAATTGCAGCGGAACCAACATCAGACTTTAGTGCTGGGCAGAGAACGAGTATGTCTGACAACACAGCGCACCGAACACTCCTGACGATGGGCCAACGGCCGATGCATGCACTGTTATGATGGCGACGAACGAATCAACGTCAATGTGAATGACTGGTGGCCAGTGCTAAATAGAAACATACAAATCTCTTCTTTGGATATACAGCAGGTTTGTCAGTGAAGTCGACAAGGAGCTGGCTGCGTGGACTGGCTGTACAACGACTAAAATTATTAGAAGTCGTTGGTAAAAAATGATATATTGTGCTTAACTGATGGTACAGAAGTCTTCGTAGTCAGGGGGAGTATAATTACAAACAGAGAGCTATAGAGGCATCACATAGGCCATACCTTCACTAAGCGCCTTCTTAGAGGTTGCTTCCTATCAGCTGAGGGCTATGCTACTTTTCTAGTTGACGTCCCTAGCAAGAGTGCCCGAGTGCACGCTAAAGACTTGTTGCAAGCCGCGGAGCAGCGCAAGCGGCTCTACTCTGGACTAGCGGGTCCGGCGATACTAATACGGACCGCGATCGATAATTGCAACCCCAAACAAGTGTGGTATAGAACGTTGATACCACATTCTTCACCCGCAGATCTGCGAACGGCACTTGAATATGGCTTAGGAACGCCATGTGGAGGACCCCATGCTGACGTAGTTCAGGAGGTGGGGAGCCTGACTGCAGGCAAGGCATGATCACCCGCACCCTGCCATTCGGACCGAGGGGAGACAGGATACGCCTGGAAACCTACTCCAGGGTGCACGTCAACATGAGATGTCTGCGATTCTACAACTATGGGACGAACCGAAGGGGCGAACTCCATCGGTCGGGGCACACGACCGGCAACAAGGACTGGAAACTCAGGTGCAGACTGTTCTACGGCGGGGGAAGGCGTCGTTACGGGAATTGCACTGTGCACTACCACAGTAGAAGGCACCTGGTCCATAAGGTCATCCGGTCGCCACAGCGATGCTGGCACTGCGGGCGACTCCAGCGCGAGACTTGGCGTCCGCGCTGGCGCGTCATCGCGTGGCAAAGGCAACCTACTGGCGCTGGCAGTCAGGGCCGAGGAGAGCACGGAAGAGGTCCCCGCGGGTGCAGCCCCGTCGGCGCCGACATTGGAGACATACGGCAAGTTGCAGAGGCCCCACGACGAAAGAGGCGCATCTGATATGATGCCTGTGCACCTCACCAGACGGGCTGGAAATGACAAACATAGCGCGGCCAAGATAGCGAAGAATGAGCCCTTTCAACCATCGGCTATTGCCGTGGAAATTACAAAAATAGACAATATCATCTGGCCAAAGTTTGTGGGTCTGCCGCGGCAAAGAAACGTGGTGCGGAGGATGAAACAAATTCATCGGAGTTCTGTGAGGACGACCACCGTAGCACACTTGCGTGGCTGCGATCGATACGAAGATAAAAAAACAAAAACAAAAGAGCGTCGCCGGCAGCTGTGGCCGAGCGGTTCTAGGCACTTCAGTCTGGAATCGTGCTGCTGCTACGGTCGCAGGTTCGAATCCTGCCTCTGGCATGGATGTATGTGATGTCCTTAGGTTAGATAGGTTGAAGTAGTTCTACGTCTAGGGGACTGATGACCTCAGATGTTAAGTTCCATAGTGTTTAGAGCCATTTTATCCATTTTTGAAAAGAACGTACTCGTGAGAATGAGAGGCGCGCAATTTAGACATTTGCGATTTCAACGTCCGAACGAATCTTTTAGTGGCTCCGTTCAACGGAGGAGCGAACGGTGCTGAAATTAAATGAAGAATACCATTAGATTCACAAAAGGTTGCTTACTCTGCAGACATAAATTGACGTCCACTCTCGGTGACAATGACTTGTGGCAATCATTCTATGCAAAATACAGAAGACAAGGCTTTGATGGCAGGAGACGATGTAGACAAGAAGTAGCCAATGTGCGTCAAAAAGGACCAGCGAAATCTAAATGTAAACGATTCCATGGCAAAGTCACCTTAGGCCACGAGAAAGCGTTCTGCGGTGGTGCGGATTGGTTTTCTGCACACACAGATCAAGAAGAACAAAAAATGGTGATGTCAGCATCAATTCAAAACCAGGTACAGTGACGGCGAGCTAACTGTTTTGTCCGTACAATACCCCAATGACCTTGGTGAAGAAGTCGTAGCACAGCTGACTGCAAAGAACGTGGAACAACAACACGGGACTGATCATTCTCTGTGCGGATCAAGATAACACGACGTTGCACAAAAAGTCGTTGACTGTGCACAAAAAACCGACGAACCAATGGATCGCCAATCCGATCCTTAGACAAACGCCACTGCTTAGTGACATAACGCAAAACAACACTTGATACTGGGTCGTTAGCTGTTGCCGTGGCTATTCGACGAAAGTCAACAGGAAAACTATCCACAACATCATCATTTTGCATATCTATGGACATACAAGCATGTTCGGAAGAGTCGAACAGCGTGTTTCCAGCTATTGGCAATCGGGATAACTCGTCGGCGTTATTGTGCTGGGCAATAAGCGGATACAACATGTCGTAACGGTACTGCGACAAAAATAGTGACCAACGAATAAATTCTTGAGCCGTACACGGGGGCACGGGCCTTAACGAGTGAAACAGAGACGCCAAAGTCTTACGGTAAATAACAGTTCAGAACAAAAATTACAGTTGTCCGTAACGAGTCTAAGTTCATTCTCAGGTAGAACTTCAAATAACTGCCTCAAATTAAGCAAATGTGCATGCTGCGTAGAACCAGAAGCTACGATGTCATATCGGTAATTACACACATAAGGAATCGACGCTCAAAGAGTCTGCAAGTACTGCTGAAATTGTGCCAGGGCAGAGTCACACCCGAACGGAAGTCTCTTAAATTTGTAGAAACCTAAATGGGTATTCACGACGAGAATCTTCTGGGATTCTTTATCCACAGGAATTTTAAGATTTAAATCTAGCCAATCTAACTTACAAAAAATGTTTGCAAGGACACAATTTTTCAAACAAACCTTCTGGACGTGGCAAAGCAATTGTTGGATCAACAAGTTGAGGATTGACAGTGGCTTTAAAACGCACGCACAGTCGCAGTTTACCTTATGGTTCCGTTAAGATAAACAACGGTGAAGCCCATAGTGATGCTGTCACTGGTTCAATGATTCGTTTATCCTCAAGTGATGTAACGTTTTAGCAACTTCGTCGCGAAGCGTGTGAGGCACTGTGCGAGCCAGGAAAAATTTATGCTGTGCATTGTCCTGCAATTCAATATGAAACTGAAAAGTTTTTGCACAACCTAAACCTGGCGAAAATATGTCAGCAAACTATTGGTATACACTCCTGGAAATGGAAAAAAGAACACATTGACACCGGTGTGTCAGACCCACCATACTTGCTCCAGACACTGCGAGAGGGCTGTACAAGCAATGATCACACGCACGGCACAGCGGACACACCAGGAACCGCGGTGTTGGCCGTCGAATGGCGCTAGCTGCGCAGCATTTGTGCACCGCCGCCGTCAGTGTCAGCCAGTTTGCCGTGGCATACGGAGCTCCATCGCAGTCTTTAACACTGGTAGCATGCCGCGACAGCGTGGACGTGAACCGTATGTGCAGTTGACGGACTTTGTGCGAGGGCGTATATTGGGCATGCGGGAGGCCGGGTGGACGTACCGCCGAATTGCTCAACACGTGGGGCGTGAGGTCTCCACAGTACATCGATGTTGTCACCAGTGGTCGGCGGAAGGTGCACGTGCCCGTCGACCTGGGACCGGACCGCAGCGACGCACGGATGCATGCCAAGACCATAGGATCCTACGCAGTGCCGTAGGGGACCGCACCGCCACTTCCCAGCAAATTAGGGACACTGTTGCTCCTGGGGTATCGGCGAGGACCATTCGCAACCGTCTCCATGAACCTGGGCTACGGTCCCGCACACCGTTAGGCCGTCTTCCGCTCACGCCCCAACATCGTGCAGCCCGCCTCCAGTGGTGTCGCGACAGGCGTGAATGGAGGGACGAATGGAGACGTGTCGTCTTCAGCGATGAGAGTCGCTTCTGCCTTGGTGCCAATGATGGTCGTATGCGTGTTTGGCGCCGTGCAGGTGAGCGCCACAATCAGGACTGCATACGACCGAGGCACACAGGGCCAACACCCGGCATCATGGTGTGGGGAGCGATCTCCTACACTGGCCGTACACCACTGGTGATCGTCGAGGGGACACTGAATAGTGCACGGTACATCCAAACCGTCATCGAACCCATCGTTCTACCATTCCTAGACCGGCAAGGGAACTTGCTGTTCCAACAGGACAATGCACGTCCGCATGTATCCCGTGCCACCCAACGTGCTCTAGAAGGTGTAAGTCAACTACCCTGGCCAGCAAGATCTCCGGATCTGTCCCCCATTGAGCATGTTTGGGACTGGATGAAGCGTCGTCTCACGCGGTCTGCACGTCCAGCACGAACGCTGGTCCAACTGAGGCGCCAGGTGGAAATGGCATGGCAAGCCGTTCCACAGGACTACATCCAGCATCTCTACGATCGTCTCCATGGGAGAATAGCAGCCTGCATTGCTGCGAAAGGTGGATATACACTGTACTAGTGCCGACATTGTGCATGCTCTGTTACCTGTGTCTATGTGCCTGTGGTTCTGTCAGTGTGATCATGTGATGTATCTGACCCCAGGAATGTGTCAATAAAGTTTCCCCTTCCTGGGACAATGAATTCACGGTGTTCTTATTTCAATTTCCAGGAGTGTAGTTCTGAAACATTGTTGTTGGGAACACTTTTAGTGAGGACTAGTACGTCATCGCGCACAGTTAAGGAGAATATACATCAAATAAATGAAGACCAAAAATATTTACAGATGAGGGTGAACACAGTACATGAAAAGAAACTACCTTAGTTATTCCACGGAATGTCACTGGCAAACTACACAGTCCTAATACTTGGATAAATTGACCACTGTAGGTGGCTTACGTAACATTTGCGTTACGCAATGGAGGAGAACCAAGCAATTCGTAAGTTTTACGATTCATTGGTGAAACAGATGCTCCAGTGTCCCACTGAAAAGGGATAAAGGAATCGTACGATTCTGACTGTTCAAGTCGACAAGAAGTTTGTTCCTCCATCGGCGATAAATGGCAGTCTGAGAAGCCATGTTCAATGGCAGATGTGGACGGGAAGACCGGGCGTGGCGGGACATCAGTGGTCGGCGTGCACTAGCCTTAGAAGCAAAATTGTCACAATCGGGCAAAGGCACAGGTACTGGAGGCGAAATTACAACATTTACACTGCTTGTGGCTCGTTGTGATGGAAAGTCTTACATCGGGAACCGTTCCGGCGGAAGCTACTTTGTCCGGAAACGTGATACTGAGTGTCAGATTTTTGTCGTTTGAGGTACGCTGCCTGGACACGTCCCTTCTAGTTGAAAATATACACACGGCCTTGAGCGATGGGCCATTCTGCCGCGAGTGCTTTGAATTATGTTGCGGGCCCGAGCTTAAAGCAGGCGGCTGCTGCCGGTGCATAACAGGTATCAGTTTCCTGGAAGTGAATTGGGCAGGCACGCGCCGAGCAGGTACAGCATCATGTGTGTGTGATGCATGCGCAGCTGGCATTTTAACCTGACAGACAGTGGGAGTCGACTCGAAAGAATATGCAACAAAGCCCAAAGTGTCCTGTCTGTCCAAAATGTCCAACACTTATTCTAAAGTTGGGTTGGATAATTTAAGAGCCGGCCGCGGTGGTCTCGCGGTTCTAGACGCGCAGTCCGGAACCGTGCGACTGCTACGATCGCAGGTTCGAATTCTGCCTCGGGCATGGATGTGTGTGATGTCCTTAGGTTAGTTAGGTTTAAGTAGTTCTAAGTTCTAGGGGACTGATGACCACAGCAGTTGAGTCCCATAGTGCTCAGAGCCATTTGAACCATTTTTGATAATTTAAGAATTCGCTCTCTAATGAGTGTGTCTGACACTTTTTGCTCAACAGCGTCCTGTGCCATTATGTCAGAATATGATATTCCACAAGAACATGAAAATTCACAGTTGCGAGAGAGGCCTTGCTATATGGCTACCCACTCAAGGTAATTCTGCTGAGATGCACGTTTTGTGCGGAAAAATTTGTATCGCAAAGCAACAACAATCACACAACAGTCACACTTTCCTTGTAATAATCAGTTAATGCCCGAACAAGATCTTCGTAACTGTGCTGATCTGGAGAACTTCTCGGGAAGAGTTTGAGAAGTATTCTGTACGATGCCACTCCTACACAAGATAAAGGTGCACGCAGCTTTGTTGTACCTTGGATGTCAAATGCAGCAAGGTGGTGTGAAAACTGCGCGTTGCACTCCTGCCAGCTTTCCACGCTGGAATCGAACCCTCGAAACGGTGGGGCTGTGGCCCGCTGTACGTTCGGCTCCTGTGCAGCCGCTACGTGTGGCACAGCTTGTTGTTGTCCCTGGAAGAGCTGTCCCAAGGCTTGCAGTAGCGAGTTGGACTGGTGATTCTTTAATCGTAACAGGTCTGCCACTACATTTTGTTACTCCGGATTTGCCATCACAAATAAATCAAATAATCACAAATGGGTGAAGGAGAAAATGTTTTTCACTCTTCAGTCACACAATGCGGAGAGGATTGGTGGCGCAGCCGGGTATATAGTCTGTAAACACACATAAATAGAGATAGTGTAAACACAAACGAAAGAAATGTCTCGTCTCCGATGTATTATTGAATCAGCTCTTTTGCCGCTGCTCTGCTTTCCAAATAATCTGCGTCGCCGCTTCCAAAGAACGACGAAAGGAACGAACAAGACATATACAGTGTAAGTCGTCGACACTGTTAAATAACGACGAAGTACTTTTACCCTCGTTGCCAATTGTTGCAGTGATGACGAACGAATCGTCGCCAATGTGAATGAGCGATTTCCAATGCTAAATAACAACAAACAAATTTCTTCTTTGCATATACAGCAGGTTTGTCAATAAAGTCGATAAGGAGCTGGCTGCATGGTCTGGGTCTACAACGACTAAAATAATTAGAAGTCGCTGGTAAAAAATAATATTGCACTAAACTGGTGGTACAGGCGTCTTCATTGTCTAGAATAATATAATTACAAATAGAGAGCTATAGAGGAATCACATAGGCCATACTTTCACTAAGAAGCTTCTTGGAAGTTGCTTCCTATCAGCTGAAGGCTATACTACTTTCCTACTTGACGTCCCTAGCAGGAGTGCACGAGCGCACGGTAGAGACTTGTTGCAAGACGCAGAGTGGCGCTAGCAGCGCTAGTCTCGACTCGCGGGTCCAGCGATACTAGTACGGACCGCGGTCGATAACTGCAGCCCCCAACAAGTGTGGTATCGAACGTTGATACCACATGTACCAATGTTAACACCACATCGCCAACTACGACAGAAATTGGCACGTAACCACCGGCGCAGGTCGTTGACGTAGTGGCAGAGCGTTGCATGGTATGATGAATCCCCGATATCTTCTTCAGCATGGCAGGGCGGGAATCCGTCGTCTTTCAGGGGAACAGCAGCTCGACAGCTGTGCAGCAGGACGGAAACTAACTGGCAGCTTCTCGATTATGCTCTGGGGAAAAATTCACGTGGTCACCCACAGGTCCAGTGGAGCTTGTACAAGGCACCATGACGGTCAAGGGGTACCGTACGTTGGTTGCAGACCACTTACACCCTTTCGTGACGATCATGTTTTCCGACGGTAGTGGCATTTTTCAACAAGATAAAGCGCCATGTCACAAATCCAGGAGCGTGAGATGGAATGGTTCGAGGAACACAATGGCGAGTTCCAATTGATTTGCTGACCGCTCCCAGGTATGTCTAGATCTGAACCCGAAGGAACTCATCTGAGACGTGACTTAACGTGGCGTCGGAGTTCATCACTCCCTCCCAGAAATTTACTGGAATTTGGTGGCTTGTGTGTGCAGATGTGGTGCAAACTCTCCCTCCCCCTCCCCTCCTCCCCATTGATTTACCAAGGCCTCATTGCTTCCAAGCCACGACGCGTCGCCGCTGTTATCCGCGCCAAAGATGAACATACCAGCTATTAGGTAGGTGGTTAAAATCAATGTATCTGATCAGTGAATCTGTAACTGATAGATATTGGATACACGTTACATGAAATGTTAAATTCGAATCACTTTATGCAGCCACCTCCTAAGGTACACTGCCTGACAAAGAAAGGAAGCACGTACATGAAATGGAAGATAACAATATGACGTACACGCTATCGACGGGCTCATAAATGATTAAAGTTGCAATTGTCTGTGGCAGGTGGAGCAGCCACCAGAGCATATTAGTAAGGTTCGCGTTTAGTGTTGTTACCAGGCGCAGAAGATCATATAGAGGGCATGAATATCGTCTTATGTTGAGAGATAACTGCGAAGGACAAAGAAAGGCCTCGAACTCTTGTGAGACAGTGTTATCAGCACCTTACAGAGTAGGAAAGTGGCCTGACTGTGGGTCTCCATTTCACTCGCTGGTCGAATCTTTCAATGTCCAGTTTTGTCGGGCATTGGGATGTAACAGTGGACTGAAATTGGACTCCATGGATAGGTCAGGACATGTTCACTCGTCGTCAAGATTCCAGTCCACCACGTCTCACCATCACAAGGAAGGAGCCGCATTGTGCGCCGAGCACATCGTAGCTCCATCACATCAGCGCCTGCAATCCGCGAACATTCTGTTTCACCCTGCACTATTGGTTGTGGACTAGAAGCAGCCGAACTACGGAATAACTATCCCATACATAGACTACCCATTAATACTAAAACACAAACGACTGTGTTTGGACTGGTGCCGTGGCCGGGAAATATCGACTGCTAATTAATGGCATTGCAATGTGTTCTGCGATGAATTGGGTTCTGCACTACCCCAGCTGATCATCATCAGCGAGCTGTTACATAGTTTAATTCTTAATTTCTTTGCGTGTTTTTGGTATTTGCATTGTTTAATTCATAAATTTCGGGCGTATTATAGTATTTCAGACTTGTAGCATCGCGTTTTTAGTACCTGAATAGTGTAAAATCGCGTAGTATCCTTCCGCCGCCGAGCAGTGTGTCAGCAGTGCGCAAGTAGCAGCATTACTGAAATTAATAGGCAATCTTGTATTTTAATAACCGTTTAAATTTTGTGTCGAATTGTTTGTGCTCTCTGTAGATTAGTTCAGACGTTCTTTGCACAACAGTTATTAGCATGGATAGGGACTGCAACTGCTGTGTTCGGATGCAGGGTGAGTTGGCATCCCTTCGCTCCCAGCTTCAGGCAGTGTTGGCTTCGGTCACACAGCTTGAGGCTGTTGCCAATGGGCATCACTGTGGGGGTCCGGATGGGGGTTTGTCGGGGACGGCCAGTTCGTCCCACGCATCCCCCGATCGGACTACGACTGTGGCTGCCCAGGATACTGCCCACATTGAGGCTGATCCCTCACCTGTGGTAGAGTGGGAGGTCGTCTCAAGGTGTGGCAGGGGGCGAAAGACATTCTGGTGGGCTGAACGGAAGGCCTCTCCAGTTTGTCTGACGAACCGGTTTC
This sequence comes from Schistocerca piceifrons, assembly GCF_021461385.2. NCBI lineage: Eukaryota > Metazoa > Arthropoda > Insecta > Orthoptera > Acrididae > Schistocerca > Schistocerca piceifrons. The sequence continues at coordinate 558,848,996 of NC_060149.1, forward strand.
GGGCTCAGTCTCAGGCTGATACTGATCTTCGGCCGGACACGGCTGCTTGTCCTGTTTCAGAGGTTGCCCCTCAGTCTGCAAGATCCGGGCGGTCGCATAGGGTGGGCTTACGGGTAGTTTGGAGCTCCAAAGTCAGGCGCGTAATGGGGCCCCTTAGGGATATGGCAGCAAGAGGGGAAGAAACCAAATGTGCACTCCGTGTGCATACTGGGGGGAGTCATTCCATATGTGGAAAGGGTCCTTCCGGATGCCATGAAGGGTATAGGGTGCACCCATCTGCAGGTGATCGCTCATGTCGGCACCAATGATGTGTGTCGCTATGCATCGGAGGAAATCCTCTCTGGCTTCCGGCGGCTATCTGATTTGGTGAAGACTGCCAGTCTCGCTAGCGGGATGAAAGCAGAGCTCACCATCTGCAGCATCGTCGACAGGACTGACTGTGGACCTTTGGTACAGAGCGGAGTGGAGGGTCTGAATCAGAGGCTGAGACGGTTCTGCGACCGTGTGGGCTGCAGATTCCTCGACTTGCGTCATAGGGTGATGGGGTTTCGGGTCCTGCTGGATAGGTCAGGAGTCCACTATACGCAGCAAGCGGCTACACGGGTAGCAGGGGTTGTGTGGCGTGGACTGGGCGGTTTCTTAGGTTAGATGGCCTCGGGCAGGTACAAAAAGGGCAGCAGCCTCAAAGGGTGTGGGGCAAAGTCAGGACATGCGGGGGCGAAGCAGCAATCGGTATTGTAACTGTAAATTGTCGAAGCTGCATTGGTGAAGTACCGGAACTTCAAGCGCTGATAGAAAGCACTGAAGCTGAAATCGTTACAGGTGCAGAAAGCTGGCTGAAGCCAGATATAAATTCTGCCGAAATTTTTACAATGGCACAGACGGTGTTTACAAAGGATATACAACCGGTGGTGGCGTGTTAGTCGCTGTTAGTAGTAGTTTATCCTGTAGTGAAGTAGAAGTGGATAGTTCCTGTGAATTATCATGGGTGGAGGTTACACTCAACAACCGAGCTAGGTTAATAATTGGCTCCTTTTGCCGACCTTCCGACTCAGCAGCATTAGTCGCAGAACAACTGAGAGAAAATTTGGAATACATTTCACATAAATTTTCTCAGCATGTTATAGTCTTAAGTGGAGATTTCAATTTACCAAATATAGACTGGGACACTCAGATGTTTAGGACGGGTGGTAAGGACAGAGCATCGAGTGACATTATACTGAGTGCACTATCCGAAAATTATCTCGAGCAATTAGACAGAGAACCGACTCGTGGAGATAACTTCTTGGACCTACTAATAACAAACTGACCCGAACTTTTCGACTCTGTAAGTGCAGAACAGGGAATCAGTGATCATAAGGCCGTAGCAGCATCCCTGAATATGGAAGTTAATAGGAATATAAAAAAAGGGAGGAAGGTTTATCTGTTTAGCAAGAGTAACAGAAGGCAGATTTCAGACTACCTAACAGATCAAAACGAAAATTTCTGTTCCGACACTGACAATGTTGAGTGTTTATGGAAAAAGTTCAAGGCAATCGTAAAATGAGTTTTAGACAGGTACGTGCTGAGTAAAACTGAGGGACGGGAAAAACCCACCGTGGTTCAACAACAACGTTAGGAAACTACTGCGAAGGCAAAGATAGCTTCACTCCAAGTGTAAACACAGCCAAAACCTCTCAGACAAACAGAAGCTAAACGATGTCAAAGTTAGCACAAGGAGGGCTATGCGTGAAGCGTTCAGTGAAGTCGAAAGTAAAATTCTATGTACTGACTTGACAGAAAATCCTAGGAAGTTCTGGTCTTACGTTAAATCAGTAAGTGGCTCGAAACAGCATATCCAGACACTCCGGGATGATGAGGGCATTGAAACAGAGGATGACACTCGTAAAGCTGAAATACTTAACACCTTTTTCCAAAGCTGTTTCACAGAGGAAGACCGCACTGCAGTTCCTTCTCTAAATCCTCGCACAAACGAAAAAATGGCTGACATCGAAATAAGTGTCCAAGGAATAGAAAAGCAACTGGAATCACTCAACGGAGGAAAGTCCACTGGACCTGACGGGATACCAAAATGGTTCAAATGGCTCTGAGCACTATGGGACTTAACATCTGTGGTCATCAGTCCCCTAGAACTTAGAACAACTTAAACCTAGCTAACCTAAGGACATCACACACATCCATGCCCGAGGCAGGATTCGAACCTGCGACCGTAGCAGTCCCGTGGTTCCGGACTGAGCGCCTACAACCACGAGACCACCGCGGCCGGCACGGGATACCAATTCGATTCTACACAGAGTACGCGAAAGAACTTGCCCCCCTTCTAACAGCCGTGTACCGCAAGTCTCTAGAGGAACGGAAGGTTCCAAATGATTGGAAAAGAGCACAGGTAGTCCCAGTCTTCAAGAAGGGTCGTCGAGCAGATGCGCAAAACTATAGACCTATATCTGACGTCGATCTGTTGTAGAGTTTTAGAACATGTTTTTTGCTCGCATATCATGTCGTTTTTGGAATCCCAGAATCTACTCTGTAGGAATCGACATGGATTCCGGAAACAGCGATCGTGTGAGACCCAACTCGCTTTATTTGTTTTTGAGACGCCGAAAATATTAGATAAAGGCTCCCAGGTAGATTCTATTTTCCTTGACTTCCGGAAGGCGTTCGATACAGTTTCGCGCTGTCGCCTGATAAACAAAGTAAGAGTCTACGGAATATCAGACCAGCTGTGTGGCTGGATTGAAGAGTTTTTAGCAAACAGAACACAGCATGTTGTTATCAATGGAGAGACGTCTTCAGACGTTAAAGTAACCTCTGGCGTGCCACAGGGGAGTGTTATGGGACCACTGCTTTTCACAATATATATAAATGACCTAGTAGATAGCGTCGGAAGTTCCATGCGGTTTTTCGCGGATGATGCTGTAGTATAGAGAGAAGTTGCAGCATTAGAAAATTGTAGCGAAATGCAGGAAGATCTGCAGCGGATAGGCACTTGGTGCAGGGAGCGGCAACTGACCCTTAACATAGACAAATGTAATGTATTGCGAATACATAGAAAGAAGGATCCATTATTGTATGATTATATGATAGCGGAACAAACACTGGTAGCAGGTACTTCTGTAAAATATCTGGGAGTATGCGTACGGAACGATCTGAAGTGGAATGATCATATTAAATTCATTGTTGGTAAGGTGGGTACCAGTTTGAGATTCATTGGGAGAGTCCTCAGAAAATGTAGTCCATCAACAAAGGAGGTGGCTTACAAAACACTCGTCCGACCTATACTTGAGTATTGCTCATTAGTGTGGGATCCGAACCAGGGCGGTTTGACAGAGGAGATAGAGAAGATCCAAAGAAGAGCGGCTCGATTCGTCACAGGGTTATTTGGTAAGCGTGATAGCGTTACGGAGATGTTTAGCAAACTCGAGTGGCAGACTCTGCAAGAGAGGCGCTCTGCATCGCGGTGTAGCTTGCTCGACAGGTTTCGAGAGGGTGCGTTTCTGGATGAGGTATCGAATATATTGCTTCACCCTACTTATACCTCCCGAGGAGATCACGAATGTAAAATTAGAGAAATTCGAGCACGCTCGGAGGCTTTCAGACAGTCGTTCTTCCCGCGAACCATACGCGACTGGAACAGAAAAGGGAGGTAATGACAGTGGCACGTAAAGTGCCCTCCGCCACACACCGTTGGGTGGCTTGCGGAGTATAAATGTAGATGTAGATGTAGATGTAGAGAATTACGGGAGCTCGAGGTGAGGTTCCTTTCTTCCACTGTTTTGGAGCGGCACAGAGGCATTACTTCTGCCGTCATGGAGCCATTGAGTATGATGCAGGGATGGTTTTGTGTTACCTGTTATTGTCTTCGTACTTTTGTGCTCTATGCGTATGTGTCTTATTTTAGTACCTATATCTGTACTTTTCTTCCCATACGTACTTAATTTATGAGAACCATGGAAATTTAACAGATTGAAATTCACAACATAGTATTTAACTTGAGATTCATACTTAGAGCCAAGAATGACTGGTAAAAGATATATTCCTATTCAAAACATCATTTGGTTCACTTTTGTTAATTGTTTAATTACCAAGTTGTTTATGATTATATTAATAAAACAGAAACAGCCCTACTTCAGAAATTGTCTGAAAAGACATTTTCACGTTGAAAGATTGTAACCACAAAAATGAATAATAAATGCATCTCTACCAAATTCACCATCAACACAGTCGTGACCTTGTTACATATATTGGTATGGAGGATCTCTTTACCCACTGAACCGTCGCTTACTTTGCGTCTTCTCAAGTATTAAATTTATATATTTTTAACGTATGCATTAACAAACCTTATTCCTACCACTACCTGTGTAAGATAATTCACACATCGTAACAATTACCTTAAATATTTATACCACTAGTAGTGCTGCCCTACAACTATTAGCACAAATGTTTGTGTCGAAGTTACGCAAGCATAACTGTTGCTGTATTTTACCAGTTTTAGGCGTAGTTGTTTCCACTGTGATGGAAGAAATGACGGATGCTTGTGGTTGAATGTTCAGTGATTACAGATGCAGCACGTCTGTAAAGACGACGACGACGAGGAAGAAAATCTGTTTCAGGCTTTTCTATGAAATCTTCCTTCAGTGTTCAACAGTAGTTTAACTAATCTTGGTATAGTACAAATCAGAATAATGTGACAGCAATTTTCATTCTGCTGCTCTGGATCGCGAAAATAGTGCTTCACATCTCCCCGTCTCCTCCAGCAGTTCCAGTCAAACGTCATCAAAAGACGTTCGGAAATACTAGGGCTTATAAAGCTAGATGACTTTTATCTAGATGACGTGAAAAAGAACTTTAGCAGAACAAACACCATTGTTTAGCAGTTATCGATGCATGAGACAGCTGCTCTTATTGGTTTTTATTATAATATTTTCTGTTAGAGCACGGGAATTTACGTATTTTAAGCTTTAAAATTCCATCCACAATGAGAGCAGAAGAGTGAATGCACAAGTTCGGATGCGACCGGATAGGTGAGGAGATAGTTCGTATCCATTCGAAAGGACTCATGCCAGCATCTTCCTCGAGTAGTTTACGGAAACAATTGAACATCTGCATCTACATGGATACTCGGCAAATCACATTTAAGTGCCTGGCAGAGGGTTCATCGAACCACCTTCACAATTCTCTATTATTCCAATCTCGTATAGCGAGCGGAAAGAATATATTTCCGTACGAGCTCTGATTCCCCTTCTTTTATCGTGGTGATCGTTCCTCCCTACGTAGATCGGAGTCAACAAAATATTTTCACATTCGTAGGAGAAAGTTGGTGATAGGAATTCCGTAAGAAGATTCCGTCGCAACGAAAAACGCCTTTCTTTTGACGATGTCCAGCCCAAATCCTGTATCATTTCTGTGACGCTCTGTACCATATTTCGCGACAATACAAAACGTGCTGCCTTTCTTTGAACTTTTTCGATGTACTCCGTCAGTCCTGTTTGGTAAGGATCCAATATCGCGCAGCAGTATTCTAATAGAGGACGGACAAGCGTAGTGTAGGCAGTCTCCTTAGTAGGTCTGTTACATTTTGTAAGAGTCCTGCCAATAAAACGCAGTCTTTGGTTAGCCTTCCCCACAAGATTTCCTATGTGTTCCTTACAATCTAAGTTGTTCGTAATTGTATTACCTAGGTATTTAGTTGAATTTACGGCTTTTATATTAGACTGATTTATCGTGTAACCGAAATTTAACGAGTTCCTTTTAGCACTCATGTGGATGACCTCACATTTTTCGTTATATAGGGTCAACTTCCACTTTCGACACCATTCAGATATCTTTTCTAAATCGTTTTGCAGTTTGTTTTGATCTTCTGATGACTTTATTAGTCGATAAATGACAGCTTCATCTGCAAACAACCGAAGACGGCTGCTCAGATAGTCTCCCAAATCGTTTATACAGATAAGGAACAGCAAAAGGCCTATAAAACAACCTTGGGTAACACCAGCAATCACTTCTGTTTTACTCGATGACTTTCCGTCAGTTACTATGAACTGTGACCTCTCTGACAGGAAATCACAAATCGAGTCACATAACTCAGACGATATTCCATAAGCTCACAATTGCACTACGAGCGGTTTGTGTTACAGTGTCAAAAGCCTTCCGGAAATCCAGAAATACGGATTCGATCTGAAATACCTTGTCAATAGCAATTGAAAACTTGAATCATGAACGGAGATTTGAATTGAGTTCTTTCCGAATGTGACACTAGTGTTTTGACCACTGCGACACCTTGCTCTGCTTAGACCATTGAGTTTTCATCATAATTTGAAAACAATGTTCTGTTTTACTTGTTAAAGTTGTCTGACACATCAAACTCGTCCGCTATTCCACCTGCCGCACGTGTGCTCTCATCTAAAATTTTATTTTCTTCCACATCACGAAGTATTGTTTTCGTTCTACGAAAGAACCTTCAACTTTTCACACTGAATCTTTCGCCCTGAAGCGAAGAGTGCGCTGCTTTGAAACTTTTTGTGAGATTACAGCTGCAGGATCCAGCCACCAACTCGTAAGTTTGCCTTTCGCGTGCAGAGCTCTTATTTGTAATCAAATGACTGATTAGTCGCCGCACAAGCAGCTACGAATGGAAATTCACTTTATAATTTAAACATTCAGTTATTTTCTCAGTTTAAAACGAACTTCATCTTCCGTATAAAATGAAAAAAGGAATAACAGCTGAACGCTGACAGAATTATTTATTTATGTCATGTGTCATGTACTCCCATAAAACTGCACGTTGTTTGGTTTATCCCTTTAACATTAACGTTTTCTTGGCTTCTTACGTATACCAGTATTTTCCCTTTGATCCACCGGACTGAGTTAAGCTAAAAGCGTAATACTGGAAGCTAATGAGACCTTTAGTCGCTCCGATTCCAGAAAAGACAACTACGTCGCAGTAATAACTATCTGCCTCTTCTGCACTGTCTACTCATAGCATTTGAAATTCCAGTTCATATTTTTCTGATGGACTGTTACGAGTTTTTGAGCTTCATATTCCATTTCGCGATACAGTGATATTGGCGTAATAAAGATAGACAGTACTTATATCGCTTCACTCGGTGCAAATAAACCAGGTCTAATCATCATTTAGGGAAAATTATCGAGCCACGAAGCATTCCGGAATATACAGGGTGGTCCATCTCCTGAAGTTTCGGATGAGATTATCTCGAAAACTATACATCGGGTTAAAATAGTGGGTAAGACAGGTTCGTAACCTCAAAGGGAGACATCAAATGATACTACACGTGACCTCAAGGCCCGCCCCGTTGGGCGGGGCGGGGGTGCAACTTTTAAATCTTAAATGGAAACATCCATTTTTATTGCAGATACGGATTCTCCATAAAAAGTAATCAAGTCTAGTCTGAAACATTTATTTAAACCACTGACACATGGCGCTGAAATCGAGAAAAATTTAAAATTTGGGAAGAACTCTGATTTATTTAGAATTATCCGAGAAAGACGCATCAAACCGAAAAAAAATGTGCACCAATTCCTTCGTTACGCAAAATTAAGTTATTTTTGTACGAAATGTACTTTATCCTACTGTTAGCGTTACCCAGGAACAACGACATGGACGTAGTAGAATGCTGTTCCCATGGGTTGCTTCATTAGTGTGAGTCCCCTTTCCTCTCACAATTTGGGGTGCTTAATTAGCCATGAAGGAATTGTTCAAAAATATCCGCATTTGCTTCAATGCATAAAGTCAATCGTCTGCGAAGGTTGTCGAAAGTTTTGAGCAGCACATCTCGTGATATGGCTGCACTCGCTCTTCGAATGCGCCGGCTGCGGTGGCCGAGCGGTTCTAGGCGCTTCAATCCGGAACCGCGCTACTTCTACGGTCGCAGGTTCGAATCCAGCCTCGGGTATGGATGTGTGTGATGTCCTTAGGTTACTTAGGTTTAAGTAGTTCTAAGTTCTATGCGACTGATGACCTCAGATGTTAAGTCCCATAATGCTCAGAGCCATTTGAACCATATTTTTCTTCGAATGCGTTGCTCCATATCGTTTCTGGTTGTGGGCTGTCTTTCATAAACAATATTTCTTAAATAACCCCACAAGAAAATTTAGTACATGTTAGGTCCGGTGAACGTGGAGTCCACTGAATTGGTCCGCCGCGTCCTATCCACCGACTAGGGTACCGTAAATTCAAAACGTTCCGCACATATTTAGCATAATGGGGAGCTGCTCCGGCGTTTCGGAACCGCATTTGTTACCTAGTTTCTAAATCAACAGCTTCCATTAGCTCCAACAAATCATCGTGGAGAAGTTGTAGATAAGATTCCCCAGTAATATTTCCGTCAAAAAAACACTGTCCTCTCAAGTAACCTTTTAAAATTCCACACCAGACCATTAACGACCATTTGTGTTGACTGTCAAAGGGTCTCTGCCAGTGTGGATTGTCAGGGGATCAATAATGACAATCACGACGATTTAATTCACCATTGTTTTTAAATGTGGCTTCATCGGTGAGCATAACGTATCTAAAAAAAATCATTGACACCTCTTATCATTTGCAAGGCCCGTTGGCAGAAATGCACGCGTATTTGCATGTCTTTCAGCGTCAATGACTGTGTCAAAAATGGCTCTGAGCACTATGGGACTCAACTTCTGAGGTCATTAGTCCCCTAGAACTTAGAACTAGTTAAACCTAGCTAACCTAAGCACATCACACATATCCATGCCCGAGGCAGGATTCGAACCTGAGACCGTAGCGGTCTCGCGGTTCCAGACTGCAGCGCCTAGAACCGCACGGCCACTGACTGTGTCAGTGTGATAAGATACACACGATATGTGTGTGCCTTCAAAATCCTCAAAAAGTTGATTTCGGTATTCCAGTTTGTCTCTGAATCGCACGACTACTAATTTGGGGATCCAGTTGAACACAGGCGAGAACGGTAAGTGTACGAGCGTCATTTTCATTTTATTCACGATGACGAGGTGGACGGTGCGTGTATCCTTTTCCAGCTCGTTGAGTGCAATTTCGAATAATGTTTTCGCGTGGATGTCGTCTGTTTGGGAAACGAACCACATACAATTGCGCAGCTGCAGCGTAATTGTTATGGCATTCACTTAAAATTTACGTTATACCAACAATCGCTGTAGGAGGATAGTGAGCCATGTTTCACTAAAGAATAATTTACTTTCGTCAGTTGATGTTTAGGCTTCACAATCTAAAGTGAAGTGACGTCTGATCGCATTTCTCCGACCTTTATACTGAGCCATAGATCATAGCTTGGACACGGTAGCGCCACAGTCGGGTGAGTAATGTAATTGTGAAGAGTTCCCTAACGAGATTTTAATACCATTCCGCCTCCCTCCATCAAAAACTGTGGTGGGTAAGATACATTTTGTACAAAAATTGCTTAATTTCGCGCAATAAAAGAAATTGTGCACATTTTTTATAGATTTGATGTGCCCTTCTCGGATCATTCTAAATAAATCGGAGTTTTTCCCCAATTTTAATTTTTCTCTATTACAGCACCATCTGTCAATGGTTTAAAAATGTTTCAGACAAAACTTGATTACTTTTTTATGGGGAATCCGAACCTGCAACGAAAATTGGGTGTTTCCATGTAAGATTTAAAAGTTGCCCCCCGCACCACCCAAGGGAGCGAGGGCTTGAGGTCACGTGTAGTATCATTTGATGTCCCCCTTTGAGGTTACGAACTTGTCTTACCCACTATTTTTACCCGATGTATAGTTTTCGAGGTAATCTCACCCGAAACTTCAGATGGACCACCCTGTATAAGCGGCCGAAGATTCGCTATTACGGGACCATGGAATGTTTCCATTTACAAGTAATGACCACACGCATGAGGACATTTAATATCACTGGGAGACGAGACGTATCATTCCCGTTTCGTAGCACGTGGTAGGCCAATGACAGCTCCACAACCGCACCTACTCTTGCACTTCCTGGTCCGACTGAAACCGACGTCTACGCACGTCTGTCTCCAGGTCGTCAAACACGTGAAAAGCCCATGGTGAAAGTTCCCGGCTGTACAGAGGATGTTGCAGTGTTTCCCAACTAAATCACTGAAGCGTAGCCTTCGTCCGACTGGCAGTGTGGGGACGGGCGTTATCGTGCAAACAGGATCATTCCGTCCGACTGCATTCTGACAGCATGAGGGCAAGCAGCCAAGCCAACAGTGGAAACATTCTACATTCCCCCCACCAAAGAAATCCAAAGTTCCTGTAAGGTCATGATGACCTTCTTCGATTGTAGGGACACACTGCTTGTCGAGTTCCTCGGGCGTGAAGCCAGAATCAGTCCGCAGCACTATGAAAGCACTTCCCAGAAATTGCGACGCGCTATTAAGTCGGAACGCTCTGGAATACAGTCGGACGGTATCATTCTGATGCAAGATAACGCCCGCCTCCACACTGTCAATCGGATGAAGGCTACGCTTTAGCTATGTGGTTGGGAAACACTGCAACATTCTCCGTACACCCCGGATCTTTTGCCGTGTGATTTTCAGATCTTTGGCGACCTGAAGGAAGACATGCGTGTATGTTGGTTTCAGATGGACGAGGAAGTGTAAAAGTGGGTGCGGTAGTGGATCCATCAGCAGCCGACCATATTCAGTGAAAGAGGGACTGATCGCTTCGTTTCGCAGTAAGATAAATGTCATAATGCGTGTGGTGATTACTTTTGACTGGAACTATTCCATGGTCCCGTCAGTTTTCATTTGACTGCTCCTTATACAGCATAGTCTAACGTACACCTGTCCTCAATATCAGGACTGTCATCAGACGTGTGGTAATGTGTATACAAAGAGTGTGCAAAACAAAGTGCAACAGGTGGTGAAGCGAACTGTTCGTTCCTTTTGAGCTGGTTCGTTATTTTCTTATTTAACAATGAGGAATGTAGATCTGCCGATTACGACAGCAAATCACCTTAAGCGTCACGAACAGCGGTGAAGTGAAATATTTGGTATACAATTCATTAGAATGAAATGCCCAAACGAATATCTATACATTATGTCACGGATGAAAACCGAGAAAATTTTATTGAAGTATGCCGCCGTGAAAGACTCGGGGGATACCTTATGATGTGTCTGCACTACCGCAATTACAATTTTATCTCAGTTTGCTATACTATTTCCTCCCACAGAGTGTTGCAATATAAATTTCGCGTAACTATACTGTAGCAAGGCACAAAGAAACGTACAAAAGGAAACAATATAATGAAGATTAGAAAAAATTAAATATTACGGTTGCCTAAAACACCATTTACTAGGTCACTTAAAACTCGTTATTTGTGAAACGTTGAATCCGCAGTTAGATAAATTTCATACGAATTTAAAATAAGTCTATTGATAATTCTGTTACCAAATAACTTACCTGTGTAAAAGCATACAATTTGAGCTTGTGTTTGAAACACTTTACGTGGCTTACTTTGTTCCATTTCATACACTAAACGTATTCAAGTTCACCGCTCATCATTCTTCCGTGTGTCCTGTTTGAGGGCTTAACTTGACGCAGTAATATGATTACCGCTTCCATTAGCCAAAGTATGCAGCAGTGGACCATAATGGCTGCGGACAGGGAATTAGTAGTTCCGCAACGTCTGCTCTCGAGCTCATTTTGGAAGTTAGTGTTCCAGGTCACAGCTAAAATGTACTCAAATCTGCACATTATTAACAACATTTCATCGCATTGAATTAAATACTCGACGCTGTTTCAGAACCATACCTGACGATGTGAAACACTCCGTATTTTAAGTTGGCAATTACATCACTCGTTTCCATGAGGGTCAAAGTTCATTTCACATCAGTTCGAAAAAATATGATTTAATTCAATGTCTTTTTACAGCCCCTTGTTACACCGAAATGGGCTTTGGTCTTATCTTAAAATACAGATTTGTAAATAAGACAGACAAATTATCGTCTAACATGTAGGCGTTTTTATAAAGGGTTACCACAACTTTTACTTTTAAAGTTATTTGTAATGAATACAGACAACTGTATTCTGTGACGTTATTCAGTAAATCCCTGGTAAAAATAGACAATGATACGGATTGCGGATCACTGCGTAACTTCCGTTTTTTGTATATGTGTATGCTAAGTTGTTTAATTGACCAGTACCTCCACGAATGCCAGGCAAAATTGTGGCGGTCGGCAGACATACACTATATGATCAAAAGTATCCGGACGCCCCCAAAAACATACTTTTTCATATTAGGTGCACTGTGCTGCCACCTAGTGCCAGGTACTTCACATCACTGACTTCAGTAGACATTACACATCGTGAGAGCAGCATGGGCTTCGAATGCGGTCAGGTGATTGGGTGTCACTTGTGTCATACGTCTGCACGTGAGATTTCCACACTCCTAAACATCCCTAGGTTCACTGTTTCTGATGTGATAGTAAAGTGGAAACATGAAGGGACACGTACAGCACAAAAGCGTACAGGCCGTTACCGTCTGTTGACTGACAGAGACCGCCGGCAGTTGAAGAGGGTCGTAATGTGTAATAGGCAGACATCTATCCAGTCCATCACACAGGGATTCCAGACTACATCAGGATCCACTGCAAGTACTATGACAGTAAGGCGGAAGGTGGGAAAACTTGGATTTCATGGTCGAGCGGCTGTCCATAAAACACACGTCACACCGGTAAATGCCAAACGACGCCTCGGTTGGTGTAAGGAGTGTAAACATTGGACGATTGAACAGTGGAAAAACGTTGTGTGGAGTGAAGAATCACGGTACAAAATGTGACGATCCGATTACAGGATGTGGGTTTGGCGAATACCGGGTGAACATCATCTGTCAGCGTGTGTAGTGCCAACAGTAAAATTCGGTGGCAGTGGTGTTATGATGTGGTCCTGTTTTTCGTGGAGGGGGCTTGCAACTCTTGTTGCTTTGCGTGGCACTATCATTGGTCATAATGTACGGCATGTGACGGAGTGGTTACACGACAGTAACATCTCTGTAATGGACTGGCCTGCACAGAGTTCCGACGTGAATCCTACAGAACACCTTTGGGATGTTTTGGAACGCCGACTTCGTGCCAGGCCTCACCGACCGACATCGATACCTCTCCTCAGTGCAGCTCCCCGTGAAGAATGGGCTGCCATTCCCCAAGAAACCTTCCAGCACCTGATTGAACCTATGCCAGCGAGAGTGGAAGCTGTCATCACGGTTAAGGGTGGGCCAACACCATACTAAATTCCGGCATTACCGATGGAGGGCTCCACGAACTTTTAAGTCATTTTCAGCCAAGTGTCCGGACACTTTTGATCACGTAGTGTATCTCTGCTCCAATGCCCTCTAACGGGTGCCATATCTTCTGCAGCGCACAGTTCGGCTTGACACTGCAGCTCTACCCTTACGCCTGTTAAGTTTCTTATAGGCTTTAAATTTTTAATAGATGAATCATAAGTTCCTAGTTAATATAACTGGTATGTCCAGGTCGTGTTGTACGTTTGTACACATTTTGTAACTCTTGACCGTTATTTTGATGTAATGAACATTATATAAGACTCTTGTAACATTGGCCATGTGACACCTCCCCCCCGATAGTGGTGTGGAGGACGGAATAACAATAGAGGAAGGAAAAGAAGTATCATGTAACGCTATGCACTCCGTCTCGGTTTCTGCTTCCGTTTACCTCCACCCACTTGGATTCCCATCAAATGCCAGCCCCTCCTCACCCACACCGAACACCTCCGCGACTCCTATAGCAACTGCAAATTAGATTCCAATCACCACATTATCTCCCTTCTGTTCGTCAACCCTGGTACGCCACCTCGCCTTCGCTAGGAAATCCCAGCATCATACACCTACACACACTTCATATCTTATCCAAACGCTACTTCAACCAACTCCCTTTCCAAGACCATTAGATCCGCCCCGCTATTTATCCATCCTGCCACCTTTAACTCTTCTCCACCTGTCCCAGTCCACGCCAGGGCTCCTCTCTCCTCTTCCCTCTCCATCCATGCACATCCTTTTCCTCTTGTAACCACTGCCATACCCACACAACTCACTATCCTCACCCTTTGTCTTTCCCACCGTTTGTATTTCCCACTGTCCACCTTAACTTCTACCTCTCATCTCCATACTTTTCCTATCTAACAGCTCCCTACCTTTCCACCCACGCCACTCCCCCCTGGCAATACTTCTCATCCTAGCGCTGATTCTTCAGCTTTTAAGTGGAAGTGCACTGCTTCAGTGTTTTTATCAGAAGAATTTCATCTTCCTGCGATGATTTTTGAAATGTATATATATACGTTTTTTAACTGCCCGTCTTTCATTTTTGGTTTAAAGTAGAAAACTAACCTAAATTTTGTTTCTGTTTCTGACTATAATTTTTTTTGTTAATTCGCTTGGCTGAAGAGCGGACAACTGTACTGCTAACAATCCACCCCGCCCTTATATGGGCAAGGAGGATGAAATAACAATAATTGAAAAAAATACCAAGTCAATAATTTTTGGCTATTTATTTGGTCATCAGATAGTGGGATAATCCTTGGATTCGTCATGGCATGTAACAATAAATAAATTTTCAAAGAAACAGTGACCATTTCTGAGCAACCTTACTACATTTTCTAACTCTATTTTATAATTAACGTGTTAATGATTGCATTCCTTTTTAATGGTTTTACATCCAGTTTATATATAATAAAGGCACCTCTTGATGAGGTCATACTCTCGAAACACGCCGTCAACAAAGGAAGGATATATATAATAGAGAACCAAACCACTTAGAAATTTTCTTGCATTTGAATATAGGCCGAGATAGCTATATCAAGCCGTGCCCAAATAAGTAAATACAAAGAAGTGCGGTTTTGACTAAGTTGTAGGGGACAGTGTGGTAAATTTTCAGATGTACTCATAAATTTTTATCGTTTGTATAACTTTAGTCCATAAATTGGAATCTTCTATAGATGTGTACAAGTTGCAATCAAGTATTCTTCTCTTCAGGGGGCGTGGGCAATTCAAAACAATATCATTGGTGGGACCTCCTTCTCAGCGTTCGGAGATTGATGAGTTTCTGCATTCCAGCATTTTGGTCCTACTATGACCTGTTATGGGTCATACCTCTTTACGGCCACGGTTTCGCTTATTAAGAATATCGGTAATTGTATTGTGTATTTAAACAAGGGACCGAGAAACGATGGAGAAGCGTCGACCCGCCGTAGCCCTCAGTGGTTGAGGCCACAGCAGTCGATCAACCCCACCGCCACCCCACATCGAACCCAGTGGAACCCCTCCCCCCGTCTCCTCTCTCCACATCCCCGGAAACGTCTCATACCAGACGTGTGTAACCCCAAATGTTTGCGTGGTTAGAGTAAATATGGTGAACGGGTACGTGGAGAGTGTGTTTGCTGAGCAATCGCCGACATAGTGTAACTGAGGCGGAATAAGGGCAACCAGCCTGTATTCACCGAAGCAGATGGAAAACCGCCTTAAAAACCATACACAGACTGGCTGGCACACCGGGCCTCAACACTAATCCGCCGGGCGGATTCGAGCCGGGGACCGGCACGCTTCCCGCTCGGGAAGCAGAGCGTTAGAGCGGGCGGCTAGCCGGACGGACTAATACGGGTAATACTTCGGAATATACTATACACCCTCCTCGTGATGTTTCATGTGTCCCACTCACACTACCATTACTCCAGTCTCAAAATTCCGAAGAGTTTTTTATTAAGTATGTCGATTTCCGTGACCCCATATACTCGATAACATTGCTTCCGACCTAATACACCCGAAGGATTTTATATATACTACATATATATAGAAATATTATAAATTCTTTTAAAAACGCTATTAAAGTCTTCTAAAAAAACTTATGGTAGCAGCATTAGCTGTTAGCAGTTCAATTATTACAGGATAAAACAAACGTTTTCGCGATAATTTAATCGCATTCTCAGTGTATACATCTACGAAAAGTTGTAATATGAATTATAAGGTATAATAGTGGTAAAAATAAGGCAGTTAACCAGAAAGATACAGGAACTAATACACACATAACAAGTTTAACATTGGTTCGTTAAAAATACACTGTCTTTCAATGCTCGGAAGGTGTTAGAATTGCCAGAACCGCTTAAATTGGAAGGTTACAAGATATAACATCAAAAATTCCAATGGGTAGCAGGCGCTGGCAGTGTTCATGAGCACTGTGAGCAGCGGGTATGGACCTAAAAACGAACTGACGTTAGAACCCCGGAGGAAAACTATATAAAGACTCACCAGCGACAAAAATATCATCCTATGTCCGCAAAAGGCACATAGTGTAGACGTGACTATGCCTGAAGCAGGTAGGCTAGGCCACCTAACAGAACAGTTGACATGGTGTTACTGACACTGCCGGTGCGCAGTATGATCTAGAGAAGAGGTAGCGAAACATGCCGCTAGACACTGCAGAGATGGAGACGGCTGAAACACGATTATTTACCACCGAAGGCTACAAACCGTTACAAAATAAATTAAAGAGTAAAATTACATATATGTAAGCTGTGGTTGTCCAGACCGTAAAATCATATATATTTATATATTTTCTGGCACAGGTGTAGCGCGAAAGGCTCTGGTGAGCCCCAGAAGCACTGTCCTGCAGCCTTCGTACTGAAGTCACTGAGTCAAGACACCCTCACAAATCTTTGCTTCATAACGCCACCGTACAGCACGCTGAAATAATCTACAGCCGACAGAGACAGCATGGACAATATATACAGTGCATAATTTTAGGTGGCTTTTGACTAAAAGCTTGCACATGTTGAGGAATAGTTCTTTGACCTTGCCAAGCACCTGATTTTGTAAATGGACCAGTCACAAAGCTCTTAATCCAACAAACCTATAATTACATGTCTTCAATAATATCCACTGTATTTTACCAGCCTTGGAGTGTAACAGAGCAACAAGTATACAGCCGAAACGTTGAAAAGTATCTGAAGGGCATGTATCATACATCAAAAAATATGAAAAGGATGTTTATCTCAAGTACAATGCCTATTATCTCACATGTGCAGACAGCATCAAATAACATGTAAAGAATGTAACTTACAGAATTCCCATGTCAAAAACACGTAAGAACCGACAATTCTACCTAGTCAGTAAATTTCGTCTCATATACGCACATGCACACACACTCCTGAGAAACACAGTATGCACATGTCTCCAGACTTGAGTGAATCTGGAGGCGGCAGAGAAACCGTCTGTGCAGGCCTTGCTAAAACAGCGTCAGATATTATACGTGTGAAGGCTCGTTAAGTAGGCAACAACAGGAGTTTCTGCATTTGTGCCAGAGACTGATGACCTTCAACGAGCCGTACCTCACAAGCCTACCACCCTGCAGCGAAGCCAGTAGCCTAGTGTTGACACTGCGTTCTATGATGAACTTCCATTTCCTCTATGGATACGTGTTCGGGCTAACTTCTGCACACAATTGTCCCAATGCAGCCAAGCCGTTACACATGCACTGTCTTACAGTGTATTTCAAGAAATATGTAATTTATCAAAATACAACCGCTTCACAAAAGCTATGTTTCCTTTTTTTCGAATGATTTTTTCAACTAGATATATAGATGGTTATCTGATTTCTTTGTGGTTCTCTACTGTGAAATTCCCTGCTACATGTCGTAACTTGTAATTTTCCGGCAGCTACGTTCTTGGGCTTGTCTCGTGAATTGCTTGAATGTTGAATATCTTGGTGGGTCCAATGGGATGACGCCTTTTACGTAAATTGTCGTATTTGCAGATTCCATCAAAGTGGCCGATTTTGAATTTAGCTTTCCATGGAGCTAACATCCTGATCTTATTATACACTGTACACATAACGCTATTAACTATAATATTAATTTTTCAGTGTTTTGTGTGCCTGCATTGACATACTAGATCGTGCACAATGTCAGTCCATTCGAAAGAACCTTGAGCAATGCTACATTTACACACTGAACTGCTTCAAAGATGAAGCTTTCGAGGTAGAAACAGATGACTAGTGACTAATCACACGTTTTTGCATTAGCTTCTCCAAATGGGTATCGCAAAATTCTTTACCTAAGTCTGTTTGTAAATTGTACGTATCCTACTACACACTTAAATTTTTTAAGTGCACTTGCATTCTCAGTATCAGTTTCAGCCATTTGTAAACCTACCCACGCATTTTTGTAGTACTCATCAATCAACGTGTGGTTCGACACTGGACTCGCATTCGGGAGGACGACGGTTCAATCCCGCGTCCGGCCATCCTGATTTAGGTTTTCCGTGATTTCCCTAAATCACTCCAGGCAAATGCCGGGATGGTTCCTCTGAAAGGGCACGGCCGACTTCCTTCCCCATCCTTCCCTAATCCGATGAGACCGATGACCACGCTGTCTGATCTCCTTCCCCAAACAACCATCAATCAACGTTAAAAATATTTATAGACAGAAATGTGTTTGAGATTTGCAATCAGGTTAACTAAATAAGCCTCATGTAAGTCAACAGTATGTTTCATGAAAACCACTGTCCTTTGATAAATTTTGCATGCTGAGTGATGCTGTATTGCAGTTACTTCAGCTTGCACGTTGATTACAGTGAGCTCAGCAAGAAGGGAAGGAGCTCGCTGGAATGAGACATCAACGAAAATATATCCCTTTAAATAATATATTACAGAGGGGAAGGGAAAAAAGCTAATAAGCTTTTATAGTTTACCTGCTCAGTTAGTCTTGCTAGGATGGCTAGGATGTGTGCATGCTGTGTGCGGACGCAGGAGGAGCTGTCCGCTCCTTCAGCAGGGTGAAAACAGTCACAAGTGGGCAGTGGTTTATTAGTTATTGGGAGCTCCAAAATGAAGCGCGTTATTGAGTCCCTTAGGCTGACAGCGTTCAGGGCTGGAAAGAAAGCCATTTTTCGCTCCATATGTCTGCCGAGATGTGGAGGCGGCCTTGCCTGCGGCTGTCGAGCGTTCAGGATGGCGTCGTCTGCATGTTGTGGCTCACGTCGGCACTAATGATGCCTGTTGCCTGGGTTCTGGGGCGATCCGCAGTTCGTACAGTCGGCTGGCGGAGATGGTTAAGACTGCTGGCCTCGCGTGCGAGATGCAAGCCGAATTCACAATTTGCAGCGTTGTTCCCAGAGTTGATCGGGGTCCTTTGGTTTGGAGCCGTGTGGAGGATCTCAACCAAAGGCTTCGTCGACTCTGAGACGGTCTTGGCCGCAGATTTTTAGACCGGCGTTATCCTGTGGGAATTTGTAGGAGCAGAGGTGCACTATACAAAGAAAGTCTAGGGTCAATAGCTCGTAAATACCCAGATCATGCAATACGAGTTGGTGGAGACTTTAACCAACTGAGTGTAGACTGGTATGTTTATGGATTCATTGCAGAGGGGTGCCGACAGATAGTCTGTTACTTTTGAAGACTGCGAGCTAACATCCAAAAGACGTTCGGGCTCACATGCGGTTCCTCTTCGTCGAAATGTCTTGGCTCAAACTCATCTAGTGGTTGAACCGCACGTGTCGCATTACATGCCCTAAATTAGACACTTGTGACCCTTTGGTTAAATTGCCTGGCTGATGGCAAGTTTCCGAAATAAAAAGTTAACATAACATATAATAACAGTAATAATAATATCGGGAACTAAATTAACGACCCATAAATGATGTAGGCCACACAGTTGCGATTTGGTTAGAATAATGTTTATTCCGAAAGCAAAATAATAGCGAAAGTGGTCGTATTAAGAATTACTATTACACTCGAGAGCATATCCATTTGACACAGTTCCATTATTCACAATGTCATCGTGAGTTAAAAGTCCAGCAATCCACTTCGTTAACTATACGAAAAGTTGGAATTCATTCTCCAGGCGCGCTGCTGCTCACCACTCAGAGATCAAGTCCCGCGATACCACGCAACGCGAAATTTTCTAAGTCATTTCACTTCCTAGCTGCCTAAACATAGACCGTCCGCTTTCGCGTCTTCATCTGAACTGTCCCCTTTGGTGTCTCGACCAGGATTGCCTTCTGGCCGCCCCCGGCCGCGTTTGCCGCTCGCCGAATATCCTCGCTCAACTGACTAGGGCAGTTCCCTCCTCTGAAGACAACCATCTGATTGGCTACAGCTTATTCTACATTATTTTACATTTTAACATATTTAAATAATCCAAGCTTGACCACTTTCACGTTATAAATAAAGTAACAATAATATCCATCACATAATAAACGTTAAATTCTTTTACATAAAACCAATACAATTTCCTTCTTAGCTTTGAATGTCACGGCCAGCAGCCTTACACCAATGTGTTTTCTGATAGATAAATAAAAAAAAGTAATTATTATGCACTAAACTTCACAACAAATATTCCATTACCTAATGATTCAATAAGGTGTCATGCTGTCATCGTTCAATGTGTTTTGTGTGGAGGAAATGATGATCTGATGCTTAACTGTAAGTACTGATAATTTAAATTTGCGATATCTTTGAAACAAATAAAGATAAAGTGTTGATATTTACAACGTTTGTCATTTTAATGATGTGCTTCTATATGAAATGTCGATCGAAGCGTTCAGATTTTAGCATTCAGGTCTTTGTTATAAAACTTGTTAATTTCACTTTAACAGCAATTTCTAAATTATTATAGATATGGTCAGTATTTTAGGATCCTGAAGGACAGAGGACTAGCTGGAACTACACAAGAACTCATAAAAGAAATTCTGACAGACACAAAAGCAAAGGCAAGATTCAGAGGAGCACTGTCAGAAGAATTTGATATCAAGGCTGGTGTTAAACAGGAAGATGGATTGTCACCATTGTTGTTCACTATAGCACTGCACGAAGTTATCAGGCAGTGGAGAGCAATAAAAGAGGAAATGGGAATACCAAAAACCCATGTGGAAAAAGGACAACAGGGCTCAAGCGGACTGCCTAGCCTTCGCCGACGACATAGCACTAGTAAGTGAGACGGAAGAAGACGCAAAGACACAACTCGACAACTTAAGTAAGGTAGCCAGAAAGGTGGGACTGAGGATCGCCTATAACAAGAGAAAGACATCAAATACCACTGCAGACTGGGAAACACAGGAAGGCACTGTACAAATGGTGGACAAATTTAAATACCTGGTAGAATTTATAACAGGAAGGAACAGTAGCAAGGAGGGAATAATAGACAGGATAAAGAAGATAAGGTTAGCCTTCTGTATGACAAGAGAGACATGCAATAAAAAGAAAATATCCATAGAGGCAAAGATAAGACACTACAAGGTAACGGTGAGGAAATCAGTATTATATATGCTGCTGACACGACGACACTAGGAAGAAATGGGGCAGAACAACTAGAGAAAGAAGAGAGAAAAATACAATGTCCCAAAGGTGTGAAGAGAGATGGATGCGAAGATCTAGGGAAGAACTATACAGGAACATGAGAATAATATCCAGGGAAATCAGACTCAAAAGGACAAGGTTTGCTGGACATGTAATTAGGATGTGTATGGACAAAATGACGAAGAGTGTGGCAAACAAAAGGGAGGACTCAGGCGAAAGACAGGAACCAAGTGGGTTGTTGAACTTCAGAAGGACTGGTTGGAATTGGGGATCAAGGTCGAAGGAAAGGAAATTTGGAGGAAGAAATATACACCGACCAATATGCCAGACCTAGCAAGGTAGCGAAGTGGTTAGCACACAGGACTCGCGTTCGGGAGGACGACAGTTCAATCCCGCGTCCAGCCATCCTGATTTAGGTGTTCTGTGATTTCCCTTAATCCCTACAGGCAAATGCCGGGATGTTTCCTTTGAAAGGGCACTGTAGTGCCTCGTTTTATTTTCTCCCAGTAACTCACCGAAAAATCTTAACACAAGCTTTAATAAAAAAATTTAATTCTACCATTACTGAGGATGGGGAACCGGGGAATGTGAATACCCACAAGTTTCACTTTAAGTTTGCTTTTATTGGAACACAAGTAGTTAAAACACCAACAATTACGTGTTGTAATTCATTAGATAGGTCACAGCTATACAGACAACAATTTACACAAACAGATTAAGGCTTGCAAATTTAGAAATTTTAAATTCCACAAAAATTAGGGAATAAACAGTTAAACAGAGAACTACTTGGTTCAGATATGACTGGTATACATTATAGCACTGAAACACCTTTCGACGAGATAAATCGTAGAAGGCGGAGAAGTAAGCTAATTCGCGTGTTACAGAAAGCGGATCAGTTAGTTTAACTTGAGAGTGATATTTCAGTGTGCTTACTTAAACAGTAAATAAGACAGGATAAATCTGGAAAGCATTAAAAGGGGCATATACATTAAATCATTGAAATAGCACAATAAATTTAAAAATATCATAAATATGTATAAACAGACTTCTAACACAAATCTGTTTCACCCTGAACAATTCAACATATAAAAGGGGTTACAAATTATTATTAAAACCATGGCTTTGGGATCACATTGGCCGTGTGAAGTCAACTTAATAAACTCGACCGCGGTAAGTTACTCTCTAGAGCTGTAAGAAACTATCTTAAGGTCAAAGGAATCCTAATGGACCAGCGCTGACCTAAAGCTAGCTTGAGGAATTAAGCCCCTCCCTAACGCTGAGGCAGGTAAAGAAAGGGTAAGATTGATCTCCACAAGGTGCTAAACTCATTAATTGAAGCGATTGGCTGATGAACAAACAAGTCACGATAGAATTCGTAACAGCCACCATGAGCTGGGCAGTGTAACGGCATATAGCAAGAGCCCCTCAAATAAATCTTTGCAGATTTCGGGCATTCACTCATCTAGAATAAGGGTAGAAAATAGGAGACCCTGTAATCACTCAAGAAATGAGAGGACTGGAATGAATTGAATAAAATTACTATTAATTAACCGAAGTATTAAATTAGATATACACCATATGACTGTTGCGAGTGCTGAAGCAATTAACAGACCTTTAAGATGGTATAACGTGGACTTGACCAGAACCCAAAAAAAAGAGAACATCGCATGTCAAAACCCCATATCACGGGCAGAACAAGTTTTGCTTAATTTATAGTATAAAATAATTATTTGACTAATTAACTAAAACCTCTTAGAAAACTGGATAAACAAGTTACACAAAAGCAAATTTAAGTCACATTTATCTTGGTTGCCTGACGTGCATCGTGAGTGGTATGGGACGTTTTGGTTATCGATTCAAACAAACCCAGGACTCAACCACAAGACAACAAAAATTCATTTCTAATCCATTGGGCTGAATATAAACACTGAAATGAACGCAACAGTACACAGCGGAAGAAACGGAAGAGACTACTATAGATTCTGACAGGAATAGTCAACAGTAGTCACGACAAATAACTGCGGCAATATGGCCTGGTTACTGAATCACCGTTTTAGCGGAATGTAAATGTCAACCACCGCTAAACAAAGGTGTATGATAGATCTTACATTGATTGACGCACACTCCGACGGATAACTACCGGTACCGGGACACAGTCTTGCTTCCACACTGGCAACATAGAGGAAACAGAACTGACAGAATTTCGATAATGTCGTGAATCAGACACCACTATTACGTCCAGACGTCAATAACCTTACCGAGGCCATGTCTACAATCAGCATAGAGCGTCGACAACGGTCGCACTACTCGCGACCACTTCCCACTACCGGCCTTCCTGTCACCGTCACCCCCTGATGTGCGTGCAATGAGTAACCGCTCCTTGCAGAGCACACAGCGCCGCCTTGGAATCGCTAGTAAACAAAAGATGGGGCGTGCCGGGAATTTAAATTAACGCTGCAAGCGACATTAAGAGGGAGAGGAATCAAACTGTAAGGAACACACAGTTCAGGCACAGCCGACATCCTTTCCAAATCTGATCAGACCGATGACCTCGCTGTTTTGTCTCCTCCCCAGAAACAACCCACCCACCCAATATGCCGGATGTCAACGACAGAGAATATAGAAAAAGGTTTGAGTGGCACCAGTGGAGCCGACAGGAGAAAAGGACACTGAAGATCTCGGAAGAAGAGCGGGAGAGAAGAAGAGAAAAAGAGGAAAATGCAGTCCATGAAGGGGATACCCGTGGTCCTACAGAGGCCGTAACGCAAGAAGAAGAAGAAGAAGATATGATCAATATTCAAGTTTAATTGGGATCACCATGAAAATTTATGGAGGGTATCGGATTAAAATTACTGTGGCTTCATTCCCTGCACTACAGCAGAATTAATTAGTTTTCATAAATGTTTCCCTTTATGGCCGATCTTACGTCCGCCATATTTAACATTGCTTCAGTTAATTAGTTTTCGGCCGAAGTGGCCAAGCGGTTCTAGGCGCTATAGTCTGGAACCGCGCGACCGCTACGGTCGCAGGTTGGAATCCTGCCTCGGGCATGAATGTGTGTGATGTCCTTAGGGTAGTTAGGTTTAAGTAGTTCTTAGTTCTAGGGGACTGATGACCTCAGAAGTTAAGTCCCATAGTGCTCAAATTCAATTAGTTTTCATAAATGTTTCCCTTCATGGCCGATCTTAGGTCCGCCATATTTAACATTGCTACGTCTCCTTGACCACAAAAGCCTTCTACTGGGATTCCCTATGACGTAGGTTCTCGTCTGTCTCACTCGCACACTAAAGCGCCTAGGCCTCAATAGACAATAGACGCCTGTGAGTTTCCCCATCTCGTAGTGAATCTGCACCCTTTGTGGCATCCGGTCTTCGACGACAGGGTACGTTCCACAATTCCTGTATGCTGACTCTTTCGGCCATATATTTAAATGAGAGCTCAATGCTCGTTAACTCACAACACTTTTCTAAAAACTGTGTTGAGCAGCTAGCTCGGCAGCCCACACGCATTGGAAATATCTTCGACCTTGTAGCTGCAAATAGGCCGAACCTTATCGATAATGTCAGTATAGAAACGGGGATTAGCGATCATGATGTCATTAAAGAAAGTATGATTACGTAAGTTAATAAATCATTCAAGAAGGCTTGAAGTGTGTTTCTGCTAGATAGAGCAGATAAGCAGTTATTAGCATCTTGCGTAGACAGTGAATTTTCACAACTTAGTTACAGTAAGATGGATGTAGAGGAATTATGGTCAAATTATAAGCAGATTTTAAATCATGGTCTGGAGAGTAACGTGTCTAATAAGCGAGTAAAGGATGGGAAAGAATCACAATGATTTAGCAACGAAATTAGGAAGATACTGAGAAAACAGAGGCTGTGGCACTCTAGGCGCAAAAGGGAACACATAAATGACGACAAGGGAAGCTTAGTAGAGAATCGGGCGTCTGTGAAAGAGCTATGCGCGAAGCATACAACATATACGACCATCATGCCTTATCAGAAGGTCGGGCTGAGAACCCGAGGAAATTCTGGTCTTATGTAAAATTGCTAAGCGGGTCAGTCCCTTGTCAGTCTCTGGTATGGCAGTTGAAGATTGCAAAACGAAGATCAGAGTTTTAAATTCCACGTTCAAGAAATTGTTCACACAGGAGAATCGTTCAAACATACCGTCATTTGACCATCGGACAGACACCCGTATGGACGATATAGTATTAAGCGTCCCTGGCGTACACAAACAACTGAAAGAATTGAAAGTAAATAAATCACGAGGCCCGGATGGAATATCAATTCGATTTTACAACGAGTGTTCTACAGCATTGGCTTCTTATCTAGCTTACATTAATCGTGAATCTCTCCCCCAGCACGAAGTCCCAAGCGACTGGGAAGAGTCGCAGGTGACTCCAGTACATAAGAAGAGTAAATGAACGGACACGCAAAATTACAGACCGGTATCCGTAACTCCTGTTCGCTGCAGAATCCCTGAATATATTCTCAGTTCGAATATAATAAACTTTCTTGAGACTGAGAAGTTTATGTCCATGAATCAGCATGGTTTTAGAAAGCAATGTTCGTGCGAAACTCAGCTTGCCCTTTTTTCACATGATATACTGCGAACTAGGGTTGAAGGGCAACTGGCAAATTGCATATTTATAGAGTCCTGGAAAGCGTTTGACATGGTGGCCCATTGCAGACTGTTAACGAAGGTACGAGCATATGTAGTAAGTTCACAGGTACGTGAGTGACTCGAAGAATTCTTAAATAATATAACCCAGGATGTTGTCCTTGAAGGCGAGTGTTCATCAGAGACAAGGGTTTCGTCAGGAGTGCCTCAGGGAAGTGTAATAGGACCGCTGGTGTTCTCTATATACATAAATGATTTGGCAGACAGGGCGGGCAGCCGTTGTTTGATGACGATGACGTAGTGTGAGGTAAAGTGTCGAACTTGAATGACTGTAGGAAAATACAAGACGACTTAGACGAATTTTACAGTTGGTGTGATGAATGGCAGTTAGCCCCAAATGTGGAAAAAGTAAGTTAATGCGGATGAGTACGAAGATCAAACCTATAATATGTAGATACAGTATTACCAATGTACTGCTTGACACAGTCACGTCGTTTAAATATCTGGGCGCAACGTTGTAAAGCGATATGAGATGTAACGAGCATGTGTGATTTGTGGTAGGTAAGGCGATTGGTCGACTTCGGTTTTTGGAAGAATGTCGGGAAAGACAGCTTCACTTGTGAAGGTGACCGCATATAGAACGCTGACGCGACCTATTCTTGATTACTGTTCGAGTGTTTGTGATCCATACCACCTCGAGCTGAAGGAAGACATCGAAGCATTTCAGAGGCAGGCTGCTAGATTTGTTACCGGTAGGTTCGAACAACACGTAAGTATTACGGAGATGCTTCGGGAATTCGAATGGGAATCCCTGGAAGGAAAGTGACGTTCTGTTCGAGAAACAACATTGAGAAAATTTAGAGACCCGGCACTTAAAGCTGAATGTTGAACGATTCTACTGCCGTCAACATACATTGCACGGAAGGACCACGAAGATAAGACACGAGAAATTAGGGCTCATAAAGAAGCATATAGGTAGTCTTCTTTCCCTGGCTCTGTTTGCGTTTAGAACAGGAAAGGAAAAGACTAGTAGTGGTGCCGGGTAGCCTCCGCCAAGCACCGTAGTGTGGCTTCCGAAGTGGCACCTCACAGCTCCAAGTCTTCTCGAGGAGCTGACCAGGCAGGAAAACCAGGACAAATGAAATCATAGTTTCCCAATGATTAAGTCTAGACGCCCCAAACGGTTCTGATTAACAGGCCAGGAGTGCTGCCATTCGAGAGACGCAAGCTAGCACGGCTCATATATACGAGGTGCTAGGGTTATGAGTGCAGATATCTTTGTTAACAGGAGAGTACATTGTACTGAATAACGTTACATCATTATTTGGTTCATTTACGGGCTAGTAATTAAAGCTATTAGGGGTAGTATGTTTTTAGGTTCGTCAGTACCTCTAGGTACATATGTCAAGAGCAAGCCATTAATTCATTTACTGTCCTGGGCAGCAGGTGTGGTGCTGAAGCGTGGACATGTGCACATAAAATTCTAAGTCCATACTGACAGGCGTCGTCCACTTAGTGGTGCAGTTATAATCATGCAGAAAAATACAGGGAGTAAATTACATGACTTGTTTGCGGGAAGACTGTTAGACGCAAAAAAAAAAATAACAACTAAGACACGGAAGCGGGTACGTATTAAGCTACCAAAGCTCAAGTATCAGCTCTTACACGTTACACAGTACGTTTATACTTAATTTAAACCTTCAGACTGAATAATGTTCATTTGTGCATAGCATTTCCTGTTTCACAGTCAACACCAGCCACTAGTCACGAGAGTAAGTCCACTTGCAGTCTGAAATGAAGGAGCCAACCAACACTCTTAGATTTTGTTGGCAATAGCTGCAGGACTCTGAACTGCAATGTAATCAGTCTACTCGGCACCTGCACATTGTTGGTCCCCCTGTTGGGTGACCGACACATGCCGGCAGCCCCCTCACCAATGGTCCATAGATTCGACTGTGGGCCATCTAGCTGCCAGACCCTATGGCTTAGCCCCATCTCATCTGACGGTTTTCGGCCAAGTTACAAATGCAGTCCAGCAGCCAAGCTTGCTTTCTGCTGTCCGACACCAGTGACCACCAACGTCTTGCATCAGCTGTCTGTTGCTGTGCTGATCGCAGCATAATCCTGCCAGCTGCCATCGTGCAATGTGCCACCCTCGTGGCGGACAACCACCCATCGTGCAATGTGCCACCCTCGTGGCGGACAACCACTGATGCCGCCATACTTCAGCCTCTGTGGAGGCC
Source organism: Schistocerca piceifrons (assembly GCF_021461385.2). Taxonomy (NCBI): domain Eukaryota; kingdom Metazoa; phylum Arthropoda; class Insecta; order Orthoptera; family Acrididae; genus Schistocerca; species Schistocerca piceifrons. Next base: position 558,877,149 of record NC_060149.1, read on the forward strand.
AAATAATACCTCTCCAGCTTTCATTCCAGCACTGCAACCATTTCTTAACCAGGAACGTGTATCTGACAGGTCACCAGTCAGCACCTCCCACAACCACCACTACAGATACACTCTGGTGGGAAAACTGCACTTTATTTACTTACTTACACGTCAAGTCACATGCTGATGGTACATTGTAGTGAGTATATTTGCTGTCTAGTTAGTCTTTTCTGTTCATGTACATGGAGAAGTTTGATAATATTGGTTGCCACAGAAATTTAAAGGTGTAGTCTGTGAAGGTTCTGAAATTAGCCAACCTTACTCATTTCAAGGGTAATAAAAGGAAATATTATACTGGTATGCAGCCAGTCAGATGCATGCAGTGTAATCTATTAGGCCACAACGTTCTATGCTCACGGTCAGTACCTGTTCTATGTTGTACATGTCAGTGCTATGTTGATTATACCGAGTAGTGCTCAGACTCAAAGTGGATGATGATTCGACCCAAAGATAAAGAACATTTTTGCAGTTTTGGAGTGCCTGTTGTGGCTCTGCTTGTTTTCTTGTTGTGCGTGTACTGTTTCAAATTTTTGGTAGGTAAATGTTCCGCAATGTCAGAGTCAGATACGCAGTTGGTTTCCTCACAGGAGGCTCTTCAAGCTTTGTCAGACAAAGTAAAGAGGTTCAGAGCTGAAAACACGAGGGATTCAAGGAATTAGCTGAAGCGAAGGCAGGGAAGATCTTGGATCCACCATTTGCAGCAATTACTACAAAATATCACCTCTTTCAACTCGTATTTACCGTAAATCCTCGTATCTAGTATCCATCCCACTTTTATCTACATTTTTCCGTATTAGTTGTTTAAAGTAATTTGTAAGCCTTGACTACCCATATGCAAAGAACTGTACTTTTCTCAACTGAAGTTTATATTCTTCCTTCACAGTAACCGTTTTCGCCAGTTTGCGGTTCCTCTTTCTTCTTTTTTTTACGAACTATAAAGCCATTAAACTCCATCTGACAGCAGAGGCAAATACGCTGTAATGTGGATCTGGAGAAAAAGTGTAACCCTATGATCAATATTTGGCCACGAGAGATGATGGAGCTCTGTTCGAGTCTGTTAAAAATGGTTGCATTTAGTAGGAATCGAACACAGATATTAGGCATACTACGGAACCTTCATACCATATTCTCAGAACAAGCTGAGTAGCACCGTCGTGTGGGGGTTATGATACTAAACTGTGGCGAGGGTCGGGAATTCAAAACTCACCTGGAGTGTATAATTTTAATTTATATATTCGGTTGGAGTACATACTAGAAATATCCACAAATGACAAGAATCATTGTACTTGAACGTTCTGTAACAGTACGTATACCGTATGTGTTCCGGCCGGAGGCAGTTCGCTCCGCGCTCTTGTTTGTGCAAGTGCTGAATAAAAATTCGTTAAATGAAATTAGTGTTCGTCATTCAGCTAATTCCAAGTTTTTCTACGTGAAATTATTCTGGTGGAGACGCTGAGTATTGGAACTTGTGATAGCCCACAATATCGACGACACAGTGGCTCCCATCAGGCCACGACAGAGCCGCCGTTTACGTGGCGAGAAACCCGAATTCGAGCAATATTCAGCAGATCGCAATCTACCGGAAACAGAAGAATAAGAGGACGTTACGATGATTGCAACTGTGTGCCACCACATGAGACATCCTTCCGGGTTCTCTGGGGACGATGGCCAAGATCCAAACAAGTGGCTGAAGGTATATGAGCGTATAGCCAAATTTAATAAATAGGATGACACCGTTCGTTGGGCTAAGGTATTTTCCACTTGGAGGGCACTGCCAAGCAATGGTATGAGAACAATGACGAGAAGTTCACAAGCTGGGAAGTATTCCAGGTGGAACTGCGCAAGTATTACGGCGACACACAACGACAGAAGTG